>NW_026622808.1:14301167-15501167 GCF_023065955.2 Ursus arctos
TTAAAATGGGGTCCATGGCAAAAGTTCCTTTCAGGGAGGGGTGAGTCAGAGGCCTGTGATCCTCCCCCTAGGCCCCGGGGAAATTATTAAAAAGAGGCGAGCTCCAGGCAGTGTACCCTGGTTAGCAAGCAGCCGTGGAGCCTGGAGAGCACACTTACCACCTGTGTATCCCTGGGCAAGTCACTTCCCCACTCTGTGCCCGGAGCCTCCTCTGCAAAATGAGGACAATTCAGCTACTTCGCGGGGTTGTTATAAGGGTTGAGTGAGTCAATACTGAGTACAAGCTTATTAGTGTTCGAAGCCAGTGAACTTTATTAATATCGCTAATAGTCTGTGCTGGGGACTGTATTAGTTTGCTAGGGCTATGAAAAAAATGTACCACAAACCAGGGGGCTTCAAAAACAGGAACGTGTTTGCTCACCGTCCTGGGAGTCAGAAGTCTGAGATTAAGGTGTGGGTTGAGTGGGTTCCTTCTGAGACAGAGGGAGAATCTGGTTCAGGTCTCTCTGGTGGTTTGTTGGAAGTCCTTACTGTCCTGGGCTTGTCAATACGTCACCCAGATTTCCGCCTTCATAGTCACATGGCCCTCTCCCTGAGTGTGTGTCTCTGTGCCCAAATTTCTTCCTTTTTAAGGACACTAGTCCTACGGCACTGGGGCCAACCCTCCTCCAGTAGGACCTCACTTTAACTCTTTCTATCTGCAATGGCTCTTTTTGTAAATAAGGTCCTCTTCTGAGGCCCTGAGGGGTTAGGACAGCAACATATGAATTTTGGGGAGGGGGATCCAATTCAACCCTAACGGGAACTGAAAATCAAGGCTGTATTTACCCAGAAAAGGGTAAACATCACACATTTCCCCCAATTAGAAAAGAGAAACTAAGAGGTCAGGAAGAGAGAGGGTCAAGAGAACAGGCAAGCGTTTCAGCACCCGGGACAGTGGCACCCAGTTCGGTCTTTCGGTCCCTCTCTCTGGCTGAAAACCTTCCGGACCCAGAGGCTGACAGCCTAGAAGGTCGCTCCGGGGTCCTGCCCTAGCCTCCCAGGACCAACGCGTGTTCTGCAAATGAGGCCTCACGGGCCAGAATGGGCCCAAGCAGGAAGGGTTTTGCCTTTATTTCACATCTCCCTGCAGTCCGATTTCTTGCTGGCTGTGCCTAATTTCTCTCAGGCCCTAGGCTAGTTGTCTTAGCACCTGTCCTTTCCCTGAAGACCTTGAGGGATTCAATTCAGAAAATAGAAACACCAAAAAAAGAGTAGAAAGACCAGCCACGGGTTGGGGGAAGATGTGTGCATCGGATGTAACCGTAAAAGAATACAAAGTAGTATTTTCATTTACACAGCACATAAAGAATTCCTCCAGAGCAGCAGGGTCCCCGGCTTTATTCATTACTGTAGCAATGTGTGTTACACTCTCGGTGACATACAGTGATACGCCCGCCATAATGACTAACATTTAAAAGGCTGGCAAAACCAAGTGTTGGTGAAAATGAAGCATTCATGTCGTCAGACCCATTGGTTGGAGAATTCGTTGGTACAACCCACTTTGGAAAACTGTTTGAAGGAATCAGCTAAAGCTAACATAAGCCTACCTTATGAGCTGCAGCCCCGTTCCTGGATATGCCTTTGTGCATCAAAGCCCCTGTATAAGAATGTTCCACGGGCAGCTTTGTTCCTGAGAGCCTCTAACAGTGCACAAGCCAGGTGCCCATCCACAAGAGAATGGATGGCCAACTGGCAGCATATTCGCAGGAGAAATATTACACAGCTGTGAAAAGGCACTGACCCCTGACCCATACGACTGCGAGCTGTTGAGCAGCAGAAGCTGAAACAAAGTGAACCTAGGCTATGGTTTTACGTAAGTTTACGTACGTTCAAAAGCAGAAGGGCTCAGCTACATGGACTAGTGACACGCACGGGGCGGGAAGCCAAAATGAAAAGCAATGACGTGGTTATCACAAAAGCCAGGATTGAGGTCACCTCCGGGGGCTGGAGGGACTTGTCATGGGATGGGAGGCACTGGGGTTTCCGGTGGCTGCCACGATCGATTCCTTGACCTGGGAAATGGTGACATGATTTTATGATTATTTGTTATATCGTACACTTACATGTTGTGCACTTTTTTTGGGGAGGGTATGTTTTTCATATATTCCAGTGACAATTTTTTATTGTGGTAAAATACACCTAACATTAAATTCACCATCTTAACCGTTTTTAAAGATTTATTTGTTTTTAGAGAGAGAGAGAGAATGCGGGGCCGGGGGGAGGGGCAGAGGGAGAGGGAGAATCTCAAGCAGACCCCCCGCTGAGTGCTGAGCCCTATGGGGGGGGGCATCTCATGACCCTGAGATCATGACCTGAGCCAAGACGGACGTTTAACTGACTGAGCCACCCAGCCCCCCCCCATCCTAACTATTTTTAAGGGCACACCTCAATGGCATTAAGCACACTCACCCCGTCCTGCAGCCACCCCACCCTCCGTCTCCAGAATGTTCCATCTCCCCACACGGAGACGCTGTCCCCAGGAAGCACGGACTCCGCACCCCCGGCCCCAGCCCTGGCTCCCCCAGCTCCTCTCTGTCTGTGTGGACGGGACGCCTCTGGGGACCTCCTGGGAGTGGGGTCAGACAGTATTTGTCCTTTTATGTCTGGCTCATTGCACTGAGCGTAACATCCTCAAGGTCCATCCACATTGTAACATGGTCAGAATTCCTCACTTTTCAAGGCAGAATAATATTCCAGTGTATGAACGGACCACGTTTTGTTTAGCCACGCATCTGCTGACGGACACAGGTTCTTCCACCTTTCGGCCACGGTGAATAATGCCGTTATGAATATGTGTAAATCTGTTCGAGTCCCTGTCTTCGATTCTCTTGGGTATAGACCCAGAAGTGGAATTGCTGGATCATATGGTAATTCTATGTTTAACTTTTTTGAGGAGAAGCCAAACTGTTTCCCACAGGGGCTGCACCATTTTACATTCTCACAACAAATGTTTTTTAAATGCTAGAAACCATCCTGAGCTCTGCCTGGTGCCCTCCTCCCCAGGGCTCCAAGGAGCCTGTCAGGCCTGAGGCAGACCCCTCCCCATCAACCTCCCAGCCTGTGGGAGTGGCAGCTCGGTGAGCGCGTCCCAGAAGGAAGGATGCGGCTTTAATTAGCTCCTGCCTGGAGGAAAAACGGACACCACGACGTGTTCCCAGGGCCTCTGCGCAGGGGGTCCTCCGGGGGAGGGGGAGGCAGAGGGAGGGAGGTGGGGGTGGCGGACACAGGGTCCAACAGTATCAGAGCGGCGAATGATGGTCTCATTTCACACGCGGTGAAAGTGAGGTCCACAGAGGTTAGAGGCAAAGCCCAGGGCTGAGGCCCTGTCCCCTGGGTCCGTCTCAGGGACCACACCTGCCTGCATCCCACACCCCGCCTCAGGCAAACATCTTTCAAATACCTTTGATCTCACCAGTCTCTCTCTTGGGGCTTCTCTCTCCTTGCTTCTGTCTCTCTCAATGTCTCTTGTCTCTGCAGTTCTCACTCTTCGCACTTCTTCAGCCCCACCCCCACCCCAAGACGACGTCCAGGCAATCACACCCCGGCTCTGGACCCCTTCAGGGTGGGCCGGCCCCTCTCGTCTCCTGATTGGCTCTGCCCTTGGCCCCTGTGCCACACCCCCTCTAGCTCCGCCCCCGCCCCTTGACACCCCCCGCCCCCCTGCACTCGGACCATCCTCTCTAACGGGGGGTGGGGTGGGGGGGGCAACGAAGGCCCAGAGAAGGGCGGCGCTCCATCCAACGCCACGAAGCAGGTCCGTGGCACAGCCACGGTGCTCCTCGTCCCAGTCCTGGGGCGTCTCCTGCATCTTTGGGGCTGCTGGTGCACCCCCCCACCCTCCTCCCTGAGGCAGCAGCTGTCCCACTCCCCCACTGCACCTCACCCAGCCTTCTCAGTGTCTCTTTAGCGTCAGCCACGGATTTAATTAACAGCTGGGTCTCCTCTCTCCCCTTCCCTATCTCACCGTTTCTGTGGGGTGGGGGGGTGCAGCTGAACCATGCTGTTGGTCCCCCGCCCCCCAAAAATGTTGGCTCTAGTCTCCTCTGTTTATTTTTTTTTAAGATATTATTTATTTATTCGACAGAGATAGAGACAGCCAACGAGAGAGGGAACACAAGCAGGGGGAGTGGGAGAGGAAGAAGCAGGCCCATAGCAGAAGAGCCTGATGTGGGGCTCGATCCCAGATTGCCGGGATCACGCCCTGAGCCGAAGGCAGACGCTTAACCGCTGTGCCACCCAGGCGCCCCCTCCTCTGTTTATTTTTATCTTGTAGTTAAAAAAGAACATAAAATCTACTATTGTAACCAATTTTTCCTTTTTTTCCAATTTTTTTTATTGTGGGAAAATACACATAACATTAAATTTACCATCTTAACCATCTCTAAGTGCACAGCTCAGTGGCATTTTTTTCAAAGATTTTATTTAATTATTTGAGAGAGAGAGCATGAGCGGGGGCAGGGGTGGAGAGGCAGAGGGAGAGGGAGAAGCAGACTCCCCACTGAATAGGGAGTCTGATGCGGGGCTCGATCCCAGAACCCTGAGATCATGACCTGAGCGGAAGGCAGACACTTTAATGGACTGAGCCACCCAGGCTCCCCGCCCCCCAGCTCTGTGGCATGAAGCACACTCACACTGCTGTGCAGACGCCCCCATCCTCCGTCTCCAGAACGTTCCATCTCCCCACACGGAGACTCCGCCCCCAGGAAGCATGGACTCCCCAGCCCCTGCCCCAGCCCTGGCTCCCACCACCTCCTCTCTGTCTGTGTGGACGGGACTCCTCTGGGGACCTCCTGGGAGTGGGGTCCTGCGGGACGTGTCCTTCTGGGTCTGGCTGCTCTCGCTGAGCACCGTGTCCTCAAGGGTCCATCCATGTCGTGGCAGGTGTCGGGGTCCCTTCCTTTCTAGGGTTGGATCATGTTCCAGCGTGTGGATGGAAGGACAGGCTGTGTTTATCCTTCATCCACTGATGGACATTTGGGTTGTTTCCGCCTTCTGGCCGTTGGGAATCAATGTGACCGTGAACACGGGTCTACACATTCCTTTCTCTTAACACCCCCATTTCTTTCCTTTCCAGGCTGTGCCTTTCTCACCTATTGTGCCAGGGACTCCGCCATCAAAGCTCAGACTGCCCTGCACGAACAGAAGACCTTGCCCGGGGTGAGTCCGGGGTGCTGTCTGGGGAGGGGGGCTGCTCTCAGCCTGGGGAAGGCTGAGGCCCTTCCTGGGATCAGCTGTGAAGTCTCTGGACTCAGAAAGAAGTATAAGGTGCAGACAGGCAGAAATGATCATCAGAGAGAGCATTTATTGAGTGCCTACTGCATGTCATGCTCCATACTTCACACCAGAGTTGTTGTGTGTGGCTGTGTAGGTTGTATACTGCACAAGGGCACCTGCCCGGCATGTAAGTGTCGCTGTGCTGAGACTTGAGGGACGAGGAAGCGTTAGCAGGCAAATGGAATAGGCTGCGAAGGCCTTGAGGCAGGACCGTGACTGGCGTGTTGGAGGAGCAGCGAGGGGGCCTGTGCGGCTGGAGCAGAGAGAGCAGGAGGGGGAGAGGGGAGAGGGCAGGGAGGGGGCCGCGCAAGTCGTACAGGGCTGGCCCAGGCTCTTCCCTGCTGGCTCTCCCTTGTCAGCCCTGCCTTCTCGGGGTAGGCAGGAGGTCCCTGTCCCCAGTGAAGGGAGGGCGGTCCCCCTGAGCCAGCTGAGCCCGGTCCCCAGGCAGTGCCTCTGGATGGAAATCGAAGGAACCACAGGGAGATCCACGGCACCCCATGACCTCCGGGTTGTCCACCCTTTCCTTTGCGACTCTCAGGGACTCTTCAGCATCAAAGGCATTTGGGGGCAGCTTGGGTGGCATCTGCTGCCACAAATGCTGAGAATATGGGTGCAGCATGGCTGGCTGGGTAATTGGGGTGTACCTGCTGGGAACACGAGCTCATGGCTGGGGTTGACTTGACTCTGAACAAGCACCAGAAATGGTCCAGGGGCTGGCCTCAACCTCATAGTGAAGAATAAGGTGTCCCTTTTTGGGGGGTTGACGTGGAGACAAGAGTGGTAGAGTGCTGTCGCGGCCACAACAGCGGGCTCCTTGCTTAGCTCCAAGCAGTCCTTGCTGTGTGTCAGTGAGCCGGTGACTTAACCTCTCTGATCTTCGGCACGGGAAGAGTATAACAGGGTGGAGTGGAGGGAGGAAACTGTAGAGAAGGTGGTCACGGAAGGCTTCACGGAGGAGGTGACATCTGAGAAGAGAATTCACAGTTCTCCCTCCCTTCAATCTTCTGCCAGCATCTCCCCAAGCCAAGCCAGAACTGGAGGGCAGGTCCACCTGTACAGGTTAGCACCCGGGGGGGTGGGGAACAGTGGGGTTCTGTGGACCATATTAGTTATCTCCTGCTGCCTAACAATTATTCCACAACCCAGTGGCTTCAAACGATCAGCCTGAGTTATCTCAGGGGCCCCGGGTCAGGAATTAGGGATGAGTTTGCCGCAGGGTCTGGGCTCGGAGTCTCCTGACGTCGCAGTCGAGAGGTCAGCGGGCATTTGACTGTGGCAGTGGGATCGGCCTCGGCGCTGGCCCCCAGAGTGGCTGTGGACAGGAGGTCTCACTTCCTCTCCAGGTTGGGGGGGCGTCTTGAGAGCCTTGCTTGCGGTGGTGACCGGCTCCCCCCAGGACGCAAGGACGAAGCTCAGCCTCGGTCTCAGAGAGACACGCTGTCTGCCAGGCTCTGTGAGACAGGAGTCCAGGGGCGCTGACCCCCTAGGGGAACAAACCAGTGTTGCAGCGGCTTTGTCCGAGGCCGGGCAAACAGCAGAATGGGAATTTGACCACTGACCCTGTGCGGGCACACGGTCCTTCCATGTCCAGTGGACGTGTGTATGTGATCAGATTCGGCCTGGAAGCTCTGACTCTTCTGCCCAGAGAAATCTGTACCGTCATGAGATCTGCTAACATTTCTAGCGGTGCCCCAGCTAAGTTCTTCTTAGCTTTCTTCTGCTCCCATTTTCCGGATGGAGACCCTGAGACCCAAAGCCAGCCTCCCTTTCCCCCACCTGAGGCCCAGCTCCCTCTGTGTTGGGGGTCAAAGCTGGGCTCTGGAAGAAGGTGGAGGGCTCCCCCTAGACCGGGGGCCCCTCCAGGGCAGACCCTGGGCTGAGTCCTCAGCACCCATTGGTTCATTCAGCAGACATGTACTGAGCACCTGGTCTGTGACCCGGGCGGGACCCAACGAGAGGGCTCCTGGTGGTGAGAGCAGCACGGAGCTGAGCAGTGGGGGGGGTGGGCGGGACTTTCAGAGTGATTTTCAGACTCCAGATGCAGGTTCTGTTCAGACAGGGAGCTCAGGGATGCCTCTCCGAGCAAGGATCAGGGCCAGAGGGGGGCAGGGAGCTGTGGTTGCTCCGGAAGTGACTCAGGCAGGGACCGTGGAGGTAGAAGGGGGGGGGGGGTTGAGATGCTTTAGGAGCAAGGCTTTCTGGGCAGGAGTGAATGGAGGGCCGGCGAGTGGTCTGGGGTCTCTGCAAGAAAGCACCTAGCACTAGGGGGCTTAATGCGACAGAGACTTACCCTCTCTCAGTTCTGGGGACCCAAAGTCTGAAATCAAGGTGTCAGCAGGGCTGTGCTCCCTCTGGAGGTTCTAGGGGTGGAATCTATTCCTCTGTCACCACATGGCCACCCTCCGTGTCTATATGTCTCCCCTCTCCCTCTGCCTTTCTCCTATAAGGATAGCTGTCATTGGGCTTAAGGCTCACCCTAAATCTAGGATGACCCCATCTCGAGATCCATGACTAAATGACGTCTGTTCTGAATAAGGTCCCACCCACGGGTTCCGGGGGGTTAGGACTTACACGTGTTTGAGGGGAGTCCCCGTTCAATCCACTGTAACGGGCGAGAATGAAATGAACAGCGGATATAAAGCAGCCAGGGGCAGCATCTCCGCGGGCGGGGGCAGGGGGAAGCAGGGGGCCTGCCCCGCCACAGATGACTTGGTGGCCGGCAAACAAGGTGGCTTCTTGGAGGAGGGAGCCTTTGAGCTGCGTCTTGAGAGATGGGGAAGACTGTGGCAGATGGAGGTGGGGGTGGCGTGGGGACCGAGTGTGCCGAGACTGGGAGGCAGGAACGTGCCAGGCGCATTTTTGAGTGTGGGAACACACGAGAGCCTCCATTGTCTCATGGAGGAGTTCACATCAGGTCAGAAGGGGGTCTCAACCGGGGGGCGATTCTGCCCCCACGGGTCACTGGGCGACGTCTGGGGACATTTGCGATCGTCGTGACCGGGAGAGACAACTAGCATCCAGTGATCAGGAGAAGAAGGAGCTGGCGAACGTTCTAGAGCAATGCTAATAGAAATATAATGCAAGCCACAAATTGCATTCACATTTTTCTAGGAGCAACATTCAAAAATTAAAAAGAAACAGGTGAAATTAATTTTCATACTAGATTTCATTTTAACCCAATACCTCTCGAAAATACTATCATTTCAGTAGGCAGTCGGCATAGTTAACGAGCGCTCATGTTCCTTTTTCCTTCTTAGGCATCCAACACGCGGTGAGTGTCCTGCCTCTCGGTCCATCTCAGCTTGGACAATCAGTTGTTATCCGAAATGCTCGATCTGCCTCTGCCATTTGCAGTCTATAGAACTGATAGTTGGAAAAATAGGTTCACCTACACCACTTGCTCTAAACACACTTAAAAGATTTTCCAAGAATGGAGTCAGGAATCAGTTTTTAGACTTAAGTCTATATTTACATTAATTATAATTAAACAAAATAAAAAATTCTGTTCCTCGGTCACATAAGCCACGTTTCAAGGCCTCGATGGCCACATGTGGCTGGTGGCTACCATATTGGACAGCATCCTTCGAAAGCGTTCTAGGCCGAGAGTCAGCAAACTTCTGTAAAGGATGAGAGGGTAAGTATTTTTGGCCTCACGGGCCATAGGCACTCTGTCGTATCACATAAAAGAAACCACAGACAATACATAAATGGATGGGTGTGGCTGTGTGTCAATAAAACTTTATTTACAAAAACAGACAGAGGCCCAGGATGGAGTTGGCAGATCTCCATTCTAGACCATTGGTGTCCGGTAGAATTTTCCACAGTGATGGAAATGTTCTGTCTCTGCTGTCCAGTTTGCTGGCCACTAGCTTTGTGTGGCTATTGAGCCTTTGATGTGGCAAGTGTGACTCAGGAAGAGTTTCTTTCTTCTTCTTCTTTTTTTTTTTTTTAAGATTTTATTTATTTAGAGGCACCTGGGTGGCTCCGTCATTAAGCGTCTGCCTTCGGCTCCGGGCATGATCCCTGAGCCCTGCATCGGGCTTCTCCGCTGGGAGCCTGCTTCTCCGTCTCCCACTCCCCCTGCTTGTGGTCCCTCTTTTGCTGGCCGTCTCTCTCTGTCAAATAAATAAATAAAATCTTAAAAAAAAAGATTTTATTTATTTATTTGAGAGAGAGAGCATGAGGTGGGGAGGGGCAGAGGGAGAGAGAGAAGCAGACTCCCCACTGAGCAGGGAGCCAGACATAGGACTCGATCCCAGAACCCTGGGATCATGACCTGAGCTGAGGGCAGACACTTAATTGACTGAGCCGCCCAGGTGCCCCTCAGGAACAATTTCTAGTGTTATTCAATTTTAATACATTTAAATTTAAACCACCACATGTGGCCAGTGGCTACCACATTGGACAACTCAAATCTAGAATGTTGTAGGTCGGGGTCAGCTACTGTGTTAGACAGCAGATATAGAATGTTCTAGACTGGGGGTCACTTACTGCATTGGTGAGTTCAGACCTAGAATGTTCTGGACCAGGAGGCAGCTACCATGATGGTCAGTGCAAACCTGGAATGTTCTAGACTAGGAGTCAGCCGCTGCTTTGAATAGCACAGATGTAGAATGTCCTAGACCAAGGATCAGCTACCATGTTAGACAGTGCAGACCTAGAATGTTCTAGACCCAAGAAGATGATGCAGTGTCATCATATGTCTAGCTTGTGGAGTTCAGGGTCTCAGTTTGACACCAGCTCTTGGCTGGAGGGGAAGGGGGAGGAGGCTCCAGCAATGCCCAGAAACCATCCCTATGGAGTCCCCAAGCTTATGCTGTCACTATCCTGACTTTTGTCGTAACCAACCCTGCTTTCCTTCATGTTCTTAGCACTTGCGAATATATCTCTAAAATCCTGGGTGACTCTTCCCCACCCCGCTTTTTACCTTATATGAACGGCACCATAGTGTACGTCGTCTCCACCGTCTGCATTACTTTTTTCACGTAGTACGATGCTGAAGGGATTCGGTAACACCTGTCGGTGTCGCGTGCACTGGTGACCGGTGCTTTTTCATTGCTGGGTAGCGTTCCACAGCGCGAGTACACGGCTGGTCTGTCCATCCCCCTGTCGGTGGACATTTGGGTTGTCTCCAGCCTTTGCTGTGACAGACGGAGATGCTTGTCCACGCTTTGCTTCTGATGGACACGTGCCACGTCTCCTCCCGGCACATACTCAGCAGTTCCGACCCCTGTGACTTCCGTAGCTGACGCCCACCTGCATAGCGAAGGGGTTGGACTTGCGGGTGAGCCTCTCCCCACCCCGAGGGCACCCACAGAAATGGTATCAGCACACTCAGAACCAGAGCTTGCAGGAAGAGTGACGGGGGCTGCTGGGGGGGGGAGGCCCCCCTTGCCTGTCAGCCACATCTGAGCACGGATGTCTGAGCCCCCCTCCAGGCGTCCCCGCCAGAAGACGGAGCGGCAGCCGCACAAGGTGCGCCCCATGCTGGAAGAGCCCCCCAGCCGGCTCACGTGCCCGCACACGCCCGCACACACAGCCAGGGAGTTAGGGGGCCACAGCTGGGTCACCAAGACAGCCACCATCTCTCCTGTCCCCTGCCTCCCCTCAAAAACCCACATGCGTGTGTGTTGGGGGAGACAGTGTGGAGAGGACGCTTCCGTCTTTTTATCTCTTTCTAAATCAGGAGGGGAGGGTGAGCCGGGTCATTTGCTGGCTCCGTGCTTCTGCCCCCACTCCTGGGAACAGGCAGGCCCCCCTCCATAAACGCTGCTTCTGAAGCATGTTCCAGCTCCCATCTCGAGTGTGACAGTGGCGTCCGTGGGGGATGCGGTTTAATCAAATCTCAGCATTCTGGAATAGGACCCTAAATTGAATAACAGAATCCCAGAATAGAACCCGGAATGGACCGCAGGCCCCTGGAATCCGCGCTGGGCAGAAGCCTCGGATTGTAGCAGAGGCTCTCTGCGGGGCCGTCAAACCCCAGGATGAGGCTCCTGGAGATGGAGGGGACCCATGGGGACAGTGGGGGGGCTGGCAGGTCCAGCGCCTATCTCTGAGAGGCTGGGCCGTTTGAGGGTGTATTGTCTCTTTCTTCGTGAAGGTCTTGAGGGGTGAAGAACATCCCAGATCTGACGTCCGCCCTGTACCCCAGAAAGGGATAGGTTTGTCTGGCTGGCTGGGGGTCCCCCCACAGACCCCTCCTTAAAACCCTTTCTATGCACACAGGGGTTTCTGAAGCGGCCCCTTTGCAAGACCCCCTCCCACATCCCATGACCTGGCTCAGAACCAAACCCACCTGAGACTGCGCGAGGGGCCTTAGGAGCCAAATGTCCAGTGGTTTGACCCTCCCAGGCCTCAGTTTCTTCATTTGTGAAATGGGATTGCAGAAAGGGCTTCGAGGATCTGTGAAGTGACCCAGGCCCGTTGCTGAGCTCACAAGTGAGCTAGGCAGATCCACGCTGAATGAACTGTCCCAGACAAGTCGAGCCTGCAGGACCCCAGGCCAGTCGTGTCATCTGTCCGAGCCTGGTTTCTCCCCCATGAAGTAGGGGAAGGTGTAGACACAGCTGGGCACACGCTCTTGAGTTACTTCCCAGCGCTTTGCTCTTTGCCCACGGGGACACCACTGAGTCTGGAAACCGTAGCTCTTGTCTCATTTCATTTCAGTTGTCATTTGTGGACCCTGTGCTGGGCCTTTGGTGGGGAGGGGGGCTCAGGGCCCCTCGGCCCTGCCCCCAGGAGCCCACCCAAGAGGGACGGTGTGTCTGTTGGGGGACGTAGTGCCTGGGCCGAGCGCCTAGAGCAGGAGAGCGGTGTGTTCTGGGTGTTTGACCGAGGCTGTGCTGGGCTCCAGGGGCAGAAGGGGAGTCTGGAAGAGCGAGCTGGGCACCACCTTGTTTCTTCTCCTCCATACCTCCTGTAAACGACCTAGTGGGGGCCTCTCCTGGGCCCCCATGTCTT
This sequence comes from Ursus arctos, assembly GCF_023065955.2. Lineage (NCBI taxonomy): Eukaryota > Metazoa > Chordata > Mammalia > Carnivora > Ursidae > Ursus > Ursus arctos. The sequence goes on from NW_026622808.1 coordinate 14,313,447, forward strand.
CTAGAGGCACAACTTTGCATCTTCTAAAAGACTATCTTCGGGTCCCCAGCCTGACCGCCGGAGACACCTTCTGCAGTCCGTCCCCCAGCAGCCTCAGTTTCCCCATCTATAATATACCCAGGTCAGACATGAGGGACCCTAGTTTTCAATGATGTGTGGCTTTGTTGAAGTCACCCAGCAAAAGCTGGGGGGCAGAGCAAGGACTGGGTCTCAGTTATCGAATGTGTGTCTACCCCAAAGACACAGACACTCCCCATAGCCCCGGCTCACAGGCCCCTTGGCTGGAGGGTTGGCTGGAACCTGAGGAAACCAGCAGGATATTGGGCCTCTGCTTCTGACTTTCTTCTTGCCCTTTCTGATTTGCCCACCTGTAAAATGAGAAGGTTTCCATCTCATAAAGTTGTTCAGAGATGAACTGAGTCAGTGGGTGTAGGTACTCCTCCAACATGAGAAACTGTCTCCCACCCAAACTCTTACTCATACTTCAAAACCCACCGCAGATTTTCCATCTTCAGTGAAGCCCCAGGATAGCCTTTGGCTCTTCACTGTTCTATGCTCTAAGGTCTCCCAGGGGGGTGGTCCCTACCTCTGCCTCAATCCTGTCTGCTTAGGTCTGGGAGTGCCTGTATCTGCCTCTGTCTCCCCTCATACCACATTGGGGGGATCCTCCCTGAGGCTGCAAAATTACTCAGCATGGGGCACACCGGGAATGTTATTGAATAAATGAAAGGAGGAAGGAAGGGGGCAGGGAAGGGATGCAGCCATGGGGAGCCAGAGAAGGTGGAGGAGGGAGGGAGGGCACTAGGCAGAGACCTCGGTGGGACAGATGGAGAGAGGGAGCCGGAAGGAGGTGGGCAGAGCCAGATGGGCGGGCAGGGGCGACAGGAAGGGTGGGTGTGGGGAGACCCAGCTCCCCCCCCCCCGCCTCCCCCCCCCTCCCGCGCCGCACGCCTCCTCGCGGCTCGGGCGGGCAACGCCGGCAGGGCCCGGCCTCTGGCGGGCGGATCGTCAGCGCCCGCCTGGGCGTCGGGCGCTGGGAGCGAGGCGCGGGGCCGGTGCGTGCGTGCGGCGTGTGCGCGCCTGTGCGCCCAGGGCCGGCCGGGCGGGCGGCGGCACGTGGAGGCCAGCCTGGCGCGCGTCTCCAGGCCGGTGGGTAAGGCGGGCCGCGGGGTGCGGATGGCCAGGCCTCGGAGCCTCGGCTTTCGAGCGGGGGACTGGGGAGGAGGGGACTGCCCGCCTGGCTCCTCGGGACGAGACCGGGACCCTTGCCCCGAGCCCGAGCTGACCCAGGAGGGGGAAGGGGCCTCCCAGCAGGAGGCGGAAGGTCCCAGGCTCCGCAGCGGGCGGGGGAGATGGGGCGCAGGTACCCAGGCCGCGAGAATGGGGCGGGGGTGGAGGGTGCGGTGATGGGGACAGGTTCCCTCCCCGAGGCCCCCCTCTCTCGCTCCCTCCCTCAGCTCATCCATCTCCAGAAGATTATATTTAAATATCTCTTTTGTGCAAGGCAGGAGCTGGGCTCGCCCCTAAGAGGCGGTTTCCATGGCAACAACAATTGCCAGCTTCCGTGTGGTGAATCAGCGTTGCCATGGCAACCCCATCCTCATCTGCCCAAGGTGCTGGGAGGAGGGAGGAGGTGAGGGCCAGCGGAGGCGAGGTGGGAGGGGTGGGGGGCGAACAGGAGGCTGGAGCTCAGGTGCCCCCACTACCCCACCTCCCTTCACAACCTCAGTCTGCCCCCTGCCCAGAAACTGGTCCCATCTGGTTGAAATCTCCCCTCCTGCCTCCAGCTAGCTGGGTGTGGTACCCAGGTGGAGAGGGCGTGTGTGTGTGTGTGTGTGTGTGTGTGTGTGTGTGTGTGTGTGTACGTGGTGGGGGAAGGGAGACGTGGTTTGGCCTTTCCCAGGTGGTCAGGTTCCCTCTGAAGATGTGGCTGGGTGGCAGGAACTGGGGACGCTGGAAGGCCTCTCTGCTTCTGGGACTCCCAAGGCTGAGTTCAAATTCAGGCAGCCCGTATGAGCCCCAGAACAAACACTCAGAATGGGAGGGGCTCAGAGAGGGTAGGGAAGCTGGAGCGGGGGAGGGGGCTCAGGGAAAGAGGGTGCAGAGTGAGGGAGGGGCCTCAGAGGGTGCAGAGTGAGGGATGGCACTCAGATGGGGTGGGGAGGCTCAGAGCTGAGACAGGGTCTAGGACAAGGGGAAGGAGATTTGGGAGTTTGTGGGTTCATAGTTGGAGAGGGGTCTCCACCCATAGGATTCGGTAGAAAGATCCCTAAATTTGAAGTCTAGCAAGGCTTGGTGCCTTGACTCCCCCACCATGACCTTGGGCAGATAGTCTTGATAGCCTTGATGTTGACATCTGTAAAGCCTGGTGAAAACTCTGCTTCTCTCTGGAGCTTGCTGGGGACCTCCACAGCAACTAGAAAGCTGACATCCTTCAGTCACCTTCTCTGAATGGCCATGGGGACAGTCTGACCTGGGAGGGGGTCTTGGACTGGCACTCGTTCCAACCCCAGGCCAGGCGCAGAGGCACCAGGTACCTGTCCATGCTGGTGTGCGTCAGCCACTTCTTTCTGGTCAATTCCGTTCCGCAAGCTTCTCGGATTCTCCCTGCCTGGTGTGGGGAGAGCTGCCTGCTGTGAGAAAGCAAGACATAGACACTTCCTGCCCTGAGACAGAAGGAGGAAGGAACCCAGAGGGGTGGAAGGATTGCCTGCATAGGGGCTTTTGAGCTGGGTTTTGAAGAATGAATAGGAGTTCGCCAGGAGACACAAGGCTTGGAGGAGGATTCTGTTCTTAGACCAGTGGAGAAGCAAATGCCACCCGCTTCCCACATCCCTTGAGTTTATTCTCAATTATCCACATTAGCTCACACCCATGGCTGGGTCAGTTTGAGGGTGGGGATTAGAGTAGGATTTCTCCCATTAAGCATCATTTTCAGTGTTGGAGGTGGAGGGCAGAAGTATCCAGAACGAGCAGTCCAGATTGAAATCTGGTCCACTCAGGTATGACAGTCCTCCCACCCATGGCTCAGAGAGCTGACTAAAAGTAGCTGCCTTGGTATCAGTCAGCTACTGCTGAGTAACAAGCCAACCCAGGCATTTTATTTGTTGAATTCATGGGTTAGTAAGCTCAGCCTGGGCTCAGCTGGGTGGTTCTTCTGCTGGTCTCTCCTGGGGTCATTCATGCAGTGGCAGGCAGGGCTTGCTGGGATGAGCTGGGACAGGCCAGCCTCACTCCCACATACTGTTTGTCAGTGGGGCCTCTCAGGGCATGAGGTCTGTCCTCCTGTCCTCCCTGGGCTTGTCACCTGACAATGTCAGTGTTCCAAAAGAGAAAGCTGCAAAGTCTTTCGAGGCCAGAGCTTGGAACTCCCACCACTTCCCTTCCACTATATTCCACTGGTCAGAGCAAGTCACAAGGCCAAGTCCAGGTGCCAAAGGGTGGGGAAATAGACTCCAGTTTTTGATGAGAGAAACTGCAAAGTCACATCATATACAGGGACTAGAGGGGTTGGGCAACTTTGCAAAGAACCTACTACACTACAAAGCAAGGAGGCGTCCTACAGCAAGAAATATTGTGACTGGGTTTTGAAGGTAAAGTAAGAGTTTTCCAGACCACAGTGAATAAAGCCCCATCGGTGGGACCATGTGTCACTTGTTTGACCGGTTTGCTGCTGGAAGTTGGTGGGATACTGGGCCTTGGGGAGGTGGGCAGTTGCCTGGCAGAGTTCAGGCAAAGCCCCCACCCATGATACCCCCACTGCCACCCTTGACCTCCTCCTCCCCCTCTCTCCACAGATGGCGCGGCCAATCCAGGTGAAGCCGGCGGACAGCGAGAGCCGCGGAGGTAGTTGTCATCTCTCCGTGGCCACTAGGCTGGGGGGTGGCAGAAGAATGGGGGAAGGAGGGGAATCCCCGATCAGAAGGCTGTAGCCATCACCTCTCTGCTCACACATCTCATGGTGGTGGGAGAGGCAGAGTCCCCTGGCTAGGGTAGGGGCAGGAGAGCAGGGGGGCTGTGACCCCTCTTCCAAACCACAGCACCACAGGCCCAGGAGTGGAGGAGTGGGGGGGCTCTAGCTAGGTCCAGCTGCTTGCCCCTAGAGCTTAAAATGCTCCACTCCCCGTAGGGTGCAATATTGGGGGTCTGATGCAGAGGGGCTGGGATCCCTGCTTTCAGTGTGTGTGTGTGCACGTGTGCGCGCATGTGTGTGCGCGCGCACGCGTGTATGTGCATGTGTGAGCACACGTGTGCGTGCATGTATGTGCGTGAGCGCGTGCGTGCGTGTGTGTGCGTGAGCACGTGTGTGTGCATGTGTGCGCGCGTGAGCACGTGTGTGCATGCATGTGTGTGCGCGTGCGTGCATGTGTGTGTGTGCGTGAGCATGCACACCGTGGCACGCCTGTGCATAGATGTGCAGGAGCACGTGCACACGTGCATGGGTGTTTCTGTGGCTTATGCGGCCAGGCTGCCTGCTGGCCCGTGTGCGTGTCTGCATGCCTGGCCTGTGCGTGGGCATGTGTGCGAGCGTGTGTGCTTACCTGTTCCAGGCTGGGCGTGTGGGTATGTGGGCTGGAGGCCTGGCGTCTGCATAGGTCTGGACCGTGTTGGGGACGTGACCATAGGCTGTCCCCAGTGGCATCCAAGGCCAGTCATTCTTGGAGATTTTTCTACCCCCTCCCCATTTCAGGTGGGTTGGGGGCTGAGGGGGAGCAGCTAGCCTTGGGGGTGGTGTGTGGGGCAGGGCTGTTAGGACTCCTGTGTATGTGTAGGAGCCTGGTACAGGCTGGGACCTGTTTTCACACTCTCCAACGGGACTGCTAGTGCAGGCCAGGGATGGGGGGGGGTCTACATGTCTCAGTCTCTTCTCTTCTCTCTCTCTTAATAATTCTTCCTCTTCTCCTCCTCCTACTCCTTCTGTCTGTCTCTCCCTCTGTCTCACCTTCTCGTTCTCCCTCTCACTCCATACCTCTCTCTCTCATCTTTTTCTCTCCTTCTGTCTCCCTGTCTCCCTGTTTCTCTCTCCACTCCTTTGTGTCTCTTTGTCTCTTACTGTCTCTCCCTTTGCCTGTCTCTGTCTCTGTGTTTCTCCCTGTCTCTCTTTCTCTCTCACCTGTCATTTTCCCTGACTCTCAGTCTCTCTGCTACCATGTCTCTCTCTTCCATCCCCATGAGTGACAGCTGCCAGAGAACAGGTTTCCATAGTAACCCAGCTCACCATCCTGGGAGATGAAGCTGCCATGTTCCTGATTACAGGGGAGCAGCCCAGTTACCAGAGGGAGCAGGACTCTGGTGCCTCATACAGGAGAGGCTGGCCCAGCCAGGCCTCCAGCCAGACCCCCACCTCCTCCCCACCAGATGGGGGCTCCAGGCTTCGGGCACCTGGTCCTGTGCGCACACGTGCCCTCACTCATTCAGCAGAGACATTGCCTGGGATGCAGGGGCCATCAGTGCTTACTCCCGACTGGGAAATCTAGATGGCAGACAGACAGACAGGGACCCAGGCAAGGCAGTTCTTAGGCTAGTACTCTGTGTGGGCTCTCCGAGGGCACGGAGGGAGACCATCTTTGCCCGGAGGGTGGGAGCAGTGAGGCGGTGGCCCTGAAGGATTGAAGGGAGGGCCTTCTAGGAGGGGGCACCGCGTGAGCCAAGGCTTGGAGATGAGCCGTGCATGGCACGTGGGAGGATGGAGAGGCCCAGAAGCGCGTGGCTGTGTCCTCCCACACACAGGCAGAGCAGGGGTCGGCAATGCTCCCCCCACGCCCTGCTGCCTCCATTCTGTTGGAGGGACCGAAAAATTCCCGGAGGCCAGGACTCGGCTGAGGGGGTGTCTCCGCCCACAGGAGACCGGAAGCTGTTTGTGGGGATGCTGAACAAGCAGCAGTCGGAGGAGGACGTGCTGCGGCTGTTCCAGCCCTTTGGGGTCATCGACGAATGCACCGTGCTGCGCGGGCCTGACGGCAGCAGCAAAGGTGACCGGTCGGGGGCGCGACTGGCCTAGGGGCGGAGCTGGGCGCGTGAGGGGATAGGCTTAGGCTGGGCAGTGGGGGGTCGGGGTTGGCTCCTGGGGGCGGGCCGGGCACTCAAAAAGGTGTGGTTGGCTCCTGGGGCAGGGCGGGGCAGTGGGCAGGCGGGGTTGGCTCCAGGGGGCGGGTCTCGGCGCTTCAGAACGCCGGGTTGGCTTCTGGGGCGAGGCCGGGCACGTGGGAGGGCAGATTGGCTCCTGGGGCGGGGCCAGGAGCTTGAGAAGGCGGGACTGTCTCCTGGGGGCGGGGCCAGGCAGTTGAGAAGGTGGGCTGGGCTTCTGGGGACGGGGCGGGGCCTGTGGGAGGGCGGGTTTGACTCCTGGTGTAGGGTTGGGCAGTAGGAAGGCGGGATTGGCTCTCGGGGCGGGGTCGGGCACGTGAGAGGAGGCAGGGACTGTGACCTGGGGGAGGGGCCGGGTACGTGAGAAAGCCGGGTTGGTTTCTGGGGCGGGGCAAGGCACGTGGGAGGGCGGGTTTGGCTCCTGGGGGCGGGGCCGGGCACGTGAGAAAGGCGGGACTAGCTTCTGGGGCGGGGCGGGCACTCGAGAAGGCTGGGGTTGGCTCCTGGGGGCGAGGCCAGGCACGTGGGAGGCCGGGGTTGGTTTCTGGGGGCGTGGGCTGGGTGGGCGGAGACTGTCCGGTCCCACCTGGTCCTGCCTGTGCGCCACCTGTGCCCACCTGACTCTGGAACAGTTTCCTGTGGGCTGTCTGCCTGACACTGGCTGAACATCTAGGGAAGACTTTAATGGTCCACAGCGACTGTTTCCCTGTCTGCCCATGTGACTGTTGGTGACTGCCAGTGAGCATCACTTCGCCTGCGGCTCTTAGTCTGACTCTTTCTGCCTGAGTGTCTAAATGACTGTTTCTGTTTGGGTCTTCATGTGTCCGCTGGTCTCTGGCTGTCTACTTGATTCTACCTTTTTTGGGTTCATCTGTCAGGCACCAACTGTTGCCCTGACTGTCTCTGGCCCTCGCAACTTTTTATCTTCTAGGACAGAATGTATCCCATGGTCCCTATTTGCTAGGCTCTTTTTTTTTTTAATTATTTTTATTTTTTATTTTTAAAATGTTTTTATTTATTTATTTATTTTTAAGATTTTATTTATTTATTTGACAGAGAGAGAGGCAGGAAGAGAGGGAACACAAGCAGGGGGAGTAGGAGAGGGAGAAGCAGGCTTCCCACTGAGCAGGGAGCCCAATACGGGGCTCGATCCCACAATGCTGGGATCATGACCTGAGCCAAAGGCAGACACTTAACGACTGAGCCACCCAGGCACCCCTAAAATGTTTTTTAAAGTTTATTTATTTATCATCTCTACACCCAATGTGGGGCTCAAACTCAACTCCAAGATCAAGAGTCACATGCTTTACCGACTGAGCCAGCCAGGTGCCCCTCTTTTTTTTTTTTATTGATATTTATATACTGTAAAATTCACCTTTTGAAAGTGTACAGTGAAGTGCTTTTCAGTATATTTAAAAAATTGTGCAACCATTGCCACTCTCTAATTCCAGAACATTCCATTGTCCTACTCCACCCCCAGTCTTCCATAGTAGTCTGCCTGTGTGGAACTATGTCTAGTAGTCTCTCCGTATGACTGTGTGTCTGAATTTGTCTGTATTTAGTGGTCTCTGGCTGTCTGATTTCTGATTTCTTCCTGTGTGACCAGCCAGCTGGGTCTGACCTGCCTGGTTGTTTTTGTTTTGTTTTGTTTGTTTTTGTCCGCATCTCTCCAACTCTGGTCACATGGGCCTGCCTGGGTCTGAATGTGCCTGTGCTTGAGTGTGCCCACAGGACTGCATCTCAGCGCCTGTGTCTGAATGTCTCTCTGCATATCTGATCACAACCCGATCTCACAGTGTCAGCGACTGGTGGGTGTTCTCTAAGCCTGTGCCCTTCACTTGTTCCAGCAGGCAGGACCTGCCCCCCCGACTGCACACCGCCTCATAGTGTCTGTCCGACTGTGTGAGCCACAGACAGCTGTGTAGCTGGTGGCTTTCCGACTGCATGGGTGGCCACCTGGCTGACGTCATACTCTGTGACCGGCTGTGCGCTTGTCTCACTGCCTGATCCTTTACTGTCCAGCTGTCTGTCTGAACAGATGACTGGCTGTCTCTCTGTTCTGACCGTCTGACCAGCTGTCCAGGGCTTCCTGTCCCCTCTCCTGTGGCCCCTGCCCACCCAGAAAGGCCCCGTTACCCCTCACGCATTCTCTTTCTCTTGGGTCAGGCTGTGCCTTTGTGAAGTTCTCCTCCCACACCGAAGCCCAGGCGGCCATCCACGCCCTGCACGGCAGCCAGACCATGCCGGTGAGTAGAGACTGCCCTGGGCCACGGGGATGGGTGTGCGGAAGTGGGGAGGGGACAGGGACCAAACCTCTCCCTTCCGTTCCCACCAACCGGTAGCCTCGGGCCGTTCCTCAGCAAGGCGCGGGTGGAGAGAAAGTTGCAGCCTGACGGTGGTGTGGGTAGGTGTAGGCATGTGAGTGTGCGATCGTGCCTGTGTGGAGCATATGAGTGTGTGAGCGTGCAATGTGTGGGGGTGGGGGTGCACGGATGTGCTGCCCGTGTGTGGCTGCATGTGTGGTTACGTGTGGACTAGTATGTGTGTGTCTGTGTCTGTGTTTAGAGAGAGTGTGTGAGTGAGTGCTTGGGTGTGTGGTTGTGAGGAGGTGACTGTAAATGTGCACATGACGTGTGTGTGAATATGTATGGATACGTGTGTGTGCGAGTGCACATGTGTAAGTGAATGGGTGTGTGTGAGTGGATTGTGCAGTATGCATGTAGGTGTGCACGCACGTGTGTACTGAGCGCACATGTATGTGTGAGTCTGCCTGGGTGACGTGGGGGGAACGAGTGCATCGCGCGTCTGCGGGCATATGTGAGGGCCAGTGTGTGAGTGTGTGTGGCTGGGTGAGCGTGAGTGTGAGTATGCATGTCTGTGGTTGCCTGTGTACATGTGTGACTGGGTGCCTCTGAACGCCTTGTGTGAATGCGCGTGTGCGACGGTGTGATGTGCACGGTGCGTGTGCATGTGGATGTGAGTGGAAGCACGCATGGTGTGTGTCCACGTGTAAGTGTACTCACATGGGGGTGTGAGCAGGTGTGGTGTGTGAAGTTATGTTTTTAGGTGCATGAGTGTGTGACCATGTATGAACGTGTGTGTGTGTAAGTGTGCATATGTGTGGTGAATGTGTGTGAGAGAGTGTGTTCATGTGTGTGGGAGTGTACAAGAGGGTTCCTAGAGGGGCGGGACCTGAGCAGTGGTCTGGCTTTGTTGAGGCCGGCAGAGGGACGTGGGCGTGGGGCATGAGCAGGGTGGGGGTGGGGGCGTGTAGCCCCAGGAGCAGGGGAGATGGCTGGAGGGGCTGCAGCCCATGGAGAGGAACACGGGGCTCCTAGGGCAATGAGGAGCCATGGAAGGTTTTGACAGGGCAGGGAGGAGGCCAGGTCGCTTGGAAATGTCCCCCGGGGCAGAGTGGGGAGGGGCAGGGGGCAGGCCTGGAGCAGTGAGAGGCTGGGGAGGACCAGCCAGGCACTGGGAGTAGCTCTGCCATCTAGAAGCAGGTGCCAGGAGCCACCAGCGCTGTGCAGAGGTGTCCGAATCTGCCATGGGGAAGACAGGCCTTAGAAAATCAACTCTCCTCTCAGCTGTTCTCAAGAATGGGTGCGAAGAGACGGGCAGCGTCAGAGCCTCCCGTCCCTTGCACACTGGGCGCTCGGGCCTCAGTGTCAGTCCCTGCAGTGGCGGGATTCGGCTCACCGTGAGGTCAGGCTTTCTCATGCACACAGCTGACCAGTGATGGGGCGCATCAGGGAGTGAGCTCTCCAGCAAAGGCGGCATGTCACCCTCTCCGAAGGCTGGAGTCTCACCTGTCCTCAGGTGTGAGCAACAGTTATAGGGTCCTCCACTTGGGTCCCCGTTGCTCCTCCCCACCAGTTGGACTCTCCATTTCTGAGAGTGTGGCTGATAGTCAGGGTCGTCTCCTGTGCCCCAGACGCGACCCCCCAGGGCCCGGATGCCCCACCTGTGCCCACAGGCGGCTGCACAGTCAAGTGCAAGGCCCAGGATGCTGATCTCTGAGCCGTTCTCGCCGTGACGTGCGTGTCCTGCAGCTCCGGGCCCGTGGGCAGGACTGGCAGCTGCTGGCATCTACAGCGCTCCCCCCAAGGGCCAGAGCTGGCATGGTTCCAGGAACCGCAGAGTCCTGGCTACCTCCCTCCTTCCTTCCCTCCTTGCTTGCCGCTGCCCCCGTAGGGCGCCTCCTCCAGCCTGGTGGTCAAGTTTGCCGACACGGACAAGGAGCGGACGCTGCGGCGCATGCAGCAGATGGTGGGCCAGCTGGGCATCCTGACGCCATCCCTCACCCTGCCCTTCAGCCCCTACAGTGCCTACGCCCAGGCTGTGAGTGACCCCAGCAGCGGCACTTCTGTCTCCAGCGGAGGAGGGGGGAGTCCGGCTCAGTCCCTCTGTCCATCCATGCTCTGTTGGCGTTCTGCCTCTCTGTTCATCCTTCTGTCTCTTACCTACTCTCTCTGACTCACGATCCTGTCCTGGTCATGGTTGAGTCCACAAATCCAGGCTGATTCCTGAGCCCCCAACCATGAACTGAACCCCAGGCCCAAGCTGAACCCCAGCTCTGGAATGACACGACCCCATGTTTAGCCCTCAAATCTAGGCTGGGTCTCAAACCCAAAAGGAGCCTCTGAATCAAGGCTGACTCCAAACTGAGACCCAGCCCTGGCTGAGTTCAGTGTTGGCTGATCCCTGATCCCAGACCAAGTCCAAATTCCTGACTCAGCCCTCATCTCAAGGCTGAGCCCTGATCCCGCACTGAGCCCCAATTTCTACTGAGCCCTGACCCCAGCCTGAGCCAAGATAGCCAGGCTGACCCCCTCACCCCCCAAATTACTTGAGGACCAGGCCTCCTCCCATGAGTCATGACCTCAGGGCAGGTGCCACCCCTATTGTGCCCGCTGACTCCCTTTCCACCCCCAGCTCATGCAGCAGCAGACAACGGTCCTGTCCACGTCGGGCAGCTACCTGAGCCCTGGCGTGGCCTTCTCACCCTGCCACATCCAGCAGATTGGCGCCGTCAGCCTTAACGGGCTGCCTGCCACGCCCATCGCCCCTGCCTCTGGTGAGAGTCTGCCAGGGGCCTAAGGGTGGGTGGGCAGGGCAGGGCCAGGGCCAGGCTCAGGCTCCCCGTGGTCTCCTCCGTTCTGCAGGACTGCACTCGCCCCCGCTGCTTGGCACCACTGCCGTGCCCGGGCTCGTGGCTCCCATCACCAATGGCTTTGCAGGTGTCGTGCCCTTTCCTGGGGGGCACCCCGCCCTAGAGACCGTGTATGCCAATGGCCTTGTGCCCTACCCAGGTAACCGGAGTGGTCCCCCGGGACTTAGGGGAGGGGGGTGGGGCAGGGAGGGTGTCTCTGGGACAGGCATGAGTTCCTGTGCCACGGTGCCTGGGACACAGAGGGAGTCTCAGCTGAACAGACATGAGCTGTGGGCACAGAGAAAGAGGCTGTAACAGGGTGGCTGAATATGGGAACTTTATATCCTGACATTTCTGGGTTCAAATCCCAGTTCGGTGGTCGTGGGTGGTCTCTGTGAGTCTCCGGGCCTCAGTTTCCTCACCTGGGAAATGGGGCAGATGACATCAGTCATCTCATGAGGTTGCATTGACAATGAAATTAGCATGCCAAATGCTTACACATCACCTCTACCAAGAACAGCAGCATCAGTCTTAATTATTACTCGTCGCTATTTAGGAAGACATCAGTACCCATATTCATTCATGTATCCATCCATTCAGCATTAGCCATGCACCGAATTAGGCTGGGCCCTGCCTTTGTGAAGCAGAGGTCCCACCTTTCCCGACCCTACACCACAATTCCCAGGCAGGCCTCCTCCAACACCTTGCTTAGCTGAGGTAAGTCATCTGCGTTTCCACCATTGAGGAGAATTTATTTTTATTTTGAAATGATTGGAACTCACAGGGAGTTTCAAAAATAGCACGAAGAGGTCCTGGTCCTTCCAACGCCCCCCGCCCCCACCCGGTGCTAATCGCTTACATAACCCGAGTACGTTGTGGAAACCAGGAAGCTGACACTGGTGCAGTACGATGAGCTCAACAGGAGTTGGAGCCCTTCTTCAGACTGCACCACTTCGTGCACTCGTGGGGGGGTCTGTGCCGTGTTATCACAGGTGTAGACTGGTGTAACCACCACCACAATCAAGTCACAGAACTGCTCCATCTCCATGGGGTGATTCGTTCATGTGACCCCTCTATGGTCACACCCCCCCAGCTCCCATCCTCTAGCAACCTCTCTCCATTCGAGCATAATCTTTTGGCTGAAATGTCCCCTGATTCACCAGCTCTAGTGGTCTGGACAACCTCTCCCCTCCCCTGATCTCCTCCCCTGGGAGCAGTTGGGAGGTCACAGCCACATGGGGGATCCACAGGGTGTCTGATGAGTGAAGCCTGGGGTGGAAGAGAGGGAAACGGATGGGAGTGGGGGTGATCAGGAGCAGAGGCCCGATGTCCTGGAGAATCCAGAGAATAAAGGGGAAGAGCGAGGGGGTCCGGATGCAGACAGAGATGGGGGTGATGGTTAAACCTCTCTGGAGTCCTGTTCGACTTCTGTCATTTCCTATCTGAGTGGCCCTGTGCCAGTTGCTCCACCTCGCTGAACCTCAGTTTTCCTACCTGTAAAATGGGAACTATACCTGTAAAACGTTTATGCAGAGGTGAAGCTGCGGCAGATGTTTGTTGCTCTCCTTCCGGGTCCTAAGGATCGGGGGTGGATGGAAGACCTTCTGCCCCCGTCCCACTCAGCCCCTCCGTCTGCCCCGCAGCTCAGAGTCCGACCGTAGCCGAGACCCTCCATCCCGCCTTCTCTGGAGTCCAGCAGTACACAGGTACGGGGGCAGTCCGGCCAGTCTCGGGCGTGGGCCCGCCCCTCGGCCCCGCCTTCCGGGTGTAGCCACGCCCCCGTGGCCACACCACGCTTCTGGCTCCGCCTCCCAAGGGCCTCCCTTTTATTTGGCCTTCCGTCTTGAACCTGGCCACACCTCCTACTTCTGGCCCTGGCCCAGTCCCAGGTCTTGATCCCACCCCTCCTAGCCCCTTGCAGCATCTGGTCCCGCCCTCATATCCTGCCCCGTTCCTGCCAGGGCCCCGCCCTCGAGCTCTGGCCCCACCCACTCTGATCTTGTGTGGCCTTGGCCCCTCCTTGAAGCCCGCCCCCGGTCGTGACCACGCCCCCTCCCGTTGCCAGGCGTTAGCCCCGCCCTCTCGAGTCATGGCTCCGCCCCACTCTTTCCTGCGCCTTGGCCCGCCCTTAGGCCCGCCCACCACTACGGGCACGCCCCGCCTCCCTCCCAAGACCGTCGTGGCCCCGCCCCCGCCCTCCCCGGGCCGCCCACCGGCCTCACACCCGCCTCCGCCCTGTGTCTCGCTCCCGGTCTCCGCAGCCATGTACCCTACCGCGGCCATCACGCCCATCGCGCACAGCGTCCCCCAGCCGCCGCCCCTCCTGCAGCAGCAGCAGCGAGAAGGTGAGGGGGCCGCGACCTCCCCTGGGCGCCAGCCCCGCCCTCTAACCGCCCCCTCCACCTCCAGGACCCCTGGCCTGGCTTGGCGCGTAACCTCGGGGAGCCGCGGCTAAGAGCGCAGCCTGCTGGCCAGACAGACCTGGGTTCGAGTTCTGACGCGGCCCCTGGGTGTTCTGGGGGAACGGAGTCACCCTCTCTGAGCCTCGGCTCCCTCTTCTGGAAAGTGGGAACCGTAGGACTAGTGGTGACCCCCCCCCCACCAGCCGCCCTCTGCAGGACTGGACGCTTCTCTGAATTTTTTGAAAAGACGCGCCTCTTGAGGTCGGGCGGGGGGTGGTGATGCGATATCTCGGGTAAACTGAGGCCTCCTCAGTAAAGTGGAGGGAGGGAGGTGTTAGATTTTGGAGTCAGACAGCCGGGATTCGGATCCACCCAGTCTGACTGTGACATCATAAGGAAAGCACTTCACTGCCCTATGCCTCAGTTTCCTCCTCTGCACCAGGAGCGACCATCTGGGTCAAGAGGTGTCACTGGGAAGGAGGCGGGGCCGTTCCGACACGTAGGATGGCTCAGCACCCAGGAAGGCCCTTTCCCTTGTCCATCCAGCTAGTGGAGCAGGGGAGAGGTGACCAACTCGCCCTATGGCCAGGGGAGCTCCGCAGATGGCCTGGCCTGCAGACTGAGTTCCTTGAGGCTCTGCCCCCCTTCTCCCTTGCCCTTGGCCCTTGGAAGGGGGGCATTGCCAGGATACAGGTGCTGAGCTTTGAAGGCGAGCCCTAGGCTGAGGGGTCCCCAGCCCTGCCATCCAGCCGCTATCCCGTTCTCCATCAGATTTTATACCTCCAGGGGTCTCTGTGGTTAAAGTCATAGACAGCAGGCATGAGGATTTGGCAGTGCCAGCAGCTCCAGTGTGATTTTCAGTGACCTCCCAACACCCCCATACCCCCCACCCAGGGCGGGCCAGTGCAAGCTTCAGAGAGGGCCCAGCTGCCTCTGGTCACTGTTTTGTGGATAGCTTGTACCTGGGTGTCTCCCTCCCTGGTCTCTGCTCCAACTTCCCTCCCCCCAGGCTAAGGGGGAAAAGCTAGTGCAGAGGCAGCCGGCCCTGCTGTAAGCCATGGGCGTTCTGGAGAGTTCCCTGCAGCGTGCAGAACCTCACTGTACAATCTACAAGACTCCTGCTTGCACCCTTCCAAACCTTTGTCTGTGACAAAGCAAAACAAAACAAAAGATAGAGCCCTAATAAAAATGGTAGCACAGTGTTACACACGTGCGCAGGTTAAAACAAATACGGTCAGTGTGGCCCTTTATCGTGGCCAAGACCTCAGTTTGCCTGTGGAGGTGGCATTCATGTTCCGGGTTGCAGCTGTGGGCTGCTGCAAAGTGGCGGAAAGAGGCTTGTCTGAAGTCAGACGGGGAGTTGAGTCGCAACCCCAGACGGGGATGCGTGTGGCTTACGACACGCTTGGGGAGCTGAGGGAGTGGTAGGTGTTCCCGCTGTGTGTGTGCGGGGCGTGTGCGCTCACGCGTTGTGTTCTCGTGAGGTCCGATTCAGCGGGGTGCGGCTTTCTGCATTCACCCCGTGCTTCTCGGAGATGAGACAGCACACAAACTAACCTTCGTGTTGCGGTCAAGATTGTGCCCGCATCAATGACGACGGTCATGTTGGGATACACTTGCATTTTGAAAACAAGCGTTTTCAGAAGTGTGGTCCTAATCGGGAAGATAAGGGTTGGATGTCAATGGGTAATCTTTGGTTTTGTATTTCTTGGGGTGGAGAATACTCATTTCCAGGCCGAAGGGGATTCTTGGTGGTTTGGGGGTTCTCCGTGTTTTGGGGGGGCGTGGGAGAAGGTCATCTGTTGGTTTGGGATTAGGGGCAGGTTGGGAGACTGTTCATGGCTTCAGATAATGAAGGTTTTTAAGTTTGATGTTATTTATAGATTTTACGTGACTTGTGCATTGGGGATTATTTGGGGAGGGGATGGTTTTGAGAGTTAGCTGTGCTTTTAAAAAATTATTTCTCGTTGGTATAGTATATCATTTTAAAATTCCCAGGTGGGAGCGGGGGGCCCCTGGCTTGATCAATTAGTAGAGGAAAAGACTCTTGATCTCAGGGTTGTGAGTTGGAGCCCACGTTGGGCATGGAACCTACTTAAAAATAAATAAAAATACAATAAAATTACCAGGTGGTTTGGGGACTAGAGAATTTTTTTTATCTTGATTTTATTTTTGTGTCATCTGAGTTTTGAAAGTGATTCAAGGTTTGGAGGATTAGCCACAGTTTTGAAAACTATCTAGATATTTGGGGTTCGGGACCAGGAATGACTTGTCTTACTTTATTCTGTGATCATCGGACTGGTAAAACGTGAACATTTTATTCTTAAAACCAGTTTTAGATTTACAGAATTAGTGCAGAGGAAGTGCAGGGTGTCCACATACCCCACGTACAATTCATCTGATGTCGTCAGTGGTCTGGAGTTGCCGGTTTAGGGATTTTTCAGGCGTTTCTGGTTGTCTGGGATTTGGGGATCATTCAGGGCCTGGCATTGAGGGATTTATCTCAGTTTTGGTGGGAGGGACCATCTGAATTTTGTAAATTATCTGGGGCCTGAGGATCATCAGAGGTTCGGAGTGCCCGAGTGTGGGGTCAGACAGGCGAGGGTAAGCACGCCCTGCCTCCCGTCCCCGCCGTCTCCGCGCCCCTGCTTCCTGGTGTCACGGGCACCCTCCCCTAACAGCTGGAGACGCCAGATGTGGGCTCCGGTCCCGTGCCCCTCCCCCCGGGGGGGGTCCGCCTCCTCTCCTTGGGGGCTTTATGTCTTTCTCTCCCCCACCTGCAGGTCCCGAAGGCTGTAACCTGTTTATCTACCACCTCCCCCAGGAGTTTGGAGACACGGAGCTGACGCAGATGTTCCTGCCCTTCGGCAATATCATCTCCTCCAAGGTGTTTATGGATCGGGCCACCAACCAGAGCAAATGTTTTGGTGAGTACCTGCCGCAGGCACCCCTTTCTGCTTGCCAGCCCCGTCCTCGACTCCCCCTGCCAGGGAACAGGGGCGTGGGAGGGTGTGGTCAGCCGTGAGACGGGTGTGGTCCAAAAGAATCACATTTAGAAGTTAGAATGAGCACTTACTGACCACCTACTGTGTGCCAGGTGCCCTGCTGGGTGCTGGTACAGGGCAGTGAAGGGAGCCCACAAAATTCCTGCCCTCCAAAGCTCGTAGTCTCGCTGCGCCGCCAACAGGATTTTCTCCGTGGGGGGAGATGTTCTCTACTCCTCTGCCGTCTGAGCCATTGTCCCACATGGCCGCCAGGCAGCTCCAGTGTGGCAGTGCAAGCACAGAGCCGCAGTTTCAGTTCTAACAAATCTAAATCTAGATGGAGCACCTCGGGCCAGCAGCTGCGGAGTTGAAAAGCTCAGGTTTACGGGGAGGAGGTGGAAATGAACCAGGCAGGACTATAGGCCAGGGGGTTATGAATGGCATGAAGAACACCATCACCATCTACTCCTGAGGACATAGAAGCTGGTATGCAGGAGCTGATGTTTCAGCTGAGACCCAAATGATGAGATTTCCCAGCCCCAGAACGTCTGGGGTACAGGGTTCCAGGCAGAGGGAGCAGCACATGCAAAGGCCCTGGGGCAGCATTGAGCCTGGCATGTTGGAGGGCCAGCCAGGAGGCCTGTGTGGCTGGAGCAGAGTGAGTGAGGGGGAGAGAGGGAGGAGGGGAGGGTGGGGAGGGGACGGGGCAGGTCCTACAGGGCCTTGGATGCCTCCAAGTGCACACAGCAGCAGAGAGGCAGAACCTAGATTAGAACCAGTCTGTTTGACTCTAAAATGTGGACTCTTAATCCCGCCCTGTTGTGTTCGAAAGGCCAACTGTTGCCTATTTAGTAAGCACCTCCTGTATATACCCAGAACCCAACCGTGAAATAGAAGAATTGCCCCAGTTTACCGAGGGAGGAGCGAGAGGCACCGAGTGGCCAAACAGCACACCTGAGGTCACACAAACAAGGGTCCTCTGCCCGTGCCCAGGGCCCCCCTCAGCATCCTGCTTTGCAGGACGCCGAAGGCAGTGTGTAAAGGAAGAAAACACACTCAGTCCCTCTCAACTGTGAGGAGTCGTCTGCCTTCTCTGAGCCGCGGTTTTCTGGTCAATACAGTGGGGGCAGGTGTTAGGGAGAATAGCTATGAAGACGTCACCAGCCCCCTGCTCCACAGTCCCCCATGGCTCCCAGTGGGCCTCCGCAAGACCGCTCAACCCCGCTCCCACCATCTCTCCACCTGACCCCCACCCGGCCTCTCACACAGAGCTCAGGGATCCCCGCCTCAAATGCTTATGCATGCAGTCCCTCGCCCCTCTGGGCCCCCCTGTGGCCTCCACACCATCCCGGGAAACCTGTGAGGACCAAGAGGTGAGGGGCAGGAGTAGGGCAGGGTGGCCTGGGGTGGCAGGTGGAGGGAGGTGGGGCTGGTGGGAGCTTGAGGAGTGGTAGGCGAGGATGTTTCTGATCGCCTGGCGGGGGGGGATGGGGTAGAGAGACAGATGGAGACAGAGACAGAGAAAGAGAGATAAAAGGCAGAGAGAGGAAGAGCATGAGAAGGACAGAGAGAAGAGACACAGGACACTCACACAGAGATGGAGAGAGTCCAGTGCACGGTCAAGATGCCACATGGATTGCGGTCTCGGAGGGGCCGAGGGTTAGCATTCAGGGCCTGGAAGGAGGCAGGCAGCCAAGATGGGGAGGGAGGGAGAATGTGGCCCTCCTGGGACCCCCAGAGGCCTCACCTGTCCTCTCCGACTGTGGGAAGTCTCAGCAGAGCAGACCCCAGGTAAGGAGCAAGCACCCCGTCCCCAGAGGCATGCAAGTCCAGAGGGTGTCAGAACCAGGCCCCGGGCTGCTCTGTGTGCTCTGGCACGCCCTCCTACCTCCCTGGGCCCATCTGCCCCTGCGAGCGCACACCCCCCGCCCCCAGGACCCCGCGAGCCGGGAAGCCGGGGCCGCAGCACTGGAGGAAGCGGAGGACGCCCACGTTGCCCACCATCGCGGGTCCACCCCGGTCTCCGCAGGCTTCGTGAGCTTTGACAACCCGGCCAGCGCGCAGACGGCCATCCAGGCCATGAACGGCTTTCAGATTGGCATGAAGAGGCTCAAAGTGCAGCTGAAGCGGCCCAAAGACCCGGGACACCCCTACTGACCGCGCCCCCAGCCGCCCGGAGGCTGCGGGCCTGGCCCAGGTGAGCCGCCAGGCGGCCCCACCCACACCCACCCCCGCCCCCACCCCGTCTTGGCCAAACACCCCCTCATTCTCCAAACCCTCTCCAGCCCCGGGGGATGCCGCTGGAGGCCACGAGAGACCCCCAGGTTGGGTCGGTGGGGACAGAGCTAGACAGAGTCACCCCCATCCCCCCTTGGGTCAGGGCTGGGACAGAGGGTGGAACTAGGGTACGGGGGTGGTTGGGGAATCCTTCTGAAGAAGGCTCTGAAGGATGAATAGAAGTTCGCCTGAGAGGCCAGGTTTGGGCCGGGGTGGGGCGGGCTGTCCTGGAAGGGGCTTCTGTCCTCCTGTGAGTCCCGCAGCTGGGCCCCTGTCATCATTCCTCGTTTGGTGTAATTCGTGCTCAGTGGGCTGATGAGAAAGCGGAATGTTTGTCCTGCTCACCAGCATGCCCCCCCGCAAAAAAGATACCCCCAAACACATCCCCAAGAGTGTATTTTGCTGTCAGAGAGAACAACTTTATCAACAACTAAACACCTTCTTTGGGGAATGAACAGTGAGCCTCAGGGGCCAGTGGGGAAACGTAACTGCCCGCAAGCCTTGACGAGCCTCATCTGTGGAATGGGTTCGTGAAAGTCGCCTCCCGAGAGGCAGCAGGGAGGATCCACCTGGGGATGAGGTGTTTGCCCAGCCCAGGACCCGCCACCCGGAAAGCCTTTGATCATTTGCTTTGATTTTCTTTTTTCAATCACGAGCGCCGTCGTCGTCAAAGCGCCGCGCCTGGGGTCTGGCGCGAAGTAGGTGCTCAGTTAGGGGCTGTGCGTGCTTTTCAGACCCTGTCAAATCAGCACCCACAGATTCGCGGGTATTCAGTCACGGGATCAGGCAACTAACAGACGCCCCATGCACGTGAACCCTCTGGGACAGCAAATCCTTACTGAGCACCTACTATGCGCTAGGCTCTGTTTCCAGCGCTTGGGGACACAGCTGTGAATGACCAGAAATGGGGCGGGAGTTGGGGGGGCTGCCTCCCCTCCCTGCCTCCGTGGAGCTTCAGTGGCAGGGAGGAGGGGGAGGAGAGACAAGAATAAACACAACTCTTGGCCCCAGGTTGCAGGAGGAAATGGGCTCAGTGACCCAAAGTCCCTTCCAAGGTGGTTTGTTGCCCTCCAAATCTGGAAACGGACTCTCTCTGAAAAGATAGGGGCGCTTGGGTTCCCAGAACCCAGCCTGGCCAGGGCAGGGGGTGTGGGGGGGGAGGCGATACCGTAGGCCTGCAAGACCCCCGTCACCGCACCCTAACGCCCCTCCCTTCTCCGCCAGGTGAGGGGCGTTCCCACCCCAGGAGGGCTTCCCGCTTCCAACCGATCCCGGACTTTTCCGTAAATTACAACTGAGTTTGGACACCAGCCCTCCCTCTCCTCTCCCGTCTCCCCTTGCCCCCCAACCCCCTAATGTGAAACACTACTGAAGGCCACATGGAGTGGGGAGGAGGCTTTGTGGTCTGCCCCGGCGCTGGGGGTGGGGGGCTCCTGAGTTGGGGGCCGAGGGGTTCGCCGCCCCGTCCTTGGCGGCCCCCAAACTGAATCACGTTTCCTATATCTATATATGCATATATATAGAGAGCTATAGACGGTATATATATTTTTTGAGTATAGATCATGGGACCAAACTTTTCCGACTTCCTTCCATCCAAGAGAAGGTGACCCTGGCCCGGTCACTCAGCAGGGACATAAGAAGGGCTGAGGATGACCGGGCAGCCCAGTGTCTCCCCATCTCCCGCTGTCATGTCAGACCAGGGCACCGAGAAGCACTGGGAATCATCAGCCGACGCGATATACCTCCAGGACTTTGGGCCCCTGCTGCCGACGGTTCTCGCAGGCCCTTTGGCTCAGCCAGCTCGAGTGTCCCTGGTCTTAGCTGCAGCTTCCGGAACCCCTACCCCCTCCCTCGCCCCAGGGCCCTGCCTCCCCGATGTAGGCACAAAAAAGACCCCTCCCCACCTCCCCCGTCATAGCCTTACTCATGTGACCAATAGCCCTTAGCTTTCCGTCAGGGGCAGACCGGGGTTGGGGATCCCCGCCCCTGTGCCCCCTCCCAAGGGCAGGCAGCCACCCTCCCTGCCTTCGGATCACCAGCCTGGAGTTCACGATCTCACCACCACGATTGCCAAGCGCGTTGGACAAGCCAACCCGCACTGGCCCAGCACCCCTGTACCACGGATACCTCTACAGATGATTTCTTTTTTTAATTTTGGTCTTTCTGAGCAGATACAAAGAAGAAAAGAGAACAAAATGGGGGAAAAAATCAGATGACAGTGGATTTCTGTTTCCTAGTCGGGGCGGGGAGGGAGGTCTTAGGGGCGTCTCTGTATAGCTACTCAAATCGTGAAAACCCACTTTGAAGCACAGAGTCAAGTTCGTTGGACGTCAGTGGGGCCTCTTGCCAAGTGAGGCACCAGAGAACTTAATAAGCTCAAGAAAAAAAATTTGTAAAGAAAAAAAAAAACAGCATTCCCTTTTGTTTCTACCAAAATGTGTTGACTGACCCAGAAAAAAAAAAAAAAAAAAAAAAACACGTAGCAAAAAAAAAAAAAAAAAAGGAAAAGAAAAAAAAAATCTTATGACCAACTTGTTTCGATATTCCAGAGTTTGATAATTGTTCCGAGACACTCTAGCGTGCCTGTGTCCCGTGCGTCTGCGTGTGCAAGCGCGTGCCCAGGGGCCGCGAGGGGGCCTCGTCCGCGTCCCCGGCACCTGCCCAGCCCCCGCCGGGCCTGCTTGGGAGTGCGTGCTGGCGTGCAGTGGCGTGTGTCCTTCTGGTCCATGTTTACTGGCTGTAAATACCATTTTTATACTCCACATCGAAGACCTACGTGATTTGTACGATGTACTTTATTTCTGCTACGAGTAATTTCATGAAGTTTCAACTTGCAAACCGACTTTTGGAGACAAACGGCCACACACACACACATACACAGAAAAAGAAGACAAGAGAGGGACTTAGAGGGAACTTTGGGTTGACTTGGTTGGAATTTATGGCTGGAGAGGTCCTTGTCACTGTGGCGCGTTCAGGTGAGAAGCTGCAGACATCATCTTTATGTCCAAACGCCTCTCTTTGGTCTGGAGAAACTGAAAGTTTATTTAATAAAAGTTTTACTTGCTAAAGCACCGGGTCCTTCCTTATTTGCCCTCTCTCCTCGGTGAAGATCTAGTGTGTCTGGCCCCGCTGAGTGGCCTGGCCAAGAGAAAAACCAGATGTCAAATTAGGGGACGCAGGAGGAGATATTCCAAGAATATTCCCGTGACCAAGGTGCCTCTGATGCGTCCAGAAGTTGGGGAGATGGAACTGTTCCTTCCAGACGAGCAGGTGCTCGTGATGGCCGGGTCGCACGCTCACGCATTATGCGACCCCTGCCGGACCCCTTCGGTGTTCCCGTCCCTGCGCTGGCCGCCAGGGCTGTGGCAGTGGCCACCTGGCTCTGATCTCTGCTGTCACGGAGGCGGCCCGGGGAGGAGCGAGACACCTGCAATACTCATTTCCTTTAAATCAAGGTAAAATTCACATAGCATAGAAGTCACCATTTTTACCATTTTAAACTGCACAATCCAGGGGCGCCTGGATGGCTCAGTCGTTAAGCGTCTGCCTTCAGCTCAGGGCGTGATCCCAGCGTTATGGGATCGAGCCCCACATCAGGCTCCTCCGCTATGAGCCTGCTTCTCCCTCTCCCACTCCCCCTGCTTGTGTTCCCTCTCTCACTGGCTGTCTCTCTCTCTGTGTCAAATAAATAAAATCTTAAAAATAAATAAAATAAAATGCACAATCCAGTGGCATCAAGCACACTCACAAGGTTGTGCAGCCACCATGTGTGCCTGATTCCAGAACATTCTTACCCACAAAAGCACCCCATCCCCGTGAACAGTAACCTCCCCCGGCCCCCGCGAGCCCCCTTCCCGTCCGTGGAGGAGCCTGTTCTGGACGTGTCACACACGTGGACTCACACGCGTGGAGCCTTCTGTGTCCGGTTCCCTCCCTGTCATGGGCTCGGGTCCATCCCTGGGGCAGCACGTGGAGCGCCTTGCTCCTGCTCATGACCGAGGGATGTGCACGTAGGACCGTGGACCACAGTTTGTGTATCCATTCATCTGTCCCTGCACTTTGGGTGTCGCCTCCTTTTGGCCATTGCGAATCGTGCCACTAAATATTCAGATGTGTTTGTGTGAACACCTGCCTGAGTTCTCTGGGGCAGGGTGCGGGGTGGGGGGGTGCGGAGCTGCTGGGTGTCTGGGCCGCCTGATGGAGCACCAGGCCCGGCCCCACGGCCAGCCCTCCACCCGCCGGGCACCGGGTGCCACGTTCTCTGCACCCGCACTCACGCTAGTTACGCGGGACACAGATTCCCCATCTGACCTAAAGCAGCTGACGACCAGCGGTGTCCTGAGGAGGTGAGGCCTGAGGAGGTGTCACTGGTGAGGTGACAAGGCTCTGAAACTACCTGCTGCTCTGTGCTGTGCTCCTGGGGAGGCCTCGAAGTTCCTAAAAAAAATTAAAAAAAAAAAAATATATATATATATATTGGAGACTTGGGGTTGGAGACAGACTGGCTCCCGGGCAGGGTCTGGCTGGGCGGGGGTGTGAACTGGATGGCCACACACATAGCAAGCTGATGCTAACCACTCATCAATGGCTCACTTAATCCCTGCCTGCCACTTGGCAGTAGCCACATCTTTTAACCTTATCAATAACTCATCCCATTTTGTGGCTCAGGAAACGGAGGCTCAGAGACAGCAAGCACCTTGCTCCGGCACCTCAGACAGAACGAGGCCAGTTGGGCTGGTGGCTGGAAAGAGGAGTCTCAGTCCGCCTGGAAAGGTTTTCTGGGTGGAAGGAACAGCCTGGGCAAAGGCTCAGAGGCTGAGAGGTTGTGGAGGTTGGACTACCGGCTAAGATGTAACACTGGCAGGAGGCACAGACGTGCAGGTGGGAGGGACTCAGCCACAGAGGGCCCCTGGCGATGACGCACCTACCAAGTGCCCAACCTTGTCCCCGCCCTCCCAAGGCCCCAGTCAAGGAGGAAGGTGGGCAAAAGCCCGGAAGTGCCCTGCCCTGCAAGAAAAAGTAACTCCAGAGGGTGCTAAAAGTTGTAACCACAATGAGTTTAACAAATCGGGGCCATTGTCTTGAGGACAATGAGGAGCCACAGAAGGGCGTTGAGCAGGGGACAGGCGTGATAGCCCGAGGTATGAGAAGGACACCAGGTTGACCTCCTTACTGCTACTAGGATGTAAATCACACCCTGGAAGATAACATGGCAGGACAGTATTTCTACCAAGCATTTATCAAGCACTTACGATTTACCAAGCACTGTTTCAAGCCTGAGTCTCATGTGACAGTAGCCACTGACCACATGTGGCTATTCACAGTTAAATCGATTTACGAAATTATAAATTCACTTCCTTGGCCAAAAGAAGCCACATTTCAAGGGCTCGAGAGCTTCACGTCCATCACTGCACGAGGTTCTTGCGGACAGCATGGGGCAGAGCGTC
Source organism: Ursus arctos (assembly GCF_023065955.2). Classification (NCBI taxonomy): domain Eukaryota; kingdom Metazoa; phylum Chordata; class Mammalia; order Carnivora; family Ursidae; genus Ursus; species Ursus arctos. The sequence continues at coordinate 14,337,796 of NW_026622808.1, forward strand.
TTCTACGACTTAACTTGCATAACCGGCCACCACCCTGTGAGGGATGTCCTGACGAGTGCCCCGTTCTAGGAGTTACTACTAAACTGAGGCCCGGAGAGAGTCAGCGCCTGCCTGAGGGAGCTCAGCGGGAAGGGAATCCTGGCCCCTCTGGCTGGCTCTCACCCGCCGTGCTATCCCACTTCCCTGCGCTGAGTACTGGCTAAAATTCAAGTGCATTAGATTGTAATTCAAGTTATTACTTACAATACTCCAGCTGAAGCTTTTCAATGTAACTCGAAGTTGTCGAACATTCGGAATGTGCATCTTACAGCAGTTCTGACCGGGTGTCTCCACGGAGTGAACAGGCGTATGCTTGACACGGCCAAGCCCCGCTGTGATGTCGGTGTTCACCCAGGGGGACAGGCTAAGTGACATCCAGGGTGTATCAGTTAGCTGTGGCTGCATAACAAATCCCTCTCCCCCCCGCAATTTAGCAGCTGAAAGCAACACACATTTATTTTCTCATGGTTTCTGTGGTCGGGCATCCAGGAGCAGACGTAGCTGGGTGGTCCTGGCTCGGGGTCTCTCATGAGGTTGTGGTCAGCGCATAGGCCAGCCGGGGCTGCCTCATCTGAAGGCTGGACCGGGGTGGGAGGAGCCGTTCATGCTAGCGCCCTCGCGGGGCTGCGGGTGGGAGGGAGGCCTCAGCTCCTCACTGCGCAGGCCTCTCAGTGGGGCTGCTCGTGACCTGGCCGCTGGCTTCCCTGAGACCCAAAGGAGGAGTGGGGGAGGGACAGAGAGAGAGAGAGAGAGAGAGAGAGAGGATGCTGCCTTTTATGGTCTGACTCCAGGTCACACACCATCACCTGTGCCTCATCCATGTGGGTGTCAGAGAACGCAACCCTCTCCAGGCCACATCATCTGATGAAAACAAGAGAGTCACAGAAAAGTACAGCAGGAAATATTGTGTGTGTGTGTGTGTGTGTGTGTGTAAAATATGCATTCTGTCCAGGGACGTGTGTGTGATCGTAAGGATGAGGACTAGAAGCGTATTCACCAGGACGGTGAAGGAGGTGGCTTTGGGGGAGTGAGCAATGGGGGGTCAAGAGGAAGCACAGTTGAGCCTTACCTGCAATCTTTACAAGGTGAATATGTGCAAGCATTATTTAGGAAATTAAGAATTCATTTCAAATACATGTTGTAAAGATGCAAAATGGAAAAGGCAGGTATGGGAGGCATTTTGGGAAAAGTGCCAACATTTCACATGACTCCTCCACGTGGCAAAGGCCAGCGTCAGCGAGGAGCCGAGTCCTGCCAACAGCCACACAAGTTTGGACGTGGGTCTTTCCCCCATCGAGCTTGCAGATGACACCCCGCCCCGGCCATGTCCTGAGTGCAGCCCAGGAGAGGCCAGGAAGCAGACAGGGAAGCCAGCTAGCACCCACAGATTCCTGACCCACAGAAACTCAGATCATGAATGGTTCAAGCCACTGAGGTTAAGACTCCCAACCTTAAACAGAACTTCGACACTGTTCAGATCCCCACAATAGTTCCCAAAGAACTGGACAAGCTGATTCTCAAAGTCATGCAGACAACTGAATTGTAAGGGAAGCCAGACCAGAATGTGCCAGAACGAACGGCCAGTTATTGGGCACATGCTACCTGCCGGGCACGGGTCCGGAAATCAGCATGCCATCGAGGCCTGCGGGTTTTATCTACTTCCCTATTCCCTGGAGCCTAGCACATGGCAGCTGTTTGCTGAACGTCCCAAAAGCATAGTAGTTAAGTCTGGAGGCCTTCCACCCTGGGTTTGAGTCCCAGTTATGACACTTGTCACAACAGTGGCCAGTCCCTTGGCTCAGATCTCTCAGTGTCCCACCCCCTGCAAAATGAGGCTAATCGGGCACCCCGATTTGAGGGTTGTTGCGGGAAAGAACGAGTTAATATTTAGAAAGTCCGGGTAAGCGCTACACGAGGGTCAAATCAATCCCTCTGGAAGTTTCCTTTCCAAAGGCTTCATCCCAGGACCCCAGCAGGGGGCAGCAGAGACCCACGCCTTCGTCCAGTATTGGCGTCACCGTTTTGAAAGGTCTCAAGCATTTATTGAGCACCCACTGTGTGCCACGCACTGCTCTGGGGGCTGCGGGAGGTGATGAAGGGACCCCTGGGCTCTGTGCTGGGACACAAAAGCTACCCTGTCCAACTTTCTTGACCTGTCCCTTAAAGCCGTTAGGGTCGGCCCCACCTCCCACCTCGCCCCGCTCCTTTGCAGGCTAAATGTGGTCCGGCTGCCCGGCCTTCGCTCTCCTTCCGGTGGGGATCTTGAGATGCTGGGTTGGGACAGAGGCACACGTAACCTTCTGAGCACAGAGAACACCCCTGGCCAACGTGGAGAGGGAGGGATTAGCCGGGTCCCAGGGACGGAACAGGGTCCCTTCGGTCTGCTTGGCCGCACGGCTGCAGAGGACGCAAGCAGGGTGCATGGTGGTCAAACTCGGGTGACGGGGGCGCGAGGCCGCGAGCACGTGGACTGGCGCACCTCCGGGTTCCCAGGACCTGCTGAGCGAGTGGAGGCCTGCCTATCCTGAGTCAGCCCCTTTCTCTCTCCACACTTCAGTTTCCTCATCTGTGTAATGGGGTTCGTGATAGTACACGCCGTCCAGGACTGTGGAGACCATCAGGGAGATTAATTAGTGCACATACACGACAGCTGTCATTTTAATGTAACACGATTAAGACAAAACAGAACCTCCTCCCAAATCAGAAAAGCGAACTCTCAGACATCCCTCCTACTGGATTCGGGTGTCGACAGCATTTGTTGAGCACCTGCTGTGTGCTGCACACTGTAGGTACTGGAGGCCCCACAGGAAACAAAATGCACAAAATTCCCGGGGGGAGGGGCTTCCAGTACGGCGTCCCGCCCCCAGACCCGCCTTATCTCCGCCCCTTCTCTCTCCTGAGCCTACCCGAGTGAGGTGGAGGTGGATAATCTACATATTCATAAGCTCATCAGCCAATCCACAGCCGGAACTCGGGCCAGTCTTCAGAGCCTGAGTGAGTGACGCATTAAGTAATCCTTAAAGGTACAGTAACGGTCTATAGAGAAGGGAGTCTGGAACTTAGACACATACCTGTCTCTCTTTGGAGGTCTACACAATGCAGGTTGGGGTGTGCCAGGTGTAGAAACCGGCCCAGACCAATGGCACCGAAGTAGCTTTGCCATCCTGGGTGAAGTCCAGGGATAGGTTTGGAGCGCTCAGTCCCTAGCAAGCACTTTACTCCCAACACCGGGTTTGCTGCGTTGCAGCTAGAACTTCAGCACCGGGGGTCGTGGACAGATCCAGGGCCTGGATGGAGGGTCCTGTGCCCGTGCGGGGACTGTGTGGAGGGGCTTCTGGGGACAGGATCCAGAAAGAACCCCAGGCCCTCAGCCAGCCCAACAGAACAAGGGCCTACTGTTTCTCCGCCTGTCTGCCCCCCATCAAAGCCTCAAATGAGCCCAGCTCTTGATCCACGAATCCACCTGACATGTCCAAGCGGACGTTCCTCAGGACGAAACTGTGCCTGGTCCCGAATCCCGGTCCTCCACGTCGTCTGCATCTCAGCACATGGCAGTGCCATCCTTCCGGGGGTTGGGGCCAAATATCTCCATGTTACCTTTGACTTCTTTCTGGCTTGCTCTCCACATCCAATCTATAAGCAAGTCCTGTCACCTCTGCTTTCAAAATTCTATCCCAAATCTGCCCACTTCCGTCACCTTCTCTGCCTCCACTTGGTCCAGCCTCCATCGTCTGCCGCCTAGACCAGCGCAGTCCCCTCTGCCCCAGACCCTGCTAATGCCCTTGCCCCACTACAGTCCGTCCTTCCCACGGAGGCCACCAGAGGGCGCGCGTGATCACCCGAGTCAGGTCCCGCCTTCCTCTGCCCACAGCCCTCCAGGGCTCCCACCTCTCTGGGTTAAAAAGCCCAAGTTCTCCGTGAGCCCCCAAGACCCTGCAGGACCTGCCCCTGTTCCCTCCCACCCTCCCTCTCTCCTCCTCACTCACTCTGTTCCAGCCCCGCGGGCCTCCTCATTGTTTCTCCAACACTGCAGGCAGGTCCTGCCCCAGGACCTTTGCAGAGGCTCTGTCCTTTACCTGGAACCCTCTTCCTCCAGATAACTCGCCTGCAAATTATTCTCACGTTCTTTCCACACACAGGGGTAGCCTTAGGGGAGTGAAGGTAGCAGGGGGCTGGCTAAAGGTGTCAGTCTCTGGAGACCTGGTGATGATGTTGGTCTTTATCTTGAAGGCAGTAGGAGTCATAGGAAGGTTTTACCTGAGGGAGAGGTGATGCAAGAACATCTGCATTTTTAAGCCTTTCCCTGGCTGCTATGTGGAGAACACAGTGCAGGGAGAGCTCAGTAAAAAGAGGAGGTTCATGCTGGCTTCCAGGCAAGCAATGGCATAGCTTGGTTGAGTCCAGAGCTCCCAAGAATTCCCCTCGTCAGAATTTGTCACCTTCGTCACATGGACATGAATATGTAGGGGCGCCTGGGTGGCAAAGTCAGTTGAGCCTCCAATTCTTGGTTCCAGCGCAGGTGGTGATCTCACGGTCATGGGATCGAGCCCTGCATTGGGCTATGCGCTCAGCAGGGAGTCTGCTTGAGGATTCTCTCCTCTGCCTCAGCCCCACTTATGTGCACGTACACATGCTCGCTCAAGTAAATAAATCAATCTTTTAAAAAATATATAAATATGACCATATTTATTTTTAATTACATATGTAGTAATATTTAATTTATATATTGATATAATTAATTATATATTAATATTTAACTATATATTTATATATATTACTCTAATGTTCATCTCCCCCAGCATACTGTGAGCTCCCCGAGGGCAGGATTGGGGTCCGCCTTAGTCTTGCTATGTTCCCCAGGGCTCAGTACAGGATCTAGCATACAGCAGGTGCTCAATAGAAGTCTGATGAATCAATAAATGAATATCTCAAGCCCAGAGCCCTGGCTAGGAGGCATCTGACATCGCATTGGCTTTCACAACAAAGCTGCAAAGAAAACATCACTGGACCCATTTTACAGATGGGGAAATTAAGACTCAAGGAAGGGGAGGGGTTTGCGCAAATGCAGGCAGACACAAACGCGTCTTCTGGTGGTCATGGAAGGTCTCATTCCACAGAAGGTGGCATTTGGGTGGGGCCTGGAAAGGTGAGGGTGAGTGTCAAGGGCCTGAACAAGGGCTCCGGGTACAGGAAGGCATGGGCAACAGTTAAGTCATGCAGTTGCAAAGGATGATATCAGCGGCAACCCGCTGGATAGACAGTGCGGGGCGGAGAGTCAGGGGAGAGGACCTGAGCTGAGAAGTCTGTCCCGTGCAGAGAAGAGTGCTGTGCACAGCTGATTTCACGGATACCCCCCTTGGATCACACCATCCCTTGATGCCATAACCACAAGACTATGACAAAGGTGATGGTGTCACTTCCATGGTTAGATTATTTTTCTCCCTCTTGTGTTTTTTCTCCAATTGTGGTAAAATGCAGGTAACATAAAATTTATCACTTAAACCATTTTTAGGCATACAGCTAAAGGCACCAAGCGCGGTCACACAATCCGTAAGTATTTAATGCTATAATTTTTCACCCAAGTCCTGTTTTTAGCTGCATCTCATATATTTTGATATGTCATATTTTCATTTTCATTGAATTAAAGGTATGTTCTCACGTTTAATGCTTTCCTCTTTGGTCTGGGTTATTAAGAATTGGTTGTTTAATTTCCAAATATTTGGAATTTTTTTCACGTATCTGATATTGATATAGAGTTTAATTTCGTTATGGTGGGAGAACATAATTTGGGTGACTTGAATTCTCTTAATTTATTAAGGTTCATTTCACAGCTTATGGTCTCTCATAGGGGGACACACGGGGGTATGAATATGAATATAAAAGAATATGGTCTCTCTCGGGGAATGTTCCGTGTTAACTTGAAAAGGATGCATAATCTTTGGTTGGATGGAATGTTCCATACATGTCATTTCAGGCTGGTGGACAGTGTTATCTAGATCTTCCAGAGCCTTGCAGACCTCCCATCTCCTTTCCCCATCAGTTGCTCAGGGAACAGTGTGGAGGTCTCCAAGCATAATTGTAGACTGGCCAATTTCTCCTTTAAGTTCTGTTATTGTTTCTCATATTCTGACTGTCCATTGTTAGATGGTTTGCCGACGTCTGTGCCCAGCTGCACACACGCTGCGGACCAGCTGATTGAGCCCGTCATCAGCATATGCACCTGGCCACATTGTCTGCTTTTAATGTACCCACTCCAGCGTATTTTAACTTAGTGTTCTCTTGAACATTTTCCCCACCCTTTGACTTTATCTGTCTTTATATTAAAGTGAGTGTCTTGCTAATCATGAATTTTTTTCAGTGTTTGTTTGCTGAAAAACCCTTCCTTTCTCCTTCACTTTCAAGTGATACTTTCATTGGGTATAAAATTCTGGGTTGACAGGCTTTTCCCTCCATTGTCTTCTTGCCTGTATACCTTCAGATGAGAAGTCTGTGGTGATTCTTATCGTCGGTCCTCTGTATGTAACGTGTCTCTTTGTCCTCAGCCCCCTTCAAAAATTTTCTCTGTATCTTTAATTTTATGCATTTTGAATATAACATATCTAAGTGTGTGTTGGGGGGATATTTACTCTAGTATTTTCTGAGCCTTGGGATCTGCGACTTAATGTCTTTAATTTTTTAAAATTATTGGCCATTCTCTCTTAAGATATTCTTCTGCCTCGTTTTCTTCTGGAATTCCAATGGCCCACATGCTGGGTCCCTTGATCCTGTCCCACAGGAGCCCTTGGATGCTCCTAGCCTGTGTGTAATGCCTCTCAATATTTGGTCATCTTTTTAACAGAGAGAGCAGGCTTTAGGCTTGATCTCTGGTCACGGGTGGATAAGATTGAGGTGTCTAGTGCATTTATCTTTACAGCTGACCTTGACTCATGGCAGCCTGAGTGGTGAGTTATACTTTTCTCTTTAGATACATCTCAGTCTTTTTATATAAATACTTTGATCGAGAGAAAAATGTTCGGTAATACGTAGACAAAATGGAGAGGGTGAGCGGAAGAAGGTTGAACGGGGCTTCCCTAATCCAGCCTGCTCATTCGGCAGCTGGGGAAACTGAGGCATGGAGTGGGCAAAGATTTGTGGACCTGGGCTCTCTGCCCCTGGTATTGGAGGATAGGAAGTGGGGGGGAGGGGGCTTCACAGAGATCTGAGCCCTGACCCAGCTCAGCTGTGGCTGAGGCTTTGGGCTGTCCTCAGGGGTCTCAATTTCCCTGAGTGGAAACTAGCTGACCAGCCAGGCACCTGGGACCAGGAGTGTAGGGTGTGCGACCCAGCAGCCCCACAGCCTGGCCCCATTAGATGGGGTGTGGCTGGTCTCCTGGCCTTTCTTGTTCTGTCTTTGTGTTAATGTCTTTCTCTGTTTCGGTTTGTCTCTGTCTCTCCTTGTCTTGCCTCTCCCCGTCCCCCACCTCTCCCTCTGTCTCTCTGTCTCTGTCTCTGTCTCTCCCTCCCTTCTTGTTTGAAGACTGCCTCCCACATCTGCCTTCCGCCAAGGCCCGGGCTCTGACCCGCCGTCTGAATGCCTTACTCCAACCGCACATCTGTGGGGTAATTGTCTCCTACGACCACAAGGTACTGAGGCAAATTATAGTTACGGGCGGGGGCCTCCATGTGGGCGAACCGCGTCCGCTGGGCTGGGCTGTGCTGGCCTCGGCTGGGTGAGGCGCTGAGGCTGAGGCGTGGCTCGCTCCGGCCCTGAGAGCCGGTGCCGGCCCTGGCCCCTCCCCACCCCTCTTGCCAGACCTGCATCTTTTGTGGCAAGATGAAAATGCCTTTTGCGAAAGTCAGCAGGAAATGCCATTGTTTGCAAAACGCTGGCCCATTATTTATTCACTCACTCATCCATTCAACAAATATATTACCGAGCGTCCACTCTGTGCCAGGTGCTGTTCCAGACACTGAGGCCAAAGCAGTGAATAAGGGTCGAAAGTCCTCGCCCTCCTGGAGCTGACACTCCACGGGGGGGACGCAGACAAGAAATAAATAATCGTGATAAAGAACAACAAAGCCAGGAGGGGAGCAATTTTAAACAGGGGGGTCAGAAGGAGCCTCCCTTTGGAGGGGCCATCTGAGCTGAGACCTGAAGGAGGTGAGGGAAATCGGGGGGTGGACACGCGGCCCTCCCACATCTCAGGAGTGAGTTCTACCTGCCGCGTGTCCCTAGGATCCTGACTGGACTTCTCTGAGCCTCAGTTTCCCTGTCTGTAAAAGAGGGACACTCAAAGTACTGCCCTCCGGTGGCTCTTGGAGGCTTGGGTGTGGTGGCGCACCTGGTGCCTGGTAAGTGGGCAGTGAACCGCTGCCGTTAGCAGTGAGGTTCCAGTAACTGGGTCTAACCCACGTGCTTGTCCTTTGCCAGCAATCGCAGAGCCCACTGCACGCATTGCCCTGTGCTGGGTGATGCGGGAGTCCCCGTGAGGGCTCAGCTCCGGTCCTGGCCTCCAAGGGCCCCCAAGCTGGGCACAGGTGTTCTCAGTCCTGTGTGCTCCGGGCTGGGGCCTGGGACCGGGAGGGTGTGGGTCACACGGGCATCTTCTTGTCAAGGAAAACGTGGCTGATAATCCAGGCCTCTCAGGGTGGGAGTCAAGAGTGTGGGACTCAGACAGTGGGCGGGGTGGGGTCTCTCTCTCTCTCTCTAACTCTCTCACGGCTCTCACTCTCTGTCTCTCCATCTCTGTCTCTCCCTTTGTCTCTGTACCTCTGTTTCTCTTTGTCTCTAACTCTCCCGCACCCTTAGGGGGAGGTGGGGAATGTTGGGCTGGGTTTTGAAGGGTACCTAAGAGTCCCCAGGTGATAAAAGAACGAAGGGTGTGCCAGGCAGACGGAATGCAGGGAAGCCAGGCCCAGTCCCCGGGCCTTAACCGGGGGACACTGGGAAGCATGGAGGGCTGCAGGCAGGTGAGAGAACCAGTCAGAGCCCCACTTGAGGAAGAATGGTCCAGGTCGTTGGCGCACCGAGCAGAGAGGGCAAGCCTGGGCAGCCGTGCTCCCCGCTGTGCCGCCCTGTGCCAGTAGCACGGGCTGCTCAACACATCTTGCCTGCTCTGCCCGCTCCTCCTCCGCCACCTGCAAGGCCACGCGGAAACCCAAAGCCGAATGCTGTCCAGCCAGACGCCCCCCCAACCCCGCCATTTCAGAGCATGTGGGCAGCCCTCCCAGGGCTGTCCTTCCCGCTGTCTACCTTCTGTCCCTCCTACTACCAGCATGGGGCCAGGACAACTGGCCCACACAGAGCAGGGACCTTCTCACTGAGATTGGGCATACACTCGGCGCTCCATAAATGCAGAGCAGTGATTAGATTATGAAATGAAAAGAATCCCCCGGGCTTGCCTCTTCCCAGAGGTTGGGAGAAGGAAGGGCGGAAAAACGGGAAATAAAATGACAGTAACAGCTCCTTCCATGGGCTTCGGTGTTTTGTCTCCGCCCCCCCACCCCCATCCTCAGCGATTCTCTGCCCTTTTCCAGGCAGGAAGCGTGGAGTCCAGAGAGGGACAGCCACTTGTCCGAGAGCACCCCAGCCGGAGCTCAGCACCCATCTCCTCCTCCCCAGACCCAGGGCCCTTGCGTCCCACCCTCTTCCCACACTTTGCATCCAACTTCTCAAAACTTACCCTCTGCGGGCCTCGGGCCTGTTCCCAGGGCGACTGGGATGGGGCGGTGGGTGGGTGGGAGGGGGGTCGGCCTAGGGCTGCAGGACCCCAGCTCCCTCTGGCCCCAGGCGCCCCTCCCCATGGAGCTGCTGGGGAGGCAGGGAGGCGGGGGGCCGCGCGGAAAAGCCACACTCCTTCCGGGGGTGGGCGGGGGGATATTCCCAATCAGAGCCTCATTCACAAATCCACGCTGGGGCTGGTCGCAGCCGCACGCGCGCGCACACACACGCGCGCGCGGCCTGCGACGGCCTCCTGGGGCTGTGGGTGGCCCCTCGGCGGGGATGACCCGGCGTGTCTCAGATTAGCGCGTCCGCACCCCTCCCGCCCTGCCCGGCGCTCCCCGCAGCCCGCGCTCCCCAGCTGAGCCGCGGCACCCTCTTCGACGCCCCCCAGGAGGGCCCTGCGGGGCCATGGGAGCCACCTCCCCGGACCCACAACCCCGGCGGCCGGCCCGGCCCGCGCTGCGCTCTGAGTGAGGCGCCCCGGCCGCCGCGCCCCCGGCCGAGCATGGAGGTGCCCGGGCCCCCCGTGTCCAGCAAGCCGGGAGAGACCTCGGTCAAATGGCAGCTCTGCTACGACGTGACGGCCAAGATGTGGTGGATGGTGAGTGGGGCGGCCGGCGGCCGGCGGGCGGGGGTGGCCAGGGGCCGGGGGCGCGCTCCGGCCTCTCGGACTTGGGGACCCCTGGGCACCGGGGCCGGGGGGGGGGGGGCAGGCGGAGCTGTGGCCGTGCCATCCTTCCCCGGGCGTTTGCAAAATGGGGAGAGGTGGTCACAAGGGGGAAACCGAGGCCAGACGACGGAGAGCACAGCACACCCGAGTCTTCCACCTGGAATCGGGTTTGAGGCTGCCCGGAAGGCGCCTGTGTCGTGGCCCCGGAGGGCACCGCGGGCGGCGTCCTCCTGGCAGGTCTGCAGGGACTTAGCCAGGCCGGAGACCTTGCAATGGCCTGGCTGCGACTCCTGTCACCCCCGGGGGCCTGTGGCAGGCAGTTCTGAGTGCAGGGAGGGCTGGGGGCCTGGGGGGCGAGGGACCCCCCTCAGATGAGCTGGCCAGGGCTCTGCCCGTTTCTGTTGCCCCCTGACCCCAGGGAGGGAGTAGATGCCCTACAGCATCCACCCTTAAGACTGAGCACGCTTCCAGAAGCTTCCAGGGAGTGTGACCAAGGTCCCTGAGGCAGGATCCAGCAGATGGGGCAGGGTGGGCGGCGGAGGCTCTTAGAGCCAGCATGAGGCCACTGGAGGCCAACACTCCATTGTCTGTTCCACTGTGACCCGTCCCTGTGTCCCTCCAGGGCTGGCCCATCACCCACAGCCAGACTCTGAATGCTTTTCTCAACAGTTCGAGATCACCCAGACCCGGGTTTGGACCTGGGCATGCTTTGTGACCTTGGGTCAGTGGCTGACCCTCTCTGGCCCTCAGGTTCTCCCACTGGGGAAACAGTTTGGGGCCTGCATGTCTCGGGCTCCTCCGCCAGAGCTCTGCTGGTCCCTGAGGAGGTCGGGCTGGGGGGTGGGGGATGGCACCTCAGGACCTGCCGCGACCCCTGGTACCTGCCGTGTCTCAGGGTCATCTGACTTGGGTGGCTTGGGGGCAGTGGGAGCTGTTTCCTCAATGTCAGAGTGTCGCCATCTTGGGATCCATGAGCACAGATTTTCCCCACATTTCTGGGGAGGGTCATACATTGGTTTCATGTTTCATTCCTCATTCAGCCAACGTTTACTGAACACCTACTGTGTTGCCAGCCTTGTTAGCCTGCTGGGGACACGGCAGTGACTCAGACAAAGATCCCTGTCCTCTTGAGGCTGATGTTCCAGTGGGGGAGACAGAAAATAAAAATACCAGTGCACAAAGTAAGACAACCATGAATGTGGAGAGGGTTATAAGGATCTGGAGGCTTTGAATAAGACTGGGCAATCTAGGAGGGCTTCACAGAGGAGGTGACATCTAATCTGAGACCTGATGAGATCTGAATGAGACAGAATTCATTAGAAGAGAAGGGGGAGCAGTGTTCCAGGTAGCAGGAACAGCCTGCGCAAAGGCCCTGGGGCAGCACTGGGCCTGGCCTGTTGGAGGAACAGCGAGGAGGCCCATGTAGCTGGAGCAGTGTGAACGAGGGGGAGAGAAGGCGGAAGGGGGGCAGGTTGTGCAGGGCCTTGGGGGTCACGGGGAGGACTTGGGCTTCCACCCCAGAGAGCTGGGTGCCCTGGAGGGCTGTGGGCAGAAGAGGCCTGATTTACATTTTTTAAAGCTCCCTTGGGCTTCTGCGGGGAGAAGGGATCGTCCGGGGCTGACGTGGCAGCTGGAGACCAGGGGGAGCCAAGGGCGGCATCCAGGCCAGTGATGATGGGGGCCTGGGGGTGGGAGCAAGACTGGCGGGAACTTGACAATTAACTTGAAAACTCAGATCATGGAGTGACTTGCTCAAAGTCCCACAGCAAGTGGAGGGCAGAGCTGGGAGGGGGCGAAGAGGCGTGTGGCTAGAGGTCAGAGGGAAGGGTAGCGAGTCCCCATCGCCCATCTCCAGGGTCTGGGGAAAGTCACGCAGAACTGACAGTATGAGACACATTTCTGTGCAAACTTGAGGTCTTATCAATAGAGGTAGGAGCCCCGATGCAGGGGAGGTTGGGAGCCAGTAATGAGCCAGGGCAGGTATCAAACTGGGGCATGTCCTGAAGAGGAAGAGGCTGGGCTCATTGGCCTGAAGGGAAAGACTGAGAGATCGGGGCTCCGGGCCCAAACACAAGACAACTGGGCAAATTCCATCAAATTCGTCATGCTCTCCTCGACCTTCCTCTGGGCTCAGCCCCAAGTGGGGTTGTCTGGGACCCCCTAAATGAGGTCAACCCCAGCCCCACCCATGAACAGCCCCCAAACACAAGAGCTGGGACAGCCAGACCCCAGACAGGTCTGAGATCTGCAATCCAGGCCGCCCTTGGGCACAGGAAGCCCGGGAGGGCCGGCGGGGGAGGTCTGCACGTCCCTGGAGGGAAGAGCTTGGCGTCTGCAGGCCTCCGCTCCGCTTCGGTAAAGACTTTCTCCTACCCAGATGAAAGGTACTGAGGCATCCAAGACAGGAGGCAACCAAGCTCCAGCTCGTGGGAATTCCATCCTCTGAAGCAGAATGGACCCGACGGTTCTGAAGAGGTCCCTTTATGCTCAGAATGTCAAAGACCCCAACGTGGCTGAGGGGCGCCAGGCAGCGTTCAAAATGTGGGACCAGAGGGTAGAGGGATTCCAGCCTCGGCCCCCAAGTCCCAGGGAGCCTCAACGTCTCCGTCGCCCGGGCTCCAGAGACGCTCGGGGGCCCCGGGAAATGTTTTCATTTTAACTTCTTGTGCAATCAGAGGAGAACAGTAACTATGATAACGATGACTGTCTAGTCAGGGATCCAGCCGACGTCTGTTGCAGTCATTTTCATTGCTGAATTTTCGTGGAGGAGTCAGAAGTGTGTCGGGCCCTCCAAAGTCCTTGCGCAGCCGAGTTCATTGCATCTCTGTTCATTTGGTCCAAGAGCAACGCTTGCCACCTCCCTGACTCCATGTCCTCGTCTGCAAAGTGGGGCGGGCCGTGCAGAACAGAGCCTCCTCCCGACAGAGTTCTGCAGGAAGTCCGGTCAGCTGATAGCCGGGGAGGTGTCTTGCAGACTGTGAAGGGCTGTGCCCAGGGCCGGAACCCGGTGATACGCACACAGCCACAATAGGAGAGAGTGAGGTCAGATTCCAAGAAGACGTCTGTGGCCCTGCTCCCTATCCAGGGAGCTCACGCTCCGGCCGCGGTGCGCCAGGACCCCCAGCCCTGCCCTTCCTGGGCTCTCAGTCCAGCACAGGAAACAGTTAGAGAGAAAAGGAATAAACCCATGAGATTATTTCAGATTGGGAGAAGGGCTGTAGGACTTTGGAAGAGGGTAATAGAAGCCGGGTGGGCATGGCAGGCCTCTCTGAGGAGGTGACATTGCAGTCTGAGTGATCTCAATGGACCAAAGGTCTGGGGGCAGAGATCACAGCACGTGCAAAGGCCCTGGGGCAGGACTGATTCCAGTGTGTTGGGGGGGATGGCGAGGAGGCCCATGTGGCTGGAGCAGAGTGAAAAGGGGAGGGCAAGGAGGGGTCAGGGTAGGTCATGCAGGCCTTGTGGGCCTGGCGGGGTGGGGGGTTGGGCTTTATTCAAAGGGCACTAGGGAGCCCTGGGAGGGCTCTAAGCAGGGGAGGGCCTCCCCCACATGCCCATCTGTGAGTGCTGCCTGCCACCTCCCCCGCGTGCGCCCGGCGCTGGGGTGGGGGGCCGGGGGGTGCACAGTCTCCCCAGTCCCCAGCCTGCGCCCGCCCGGCCGCCGCCCACTCTGCCCACATCTGAGGCTCCGAGGAGCCGGACAGTCTGCTGCAAACCACGGAATGTTTCCCGGAGCGCCCGGGCCGGGAATGTCGGCGGCGGGGCGGGAAAGGGCGGGAGCCCCGGAGAGGAAAGTCGGGGAGACACAGGAGGCAGGACCAGGGTGGGGGGCGGACCCCGGCATCGCTGGGCGCCGATGGCGAACTACCGTCCATGATTGGATACCGCGATGCCCCTCGCTTTATAGATGGGGAAACTGAGGCACAGAGCCGTGAAGGGACTCGTCCGCAGAGCCGAGGAGAGGCAGCGCTAGGACTCGAACCCAGACCCCCTGGCTGCGGGGGCTCCACGGCTACCCTCTAGGGAAGGAGTCAGGGAGCCTTCTTTGGCGAATGAACGAGCGGACTGCGTGAGTGAATGAAGGCAGCAAACACCACCCAGCCTGGCCCCCAGTTCAGCCTGACACGAACCTGAAAACTGGTGGCGCCCATCAGCCCCCATCCTCCAGCTCCCAGCACTTCTCCTACCTTCTAGAAGTCCTTCCTCAGATGCCACCTGGACTCTCCTTGCTCCTTCCTTCTCCGGGGCAGACAAACGCAGCATTCAGACTCTCCCCGGGGGCACCTGCGCCTGCCCCTCCGGGGGAGGGATAGAGCTGGGGCACCGCTCATTCTAGAAGTCATCAGAGAAGGGAGAGCCATGGCCCAGAGAGGGTCAGCACCTTCCCCAAGGTCACAGAGCAACCCGCTGTAAACTCGCAACTCTGAACGGAGACGTCAGGATAACAGCCAGTCGGAGCCACAGCTGGCTGACCTCCCACCTGCTGTCTCGGTCAATCCTCCCGACAAGCCTATGAAGAAGGCACCGCTGTGATCACCATCCGTGCGGGGAAACTGAGGCCCAGAGCGGGGCAGTCACTGTATGGGGTTGAGGAAAGGGACCAGGGGGCCGCGGTGGTTCGGAGCGAGCAAAGAGGTCAGCGTCTGATTCTGCCGTCTGTGAATGGACGATATGCCTAGAGGCTGCGTAGCCACGTGCCGTGTGCAGCCCCAGCACCGTGCTACGCGCTCGTGAGCTACTGACACGGTGCTTCTGTTCCCCTTTGCCCTTGGTGGCCTTGCAAGCCTCCAAGGGCCTGAAAGGCAGAGCACATGGCAGGGTGGAGGCATCTGGTCCTTTGATAGAAATTCACGGAGCAGGGGAGTGGCCCCTGGTCAAGGGGTCCCTGGAGAAGGTGGCATTTGAGCCAGGCCTGGAAGGATGCTAAGGCTTTCAGCGCCAGGAGATCGCAGGCAGGGCGTTCCTGGCAGAAGGAACCGCTCAGACAAAGGCGTGGTGGTGGTGGGAATGTGAGAGCTACAGTAGGGAGAAGACAAGGTAGGGCTGGGAGGTGAGAACAGCGTGGACCTTGAATGCAGAGTTGTGGAGCAGGGGCTTTCTCTCCAGGGCAGTAGGGAGCCACGGCAGGTGTTTAAGCAGGGAGCAACATGGCCAGATCTAAGGCAGGTGTGGGGTTTGCAATGGGGACCAGGAGGGGATGGGAGCTGCGATCTGGATGGGAGAAAGGAAGACCTGAGCCAAGGCCGGGACCGCGGGATGGACAGGGGAGAGACCCCAGGGTGGAGAGACCCCAGGGGGGAGAATGCACAGAACATGGGAACAACAGTCCATGGGGAGGGACAGGGAGGGAAGAGGCAAGGCCAATGCTCAGCTTCCTACCCTAGGGCTGGGGAGCAATGGTGGCATCGTCCATGAGACGGGGACACTGGAGGAAAAGCAGGTTTGAGGACGCCTAGGGACCCTGGGGGATGCTCGGGGGTGGGAGGATGCTGAGTAAGATGTGGAGGAGTCTCCTGGGGCTTCAAATAGTGCCTGGTCCATCTTTTGTGATCAATAATTCCTTGTCAATGGCATGGAGGAAAGGAGGAGTGAATCCAGGGAGGGATGATGGGTGGATGGGTGGATGGACAGATGGGTAGATGGATGGACAGATGCATGGACAGGTAGCGGGATGGATGGATGGATGGATGGTGCGTAGGGGGATGGGTGGATAGATAGAGGGATGGTTGGGTGGGTGGATGGGTGGTTGGAAGCTAGAGACAAGTGGTTGTCCTGAGTGTAGGGCAAAGGGCTCAGCACAGCCCCAGGAAGCGCCCAGTTCAGGCAGGGGAGGGGAGACTCAGGGGTCCCAGAAACCATACCGTTGCCCCCACAGTTGTGTCTGGGTGAGGCCCTCCCACCCAAGCCCTTTCCTCTGCCCTCACTCCCCATCATCGGCTTTGGGATTTGATGTTCCTCTCCACACACACATGGCTCAGCTCTGGGGGGCCCACCGCAGGCAAATCAGTGGAAAATTAAAATAGTGCCTATGCGCCGGTGATCGGCGGCCTCAGCTGGGCCACTTAATGAGCCCTTTCTGGGGATTGTTACCAGCTGGAGGTGGCTGGGGGAGGGGGTCAGCGCCAAGCCACCCAATCTGAAAGGGAGAGGGAGGGTGGACCCTGGAAACAGTGCTGCTGGGGAGGGGAAAAGAGCCATATGGTGGTGTAGCTGGGGGGGGGAGGGTCAGGGAAAAATATGCCCCTGGGCTCTAGGGCTGGACTCACCTAGACCCCCTCATCCCTGTGGGTCCTCTCTCAGGATCTTTCCCATGCAGTACCTCCTGCTGACCAGCCCTCTTTCCCCCGTTTCGCCTGGGTAGCTCCAGCTCATCTTTTAGGTCTCAGGTCCTTGTCACCACCTCCAGGAAGCCCTCCCAGACTAGGTCAACTTCTCCAGTTATTTATAATCTTATCTTCTGGATATGCAAGGGTTAAGAGCAAGAACTCCACTTTGCCACTCACCTGCTGTGTGTCCTTGGGCAAGTCACTTCCCTCTTCATGCCTCATTTTCTTCACCTGTAAGGCAGGATAATAATAATCCCTTCTTCATAAGGCTGTTGAAAGGACTAAGTGAGCTATTAAGAGCAGCTGGTATGTGTTGAGCATTTATTATGTGCCAAAGGACTGAGTCTGGTCACCAAACCCTTGCAATCCCATTTTAGGGCTGGGGTCACTGATGCCCCAACAAAATCTCTTCTGCTCTGGACGCCCCCGCCTCCCCGCTAACCTCTGGCTGTGGCTCTGGTCCCCACAGTCCCACCTGCCTGCCGCGGCCACCAGAGGGCGCCTGTGAGCACCTGAGTCAGGACCCCCCTCCTCTGCCCACAGCCCTCCAGGGCTCCCACCTCCCTGGGGTACAAGTCTAAGTCCTCCCTAAGGCCCCCAAGGTCCTACACGACCTACCCCACCCCCTCCCTGCCCTCCCCGCCTCCCTGTCACCTCTCACGCTCTCTGCTCCAGCCACACGGGCCTCCTCGCTGTTCCTCCAACAGCTCAGGCAGGTCCTCCCCCAGGGCCTTTGCACGGCCGTGCCATCTGTTCTCAACTAAAGTAGGTCCTTCTGCTGTTCTGTCTCTGGCCCTCTCCCCCATTATTCTCACTAATTCAATAAGCACACGTTGAGATTATATTCTGTGTAATTCTGTATCCCCTACCTGACTGCAAAATGGGAGCAGGACTTCCGCGTGGTCCTCTCTGGGTCCCCAGCACTCAGCATTGGGCATGGCACACAGCAGGAGCTGAATAAATGCTTATTGGGTAAATGAACGAATGGATGAGTAAATATACAAGCAATATGGGACAAAATGGTTACTTGAGCTCCGATCTCTCCAAGCTCAGGGCCTTCATTTCCCCCTGCCCTGGCTGACTTAATGATTATTTTTCAATAGTACGTCATGGATTCCACTCTGGTTATTTTAACTTTCTGTTTTTAAGATTCAGTTATATATGGAACAAGGCGGATCCAAAAAACAGAAACAGACCCCAACACATTTGGGGGCTTTTCCAATTGGTGGAGAAATGACAGATTCTTAAGGGGGAAAAAACCCCATATGTTTTATTTTAGAATAATTTTGGCTTTAGAGAAAAGTTGCAAAGGTAGCAGAGAGAGGTCCCATGTACTCTCCACCCCAATTCCCCTAATGTGAACGTCTTTCTTAATGGTATGCTGTAGTTTATTACCTGATACTGAATTATAAATTTTTGCTCTCATTTCTCTGGCTGTCATTGGAGCTGTTTCACAGGGCTCCTGTGGGCAGGACAACTTTTTAGCCATTGGTGGGGGGGATTTAAATTACTTCCCGCTACCATATCATTCACAATATGCATTACAAATGGATCAAAGATTTAGCTATTTAAAAAATTTAAAAACATACAAGAAAATATGGGAGAAACTGTTTATAGAGCCAGAGTGTGAAGGCCTAAGCAAGAACAAAGGCCCAGAGACCATGAAAGAAAGACTTAAAAGTTTCATTACATAAAATTTAAAATTTTATGCACGGCAAAAAGTCCAGAAAACAAATAAACATGAGAGAAATATTTGCAACATACTTGCAAAAGATTTTTACCAGACCACGAATATGTAAAGAGTGTCTACAAATCAATAAGAAAAGATTAATAGAAAAAACACGCAAAGGGCATGAACAGACCATCACAGAAAAGACTTACGATAGATAAAAATGGACAAAATCTATGAAAAGATGTTTCACTTTATTCATAGGAAGAGACATTCGAGTTAAAATGACAGTGGGATATCTACCATTCAGATCGCGAAGAGTGCACTAGTTGTACGGGCCTCGGGCACTGCTTCTCAACCCGGAGTGATTTCAACCCCAGGGGACACTCTGCGATGTCTGGAGACTTTTTTTTTATTTTTATAACTCAGGGGAGGAGACAACTGGCATCTAGAGGGAGGAGGCTAGGGATGTTCCTCAGCGGGTTACCCGGAAGGCCTTCCCCTCAGCAAAGGCTGATCCAGCCCCAAATACCAATTAGAAAGCAAGCAATTCTGTGTACTATTTGTGAGAACATACATCTTTTCGAGGTCACTTGGGAACACCTGCCAAAATGTTTAGTGCAAACACCTTTTAACACCATTCCACTTCTTGTAATAGATCTTAAATGTCTGCAAAAATAGCTGGTGAGGGTACCCGTCCCAATCTCGTTTGTAGCGCGGAAAAACCGGAAAGAACCAAAACAGGCCTCAGGGGGAGACGAACTTAAAGAAACCATGTATGGCAGGTCCTCAAAACATTAAAAATAGAATTACTATAGGATCCAGCCATTTCACTTCTGGGACTTTACCCCCGAAAAATCAAAAGCAAGGTCTTGAAGAGACGCTCGCCCACCCGTGTTCAAGCAGCGTTATTTACAATGTCCAAAAGTTGGAAGCAACGCGTGTCCGTTGATGGATAAATGGGTAAAGAAAAGGTGGCCCATCCACATAATGGAATCCGGCCATAAAAGGGAAGGGAGCCTGACAGTGGCCACGATGTGGAGGGGCCCCGAGGACACCGGGCTCAGTGAGAGCAGCCAGACCCAGAAGGACACATCCTGCAGGACCCCACTCCCAGGAGGTCCCCAGAGGCGTCCCGTCTGAGGACCTGGTGGGAGAGGAGCTGGTGGGAGCCAGGGCTGGGGCAGGGGGTGGGGAGTCCGTGCTTCCTGGGGATAGAGTCTCAGTTTAGGAAGATGAGAAAGTTCTGGAGACAGAGGGTGGGGGTGGTTGCACGAGGATGTGAGCGTACTTCGTGCCACGGAGCTGTGCACCTAAAAATGGTTAATATGGTAAATTATAGATTATGTATATTTAACCACAATTTTTCAACACTGCCGTGCATCCACGCAATGGCCCGGTGCGGCTTCGAACAAGTTCAAGTTGTCGCTGTTTCGCGGGGCAGCCACGTCGAAGACAAGCCAAGTCATAAAGGCTGCGGTGCTTACAGTGCCCACTAGAGGGCAGCACAGGACCAGGAGACCCGCCTCCATGCCCAGCTCTGGCCTTTTTGGTGGTTTTTCTTTCTCTCGTTCCTCCCTTTTTGTTGCTTTATTTACCTATGTATCTCTGTCCGCTTTTCCCTTTGCGCCACTTTGATCCTTTAGTCCGTTACCTGCCCTGCACAGGCAAACGTCTCCCGTGTTCAATGTGTCTTTTTTTATTTCTATGTGTCCTTGAAAAATGCATTTTGTTGTTCTAGGTTACACGTTTGTGTGATTTGATTCCTAAAGGTATACGTAGGCGAATAGGTGTGGCTACGTGCCAATAAAACTTTATTTATAAAAGCCAGAGAAACAGGACCAGTGGGGTGGGTGGGTGTGTTCACGCATGTATCATGCGGACGGATAGATATAGACAGACCGATATGGAGATATGGGTATAAATAGATAACGATGTTTATTTTAAGAGGCGGTCTTGTGCTGTGGGAGCTGGCGAGTCCAACGTTTGTAGGACAGGCCAGCATGCTGGAAATTCAGGTAAGAATGGATGTTGTGGGCTCGAGTCTGAAATGTGTAGGCAGGCTGGGAAGCTGGAAACTCAGGCAGGCTTTGTGTTATGGTTTATGAGGCAGGACTCCTTCATCGGGGGAAACCGCAGTGCTGGCTCTTAAGTTCTGCGACTGATCGGACGAGGCCCACCCTCATCACAGCCATCTGTCTCCTTCACTTAAAGTCAGCTGCTTGAAAATCAGGGATCACGTGTACAAAACAGGTGCGCACCAGCTAGACCAGTGTTTGCCGGAACAGGGGCAGCAGGGAGGGGTTGGTCTTGGGAGGGCGGTGAGGAAGGATCTGCCCCCGGCCTCTGCGCTTGGCCTGTCCATCTTTGAGTTCCCCCCCACCATGGTGTTCCCCCGTGTGTGCATCTCTGTCCACATTTGTTACTGATGAAAACGCCGGGCCTGTTGGACTGGGGCCCCTGGAGCGATCACAGTGTTAGCTTGCTTACCTCTGTGAAGACCCTGTCTCCAGTACGGGTCCAAAATAGGGGTTTTGGGTGGGAGACACGATTCAACTCATCACACCTTGTTATCAATGTAGACGGTTCGCTCTCCTGGCTGTATAGTATTCCCTTGTGTGAATGTGCCTCCCCTTCTGGTCTGTTCTGATGGGCGCGCGGCTCGGAGGCTGTTTCCAGGGCTGGGTTCTCAGCGGTGAAGGTGCCGTAAACGTTTGTGTGTGGGTGCGGCCCCGCGGCAGCACGTTCCTGCGGGGTGGGCGCCTGGCAGTGTGGCCGTGTGGTGACAGACTGCTTCCCCGGGGGGCTGCCACTGCCCAGACTCTCATACACACGGATGCGCGCGCACACGCACACAGGCACGCACACTGACGCACGCACACGCGCGGGTTCTCCCAGCCTGGGCAGCTCCTGCCTTTTTCATCTCTGCCCCTCTGGTAGGCGTGAGTGTTGCGGCTCGTGGAGCCAGCACACCCCGGCCATCGGCCTGGCCAGCTCGATCCCCACTCTGTTCCGAGTGCCCGTCGTGGGACAGAAATCCTTCCGTTTTTTGTCAAATCCACCGTGGTCCGCGCTCTGGCTTGTGCGCCGGAAATTCTATTTAAGTGTCCCCAAGTCGTGAGGCTCGTCCGCTCTAGTTTCTTCTATTAACTTTCCTGTGTAAATTCTTAATCCAGGTGCCCCCACACACATACTTCGGGGGATGTCAGTCAGGGGGTCAGGCTCCCATACTCTGCAGATGACAGGTGGGGAAACTGAGGCTTGGGGAAGGAGAGTGTTCCCAGATTTCTGCCGGTGAGGGGGTGGGGAGAGGCAGCACTGGAAGCTGGGACAGGGTGGAGGGATTTCATCGGTTTGATGTCTCACCGTTCATCTAAAGCAGGAGTTGCAAACTCTCTCTGTAAAGGGCTAGACGGTCAATCATTTCGGCTTTGTGCCCTGGACGGTCTCTGTTGGGACCACTCAGCTCTGCCGTGCAACACAAAAGTAGCCACAGATGACATGTAAACAAGTGGGTATGGCCGTGTACCAATAAAACTTTATTTGTGAAATCAACGGGTAGGCCAGACTTGGACCCTGCCTATAGTTTGCTGACCACCAGTCTAAATGTTCGTCAAGCTCCTACTGGGTACGGAGCCCTGTTCCAGGCCCTGGAGAGCCAGCGGTGACCAAGACAGATGTGCACAGACACGTAAACAGATAGGATAACATCAGACAAGCGGCCAGAGGGGAGAAGGGAAGGCAGGAGAGAGTGTTCCTGAAAGATGAGAAGAGGGCAGCATTGGGGAAGGTCTTCCAGGCATGAGGCACAGCCTGTGCAAAGGTCCTGGGGCAGGACTGGGCTTGGCGTGTTGGAAGAACAGCCAAGAGGCCCGTATGGCTGGAGCAGAGTGAGCTACAGGGAGACAGTGGGGAGGAGAAGGCAGGGATGGGGCAGGTCCTCCAGGGCCTCGTGGGCCCCTGAAAAAGAAGACTCGATTTTATCTGAAGGGCAACGAGGAGCCATAGAGAATTTAAGAGGCACATTTTAGGGATGGGATGGGATGGGGTGGGGGCAGGAGTGAAATCCCGGAGACCAAGGAGGGGCTGGAGCAGCCTCCACGGGGCCAATGGCTACACCTTTCAGCTCCCCTGTGAAGGGAAACTCAGGGCACCCCCTGATTCACACAGCAAACCAAGAGCCCCGGGGTTGTCCTCGGGTGCAGGTCTCGGTGGGATGCAGCTAAGCTCTGAGCTGAGCTGGAGGCAAGATGTACATGCGGGCCTATCAGCAGCCTGCAGGCCGTGGGCCCTGCACAGATGCTGAAGGGGGTGAGCCGAGGCTGGAATCGGGCCACTGCCCCTCCGAGGAGACAAGGTTTGGGGCAGGAACCTCTCCCGCCTACTGCCATTCCTGCTGTCTGGTTCCGTGCTGGCCTCAGGGAGGGCCCCAGAACACGCTGCCCCCGGATTCCGCGACTATCGGGTCAGGAGACAGGTGGCCAGGTGGGACCGCATGGATCGTGGAGTGGAGTGCCGGGGGGAGAGGGGCAGCCTGTGGGGCCGTCTGGGGCATATCTGGGGTCAGGGAGCCTCCCTGTCTCCAGGGATGCCAGACACCTGCTAGGGGCAGCCGGCCGGGCTAGGAGTGGGGGCAGCGGGACTTCCGGCCACTTCCCGGCCCAGTCGGCTGCCGCTGCTGGCCCAGGGGAGGCCATGACCTTTCTCCCAGATCCCGGAGCTGAGTAACGGTGACGGAGAATAACTCAGCCAGCTGGGTGGCTGCAGTGTGCCCTCGGGAAGGGGGTGCACAGGCTCAGTCCCCAGCCTGGCCGCTGGAGTCTGGGGCCATGGGACCGGGCTGAGGGTCCCCCTCCTCGCACATCCTCCGTCCCCTCCGCTGCACCCCCATGCCCTGTGCCCTGCGTCGGGGGGCCCTGCAGCCACACCGCTCACTCCCCACACGCGGGTTCCCTGCGAGGCCTGATGGGAGGGTGCAGAAAGAGCCCCAGGCACCCCCCGGCCACCCCCATGTTTCATCGCGCCTTCCTCACAGAGAGCCTGTGTCCCAGAGGAGGAAGTCAGCACCTCGGCCGGGAGCCCGGACATCAAGGGGCTCAGGGCTGTTGCTTTTCTGCAGGGTGATCTTGAGTGGGTGACCCCCCCTTCCTGAGCCTTGGTTTTCTCCTCTGGAAAATGGGAGCTATGAGACACCCCTCTTCTGGCTCTGTGAGGCTCTGGGACAAGGGTGCCATCCCTGGGCCACAGCATGGTCCCGAGTGGCTATCCAACACACGCGAACGTCTCAGCCACCTGCTCCCAGACCCGGGGGGGCTCCTGGGTAGCAGCTCCTGTTCTGGACCCTGAAGGCACCAGCCTTCGCGGAGGGGATATTCCAGACGAGTGCAGAATGTCCATGAGTGCTGAGCGCCACAGGGCAGGTGGGAACGAGCTCACGTTTGCTGTTGTTGAAACCCTATTAATGCATCCCGGCGTGCACGGCCTTCCAAGGCCTTCCAAGGCAGGCGATTGTTTAGTGCTGACTGGGTACCACGCTCCAGACGCGTCGCTCTGTGAGCCCATTTCCCGGAGGACAAAGTGAGGTCTCGGGTCTGTGCAAGGGCCTGAGCTGGTTGTGCCAGCAGGGCCTGGGAGCAGATCCGCCAGGTGGCATGCTTCCGGGACCCCGCCCCCTCCCCAGGCAGAGCTGGTGCCCTCCCAGCTGCGCCCGGCCCCCCACCCTGAGCTTCCCCAAGCCAGGGTCAAGGTGGGCGGTGGCCAGCGCAGAGCGGGAGCGGGGTGCCAGCCACCCACCCCCAGGGCTGCCTGGGGAACGCCAGCACCTGATCCTGGCTCAAGAGGACACGTTGTTCTAGCGATTATATAAACCAGCCTCTCCTCTGTTTGTTTAATTCTTTCAGGCTCCCCCCATCTGTCACTCTTCCCTCATCCTGTTAGCGGGGCTGGGGGTGGGGTACTTTGGGCTTGGCCTCTTCAAGGAGGAGGGTCTGCAGCCCAGCCTATCCTTCCCCCTGTGCCCCGGCCACCCCATTCCCTCTCCATGAAGATCCAAGTGGGGTCTCTGGCCCCCAAGACCAGGTCCAGCTGGTGTGAGGGTCGGGCGCTGGGCAGGTCGGTGGAGCATATCTGAGAGATGGGAGCACAAGGACCCAGAGCAAGGGCACCGAGGTCAGGTTCTGCCCCACTCTGACCGTAGCCATGTCCCTGTGCCTCAGTTTCCCCCTCCTCTGACCTGGTTGTTGAAAAGGCCATGCAGGGAGCATGGATGCTATACAGTAGGAGCTCACTTAGTGCTATGTTACTATGAACCATGAGAAGTGTTGATGCCGCCCCCACCCACACAGGGGGCCCCCGGCCCTGGGGGCCCTCGCTAAGACTTGGGCTTTCCATCTGTGGAATGGGGAGGCTAATATGAAGCTCCCCAAATCCAAGCTTCAGGGCGGTCCCAACAGGGAGGTCTGGGTTCAGATCTCAGCTCCTTTACCAGCCACGCAATCCTGGGCACTTTGCCACTCAGTGTCCCCATCTGTAAAGTGGGGATCATGAGAGTGTCCCTTCCTCCTTTGGGGTACCTGAGAAATCCACAGAAAGGATTTAGAGTGGGCGCTGGTGGACACGAGTGTCTACATATATGCTAAGAGAAAGAAAGCTAGAACCCATACATAAGTAAATAAATACGCCGGGCCCATTGGACAGATGGGCAAACAGAGGCTGGGGTTCGCAGGGCCAGTCAAGGGCAGGGCTGGGAGTTGCGAAACTAAGTCAGCTGCCTTCACCCCTCCACCCTCATGGTGCCCAGGGGAGGGATGGAGAGTGCCCAGCCCCAGTCGGCCGGATTCAAACCCCCGCCAGCTGGCTCCAAGACAGTAACCATCTTGCTTTGACCCTGCATTTCCCGCCTCTGTCAGATGGGACCGGTGTGGGTGGCGATGTCAGGGTGCCCGCCTCCCCACCCTGCCGCCCCGCCCCTCGGCAACCCGGGAGCGCAGCCGGAAATCACAGTGCCAACGACTCTCTCCCTCTGTAACCCACTTCCTGCCGTTACTGACCCACCTTGGGTGCCCGCCGCCCGTTCCCCACCCCCTCCCTGGTCCCGCAGTGGCAGAGGGGTCTAGTCCTTCACCCTGGGGCTCCCACCCCAGGGAAGGCACCCCTCCCCCGCCGTGGCACAGCCACCTCGATGTGTCTGCAGATCACCAGTCTCCCTTCTGCCACTTGGCTGGGAGATCACTCGCTTCCTGGCTGCGTTCTACTTGCAGCTGGAGAGCGAAAGGCAAAGGGCAAGGAGCGCACTTTGCAGATGGAGAGAAACAGAAGGGAAATAAACCAATTCGGCAGGACCGCTCAGAGTGGCTGGTGGGACGGGGGGCCGCCCTCACAATACGAAGAGGAGATCTCCGGCCCTGCCCTGGAAGGGAATGTGTTGGCCACAAGGCCAGTCCTGCCAAGAGACAGTCACAGTCTTCATGTGGCTGGGCCCATTTTACAGATGGGGAAACAGGCACAGAGCGAGCATGCTACCTGGGTGACCTGCCCAAACCCACGTAGAGCTGGGGTTTGAACCTCCAGGGGCCTGACTGCTGTGGGCATGGGGGGGTCAGGGAGGGAGGCCTTGGTGGGCTCTGTGGGGCCAGAAACCACAATGGCAACTCCCACCCCACATTTTGGCCCGGAAGAGAATCTCTTCCCTGCAGTGACTGCTGCCAGGCTTGTTAGAGAGTTCCTGTTGGACAGGTGGGGAAACTGAGGCCAGGAACACAGAGGCCACTCGCCCAAGTTCCCACACCACTGCTTAATCTGGGCAGTAATAGGGGATGTGTAGGCAGGGTCCCCAGGCCCCATACCTTTCAGCGGCTCCCACCTGTGAGGGCCTGGTGCACTTGGGCCTCAGTTTCTCCCTCTGAAGGGAGAGAGACTAGAGAGGTGTGAGCGGGCCTCGGGAGGCTGGGCCCGGGGCCGGCGTGTGTGGGCAGGCTCTGCCCCGCCAGGCGGTGCCCGTGCCCACACCCAGGTGCCCACACCCAGGTGCGAAGGGGCTGGGCAGAGGCCTTACTCCGTCTCCTCCACGGAGCTCTGGGCCTGACCCCGGCTGCACGCTCCCGGGCCTTGTAGCTCTCCCTGAGCAGCAGAGCTCCGTCCCGCCTCCGGACCTTTGTCAAAAGCCACACAGCAAGCAAGTGCAAAACCAGCTTGGCCAAACTCCAAAGCTACAACATCTGGAGAATTCCAAAGAATTCAGGGTGCCAGCTCCCGGGCCAGCGAGGAGCCCCACCACCCATGGGGGAGGGGCCATACCTGCCTGAGCTGCAATCTCCTTTTTCTTCCAAAAGTGGCATCACTCACCTGCTCTTTGCTCCACTTTCAAGGGCTTGAAATGTGTCCAATGGGGGAGAAAAATTGGGTAGATTTCCTGCTCCACTGATCTCCAAGCTCGGGAGGTGCTGCCAGGTGTCTAGCTGCAGTCTGTCTTGCTGCTTGGCTCCCCCTCCCAGCTGTTTGGAGTGGAGCCCAGAAGCCCTGGGCACATCAACAGCCGTACATCCCACCTTTGGGAAGGGATGGGGAGAGGCTGGGGGAGCCCAGCTCTGCAGAGACCCGGGCAGCAGCCTCTGGGTGTCCATCATGGTGCCCTGCAGGGCTCAGGTGCCAGTCGGAGGTGACCTGGGAACTTGCGTGTCGTAGGAGGCCCCGGAGCCCCGGAACAGATGCGTGCCTCTCTGGGCCTCAGTCCCCCATCTGCAAAATGGGGTCCGGGCAGTAGAGCGTGTCAAGGATTGAGCACCGGGTCTGGTGCCCAGCAGGCTTCGGGCAATACTGGCTATTGATATTCCTGCTATGATACGAGCGAGTGAGTGTGTCTACACCGCTTGGTGCCACCTGAAGCATTCAACACCCGCCGGAGCCCAGGCTGACGAATGAGCACAGACGCTGGCCGCGGATGCCAGACACGGGCCCCTGGGTGGGGAACAGGCGGCGCTCTCCCAGGCGAGAATGGGGCTGGACCATGGGAGCGACTACTTCCTGCTCTTGTGCAACCCAGGGCAGAGCCGGGGGGGGGGGGGGGCAGCAGTGGTCACCAGGGAGGGGACCAAGCCCCAGGCAGGACGTGGCCTTGAGGTGGAGGGCTCCTAAGTTGGCTTCAGGCTCAGTTTGCTCAACTGTGAAATGGGTCCGAAGTGGCTGCATCCCAGGGTGTGAGATAAGCTCGTGGCCGGAAGAGGTGCGCGTGGTGCCCAGCACACAGTAGGTGCACAATAGATCTATCATGTTTTCACCGTCTGCTCCTCCCAGAGCTCTCGTGACAGGAAACGCTGGCTCCCTGGCCCGCAGCAGCAGCCAATAAATGCTTGTTGAGTAAATAATCAGGCAGCGCCTTTCTTGCATGCAGTGTTTTCCAGTTTCCAAAATGGCTAGGCCTCTCCTGCACGGGTTCCCCTGTTCAGCACGGCTGACATCCAGCAGGGTCGCTGCAGGGCCGGTCGGGGGCACTGTGGTTGGGGGGCTGGGGCGGCAGTAGCATCCCCGGCCCCCTCCCACTCCTGCCCGGAACACCCCTGTTATGACAACCACAGATGGCCCAGTCCTCCCTGGGGGCAGTACCGCCCCCTTGGGAACCACTGCTCTATGGCCTCATTAGCACCCAGAGCAGCGGGGTAGGGCGGCAAGGCTCCGAGAGGGGCCGCACAGCACCCGGCGTGGAGCCAGCCCCTGCGGCGGCCTCGGGCATCCGCGCGGTGGGAGACTCGGGGCGCACCTGGGGAGGGGTGGGCAGTCAGCACCCCGGCCATGCCTGGGTTCCAGGAACTGGCAGAAGAAGCCCAGTGCATGCCACAGTTGCAACATCTGAGGGCGGCATGCCGGCATGCCTGGGCAGGGCCATCGCCTCGGCCCGCGGGCACCGCCAGGAAAGACAAGGCAACTCAGAGCCGGGCACCAGGACAAACTGCGGAATCCCAGGCACGGGATGGCAGGGGGAGGAGCGCGGCCCAGGTGGAGCCTGCGCCCTGCTGCGTGGCCTATCGGGAGAAACTGGGTACGTCCTGGCCAATGAGAAGGCCCCAGCGAGTCAGGCCACACCCCCGGGGAAGCCCATTGGCGCAGTGAAAGCCTTAGGGGTGGGTCCCTCAGGTCCCCCAGATCCAGCAGTCCTGGTCCCTTACAGCTGTCCTTCTGCTAGTGCTTCCTAATATGGGGCCGCTGTGGGTTGGTTTGAGGGAGCCCTCTCAAACCTCATGTGTGCTCAGATATGTGTCCCCGGGCTGTTATCACTTTCTCAGAGCCAGACTTATGCTTAAAATTTCAGTAAGTCATTTACACGCCGCATTCGAGGGAGGGCTGGTCCCTCAGAGGGCACAGCGTGTGCAAAGATCCTGGGGCAACACTGGGCTGGGCAAGTTGGAGGAACAGCCAGGAGGCCTGTGTGGCTGGAGCAGAGTGAACGAGACGGGGAGAGGGAGGAGCGGAGGGCAGGGGGGGAACGGGGCAGGTCCTGCAGGGCCTGTTGGCTGTGGGGAGATGTGATGTGGCACCTAAGGACTGTGGGATTTGCGGCAAAGGCCTTTCCGTCCCTGGGCTGTCATCTCCTTGTCCATCAGACGGAGAAGTAATGATACCTACTTGCGGAGCTGACGTGAAGAACAGCTCAAGCGAGGTGCCTGGCACATAGTAGGTGCACAACCCGCATCTGCTAGAGCCCTCATCGAGGCCCACCTGAGCAGTGCATCCCCCGCGTCCTGCTCCCCAGGCTCCTGCCCTCGCCCTCCACAGTCCGTCCTCCCTGAAGCGGCCACCAGAAGGCGCCCGTGAGCACCTGAGTCTGGTTCCACCCTTCCCTGCCCACCGCCCTCTAGGCCTCACACCCTTCTGGGGGTAAACACCCAAGTCCTCCCCGCGGTCCCCAAGGCCGTGGATGACCTGCCCCCCATCCCTCTCTCCCCCTTCAGTCACTCTGCTCCAGCCACACGGGCCTCCTGGCTGTTCCTCCAACGTGCCACGCCCATTTGTGCCACAGGACCTTTGCACAGACTGTTCCCTTTGGAACCCTCTCCCCCCAGACAACCACATGCCTCCTTCTTCACCACCCTCATGTCTCAGCTCCTTCAAATTGCACCCCCAAGCCTGCTCCCCAACTTCCCCTCCCTCTGTCCCCCAGCATGGTTTTTCTCAGTGATACCCCTCCCAGCACACTCTATATTCTACTTCGCATCTCACTCACCGTCTATCCCCCCACTGGATCATCAGCTCCGCGAGGGCAGAAATTTTGACTTTTTGTTCCCTGCTGCATCCTCAGTGCCCAGAACAGCCCTTGGCACACAGCTAGTGCTCAACAAATGTTGATGAATGAATTCATGAAAGATGACTATAATTATCCTTATTCTCCCCCCCACGTCAAGTTCCAGTCCGTGTCTGTTCCCCTTCCTGTCCTGCCCCACCCCCAGCCCTAGGGGAACCCCAAGGGTTCATTGGGCTACAAGAGGGAGAAGGAGGCATGGCAAGGAGAACCAGGCGGGGGTACCCCCTGTGCCTCAAGAGGCTGGACAGGGGCCCATGTGCTGGCAGAAGAACAGCCAACCCCCGCAGCTTTCAGCCCCCTTGTACAGGACCATGTGATCCCTGTTTGAATTAGAGGTGGGGGGTAACTGAGGGGGCACCAGCTTGTGTTTGTGGGAAGGTTCTGCGGCCTGGTGAGGCCTGGCTAAGCAGTTGGTCGGGCCTTGGTTCTGGCCAGTGTCAGAAGTCAGCCAGCCCAGTTCCCGGGGAACAGAGGAGACGGGTCCATGTGGGTGTGTGTAGACAAGTGTAGGGGTCTTGAAACCCCACCCAGCCCAGAAGGCCACCTTGGACCAAGGGGGTTAGGTGGCCGAGGCCTGGGCCAGCCCTCTCCTCCTCCACTTTGGGCCCAGGGTTCCTGCCCCTCAGCTTCCGAATCTCTCCGCCAGCAAAACCCCAGTGCTGAGGTTCTCAATGATGAACAGATGGTCTTAGGTCGGGGGTGGGGGGTGGGGGGGTGTGGAGCTGAGCCCTGGAGGGGGCCGGGGTCCCTGGAGCAGCCCTGCTGCCCCCCTGGAGGGAAACTGAGGCAGGGAGCTCCTCCACACCTCTGTGCCCAGGGTGGGGGGGTACCATCCGCAGAGGGTCTCCTGGTTTGGCCACGTTGCACTTGGCAGAGGACAGCCTGGGGGAGGGCGGAGGCCAGGGCCCTCTGCCAGGTCAGATTCCTCCCGGCAGTGGTTGGGGGGGAGGGAGAGGGTTGTTTTTTTTTTTTTTTTTCCAACAGAATCAAAAGGAGGAGAGAGAGCTGTTGGCAGGAAGAAGGGATTGGAACGAAGCCTAGGCTGGGCTCACCCTGAAAATCACACTCCTGGCCTTGCGCTTGGCGGCTGGGAGTGGGGGTGGCGGGAAGGGAGTTTGGAGGCTCTCATCATCCACCCGCATCCCTGCATTTTGCAGAGAAGGGGGCAGCCTCCTCAAACGACAGCGGACATGGCCTTCGAGCCCCTGCCCCCCGCCCCGGCCCCGACTGCTGCAGCCCCCTCTCCCACTGGTCACTCAACAGACTTAGCTGCCTCCACACCTTTGCTTGGCTGTTCCCTCTGCCTGGGACGCCCTTCCCATCTACCGCAGGGCACTCTCCAGGCCCCCTTGGATTTGGTCTTCCATCCCCCTGGACCTCCGGGGCTGAGGGGTGCCAGGTGTGAGCCTGAGGCCCAAACCACAGATCAGTGATACTGACCTTGTCTTTATTTACACGGGGTTATTTTCTTACTTGCAATGTTGAGGCCCCCCAAGAAGTGCCTCACCCTCCTTTTGGCTCTGAGGGTCTCGCTGGAGCCGGGCCTGAGCCAGAGCGTTGGGGGAGGCTACAGCAAGGCCGGAGATACGCAGATCTCAAGTCTGGCCTCCACCCCTGGAGACAGACGGGGAGAGGGGAGAGCCTTGAGAAAGGGGCCTCAGCGGTGGGGGTCCCAGGGGACACACTTAAGCTGGTGGTCGGCTCCCTGTGAAGAGAACTTAGGCACTGAGCGCGCAGGGCAGTCCCAGGCCTGCCCAAGGGTACAGGACACCAGCCGACCTGGTCACATCAGCGTCCCCACCGTGTGACCCTGGACGAGTCATTTCCTTCTCCGGCCTGAGTGATGCCTCTTGGACCAAACGTGCCAATCAGGGCTCCCCTGTCCGCCTCCAGGGCTGTTTGTGCACTAAATGGGATAATAGCCGGAAATGGCTGCCTACACAATGAAAGCTGCTATTAGAGCTCCAGGGCCACCTGCGGGCCTCAATTTCCTCATCTATAAAATGGGCGTAATGATTCCTGCTACAGCTCACCTCCAGGGTTCCGGAGGACTGGGCGGCGGGATGACGAGACTTTGCAGAGGGAACATCTGAGGGTTGAGAAAGTTCTGCAAAGGTGGGGACACTGGCTTCTGTTGCAAAGTCTGAACACCCCTCCCCCCATTATAGTACACCTCTTACAGCAAATTGAAAAGGAGAAAGAGTTTGGAAAAAAAAAAATCGGCTCACACCATTGTTCCCGTTGTGATCTCTTTTCTCCTGGTCTGTTCCCCCCTCCACCTTTCTGTTTTCCTACCCTTTTACACAGCTAAGAGCTAGAAGGTAAGGTTGTCTGGGGGTTAGGCAGATGGCCCTCATGAGTCAGACTGCCCAGCTTTAAATCCCAGGCTTACCACATATTGGCTGTGTGACCTTGGGCAATTCTCTCAACCTCTCTGTGTCTCAGTTTCCTCATCTGTACAATGAGAATGATGATAACATCTTTCCCGTGGAACAGTAGCGATGAGTTAAGGCAGGGATCAGCAAACTACATTCCAGGGGCCAGATACTTTTGTGTGCAACACGGGCTAAGAATTATTTTTACATTCTAAAATGGTTGGAAGAGATTTAAAGAATAATATTTTGTGACATGTGAAAATTTGCGAAATATACACTTTTGTGTTCATAAATAAAGTTTTATTGGTACACGGCCCATCTGTTGACAGGCCATCCCTGGTGGCTTTTGGCTTTCGAGCTACAAGGGCAAAGCTGAGTAGGTGCATCAGAGACCATCTGGTTGGCAAAGCCAAAATATTTACTCTCTGGCTCTTTATGGAAGTGTTTGACCCCTGAGTAACTTTGAGC
The DNA here is from genome assembly GCF_023065955.2 of Ursus arctos. Lineage (NCBI taxonomy): Eukaryota > Metazoa > Chordata > Mammalia > Carnivora > Ursidae > Ursus > Ursus arctos. The sequence goes on from NW_026622808.1 coordinate 14,370,339, forward strand.
GGTGCGGGGCACAAAATGAGCATGGTATACTTGTACTCACTATTGTTAGGAAATACGTGGTTTGTACAAAAATCACATGCTCTTTTCCCCCCTTTAAATGTCACATCACCAGCATTTTTCCCACACCCCTGACAATTCTGGGAAGCCTGCCTGACTCCCCCATCCTGTGAAATTTCCTCTACAATCCCCTACCACTGGGCATTCGGCTTATTCCCAGTTCCTAAGGTAGAGCTGCGGTGGCACACGGCCTCACGCCTCCAGCTGGCTTTGTTTTCACGTTCCAGACCCTCCTCGATCGTTTGCCGCATGGCGGGCTGCTGCCGTAGGTACTTTGCAAATACGAACCTATTTAGTCCTTGCTACGGCTACTGTGATCTTCCCATTTTACCGACGGGCACACCGAGGCTCAGATTGTTGCCATGACTGGCCCAGGGGGACACTGCCAGAATTTGAACCCAGGTTGGGTGGCTCCTTGACTGCTCTCCTCGTTCCTTGAGGTGGAGACCCAGAAGCCAAATCCTTGTATCAAAGGGGGACAGGATTCAAAGATTGGGGCTGTTCCCTGGCACACTGCCCCTGCTGTATACATATGGAGATCACGCAGGGCGAATGTGAGGTTTGATGCTCAAAACCCAACTTGGGCCTCTCAAGGGCAGGTCCTAGAACCCAAGTGTCGCCAGGAGAATTGGCCATCCCTGCTAACCCCTGGTTATAAGTCTTCAACGATGAAGACTGGCATCCAGCATTTATGCCAGAGCATAGCCAGAGCCACAGGGTCTGGGGTGAGCCCTGGTTATAATCCAGGTGCCGTGGCTGTGCCCCAGACCTGCAGCTGCTTCTCTCCTGGGGACCTGGGGGGCATGGCCAGCAAGGTTCTGCACAATCCAGCCCCTGCTCAGTTCCATCCGTCCTCTTGCCTACCCCCTCACCCCCCACCCCTGCTGCCACTTTCCCCGTCATTTGCCCAGTCTGGAAGGATGCCTCTGCTCCTCTGTTTGTTCACGCTTAGCCGCCAGAGGTGAGGGCAGCGAGGACCCCCACCCCTGCTGTTGGGTAGTGCCACCACTTTGAAAAACAGACACACACCTACCACCACGGGATCCAGCGTTTTACCCCTGGTGTGATTGACGCAAGAGAAAGGAAAGCCGATCATGGTGCACAGCCTTCTGTATAAAGGCACTCAGCCTGTGGCCCCCTCCGCTCCCAAACAGTCACCAGGAGGAAAGAGAGGGAATGCCCATGAGACATTGCGCCCAGAAGTTCCAGCAGCTTCCTATGTAACAGTCTGAGGAAACACCGCAGACACCCATCGGCAGGTAACCAGAGAAGCAAGCAGTGACTTCTCCGGACAACAGAACACTAGCCAACAACCAAGAGGCATGAGCTATTGGGATACGTGACAGATGGATGAGCCTCAGAATAATTACGCCGATGGGGCGCCTGGGTGGCACAGCGGTTAAGCGCCTGCCTTCGGCTCAGGGCGTGATCCGGGCGTTATGGGATCGAGCCCCACATCAGGCTCTTCAGCTATGAGCCTGCTTCTTCCTCTCCCGCTCCCCCTGCTTGTGTTCCCTCTCTCGCTGGCTGTCTCTATCTCTGTCAAATAAATAAATAAAATCTTAAAAAAAAAAAAAAGAATAATTACGCCGAGAGAGAAGCCGGACACGTGGCCGCGCCCGGGTTTACGATTGTCCAGGACTGCTTCCCTGCTGCTGGGGCAGAGTTGAGTAGCGAGGACGTTCGCGTCATCAGCAACTCTCTGGGTCTCAGTCCCCACAACCGCAGGATGGGGCCGGGCATGGCTCCTGCCCCCCAGCCGGGGTGCCTGCTGCAGCGCCCCGGGCGCCTGTGGCTCTGCTCTGGCATAAAATATGTCTTCGCCATTCAGCAATTTGAGTTTTCTCCCCCCCCCCGCCCCCGCCCCAGAACAAAGCATTTCGGACATGGGTTCAAGCCAGTAACCCCGGGTGTGTGTGTGTGAGATTCTTTAAAATATGGTTAATTATTTAACATATTTAATATATACACATACATAATATACGAATATGCATCATGTAATAATAACAATGCATAATAACTTTGAATGCAAATACATTTTATATGACTTTATACATATTTAAAGCATAGACATTTTCTATAAATAACTACATAAATTATAAAATCATGAATACATACACGTTACACAGTTTATATGCATATGTAATACTTAGTACATATCACTACATTGTATACACATAAACATACATGATTTGGCTTTTTCTTCCCTTTCTTTTTTTTTTTTTTTGAGTGGAAGGTGGGGAGGGACAGAGGGAGAGGGAGAGAGAGACTTAAGCAGGCTTCATGCTCAGCATGGAGCCCGAGGTGGGGCCCGATCTCACGACTCTGTGATCAGGACCCTGAGATCATGACCTGAGCTGAAATCAACAGTTGGACGCTTAACCGACTGAGCCACCCAGGCGTCCCAATGATTTGCTCTGAAATGGGCTTTTACAAGGCCTTTGGTCCCTCTGAGGCTTCTATTCATTCAACAAGTATTTACTGAGCACCTACTACTACCAGGAGCTGTTCTCAGGGTCAGGGACACAGCTGTGAACCAACCAGAAGACCACCCCCCACCCCCGCCGTCTGGAGCCGACAGCTTCCTCTCACGCGGTCCTCTGAGCTAGTGGTTCCGCAGTGCATTTGGGCTTTAGACGCACGAGTGAGTTCAGTCCCCGTCTGACTCATGACTGACTCTCATCACGGTTCCATTTATTGTAAATTTTAAAGTTTGCTAGTAGGATAAATACCCACCAACTCAACACCACCTGGCAAAAGAGAATTTCAGCAATGACCCCATCCTGCTGTCTGGGTTCTCCCTCTAAAGTGACCACAGCACCCAATCTGGAATTCAGCCTTTCCCCCCTGCTTAAAAATAAGTGTATCTCCAATTGTTATCCCCCCCCCCAAAAAATGTCATTTCGTTTCAAGTACTGTAACTTCATAAGCAGGCTATCATGCTATGTGGAACATTTGGGGGCTCCCCGCCCACTCGATGTCCTGTTGCTCCATCCCTCTATACTGTTTGCCTGTGGCTGAGGACACCACAGGGCCACTGATTAATATGCCAGGAAGTGAATTTCCCACGATGCATCTCTCCGTGCTCTCAGTGATGGGCATTTGGGTGGTTTCTGGGTTTTTGCCTTTTTCCCGGTGCAGTGGTGATTGTCGTGGGGCGTGTTTCCCGGAAGCAACAAGCAAAGGTTTCTTGTGGATCTGTACCCAGGAGAGGAAAGACCATGTTATGTGGCCCGTGGATGGCCAGTGTTGTGATTCACGTCAGCCTGTTTGCCAGAGTGGTTGTGGTGTGGAAATGCTCTGTGTACCCACAACCTCGTCGACATTTGGTTAATTTATGGCCATGACATGGGGGGAATGGGGCCTTGTTACGGTCTTACCATGCTTTCCCTTGATCCTTAAAGAGGTTGGACATCTCGTCGTGCCCTGGTTGGCCACTCCTGTCTCATCATTTATAGTCTGCCTGTTCATGCTTTCTACGTTTTTTCCCCTTTTGAGTAGTTGTCTTGTTCTTAATGGAACTTCATTCTTTTTAAAGGACCGTATCACATTTCATCAGAAGGCGACACCGTGATTGGTAGCATGCATTCTCAAGAGGGGCAGAAATTGGTCTGCGGGGGGGGGGGGTGCGTAAAATCTTACTCTTCTAATGTGTAAAACACCGACGTACATAAAGTCTAAAACGAAACATGCCACAGATCCGTGGTATTGAGATTTCATGAGAGGTGATCAGGAAAGAAAAAGTCTGAAGCAGTTCAAGAGAGGATATCATGAAACAAGGGCTGAGAAACACTGTTTTGTAGCAATTTCCACAAGCATATGGCGAGGGGCATCTTCAGGGCCATTCATATGTTAAGTTGGAGACAGGTTCCCAGAAGCTGGACCACGAGGCCTGAACTTGAACATGAGGCCTCTGCCATGCATGCCAACTGCTTTCCCAATTCATACACACATTCACCTCCAAGCAGCTTATGAAAATGCCTGCTTCACCACATCCTCACCAGCACTAGCTTTTATCAGTGTAAAAATCTTTACCCACTTTGATGAGTGCTAGAGATGGTATTTTCTTACTGGTTGTTGTCCTTTCTTTGGTCCCTGGAAGGCTGGACACTTTTCATATGTTTACTACTCAGTCTGCCTCCCAGGAATGTCTGGAGTAAAAGAACTGCAGGCCAACACATCTTGAGGAAAGGGGGTCCTTGTTCTGCACAGACAGAAACTCAGGAAACAGGAGTTGATGATTTGAGAGATTCTCAGCTGATTCAGATCACAAAAGAAGCTAAAATTATGAGGAGGTTAGTCAGGAAAGCGTCTTCTAGACCAGCTGGGTGACCTTGGGCCCCTGTCTAAACTCCTCTAAGCCTCAGTTTCCCCACTCATGAAATGGGGATGGAGTTAATAGCACCCACCTCATAGGGTTGCTGGGAAGGGTAACAGAGCTGGCCCCCACAAAGCACTGTTCCTGCAGCCCTGGGCGGGAGGGCCTCTGGGAAAAATGATGGGTGGGGGCTGCTTCTGTACCCCCTGACTGTCCTCTGAACCCCAGTCCCTGGGGTCTGGCAACTATCAACCCATTCCCCCCTCTTCCTCTCAGGTCCCTAAGAGGGAGGGGTAGAGGCTTCAAGCTGGGGATTAGCAGAGGCAGATTAGGGATGGGGGGGAGTGGAAAGAGGGAGAGGGTGAGAGAGACAGAGGGTGGGGGAAGGAGGTCTCTATCCACTTAACCCTTCCCTCACCAGAGCCAGAGTAGCCACCCCACTTCTTCCGGCTTCAGGTCTGTGAGAGGGGAAGCCACCCGCAGAACCTTCCCCTCCCACCAGCAGAGAACCCTGGAGAAGGTGTTAGCATTAGGGTCCTCAGGCTTCGATGCTGGTTGACCAGAAGAAGATGAGGTCCCCTCTCTGGGCCTCAGTTTTCCCTTCTGAAAAACTGGGAGAGCGTACAGACGCGATGAGACCTCAGTTCTCAGAGTGGGTCCTCCCGGCCTGGTGGAGATCTGCTCCGTGCAGCCCAGACTTACTGAGCACCTACTATGTAGGCAGGGCTGCTGTCGCATCTCATTTGTCCGAGACTTCCCAGCCTCTGGGATGCCCAGCAGCGCGCACAGAACCGCAGAATCAACTTCAGAAGCCCCCAGAGTCAGCCATGGCTCAGAAGGGCGGTCCAGGGCCTGATTCTCGTCCTGAGATGCCGCCGGCCCCCACCCTAAACCCTGACGACCTCCCTGGGGAGCTGGGAACCACTTCTCCAAAGGGGTCCCTGAATCCTGGTGCTCCAGTGCGGGGAACTGGGGTCACAGGCTGAGGGAAACCCAGACAGAAGGACGATAACAGACTCTCCTCCACCCACAGGGCTCGGGCAAGACCCCTCCCGTCGTCCCCCAGCTGCGCCAGACGCAGAGCCGGGGAGGGGGGGGAAGGGGGCGGCGCCTGCTCTGCGGCTGCCGGAGGAGGGGGACTGCGGGAGAGCGCTCAGGGGTGGGGGGGCGCTGCGGCACCGCGTCCCAGCTCACCGCTGCCCGCGCGGCAGGGGCGGGGGGCTGACCCTCCTCGGCCCCGCCCCTCCCCCCGCTGCAGAGGCACCACCATTAATCCTGACCCGGGGAGGGGGCGCCCGCTCACCCCCACCTGTGAAGCCGCCGCGCACGCTCCCCGCCCCCTGCCCCGCTGGAGCCCCTGCGGGACCCCCAGGGGACCCCCGCCCCCCAGGTCTGTCGCCCTCGGTGTCCGAGTCTCTGTCTGTGTCCCCATCTGTCCCGTCTCCCCGCTATGCGTGCTTGTTGTGACTGCGTGTATCCGGAACACCTGCACTCACGGGCCCGGGTGGCTGGCGCGATTGCCTGGGGGAGGGGTTCTGGGGGTCGGTGTGCAGGTCAGTCCGAGGTCTGCAGTGTCTTTCTAGGATTGTCAATCTGTGTGAGTGTCCAGGTGACACCCTGAAGCTTGTGAGTCTGTGTATGTAACAGCGTGGAGGCTGTGGTTGTCTGGGTGACACCCCACAGGCTGTGAATATGTGAGTCCCCGAGTGTCTGTCTGGGTGACACCCGCAGGCTGAGCGAGTCTGTGTTCGTGGCATCCTGCAGGAGGTGTGCGTCCGAGACACCCCACCGGCTGTGAGCGTGGGTCCCCGTGTGTCTGGGTGACACCGCCGGCTGTGTGTGTCTGTAACACGCTGCAAGCGCGACTGTGTGGGTCTACGCGCGTTGGTGTGCCTTGTGTGTCCGTGTCGGAGTACAGAAGGCCCGGGCCGCGAGTGTCCCTGAGCCCTCTGCGCGCGTGTGTGTGTGTGTGTGTGTGTGAGTGTGTGAGCGCGCGCGCGCCGCGGCGAAGGTGGATCCGCTTCCTCCGCAGCCAGCCCGACCTGGGCCCCACGACCCGCCGCGGCGGCCGCTTGCTCGGCCTCCCCTCGCGCGGGCCGGGCCGGGGATGGAGCCGCAGCCGGAGCCGCCGCAGCCGGGGCCGGGGCGCGGAGCGGCCTGAGGCGCGGGCGGCGCGCGGGGCCGGGGGGAGGGCGGGCCGAGGGGAGGGTCCTGCGGGCCGGGGGGGCGGGCGCGGCGCGCCCCCTCCCTCGCGCGCTCGCTCCCTCCCCCGCGCGCCCTCCCTCGCCGCCTCCTCCCGCCGCCTCCGGCCCCCCCTCGCCGGGGACCGAGCGCGCTCGCTCCGGCGCCGGCCTCGCCTCCTCGCAGCAGCGCCATGGTACGTCGCCGCCCCCACTTTCGTTTTCGCCCGGGGAGTTTTTGGGGTGGTGCGTGGGCTCCCGGCGAAAGTTGCAAGGTCTGGGGGGGGCAGGGGGCGGGGGCCGCCCAGGGGAGGGGCTCGAGGCGGGGACCCCCCCCCACCGCCCGCGGCTGCGGGACCCCCGCCCGCCGATCTCCCTCCCTCCCCCGCGGCTGGGGGCGGAGCTGGCGCGCGGGGCTCAGCGGGGGACCCCAAGTGGGGGGCCCCTGGCGGGCGCCGCGGAGTTGGCGGGGAGGGCGGGGCTCCCGGGAGAGGGTCCCCCCCAGACCCGGCTCCCGCCTCCTCCCTGGCCCGGCCGGAGGCGGGAGGGCGCGGCCCGGAGCGCACGACCCCCGAGCGCGCAGCCCGCGGGGGAGCGTGGGCCGAGGAGGGGGCGCCCGGGGGGCCGTGCGGTGCGGGGGTCGCGGCGGCCCCAGCGGGGTGCCCCGGCCCGGGCGAGCGCCGCGCGCCAGCTAGCGGAAAATGGCCGCTGCGGAGAGGGGCGGAGAGCGCGCAGCGGCCGCCGCCGGGCGCCTTGAACTTGGAGCCGGGCGGGCGGCTCGCTCGGCGCCGCGCGGGGGCCGCCACCCGGCCTGCCCGTGCGATGCCTGAGCCCCGCCCCCGGGCCGACCCCGGCCCCTCCGCGGCGCGCACTGGGTCCCAGCCGGGAGGGGTCACCAGGTCTCGGCCCGGCGCGCCCCAGGCCGGCTAGCGTCGGTGGCTGCACTTGAGGGTTCCGGTGTCCAGTCTGCGGGCGTCGGTGACACCCGGCACTCGGGGGGTGCGTTTGGGGGCTTCTGTGCTTCCAAACGGGTCAGCACTGGAAGCCGGGGATGCGCCCGTGTGTCTGTACGGCTGGGTGGTCCCGTCTCTGGCCATGGGTCCGTGGGTCTCGAGGCGTCGAGTCCTCTCCTTTATGTGTCTGTGTGTGTCTGCGCATCCACGTGGCTGTGTGTGTTGTGTTGCGTGTGTGTTAGAGCATTGTGCGGCTAAGGGACAGTGTGTGTGTCTGGGTTACCGTGCGTCCCTGTGGGAAGGTGTTGTGAAGCTGTGCGGCGAGGTTGTGTGTCCCCGTGGGCCGTGATGTCCCTGGGTGACCCGTGGGATGTCCCCATGTGAATGTGTGGCGGTTAGAGGGTTGCTGGTGAGTGGGAAACTGTGTCGTGTGCTTGCGTCCCAGGGGACAGTTGGGTGTCGCTGTGTGCGTGTGATTAGCGCCGAGTGACTATTCCTGGGGATGGGTCTACACTCTCCCTCGCCCCCCCCCCCAGTTCCCTTTTTCCTGTAACCGGGGTTGCAGAGTGAGTGACGGGTGTTTCCTCTACTATGCCAAAACTCTGCCCCCGCATCTCACCCCCCACACCGTCCCCTCCACTTCCCTCCGTCTCGGGGTACCCCATCCGCGGGGCCCCAGGTTGTCCTGGCTTGAGGATCGGGCGCGAGGTGGCGCCGGGACACGATCACACGGTGGCGGCGCCTTCTCCCGCCAGGGGCTGCGCGTGCGCGGGGACCTGCCCCAGAGGGAGGCGGGGCGGTGGGGGTCCCCCCACTCCGCGGTGGAGGAGGTCCCGGGGGATGGCTGGTTGCAGAAGCGCGCCGGCCAGGTCGGGCTCAGGAGGGTGGCCAAGGAAACCCCCTCACCCCCATGCTGGAAGCCACCCCCCCAGTCCTGCTTCCCTGCACTTGCCCCCTTACGAGGCCAGACGGGGCGGGCACAAAGTGTTGTTTTCTCCCCTACAGGGGAATCCCCGCCGCACCCCCACCCCCATGCCAGGGCACTTTATATAATTTTCTAAATATAAAAGCACCAAGGCCAGGCCGGAGTCTGCTTTTTTCTTTGAACTTGCATCCCATTTTGGGGGGCTGTTTGGGAGAGGGAAAAAGGCAGTCCTGCATTGACACAGGGATACATTGGCACCCAGCCCTCAGGGTCGCAGCGTCTGGTACACTTCCCAGCCTCTGCCAGTCTTCACCCTCCCCTGCCCTGGCCGCTGGTGCTGAGACGTTCCCACCACCGCCCGCCCGGTGGAGTGGGACACCTGGGCTGCCCTCCCAAGCCTCTCCCCTTGTCGCAGGTGCAGCGGGAACACTCACAAGGACACACCCAGGACACAGGGGTACATAACACCATGCACACAGAGGCACGCTCACGGCCACACGCAGACCCACGAGGACACTCACAGCCGCAGACAGGCACCTGCCCTTGGGAGGGTGGAGAGATGAGCCGCCCCACCCGCCCCCACCTGCAGCCGGACCAGGGGAGCACTGAGCCTGGCTCTGGGGGGAGGCCTGGGACAGCCATAGGCGAGGAGCGGGGATGTGGTCCTCTCACGCGTGTGTGCCAGTGCCTGCCTGAGTAGGGATACTGGGAGGGGTCTGCTTGAGGCGTGTGTGAGCGCAGGTGTGTATGGTTGTGTCTGGGTGTGAGGGTGTGATTGGGAAGGAGTGTATGTGTGTTGGGTCATGGTTGTGTGTGCACTTGAGTGGGTCTGTGTGTCTCCTGAGTCTGTCCTAGTCTGTGTGTGTGCGCGTGCTTTGTGTGAGTCCGTGTGAGCCCGTGTGTCCCTGAGTGCCCTTCTGTCCAGATGTTTGAGGCCAGGTGTGGGGAGGTCTCTGCGGGTGTGCCTGCGTTCAGGTGAATTTCTGTGTTTGTGTCACTGGGTGTGTGACTGTGTGTGTCTGCATTTGTGTGACGTGAGTATCTGTGTGGTGTGGCAGGTATGTCTGTGTCTGTGTGTCTCTCCGTGGCACGTTTTATGTGCTGTGTGTGTCTGCCAGCCTTGTGTCCCGTCCCACCTTGACTTACCAAGACCGAAGACCTTAACATCCCCTTCTAGAACCTCAGTTTCTCCTCTGTAAAATGGGAACACACAAGGGCTGAAGAGGGGTGACACTGTCCCAAGCGTGCGTTCCCAAGGCCTGGCGTGCTCTGTTCTCCACGGGGTGGTCGCTCTGGAGTTACTGGGCGGACACCTGTGGTCCCTGCCTGAGCTGCCCTGTGAATACCACTCACTTTCTGAGAAGTTTGTTTTTAATGACACAAACCATTCGTGAACATCTAGAGAGGATACCAGAGTATCCCAGCCGAAAACCTACCTGCCTCATCACCCCTCCCTGTGTGGGACCCCCAGTCCAGGGGAGGCTCTGTCTTCATTCAGCTTCGTCTGAACCCTTGCACATGTAACAGGTACATAGTCGAATAGAGGGTGCTTGCATAGTCTGTAAAAACAATCCCCAATGAGATCTTGAGTCTGCTTGCAGCATTTATGGGGGGGGGGGTCCTCACCCAGGGACTGTTCTGCTCCAGGAGACACTGGGCCATGTCTGGGGACATGTGTGGTGGTCAGGACGGGGGGGGGGGGAGTGCTCCAGCCAGGGATGCGGCTCAGCACCCCTCCCCCACAGCATCCAGGATGCCCTGAGCCCCAGCAGGGAATGACCCAGAGCACCCTCGGGAGAGCAGCGCCGGTCTCCAGCTTGTTTCCCGCCCCCCGCGTGTGTCTCTTGGAGACCCCTGCAGATGGGAGCCTCTTGTTCTTTTATGGAGCTGCGTAGTATTCCAGCCTGTGTCCATGCTGGCGTTACTGAGCTGGCCCCCCACAGAGGGACACCGGCTTGTTCCCAGATTAGTGCCTTTGGTGGTAGAGGGTCAACACACTTGTGCGTCTGGGTCAGGGACAGTTAGAGAGAAGGCAGAATGAATGATAAGGAGAGTGCATTTTAAATTTTTTAACCAATGAGGTAAATTGTGCTCCAGAGTGCCGGGAGCTAAATCACGGCCCCGCCTCCCCTTCTGGACCCTTGCACAAACAGGTCCAAATCCACCAATTGCTTTGTTAGATAACCGCTCCGGGCAAGGCGCTGTACTAACCTCAGTCCAGCCGGTCCCTGTTCACCCATAATAACCCAGGGGGTGGGAGCTACCCTCGCCCTTTTTCACCGAGGGGAAGCTGAGGCACACAGGAGTGTCGCTGCTGCTGGAGGAGACGTAGATCAGGCTGCAACCCTGCTCTCGAGCTGGCTGGCTGTGGACCTACTATGTGCACGGCAGGGCCCCTCCCTCCCGAACTAGAATATATAGGTATGTGACAGTCCACCGGTGTTCGGGAATTTGCAGAAGGTTCTACTCTCTGCACTGTGTCCACAGCGTTCACACAGATCACCTCAGGACTCCCATCTCCAACCCTCCTCCAGTCCCAGCACTGTTGCCATTTTACAGATGTGGAGACTGAGGCTCCGGGAGGGGCAGTCTGTGTTCTCCAGACTTCACCTTGGAAAGGAGCTCAGGTGGCAGGCAGGGCGGGAATGAGGGGGCCCAGCTGGGAGAACCCTTTGCAGTGAAGTGTAACTTTTAAATGTCTATGAATTTGGAATTTTGTGCTCTTTGTGTTCCTAGCCATATTAAAATAATAAAATACTGCTTATGTTATGTCGGCATTTGGATTCCTAGACACCTGCCTTCCCCATTCAGACTGGGGTTTTCAATGCACCCCCCACCCGCCGCCTGACAGCCGCAAGGGGATTTTCAAACATTTGTGAAGTGCTCATGGTGTGCTAAGCACTGTTTGAATAAGGGACACCCACATGCCCTGGGGAGTCAGTGTGGCCCAGGGGATATGTGTTCTGTAGGAACCCTGCTCCCTCCTAGTCTAGCCTTGGGACCCTGAGCCTGTTCCCTCCCTGTAACACGGGAGAATAACAGGGTTCCTGGCACCTTCCATTACCCTGGGCATGGGGCAGCTGCCCCAAGTTGGCAGGAAGGTATCATTTGGCATCAGGACACTGGGAGAGACAAATCAAAATCAGCAGGCTTTCTAAGAATGTCTCAGTGCACATTTGACAGAAGGTCAAGTCTCGACTAAGTGTCATTATCCTTATGCCCATGGACCCCATGGGTGAGCACTGTTAGTGCACTTTACAGGGGACAACACCAAGGGGCAGAGCGGACACATCACCCTAGTCTGTGGGGTGAGGCTGGGAGGATTCAGGGGGTGAAGGGGGAAGGGTTGAGGTCCTGGTCATCAGGGACCCTGGGGGCTCAGACTGGGGGTGGTCAGGTCGGTGCCCAGTTACTCTAGAGGGAGAACAATGGAGCTTCAGGAAGGTGGGTTCCAGGGCCAGGTGGCCTGGCTGCAAGCCACTGACTGTGCCTCAGTTTCCAGATCCATGAAATGGGCACACTGCTGGGGTCAGTAGGAATTCCGGGGCAACCAGGGAAGAGGCTGCAAGGGTTTATCTGGCCAGCCTGAGGTTTTGGACACATTCTCCTGGGATGTTGGGGAGAGTAATGGGGGATGCCAAAACAACCCCCCACACGCACACCCAGTTCCCGTTTGGTGCTCACTGAAGAGGTGAGAGCAGATTCCTGGAGGCTTTCGGGTTAGTTGGGACATTTGGGGCTGGTGGGGTGGGGGAGGAGTGCACTTGGAGCCAAATCGTGTGCCGGGGGAACTGCAGCCCATGTCTGGCTCTCGGGGGGAGCAGGGGGAGAGGATGCTGTGGGACCCCCGCTCCTGCCCTGCACCCCGGGTCGTACATCTTTAAGGGGAAAGACGCGCGCTGGCGCCGGGCCTCTGCACACGTCACTTCTTCATTCTTTCCCTCCCCCCCCCCCCAACTTGGCTCTTTTCTCCAACTTCCCGGCCAGCGCGGGGAGGGTTGGGGGGTCTTAAAAATCCATCTCCAGCCCCAAAATGTCCAGCAACAGCCCAGCACCCCACTTGACTCGGGTGGGCTGTCCTGGGGGACCCGCGGCGACCGGGCTCTGCGCGGCCGGTTGGTCCCCGTCCGGTGCCAGGGACCAGGGCGGCTCGTAATTCGTAATAATAGCTATGATGGGGGTTCATGGGGCATGGGGGGGGGGAGGCTTTCCTTCCCCGCTCGCGCTCTTTTTCCCTCGTTTCTTTGAAAGTTGGATGTTGAGAAGTGGGAGGTTCGGGTGGGAGGGGAGGGAAATTGGGGGGAGGAAAAGGGGAGGCTGCCAGAGGGAGGAGAGACAGAGACACGGAGAGACAGAGACGGAGGAGGAGAGAGGGAGGGGGGACAGGAAAGGAAGAGAGAGGGAGAGAGAGCGAGCGCGGGAGGGAGGGAGGAGGGAGACCGAGGGAGGAGGCGGCGAGGAGCGCGCCGGCCGCGGCCGCGGGGGGGGGTTTGGAAAAATGACTCAGTAAGTTCAGCGCGCCCGCTCCGGCCGGCCCTGCGCCTCCCGCCGCGCCCGGGATGTATTCGTCCCCGCTCTGCCTGACCCAGGTACGCCCCTCGCCCGGCCCGCGCCCCCCGCGCCCCCGGCCGCCCGGCCCGGTAGTCGGGAAGCCCGAGGAGGCGGGACGGGAAAGGCGCGCGTCCCTCCCGCCGCCCGGCTGGGGTGCCCCCGCCGCGGGCTAGGGGCCGGTGGGGGATGGGCTGGGCTGGGGACCCCCGCCCCGACCCTCCCTCGGGACTCCCGCCCCCGGCGCCCCTGCTTCTCCACGCGGACGCGGGACTACGGGTGCAGGCTGGTGGGACGCTAGCCCCCACCCCACGCGGGAAAGTCTGGGGCCCCCCCCAGCCGAAGGCGGGCCTCTGCGTGACCCCCCGCCCGGACCGGGCCTGCCTCTAGGAGGAATCGGGGGTCCTGGCTGGGCCCCTCGGCACTGTTAAGGAAAGGATCCCTCGGATGTGCTCCCCAGACAGCACCCCCCCACCGGCCCCCGCCAAGGTTGTGCCCCGCCACCCCAGCCCGGGGACGCCTTTCCCCCCATTATTGGCCCACGTGTGCGTAGAGGGGGAGGGGGCGCGGGGAGTTGGAGGCGCCAGCAGCGGGGGGAGGGGGCGCGCTGACATCCAGGCTTGGTCTCCCGCGCCCCCACCCCCCCGCCCCCCCGACACCAATCTGATATTTTCGCCGCATCGATTCCGGATTGTTGCGCCGCCGCCGCTGCCGGGAGGAGCCGGGAGGCCGGGCGTTCCGGGGTCTGGCCCGGGCACTGCGGCGCTGCGGACGCCCTCGCCAGCCCGGCACCTGCCCCTGCCCCCCTCCCGTAGCCTCTCACCCCTGGCCAGGCTCCCAGACTGCCCCGGGCTGAGCCCTTGTGCAACTGGCAAGGGGGTGTGGGGAGGGGGCGGCTGCCCCTGTCCCAGGCCGCACCCCGGGGGATTCCTTTCCTTCTCCAGCTCCTTCTGGGACACCCTCCCCTCAGGCTGGTCTACTTCCAGCTCCCCCCATGTCTTCATGTGTCTTTGGGCCAGTGGGGTTGCGGCCTCAGTTTCTTCTGAGGACTAAGGCAGGTTCTGGAGAGAGGGGGCAGTGTGGCCTCCAGTTTGCAAAGTGCAGGACTCTGGGAGGTGGGAGTCCAGTGGGAGTCTGGGTGGTCGGTCTCCCTCCTCTCTCCCTTATGGGGAGCACGTGGATGCCTAGCTTGGGCCCCTGGATGGCCAGCCTCTGTGGGGAGGGTGTGCTATTCAGGATCTTGGGGTCCCCCTCGAATCTTTCCTGCTGCGCTGGGGAGTTCCTGGCTCCCGCCAGCGAAGAAGGCGGGTGCTGAGGGGGTCTCAGGGCTCGTCCTACCCATGATCCCCTGAGTGACCTTGGGCAAGTCCCTGCCCCTGTCCAGGCCTCAGTTTCCCCTTCTGAACAACTTTGGGGGGCCTCCGGAAGCTGTCATTGCTGCCCCACCTCTGCCTCCCAGCCGTCCTGAGGCTCCCTGTGTACAGCTAGGGTTCTAGTGAGGGTTGCCGCGTGACCTTGGGCCTCCCAGTCTCTGGGCTTGCGGGGTGGCCTGGGTGGCTGTGGGTGCCCCCGCCCCCTCTGCCCTTCTTGCGCTTGCCAGCTCCCGAGAGAGCCGCACAGGGGGGCTGAGCCAGGGAGGCTGTTCCAGGGGAGGAGGTTGGAAGGCCGCCTTTTGTCACCGAGCCCTGGAATTCCCCCATCAGGACTCCTCGGGAGACAGGCCTCCATCCACGTTGCTGCCGAGAGGCGGTGGCGGTGAGAACCCGAGCCCTGGTGCGAGCGTGTGTGCTCACGGGGCCTGGCTCGGCTCTCCCAAGCAGGGCAAGGATCAGCCAGGTGGGCTCCTGGTGGACACGGCACTGAGCTCTACCTGAGGTTTGCCCTGGGCCAGCGACTGGGAGACAGGAGACAGAGATAGGCAGAAAGAACCCGAGAGCCCCCTCCCTGGGGGTAGGGTGGGGATGGAGTGGCCCACATGCAGGGGGCTCCCCTCCCCTGCTGTGCTCCTGCGTATTCTCCCAGGAGGGGAGCCCCGGCACCCCCTGTCAGGCTCCCTGCAGCCTGAGGGTAATTCCCCAGAGCTCCTTGCAGACCCAGCCTGGTCTGCGGTCTCCGGCTGAGCCCTCCCCCGGGAGGACCCTGAATGCCCACACAGGACCAGCGCCCCGGGCCCTCTGGCTCAGTCTCCCCTAAGCACACCACCACCCCGCGTCTCTGCCCATCTCCATCTCCCGCTCCCCGGCTCTCTGTTTCTCCTCCCTCTCGGTCTGTCTCTCCCTGTCTCTGCCTCCGTGTCTCTCTCCGTGTCTGCATTGTCTCTGTGTGTCTCTCTCCCCCACTCCGTCTCTCCCGTGTGTCTCCCCGTCTCTGCACCTCCGTCTCCCCCTTTGCCTGACTAATTTTACAACCTGAGCCCATCCTAAAATAGCTCCCTTTTAGCTGATCCGACCCGGATCCTAGTCGGAGCCTGAGCCCGCGAGCGGCGGGGGGAGCGGTGCCCGGTGCCAGCGCCCCGGTGCCCCCGGCCCTGCCCGCGGAGGGGGGGGCGGTGGCGGCCCTGGAGGATTCTGGGAGCCCCGTCCCTGTTTCAGTGGTGACTCAAGCGCTTTTTCACTTTTACTCTTAAGAGGAACTGTGTGGAGCAGCCGTTACTTCCATAAATCCTGGCGGCGGGAAGGCCGGCCTCCCCGCGCTGGCCCTGCTCCGGGCCTCCCTCCCTGCCTCCCTCCGCCCGCGGCACCGCCACGTTAGTTATTCCGGGTTTGGGGCCAAATCCCTCTTGGCTGCAGTGCCCAGGATTCCCGGGGCCGAGGCCGTGGCCACGCCAGCCGCCAGGGCCCCTCCCTCATTCATTCATTCCTCCCTTCATAGCTGCCCCGCGCTCCCTCTCAGCCTGGCACCCCTTTCACTGCCATTTCTCCAGTGGGGAGACCAAGGCTGGGAGGGTGGCCTGGACTTTTGATGGCTTTAGTAGGTATTTTTTTAAAGTGCTTCCTAGGGGCAGGGTTGGGGGGGGGGGCAGAAGGCAGTGGGGTCTAGGCCTGGCCTGGGCTTTGGGAGGCTGGGAGAGGGGCGAAGACCAGAGAGGGCCAGGGCCTGCCCAGGGTAGCACAGCATGGCTGGCAAGGCTCGGTTTGGGGCCACTTCCCACTTGACTGTTTAGGCAGGCCTGGGCAGGTGGGCGCTCCCTGTGTGTGCCCATGGTCTGATGGCCTCTGGCTCCTGCAAGAAGCACCTCGCTCCAGGTCGCTCTCCCTCTCTCTGTCCCTGTGTCTGTGTCTCTCCCTCCTCCCTTCTCTGCGGTGGAGGTGCCTCAGCGAGCGCCAGGGCCAGGCGCCTTGTAAATCACGAAGCTGGGATTCTGGCCGAGTCAGCGTTCTCTCTCTCTCTCTCTCTCTCTCTCTCTTTCTCCTTCTCTCTCCCTCTCTCTCCTTCTCTCTCCCTCTCTCTCACTGTCTCCCTCCCTCCCTCCCTCCTTCTCCCTCTCCCTCTCTATCTCTCTCCCCTGACCCCTGTCTCTCTCCTCCCTCTCCCTCTCTGTCTCTCTCCCCCCACCTCTTTCTCTGTCTCTCTCTCTTCCTGAACCGACCTCCCTCCCTGTCTCCCACCAAATGGACGGGAAGTGCTCACCACGTCCTGGGCCCTCCTGCCCCACGCAGCCCTCACACGCGAATGCACATGTTCCTACCGCCCCGCACACGCGTGTGTTGCCGTGTGGACCCGTGGTGCCCTGTACAGGGGCTCCCCTGGGACTGGGCCACACACACACACACACACACACACACACACACACACATACAGAGACGTGTGTGCTCACGGACAGCTCACCCGTGAAGACACAGCCCTGCCGCGCCCCCGAGGTGCGCTAATGGGGGTCACCGAGGCGGAGACCGAGGGTGCCGCCGATCTGCACACAGGTCTTGCTCAGGAGGCTCAGAACTGAGTTCTTGGCTTTCCGGCTGCGTGACGCTGGGCAGGGCACCTAGCTCTTCTGTGCCCCCTTGTCCTCACTGTGACATGGAGTCCACGGTAATCTGCTGCTGCTCGCTCCGCCTGAGGATTCGGGGAGGCAGGACTTCTGTGAGGGGCTCTGCGCAGGGCCTGGCACACAGTAGGTGCTTACGAATAGCTGTTGCACGAAGGAATGAATGGAGGGTTCTACCAGCCCAGAGCAGGAACTCTGAGCCTCAGTCTCTGCCCACAAGAAATGCGGATACAGTCACGCCTTTCTCAGAGGCTTCACCTTCAGCACAGTGCCCGGTATACAGTGGGTGCCAAATAAATGTGGCTGTGATTATGGTTGTTGCCAAACTAATAATTGGACTAAACATCTCAGAGGCATTTCTAGCGTACCCTCCCTTCATCCTGTGGCTGTCTGCCCAGCAGGAGCCAGGCCCTGGGCTGGGTGGTAGGAGCAGCCGTGACCCCTGAGGGGTTCTCGCAGGGTCATTCTCCCCTGCCCAGCCTTGTCCAGGTCTTCCTGAGTTTGGCCAAACCCGTGGGGATACCAGTGTCCTCTGTCGCGTGGGGTGCTTGGACAGGTGTGACGTAGGCAGACGGTGGGATTGCTGCAGCCCAGGGGTCCGGGTTCTGGGGGCACAGCAGTGAACAAGAAGGACTGAGTCTGTGTCCTGGAGGGGCCGCAGTCTAGGGGCCGGGCCAGGCTGCCGCTCTGGCTGGGGAGAGGTGCACGTGACCTGGGACTGAGCAGGAGAAGGGAGTCCCACGGGATTCAGAGAGAGCGTGCAGGGTGCAGGACGGGCATCTCTGGGGAGTCCCAGCGACGGGGCCAGACCACATGCTTGAAGGGACCAGGAGTGGGCCTGAGGAGTCAGGCAGTCCACGGTCACAGGGACACAGGTTCAAGTCCCAGCTTGGCTCCTTCCTGGCTGCGCGACTTTGGGTGGTGGCTTCAGTGCTCAGTGCCTCAGTCTCTCCCTCCAGAAAGCGGGTGCGAGGATAGTCCCCATTTTGCAGAATTGATAGCTCAATAAATGCTTAGCGTCTGAAAGGTATGACCCGCACCCTGTCTCTCTCCCTCACACCCTGGCCCTCTGGCGCTGCCCCTGTCATCCTCCTGGGACACAAAGGCACAGAGGGGGAAGGCAGGAGATCCAGGGTTCAGACTCCCCGGTCACTTTGGCAGGATGTGTTCACTCCTACTACTCCGTGTACCCGGATTCCTCCCAGTGGCCCAAAAGACCCTGCACAACCAGCCCCCAGCACCTCCCTGCCCTCACCCCTTCACTCTCCTTCTCATTCGCTCTGTTTCTGCCATGCCACCCTCTTCACTGTTTACGCAACACACGAGGCACGATGCTGCCTCAGGGCCTTGGCACATGCTGTTTCACTGTCTGGAAAGCTCCTACCCGGGACCGTCATTTTTTAGCTTTTCGTTCAAGTGTCCTCTCCTATGAAAACCCCTCCTTGACCACTGCTGGCTGAAAAGCAACCCAAGGCATTCCCTGGCCCTCCCCAAACTCCTTTAAATTTCCTCAGAGCACTTTGTTCAAACTGACATTTTATGACATATTTGTCGGCTTGTTTCACATCCATCCCTGCCCCAGATCAGGACCCAGGTAGGGCTGTGCCTGGGTCACTGCTGGGTCCACAGCACCATGCATGGAGCTGGCACACCTGGGTCCACAGCACCATGCATGGAGCTGGCACACAGTAGGCACTCAGTAAATGTCCATCGAACAATCAAATGAACTTCGCCCTCCTCCTCTGGGAGTTGTGCGTAAGCTGTTATGCTCTGAGCTTGAGGGGAGGAATCACCCGAGGTGAGGGACACGGACTCGGGTGCCAGATGGGCCTGGGTTTGAATATGGGCTCTGCCATTTGCCACTTAACCCGGCCTTAACCTAGAGGACAAGACGTTGGAACCAGGGTTTTGAAGGATGCATAAGAGTTTGGGGTAGGAATTTGGGAGGCAGTAAGATAGTTCCCAGTAGCGATTGGTGAGTCACGGAGTGAATGAGGGAGAGAGAACCCTTCCTGGAAAGCTTGTGATCTGCGACGAGGAGGTTCACAGTCCAGCCCACCCAGCAAGGGCTTGGACCCAGGTGTCCACCTCCCAGGGGCTGCTGCCCTTTTTGGCCAGGAAGTCCCAGGGGGCCGAGTGGCCTTTCTGGGAAAGGCCTGGCCTTGCTCCCCCTCCCCACAGTGTTGCGTCTCTGGTTACCAGGGACTGACAAAAACCCCCAACACCCAACAGCTGCCCTATCCCATTCTGCCCATTGTACAGAATGAGAAACCGAGGCCCAAGGCAGAGCAGTGATTTGTTCCGAGGTCAGACAGAAGGTGAAAATGGAGGCTCTTATGACCCAGCCTCATTCCCTTGTAGAGTCTGCTTGGCAAGTGGGTGCTTTAGCCCTGGGCCTCAGGTTCGGGGGGGTGGTTAGCAACAGAGCCGGATTCAGAACCCCAGCTTATGTGGTCCAGGCTAGGTCTGAGGGAATCCCTGAGGAGAGCAGGAAAAGCTGCCTGAAGGAGAAGGAACACTGGAGACAGGGCTTTGAGGGATGTGTAGGAGTTCAGGAGGATTCTCGGCATCTAGCTTGCCTTGACTGTCTCCTTTGCCTGGGCAGCCAGTGAGGGCATTGGGAGGTGCCTGGGGAGTATGCCTTGGTGGTGGCAGGTCTTGTGGGACAAAGAGAGTGACAGACCTGCCTCTCACCTGGCCTGACCTCCTAGGGAGGACGAGGGAGGATAGGGCAGCAGGTCCATGACCCAGTTACAGACTGTTTGTCTTCCTTCCTCCCAGACCAGCTGGGGTCATTGGTGACGTGGGCTCCCACCCCTGCCCGCCTCCCTGGCACCTCTCCTGAGACTGGGCCCAGAGGGGGTAGGGCACAGAGAAGGGGCGGGGCCCAGAGCAAGGGTGGAGCTCAGAGCAAGGGGAGGGGTTCAGATAGAAAAGGGTTCAAGGAGAGGAGTCTGGGGACCTGTCAGTCAGCCCCTGCTGGCTAACTGTCCAGCTGCCCCTTCCCAGCCACCTCTTATCGCTGCCCCAGTAAGGTGCCAGAACTTGGGTGGCAGCCGTGGCCCAGCATCAACACCATTGCTTGGCCTCCTGCCACCCTGGCGTCCCCTCCATTGGGGGCAGCGACCTGTGCCTCTCTCGATTCCCCACCCCCAGCTCCTCCAGCCAGGCAGCCCGGGCTCTGGTCCCAGCTCTCTGCTGACCGGCTGTGTGACCCTGGGTGAGTCACTCCCCGTCTCTGGGGCCGGCATGTCAGGCGGCATCCAGGCACAGGAAAACCCTGTGGAGGTTGGACAGGGACCGGCTGAGGATGGGCCCCCTCCATTCTCCCTCGGCCTCGGCAGGCCAGCCAGGGTGGGGGTGGGGGGTGGGGGAGTGGGCAGCGGAAGAGAGCCCTGAGGTCCAGTCTCTGCCACAGCT
Organism: Ursus arctos; assembly: GCF_023065955.2. Lineage (NCBI taxonomy): Eukaryota > Metazoa > Chordata > Mammalia > Carnivora > Ursidae > Ursus > Ursus arctos. The sequence continues at coordinate 14,390,725 of NW_026622808.1, forward strand.
GTTACAGTGACTCACACTTTGGGGGACATTGGAGTGGGGAGCTGGGCTGGCACACGCTGAGCCCCATCCCGCCCCACCCTGGCGAGGGCGGGAGGCTATTTTCAGAGCCTCAGTAATAGGTGAAATCTGAGGTCGTTTCCCTCCCCCCCCCCCCCCACCTCAGGGCCAGAGGTGCACAGAGCTGGGAGAGTGCACTGGGTGGGGGTTCCTGTGAGTGTCCGGGCCTGGACGTGGGACCGAGCCAAGCCACATCCAACCAGAGGGCAGACTGATGGCCCAGAACGGCTGTCTCCTTGAGACCCCAGGCTGTTCCGAAAAAGTAGCCGATGGCCTTCACGGGGCTCAGGGGCCTGGGCTCGGGTCCTCACACAGGCCCTGAGACCCCGTGGGACCCAGGTCAGGTCTCCACCCCTCTCTGGGCCTTGGGTCCCATCACGCAGTGGGTAGCGGAGCCTTGGGCCTTCCCCTGCGTCCTGGAAGATTGTAAGGAACCAGAATAATCATAACAATGTCAGTACTAATACTAATAGGCTAGTGCAGCCTTTCCAGAGCTGGGTGGAGGAAGGGGCTCATATCCCGGGAAGAGACAGCTCTCCCGTTCTGGAAGCCCGCGCAGCCCAGGCAAGAGCGGAGACATGGAGCCCAAGGTTTTCTTCTCTTTGTCTTCCTTTCTCCTGGAGGCTGAGAAACCAGGTCCCAAATGTTCTGCAAGACTCCGTTTCCCTTGATGAACAATGGAGAGGATGAGACAGCCTTCCCACCCCCACAGAAGGGGACAAGGATCTCCCACGGCCCCATCAGGGGGACCCAGCCGGGGCTCCTGTTGTTTTCATGGGGACGGTTCTATGCCCCTTGTGACTAGGTCCCCTCCTCTTGGGGCCTCGGTTTCCTCATCTGTAAAATGGGTGTTGTGGACTCCTAGCACCAACTAGGCACGATGGGGAGGGGCGGTGTTGAAGTCACAGATCTGGCCAGGCCTCAGAGCCTCCCCAGGCCTCGGTTTTTCCATTTGAATGGACTGGAGGGGGCATTCCACAGGGGCCCCTCTCTCCAGCTCTGAACCTCCATGGCCCAGCTCCCCTCCTCTCGTGTATTCTGATCTCTTGCCTTCTTGGGCCTCGGAGCCCTTCGTCCTTCCAGCAGCCCCTGACATCTAGGCTGCCCTAGTCCTGGCCCAGGGACCTCTGCTGGGCCTTTCTGCACAGCTGGTCTATAAGAATGACCCCTAGACCTCTTTTTTTTAAATTTGCGCCAAGGCCAGTAGAGGCAGCCCTCAGACCGCTCCCCCCATCCAGTGTCAGCTTTCTTTGCTGATAGGGACACTCTCTGAGCCTGGTTTCTCCTGCAGTTGTCCAGCACCCCCTGTATGCTTGGCCCTGCTCTAGACATCGGAGCTCATACTTTAACTTAATTTTATTTATTTGTCAGAGAGAGAACGAGTACACGCATGTGCACGCACCAGCAGGGGGAGGGGCAGAGGGAGAAGCAGGCTCCCCCATGAGCAGGGAGCCCAATGCAAGGCTCGATCCCAGGACCCTGGGATCCTGACCTGAGCCAAAGGCAGACGCTTAACCGAGTGAGCCACCCTGGTGCCCCTGGAGCTCATACTTTAGTGCAGGACTTTGCCAACTACAGGCCTGGGGCCCAGCTGCCCCCCACCTGTTTTTGTAAATAAAGTTTTATCGGTACGCAGCCATGCCCATCATCTGTGTGTCCTGTCTAGGGCTAATTTGGCACTAGGGCCCTGAGGATCATTGAGTAGTTGCAATGGAATGGAATACTCACTATCTTGTTCTTTAAGGTGCTTTCAGACTGGGGTTTGCTGACCCCCGTCCTAGTAGACAGCGAATAGGTCCATAACACCCCCATTCGCCTGACCTCTCTTTTCTCGTCTGTACAATGGGCTAGGCCCCATCAAGCCTCTGGGGACCCTCCGCTTGACCTGTCCGTATATTTGGGTTCAAGACAGCCCTCCATGAACTTCAGCCTTGGCCTGCACCTCCCACATAGTCTGAGCCTCAGTTTCCCCATTTGGGCAGTGGGTTCACGCCTGACCGCCAGGCACTTCGGATGGGTCCCCTCTGGCCTTGAGTTTTCCCCAGGAGGTGACCAGGTCTGCAGTGGCCCCCTGCCCACATGCGCCTGGCCCTCCCTTGGGGGGGGGTCTTCCTGGAGCCCCCAGGCCTCAGTCTCCCGGGCTGGGCAGTGGGCCCACGGTCCCCAGCGCTCCTGACCTCTGGCCTCTCGTGCCTGCAGGATGAGTTCCACCCGTTCATCGAGGCGCTGCTGCCTCACGTGCGCGCCTTCGCCTACACCTGGTTCAACCTGCAGGCGCGGAAGCGCAAGTACTTCAAGAAGCACGAGAAGCGCATGTCGAAGGACGAGGAGCGCGCGGTGAAGGACGAGCTGCTGGGCGAGAAGGCCGAGGTGAAGCAGAAGTGGGCCTCCCGGCTGCTGGCCAAGCTGCGCAAAGACATCCGGCCCGAGTGCCGCGAGGACTTCGTGCTGGCCATCACCGGCAAGAAGGCGCCGGGCTGCGTGCTCTCCAACCCCGACCAGAAGGGCAAGATGCGCCGCATCGACTGCCTGCGCCAGGCCGACAAGGTGTGGCGGCTGGACCTGGTCATGGTCATCCTCTTCAAGGGCATCCCGCTGGAGAGCACCGACGGCGAGCGCCTGGTCAAGGCCGCGCAGTGCGGCCACCCGGTGCTCTGCGTGCAGCCGCATCACATCGGCGTGGCGGTCAAGGAGCTCGACCTCTACCTGGCCTACTTTGTGCGCGAGCGAGGTGAGGCGGGCGGGCGGCTGCGCCCGGGCTTGGGGGGGGGGCGGTGGAGACCTGCGCGGCGGCCGCATGGGGCGGAGGAGGCAGCCCACTGGCGTGTGTCCGACTGCGGAGGTGGTTCCGGTGAAGACCGAGACGGGCGGCAGGTGTGGTGGGCGGCGCTGAGGGGTGTGCGGGCGTTAGGGCAAGGCAGGCACCTGCGCTGTGAAGGTCGGAGGCAAAGAGATGTGGTTCAAGGAGAGTCTGAGGGGCCAGGCGTGTGTCCAGGGGGTTGAAGGTAAGAGGCAGGCCCTTGAGATCTCAGGAGATGAGCTCCTGTCGAGGAGCCCCATGAGGCCTTGTTGGGAACAGAGGTGAGGACAGGACAGTGACCAATAGAAGACACAGTCTTTTCCCCCCAGGAAAGGCTGTGAGAGCGCTGGCGTTGCGCCCTGTGAATGCTAGTTGATCAACTCTCAGACCTTCAGCAGAGGCCTGACAGGTCCCACCTTTATGCTGAGTGGGAAGCTGGGTGCTGTGTGACTTTGGCTAGGTTACCACCCTCTCTGGTCCCCTGTGGCCCTGGCTCTGGCCGTTCTAGCTGGGTGTTTGCTGGCTGCATGGTCAGTGCCCCACCTGCAGACCAGCGGGGTCCGTGAGGGTGGGGAAACTGAAGGCAGCTTCCTGGAGAAGGTAGGGTGGCAGAGCTGAGCTCTACGGGGTGGCCGGGCAGTGCTGAGTGTGGGGTGTCCCAGAGGGTCTGCAGCCTGGGTGAAGATATAAAGGCCAGATGTGTGGTCTAGCCTCTGAATGTCAGCAGGGCTGGTGGCCCAGGGGCAGGCCTGGCTGGGAGGGCGGTGGGATCTGTTGCCCTGCTGCTTCCTGACTGCATGTCCACCTTGGGCCTCAGTTTCCCCATCTGTCAAATGGAGGTTATCAGAATCCCTAGCCGGATGAGGCCCCAGAGGATTCGCCAGATCATGCGTGTAGCATGTGAACGCTGGCCTGCCACGTGGCCGGTGTCGGCTGGGAATGTCTTCATGTGGACCGAGTCAAGTGTGCTCATAGAACCTCATGGTCACATGTCACATGCCCCCCACCCCCCACCGGGGCTAAGTCTGGTGCACACATGGGTACACACCTGGGGGCTGCTTGAGGGTGTCAGGTGGGTACACTCAGGTTTCAAGCCCAGCCCTAGCATAGCCCACGGGAGCCCACTCGGTGGCAGTACCAGAAACCTTCGGAAGGAAGGCTGGGGGAGGGGCAGTGGGGGGTGTCGAGTGGGGACAGACTCCGGGCTGCACTGCCCAAGTGCCAGGTGTAGCCCTGCCCTTTGCGGGCTGTGTGACTTTGGACACATGACTGTTCTGTTTCCTCTGTGAGTCCGGGTAACAACCGCACTACTCCTAGCAATGGGACAGGGATTGGATGAGGCTGTAGGGCTCCCAGTCTCCAGGCTGCGTGGGAGGGGGAGGCGGGCGGTTTCCCAGTCTCGACCTTGATTCCTTAACCTTGACCTCTTCTGCCCCCTCCCGTGCCCCCAGACATGAGCCGCAAACCCACTGGGGGCTCGGAGAGGAGCGGCCTTAGAGGCAGAGGGGTGGACAGGGTGACAGGCTGTCCAGGCAGGGGGCAAGGGTGGCCTTGGGGGCCGCAGACGCATTGCCATGCTGGTCCAGGCCTCTCCCACCACTTCCATCCTCTGAGCCTGGCCCTGCCCCCACCTCCTCCGCGCTGAGCTGATAAAATTTTGAAGCGAGTTTTCTGCCGGTGTCAGCACAATCTCCAGGCGCCTCCCCTCCCCCAGCCGGCCCCCTCCCCCCTCGGCTCAGCAGGCAGGCCGGGCCTCCAGGCTTCCCCAGACACCTTCGTGTCCGGCTGCTGCGTTTGCCGGCCAGTCTGATCAGCCGCCTCGCTCGAGGGCTGGGGAAGGTCAAAGCTGTACCCGCCCTGCTTCCAGCGGGCACCACCATCCCCACGGGAACCCTCGCTCAGACTGGCCCCAGCCGACCCAGCCGCAGCTGGCGGGGAGTGAGGGTAGGGCTGATTCCAAGCCGGGCTCAGCGGCTGGTCAGCTGGGTGACCCGAGATGAGTCGCCTCACCTCTCTGTGCCTTCTTCCCTTGTGTTTGAAATGGGAACCTCAAAACAGCTGCCCGCTTGGATCCTCGTGGTGCGTGTCCAACAGACAACCCCCACGGGGGCATGAAGAAACGCCCCGCTCCGGACGAGGGCTGCCCGGGCCCCTGTTCTTACCCCCCTCCCCCTGCTACCCTCCTCATCATGATTACTGTTTGCCAGTTCCACACCGTGCCTCGTTGCTGCCCATGCCGGGCAGGCCTTTCCCATGTGGAAAACTCCTGCGTACGCTTCAGTACCCCAGCTCCTAACTCCAGTTTCTCTCCGCTGGCCATTTTCTGAGTGCCTAGTAGTTCTTTCCCATTCTGTCCACAGCCCGACAAGGTGGGGACCACTGTTGCAGGTGAGGAAGCAGGGCCAGCGAAGGGCCCTGCCTGCCCAAGGTCCCAGAGCCGGGGGGGGGGGCAGATGGGGGTGCGGGCTCAGGCAGCTGCTGTTGAGGACAGCCCCCAGCTCTCCGCCCTGGATGGTGGTGGAAGAGGTGAATCATGGGTTACAAAGTGGGCATCCACGCAGCCTTTTGGGCACCTCGGGGCTGGGACTGTGTTCTAGGCTCCCGCCAGCCAGGGTCGCCCTCCAGGCCCCCCAGCCTCATTCTGGATCCCAGTGAAATCTCTGTTCTTGGTCAGGCAGGCGTCAGTCCAACAGCAGAGAGAGCTGGCCGCCTGCTGCCCTCGTCCTTGCGTCTGTGGGTTCCAGGGCTTTAGGGGGTCGTAGTCTGGGCCGCACCACAGCGCCCCCTTCAACTAGCCCTGCTCATGGATTTGATGAGGAGGCTGGGGACGGGCCTCTAGGGGTGCGTGCACAGGGTAGATGTTGGGGTGGGGCGCCCCCTCCAGCTGCTGGGGTACCACCTCCAATATCAGAGGCAGGACAGCTAGTGCATCAGATCCGGCGCCTCAGGACGGACAGACAGCCTGAGACACACATGCAGAGACAGACAGACGTGCACCGTACTCAGCCCTGCCCTGTCCTGGGACAGGCCCGGCAGCCCCGGGATCAGGTGGATGACAGGGGTGCTCCCAGCCCTCCATCCTCAGGTTTATTTGGGGGGATGAGGGGTGAGGATGAGCTCTGAGAAGGCCCTTTCCCCGCTGGGGCTGCCAGGCCGGTCATAGCCTGGGGTACCTCCTGGGGCTAAATTTGGCTGCCCCAGGCGTCCATCCGGGGCCCTAGGGCCCTGATTCCAGGGGCTGGACTCACCGTGTGCTCTGGGGGCAGCCTAGGGGACAGCTGGGGGAACCATGATGAGGGGGTGATGTGAGCTCTACTTTGGGGTGCAAGGGGTGCCTGCTAACTGGGTGCAATGGGTGGGGTGCAACTGAGTGGGGGGCCCGGAAACTGACAATTCACAGTTCAGTGAATAAGAACAACGGCAGGAAAACAAAGCAGGGGCAGGGTGTGGAGAGGGGTGGGGAGGAGGGCACCCCAGACCGAGGAGTGAGGAGGGAGGGAGGCCCCAAGGAGGTGGCTTTTGGGATGAGGCCTGAAGGAAGCGAGGGAGCCCCAGAGGGATTTGCATGAGTGCGGCAGGTTCGGGGGCAAAGCCAGTGCAAAGGCCCAGAGGCCAGCATGGCCCAGAGCCTGAGGAGCAGAGCAGGAAGGCCTCCGGGGACTGTGGGAGGGGGGAGGCGAGGCCTGCCGCGTGGCTTCACAGTGAGGGTGATAGGGAGGCCGGGAGCGGGTGAGCCCGGCACTCCTCCACCTGCCTTGCATTTGGGAGGGAGCCTGGAGGAACCGGGGCCCAGAGAGGGAAGCCGCCTGCCCAGCCCTGAAGCCCAGCCCGGCCTCCCCGCCCCCTCTGGAGGCCTGAGAAACCTGAGGCGCGGGCGGGCGCAGTGCCAGGGCCGGGCGGGGGAGGGGCTGCCAGGCCCGCCCGCTCCAGCAGCTGCCAGCCCGCCCCGAGCCGGCAGCCCAGATGGTGCCCATCTGCTGGCGCGGCCGCGGCCGGCCTCCCGTTCCCGCCCTGTGCGGTGCCAACCTCCCGGAATGGCGCTGTGGACAGGGGCTGGCTTGGGAAGCGTGCGGCTGCTGGAGGGGCTCCCCAGGGTGCCCTAGGGAGGGTCCCCGAGCCCTTCTGGTTGTGAGCGGGCAGCAGCAATAGTAACAGAGGTATTAGTAACAGCAACCATGGGTTGTGTGTGCTGAACGCTGTGCGCCCAGCTCTGAGCTCATCCCCCCTTCTAGCTCATTTAATTCTCTCCACCGCCCTGCGAGGGAGGGACTGTTGCCTTCTCCCATGCGTCAGGGAAGGAGACAGGCCCAGAGACCATCAGCCGCTTGCCCAAGGTCACACAGCCCTTGAGAGGCAGAGCAGAATTAGAACTCACAGCATCCTGAGTCCTCCAAACCCTGAAAGGAAAAAAATCTGAAAAACGCTTCACAGGTTATCAGGTCGCACCCACACCCTCCCACTTGTGCAGCCGATAGAAAGAGGAGGCGCTGGCTGCACAGCGAATAAATGAATGAATAGCAGTGAACCCCGTTGAAGAGCCCACTGTGACCAAGCCTGGGGGCCTGGGTCACCATCAAGCACACCCTGGGTTCGGATGGCAGGAGAAGGGGCCTCAATCTGGAGCAAGGGGGCCCGGTCAGCCGCAGATCTGCCCCTGGTATGCTGTGTGATCTAGGGCAGAGCCCTGCCCTCTCTGGTCTGAGGGCAGGAAGGTAGGGCCTTGTGGGACACAGAGAGCAGCAAGCCGGCCCCCGACTGAGGGCCCCCTGCCTCCTTCACCCCCATTAACCTTCATCCCAGCCCTGGGCCCGTGGGTGACAGAGGGTGGGCAGGAGGGAGCGAGGGCACCCATTTCTCTGTGTGACCGACACGTTTTGTGTCCACGCTTGTTCCGGGCCGTGTGAGATGCACTGTTATCTCAAGCCTTGGTTTTCCTGTCTGTAAATCGGGAGCATGGGAACTGCGTCCACCGCACTGAGGACCAGAGTCAGTGATCCTCCGAAAGCATACAGGAAGCACTAAATAGATGCTCAGTCCCTTCCTGGGTCCTCTTCCCCAGCCCCAGGAGACAGTTGGGGGGACACCTCAGTTCTGCTCTGAGACCCTGGGCCTCGTTCTTCCCACCCCGGGGAGAGAGCGGGCACCCGTGGCCCAGGACGGGCTCTCCGCTGGCAGCCGGCCGTGTCACCCGCTCCAGGTGTCTGGGCGGCAGAGGGGTGAGGGGCTCCTGGCAGCCTGGATTCCCCCAGGGCCGGGCAGCCAGGTGTACGAGCTGTCTGTCTGTGCAGGGAAGGTGGCTGCACGGGTGTGAGGCCCAGACGCCAGCTGACGGGGTATTTATAGCGATGGCAGGCCTCCAGGCTCATGGTCAGCAGCAGAGAGACACCCAACAGGTGAGGGTTCTGGTCACAGAGCAGGCCGGGAGCCAAGGGGGGCGCTGGCAGTGTCGGGAAGAGTTGGGGCGCGGTCTGTAGCCAGAGGACCCAGGTTCAGATCTTACGGCTCCTGAGTTTCATGGCCTTTGGTAAGTGACGTCACTGCCTAGGCCTCAGTTTCCTTCCCTCTCAAACGCGCTTGATAAGAAGAACACGTGTGCACCTCGCGGGGCCCCGTGGGGTTAAATTAGGGAATGCACGCAGAGTGCTAGAACACGGGGGTACACAGTAAGCACCCGAAAGTGATTCGTCACCTTAGGAAGGAAGGGACCCTGACACCTGCTACGACGTGGACGGACCCTGCGGACACCGGGCTCAGCGAGAGCAGCCAGCCCCAGAAGGACACATCCCGCAGGATCCCACTCCCAGGAGGCCCCCAGAGGAGTCCCGTCCACACAGACAGCGAGGAGCTGGTGGGAGCCAGAGCTGGGGCTGGGGGTGCGGAGTCCGTGCTTCCTGGGGACAGAGTCTCCGTGTGGGGAGACGGAACGTTCTGGAGACGGAGGGTGGGGGTGGCTGCAGGACCGTGAGCTTCAGGCTGTGGGGCTGTGCACTTAGAGACGGTTACGATGGTGAATTTTACGCTGTGTGTGTTTTGCCCTCACGGAAGCGATCATCTGTTGCTGTTGATGACGAATAGTAATGTATCCTGTATGTATCATGTCGCGATAAATAATCCATAAAGATATCAGCCAGGGTGATATGATAACAGTGATTATTACCCTCAACGTGCTTGCGGTTCTCGTCCCAGCTCTGCCCTCGGCCCACTGGGCAACCTCGGGCGAGTTAGCGCCCATCGTGGTGCTTCTGTCTCTCCTGCAAAATGAGCGTAGGGAGCGTCTGGTGACGGGGACGGAGGTAGCGTCTGTGAGAAAGACCCTCTTAGCCCGTGCTGAGCGCTCGGAAGGGGGGAGCACGGCGGTGAGTAGGTGCTCCCCTCGAGGCGGTGTTGCCCCCCTGTGGCCCAGGCAGGGGCGAGGAGGCTCCAGAGGCCGCCCGCAGAGTGCCCCCGTCGCAAGGCCACGCGGCAGGGCAGGGCCCGGCTCCCCGAGGAGCCAGCCGAAGTGGGAGGCAGCACATTGCACCTGTGGCGGCCCTCCCCGGCATGGTGGGGCTGCAGTTGCCGCCTTGGCCCTCTGCCCGGGGAGCCCAGGGGAGGCTGAGGGCAGCTAGGGACATCTCTGGCACCCACCCCACCCCAGCCAGCTGCCAGGCCAGCCCCTCTTCCTCCAGCTGGGTGTGGGCAGGAAGTCACAGATGGTCAGAGTTGGTGAAGGATGAGGGAGGGGGCACATGGGGACACTGCGTGTCTTGTCCAGATGGGGAAACTGAGGCGCAGAGAGGGGTGGGGCATTGCCCCGTGCTGCCCAGTAAGGGCCCTTCCTCTGGTCCATCCTGTCCCATGTTGTGCTCCAGGCTGACTTGGAGGGGTGTTGGGAGATGGAAGTGGGGGGACCCTAGGACCTCAAGGAAGATGACTTGCATGTGGGGAGGGGGTCTCCAAGGCTGGGGGGAGCGGGACTCTGAAATGCCAGAGCTGAGGTGGCTTCTAGATCCTCCAGGAAGCAAGTTCTGGAATTCCCAAGGCCTGAGTTCTAGAATCTTCAGAGCTGGCGTCTTCACCATCCAGGCCATTCTACAGTTCTCCTAGGTGGGGGGCACCTGAGGGGCTCAATGGGTTAAGCATCCGACTCTTGATCTCAGCTCAGGTCTGGATCTCAGGGTCATGAGTTCAAGCCCCGTACTGGGTTCCATTATGAGGGTGGGGCCTGCTTAACAAAAGAAAACTTCTCCGCGGCACCTCAGAACGGATCCATCCAGAAGGACACAGTGTGAGCCTCACAGATAATTTACCTTGTTTTTTTTCTGGTATCCACACTTAAAAGTAGAAATGTAGAGGGGAGATAAGTTTTAACTGCATATTCTGTTTGACCCGGGATATCCAAAATGTTGTCATTTTGACACATAATCAGTAAGAAGGAGTTATTGAGATGTTTTACATGATTTTATCTGTTCTCAGTCTCTGACAGTCAGCGTTTGTGTTACACTCACACCCTGATTCTGACCGGCCACGTGTCAGGGCTCAGAGCCATGCATGGACTCGGCAGCTCGGCTCCAGAGCATCTGAAGTCTAGACAAGTTCAAGGCTGATCTCAAAGCTGCCCCCAGTTAGATAAATGAGAATGTGAGGAGGCATTCTAGAATTCCCCAGCTGGTTTCTTGAAAATCCAAGGAGTAGGTTCCAGAAGGTCTCACCCTGGGGCTTTTGACTATAGAAAGGCAGGGTCTCTCCTCGTGGGCACTGCTGACGTTGGACCAGGCTGGTCTCTGTGGGGGCGTCTGGGGCACTGTGGGGGCGGAGCAGCATCCCCGCCCCCACCCCTGTGAAGCCCGGAGCTCCCCAGTTGTGACAACCAAAAATATCTCCAGACATCACCAGATGTCCCTGGGAACAGAATCACCCCAGTTGAGAACCGCTGTGCTCAGGGAAGCCTTAGAATTCTTTGAGGTTGGGTTATTTAACAATCCAGGAAACAGTTCTAGAGCCTTGATCAGCGAGCTGGTCCCTTGATCTTGAATTCCTCAAGTGTGTTCTTGACCGTCAGGGAGCAGGATCAAGAATTTCCTGAGGTGGGTTTCTGAGTGTCTAGAAGCAGGGTCCAGAGTGTTTTATGTTGGGTGTTTGTTTATTGAGGGACGAGCTCCAGAATTCTGTGAGTTGGGTTCTAGAATGCCCTGGGGCAGGTTCTAGCAATCTTCGAGGGGAGTTTTTTCAGCATCTGGGAACAGATCTCACATATCCTGAGCAGAGTTCTCAGGACTATGAGGATTCCCCAAACTGTAAAACCCTATCAGCCCTTCTCTAATCAAGTATTGATTTCATCAATACCCAAGAAACCCATTAAGTATATTCTTTTTTTTTTTAAGATTTTATTTATTTGAGAGAGAGAGAGAGAGAGAGAGAGAGAGAGAAACAGCCAGCGAGAGAGGGAACACAAGCAGGGGGAGTGGGAGAGGAAGAAGCAGGCTCCCAGTGCAAGAGCCTGACGTGGGGCTCGATTCCAGAACTCCGGGATCACGCCCTGAGCCGAAGGCAGACGCTTAACGACTGAGCCACCCAGGCGCCCCCCATTAAGTATATTCTTGAGCAGTGATGGCAGGTTCCAGAATTCCTCACACTGGGTGTTTGCACGCCTGAGCATAGGCTCTGGAATTTTCTTGAGCTGGGTTCTAGAACTCCCCTGCATAGGTTCTAGAATTCTGTGTGTCAGAGATCCGGAAAGCTCAGGTCAGTCGAGAAAGCCTGTCCTAAAAAGGGGTGACCGAGCAGAATATTTCAGAAAAGGTGCTCACTGAGGGGAAGGAGGCAGGCTTTATTTCTTTAAGGTCTCCTCCAGACTGGCGGAGGCAGGGGCTGCCTTCTTCGGGGCAGCAGGCTGGATGGGGGCGCCAGTTAGGGGCAGATGGCGGATGTTGGGAGCATTTCATGGCGGTACGTGACCGAAAACCCAAACCCAGGCAGTCCCCGGAGGAAGAATCGAGATTCCATGTGCTCCCCGTAGCTGTCTGTCGCTTATTGGACGCGGGGCATGGAACCCTGGGTGTGTTTCCAGAGGCCGTTGTGGGGCCAGGGGACAGCAGGGCAGCTCCTGCCCACAGCTGGAAGGGTGCTCTGCAGGTCCTCAGCTGCAGGCAGGGGCCGTCCTTGGTCACCCGGCGGGAGATAGAGTTACGTCCGAGTGCCGGGGTGTTGGGGGCGCGTATGGGGCACGTATGGGGTGCTTGTGGGCATCCCGAGGGCTCACTATGTTACGCTCTCAGCAGGTGTTTGCTTCTGTTAGCACCTGTCATCGTATCCTAGTCCCAGTGAGGTAGGGATTATCATGAACCGCATTTAACAGTTGGGGAAATTGAGGCCCAGAGAGGTAAAGACAATGGCCCGAGGTCACATAGCTAAGAGGCAGAGGTCTGGTAAATCTGAGGACCCACTATGGTCCCCTGGGCAGGGGCTGTTAAAGGTGTGTCAGGGACCTCCCCAGAATGTCCCAGGATCCCCCCTCTGGGCTTACAGGACTTTGGTGCTAGTGAGTGGGCACCAGGTTCGGCAGGATCAAGGAGCACCTTTGGGGACTGCTTCCTGGCTGGGGGTTGGGCCAGCCTCAGACTCTCCACAGGGGAACCAGGGAGGCAGGAGGTGCAGCCAAGAGGCCAGGTGTCTCTTTCTGGGTCTCTGTCTCCCCATCTCCGTTTCTCTGTCTCTCTCCTAATGTCTGTCTCTGTCTCTCCTGGTGCCTGTCTCTCTCTGTCCCTGCCTTTGCCAGTCTCCTCCCTGCCTCACCCCCAGGCCAGCCTGTGGGCTGCCCGGAGGTGGCAGCGGCAGCTGAATGGGCCCCTTGTTCCTGACCACACCCGCCCCTTGGGGTAACCCCGGGACAAGCCCTGGCAGCCTGCTGCCTTAAAGGGCCAGTACCCAGAAAGAGGGGAAGGAGAGGGGCCACCTCCACTCCCAAGCCACACCCTTCCCAAAGATGGCAGAACTGATATGCAAGGGGGGGAGCTGTTAGGGGGGTGTTATACCCAGACACCCCTGGGGGCTCCTGTAGTCAGATGGCGGGGGGGGGGGGTGGAGAACCGGGGACTGGGGGGGGGCGCGCTGCCTGGGGATGGAGACAGTGCATGGTAGGCCTTGGGTTTGACCTCGGACAAATCCTGGCTCTTGGTATCTCAGTTAGTTTCCCCATCTGTCTCTGGGGCTCCTCGCATCCACCCTGGGGCTTGTTGGGCAGACAGAACAGTATCTGGGCCAGAATTTGGTATACAGTCGGCGCTCTTCCCAAGCCTGTGGGGCCGTCCTCCAGCACCTGAGGCTCGGGCAATGACCTCTCTCCGGGCTAGAGCAGGGCAGTGGCCCTGTGTACTGCCAAGAGGCCAGCCAGTTAAGAGAATTAAAAGGCCTTTAGAGCTCGCCCAGTGCTGAGTTGAAGGCCCCATTTATTGAGTACCAGCTGCATACCAGCCCCTGCTGAGAAAGGTCCCTTTGGTGGCCCTGTTTTATGGAGGAATTTGGAAGTGAAGGCTCTGGCTGAGGTCACACCATCCACGTTTCACCACAGGCCTGCCACCTCCGTGCTCTGCTCGGGGCTGGGAAGTGTTAGGCCACTCACTTGCCCTCACGGGGGCTCAGTCTCACCTTCAGAGCAATGGGAGCGGCCCCTGTCCACTTGCAGACTAGAACCCTTTCGTGTGCCCACACAGAGGACAGCGTGTCTGCGAGTCCGGGGCATCCCCCAAGCAGGAGCCGACCCAGGGGCCCTTGAACAGGGCTGCATCCGGGGGCCACTCTGGGTGGCCTCGGCGCTCCTGCGCCCCAGGCCGGCCCCACAGACGGCCCGGGACAGGTTGCTGCCGGATGGACAAGCCTGTTCCCTGCTTCCTTATGTAACCAGGTTATGCAAGGGCAGCTGGCCTGCTTACATAAGGGGAGGCCGGGCCAGCGCCCAGCTGGGGAGGGGGAAGCTCTTAAAGGGGCCGGTGTCCCCTGAGTCTCCCCTCCAGGGCCCCCACACTAACCCACACGGGGGGACCTTATCAACTGGCTGGTTCGGGGCTTGTCACTGCCACCTTGTCATTGTTATTATTACTGCTGTTGATGTTGTTTACGATCGACTCTGTTCATTCCCAGCGGCAGCGGGTCACCCGGTGGGGCACAAAGCCCTGGCTTGGCCTGCTCTGCTTCTGACACTTGTTTAGCTCCTTCTCTCCCCGGCCTCAGTTTCCCCACCTGTAAAATATGCTTGCCTCGTGGGTTTGCTGAGAGAGAAATGAGTTAAGACCTGCGAGAGGTCTAGGGCGGCACAGAGCACATACAGGCTCAGAGCTCAGCCAGTAGAACTACTTTGTAGTCAGTAAATGGGATTCAGTGATCGGTGTGGGCCTAGCGCAGCTCTGGGTCCTGGGAGAAACAAAGGACCAGAACGAAACGTCAGTTGGTGATGAGGACTATCAAAAAATAAAGGCAAAGAAATAGAGATAGGGGGCTACTTGGGGGGGGGGCTGTCTGAGCACCTGATATTTGAGCTGGGACCTGAGGGTTGAGGAGGAGCCAGCTGTGTGAACAATTGGGAGGAGAGCACTGCAGGTGGAAGAAACAGCCTGTGCAAACGTCCTGGGGCAGCACTGGGCCTGGCGGTTTGAGGTGCAGTGAGGAGGCCTGTGTGGCTGGAGCAGAGTGGGTGAAGGGGAGAGAAGGAGGGGAGGGGAGGGAGGGATGGGGCAGGTGTGATGTGTTGGGCCTTGGGGGCTGCTTGAAGGACTTGGGCCTTTACCCCCAAGGCGGTGGGAGCCCTGGAGGGCTCACAGGCGCCCTCTGGCCACTGTGGGGAGCACAAACGCTGGTGGGAAAAGGGGGGTGGTGGGAGTTGAGGACCCAGGACACTGCATGGGTCCTGGAGAGGGATAATGGAGCCAGCCAGGCAGATACCTATTCCTAGTTGGTTCCGTTGGTTGTCATCTGGGCTCAACGAGACCTGGATCATATGCCCCTTCTGAGACTGGCACTGGCCCTCCTGCCCCCTGTCCTCAACAGGCACCTGCCTGGGCATATGCAGGGGAGGGGGGGTTGAGGTGAGGGCAGGGCGCCCCCGACATGCCCAGGGACCCTCCTGGAATTGGGCGCTGCCGTCAGGCAAGCTGGGTGTGACCCCAGGAGGTCCTTGAGGCTCCGGTGGGGGGGCCAGGAGGGCTGCTGCCAGGTGCCCAGCCCCAGCATGGCAGCATTCCGCCCGTTTTCATCCCCGTTCTCGCCACGGGTGCTCAGGCCAGCTCCCGCCCTGCCCTGCACCTAGTCTCTTCATCTGTGAAATGGGAATGATAATCTGTAACTGTCGAGTGGGCTCGATGAGCACCTAGCATACAGTAGGTGCCTTCTCAGTAATCAGCAGCAATAAGGCAGGAGACTGAGAAGGGAGAGAGCCCGTCGGCATGGGAGGTGTGCAAGTGGAGACCCACAGTACTCACTGAGATGGGCCACTGGGCCGTTAACTGACTTGCCCTCTCTGAGGTCCTGCTTTGTTCCAGTAAAATGGGACCACAGACCCAGAACCACCCCCCCGGTGCCTGGCCAGATTCCAGCACAAAAAGGTGTTGAGGCTGATGTTATGCTGCCCCAGCCCCTCATGTGACAGCTGGGGAAACTGAGACCCAGAGTGAACAAGGGGCTAGCCTGGAGTCACATAGCTGATCTGAGGTCATCTCACCATGTGGCTCTGATGCCCTGGGAACAAGAAGACACCTCTGGAACAGATGGCCTGGCCCCAAGCCACTGGCCATGCCTCAGTTTCCAGATCCGTGAAATGGGCACACTGCTGGGGTCAGTAGGAAATCCTGGACACCGAGGGAAGAGGCTGCAAGGGTTTATCTGGTCAGCCTGGGGTTCTAGACACATTCTCCTGGGATGTTGGGGAGACTAATGGGGGATGCCAAAACACCCCCCACACACACACCCAGTTCCCTTTAGTGCTCACTGTAGAAGTGAAAGCAGATTCCTGGAGGCTCTCGGGTTAGCTCAGGCTTTCTAGCCCATGGAGGGGGTGCCGTTGTAACTAAGCCCCCACCTGGCTCTAGGGGGAGGCAGACCTGGCTTCATCCACTCCGTAGAAAGTCTGGAGCAAGACGGTCTCGCCCACCTCAGACCTTTGCCCGTTGTGTGCCTGCCAGACCCAGACACATTTAGGGAGGCAGCGGGTGGTGGGACTAAGCCTCCCTGCACTGGTTGGAGTGATGTCTGTATACATTCAGCCCAGCCCAGCTTCCTGACCTTCCCAGGCACCGTCAGCCCCTCTGCAAGTCTGTGTGTAGCTCCCGGCATATAGGCACTCAATACATAGAAGTTGTGATGATTATTTTCATACACTAGTCTCACTCCCCACAAGCCCCTTCTGTGCCTGGCAAACTCCTATTCACACATTAAGGCCCCAGCTCCAGTATCCACTCCTCCTAGGAAGCCTTCCTGGGCCCCCAGGACAGATTCCAGTTACTTCCTTGGGCTTCTCCAGCTGCAGGTCCCTCCCTCTGATATTCAGGGGACCTACTCAAGAGAGGATTTCTGCTGATCCTCAAAAGACCCCGGGGTCTGAGATGGGTGATGTTGGGTGACATTCCACACTCTGCCCTGGGCCTGCTATTAGAAACCTCTTGTGTCACACTGATTGGAGTCTGTATCGCCCTCAATCTGGTCTTTCCCTCTGAATGTCCTCCAATTTTCCCAACATTCCTCCAATTCCTTTGACGAGCATTTATTTTGCGCCTGCTGTATGCCAAGCCCTATCAGGGTAATTCTAGTCATTCACGCAACAGACATGTACTGGGTCCCTACTGTGTGCCAGCCCCTGCTGGAATAATCATCACTTGTCCGCAAGCATCGGGTGAGTGCCAGCTACATGTGAGCATGTATTGAGTACCGACTGTGTGCCAGGCTTCCCAAAGAGCGGTCTCAGGAAGGCTGGGGGAGTAGAAAAGTCTCCCCACTACCTCTCCCTTTAGGCTTGGGCCCTCGAGTTTCCGACCTCCTCCTGCATTCCAGGCAGTAGGTTTAGAGTGTGGGCACTGGAACCAGAGTAATGGGGCTGCGATGTGCTTGTCCACTCACTGGTGGTGAGATCTGGGCCAAGCCCCTGCCTGTCTCTGGCCCTCAGTTTGCCCCCCCGTAAAATGGAGTGCCCAACATCTGAGGTGTTTGCACCTCAACGTTCACATTGTACAGAAAGGGAAGCAGACATGAAGAGGGCCTGCAACGTTGGGGCCCTGCCTCCCCCCAGGCAAGCCTGGGACGGGACCCATTCTACCGACCCCACTGCAAGGCCAGGGTGCTTTCCCTAGAGGCCCAGAGAGGGGCAGCGCTGGCCTGCAGCCACACAGTCCTGGGCAGGACTCTGCCCGCTCCAGAGCCCTCCCTCGGTGCCCGCCTCCCTTGGCAAGGCTGCTGGCCTCTGGCCTCCGGCCTCCTGACTCCCCTGGGGCTGCTGAGTCGGTGGTGCGGCCCAAGAAACATCCGAAGCAGGGGTGAGCTGGGAGGGGCCGTGGCTCCTCGGACGCCCCCCTGCCTGGCCCGGCGGCCCCCACCCCATGCCCATTTTCGGCAGAGGGTGTTCTCTGGTGCTCCTGCCCGGCTCCGTCCACCGTGCGGCCACAAATGGTGCTGGGACTGGCCCGTCCCCTCCCGGGCCCGCACATATGTGCTCAGCCCAGGCACATGTGGCCCCGGAGCTCCCCGCCCAGCTCGCCCCCCGTCCCCCCCTGCGGCCGCTGAAGCGGGCCTGCCAGGGAGGCGGGAGGAGGCCCTGGCTTGGCTGCTGGAGAAGCCAAGAATTTGCTCCAAATGTAAACAGCAAGTTATTTTAAGTCTGCCCCCCTCCCCGGGTGGCGTTGACACATTTGACATTGGAGGGGACGGGGTGGGGGGGAGGCTGCGCGTGTGGGTATTTTTAACCTGTTTTTCACGGCCCCGGTGCCACCCGGGGTGCGGAGCGCGAGTGGCAGTGCGGGCCGCGGCCACGTGTGCAGGGCCGCCCGGCTGGCATGCGCGCTCAACCCCTCGGAGGCCGCGAGGGGCCCGGGCGGTGGGGGGGTGCGGAGGCCCCCCCAGCCGCCCCACCCGCCCCAGCCCCGTGCCAGCCCGCGCCTCCTGCGCGGACAAAATGGCCGCCGAGGCCGGCAGAAGCATCTGGAACCCGGGGGAGGGAGAGTGGAGAAAATGGCCGCCAGAGCAATGATGTCATAAGGTGGCGTGGCCACCAGAAGTGTCTCGGGGTGGGACTAGTCCCGGCCTGTAGGCCTCCAGGGGGGCCCTCGGGCCTGCAGAGACCTCCCCACTGGGTGCTCAGGCCGGGCACCCCGAAACGGCCGGGCCAGAGCTCCCGCGGGGCGTCCCGGGCTCCCCAAGTGCAGCCCAAGGCCTCCGGCTGGAGCAGCCAGCCGTGCTGGGGAGGCAGGGGGGGCGGTGGAGGGCCGCTACCCTGACCCACTGGCCCGAGGTGTCCACGGGCGCCCAGCGGGGCCGGAGCCAGGCCACGGAGCAGGCCAGGCAGCGGGGGAGCCGGGCTGGGTGGGAAGAAAACAGAAACTTTTCTTTGAAAGTGACTCCAGAGCAGGTTGGCTCGGGCCCAGGCGGCCGGCGGCAGGGGAGAGGAAGAGGGAAAGTGTGGTCCAGACTCGAGGAACACGCGGGTCAGGAAGCACAGGCGAGGGAGGCCCGGGCGGAGACCGGCGTCCAGGAGGTCACCCGGCCGGGCCCTCTTGCCTCTCGGGTCCCCTGCTTCTTGTCGGCATTTCCCAGACCATTCCCTGGGGGCCGATGAGCACACGCCTTGGACGTCCAGCGTCACTTTTTTTCCTTTGATTTGTCCAAGTGGCCCCTGAAGAAGGGGTTTCGGATCCTCTATACAGAGATGTGGGGGCTCAGAGAGGGCAAGTACTTCCGCGGAGGTCACACAGCGTGGATGAGACTGACAGCCGGTCGCCGCCGTTGTGGCTGGATTTGGGAGTCTGTGTTCTGAGCCCCTGGGGGTATTGCAGGGGGAGCTGGGATTTGTGCTGGAGCTCCTTGCAGCTCAGGGCGGTCTAGCTTCTGGTTATGCTGCCACAGTCCCAGTGAAATCCGAGTTCAGTTTAGCCTGAAGCCCTCCTTCTGTGGCTCGATCCCCGGCCCTCCTCGAATACCTGGGACAAAGCCCTTGACCGTGAACCTTGTGGGGCAGGACTGCAGGTCTGTTTTGTTCATTGCTGAGTCCCCAGATCCTAGAATGGGGCCTGGTGCACAGAAGGCTCCATGCGTGCATTGAATAAAAGAATCACAGTTTTGTCTTATGCTTGGGTTTGTGCAAACACTAGTGTGAGATGGGGGTGGAGGCTCAGGGACACAAAGCTGGTTGTCACATAACTGGACATAGACGGGAGTCTGTTGTCACACTTCTTGGGAGGGACATGAGGAAGTGGATTCCCAAACTTCCCCAACATCAAGCCCAGATCCTGTGCCCCGGGGCTGTGGACACATTAACCATATTTGAGCAGAAACCTAAGTAAAGTGAGGGAATGAGCCAGGCAGGCATTTACGGGAAAGGCCTTCCAGGTAGCTGGCACAGCCTATGCTAAGGCCCTGGGGCAGCACCAGGCCTGGCGGGTTGGAGGACCTGTGTGTGTGTGTGTGTGTGTGTGTGTGTGGCTGCAGCAGAGTGAGCAAGGGGAGAGAGGGAGGAGCAGAGGGCAGGGAGGGGACGAGGGGGGGCAGTTTAGGCCGGGCCTTGGGGGCCACGGGGAGGACTTTGGAATTTCATATATTTATAGACCCAGACTCAGTCCAGTGTGATGGGGGCTAGGGCACAGGTTTGGCCAAGGGGCCAAGGGAGAGGGTGTTCCGGAGAAGATCTTAGAACTGGGCCGAGGAAGGTGGCTGGAGCCTGCCTGAGGGGGAGGGGGGCAGGGAAGGCGCATGGCAGCCGCGAGGAGGACAAAGGCCAGGGTCCTGTGTACGGCATGGCCTTCCAGGACAGAGAAAGTTGAACCTGAGCTGGCTAATGTTTAAAAATGGCTGGTGACACCCGGGAGCTGGGAATTCCAGGGCCTGGCTTTGGTTTCCTCTCTAGCTGGCTGGCGTCGGGAGGCAGACGTGGCAGCCCAGCAGAGCCAGCTCCGTTTGGAAGCCCGCTAAGGTTGGAACGTAAATCCGGTCGCTCACCGTGCTGCGATACCGGCCCAGCAGACACGCCGCAGGGCCCAGGCGGGAACTTCAGGCTCTCCCGTATCCTGCCAGGTTTTAAAGAAGTGTCGCTATGATTTATTTCATCAAGTCCTGTCCCTTCTACATCCCAGCAATAAATTAACGATGACCCCTCTGTCCGTCCCCAGGCCATCGCCCTGGGCCGGGCTGTTATGTCCACTGGGACACCTGCCCACGCCGCCTCCCTGGTCTCCCAGCCCCCAAGATTCTAGAATTCACCCGGCAGCTGGTGATTTTTTTTTAATGTGTGTGTATTTTCTTGTGGTTAAAAAACCATATAACATAAAATGTACCATCTTAACCATTTCTAAGTGCACAGCTCTGTGACATGAAGCACACAGTCCTGCAGCCACACCCACCCACCGTCTCCAGAACGTTCCATCTCCCCACACGGAGACTCCGCCCCCAGGAAGCATGGACTCCCCACCCCCTGCCCCAGCCCTGGCTCCCACCATCTGCTCTCTGCCTCTGTGGACGGGACGCCTCTGGGGACCTCCTGGGAGTGGGGTCCTGGGGGATGTGTCCTTCTGGGTCTGGCTGCTCTCGCTGAGCCCGGTGTCCTCGGGGTCCGTCCATGTTGTGGCAGATGTCGGGATCCCTTCCGTTCTAGGGTTGGATCGTGTTCCATGTGTGGATGGACGCCCGGTGTGTAGCCTTCACACGCTGAGGGACACTGGCGTGGCGTCCATCTGTGGCCGCCGTAAGCTCTGCTGCTGTGCACACGGGGGTGCGAGTATCTGTGGGGACTCCCTGTTTTCCCCTCTCTGGGGGTAGATATGCAGGAGGGGAATTGCTGGGTCGTGTGCGGACTGTGTTTAACTTTCCGAGGAAGCAGCCACGCCAAGCCGGCCTCCCCCATGGCCACCCCGTCTCACGTTCCCACCGCCATGTGCCATGTTTCCAGCTTCTGCCACTCCACGTGGCACTCGAGAATCGGGCCTGAGCTTCTCACGGCAGCCACGTGGCCTGAGTGGCCCAGTTCTCTCCCCTTTGCTCACCATGTTGGAGCCACATGGCCTGTCTCTGGTCCTCAGACATCCTGTTTATTCCTGCCCCAGGGCTATGGCACTTGCTGCCCCTCTGCCCAGCTCCTAGGACCCCGTTGCTAAGGCCTTAGCGCTCACATCACCCCCTCAGAGACGCCCCGCCTGACGTCTGTGCTGAAAGTCTCCCCCAGAGCCACTGTTTGTCCCCTCTTCCAGTTTGATGCCCTCCCTGGAATGTGGAACTATGCAAAATTATCTCGGGCCGCTCCTGCGTGTTCACTTCCTGTCTGTCTCCCCCTCCCTTGGCGCTCTGCCACCCCCAACGCCTGGCGAGTAGTAGGTGATCACTAAACATCTGGGAGGTGAATGTCTGGCGGTGCATTGATCCCCCAGTTACGAGCGGCGGAAGTTTCAGCCACCAAGATGAAGGGAGTTGTCTGGTGCAAAGGGGTGGGTGCTCCTGGGCGGGAAGGGCGGGAAGGGCGGGACCGGAGGCCCGGCGGCGCCTTTGTCATGGGCTGGGACAGACCAAATTTGGGCTCACGGCCATGGACAGGAAAGAACAGTTTGTACACTCCGTCAGTGGGATCCTCTTTACATTTCTATTGTCACCACGGTCATGTGCTTGTTTGAGCAAAAGGCTGCAGGAGGTGGTGACGTCCTGGCTGCACGTGAACACCCCCACGGACCTGGGAAGTCGAGAGAACTGTAGCCAACGGCCTGAGTGTCCCTTGGACACGCGTGAGTGTGGCTAACTATGCTTCATGCGGGTGCTGAAGGGCCGTGTGGGTCTCTCCCAAAAGGAGGTCATTAAGGAAGGTCCCAGAATGACAGGAGAGTGTTGGCCATGTCAATGCTGAAGGAACAGAGTTCCAGGCAGAGGGTACAGCCTGTGCAAAGGTCCTGGGGCAGCTGCCGCCTGGGGTACTAGGAGAACAGCCAGAGCCCCTGTGGCTGGAACAGAGTGAGCAACAGGGGAGAGAAGGGGCAGGGGAGGGCAGGGAGGGGACAGGGCAGGTCTTGCAGGGCCTCGGGGACCGTGGGAGAGGGGAGCCCTGGAGGGCGGTTGGCAGAGGAAGCACTAAGTTCATTTAAATTCTGACTTTGGAAAAACGCTGTCACCAAAACAGTATTTATCCCCTTATCTGCTATGGGCCTTCCTCTCCCGGAGCTCCTCGGATTTCAACCTCACACCCATAAAGGAAGGCAGCACTTGAGAACGTTCATATTTCAGATGGGGAAACCGAGGCTCAGAGCACGGGACTAGTGCAGAGTCACAAGCGGGGCTGTGCCAGGGCAGGGACTCCCGGCCAGGGTTTGTGGCGCGGCTCTGGCTTCCGTGAGGCGCCCAAGATCAAACGGGCGTGGGAGCTGCCGGCCCTCTTTCAAGCCCCCAGTGTGTTTTAAAGGCTCTGGAACGCCCACAGCTGCTCCCGGACGCCGAGAGGCCTGTCCTTTTTGACCGTGACACCCGTGCTCCATCAGGTCTGGAACCACAAGCACGGGTCACGGGCGGCCACATCCTGCCTCAGTTTCTACACAGGAGACACGTCCGCGTTTTCCTCGCGTGGAGAATACCTTCTGAGCAGCACCGAGTGCCAAGTGGGAACGTCTGGTCTGAGGTGGGCTGCAGGAATGGCGTGTTCAGGGCGTGGGGTCTGGGCAGGGGGAGTCGACCAGGTCCCGAGAAAACTCACAAACAACCAAACAGCGTTTTAAAGCTGGCGATGGACGTGGTCTAAAACCCCACAAGGTGTTCACTTACATATGTTTCTAAGAGAGGAGCAGATAAAACCGGTCGGCCCGTCAGCTCTCCTTGCTGTGTGGCTTTGGGTAACTTACTTGCCCTCTCTGGCTAACCCGGGAGTTGCCAGCCTCCATCGAGGGCTGCTCCAGGGTGTCAGAGCAGACTGTCAGACGCATTGCCTAACGCCTGGCGTGTGGGGTGCCGTCCGTGCAGGGCAGGTGTCACTGGCCTGTACAGTTGGACTGGGGGCTCTGCGGAGAGGGGGTGTTTTTTGGTGTAGGCGGAGCAGGGAGGCATGAGGGACTTATGCTGCCCCTTGCCGTCCCCAGCGCCACAGTTAATGGCACAGGGGGCCTTTGGTGGGGGCAGAGGAGTAGGGGACCCGCAGCTGGAGGCTCTATCTGACTGGTCAGAGAACAGGGTCTGCATACCCGGGATCACCCCGTACTACCAACGAGAGCGGGATCCTGGAGCAGGGGCCGCTGGGCCTCACCTTGTCAGCAGCACGGGAAACGTCGGGAAGCCTCACGGTGGCTGTGCGCCAGTTCCAAGCCCATCGCCCCCAGCTGGTGCCACGCGACTTCGAATATGCTGCTGCCTATCTTGTGCCTCAGTTTCCCTATCTGGCAAATGGGAGCGAGAATTGAATGTCTCCCCTTGGGGGGAGGTTTTTGGTTTTGTTTTGTTTTTTTTAATCAAGGTAAACTTTTTAAATAAGTTTTTAATTTTAATTCCAATCTAGTTAACATCCCGTGTTGGATGAGTTTCAGGGGAACAACGTGACTCGTGCCGATGCGTGCGCTCCTTAACCCCCTCCCCTGTGCCCGCTCCCCCCTGGTGACCACCTGTTTGTGATGCGTAGTCAAGAGTCCGTTTTCTGCTTTGTCTCTCTAGCCCCCACCTTCCCTTTGCTTGTTTGTTTCTTCAGTTCCACGTATGAGTGAGATCATGTGATATTTGCCTTTCTCTGACTTATTTCCCTCAGCGTTATACTCTCCAGCTCCATCCACATTGTCCTCCTGGGGGAGTTTTGAAGATTAAATAAGTCAGTGGAGGTGAAACTTGCGGCCCAGTATAGTCAAAGAAATGACTCACTAAGTATTAACTATTGGAACGGACCATTTCACACGGAGTGGCCTTATCAGCCCTCCCAGGAGCTGCAGCCTAAGACCCTCACCCTCCAGGGGCTGCCACCCCGCAGCCTCCCTTGCACTTGGCACAGCCTGTAGTTCTTCTCCTCATTTATTTGCTTACTCGGTCACCCCGCCATCACTTCCCCATTAGGACGTGAGTGCCGCAAGGACAAGGCCTGTTGTCCGTCTTGGCCACTGCTGTATCCCCCAGGCGTCTGATACCCAGGAGGTGCTCGGCGATCAGTTCCTTTCAAAAGGAAAGGAATAAGGGTAGTACGGTTCACATCCAGTTTTTGGATGAGGAAAGGATGCTCAGAGATGTCAAGAACTTGCCAGACGACACACAGCCAGAAGTCAGTCAGCTTTCAGTAAAGGCCCGGATGGTCTATATTTAAGACCAGGCAGGTCTCTTACAGTTTCTGTCACATTCTCTCCTTTCTCCTTTTACAGTCCTTTAAAAATCCACTAGGGTACAAAATGTACCCCCCCTTTTATAATTGTCTCCCCAACAGATCCTTTATAGACATTTTTTTCTTTAATCCCTCCACCCCGTGAAGTTTTACTATCACAGGTAAATCATAGATGTCCTTATATGCCGTATCTATATTTATATATTCATGTTTGATACACAAAAGAGCACGATTCTTTAGCTTCTCTAGCCCACCCCCCAAGAACCGGTTTCACCCCCGCTGGAACCGAGTGGGTCCAGACCAGGGTCTCCCCACTTGGCCCTGCAGACGCCGGGCCGGGTCGTTCTCTGTGGGGGCATCCCCAGCGGGGGGGGGGGGGGTGCTGAGCCGCATCCCTGGCGCCACCCACTCAGTGCCAGCACCCCCCGCCCCAGTCGTGACGACCACAGACGTCCCCAGATAGTGTCCTGAGGGGCAGGATCACCCCAGTGAGGTGACTCTGTGTCAAGCACACAACTTCTTTGACGTGACATCAGCTTTGGGAAGTAGCCTTTCTGAGGTGGGCCTCAGTTTACCAAACCCATCGATTGGGTGGGTTGAATCAGAGGATGCCGGGAAGCTCTTCACACAATAAAACTCGGCAAACGGAAGCTGCTGGCTTGGGGCCTGGGGCATCTTGGGGGCATTAGCCGTCCTTGAGGCATTACCCACTCGGGGTTCATCTGTTCAAACCCGAGCACAGTGCGTGTCCGGGCCGGCTGTCTCCGTAGATGGGAGGAGGAGGGATTACCTGTGCCCTTCACTCCCGAGCTGTCGTGGAGACATCCACAGGCCCTCAGCCCCATGGAAGTTCCTGTGCTGATGGCAGTACTCGGCACTGCGCGATTCGGTCAGCACCGGTCTTCTGGGCTTTGAGTATTAAGAGGTGACCAGTGCCGCTGAAGTCCTGAGATTCTAACTTAGTTTCCGTTTAGCGGATTTAAACTTCAAGTCACATGTGGCCAGTGGCTCCCATACTGGACATTCTAGAAGGTGGGAGTTTTCAGGAGCTGAAATGACAGGCCAATGGTCAGCAGATGGATGAGAAATATTTTAAAGGTTGGAGGTAATTAAAAATAAGATGGCATAATTAAAAGGAAGGACACCCGGACACCATGCTCAGTGAGAGGAACCAGACCCAGAAGGACACGTCCCGCAGGACCCCACTCCCAGGAGGTCCCCAGAAGAGTCCCGTCCACACAGACAGAGAGGAGATGGTGGGAGCCAGGGCTGGGGCCGGGGGTGCGGAGTCTGTGCTTCCTGGGGGCAGAGTCTCCGTGTGGGGAGATGGAACGTTCTGGAGACGGAGGGTGGGGATGGCTGCAGGACGGGGTGAGTGTGCTTCATGCCACGGAGCTGTGCGCTTAGAGATGATTAAATGGTAAATTTTATGCTATGTATATTTAAGAAGAACCAAAAAGTAATTTTTAAAAAAATTTAATGAGATAGCATATAATTACAGCATGATTTTTAAAGAAACTACACTTAATTAAAAAAAAAAAAAGCTCGGGGACTATAGAAAGAGAAGAGAACCCCTTCGGCCCAGGGAAGGGGGTCAACAGAGAGCCACAGCTACCTTTGCACTCAGTGGTGAGAGACTGAGTGAGTTTCCCCCAAGATCAGAAGCAAGAAGGGACCCTTGCTCTCAGCACTTCTGTTCAGTATTGTGTTGGAGGTCCTCGCCAGAGCGATAAGGCAAGAAAAGGAAATCAGAGGCATACGGATAAGAAAGAAGAAATAAAGCTTCCCCTTAACGAAGGACGTGATGGCCTGCTAAGAAAAGTCCAAAGACTCTGTACAAACATAAGTATTGCCTAGAATTACCAAGTGAGTTCGGTGGGGTGGCAGAGTGTGCGATTGATACATGAAACGCAGCCGCCGCTCTCCGTGCTAGCAGCGAACAATTAGAGACCGAAATTAAGAACACAGTGTCATTTTCAACTGCTCCCCAAGCCTACGGTTTTTGAATGTCAGTACGTGCCAACCCTTTTGCATGTATTATGAGCTGACTTGGAGCCCTCACAAAGCGGGGGTGGGTTTTACTATCTTCCCTGTTTTACTCTGAGGAAGCTGAGGCTCAGAGAGGTGGCCTGGCTGCCGGCCAAGGTCACAGAGTGAATGAGCAAGGGGATAAGGGCTCCCAGCTGAAGCCAGCTTAGCCCAGGGCCATCGCCGTCCATGGGTGCAAAGAACCAGCACCCGGGACAGAAACAAGGGAAATCGCACTGATTGTACGAAAGCCCTCCCCCCGCCATTGGTGAAGTGCTTATGATGAGCCCCCACCGTGTGGGGCAGCGTGTTGCATCCATTATCACCTTTTTGGTTCAGAACTGCCTCTGAGAGAGGTGCTGTACTTGCGCCCACTTCCCAGATGGGGAGAGTGAGGCACTGGGAGAGGTGAGCCCCACAGCCCTGTCGCCCTGATCCCCAAGCGCACGCAGGAGGTGCTCGGGAAACACACCCCCCTCCTGGGGCAGCACCCGTGTGCCAGCCGGGCACCGTGGCCTGCTGAGTCCGTGTGGGCGCCGGTTCCGCAAGAGGGTCCTGTGCCCGAGGCCCGCAGCCCGACGGCCGGCTGCCCGGGCTGGGCTCCTCCCAACGCAGGGGCCACCCGTGCCCAGCCGCATGGTCATCCAAGCAGGAGTGGCCAGCGCCAAGGGGCTGCTGGCTGCCCAGCCCGGGAGCAGCCACAGGGCGTGGGGCCGAGCCGGGCACACTCCCCTCGGCTGCCGCCCAGCCGTGCCCGGCCCAGTCGGTCACAATTGGGGTTGCCCCCATCCGCTCCGGTCGTGGGTGGGGAAACGGAGGCACGGGTTCTCGCTCCGGTGCTGTTTAGGGCATCCTCAAGCTTGGCAGCCAGGAGGTACTCCACACGGTGTGTGCAAAGCCACAGGGCAAAGGGGGAGGGCTCATGGCTGTTTTAGGAGGCATCAGCATGTCACCTCCATGGCCTCCCGGGGTTGCTGAGGCCCTGTCACCGCCAAGGCTCCCGGAGCTGGGGTGGGAACTCAGGCATCTGAGCCCAGAAGCCACACGCGTGGTGGATGCCTGGACACACGTGCAAGCTAATGCAGAAAATCAGCCTCCTAAGGGGGGGCCCAAGTGCCGTGGGTGGGCGCTGCTTCGTTGCTCCAACCTCAGTTTTCCTTGTCTATAAGATGGGTCCAATAACGATGCCAGGTGTGTGGCTCTCTTAAGGATTTAAGGGAACGTCTCAAATGGGAACACTAAAGTGCCACATTTCCGGTCATCCTCGGGGTTTAAACATCACACCAATGATGATAATAATGTGACGGACATCCCATGATCCAGTTCTTGGTGTGGTATCCAGTTCTTGGTATTATCTCTTTACCACCTCTTGGTGATGCTTAGACCCATATGAAAGAGAGAACCGAGGCTCAGAAGAGTTCAGCAACTTGCCTGAAGTCACACAGCGATTATGTCTGGCTTTGGGATGTGGCAGGTGGAAGGGGCTGATTCTCTTTCTTTGGCCTTTGATGGTGAGTCCCACCACCTTGGTCTTTGACCTGAGAGACGAGTAGGTAGGGCCGGGGGTCCGTCTGGCTGGGCTTGGCCATGTGCCCCTCCCCCCCCCGGCATCCATCCTGGGTGGACGTGGTGGGGGCTGCAGAGGGGGGTTGGCGCTACTCGCCATCCAGGCCGCCAGAGCTGATAATGCTGAGCTCAGCGTCTGTCTGCGTCGCCCGTCTGCCAAGGAGCCTGATTATTTTTAGATAAGATGGAGAGGCGGGCGCCAGGGTGGGAGGGAGCCCCCAGGCCAGGCGGGTGGGTGGCGGCATAGAAGCTGTAGGGGGACGCCCCTCCGCCCCCTCCTGGGGGCCCTGGGTGACAACCCAAGACCAAGGGCTGGACCCCCAGGACTTTGAAGACAGAGGCCGAGCGGAGGGGGCCTGAGGGCTCAAGGACCCATCTCTCTGACCCTCAAGTTTCCCCATCTGTAAAATGGGCATAATGATCGCTCCTGCCCCCCACGGTTCAGGCAGGATGAATGAGTTACCCTCCTGAGTTAGTAACTGAGCTACCTTCACTTCATAGATGAAGAAACAGGCTCAGGGAGCGAAGATCTCCAGCCCGCGACTGAGCCAACCCCTGCACACAGGTCCTGCCAGACACCCATGACCCTGTGGGGCAGCAGCCAAGCGGAGACCCCGGGGCCTGGGCGCATTGGGGCCCACTTCTCCACGGCACTGCCCAGCCTGGCCCCGGCACAAGTGGCTCCTCTCCCGCTGAGGTGGGGTTCCCTGCAGTGTCACCACCTCCTTCTTCTTCTCTCTGCAGACGCAGAGCAGAGCGGCAGTCCCCGGGCAGGGATGGGCTCCGACCAGGAGGACAGCAAGCCCATCACACTGGGTGAGTCTGGGGATGGTGAAGGGGGCGGGGTGGGGGAGCCCCATTGCCATCTTTTATTTAGGAGTCATTTTTGAGCCGTCCCATGTGCTCTTTGTGGCCCTGCGTGGGCACCCCATCGACATTAACGGATCATTCGTCACAGCCATGCCAGGGGCAGGTGCTGCTGTTGTTCCATCGTGTAGATGAGAAAACCGAGGCTCAGAGAGGTTCAGGGGCCTTCCCAGGGCACCCAGGAAGCTGGGGTTGGAACCCACAACCCTCAGCTGCCAGCATCTGGGCCCTGAAGTGCTCACCCCACAAGAGAGGCCCCAGCGGGCCCTGCAGTCCCATGGGACATTCAGTGGATGAGCAGGGCTGGGAGCAGAGCCCTGCAGAACAGAAAGGATCCAGAAGCTGCAGAGGCCCTGCTTCTGCCCTGGTCTGTTCCCATAATTGCCCTCCTGGACCAGAGCAGTCACCTCCACCCTGGTGCCCTGGCTTCTGCCCTCACCCTCCCCAGTCTGTCCTCCCTAAAGTAGCCAGAGAGTGCCTGTGAGCATGTGAGTCAGGTCCTGCCTTCCTCCAGGGGTCCCACCTCCCTGGGGGTAAAAGTCCTCCCCTGACCCCCAAGGCCCTGCAGGACCTGTTCCTGTGCCCTCGCTGCCCTCCCCTCCACCGTGTCTCCCCCTCACTCTCTCTGCTGCAGCCACATGGACCTCCTAGCCATTCTTCCAATAGTCCAGGCCCAGTTCCTGCCTCAGAGCCTTTGCATGTGCTTTGTTCTCTATTTGGACGGCTAATTGCTCATGCTCTCTCTCTCCCTCTCTCTCTCTGGATCTCCCAGGCCTCAGCTCACATGCTTCCCTCCCAGAGAGATCTTCTGATCTCAAGCAGCCTTAGCCACTCTTAATGGTCACCTTCTGTTTTATTTCCTTCTGAGGAAGTTAGTGATTGCATATGTATTTGCTCAGTTGCTTAGTGACTGCACACGTGTTTATCTCTTCTACTACAACGTCACCTCCTTGAGGGCAGAGGCTTTTGTCTGTCCTGATCACTATTGTGCTCTCAGTACCTAGAATAGGACCTGGTACACAATAGGTGTTCAATAAATATTTGTGGAAAGAAAAAAAGGAGAGAGGGAGGGATGAAGCAGAGAGAAAAAGAGAAACTAGAGAGATGGTATACCAGGGGCTAGAAGGGAGGAGAGATGAAAAGGAAGGAAAGAAGAATAGAAGAAAAAGCAAGTGGGTAAGGACATCCCCATTGGAAGGACCAGCACAGGGAGGCCGGATGGTTCCAGGAGGTTCACAGGCCCCCAGGCTGCTCACCACTGGCCGTCTGTGACCTTGAGTCCTCCTTGGCCTCCTGTGATCTCCAGGCGCCTGCCTCCAAGCCAGATGTTCAAGGCAGGCGGGGGCAGCGGCGCTTGGCCTGGTCCCATGGGGAGCTCCAGCGTCTGGCGGAGGAAAGCACTTCCTCCCACCCGCCAGGGAGTCCCCTGGAGATGGAGCTGGGCGAGCGCTGCACAAACAGGAAACCCCGGTGGGGGGAAGGCGGAGGGGCGTGCTGACACCAGCTGGCCAGCTGGGTGGCAGGAAATGGCCATGGCCACTTCCCCTGGACACTGGGGGGCCGTCACCCTGTCCTCCCAGGGATGTTGTGGCCCTGAGCCCCC
Organism: Ursus arctos; assembly: GCF_023065955.2. Lineage (NCBI taxonomy): Eukaryota > Metazoa > Chordata > Mammalia > Carnivora > Ursidae > Ursus > Ursus arctos. The sequence continues at coordinate 14,421,130 of NW_026622808.1, forward strand.
CTGCATGGGGGTGGGCATATAGTAATTGCACAATAAATGGTGTTCACAAAGCTCGTAAGCGGGGAGGCTGGAGTTTCTGGACTGGCCAGGGCTGGCTTGGGTCTCCCACAGCTGGGGAGACTGGACACCAAGGTCGGCTCCCTGTGGCCCGTGCTGCCCCCTGGGGGCCTAGAGAAGAACTGCTCTCGCCACCCCAAAAAGCCTAGAGCTGCCCACCTGCTGATCCCATTCCCACTCTGACCGCCCTCCCTGGCTCCTTTCACGGCAGCCTCTTTGGCCTCCAACCCCAGGGCCTTTGCATGGGCCACTGGTGGGACTATCATGGCCCTCAGGAAGGCGGCAAAACACCACGTTTAAGATCACCCCGATCACAGCAGCCAACACTTGCTCTTCTTGCCATCTCCCAAATTCTAATGCACCCACTCCTCTTATCCACCCCTACCTGGAGGTCTTGGTAAAATGTCACCCGCAGCAAGGCCTTCTGAGAGTCCTTGGTGTAAAGTAGTTCCCCTTCCCAGCAGGCGCCCCTAACCCTGCCTGCCCACCACTGCCTGACACGTGGCGCATTTGATTTCCACGATCTTAAATTCTTTTTATTGTGGTTAGAGTCACATAAGATCAAATGTACAGTTAGTGGCATTAAGTACATTCACGCTGTTGTGCAACCCTCACCTGCATCTGTCCAGCCCTGAAAAGAAACCCTGTTGCCATCAGCCGTCACGCCCATCCCCGTCCCCGGCCCCCGGCCCCCACGAGCCCCCTTCCCGTCCGTGGATGGGTCTGTTCTGGGCGTGTCGCACACGTGGACTCACGCCGTGGGGCCTTCTCTGTCTGGTTCCCTCCCTGAGCGTCGTGGGCTCGGGGTCCGTCCCTGGGGCAGCGCGGGTGGGCGCCCCGCTCCTGTTCGTGGCCGAGGGCCGCTCCGGCGGATGGACCACATTTTGTGTATCCATTCATCTATTGATGGGTTGTTTCCAGTTGGGCTGCTGTAAATCACGCCCCTCTGCGCATTCACGTACCGGGTTTTGTGCCTTATTGACGTCACGTGGTGTCCATGGCCCACACTGGACAGTGAGTCCCAGGAGGGCAGCTGCTGCGTCTGCCTCGTTCCCACAGTGTCCGCAGCGCGCAGCTCAGAGCTGGACACTGGAGGCACTTGGTAAATGCTTGTTGAGTAAGTGAATCCTGCCTGTGTGGGCCTCTGGGGACACAACGGGCCTGCTCCCAGCTGTCTGAGGTCAGCCAGGGCTCCCGCCCTCTTGGAGCCAACCTGTGTCCAAACCCATAGAACAGGTCCCAGCCACCCACACCAGAGAGGAGGGTCCCTCTTCCTCTGACATCAGGCAGGAGTGGTTCTGGGAATGCTGGGGATTTTAACTGCTGCAGGGGGACCCTCCACTCAGCCTGTGGTTCTGAGCCCCTGCTGTTGCCAGGCTCTGGCCTGGGCACTAGGGACACTGTGGGACCTGGGCACACAGAGCTCCCAGTCTGGAGGGGGACAGGTAAGAAGCTGCAGCACTGCCTGGTGTAAGCAGTGATGCAGAGAAAGCCAGCCAGCCCCTCCTGGGCCATTGATTCATATGTCTCAGCCGCCAGATGGCAGGGTACATGGCCTTCATTTCCGAGATTAGGGAGCACGGAGGCTCAGGGATGGGAAGTGACTTGCCCAAGATCATATCCGGGCAGCAGAGCTGAGATCTGAACCCGGGTCTGGCCTGTACCTCCATCTTGCCACAGGGCTGCAGGGGGTGGACAGGGTGACCACTCCAGTCCCCGGAGTGTGGGTAGCCCAGGGTGTCGAGGAAGGAGAGAGACCCAGTGAGCCCCATTTTCTCCCTGTTCCAGACACCACGGATTTCCAGGAGAGTTTCGTCACCTCTGGTGTGTTTAGTGTCACCGAGCTCATCCAAGTGTCCCGGAGTAAGTGTCCCCGCCCACTCTGTGCTGGATCCGGGGAGGGGAAGGACTCCCACAGGAGAGAGGCACTGGAGAAGGAGAAGGGGCTTTGGGAGGGGGGCTCTGAGAGAGAAGGGGTCTCAGGGAGAAGCGAGGAGCCCATCACTCTGTCACCAAGCCAAGGTTCCTAGGAAGGGCAGCATCCGGGCCCTTCCTAGAGCCCAAGGTCAGAGCAACATGTCCCTCCCCAGGAAACAGACTCCACATGCTGGATGGAGGGTGCTGGAAAACCTTCTGCGCTATGTCCTTTCCTGGGGCCTCCCAACCCCTCCAGGAGGAGACCCCAAAGGGCGCCCCCCCCCCCCCGCCGCCTCCTGTTCCCTTACCTTCGTAATGGACCTGCTGGGCACCCACCCACTCCACTCCCCTGACATGCCCATCTGAATTCCACCCCAGGGAGTTCTGGGCACTGTCTGGCTTTCACCCTGTCATCCTCCCTGTCCACATCAGCAGAGCCTGGCCTCAGGGAGCACTGGGAAGCTTGGCCTCCAGCCCTGGCTCTGCCTCTGCTTCACAGTGTGAACCTGGCCTCTATTGCCGGCTTTGGTCTTCTGATCCATAGAATAAGGGCAGTTTCAGCCAAATTCGGAACCAGGCCAATCAGGGAAGGGGTTCCCTTTCCGACTGGCCAGCCCCCAGATGGCTCTCCCCACCTTCCAGGGCACGCTGCAGCCCTGGACCTTGCGCCCTCTCTCACTCTGCTCTCTCTTGCCCTCCACAGCCCCCGTGGTGACTGGAACAGGACCCAACTTCTCCCTGGGGGAGCTGCAGGGACACCTGGCATACGACCTGAATCCAGCCAGCACAGGCATGAGAAGAACGCTACCCAGCACTTCTTCCAGCGGGTACGCGCCCTGGTCCCCGCCTCCGGGCATTTAACGACCCCCACGTCCCCCACGTCCATCTGACCCCAGCTGGTTCATTCCTCTCCCTGCAATGCCTGTTTTCAAGATCCACTTGGTAAACTCCTACTGATCCTTCAAAACCCAGCCCCAAGTGCTGCTTTCCCCAGCCCTGACACCCGAGAGTTCCCACAGCCTTGAGTCCCGTGAGCCCAGCCCTTAAGAGTCCACGAGAAGGTAGACACTGGTTCTTGCTGAGATGCGCTGTGGACCCTTGAGCTGGTCACACTGTTTGCGTGGGTTTCCCCATCTGTAAAATGGAGCCATAGTCCTGCCAGGGTGTTCCGGGGTTTACAGTAGGCCCCATGATAAGCCAGGCCTACGGGGTTTTAGTCCGCAGCCCGCTAGCTTGCCGCCTGCCCTCGGCCGAGTCCGTCACCGCCTCGGGCCCCAAGCGTCCCATCGGAGCAACCGGCAGGTTGAGACAGGTGTTCACGCAACTCGCTGAGAACCCGCGGCCCCCGCGACGTCTCGCGATAGCGCCCTACTCGCCCTGCCCTCTAGGGACCGGAAGTTAGCACAGCCTGCCCCACACCCTCGGGTCTCCGTGGTAACCGGCCTGCACTCTCCTTCCCTCACCCTTTAGGAGCAAGCGGCACAAATCGGGCTCGATGGAGGAAGACGTGGATACGAGCCCCGGCGGCGATTACTACACCTCGCCCAGCTCTCCCACGAGTAGCAGCCGCAACTGGACTGAGGACATGGAAGGAGGTGGGGCTGGCGGTGGGGGCGGAGTCGGCCTCCCGGTCGGGGTTACCGCGGCAGGGACTACATATTCCGGCAGGCACTGCGCGGGCCCCAGGGTGCAGGAAGCTCGGGGGGGCTGGAGCCGCGGAGCCTCCTGGGAATTGTAGTCGTGCGGGTTGCTCGCCGCTGGAAGTCCGGGCTCTCGTTCCCCAGCTTTTTGGTTCCGCTGAGGCCAGGGAGAGCGGAGACTCTCCCTCGCGCGACTTTCCTGCGCTCTGCCCGGTAAGGCTTCATCCCCGTGGGGTTCATCTCTGCGGGGTTCCAGAATGGACTCAGCGCTTCTGGTCAGCGGGGCGCTCCTTCCCGGGGTCGGCCATCGACCCTCATCTAGAGGGCCCCCTCTCCCTGGGTCCTCGTGTTCTTACGGGATTCCCATCCCCGCGGGGTCTTTCCGCGTATGAGTCCAGTTCTCTCCGAGCCCCGTCGCTTTTCCCTCGGTGTCCTTTCCGGGGAGATCGAGTCCTCTCGCGCTTCTGTCTTCATTGGCCCTTCCCGGATCGGGGTCCTGTTTTGCAGGAGCGGCATTTCCATCGGCTCCTTTCTGTGCAGCGCTGTCTCCCCAAGGGCCTCCCCCAAAGATTTCCCTGCCCTGGGGTCTCGGTCTCCACCGCGGGTCTCTCCTCGGAGGAATCCGAGGTTCCGCTCTGCAGCGGGCGGGCCTCGGGGATGCTCGCGAACTGGGGCGCAAGGCGGCCCGCGCGCTTGTCTTACCCTGGGCACGGCGTTCCTGGCGACGCCCAGATCCTCAGCGGCATCTGTGCCCCAGATTTCAGAAGCGTCACTTTGCCCAGACCCTTACCCCTTGTCAAGGGTTCACCCCACGGATTAGCCAGTGGTTGCCAGCTGGACTCTGGGGTGCACCGGCTCATAAGCCTCTGGTGAGCCCACTTCTCGGAGTCTCAGTTTCCTCGTCTGCTACCTGCAGTACCCATATGAGGTTGTGGGGATTAAGTGAGTTAATGCATTTGGTGTCCCTAAAACATTACCGGCACATGATATGCACCAATAAACCTTAGGAGTGGTTGGCTTGTCTGCTCCCCCTTTGTGCCTCCTCCCTATCCCTAAGGGCCAGCTTTCCTATAAAACTCTGTCTATATAGCGTGTCATACCTACAAGATTCCTGGAAAGCAGTATAACATTACAGTTAAGACAGCAGGTTTAGACGGCAGAGCGACCGGGGTTCAAAATCCATCTCTGCCATTGGCTCGCTGTGTGGGCTGTGTAACTTGGGGCAGGTGACTTGACTTCTCTGAGCCCCAGTTTCCTTATGCGCCAAATGGGATTGATGAGCTAGCTCTTCTCTCCTAGAGTTGGAAGGAGGAAATGGCAGAACGTGCCTAAAGCTACTCTCTGGCACATAAGTGCCCAGGACACAGTTCATTGTTTGTGTCTTTATAAAATTCCCATCTCTATGAGTCGGTCTCTAACACATCTGGTTGTAACATTCGAGCCCCAGGGGTCCTCCCTCTTCCATGTGTTGGTGCAGAGCAGGTACCTAACTTTGGGAGGATCTGTCTATTATAGGCTCTAATTTATGGGTCAGAATGGCTCCGTGGCTCGCCCTCTGTGCGTTCCCCATTTCTGTCAGGTTTGCCTCTATAAAAATCCTGTATTTAATAAGCTTTAAATTTGATTGTGAGGAACAGAAAACCCAAAAGCACAGGGCATTTCTCTCGAAATTAAATGTTCATCCATCAGCAGCCCTGGACATGTATGTTGTGCAAGACTTAGGCTCCTGCCTTACGCTCCAGTGAATGTGGCTTTCATTCCCACCTCGTGGTCCAAGACAGCTGCTGGAGCTCCAGCCATCATGTCTGCTTTCCAGCCAACAGGAAGGAAGAAGGGTCAAGTCTGAGCATGTCTTTGCCCTTTAAGAATAATTCTCAGAAAGTGCGCTTACCTCTTCTGCTTGCCTCTCTGTCCCTGAGTTGGTCATGTGGCCACACTCTGCCCCAAGGGACCCTGGGAAATGTCTTATTTTCGGCAAGTATGTGCCCATCTCAAATTTAAGGGTTCTGTTACTAAGGAAGAAGGATAGAGCAGATATTGGGAGACGGTTGACTTCTGCCCCGTCATTGACTGCTGGGGAAGCCGAAAGCACTTCTCATTGGCTCTGTGATTGACGAGACTGTCGACATATAAACTGTACTACTGAGAGGTGGAGGACAGCCTCTGCGATGTAGCCACAGCAGCCCCGAGAGGAAAAATTATAGCCTTAAGTCTATGGATTAGAAAAAGAGAAGGGATGGAAGTAAAAAAGCTAGCTTTCAATGCAGGAAGCTCAAAAAGAAAAAAAAACAAAACATTGGAAGGAAATGTTCGAGAGTCACTGGATGTTGGTCTGAGCTTCCTGCCTTGAGCGTGAAGTGGCAGCAGGGTGGGAGGATGGGGAGGAAACCCACACCCGCTTCTGTTGTGTGCTGGGGAATCGCAGGGCCAGACAGGATCTGTCCCCTCTAGCCTCTATTGGTTGCCTCGGGTGATGGCAAACTCGCTTCCTCTGCGGGACCCTCAGTATAAACCCCCGCTGTGTGGCTGTCTGGGTCCACAGGTGCTCATGGCCTAGTGGGTAAGATGGGTTCATATCCTCCCCCCTCCTCTTCCTCTTCCTCCTCCTCCCCTCCCCCTTCTGCCCTGCCCTCTCCCCTTCTTTTCCTTCCTCTCCTGCCTCCTCCGCCTTTGCCCCTCCTCCCTCTCCCCCTCCCATCTCCTCCCCCCTCCCCCACTTTCTCCTCCTCCTGGCTTCCTCCAGCTTCCTGTCTAGACAGCCCCCAATTAGCTGCTCATTAAGGGGGTTAAGCTGATTAGAGCACTCTCTCCCTTCCTCTGCTCTGGCCACAAGGGTAGTGCTCTGCCAACAGCCCCCCACCCCCAGCATCCACCCTCCCTCCCCTAGGAGGGGCGGGGAGCCCTGGGGGTGGGGGATCATGTCAGCCCCACCCAGGCAGCATCCCCACAGCCACACCTCTCAGGCCTTTGCCCTCTCCGTGCCCAGGTTAGAAGTGCCTTTCCTCCTGGCCATCCCCTCCCGAGGCCTTCCCTGACTACCCACCCACGAGGGCTGGAAGGGGCACCCTCTGCCCAGCTGTCAGAGTGCTCAGTTCTTGCTGCTCCTGGGGCCCTCCCGCAGGGGGTGTAGGCCCCCCCACATGCAGTTATACTGGGTGAAGCAGGCAGCTCCCTTCTCTCTGTCACATGGGGGGCTTCCCCCACGTCTTGTAGGACTGGGCGGAGGGGCGCAGAGCAAGGCCGGTGGAGGTAGTGATAGGTCTGAGTCAGCTCCACCACTTCTCTGCTCAGTGACCTTGCATCAGGCGCCAGGGCCCACGTCTGTGAAGTGGGGGTGACTCCTGTACCCCCGCACGGGGCAGCTGTGAGCAAGCTCAGACGTGCTCTGCCCACGATCTTGCAGAGGGTCCGCACCCGGCCCGCTCTGCTCCCAGGGGACTCCAGGCTGATGTCAGGACATCCGGGTTGTCAGTGCTCTGGGGAGGGGCTCCCGGCACCGAGGTGCTGGGGCCGGGGATGCTGCTCGGCCCCGATGGTGTGTGGATACCCCCGCGGAGAGTGACTGGGCCCCACGTCCACGGTGTGGAGGTGCCGAAGGGCACCCCCCATCCCGCATCGCGCATGCTTGCCAGATGGCTGTTCTCGCCAGTCACTCAGCCCCGCACACAGCACAGTGCGCCAGCCCGCGCCCTGGGGCCGCGAGACTGGGCGGTGGAGCTGGCATTCCAGCGGGGACAGGCTTGTGTGTTGAGCAAGTGGACGCATGTGCAGGTGGGTCCCCTTGTTAGCGGATGTGCTTAGACAGGTGCCAGCCCGGCGTGGGGGGACATGAAGGAGGGGTGCTGCAGGCTTGCGTGCTCATTAAACGTGGCCATTCTCAGACGGGGCACAGACCTGGCGCCTGGATGGAGACATAGAGGTATGTGTGTTGAGCAGAAAGGAGGCTGCTCGGACCCAGGGGTGGAGGGTACACGGGCCATGTCCTAACCAGAGGTCAGCTGCTCACACGGGGGCGTTGCAGGCAAGTCTGGTGAAGCACTGAGGGGTGCCCTGATGCAGGAGTTCACACTCAGGGCCTCCCGGGGCCTGTCCAGCAGCCCGGGCGGCTAGTCTTTCTTACAGGGCCCGGGTCAGGCTCCCCCTTCCCTCCGCCTGCCCTGGTTCCCCCAGTCCCCATCTCAGGAAGCTCTAGAAGGGCCTGTAGAGACGCGGTGGGGGGTGGGGTCCAGCCAGGCTCTTTCCATCCAGGACAGGCTGTTCTAGGAAATCCTCCTAAGTGAGCGTCTGCTGGCCCCAACCTCGTTCCCACCGCAGCAGCCCCGTGGCAGCAGGGAGCCTGTGGCCTCTCCTACACACACACACACACACACACACACACACACAGGGCCGACCTCCTCCCTGGCCGGCCACCCTCTGTCCCCCCAGCTCCTTCTGCTCCTGGGAAAGCTTGGCTGCCAGGCCTCTGGGGCCCGCTGACCCAGGTCCCAGGACTCACTCGCTCACAGTGCCAAGTGTGTTCAGGGCTGCCGACCAGGGTTATAACAGCAGAACCAGCTGACTGCCCTGGTGGCCATGGGGGGGCTGATTCCCAGCTTGGGTTCACCACCAGCGTGGCCGTCAGAGGGACCACAAGAGGCAGGACTGGGCTGGGGGGCATGCGTGGCAGGAGACCCCAGAAACCATGACAGCAAGCCTCAGAGGAGGGAGCCACTCTGCCCAGGGACGTCTGTGGTTGTCACACTGGGGGCTCCTGGCATGGGGGAGGGGCGCGGGCAAGGATGCTGCTGGCCTGCAGTGAGCAGGAGCGCCCCGCCCCATGACCCGCCCTGACATCAGCGGTGCTGGGTAGGAGGGAGGCACACCCCTCACCGTGTTTGAATCCATCCACTCTGGGTCTCAGTGGGTGCGTGTCCCTCTAAATTATATTTTTAAAATAATTTCTAAGCATAGCCATCTGCAGGCCCCGCGTCCCTGAGATTCCGGTTGCAGGGGTGGAGCTGGGCCCGGGACTCTGCACTGGTCACCCTCCACCTGCACATCTGGGGGACGGCAGGGGTGGGGGTGTCGGGCGGAGGGTGCAGAGGGCTCACCCCGTGTGCCCAGCAGCGGCGTGTTCTGTCCCCATCAGGACGACGGGGACGCCTGTGGCACGGTCTCTGCGGAGTCTGTGCGGTCCCGATTTACACTGTTCAATCCTGGAGGGAGGTGCAGAGCTGAGCTGGAGGCTCTTGGGGTCCCAGGGGGCCGGGGCCGCCCCAGGCGCCCAGGGAGGGGGTGAGGCCCCTCTGCACGGGATTCCCGCAGGTTGGTGTGTGCCGGGCCCTGGTCTAACGGCTGTAGTGTCCGTCTCGCTTCAGCCTCACGATGGCCCCGCGGGGAAGGCTCTGTTCCTCACCCCGGTGAGGAAGAGGTCCGCAGGCGCAGAGCCACTCACGGCCTTGTCTGCGTCGTGCCAGCTCACGTGTGCCAGACGGGGCTTCCAAAGGGACCCTGTGGCCTTGTCCAGGGCCCTGGCGGCCCCTGGGGTGGGGCAGCCCCGAGCGGACCTACCTGTGCCTAGAGGGAGAGAAGGCGGGGGCCGGGCTGACGTCCGGGGGCCTCTGTGGGCACCAGGCTCCTTGTCCTGCGGGCCATGTGACCCTGGGCAGCCCCTCTCTCTGCTCTGAGCCTTGGTTTGCAACCGTGCCTGGGCGAGTGGGCTCCCAGCCCCCGGCCCCCCGGGGTGCTGAGAGGAGGAGGGGCCAGGCTCTGCCCGCAGCCCTGTGACCCTCCGGCTCCTCCCACGCAGGCATCTCGTCCCCGGTGAAGAAGACAGAGATGGACAAGTCACCTTTCCACAGCCCATCTCCCCAGGACTCACCTCGCCTCTCCAGCTTCACCCAGCACCACCGGCCTGTCATTGCCGTGCACAGCGGTGAGCACGGGGGCCCCGGGCAGGGAGGGTGGCCCCCCTCGGCCGGGGACGTCCCACAGGCCATCTGACCATGAGTCCTATTGCTGTCACCTCCCGGCCAGGTGAGAACACCCGGAGGTGTCAGAGCGCCTGGCCCTGACTGTCTCCTGGGCCTCAGTGTCCCCTTCTGTACAGGAAGGAGGAACAGTCTGGGCTTGCCCCTTGACCTGCTCGCCTTATCTCACACTCAACCCCCACAGGGTGGGGAGGTCCCGGAAGGGGGTAGACACAGGCCAGGCCACACGAAGGCCACCCAGGGGATACAGGGGCGCCACGTGGTCAGGTGGCCTCACGTGTAGCCGAGGGAGACGGACTCAGGCAGCCACGGGGCGGGCACTGAGCTGGGCACGGTGCCCCTGGCTCTCCATAAATGGCCGCCTCCTGGGCTGTGTTTAGGACCGAATGAGCTAAACCCAGGGCTTGAATATCACGGGGACCCCGTTGTTAGGATGGTAGTGGTTTAGCACAACACAAGGTAGACGCACACACAGGGAGGCAGGTCAAAATCAGCACGGTGCCGGGGTGCAGCCCCCGGGTCGGCAAACCAGGCCCACGGCTGCCGGCTGTAAATCAGGGTCCGTGGGTGCATGGCCACGTCCACCTGTTGACACGTCGTCTGTGGCCACTCTCAGGCTGCGGGGGGGGGAGAGTCCAGTAGCTGCAAGAGAACTTAGGACCTGAGGAGCCAAAAGTAGGTCCTGCGTGGCTGGAAGCTAGAGCGAGGAAGGGGGAGGGAGCAGTAGTGGAAGCAGGGCTGCCTTTGGGGTGATGGAAATGGCCTAGAATGTCAAAGTGAATATACGAACAGCGTCTGGATTGTTCAGAAAAAGAAAAGAAAGCAAATGTTACGCGGGCACATTACTCACCCGCGAACAGGAGCGAGGTGCCCACCCGGCGCTGCCCCAGGGACGGACCCCGAGCCCACGACACTCAGGGAGGGAACCAGACACAGAAGGCCCCACGGCGTGTGAGTCCACGTGTGTGACACGTCCAGAACAGGCTCGTCCACGGACGGGAAGGGGGCTCATGGGGGTTCGTGGGTGCTAGGGAGAGGCTGGGGGGTGACCGCGATGGGGACGGAGTTCCTTTCAGGATGATGGGAATGTCCTAAAAGAAACTGTCGGGGTAGTTGCACAGAGAATGTGCTAGAAACCAGCAAACTGTCTAGGGAAAGAGCCCGCCGAGCCCTGGGGTGGGCTGTGGGCTACGGGGCCAGACCTTCCCCTGTGCCTGCCAGCTGCTTGCTATGTGGTCTGGGGCGGGGGACATAACCTCAGAGAGCCCCCATGTCCTCCTGTTCCAAAACCAAACGAAACTGGGGCGCCTGGAGGTCTCAGTTCGGCGTCTGACTCTTGATCTTGGCTCAGGACTTGATCTTGGTCGTGAGTTCAAGCCCCACATTGGGCTCCATCCTGGGTGTAGAGCATACTTTAAAAACAAACAAACAAACAAAAAAAAACGGGGGTGATACCAGAACCCCGTGGGCTTATGGTAGAAGTCCTCGAACTTGAGGGTATAAAGGGCTGGGTTTTGCTCAGGGGCTGGGAGACCACGCCCCCAGCCAGAGCCTCCACTGACCGCCCCTGCTGGTCTCCACAGGGATCGCCCGGAGCCCTCACCCATCCTCGGCCCTACACTTCCCCACGACCTCCATCCTGCCCCAGACGGCCTCCACCTACTTCCCACACACGGCCATCCGCTACCCGCCCCACCTCAACCCCCAGGACCCGCTCAAAGATCTCGTGTCGCTGGCCTGTGACCCAGCCAGCCAGCAGCCTGGACCGGTGAGTTTGGGGGACTTGGACCTCCCCTCTGCCCCACGGGGCCGCCTGCCCATACATGGCTCCAGGGGACCTCCCCGGGGGCCCTGGCACATCACGCGGCTGTCCCGGGCAGCCCTCTGCCAGGCAGCCTCTGTCGTAAATGGTTTCTTGGATGGCAGGGCCGCGTTCCCTCGTCTGAAGTGCCCGGAGCCCGGCCAGGTCAGAATGAAGGCTTTTCCAGGTGTTGGAATCAACAGCACACGGTTTACCCCAAATCACACGTGGTCCCATGGCCTCCGCGCAGGCCCACCTTTGCCAGACTTCACAGAAGCTTTTGGTGTTCAGAGCCTTTGCATTTTGGAGCTGTGGGCGAGGTGGTTGGATGAACTCATCCTCGTAGCGAACGAGGGGAGCATACGGACCCACTGGTGGGGTCGGATGTTGTTCAGGGTGACGTGGCGTCTCGTGGAAGGAACAGACGGGTAAAGAGTGGCTTAAGGAGGAAATGCAGGGTCCCAGGATGCTTCTGGAGGCCTGCGGGGTCAGGCGAGCGGGCGGCAGCGGCACCCACCAAACTCGCCTGGTCACCAAGCCCGGCCCTCCCCCGCAGGGCCACCGACGGCCGCCCGAGGCAGAGGGGGCGCCTGCCGCCTTAACCACCTGTCTCTCTGTTCCTCCCAGTTAAATGGAAGTGGTCAGCTCAAAATGTCCAGTCACTGCCTTTCTGCTCAGATGCTGGCACCCCCGCCCCCTGGGCTGCCGCGGCTGGCGCTCCCCCCCGCCACCAAACCCACCTCCGAGGGAGGAAGCACGTCGCCGACCTCGCCCTGTAAGCACTCGGGAAGTGGTGCCCGTGGCAGGGCGGGCGTCCCTGAGGGGCCCCCTCCCCTCCCCTCCCCGACTGCTGGGGTCAGGGGCTTGGGCCTGGCCTGCTGGGTACTGGTGAGTTTGGTGGGTCCCCAGATAGAGGCCCTGGGGGGCCATGTGGTCGGGCCCACGTGGGGCCAAGGCAGGCTTAGGGAGCGGCAGGAGAGGGCCAGGGGGGCATCTGGGGTCCCGCGTGCCCGCCCCTGGCCTCTCAGCCCTCCTCCGTGCAGTGAGCAGGTGGCAGTAAGTGAAGATCTCAGACTGGGGGCCCTGGGGGCAGAAATCGCCCCCAGATGCCTTTTATTTGTGGAAAATGAGAATTTCTTGTTGTCTTAGAGTCAGGACAGTTCACATGAAAATTCCGGAGTTATGCGTTCTTGGCAAAAAGCAGCAGCCACGACAGGCCCCATTCCTGCTGGTGACCCAGGCGGGGCCATGCCTTTAGATGGGACAGTCCCGACCTGCCCACCTGACCCTAGGAGACCTTGAGTTGATTGCCTCGCCTTCTAGAAACTTCCACCCTCTGGACGTGGTTCCAGATGACCGCTCGCTGGCCCCTCCTGCACCCCCTAGTACAGGGCAGCTCCAGGCTGGGAAGTGGCTCCCAAAATCGCACTCCTGGGGTCCGGCCCCATCAGTGGTGGCTCTGCACCCAGTCTCTCCCTGGACCCCAGTGCAGGCTCAGGTGGGCCGTCCACCCTCTTCCAGGACGCTGCACCCTGGCCCGCCGGCCTCTGGGTGTCCCCCAAGGCTGTCTCAGCCGCTGCCCTGAGCAGATGATCTCAGAGACCCCAGACCTCTCCGTCTGTCCCTCACACTCTGAGCTGAGTAGGAGGGCCAGCAGCTCGCCCCCTTCCCCGCAGGCACACCCCTGCCCCCACCATCCAGGGCTGGCCAGCACCCAGGGTAGCTGCATGAGCAGACGGGCCTTCTCTGAATGCCAGATGCGGTGCGGGGCGCTGGGTTTGAATCCCGTCTCTGCGCTCACTCCCCACGTGTCTTCACAGAAACGTCCTTGCTGTCTGAGCCTCCCGTTTTCTCAGCTGTAAAATGGGACGGTCACAGAGCGCCCAATCTCAGGGTGGTGGGGAGCGAGGGGAAGAGCTAGGTCGGGGAGAGCATCGAGCGCCAAGCCAGGCACAGAGTAGAGAGTAAATACTGAATGCACCGGCCGGGGTACCCCGTGCTCTGCCCACTCTCTCGTCTGCAAGACGGGAGCGATCACCACGTTTGCTAGATGGAGGCCTCCGCTGGTCCACCGGCCCGGGCCTGAATTCCCTCTCCTTCTGCACCTGGTTTTAACGGCACGTGCAGCCTGCTCGCCTCCCCCTGCCAGGGCCCCCAAGCCCCCCCCCCCCCCCCCCCCCGCTTACCCCGGCCTGGCCGATACCACGCAGGGACGCGGGGACTCTTCCCGCCACGCCGGGGCCCGGCCTGTCTGAGGCCCCCTGCAGCCCTGGGCTGTGAATTATTCACTTGCCAACAAAACATAGCTGGTGGGATGAAAACATAACTATAAACGTCAACAGAAATATGAACTTGTGTGTGCGCACACGCGTGTGTCCGCGAACGCCCGACCTTCCCTGTGCAGTCTCCAAGAGGAAGCTTAATAAATAAAGGGCCCTCAATAATTGATGGCACCACCTCCCCTCCCGCCGGCGCGGGACGCAGGCCGCGGAGCAGCCTGAATAATTCACGGGCGGTTTCTGATGATGCCTCTTTTATCTCGTGCTTTCCCTCTCAGCAGATGCCCCGCCTGTGTGACCCCAGGGCCCGACAGCGTGGGCTTTCCGGGGTGTCCGGATCGGCTGGGGAGGGCAGCAAGCTTGGAGGCGTCGGGTGCTGGGTGCGAAGGCCCGGCTGTGTGACCCTGGGCAGCGGCCACCCTCTCTGGGTGCTCCCGCACAGCCCCCTTCGCTAACGGGCTCTCGGTCTCTCTCCTCCCCGCAGCCTACTCTACGCCCGGCACGTCCCCTGCAAACCGTTCCTTTGTGGGATTAGGACCAAGGGATCCAGCGGGCATTTATCAGGCACAGGTAGGGGCCGAGAGGCCGGCTGGTGGGGGGCAGGGAGGGGCAGGGCAGAGGGGCCCGCCTGGGTGCGCAGGGAGAGGCCGGCCTGCTGGTCCCATGCCACCCCTCCAGCTGCACCCCTGGCACGGTGGCCATTGCGAGTGGCAGGGGGCCAGCTTCCCGTACCCTTCCAGGGCCTCGAGCCCATGCCCGGGGACGTGGTATGGCCCCCAATCCCGCTTTGCCGCTTCCCAATGGGAGACACTCACAGCAGAGCTGCTGCGAGGCCAGGGCTATTACCACCCCAGGCCCATTTGTACAGATGGGAAGACTGAGGCCCGCAGAGGCGAGGGGATTTGCCCAGGATCACACAGCACGTCAGCCCAAGCTTGCAACCCCCAGCCTTTGTCCCCTTCCATGCTACTGGCCAGAGGGACCAAGAAAAAGCGGGGCAGAGGGGAGCCGTGGGCTCTAGGACGCCAGCGGCAGCTGGGGAAACGGAGGAAGCCTATGGCCGGGGTGGGGCCTCCCAGTAAAGCCCGTGCACCCCCACCCCAGGCTGCAGTCCATGACGCGGAGAGGGGAGTCATAGAGGCAGGCTTGGCATAACTGCTGCTAAGTGCGCACCAGGGCCGGCGGAGGGGGAGGGGCCGAGGACCAGACCCCGAGGCTCAAAGAGGAGGAGCGGCTCAAAGAGGAGGAGCGAGTGGCCTGAGGCTGCGCAGTGGAGGAGGGCAGAGCCCTCATGGGTCCAGAGCTAAGAGTCGTGGCTCCCAGCTTCCCGCGCGGGGTTGGGGTCGGAGTCGAGTCTGTGCCGCATGCTGGCTGGGAGTGTGTTGGCAGATGGTGCATGGGGTGAGGGCTGGACTCTGGAGCCCCCGCCCCCCAGTGTGTGTTGGGGAGGGGGTTGTAGGGTGTCAGACAGCCCAAGGGCAGTGCCAGGCACTGCAGTCCCTCCAGTGCCCAGGTGCACAGAGAGGGCAGCCCGGGGCTCCCCAGCATCCCCAAATTGCCAGAGCCACAGAGCATGGGCATTTGTGGGACCCGGGGGCCACATGTGGTCCCTCCGGTGGCTGGGGGAGGGTTTCCTGCAGTAGGGTGTGGGCGGGGATTGAGCAGGAGGTGGAGAGATAGCTGCGCCCGCCCCCCCATCCTCAGCTAAGACCGGAATTGGCTGGGGACCCTCCTGGGCAGACCTGGTTGCTGCTGGCAGCTCGCAGGGGCCGGAGTATACAGAAGGCCTTGGCCCTCCCTCCCTGCCCGGGCCTCAGCAGTGAGTGTTAGGGCCAGGAGGTCAGGGCTCACACCTGGCTCTGCTTTACCCACTCTGAACCTCCGTCTCATCTTCTGGCCTTGGACACCTCCCAGGGAGCATTTCCTCAGGGACCAGTTTTATCTAGAAAGGGCACCAGAAGGCGAAGAGATCGCCCTACATACCCTTGTAAACCCCAAATATTAAGCATTCTGCCTTGCAGAACTCCGGCCAGGACCCAGACAGGGATCTCTTGTGGGGTGACTCCAGGACTCCCCGCTTTGGGTTTTGGGTACACCATGGCCACCCTCTGTCAGTCCCAGCGTGGACACTCCCGCTCCCCGGTACTCTGGAGCCTGGCATTTCCTGTCCTGCCCCCACCCCACGGCCCTCCCCCAGTGGGAGGCTGAGAATGTCCCAACTGCTTCTGAAACCAAGGGTAATACACAGTGACCAGGAGGAGGCCTTGCCTGCTAAACTCTTCTCCAGGCCCCCAGCCCCCGCCTCACCTCCCCGTTATCGACCTCTACATGGGGGTCCCCCCCAGCAGACGTCCTGGAAGAGGAAGGAAACCGAGGCAGGCCAGGGCAGTACTTTGGCTCTATGGGCTTCTCATGGCCCCGTCTTGGCCGGTGTGCCCCAGTCTGGTGGGGAGGCACCTCAGGGAGTGGGCACCTAGCCCCTGCTTGGGTTGGGAGGGATTGGAGCTGGTACAAAGACTAGCCAGCAGAAGCCCAGGACAAGGGTGCCCGGGCAGGGGCTCGGCACTGACGAAGGCTGGAAGTGCTGGAGAATCAGCTTGAATGTGGGCTTTGTCCTGAGGGCCATGGGGAGCCACGGAAGGTTTTTAAGTGAGGGAGGGGCACAGCCAGATCTGGAAAGGAGAGAGAACTTTCTGGGGCTGGTGTTGCTGGGGGACATGGGACATGGAAGGGATTGGTGAGAGGCTCCCAAGGGAGCCTGGGTTGTGGGCGAGGTGAGTCCCCAATCTGGGTAATCAGGGAGGTCCGCTCTGAGGGGAGCCCCTGGCAGCGCTGCTGCCCCTGGCTAGACCACAGGGCCCTGGACTAAGGGCACCCCAGTTCCCTAGTGGGGTCAGGCGCCCCCTCCCTGCTCCCTGCAGACGCTGAAGGGAAGGGAGGAAACCATGAGACCCTGCCCCCCCATTCCGGAGCCCGTGTGTGAAGGGCTCAGAGCTTAGAGGCCTCTCGTTTCTGACCCAGTCAGCACTTCTGCCTCCGCCTTCATTATTCCTGGGAGGTTTGCTTTCCTCTGGCCCCCCAACCCCCAGCCCCGCCCCCCCAGCCTACAGCAGCTTCTCCTCCGCACACCCTTCCATCTCTGTCTTCATCCTCCACCACGTCAGTGCCCTTCCCCAGCCAGTACCCTCTCCCCTATCGATATCCCCTTCCCCTTCAGTGTCTCCCCCATCAATATCCCCTCCCCCAGCAGTGCCCCTCCCCCATCAATATCCCCTCCTCCACTAGTGCCCTTCCCCCTGATCAGCATCACCTTCCCCCCATCAGTGCCCCTCTCCCTTCGGTCCCCCCCCCCCGCCAAATCCAGCTGATCTCCCCCTGGTCAGTTACCTACCTCCTTCATCTCCCCCATCAGCCCCCCCAGTCCTGAGCCATCCATCATTTTGGTCCCCAGAGCGGGGCTCCATGGGCCCATACACCTCTGCCCCCTCCGCTGTGATGGGACCCCCACCCCTGGCTGAGCATTTTACACCAGGACCCTTTCTGCCCAGAAGCACATGACGCATCCAGCAGATGAGTGAGCCGGGGACCAGAGGGGTTCAGCCACGTGCCAGAGCCGGGACCTCACCCCCGGCACCCCTGGCCGCAGCCTCCTCGGCTGAAGGGGAGGATGTTAAGTTACTGGGGCCAGAGGCCTGGGAGGGAGGAAGGAGGAAGGGCCGAGGGGCGGCCACCATGGGGTAGGATCACGCCCAGAGTCTGTCTGGTTGCCAACAGAAACCAGACATGAGGTAATGGCCAAGATGAACTTGAACTTGGCTGGAGGTGGGGGGCTGGGAGCCAGGGCGCCAGTTCACTGGGATGGCCCACGCGGCAGCCTGGTTGGAGGGGCCCATCTAAATTGATTTAGAGCAGGGGTGAGGGGCAGCGCGGAGTCCCCAGGGCCCCAGGCAGGTGCGTTGGATGCATTTCCGTTTCCGGGGAAAGGGCCTGTATGGGGGCTTCCCTGTGGAGACCCAGGCTGGAGCTGTCCCTGAGCCTGAGCCTCAGTCCCCCCACCCCCCGCCTCCGTGGAAAGTGGAGGTCATGACACCTCAAGGGCCAGGCTAGAGGTCAGACCTGGGCAGGGGCCAAGCAAGGGCCGGAAGAACCAGGCAGGCCCGAGTTGGAATTCCACTCTGGTGCTCCTGCGCTGGTGGACTTAGGAAAATGACTTAACTTCTCTGAGCCCATATTTTCTTTGCTTTGAGACAGGATGGTGGGAGGCATAGTCTCTCCTTCATGGGGATTCGGGGGGGGATCCTTAAATGGGAAAACGTTTGTTTAAAAAATGAAAGCAAACAGCTCTGGTTGTGGTGCCTGGACAGGGTGGCCCTCGGTAAAGATTCGGCTTGGGGAGGGAAGCCCAGGGCAGAGCCGCGTCCTCTCCCCGTTGTAGACTCAGGGCTCCAAGGCGCAGAGATCTGGTTGTAAACAAGACTCCAGAACGCTCAGATAGATTTAAATTGCAGATAAACGAGAGATTACAAATAAGTTTGAAGGAATTGCTTTAGCACAAGCGTGTACCAGAAGTTGCACAGTATACGGGTTTCCCTGTGGCTCCTCCAGAATTCGGGTGTCGCTGGGCACCCCGTGGTTCGTCCAGCAGCCTTGTCCAGGGTCCTCTAACAGGTCGTGTCACGTCCGGGACAGGGGAGACGGGTCCCAGGGTGGCGGGTGCGGGCAGTGGCCAGCGCAGTCAGTGGTGGAGCCTGACCCCCGTTTCTCTCTCTCTCCTCCCTCTCTCCTCTCTCCCCGTGTCCCTGTCGGGCACCCAGTCCTGGTATCTGGGATAAGAAAGATTTTTTCCCACGCCCTGCTCCTTCGTCGCGGGAATCCCAGCAGGGGCGGCACAGCCGGCCCCTGGCCCACGTTTTCAGTGGAAAGTTAGAGCGAGCAAGAACACCCCGCCGACTCCCAGCCTGGCCGAAAAGACAGAACAGACACAGGAGGGAAACAAGCAAAAAGAAAAAAAGAAAAAAAAAAAGACAAACGGAGAAAAACACCATAAAAATAAACCCACACCCATCCAAGAAGACAAAAGGTAAAGACGGCATCCCCTCAAACTCGCGGGACGCCGCGGCCACACCGGAGGGCCAGGCCCCGCCACCGCCCCGAGGCCACGCAGGGCACCTTCCTCAGTTCCTCATCTCTGGCTGCTGCTGCGCCCAGGACCAGGTGAGCGCGGCCCGGTGCCCCTGCCCAGGCCCCACGGGCAGGACACCCAGCAAGGCCACCTCTCCCTGCGTCCCCGCTGCCGCCGGGATGTCGGCCGGCCTCCGCCACGGTGTCTGCCGAGAGGGGAGGCCGGCGCTGCGGGGAGGCTGGGGGGGCCGGCGAGGACCCCAGCGGCGGGCAGCAGAGGCCGCCATGGAGGCCCGGGTGGGCAGGGAAGCGACGAGGGCAGAAGAGGGTTGTGGGGAGACCCTGGGTGTCGCCAGGGGACTGGGACGCGTGGCAGGAACTTTGTAAGAAGCGTCCTGCCGCCGGGGGACCGCCGTCTGCCCCAAAGCGTGCGCGCTCGGCCGGGCTTGCTCGGGACTTGGTCGTTCAGCCCCGTGCCTGCCCTGTTTGGGAGAAGTCTCTATGCAATTGACCCCCAGCTCCACCCCGCGGCATAGGAGGCCACCCCACCCTGCACCCCGCTGGCCCTGCTCCACACCCGCCAGGGGAGGGACCCACGTTGCACACACTGTAAGAAATGCACTTTCCGAGGAAGGGGCTGGGGGAAGTGGAGAGACCCGGAGCTTCCCAGGAGGGGACACCTGTCCGGAGCCTCCATCCACCCGAGCCCCGGGAGGGGAGGACCCCCCTCCCCGCTTAGCCCACGGAGGTGGGAGGTGAGAGCGAGTGGTTTAAGTGCCTGATTCCCACCGCCCGCCCCCCTTTGTCCAGCTGAAATGGGAAGTGGCCACAGGCCCCTTCCATTCCCTCCCACAACCTGGCCGCCTCCAGTCGCTGACCCTCATTGCTGTGCTCCCCTCAGAGCTAGAGAGATGGGACCCCCCCCAGTTGGCCGCAGCGGCAAAGCTGGGCACCCCTCCAGCCCTGCTGCGCTCGGGCGCGGGGTGGGATCAGGGGAGCCAGCAGGCCCTCCTTCACCTCCTCTGCCAGTGCCTTACATCCTGGAGCGACACCCCCTCCCTGGTGCCTCCCAGCCCAAAGGGGGACCACGGTTTGCACTTTCATCTTCCCCTGCCGAAGCGGGGTGCAGCCGGGGAGGTGCATCACAGCTGGGCCCCCATGAGGAAAGAAGGCCGGGCGACCGTAGTCCATACGAGCCTGGATGGGGTTGGGGGGGTTCTGGCCGGGGGAGGGTGGGTTGGCGCCTAGGGGGTCCCCTGTGGCCATGTGGGGGACCTCCCATCTGCTAAACGTAAACGTTTTCCGTTGAGCCGCTCCAAAAACACTAAGCTGGGGACACCGGGTGCCCCCCAACCCCGGCTCCCTGGCCCCATCCCCACCCCCACCCCAGGATGGCCATCTTGGGTGGGGGGCCCGGGAGGGGGTGTTAGGTGTTCTAGGGTCACCAGGCCTGAACACAGGAACCCCTCCCATCCCATCCCATCCCATCCATCTGAGTCCCAACTGGCCGCCTCCACGCCTGGCCCTGGGGAAGACCTTCTGCACCACGACGCCCCACCCCCTGGCCTGGGCCAAAGCCATCATCCTGGGCTGGGCCTCCACCTCACCTGCTCCCAGCCTGGCCCTCCTGGCCCTCTCCTGGTACCCCAGGCCTGGCCAGCCTCCTCCCACCTCCCCAGAAACTGGACTTTCCTCCCAAACCAGCCCAAGGGGCTTGGCAAACCCAGTCAACCGTAAAGAGAAAGACCCTTCCCCATCAACCCCCCTCCCATTGTCCAGAGGCATTCAAGTACCCTTGGTCCGTCCGTCTGTCCCCAGGGCCCCCTCCACTGGGTGGCTGCCGGGGACCAAAGCGTGGGCCGCTCTCCGGGAGGGTAGGAGGGGGTGGGTCGTGCAGTTGGGGTATCCGGAAGCTTCTCAGCCGGGAACCTTAGGGTGCGGGTAGGCGGGGTAGGAGAGGGGCACCTGGCGGCCCCCAGCTACCTAACTTTGCATGGTGCTTAGTCGGGGATTCCTGTGACCTGGCTCCTGATGTCAGCTCACCGCGGCTGATACTGCATGGCAAATTATACCTGGCTCTATCTCCCTCCCCCAGCCCTCCCCCAGCCCTCCGACACTACCCCCTCCTCTTTAAAAAAAAAAAAAAAAAAGATACAAAAAAAAAACCTTAAAAAAAACTCCATGTTTCCTAATTTGCACGAAATTTTCTACCACATGATGTGCCTTGCCTTCCGAAAATAAGTATTACCTTTAAACAATATCAGCGCACACAGATAGCTGCATGCACTGCTCGTGTAGTTAAAAACAAAAAGACAAAACAATGACATGAAATAAAAAATAAAAATTGAAGAGGGATGTATCTCTATTTGTAAAAAAAAATTAAAAATAAGAATTAAAAAAAGAAAGAAAGCAAGCTAGAAAAGCAGTCCACAGAACAGTCACCCCATGGTCTGCCCCGCCCCCACCCCCACCCCAGCTCTGTCTCCACGGCTCCTGCTGCAGTGAGGGTGCGCCCTGGTGCTCTGCTGCCCCCAGCCCCACCCCTGGGCTCCAGAGGAGTCCCTTCCGAGGCCCCCCGCCCACAGCAGCGGACAGACCTCAGGGGTGAGCCCTGGCCCCACGGGGTGGCCATCCTGCCTCCACCCAGACTCCCCGTCCCACCCCTCCTGCAGGCTGGCGTCCCCCTGGCTCAGGGTCACATTGCCGCCCCACCCCCCAGGCTCCCCTCCTTGCCCCACACCCCCCTGCCTTCTTGCCAAAGGACTCGCAGTCCCCCCTCTCCTGGAGACCAGCCTGGGGCGGCGCTCCCCTCCTGCCCCCTCCCTGCCCCCAGCACCCACTTCTGTCTTCCAGCTGTGACTGTGGGGGGTTATCTGGGGTGAAACAAACAGAAAACAGAAGCCAAACCCAATATATGCAATATCTGTCTGTCCACCACGGGCCCAGCGAGGGGGCCCACGGGGACGGCCCCTGGGCACGGGCCTCTGTCTGGTGGCTGCTCGCGCTGGTGTCTTGTCCTTGATTTCATGTCCTCTTATTTTTTGCTTCCTTTCTGTTTTTTCCTTTCTTTCTTTGTTGTTGTTGGTTTCTTTGGGGTTTTTTTTCCTCCAGTTTCCTTTGCTTTTTACTCGACCAAAGCTGAGACAGTAGCAGCCGGCTAGCGGGGTGTCTGAGGGCTGGGTTCTTCAAGCTCCGGCCCCCCATGCATCTCCTGTGGGGACACGGCAGGCAGAGGGTCCCCCCCCCAGAGCAGGGAGGGGCCCCGTGGGCCAGCCCAGCTTCCATCCACCATCACACACTCATCCCATGTCTTTTCAAAAGACGCCCCCCGCAAGTCCCGGGGGGCAGGTCGCACTCTCAGTGGCCAGTGGCCGTGGCGCTGCCCCTAAGAACTGTCCTTTGGTCCGAGAGCTCAAGGCCCTGCGTGTCATGTTTCATGAGGCAGATTTCTGGGTTTTAGTCTCTTCCCCCCAGAACTGGGGAGCAGACACCTAGGGGGGCAGCGTCCCATCCAGGACCCCTCCCCCAGGGCTTCGCGGGGACCATGCTGTCCCTCCGCAGCCCGCCCCCAGCTGTGTGCCCCGCTGAGTAGGTAGTGCGGTCCTGGGCCTGTCTGCTCCCCCCAGAGGAAAGGCTGCAGACGGAATAAGGCGGTGACCCTGGGACGCAGACCCTTCCCCAGCTCTGCAGTTCGGGTTGGTTTCTCCAGGCCCGGGTTGCGTTGTTTTTTACATGTGTGAAACTAACATGTTCTCAAACCCCATCCCCTCCCACGCCTGCTGCCCCCCCCCACCCATTGTTCCCCACCCACGGGAGGCCCCCCAGCCTGACCCTGGGCTCCAGCCGTGCTGTGGGAGAGAAGAGAGGCCTCCCAGATATATGCAAGTGGTCCTCACGCCTCCCTGCCGTGAGGGCATGGGATCCTGACCGGGGTGGAAAAGGAGGTGCGCAGGGGTGGGAAGCCCCGGCCCTGTCCGACTGAGGAGAAAGAGGGTCAGGGGGCCCCAGGCCCGGGTCCGCCACCCAGGCTCCCGCCGAGTTCCGAGCCCAGACCCCCCGCCCTGAGCTAGACAATCAGAACCAAGAGGAACCCTGAAGGAGACCTGGGGGGTGTCTGCACCCCCTAAGCAGCAGACAATTCCAGCCTCCCCCACACATCCCCGTCTCTGCTCTGGAACCTTCTGTCTGTCCCCAGGGACGACAGCCCGTTAGGCAGGAGCTTGGGGCTAGGATCAGCTTGCGGACCCTCTCCCCGCTCTGGCTTCTCCCACGGTACTTAGACCTCCATGTAGGGACACACACACACACACACACATACACACGTATAAATATATATAATTTTGGAGCTTTTTCTCATAATACAGGTTCTGTGGCTACTTTTTATTTTGACTTGGATTCCCTCTCTGAGGCCCTGGTTGCTACTTTCTTCGTGGAGGGTGTTGGTAGAAAGGTTCCAGAGACCCATCCTGACATCAGCTTCCTCCGCATGCCCCCATCTCTCCCTGTTTCTGCCTCTCTGGACCCCTGAGAGTCCCACCTCTAAACCGACCCGGCCTCCCCATCGGTCCGTCCGTCCACCCCGTGCCGCCCCCGCCCCCAGGCGAGGCAGGGAGCCCACCCAAAGCCGCACCCGCGGGACTTGTCGCCAGCGATACCAAAACAAGACTTTTCCCAAGCAGTGCCTCACATGTCCGCTGGTGCAGCTTTAGGGTCCTCCCCTGTGCCCCAGGGGCCCCCCAGGCCTCAGGAAAGAGGACGTGGGATCCAGCAGGAGTCAGGGCTCGGACAGGAAGGAAGTCACGCACCCCCCCAAGCTGCTGCCCTCCCCACAGCCCTCCATTCACACCTCCTGGCTAGAAGGGGCCCCCCCCCCGGGAAGGGGACGAAAGCTGTCCCAGCCCCCTCCAGTTAGGAACCCCCAAAGTCCCCTCCCCAAATGCATCAACACCGCATCCTCCCATCTTGGGTCCCAGCCAGGCCTCCAAAACCAAAGTCCCTTCGAATTCGGGGGTCCTGGCCTCTGCCCCCAGCTTCCTGCCCTCCCACCCCCAGGACCCCACATGGGGGAAGACAAGAGAGTCTGAGGGACAGAGCACCCAGCGCGGAGGAAGGACAGAGACCCACCTGACTGAGTTTCCTTTCTCTTTCATCCCCCTTCCTTCCTTCCTTCCTTCCTTCCTTCCTTCCTTCCTTCCCTCCTTCCTTCCTGTCTTTGAAAACTTTTTGGTGGTGTTGCTCTTTATTTTCATTTTCTTTTCCCTCCAAGATATTTTAGGGTTCTCCCCCCCCCATTTTGTATTTTACTGATATTACCAGGATAGTTTACTCTGTCTCTCGCTTCCTGCTTCCCGCACACACCGGATCACACACACACACACACACACACACACACACACACACACACCATGCTCCGAACCCCGGTCGGGAGAAGGGCCGGGCCGGGGCTGCCCCCGCCGCGCCGGGACATCCTGCAGACCGCCGGACCTGCCCCTCGCCCGTCCGCCCCCCTCACGGCATACTCTGGTCATAACCTTGTATATTACGCAGTCCTTTCGGGTTTTTGCAGTCGCGCCTACCTAAGTACCATTTACAGAAAGTGACTCTGGCTGTTATTATTTTGTTTGTTTGTTTCCCTATGCAAAAAAAAAAAAACAAAAACAAAAAATGGAAAAAAATGAAACAAGGGGGGGTTCCATAAAAGATTCAATAAAAAGCAAAAAAAAAAAAAAAAGACAAAAGAAGGAAGAAAAAATGTATAAAAATTAAACAAGCTATGCTTTGACTCTCGCTGACTGTCCTGGGTCCTCCTTTCCGTGCTGTTCGGGTAGTTCTGTGCCAGAGTGAAGGGAAGGGGCTGCGGGGCAAGCGGGCAGGTGTTGAGACGTTTGCGTCCATCCGGTGGCTCCCAGGGACCCTCCACAGTGCGTGGGGACGTTTGTTGGCAGGGGCGCTCCTGGCATGGAGGGCTGGGGGTGCCGTGCAGCCCCCCACAGCACCCAGAGCACCCCCACAGAGAGCGATCTGGCCCCATGTCGGTGTCCGCAGAGCCCGCGAGAGGGACTTGCCTTACACGCTGACTTCGGTGAGCTCTGGGTTCAGGTCCTTCCCGCAGTGCCCCCGGTGGCTCCAGTGGTCTTCCCACTCCTACGAGGGGCCATTTCACACCCCTGAACCTTGGCTCCTGCTCTTGTGCTGCTCATCGCTGCCTCCCTGCTCTACGCAGACCCTTCAGGTCCCACAACAGCATCTTCTTCCCCCAGGAGGCCAGCCCACCTTTCCCCAGTGTGGCTTCCTCCCCGACCAGCCTTGAATCTCCCCAGGGTCTTCGGGCAACAAACTCCATGGGCATCTACGGAGCATCGATTCTGTGCCAGGAAATTCCGCCCCCACCCCGGCTCCAAGGACAGAACCTGGCACACAGTCAGTGCTCCATAAATGTACAGAATGCTTTCCCTCTTTTTCCACCTGGCAAACTCCCATTCATTCAGCAAAGATTTCCTGAGCATCTGCTGAGTACCAAGTACCAGGGACACAGCAGGGAACAAAATGCCCAAAATAACTTGCCTTCACAGCCCTTACAGCTCCAAGTTGGGAAGATGCATGGCAAACAGGAAAAATAAGTAAAATATGTATCAGAGGAGGTAAGTGCCGAAGAAGTAAAGCGAAGTAAGGGGTAGGAAAGCGGGTCTCACATGAGGAGGTTAACATTTAAACAGAGATGAATGGAAGGAGGGAAACAGCCCCCTGGAAATCTGACAGATGAGTGTTTCAGGCAGATGGCACAGTCTGTGCAAAGGCCCTGGGGTAGGACCCTGCCTGGCATGTTGGATGAACAGCCAGGAGGCTCCACGTGACTGGAGCAGAGTGAGGGACCAGGGGAGGAGGGGAGGGCAGGGAGAGGAGGGGACAGGTCCTAAGGGTCTTGTGGGCCTTGGGGAGGACCTGGGCTTTTACCCCAGGGAGGAGGGAGCCCTGGAGGGCTGTGGGCAAAGGACAGCAAGACCCGCCTTCGTTCTAACAACCTCTCATCCTGGAGGCCTTCCCCACCCGCCTGGGCAAAGTCCCTGTTCACGCTCCCAGCCCCCAACCCCTCCCACCCCAGCCCTGATCACTCAGGCCTGGCAGCAGTCCTGTCCAGTTCTTCCCCCAACGCCGGCAGCCATGGGGGCTTCTCAAAGGCTGGGGTCGGAGAGGAGGGAGGCTGTGGGGCATAGGAGCATCGCAGGTGTGAGGGGCGCTTACTTCCCTTTTTTGGTGGGCTGGGATCTGTGAGTCCTGGCCCATCATCCTACCCCCCACTTCAAGTCCCCCAGAGACCTCCAAGGAACCCCAAGACGGGCAAGCAAAGCTCCGCTGCCCAGGCTCCTTCCATACTACCCAGACCCACCCCGGAGGGACGAGTACATCCCTTTTTAGTGATGGGGACACTGAGGCACCCAGGCGCAGTGCCCTGCACTACACGCAGATGCACGGCCCCACGCCACCGTCCAGACAGGAACGGACCACAGTCGTCAGTGGCGTGGGAGGGGTCCCAGGCCCCCCAGATCCCACACGTTCCCTTCCCACGCACCACCCCAACAGGGCTGGGTGCTTCTGACCTCAGCAGCGAGGTTCTGGCGCCCCCTCGTGGGCGGGGCGAAGATCTGGACCCAGAAGCCAGGTCTTGGGGGGAGGGGCCACCTGCGCCCCAATCCCCACCGTCCGGCCCCTCCCCGCAGCGGGAAAGGGGGCGCTAGCAGGAGCTTCTTTTGGGGGTGAAGGTTCAGGCTGTTATGGGGCTCTGACAGGGTTGGGGGCTCATCTCGGGTAGAGGCTCAGGTGGGATGGGGGTTCAACCGGGGCTCCGGAACACAGCCACGGTTGAGTCAGGGTTAAGGGTCAGTCAGGGCTAAGGGGCTCAATAAGGGCTGGGGGGCTCGCCAGGGTTGGGGGGTCAGTCAGGGCTGGGGGGGTTAACCAGGGCTGGGGGGCTCAGCCGGTGGGGGTCTGCCTCAGACCGAGGTCGGGGCTCAGCTGGGCGGCGGTGAGGGGGCAACCTGGCCCTCGATCTCAAGGAAAGCCCCAGTGTTTTTCAGACACTGGCCCCTGAAGTGATGCCTTCTTGGCTTTGGGGGCTGTTCCAACACCGCGGGCTGTTTGCCATCCCTGGGCCCCCACTGAAGGCCATAAAAGGGGGGCAGGCTTGTGACAGCCACAAAATGTCCCCCACCATTTCCAAACGCCCCTAGGGGAGAAGACACGCCCCCTGCGGAAAAGAAGGAGTCACACAGCCCCTCCCCCTGCCACAGGACCGCAGCGCCGCCTCCCACTGGGACCCTCCAGACCCCCCAGCCTGAACCCCCAGGCCTGGCGCGGACTAGGGGTGGAGGGCACACTGTGCCCTTCAAGATCCCCCAGGTCTGGGGGGGGGCTCCCGTGCACACCATGGGGGCCCCATCCACACCATTTCAGCATAACAAAAAGCTGACATTTACTAGACACTTTTTGGGTTCCGGGTTCTGTGCTCGAGATTTTCATGGACATTATTTCATTTAATCCTCATGACAACTTGTAAAGCATCAAGTTACTTTCCTCCCCCTTTTACAGGACAAGAAGCTTATGCACAGAGAGGTTAAGTTATATGCTTAGGGCCACACAGCAAAGACGCTGGGAGTTCAAGCCTCCCGTGGAGTGGCCACCAGGAGCGCAGCACGGGAGAAGGGGGTGATGACACTGCGTCTCCTCCCACCCTCAGCACCCGCACCCAGGCACAGCTAGCAGACAGTGACCAGAAAATCAGCACACGGTGGGAGGCCCCTCGTCTCCCAGGAAACGGCCTGCGGAGGGCTGGACCACCTCTGGGACCCACAAACACCGCAGGGCCTTTGCACGCCCCCCCCCCCACCATCCCTCTTACTGGCGCGAAGGAGGCTTGGGAAGGGGGTGTATAAACACCCAGTAAATGCAAAGGGGGGACTTGAGGCGGGGCCTGAGCGCTCCTGGTTCAGGGACATTTCATCTGAACCCCCACATGGAATAATTTCTCTGGCCCCAGGACCAGGTCTTTGCTTGTAGGGTGCGGAGCAGGCTTTGGGCAATCCTGGGAGGCCTGCCTGGAGGAGGCAGGTGGGAAGACTTCATTCAGAGGAGCTGGCCACTCTTTCATGGTTGGGAGGCCCCTCTTTCTCCTCCTGCTTCAGCCCCCAGTTGCCTTCTGCTTCTTTCTCTTCCATTCTCACGGTCCCCTCTTCCTTCTCTTTATTGCTGTGGAGACAAGAAGGGTCCAGAAAACCGCACTTAATAAGGATTGACCGTGTCCAGGCCTCTTGCGATTCTCCCAGAACCTCTGTCTTGCACTCTCGTCATTCCCACCGTGCAGTAGCTGTGCTGAGGCTCGGACAGGTTAGGACACTTGTCCCATTTGGACGAGCAGGAAGTGCGGGAGCCCACATGGGAGCTGCGGGAGCCTGAACCCCGCTCTTAACCTCTGGCCTTCCTGGCTTCCCGGCTCTCAGAACTGCGGGTGAGTGAACGGGCAGAGACGGGGAGATGGACCGACTGATGGGTGGCTCAGTGAACGAGTGGATGTGTGGATGGATGAGCAGATGGACATGCGGACGGGGGGTGGGAAGGTGGACGGAGGCGCAGACAGTGGGATGGACACACAGGAATGGACGGACAGATGGAGGGATAAATGCGCGGGGTTTGCAGGGAGGCGATGAGGACTTTACAGATCCCATCTGAAACACATATGAACGATGGGGGTCTCAGGGAAGCCACCTCAGTTTTCAGGTAGGGAGTCAGGAGGGAAATCCGTGAGGTTATACGAGGCCCCATCGGTTCTGGATCAAAGAGTTACCCCCTGGCCCTGCCCTGCCTCCTCTGAGGCTCGAAGAGGAGCGGAGAGGGGCTCTGAGCACCAGCGGTTTGGTTTTGGGGAGGCACTCACGCAGGACGGGGCCCACCTGTCGCGGGCCTGGCGGCACCAGATGGCGTAGACCATGGTGAGGACGAAGATGAGGAAGAGAATGACCAGCACGGCCCCCAGCCCCACCAGCCACGGCTTCCTCTGGGCCACTGCGGGCAGGGCAGGGCGGGGTCAGCGGCTGGGCCGCCAGGTGGGGGCTCCCTTCCCACCTCCTCTCCCTCCCGAGGCCTTACGACAGGGTTGCGCCTGAACCAGCCCCAGGACCAGAGCTGCCAGAAGGGAGGCTGGGCCAGCGGTCATCCAGAATCTGCCCATCCTTGTCTGTCTGTCCTCGCCTCTATCCAGCGGGTTCTGGGGTGCCACCCATCAGAAGAGGAAGTGGCTAGCCCCGGACACCCCAGGGCAGGATGTGGCCAGTGCCGCAGGAAGTGGGGGGATGGGGCCCCCTTCCCTGGATTCCGGGTACGCTGGGGAGGGGTCCAGCGTCCCAGGCGTCCCAGCACCCTGTCTCCTTGAG
The DNA here is from genome assembly GCF_023065955.2 of Ursus arctos. Lineage (NCBI taxonomy): Eukaryota > Metazoa > Chordata > Mammalia > Carnivora > Ursidae > Ursus > Ursus arctos. The sequence goes on from NW_026622808.1 coordinate 14,450,338, forward strand.
GCCCACCTTGGCCTTCTCACTCCCCACAGCCAGAGCCATGGGAGAGGCTCAGGAGAGGTGAGGGACGCATTTCCTGAGCGCCTACTATGTGCCAGGCCTTGCAATGGTTTGAGCCCTGGCACCTGCTTCAAGCCTCCTAACTCTCTTGTCCTCAGGTTGCGGACGAGGGGCTACCTCCCCGAGGGCCACATAGCATTCCAGAGGGACACAGGTCTCCCAGCTGGGAACCAAAGCCAGGAGCGGACACCCCGCGCTCCAACCCTCTCCCACCCTAGGACATTAACCTCCAAATCGGGTCTTAGCCAGAGTTTACAAACTCCCTCATCCTTTGGGCAGTCTGGGCTTCCATCCGAGCTGGATGGAACAGCAACCCGTGAGACCTGGCCAATGGCATCTCTCTCTCTACGCCTCAGTATTTTCATCTGGAAAATGGGACTGACTGTGTCCTGATGGAGACTGCGGACAAGATACTGAGGGCTCCCTGGAAGCATCTATGAGGGCGTGTATTACCTTGATTTTATTTGTTTTTTCCACCCCCTGGTGGACGATCCTGGAAGTGTTCTAGCAGCCTTGTGAGTTACATCCTACCAAGGACCCCAGCGCCGGGGCCCCAGAACCGAGCCCGAATGCCAGCCTTTATCAAGGTCCTTATTAAGAAATCGTTAACAACCAGGGCAAGGTCCAGGGCCTGGAGAAAGTGGAAACTGGGAGGAGAAAGTACTTGTCCCTTCCCAGGGGAGCGCAGAGCCCTGGAGCACACAGCCTCCCGGACCTAGTTCCCGGGAATGGAGTCATGTGACCCCAGATGAGGGGTGGGGTAGCAAGGATTTCCCAGGATACGGCCCTCTCGGGGCTCAAAGTCCGAGGTTCACGGCAGCCAAATCAAGATTGCAGGGAGAGGGCTGAGTGTGCCCGGGGCATCTGGGCACAGTACAGCCTGCTCTCTCATACCTGCGCGGGCATTGACCCCAACCCCAAAAGCAGCCTCCCCCAGGGGGAAACTGAGTCCCAAGAGACAACAGGAGCCCTTCTGAAGGGCTCTTATCAATTCTTTAATGCAGGTCTCTGAAAGGCAGCTTTGGCTCCACGTTGGTCCCGAGGCTGAGTGGGACGGGGGAGGTTCTGGCCAACAGATAGCAGGGAGAGGGAAAAGAAATCAGGCGGTGGGTAGAAGTAGGTGAGCCATGAGATGGTGTGGGCTTGGGGGTGTATCCACAACCAAGAATGCACTCCTAGTGCAAGAAGAATCACTAGGCAGACAAGTCAGGAAGGAGGTGCGTAAAGCCCACGCACGCAGCACACGGAGCCCTTCCTGGGGGGCAGGGCACGTCCCACGCCTCTTCATTCGGTATTTGCAGCTCTGCGTGGAGTTATTATGGTGGCTTCACGTCCAGATCATTGCTTACACAATGTGGAAGGGGCATCTCTGGACGGCTGCCTGGAGGAAGTGGGCGCCGAGTCTTCACATGGCTGTGTTCGTGACTTTCTCATCACCTCTGGACTCCTCTTTCTCCTCCAGCTCCAGCCCCAAGTTTCTCTCTCCTTCTTTCTCAGCCTTCTTGCCCTTCTTGTCCTTTATCTCCTCTTTCCTCTCCCTCTTGCCTTCTTCGCTGTAGGGATACAAAGGGCCCAGACCACAGTGAGAAACAGTCACTCCCACTTAATTGACACGTACCCGTGCCAGGTGTTCTACGCCTTTGTTGAATCCTCAGAACAGTCCTCATGAGGAAGCCTTGCTATTTCCATTTCACAAAGGCAGAAACTAAGACTCAACCATCCCATGGATGGATGGTGGATGGACGGGTGGGAGGCTGGATGAAGAAGTAGATAAGTAGAGAAGTGAAGAGAAGGTTGCATGGAGGGCTGAACAGGTAGAGAGTGTGGCAGGAGAGCAGATTAATTAGAGGAAGGAAAGAGTGATCAGTCAAGGACGGATGGACGGGAGTGTAGATCGTCAGGCTGACGGGTGGGGGAAATGGATGGGTGGATGGCTGGGTGGGTGAGTAGGCGGCTGGGTGGGTAAGGGAATGAAAGGGTGGATGGTTCGATGGATAGGTGGGTGGATGGGTGGGTGACAGGCAGATAAGGGGTTAGGTGAATGGATAGCTTCATGGAGAGATGAAAAAATGAATGGGAAGATGAGTGAATGAACAGGAGGAAGAGAATGACAGATCAATGGATGGGAGTATAAGTGCGTGGATGGATGGAAGTGTAGACAGGTGGATGGATGAACGGATCAATGGCTTACTGGGTAGGGAGATTGACAGATGAACGATGGATGGTTGGAAAGTGAAATGTGGGTAGGCGGATGGATGGATGATTGGATGAACAAGGCAGGGAGAAAACTACCAACGTGGGAGCTCAGGTGGGTTCTAGAACCTCCGGCACATCCGGGAGTGGGAATCAGATGTTGCTGGAGCTGCTCTGGGTCTTAGACAAAGCAAACAATCAGGCCTACAGCTCTCCTTCACGTACGTCTTAGGCTTGGCTGAGAATCTTCCAGTCAGGCTGGCCTCCTCCCATCTCCCACACTCCGACTCCCATCCCCCAACCTTTTTTTTTTTTTTAAGATTTCTTATTTATTTATTTGACAGAGAGAGAGTCAGCCAGCGAGAGAGGGAACACAAGCAGGGGAGTGGGAGAGGAAGAAGCAGGCTCATAGCGGAGGAGCCTGATGTGGGGCTCGATCCCATAACGCCGGGATCACGCCCTGAGCCGAAGGCAGACGCCCAACCGCTGTGCCACCCAGGCGCCCCTGCCATCCCCCAACTTTTGCCCAAGTTGGGATATTGCACTGAAAGAGCCCCCAGCCCTGCCACCTCCCTGAGCCTACCACCAGAATCGTGTCTGGAACCAGTCAGGACCACAGAAGACACGGAGTCCAGGAGAGTTGCCCACCCCAGATCGGATGCTCGTGCACAGACACCTACACGATCCCACCACGGTCTTGTTCAACAGACCTACTGTGCACTGGGCCCTGTGCTGAGCACTGGGAACACAGCCAGGACCAATGCTAAGTTCTATTCATCTATTGGAAGCTACCAGCTAGCGTCGAGGAAGGGGTAAAAAATGACTAAGATAAATTCAGCTGCTGGTCAGCGCAAAGAAGAATGGACGGCTGTGGGACGCAGAGTGTCAGGAAGGCTGGTGGTCAGGGTGGGCTTCTGTGAGGAGGACATATCCGAGCAGGGACTGAAGCCAGCCAGGAGATACAGAAAAGGGTGTTCCAATCAGAGAGAACGGTAAGTGCAAAGGCCCAGGGGCAGGAGTGTGCTTGTAGAGTTCAAGAGCAGAAAGAGGTCATCTGTGCACACCCATTGCTCCCCACCCCCAGAGGGGGCTCCCACAAACCCCCTGACCCCGCACACATCCACACAGGCTCACACAGGCAGTACCTCAGGGCCATGTCCTGATACGGGTTGGAATCCACTCCGAACGCGAGCTCCTCGTCCTCAGCTCTGTAGGAGAGATAGAGATAGAGGGGTGAAGGTGGGTGAAGGGCGGAGGTAGCCTGCATAGTCTCCCCTGCCTGGGGCTCACGAACCGCACAAAGAGAGGTGGACGGGCTGCATGGCTGTCCCGGACTGTGAGGCTGTGAGGCGGGGGGCCTGAGCAGAAGCAGGGAAATGGGGAGACGGGGAAGGGACCCGAGAGAGTCAGGAACCGGGAGGGGTGCCCAGCACTTTGGGGAGAGGAGGAGGACAGGGACAGCGGCTGTGGGGAGAGGGGAGAGGGGCTCCCACCTCACTTTGGAGCACCAGACGCGGTTGACCAGCATGAGGACGAAGACGATGAACAGGAATCCGACGACAGCAGCCAGGCCCACCAGCCAGGGCTTCGGGCGGTACTGCGAGGCTGTCCGAAGGTGAGGCAGGCGGGATTCAGCGATGGGGCAGGGCCGGGGCCTGGCCCCGAAAGGGGAGAGGGGAAGGGTGCTGGGGGATGCTCAAGCCGGTGGGGTCTTGGAAAGGGGCTGGGTGTCAGAGACCAGTTCTAGAGAAGGGGAGGGGGCTGGGGGCCCTCAGGGATGGGGAGGGAGGCCCAGAGGGAGTGTGGAGATCTGGGGGGCTCCAAGAGGGGTCTGGCCCAATTCCTCCTCTGCCTGCCCCCTCCCTTCAGAAGTCTCGGTTCCTCATCACAAAAATTGGGGAAATGGTGAGCCTATGAATTAGCCCCTCCCACGACCCCTCCCCACCGCCCCCCACCCCTGGCCCCAGCCCCCCCCCCCAGGTCCAGGTCAGAGCCCTACCCTGCTGAGCCTCTGCAGGTGACAGGAGCAGGGCACTGAGCAGGAGAAGGGCCTCCAGGGTCTCCATGGTCACAGAAGAGCCAGCAGCGGTGCACAGTCAAGGTTGGCTGGGTGAGGCCCTGCCCAGCCCCTGATATGGTGGCAGCCGGGCCTAGGGGCGGGGCCGGTCCAGACCCGGAGGCCAGACTCTGGACCTGGTATAACAATTAACGCGGGGAGTCCAGCCCCTCCACCCTGTGTCCTGCCCCAGGACCAAGCCTCCAGTTCCCCCAGGCTCTGTGCTGCAGGGACCAGGCAGAGACGGGCCTGGGCTCAGGCCTGCCAGGCATCATTATGTCTCCTTCTCTGAACACCCCTGTTTCTGTCTCCATTTTGCAGAGAAGCCCAAGGAGGCCAGGAGCACAGAGGTCACACAGAAATAGCTGGAGCTGGGATCTGAACCCAGATCTCCCCCACCACCGGCTGATGCTGCCACGTCCTGGCTCCCGGACCCCTGGGGACCCACCGCCAATACTGGGATGAGCACAGGGACAAGAAGCGATGGGCCACGTGCCCACTATCCATCTCCAAACCCAGCCACGCCCCGATGGCCGCCGGAGGCCCAGGTAGCAGATGACTCAGGCTCCAGGCTCTCCTGTCCATCAACCTTGGTCCCTGGCTGATTAGATAGGGAGCCTTGCCCAGGAGAAGGAGCGCCCCACCCCAGCTGCCACCGGACAGCCACGGCCCAGGCACGTGGCAGGAAGCCCCAGTGGAGGGTGGGGGGCTCCGCAGGGCCCTCGGGGGCTGGGGGGGGTGCCGGTGTCACTGCACGCACCTTTATGGAGCCCCTATGCATACCCAGGGCCTCCTGCCTCCCTGAGGTCTGACCATCCACATTGCACAACAGGCCATCCAGTAGAGCGATGGAGCTTAGGCAGCTGCCCCGAGCGCGCCCGTCTCAACCGCCCGAGTCGTGCCTGCGAAGCTCCTACCGTGTGCCCTGTCCTGTGCCAAGCTCCGAGTGGAGGGAGGAAGCCTCAGGCACTGTCCTGCGGGAGTTCTCAGGTTAGCTGGGAAGTCAGGACCCCCAGAGACCAACAGATCCAGAGGGCAGAGCCGCAGAGCTGGGGAGGAGGTGGGAGGTGGGGGCGGAGCAGGGTCGGAAGAGCAGGGCCCGAACCCCGCCTTGGGGCATCTGTGTTCGAAGGCCGGTGTCGGAACTGGCCTGTTTCTGCAAAAAGTTCTCTCTGCTCCAAGCAAGTCATTTCTGGGCTTTGTGGCTCCATGCTCCCAGCTGTTACACGGGGGCAAAAAGTCCTGGCCCGTGAGGATTAAATGAAATAATACGTGGAAACGGCTCACCGAGCACAGCAGCAGGGACATACTAAGCACCCGGTTACCATTGTTTCTATCTGAAAAACTCTTCTTGGCGGAGGTTGGGTGGAATCAGGCTCTGGGGCTATGGGGGTTGCAGGAGTGTGGAAAGTGCCAGTGATCAACCGCTGGAAACTGCCGGCCCAGAAAGAGAACGTTCTCTGCCCAGACGGGGCAGATCAGTGGAGCAAGGGATTGGTGTGCACAAGTCCGCTCTATACAACTGCCAAAGGCGTTCAAACCCGGTCCCGGGCCAGAGGGCAGGGCCCAGCTCAGTGCAGCCTCCAGAAGGAGCTTCGAGCAGCTGGGTCCTTGAAGGCAACGGAAGGGCGGCGGGGAGCTGGGGCAGGGGCTTCTGCAGGGGCGGTGTCACCACCCCCTCCAGGGTCCTCATCACCCCGCCAGGCCAGGGCCAGCTGCAGGTCCAGCTCCTCCAGATCCTCGCCCTCGAGGCTCGAGCGCAGCTCCCGGGGGGCATCCTCCTGGTCTGGCTTCGGGCCGAAGGCCCAGTCTGCAGTAGGGCGCTGGTGAGGAGCCTCCCGGGGCCTCACCCACCCTCTGTCCCCTCCCTGGCTATGAGAGGCCCTTGCACACACACCCCCAGCCCCAGAGCAGCCCAGCACTGTCCCAAGTAGGGCTCGTGGTAGGTAGTGGCTCACCGGCCAGGTCGTGGGCGAGGTCCTTGATGAGATGGCCCACGATGGCATAGGCCACAGCCACCACCAGGAGCGCCGCCAGCAGCAGGTACAGCGCGTTCCTGGGCAGGCGGATGGCATCCAGAGGTGGCGGGCGGTACTCCTCATACAGCGGTGGGGCCGGGCTCCAGCCCTCCATCCCCTCCTCGACCGCCTGCCCTGGCATGATGGCCGCCTGGAGCAGGAGAGGCCCGGAGGTGACCCGCGTGGCGGAAGTATTTAGGGGCTTTGGGTAAGAGGATTGGGGCTCCTCCAAGGCCACCATCTGCCTGGATTAATCACCACGCAAATCACTTCCGCCCAACGCCCCCTCCCTCCTTCAGCTCCAGCCAACTTGGCTGGTACTCTGCACGTCCATCCCCACCTCAGGGCCTTTGCTCGAGCTGTTCCCAGTCCTGGGAAGATCCCTGCCTTCATGGAGCTGACATTCAAGATAGGGGGATAGACTCTGAGAAAAACATAACCTCAGAGTGGGTTAGAAAGCGAAGAGTGGTATTGGGGTGGCTCTGTCGGTTGAGCGTCTGACTCTTGATTTGAGCTCAGGTCATGATCGTGGGTCGTGGGATAGAGCCTGAGGTTGGGTTCTTCGCTCAGCAGGGAGTCTACTTCTCTCCCTCTCTCTGTCTCTCCCTCTGCCCCTCCCCACCCCACCCCCTGCTTACGCACATGTGTATGTATGTGCACATGAACTCTCTTTCCCTCTAACATAAATAAATAAAATCTTAAAAAAAAAAAGCGGTACTGGGGTGGAGGTACCATGGTCTAACGGTTGGGACTACTAACAGGGAAGTTAGAGCTTAAAATAGGGCAGCCAAGGCCATACAGAGAAGCATGTGAGCAGAGACCCAGAGAAGGAAGGGAAGCAGGTATGGGAGCACCAGGGGGAAGAGCAGTCCAGGAGCGGGCACAGCACATGCAAAGGGCCTGGGGCAGGACCGGGCCTGGCATGTTGGAGAAGAGTGAGGAGGCCTGTGTACCTGGAGCAGAATGAGCAACAGGGTGAGAGGGAGGAGGGAAGGATAGGGAGGCCCCCTCCCCCACAGGTCATGCAGTGCCTTGGGGGTCAGGGAAGAATTTGAGCTTTTACCCTGAGGGAGGCGGAGCCCTGGAATACTGGGGGCAGAGGAGGGTGGGGCCTGGCTCAGGTGCCCACAGGTGGCCTCTGGTGGCCCCTGCAGAGAAGACAGATGCTGAAGGGTGAGGGCAGCAGCCAGGAAGGCATGCTGGAAGGGACTGCGGTGGTCCAGGTGAGTGATAAGGGGGGCTGGACCCCTCTGGAGGCAGAAGAGGAGCTGCACTTCACCGTTTTTTCCAATATTTTTTTTTCTTGCCATTATAAATACTGTTGCAACCAATGCTTCTTTTCCACATTCCAAAGTTAAAACACTTTTCATATGTGTTTTCCTGATTAGAACACTCCAGGCTTCTCTTTCCGTCAGAGGAAAGCCAAATCCTTCTTATGTCTGGGTGTCTCTCCCCCAACTATCCCCACGGCTCTTTCCCGCACCTGCCCGGTGGTTACTCGGACGTCACCACCTGAGACTCTGGGCGCTCCGAAGACTTCACACCGCCCTTGAACTGTACTGCTTAACCGGTCACCACCTATCACGTATTTTACTTATTTATTTCTTGTCTGTCTCCCTCAGACAACCAGACTGTGAGCTGTTCGAGGGTAAGGATTGCAGGCTGTCTTGTCCTTAGCCCCCATTAACTATTTGTTAAGCGAACGATGAACGAACGACTCGATGGGGTCCGAAAGGACAAGCTTCCTCCCTTCCGCAGCTCGAGTCCAGCCACCTGACGCCTTGGCCACGCCCCCCGAAGTTGGGCACGCCCCCAGAGCTTGACCACGCCCTAGGAACGCGGCGCCTGCTCCTTCGCTACCCGGCGCCTGGCTCCGGACTGAAGCGGCACAGACCATTTTCACTTATCGAACTGGGTGGGGAAGCCGGAGAGAATGTCTTCCGCGGAAAGAGTGGACGTTGCCCTTCCCTCGCCTGAGGGATATCCTTGAACTCCATCTGTTTTGGGAGTGTGAGCTATGGCACCGATGCCGACTCGTGCTTCCAGACCTCTCTCCTGCCGCGGAGTCTTTGACCGGAACCCCCCCCCACAGCGCTGCGTTGGTGCCGTCCGCCCGGTCACGTGGGCGGGAAGATGGCGGCCCCCAGAGGGTGCCGCGAGCGTCGCGGTTGGTGAAACGCTGGTGCCGGCGGTGGGAGCGGTTGGCTCGGCGGCCTCGTCTTCCGGGAGCTCGTCTGGGCGTTTCGGCGGCAGGGAGCACGGTGCGTGGCCCGGGCCTGGTGGGCTGGCGCGGGGGGACGCCTCGTGGGGAGGTCCCGTCTCTAGGATTCTTTGGTTGCGGGGGGTCGAGGGGCTTCCTCCTGAGGGGTTTCGAGTCCCAGCGAGCTCCTTCCCCAGCTTCTGGGGACCCTGTCGCCGGGGACTGGATTCCCAGGTTGGAGGACCCTGGGAGCGAACGCGTGTCGGGGGCGGGTCCCGTATTAGGCGATCCCTCTCGAGTTTTGGGAGAATCAACAACGATGTGAGGAATCCAGGACTTGGGGACCCGCGTAGACAGATTTTGAGTCATCCGGTTCCTCGGGTTCTCTTCCGAGGGGAGGGATCCTGCGAGCAGCCCTGAGGGAATCCCGTGTTGAGACGACCCCTTTCTGGGGGAGACTTGGTAACCGGAGATGTTTTTGTTGAGAATTCTTGGTTTAGATAGGTCTCTGGTGGGGGTGGAAGGTCGAGGATCCTGGTCTCCTCTTTCTCCGTCACTTACTAGTTTATCAGGAAGCTTTCACACGGATGAACGGATTCCCAGATTCTGCCTTGGTTAGGGGCGATCCCCTCAACCCCACACCAACACCCTTGCCCTGCTTCCCACTGAAGAATGGGCTGAAGGTATGAGCTGTGGGCTTCCAGGAGGCTACGTGTGCCCTCCTGTGTACAGAGAGGGGGGTTTTGGGCTCCCTGCAGGAATATTTAATACTAGCTCTGGTTTGTCAAGTGCGTACTAGGTGCTCCATCAACACGCCCTTTTTTTTTTTTTTAAGATTTATTTATTTATTTATTTATTTATTTGACACAGAGTGAGTACAAGCAGGGAGAGTGGCAGGCAGAGGGAGAGGGAGAAGTGGGCTCCCTGCTGAGCAAGGAGCCCAATGCGGGGCTTGATCCCAGGACTCTGGGATCATGACCTGAGCTGAAGGCAAACGCTTAACCCACTGAGCCACCCATGTGCCCCTAAGGTTTTATTTTTTAAGTGATGTCTGCACCCAATGTGGTCCTGGAACTCACAACCTTGAGATCGAGAGTCGAATGTTCCACTGACTGAGCCAGCCAGGCACCCCTCCACGAGCACACCTTCATTCACAGTAACTGTGACGTCCACGTGCCCCTTCTACCCATTTTACAAATGGTACAGATTCACAATGGTGTATGAAGAGCGTAGTACCATGGCTGATGTACAGTGGGTGTTCAGTTCACTCAAATACGGATTGGGCACCTCCTGGCATGGTGACAGATCCCGTGCTAGGCTAGGTCTTGGGGACACAGCATTGAACAAAGTAGTATAGATACCCATGTGTGTGTGTGTACACATATGTGCATTTGATACAAATTTTTCTATTTTTTTTTAAAGATTTTATTTAATTGACAGAACACATGTGCACTAGCAGGGGGAGAGGGAGAGGAAGAAGCAGACTCCCCACTGATCAGGGAGCCTGATGTGGGGCTCGATCCCAGGACCTGGGATCATGACCTGAGCAGAAGGCAGACGCTTCACCGACTGAGCCACTCAGGCGCCCCCAGATTTCTCTTTCTTTGTATATATGGATGAAGTTGTGTCCCCTGGGCACTCACTTTCTATAGTGAGAAACTGACCAGTTTGGGGCGCCTGGGTGGCTCAGTCATTAAGCGTCTGCCTTCGGCTCAGGTCATGATCCCGGGGTCCTGGGATCGAGCCCCGCATCAGGCTCCTCCGCTGGGAGCCTGCTTCTTCCTCTCCCACTCCCCTTGCTTGTATTTCCTCTCTCGCTCTCTCTTTCTGTCAGATAAATAAATAATATCTTTAAAAAAAAAAAAAAGGAAAAGAAAAGAAAAGAAAAGAAAAAAGAAAAGAAACTGACCAGTGAAATGTACCGGACGCCAGGTGCTGTTAGATGCTGTGGGGAAACTGAAGCCACCACAAACGGGAGTGCAGCACCGCAGGGCTTGCGTCGCTGTAGCCAGCGCTCAGAGAGTTCCTGCCTGCACATTGAATATCTGAACAGAGATTAGAAGGAAACTGACTTGTGAGCCATTAATAGTTTTCTTCCAGATGCAGAAACCAAGCCCAGAGACTTTTTTTTTTAATTAATATTTTTACTTTAATGTAATTTAAATGAATTTTTTTTAAATGATTTTTTATTATATTATGTTAGTCACCATACAGTACATCCCCGGTTTCCGATGTAAGGCTCGATGATTCATTAGTTGTGTATAACACCCAGTGCACCATGCAATATGTGCCCTCCTTACTACCCATCACCGGTCTATCCCATTCCCCCACCCCCCTCCCCTCTGAAGTCCTCAGTTTGTTTCTCATAGTCCATAGTCTCTCATGTTTCATTCCCCCTTCTGATTACCCCCCCTTTCTTTATCCCTTTCTTCCCCTACCGATCATCCTAGTTCTTATGTTCCATAGATGAGAGAAATCATATGATAGTTGTCTTTCTCTGCTTGACTTATTTCACTTAGCATTATCTCCTCCAGTGCTGTCCATGTTGTAGCAAATGTTGAGAACTCGTTCTTTCTGATAGCTGAGTAATATTCCATTGTATATATGGACCACAACTTCTTAATCCAGTCATCTGTTGAAGGGCATCTCGGCTCCTTCCACAATTTAGCTATTGTGGACATTGCTGCTATGAACATTGGGGTGCATATGGCTCTTCTCTTCACTACGTCTGTATCTTTGGGGTAAATACCCAGTAGTGCAATGGCTGGATCATAGGGTAGCTCAATTTTTAACTTTTTAAGGGACCTCCACACTGTTTTCCAGAGTGGCTGTACCAACTTGCATTCCCACCAACAATGTAGGAGGGATCCCCTTTCTCCACATCCTCTCCAACAATTGTTGTTTCTTGCCTTGTCTATTTTTGCCATTCTAACTGGCGTAAGGTGGTATCTCAGTGTGGTTTTGATTTGAATTTCCTTGATGGCTAATGATTTTGAACATTTTTTCATGTGTCTGTTAGCCATTTGTATGTCTTCATTGGAAAAGTGTCTGTTCATATCTTCTGCCCATTTTTTGATTTGTTTATTTGTTTCTCGTGTATTGAGTTTGAGAAGTTCTTTGTAGATCTTGGATACCAGTCCTTTATCTGTAGTGTCATTTGCAAATATATTCTCCCATTCCGTGGGCTGCCTCTTAGTTTTTCTGACTGTTTCCTTGGATGTGCAGAAACTTTTAATCTTGATGAAGTCCCATAAATTCATTTTATCTTTTGTTTCTCTTGCCTTTGGGGATGTGTCATGAAAAAGGTTGCTTTGGCCGATGTCGTAGAGGTTGTTGCCTATGTTCTCCTCTAGAATTTTGATGGATTCCTGTCTCACATCGAGGTCTTTCATCCATTTGGAGTTTATTTTTGTGTATGGTGTGAGATAGTGGTCAAGTTTCATTCTCTTGCATGTAGCTGTCCAATTTTCCCAGCACCATTTATTGAAGAGACTGTCTTTTTCCCACCGGATGTTTTTTCCTGCTTTATCAAATATTAGTTGCCCAAAGAGCCGAGGGTCCATTTCTGGGCTCTCTATTCTGTTCCATTGGTCTATGTGTCTGTTTTTGTGCCAGTACCATGCTGTCTTTGTGATCACAGCTTTGTAGTACAGCTCGAAATCCGCAAGCCCAGAGACTTTTGCCTTGGTTCCGGTCTTGCTCTGGAGGTCTGCAGCGCGTTTTCTCCTCACGCTCCTCTCCCGTAGCTGGAGCTGCCTTGGTGGCCAGATTTCCCCTTGTTCCCGGGAATCTAAGGACTCTGGGGAGTAGGCAGTGAAGGGCCTTGTCTGGGTGTCTTGAGGGCGACCCTGCAGAGCCTGGGAGTCGGGAGTCCGGAGTCCTGTTTGCCCTTGGCTTGCCATATGACCCCACACAGAGCGCAGGGCCCCTGACGCCTTCCCAGCTCGCTCACGCCTGGCTTCTGTGGTTTCTGGTGCTGCCTCCCGTGACGGTCACCCGTGCTCAGGCAGCCGCACCTCCCCCACGAAGCCCAGCCAGTCCTGCTGACGCTGCAGCGAGCCCGAGGCGGGCCACGGCACGCTTTATGAAGCGTCCACCAGCTCCTCGTTGGTCTAGAGGACAGAGATGGAGCCCCTCCTCCAGCCTGGCTGTGTCACTTCGTCTCAGTCCGTCCACTCAGCATAGCATTTACAGTTTAGAGCTTGACTCTGGAGCCCAGCTCCCTGGATTTATTGCTCCTTACGCTGCTCATAAGCAAGTTATTAAGCTCTCTGTGTGTCTGCTTTGTCCCCTGTAAAAGGGTGACAAGCCTGGTGCCTGTCTCACAGGATTATGGGGAGAGGTGAATGAGTTCGTGAGTGTGAGGGGCTTAGCAGGGGTGCCTGGCACATAGTAGGTCCGCTGTAAATGTCAGCCGCTGGTACTGGTAGGGCTGTTGTTTTTACTGAAGGCCTCCTGAGTGCTGGGAGTATAGTGGTGAGGACGATAGACTCAGTCCCTGCCTTCAGAGTTCTGGTGCGGGATAAGACCGACCATAGGCAGCTAAACTGGTAAACGCCCTATATGATATCTCATGTGGTAAATGCTTTGAAGAAAAGTAGAACAAGGGAGAAGAGTAACAGTGAAGACTGTAATCAGGGGAGGCTTCCCTGAGAAGGTGACATTTGAGACCCAAGAAAATGAGAGGGTGAGCATGGGGGGCATTTGGGGAAGAATGTTCCTGAGGAAGAGAACGGCCCATGCAAAGGTCCTGGGGTAGGAAGCTGGAGGGGGGTAGGAAGGAGGGGAGGACTGGCAGGGGTCGGGGCAGGTCACGCAGAGCCTTTGGGACTGTGAGGGAGTTTGCAATAACGAGCCATAGGAGGATTACGCAAGGGTCCGGTTTACATGCTGAAAGGATTCACATCTCAGTTACCTGTCATGTAGCAAATTACGCCACGCTCAGCAGCTTTGAGCAACAGCAGACGCGATCTCCCACAGTTTGTGCTGGCCAGGGGCGAGGCCTGGTAGCGAGGTGCTTCCGGCTCTGATCTCTCGTGGGGTTGCACTTGAGACATCAGCTGGGGCTGCTTCAGCTGAAGGCTGGACCGGGGCTGGAGGAGCTGCTCTCAGCTTCCTGCTTTCACGTGGCAGGCAGCCGAGGCCTCAGTCCCCCACCACGTGGGCCCCTATGTAGGGCCAGGGGGGCTCCCCACGGTCCAACTGCTGGCTTCCCCCAGAGCAGACAAGGAGGAAGCCGTAGCGTCTTACGACCTACCCTCTAAAGTCACGCTGTTGTTTCTTCCATACCCTGCGGTTCGCAGTGGTCAAGCCTCTTCAGTGTGGGAGGGGCCGCACAGTGGGGATCGTGGCGGACCATGTTGGCGACCAGCTACCGCAGCCCCTCTGGCTACTGTGTGGAGGGCAGACCAGCGGGAGTCATTGCTGATATATAGGCGAGAGGTCCAGAGAGGGAAAGTAACTTACGGAAGGCCACACAGCAGGTAGATGGGGCCAGACCCTGGCTCTCAGCCCAGATGCCCACCCCACCCAGGTCCTCACTCTGAAATGAACAAATCCGTGAATGGATGAAAAACGCCTCTCACGTGGGCTCTTGGTTTTCTGCCCATAGGATCTTGTGCCCGGGAGCCCCAGTCTCAGCACAGGCGGGGCTGCAGAAGGCCTGGGCCGCTAGGCAGGAGGAAGCCAGAGGCACCATGGTGACAGACAAGGAGGTGGAGGCCATCGGGCAGACGCTGGTGGACCCCCAGCAGCCCCTGCAGGCCCGCTTCCGGGCGCTTTTCACTCTGCGCGGGCTCGGTGGGCCTGGAGCCATCACCTGGATCAGCCGGGCCTTCGGTGATGACTCCGCCCTCCTCAAGCACGAGCTGGCATACTGCCTGGGCCAGATGCAGGACTCCCGGGCCATCCCCGTGCTGCTCGACGTGCTGCGTGACACCCGACAGGAGCCCATGGTGCGCCACGAGGCAGGTGAGTGGCCAGGGCAGGGGCGCCTGACCTTCACCCCACCTGTCCCTTCTGCCTCACGTGCCCGCTCTCCCTCCCGCGTGATCTAGGGCAGGGCTTGGCAGACTTTACCTGTGAAGGGCAGGTGGTAAAACGTTCAGCCCCATGGGCCAGGCAGTCTCTGTTGCCAAGACTCGGCTCTGCGCTCGTGATTACAAGCCAGTGAACACTGCCGTCCGCGGAGAGGTGTGGCCACGTGCCGGTGGGACTTTGTGGGCGCTCAGATTTGAATTCCACGCAAGTTTCACATGTTGGGAAACATCATCCCTTTGATTAAAAAACAAATTTTTTAGGGGCGCCTGGGTGGCACAGCGGTTAAGCGTCTGCCTTCGGCTCAGGGCATGATCCCGGCGTTGTGGGATCGAGCCCCACATCAGGCTCTTCCGCTATGAGCCTGCTTCTTCCTCTCCCACTCCCCCTGCTTGTGTTCCCTCTCTCGCTGGCTGTCTCTATCTCTGTCAAATAAATAAATAAAATCTTTAAAAAAAAAAACAACAAATTTTTTAAAAAATATTTTATTTTTAAGTCATCTCTGCACCCAACGTGGGGCTTGAACTCACGACCCTGAGATCAGTAGTCACACATTCCACCAACTGAGCCAGCCAAGCGCCCCTTAAAAAAAGACACTTAAAAACATAAAGACTGGGCGCCTGGGTGGCTCAGTCGGTGAGCCTTTGACTCAGGCCATGATCCTGGGGTCCTGGGCTCGAGCCCCACGTCGGGCTCTTCCGCTATGAGCCTGCTTCTTCCTCTCCCACTCCCCCTGCTTGTGTTCCCTCTCTCGCTGGCTGTCTCTATCTCTGTCAAATGAATAAATAAAATCTTTAAAAAAAATAAAAAATAAAAATAAAAAAAAAAAACATAAAGACTGGGCGCCTGGGTGGCTCAGTCGGTGAGCCTTTGACTCAGGCCATGATCCTGGGGTCCTGGGCTCGAGCCCCACGTCGGGCTCCCTGCTCGATGGGGAGTCGGCCTCTCCCTCTGCTGCCGCAGCTCCCCTGCTCATGCTCACTGGTTTAACTCGCTCGCTCTCTGTCAGATAAAATCGTTAAAAAAACAAAAACATAAAAACCATTTTTTGCTCATACAAAACCAGGTGGTGAGTCCACCAGCCCTGGTGTCTCGTTCATTTGTTCATGTTACTCACCGGGCCGGTGTGTACGGAGCACCTGCTGTGTACCAGGCCCTCTTATCTCGAGGGACATCGGAAACGAGAAATGAGTACACTCCGTGGCAAGCCGGTGCTGTTAGGCTGTGTCTCTAACGAGTCAGCTTTGCAGGTGGGGCGGCAGGCGGGGGAAGGGGCTCTGCTTCCATCTGCTCTTTTTTGGCATTTCTCATATTCCCTGAAGTCTCCAACTCTGCCGAGGTGCCCCCGCCCCCAGGCTGCCCCAGGTAACTCTCAGTGTGCCAGCCACTGTTTTTGTGGGAGCTCTCCTTACTAAGAATGTTCTCCAAACCTCACCTTTCCCGTGATTTCTGCTATTTTGAGCGTGTGGTGTCGCAGAACACCTTGTGGGGTTGCGGTGAGAACACGTAAGTGCTAAGGAGGAAATAAAGCAGGGAGTAGGATGAGAGTGCCAGAGGTGCTACCCTTTGTAGCCAGTGGACACAGATCTGAATGAAGGCGGGCAGTTGTCTGGAGAAAGGTGCTTCAGGCAGAGGATGCAGCCTGTGCGAAGGTCCTGGGGCCGTATCCTGCCTGCTCCTTGGAGGAGTGGCAAGGAGGCCCCTGTGGCTGGAGCAGAGGGAGTGACGCGGAGAGAGGGAGGAGGGGAGGGCAAGGGGCAGGTCCTGCAGGGCCTGGTGGGGGGCCTCAGGGAGAATTTGGGCTTTTACCCTGAAGGAGGTGGGAGCCCTACAGGGCTGCGGGTGTGGAGGGCAGACCTGACTCAGATTCAGGTCCGTTAGGATGTTCCTGATGACGGGCAGCTGTGTATTCTACCCACTTGCAAAGCGGGGGAGGGCTTGAGTGGGGAGTGAGTGTTTGCTGGCCGTGGGTCTCTTCCCTCTTGGCGCGGGTGTAGGCCCCCCCCGCCCAAGCCCAGCCTCGCTCTGCTGACCTTCCTCTCTCACATCGCAGCCTAAGACCTCCTCCTCCGGGGCTCACCCCGACGAGCTCTACTCACCTGGGTGTTGTTGGGGCTCCATGTTAACCAGTGTCCCCAGGTTGTCGTGACACGCCCGTCTGTGTCTCCCCATCTAGACCAGGAGCATGGGGCACATGGGCCCAGGGGTGGGGGTGGGGGTGGGGGTCCCAGCCCAGGTTCACGCTCCTGCTCCAATCTGCAGGTCACAGATAGAAGCAGAGCCGTGGGGGGCAGGGAGCACAAAGGAGGTGGTGTTGCTGGTCTCCCCCGCCACAGTATCTGCGGCATTTCCTAACCAACCGTGAGCTGTCTGTGTGGTTCTTCTCAGGCGAGGCCCTGGGGGCCATCGGGAACCCGGATGTTCTGGAGGTCCTAAAGCAGTACTCCACCGACCCAGTCATCGAGGTACCGTGGCCTGAAACCCCCGCCCCTGCCTGGACCAGCCTCCCCTGGAGTCTGGTTGCCAGGGCGACCGCTTGGCCGGGCTCAGCGGGGAGAGGGCAGCCGCCAGGGTGGTCGCAGGCCACTGCCCTGTTCGGCAAAACCAAACTGATTCCCACACTAAACCCTGCCCGGCTGACCCGCCTCACCTCTCCCCTCCCACCCAGTCCAGTCCTTATGCCAGGATCCCGCTGAGCCCACCCACTTGTGTCCGACTCCGCCGCCGCAGCCCGCCTGGCCCCTCCCAGGTCTCCCCACTGCCTGCCTTTCTTCGTTCTTCTTCAGGGAGCAGCTTTACTGAGATGTGATTCACATGCCACAAAGTTCACCCCTTGAAAGGGTACACTTCAGTGGTTTCTAGAGCATCTACAGAGGTGTGTGACCATCCCCTAATTCCTGAACATTCCATCACCTCAAAAGAAGCCCTGCCCCATCAGCGGTTACCCCCCCATTCCCTCCCCCCTTCCCCAGTCCCCGGCCCCCACGAGCCCCCTTCCCGTCCGTGGAGGAGTCTGTCTGGATGTGTCACACACGTGGACTCACACACCATGTGGCCTTGTGTCTGGTTCCCTCCCTGAGCTTCGTGGGCTCAGGGTCTGTCCCAGGGCAGCACGGGTGGGCACCCTGCTCCTGCTCGCGGCCAATATTTCCCTGTGTGGTGGACGCATCTTGTTATTCCCTCACCCACTGATGGACATTTGGGTTGTTCCCACTTTTCGGCCACCTGAACCGTGCTGCTGTGAACGCGCGTGTGCGGGTTTCTGGGTGGGCGCATGTGTGTCTCACCTGCTTCTCACCTCCCAGAGCTCAGCCCCAGCGTCCTTTCGGCAGCTGGGGGTGACTGCAGAACAGAGGTCTCCTAACCTCTTTTGGACGTAAAGCATTCGTGTTTCCTCATGACCTTGCGGACAGAACCCCAGGTTCTTGCTGCAGCTCCCAGGGCTGAACAGTCAGGCCTGGCCTCGCCCTCCGCATGGTCCTGCGCAATGGGCTCTGCACCGGCCATTTCCACCCGACTCCCCCTTCACCTGCTGCGGGTCTCCCCCCGCCGCCCGGTCACCTCCATGTGGAGCCGCGCCTGGCCCTCCGTCCATCCTCATCGCTCCCTCATCACACAAGCCCCTGCTGGCTTCTCTCCTTCTAGAATGGCTAGAGCCCCCGAGGGTGGGGAAGGGGGTCCATCGCGGCCACCCGTGTACCCCTGTCCCCGCAGGTGGCCGAGACGTGCCAGCTGGCGGTCCAGCGGCTGGAGTGGCTGCAGCAGCACAGTGGGGAGCCGGCGGTGGCGGGGCCCTACCAGTCCGTGGACCCCGCTCCTCCAGCTGAAGAGCGCGACGTGGGGCGGCTGCGGGAGGTCCTGCTGGACGAAGCCCGGCCGCTCTTTGACCGCTACCGAGCCATGTTCGCCCTGCGAGATGCCGGTGGTGAAGAGGCCGCCCTGGCGCTGGCCGAGGGTGAGTTGGGGCGGGGGGCTGGGGTCACGGTCTGGGCGCCTGGGTGAGGCTCGGGAGCTGCACCTGTGAAATGGGGCAGCAGATGACCCGGGGAATGTGCGTCCTGGGCCCGGCGCCCAGCACTTCCCCACCGGCTTGGTAAGAGCTGGGCGGGCCGCCTTCCCTCCAGTTCCCCAAGGGGAGGCCGAGGCCAGAGGCGGAGAGCGTTGCCTGAGCAGACACTGGGTGGTGAGCAGCGGAGCTGGGATCGGATCCCTGGCAGTGTGGCTCTGGCACCCTTAACCCCCTTCGGTTACTGCGGCTTGATGCTCTGCAGGCCTCTCCCCGGGCAGCCCGTGGTCCCCTGCGCCCCCAGGCCCGGGTGTGCCCACAGAGGATTTGGAGCCCTCTCTGCCCTCCCAGGACTTCCTGTCTGGCAGGGAGGTGCCTGGTCAGCACCTGGACCCTGGGCCACGGGCTGGGGGGTCCCACGTGATGCCGGGCTGGTCATCACCTAGACCCTGGGCCACAGGGTGGGGGTCCCAGGTGACGCCGGGCGGGAGCACAAAGGGGCTGGGTGGTGCTTGGGAGCAGGGGCCGCAGTCGGGCAGGTGGCCTTGAGCCCTGGCTCAGCCTCAGGGGTCTGGTCTTGGGCAGTCATCAGGCCTCTCCCGGCGGTCGTCTTCCCATGTGAAAGCATGACCTGTCTGTGGAGTGGGGGGAGGGTGCCCATGACTGTCCCCTCATTAGACACTCGATAGCATAACACAGAGGCCCAAAGAGAGGTGGGAGCAGCTGGAGGGGACCCTGGGCCCGGGAAGGCCACGCCTTCCCCGTCTGGCCTCCCGGAGCGCAGGGTTGTGTTCCCAGTGCCTGTCGGTGGGGAGCTTGTTACCGGGCTGTGCTCTGTCCAGCTTCTCCTGCTCCTCCAGCTGTAGGTCCCTCCCTCCGAGCAGCACTGACCACCGGGGCTGGGGTGGGGTGCCCTGGAAACAGGGAACCCCCTTTCCACCTCTTCTGGTCCTTCCCGCCCTCTGGCACGCTGCCCTGAGTCCCGCGCCTGCTGCGATGGCACTGCCCGGCCAGTGAACACACTCACCCTCCTGCCCGCAGGCCTGCGCTCTGGCAGCGCCCTCTTCCGCCACGAGATCGGCTACGTCCTGGGCCAGCTGCAGCACGAGGCGGCCGTGCCCCAGCTGACAGCGACCCTGGCCCGGCAGGCCGAGAGCCCCATGGTGCGGCACGAGTGCGCTGAGGCCCTGGGAGCCATCGCCCGGCCCGCCTGCCTGGCTGCCCTGCGGGCCTATTCAGCAGACCCTGAGCGCGTGGTGCGAGAGAGCTGTGAGGTGGCCCTGGACATGTACGAGTATGAGACCGGGTCGGCCTTCCAGTACGCCGATGGGCTGGAGCAGCTGCGCGCACCCCCCTCCTAGAGCTGCCCGCCCGCCCGCCTACCTCCCTCCAGGACTCGGCACGTGGGCTGCATATAAACCAGGCTTGGGTGGATCGGGTCTGGTTTCCCCGTCCCCCCGGGGGCTGTCTGCTTGGCCCAGTCTGGCTGCTTTTGCATCCTGACTGCCCCAGGGCCAGGCTGAGGTGTTCTGTGTCCCCCACTGGGGGCCTGGCGCAGGGCTGCAGCACCCGGGTTTCCAGTCACGGGGGTGGGATGTTGGTGTGGGAGCGGGGGTCTGAGGGTGCGGGACAGGGCTGTGCTCAGGGGAGTTGGGGTTGCCTTGGCCCAGCCTCTCGAGGAACCAGGGTGCCTGGAAAGGCACTGTGGGCAAACCCAGACCCCTTGGGCCTGGGCGAGGGCTCGGCGTTCCATGGGCTGCCCCTGGGGCCTCTGCCTCCGCAGCCCGGGACTAGGCAGGGTGGGAAGGTTGTTAGGGGCTCAGGGGCCGGGGAGGGAAAGCAGACGCTAGGGTCCAAATGGACTATTAAATTATTTTTGCCAGGCCATGACTCTCAGAGTATGTCGGGGGCTCTGTAGGCCTGCTCCAAGGAACAGCTCGCGGGGAGGGGGCCAGGGTGTTTGAAGAGCTCCGGGCCATGTCCTGCTTTCATCTCCAGCCGGCCCGCTCCCAGGGGCTTGGGGGAAACAGCCCTCCAGCCTGGCCTTCGCCACACCCTCATTCTCGCCCAGCCCCTCTTGGGGTTTAGTGGTATGGCTAAGAGCCCAGCCTGTGGGTTCCCGTCCCAGCTACCCGCTTCATTCTCCAGGTGCAGCCTTGAACACCCTGTTTCACGGCCATACAGTGGGCGTCACCATAGCACCTCAGCTCATGTGGGTCCCACCTGCTTCTGTCTGCTGGCCAGCAACATCCCTGACTGGTCAAACGAGGGCATAAATGCCCAGAGTGGGGGGGGGGGGCTGTGACCGTGAGCTGGTTTTGCCACGCTGATGCCTTCTGCCCCCAGCCCTTCTGACAGGCGTCTCCACCCCAAGCAAGTCATCTCTGTGGGTGTCCTACAACTCGATTCAGCTCTAACGCTCACTGCCCGAATTCACGCAGCCCCCCCCCCCCCGGGTCCCCTCCGCACGATGGTTTGCTTGCACAGCTCACAGAGCTCAGGAAAGCACTTGACTTGCCCGTTTCTTGTACAGGATGCCACGAGCAGCCAGACGAGGGGTCCCGGGTGCTGGAGCTTCCCGCGGAGTCTGGGGCATGACCCCCCTCCGCCACGTGGATGCATTCACGCACCCCGCAGCTTTCTGAGCCCCTCGGTTGGGGATTTTGTGGAGGCTCCATGTGTAGGCGAGGCCGATTGAATCAGTGGCCGTTGGTGATTCCCCCCCCCCCCCCCCCCCCCGGGGTTGAGGGTGTGGCCGAGGTTTCTCCTTCCTCCAGCCCCCAGCCCCATCCTGAGGCCACCAGGAGCCCGCAGCCCCCGGCCTTGTTGGCAAGCCCAAGTGTGGTGGGAAGGCCTTCCTCTGGCCCTTGCCTCTCAGGAAGTTACAGGCTTTTTTTTTTTTTTTTTTAAGATTTTATTTATTTATTTGAGAGAGCGCACGTGCAAGTGTGGGGAGGGGCAGAGGGAGAGGGAGAAGCAGACTCCCCGCTGGGCAGGGAGCCGGACACAGGGCTCCACACGGGGCTGGATCCCCCAGGACCCTGGGATCATGACCTGAGCCAAAGGCAGACGCTTCACCGACTGAGCCACCCAGGAGCCCCAGTTAACAGGCTTTTTAGATTTTATTTTAAGATTTACTTATTTTAGAGAGAGCAGGGGGAAGGGCAGAGAGAGTCCCAAGCAGACTCTGCTAGGCACGTAACCTCACACAGGGCTCGATCCCACAACCCCAAGATCACGACCTGAGCTGAAACCAAAAGTCGGTCACCTAAGCGACTGAGGGCCCCAGGCTCCCTGGGAAGTTACAGACTTTTAAAAGTGTCTGGGGCCCAGGCCACACATTCTCTGTTACCACAGTGTCACAGGCACCTCAGCTACTGGCCCACCAGCCACCCTCCCTACTCTCCTCGGATTTACCTGTCCCCAGCAGCAGAGACCGGCGGGAATTTCTTAGAAACAAGGGAAAAGCAATCCACAGCCTTCCTGAGCTCAGGGCATGCCCAGTTCTGTCTCCGCCCACTTCGTGCTTCTCTCCAGCAAGGGCCCCGGGAGGACGGCTTATGGAGCCTCCCTACCGTGTGGACATTCAGTGTCCGGAACAAGTGGTTGGTGGCCTCTACAGTGTCCTGAACAGGAAGTGGGGTCACCTGTTTGAGGAGTCCCAGGTGGCTGGCACTGGCATGTTTGTCGTGAAGGGCTACCTGCCCGTGGAGGAGTCCTTCGGCTTCCCTGCTGACCTGCGGTCCAACACTGGCGGCCAGGCTTTTCCCCAGTGTGTTTTTGACAACACACTGCCCGGGGATCCCTTCGACAACACCAGCCGCCCCAGCCAGGTGGTGGCTGAAACCCACAAGTGCAAAGGCCTGAAGGAAGGCATCCCGGCCCTGGACAACTTCCTGGACAAATTATAGGCGGCCCCCCCTGCAGCCCACCACCCCGGGTGGGACTCAGCACAGCCCCTGCCCCCGGCTGACGATCGACCACAGCAACAAGCCCTCACATTCTCCACGACACCTCGAGACTGTCCAGACGGGGACGCGCCACCAGACAGGTTCTGGGGCTCACTCGGTGCCATCGCTCAACGTGAACACTTGATGCCGTTTCTTTCTATATTTATTTCAAGATTTCAGAGGCAACAGAAACGCCCTGGCAGCATGGACTTATTTGGCCGGTGGGGGTGGGGGAGGCGGGATGGGACATGCAACACTTTTTTCATTTCAGAAACTCAAATGTCCAAAAAAGTAGTAACAACGCATTAAGAGGTTTATTTGGGTAAATGGCCTGTAGTGAATTTTCCCCCGGAAAGGGGGAAGGAACGAGCGGGTAGACCTTTCTCTTTGGACAGAAGCTAGAAGGCAGGAAACTGCGGTGTCACCGTGAGCTCCTCCAGCTGTATTAGTACCATCGGGATAATAAAATTGATGTGGTGGGAAAAAATAAAGAGCCCCAGGCGGAGCCAAACCCTGACCACCCCCCAGGGCTCTCCTTCCGCTCCCTGCGCCAGCCAGGCTGTGCCCTCCTGTCCCCGCACCTGTCGGTAGTCTCTGTCCTCCTCCCCTCGTGCAGTGTCTCACTGGCCCGGCCCTCTCCCTCTCCTGGGAACTCCTTAGGGACCTTGCTCCCCTCCCACCCCTCCCCCGGTGCCCAGGCTGGGTCCTCCGGCCTCTTCCCTCCTCCCCATCCCGCTGTCTGTGGCGGGAGGATGCCCACAATTCTGTTTCCAGCCTGGGCCTCCTCTGAGCTCCAGACTCGGGGTCCAGCTGCCCTGCTACGTCTCCACTTAGATATTGCTGAGGCAACCCGAACGTAGCGTGTCCTTAGGATTCCTCACATTACCTCCCAAAACGGGTCCCCCCACAGGAAGTGGGAACTGTCATTCCAGGGGCTCAGCCTAAAAACATGAGGGTTGAATCCGTTTAAAACCTACCCAGATCTGTCCACATCTCCCTACTCCTGTGCCCCCAGCCACCATCATCACCTGCCTGGGCCTGCACAATCGCCTCTGCCCCCCCCCCCCCCGCCGCCACCTCCCTTCCCCCAGTCCGTCTTCCCCGCAGCGGCCACCAGACGGCGCCTCTGAGCACTCGAGTCAGGTCCCAAGTCCTCCACAAGGCCTTGCACGACCCTCCCCTGCCGTGTCCCCTTTCTGTTGCCCACTCTGCTCCAGCCAATCAGCCTCCTCAATGTTCTTCCAACAGGCCAGGCCCAGTTGTGCCCCAGGACTTTTGCATGTGCTGTTTACCTGGAATCTTTTCCCCTCCGGGTACCTCTCTGAAATGCCTGCTCCTTTGTTCAAACATCCTCAGTGAGGCTTGCCTGAGCGCTTGAGTGAAATCACAACCTCACTCCTAATGCTCCTTTATCCTGTGCTCTGTTTTCTTTTTCTCCATAGCATCTCTAGTTTCCTGTACACTTTTCTTCATTGGTTTATTGCCTGTTTTCTCCGCTAGAATAAGAGCAGGGGTTTTGTCTGCCTTGTTGTCCGCGACATGACAGCTGTGTGGTGGGTAAGCGGCAATCCGGAAAATAAAAATAAAGTCTAGTCTGCCGTGTTTGCCAGTTCCTATAGTTTAAATCTTCCCACCAGGGTCCACGCGTGCAGTTCCTGACCGTGACTTCTGTAGTCTGTGCCCACGGGCTTCCACACACCAGTAAGTGGCCCCCTAGCACGGGGACACACCAGGGAAATATTTGAGGAACACCCATCCACAGGGGTGCTCCCTAAATAGTGGCAGTGCATTTACACGCTAACAATCAGACCGTCAGAAGGATGGGAAGACCTACCTGTGTTACAGGAAAGCAGTCCAAGTTTGACCTCCAAACGCGGAGCCCTCAAGCAGGATCGTGCGATCTCATCTGCATAAATGGAGTTACGTATGTAAATTACATAGGGGTAACATTTCTGAAAAATCCCCAAGCACTTACCCAAAGTACTTTCAATTGTATACCTTCCTGTGCTACTTGGAATTTTTTACCACGGTATTTACTTTGACATTTATTAGGGATGGAGACGCTGGCCCCTTTACGGGCAGCGCACAGCTTGCAGAAGGCGGGGTCAGGATTCGCCTGGCCACTCAGGTTCTTGCTTCCTGGGCCCGGCAGAGAGCGTAAGGGAGTGAGGCAGGCATGAAGGCATGCTGGCGTGCACCTGTGCGGCTGTGTTCCCGTTTTTAAGGGAAGACAGACAGCAATTGACTCGATGCACCATCTCTCATTTAAGAAATGTGCATGGGGCGCCTGGATGGCTCAGTTGGTCGAGAGTCTGCCTTCGGCTCAGGTCATGATCTCGGGGTCCAGGGATCAAGTCCAGTGTCTCGCTCCCCACTGAGCGGAGAGTCTGCTTCTCCCTCTCCCTCTGCCCCACCCCTTACGTGCGCACACACTCTCTCTAATATAAATAAATAAGAAGCTAAAGATAAATAAAAGAAATGTGGGCCATTAATTAAAAACATCAAAATGCCACGCGTAACGAAGAAGTCACTTTGACAAGACCAACTACTGGTTTAAACATTCAGGTGTTCATTTCACAAATATTTATTGAACACGTACCATGTGGCAGGCAGCCCCAGGCACAGAGGGCATAGAACGAGATCGTCTCTGGTCTCCTGGACTTGATGTCGTGATATTATTTTTTTTAAGATTTTTTTTTAAGTGATCACACCCAATGTGGGGCTTGAACTCACAACCCCAAGCTCCAGAGTCACATGCTCTACCGACTGAGCCAGCCAGCCGCCCCCCGATATTATTGTTTTCAATGTCTTCCGATGTGTTGGAGAGCGGACCCCAGATTGAGTTTGCAGTGACCTTGGCTGGCCTGCAAGGTCACCATCTCCACTGTGTTTTGTGACTCAGGCTAATATTCATGCCAGGCCTCCCGGGGGGCCGGGCACCGTGTGGATTCCGGAAGGCTCCCTGGCAGAGTGCCAGGTGTGATTGGCCCCCAGGATGTGCTGGGGAAGGAGCTAGACCCAGGGGTGCAGGAAGCAGATATGGGAAGCCACACCCAAAAGCAAGACCTGTATACATCAGGGAGCTTGGAATCTTGAACCTCCAGACCTGCGACAGACTGATAGCAGGACAGACATCTGTGCTAAACGCAGACATCCCACACCTTCCGTTCTGTGGCTCCTGCGCACCTGAGCAAGTCCAAGCTCGAAGCGTCAGCGGCGCTCTGCTCACCCTGAGGCTTCTGGGGAGGACCGTCCCCGTCTCCTGCAGCTTCTGGTGTTGCTGGCCATCCTCTGCCTCCCTTGGCTTGTGGACACATCGCTCCAGTCTCTGCCTCGTCCCCACATGGTCTTCCCCCTTTCTCCGTGTCTGTGTCCAGATTCCCCTCTTACAAGCACGCGCGCACTGGCTGTGGGGCCCACCCCACTCTGGTATAACCTCGTCCTAACTTGCTGACTACAGAGACCCTATTTCCAAATAAGGGTCCATTCCCAGTACTGGGGGGTAGGACTTCAACATGTCTTTTGGGGGGACACAGTGAAACCCATAACGCCCTGTTATACTTCTGATGTCAGGTCAGGTGTCGGCCCAGCCCCTGCCCCAAGCCAGGCTGAGTGAGAGAATTCATCTGGGCTCCTCCACTGCCTGTTCTCAGCGCCCAGGGCAGAGCTCAGGAGTGACTTATGGAATGTTGACCAGGCTCTGTCACCCCTCTGGACTTCTAGTTTGTCAAAAATAGGCAGCTCTGCTTTAAAAAAAAAAAAAAACGGGGGCGACTGGCTGGCTCAGTCTGTTAAGCATCTGCCTTCGGCTCAGGTCATGAGCTCAGGGTCCTGGGATCGAACCCTGCGTTGGGCTCTCTGCTCATCAGAGAGCCTGCTTCTCCTTCTGTCCCTCCCCCTGCTTGTGCGCACGTGCTCTCTCTCTCAAATAAATAAAAATAAAATTTTTAATAAATAAATAAATAGGAATTCAATGATGCCCCCCCTCCAAGTGCAACCAGAGAGAGGAAAGGGCTTGTTCAGCAGTATGGCAGGTGAGCCCCAAATTGAACGGGGTGCCAAAAACCTCAGCACATAAATCGGTAATATTTTAATGCATTTTTTTTTCTTTTTAAAAATCGACACGAATGTTGAGATCATTGTAGAGCCCCACTGCAGGTGTAAGAAATAACCCCAGAAGGCCCAGTGCAACCTTCACCCAGTTTCCCCAGCGGTGACGGGGCACAAAACCCACGCAAACCCCTCTTGCAACATCATGACCAGAACGTGGGCACGGATGTAACACACGCATCTTACTCAGACTTCCCCAGCGTTAACTTGGACTTGGGCGTGTGTTTGTGCGTATTAAGGTCTATACCGTCTTATCCCTGCGGAAGTTTGTGTGTCCACCAGCGCGATCATAATACGGAACAGGGCCCACACCACGAGTGTGGGAGGGCTGAATAGTGACCCGCGCCCAAAATGCCCGCTCCCTCACCTGTGTGCTATAAAAGGAACTTTGCAGGTGGGAGTAAGTTACAAATCCTGATGTGGGGGCGACCCTGGGTTCCCCGGGGGGCCCGGTGTCCTCATGAGAGCAAGGCAGAGGGTGGGAGTCCCAGAGATGGGCAGACCCCGCGCTGCTGTAGATGAGGATGGAGGGGGGCCGCGGGCCAGGGATCTGGGGCCTCTGGAAGCCCGAAAAGGCAGGAGCCGGGTCTCCCTGGGGCCGCGGGAGGGACCAGCCCTGCCCGCGCCTGGGTTTTACGCCGGAGACTCACGTCGGATTTCTGACCTCCAGAATGGTGAAATAACAGCTACGATGGGCTGAGCTAGTAAGTTTGGGGGGCTCGTCGTGACAGCAGTGGGAAACCACACTGGGTACTGTCCCGTGCTATCCTCTCATAAGCCCCCCACATTCCTCCCTTATTAATGAGTTATTTTTAAAAATCAAATTTAGTGCAAAACAATCCAAACTTTTTAAGTAAAGACAGGATCCAACTTTGACCTCGCACGAGCCCCCTCCCTGGGCTCAGGCAGATCCCAGCCCTGTCGGAGGCTGTCTTGGGTTTAAAATAAGACACCCACGTCAGAGGGCAGGGGTGGCATTTTGATTCACAGAAATCTTGCTCCCTCTCCTCCCTCCCCGGTGTGCGTCCCATTCTGTTGGCAGCGAAAGTAAGAAGCACCAGGGATTTGGACACTTTTTCATCACCATCAGGGTGGGTTTTTGAAAATCCAGCATCTGAATTGTCCCATTTCGCTCTGCGGTTCCACTTCAGCGGGAATGGTGGTGGTGTGGTGTGAGGAGCCGTGAGAGTAGACGGAGATATTGAATCTGGGGGGGGGGGGGGTCTGAGGAAGGGTGACCAGACCTAGTCTGGGAGGGCAGACATTCAAGAAGGGCCTTCATTTGACCAATGTTTGATGTTAAAGAGTTTATTTACTGTTTAAATTTTTTAAAAATCATTTATTTTTTTAAGATTTTTTTTTAAGTAATCTCCACACCCAACATGGGGCCCAAACTCACGACCCCAAGATCAAGGGTCACGTGCTCTACCAACAGAGCCGGCCAGGCGCTCCACTTCATTTACATTCATTGATCTACTCTGTGCCTGCACTGCTCTGCACCTTCTTTGTTCAGTAGCATTTTCTACGATAGACATGTTCTTTTTTTTTTTTTTAAAGATTTTATTTATTTATTTGACAGAGAGAGAGAGACAGCCAGCGAGAGAGGGAACACAAGCAGGGGGAGTGGGAGAGGAAGAAGCAGGCCCCTAGCAGAGGAGCCCGATGTGGGGCTCGATCCCACAACGCCAGGATCACACCCTGAGCCGAAGGCAGACGCTTAACTGCTGTGCCACCCAGGTGCCCCTACGATAGACATGTTCTGTGTCGGCATCATTCATTATGATAGCTATGGGCTGGGGGGCGGAGCTGGGGGCTTTGGAGCATTTCAAAGGTGGCCAGTGTAGCTACAGAACTGACTTTTTAGTTTTTTAAATTTATTTTAAATAGAGGCGGAAAAATCCGACATTTGATTCAGTTATTGGAAAC
Organism: Ursus arctos; assembly: GCF_023065955.2. NCBI lineage: Eukaryota > Metazoa > Chordata > Mammalia > Carnivora > Ursidae > Ursus > Ursus arctos. The sequence goes on from NW_026622808.1 coordinate 14,478,890, forward strand.
GTTTTAAGCATGCTTGGAATACCTAGGGTGCATGAATTTACTTGTCCCACTGTCGATTTTATAAATTATAGAGATCAAATATTTCCTTTTTTTTTTAAGATCTTATTTATTTGACACACACACACACACACACACACACACACACACACACACACAGAGGAGAGACCAAGCACAAGCAGGGGGAGTGGCAGGCAGGGGAGAAGCAGGCTCCCCACTGAGCAAGGAGCCGGATGTGGGGCTCCAGCCCAGGACCCTGGGATCATGACCTGAGCTTCAAAGGCAGATGCCTCACCGACCGAGCCACCCGAGCACCCTAGAGATCAAGTATTTCCAACGAAAATTAGCACCCAAACTGAGATGGGGTATAAGCGTATACACGCTGGATTTTATTTTATTTTATTTTTTTTTAAAGATTTTATTTATTTATTTGACAGAGATAGAGACAGCCAGCGAGAGAGGGAACACAAGCAGGGGGAGTGGGAGAGGAAGAAGCAGGCTCATAGCGGAGGAGCCCGATGTGGGGCTCGATCCCATAATGCCGGGATCACGCCCTGAGCCGAAGGCAGACGCTTAACCGCTGTGCCACCCAGGCGCCCCACACGCTGGATTTTAAGACGTTATGAGGAAAGGAACATAAGATATCTCCTAAATGTTTTGACACATTAAGTATATTAAAATTAATGACACTGGTGTCTTTGTATTTTTTAAATGTGGCTACAAGAAAATTTAAAATTACTTATGTGGCTCACGTTGTGTGTCTCCTAGAGGACGCTGGTCTAGATCCTACAGTGTTTGCTGAGTTCCCTGACATCAGATATAAGTATGTCGCATAACATGGATCATCTCATACCGAACGAACCGAAATCGTGTGCCCCATGGTATATTCTTTTCTTTCAAACGTTTGCCCCAAAGTCCCTGATCGACTATGTTTGAGACTCTAATTCCTCACTCCAGATATCTCTCCTTGTTTTTTAGTCTTCTTTTTAAAAATGTATTTAATTATTAACATACAGTGTATTATTTGTTTCATGGATACGGGTCTGTGATTCATCAGTCTTACACGATACACAGCACTCCCCACAGCACATACCCTCCCCAGTGTCCATCACCCAACCACCCCATCCCTCCCACTCCCTCCACTCCAGCAACCCTCTGTTTGTCTCCTGAGAGTAAGAGTGTTTTATGGTTTGTCTCCCTCTCTGGTTTCGTCTTACTTCATTTTTTCCTCTCTTCCCCTATGATCCTCTGCCTTGTTTCTCAAATTCTACAGATCAGTGAAATCATAGGATAATTGTTTCTCTGACTCATTTCGCTTAGCATAATACCCTCGGGTTCCAACCACATCACTGCAAATGGCAAGATTTCATGTTTTGACGGCTGCGTAATATTCTACCGTATGTATATACAGACCACATCTTCTTTATCCATTCATCTGTCGATGGACATCCATAGTTTGGCTATTGTGGACATCGCTGCTATAAACATTGGGGTGCCGGTGCCCCTTCAGATCACTACATTTGTATCTTTGGGTAAATACCCAGTAATGCAATTGCTGGGTCTTAGGGTAGCATCTTTCCTTGTTTTATTACTCTCTATGCTTCAGGTCCAGGCAGATGGGAATTTTTTTACAACCGCTTTATTTAAATACAATTCACATACTATAAAATTCACTCAAAGTGTATAATTCACTGGGTTTTAGTGTACTCAGAGTTATGCAAGCATCATCACATCAATTTTAGAGAACTCCATCACCCACCCCAGCAAGGAAGTTCCTAGCAGTCACTCCCTATGCCTTTTCCTCCCCCCATCCCCAAGCCCCAACCACCACCAACCTACTTTCTGTCTCTACACATCTGCCGGAACATTGTGGACATTTCATATAAGCAGAGTAATACAACACAATACAACACAACACAACATATACAATACAACACAATGGCCTTTTGTATCTGGCCTCTGTCACTGAGCATCGTTTCTGCCAGGTTCACCCTCGTGGTAGGGCGGTCAGCGCGTCACTCCTTTTTACCGCCAAATAATATGCCATGACTTGGATATACCGCATTTTGTCCACCTAACCATCCGTTACAGACATCCGGGTTGTTTGTACTTTTTGGTGATTGTTAATAATGCTATGAACATCCGTGTAAAAATTTTCATGTGGACACGACTTCAATTCTCCCGAATAGATAGATACCGAGGAGAGGAATCCCTAGGTCCTCTGGTAATTCAACGTGTAACTCTTTGACCGTCTTCCACAGTGGCTGCCCCATTTCCCATCCCACCAGCGACGTAGGAGGGCTCCGTCGCTCCCCGTCTTCACCAACGCTTGTTGCTCTCCCCCCCCCTTCTCATAGGCGCCCCAGCAGGAGTGAAGTGGGAGCTCACTGGTTTTGATTTGCATTTCCCTGATGAGTAATGGCGATGAGCGACTTTTCGTCCGCTTCTTGGCCAGTCATCTATTTTCTTTGGAAAATGTCTGTCTGGATCCTCTGCCCATTTGGGGGTAGGGGGGCAGAGATGGTTAGGACTCGTCCCCTGCTTCCATGGCCTGGACGAGCACTGGGCAGGAGCGCAGTAAATGCTGACCGACTGACCCAACGTCCTGCCGCCGGCAGCGGGGTCGGCCTGACCCTGACATGCACCTGTTGTTGAGCCCATCTGTGCTTATCACGCAGTGCGACTGCCCTCATGCGGGTCCGCCCTTGAGTGCTCGGTCCTGCGACTGTCCCCTACTAAGAGCCACGTCCTAAACTAAGCAGAGCCATTCCCGCAGATCCCACGCAACAGGCTCCTCGGGGCGCCGGGGACCCAGCCGGCTTCGGTTGCCCGTGGCAACGCGTGGCGCCGCGCTTCCTGTATTGATTCGAATCACGGGCTACGTCACGTCCTCCCGAGATGCCCGACGCGCGCAGGCGCAGTCGTGCGGGGTGGGCGGGGCGTGGCGCGGCCCCGGCGGGAGGCCCGGGCGCGCGGGGGCGTGGCGGGGCGTGGCGGCCGCACGCAGCGCGCCGGCGCGGGGGCGTGGCCGGCCGCGGGAGCGCGCGCGGCGGAGGAGGGCTCCGGGAGGCCGCGGAACAGCGACCGCCGCCATATTAAGGAGCGCGGAGCCCGGGGTCCCGTCGGCGGCGGCCGCGGCCGGACCAGTGCAGCTGCGGGCGGCGGAGGCCGGCGCGGCGTGGTGCCGGGAGAGGCGGGGTTGGCGGAGCCAGCGGGCGACCGGAGCGAGCCAGGTGAGGCGTCCGGGATCTGGGGACCCGCCCCCCGGGCCCGAGCCGCGACCCCCCGAGCCGGCAGGGCCCGACGGCGGCGCGGGCCTACCCCGGGCCCCCACCCCCGACACCCAGCTGGCGGCCCCCACGCTCGGGCCCCTCCGGGAGCCGGCCAGCCCCCCAGAACGCTGCCCCCCGTGCCGAACTAGGCCCGGGGTGACCTCCGCATTTCACTCCCGTCTTCACCCCCAAACCCGGCCCTGAGTGAGCGCCCCAGCCCGAGCCACCTGCAGCCCGAGACCTCCCCCCGCACCTCGCGTCCGAGGTCCGTTTATAAATAGGGGGCTGAGCTGTCCCCCAGAACGGCTCTTCATCTCTGGCCTCTCGAACCCGCCTCTTCCAAATTGGGACCATCCCAGCTCAGGCCCTGCCCGGATCGAGACTGCCCCCCGTGGCTGTCACGACACAGCCAGGCTCGAACCAGGCCCCCTTCCCCCACTTTGTGGCCCCCGAAACAGGTAGACGGAGGTGTGGAGACCCTGTCTATGTGGGCGCCCCTCTGGGTTCCTGGCACCCAGAAGCATTTAGGCATTGTCACTTGAGTGCATCCGTGTCCCCCCCCCCTTTGCTCCCAACCCCACTGCCTTCTGCTCCCCCAGCCTCCCAGTTTGACCGGTCTCAGCTGCCATCCAGCCCGTGTCAAGCTCTCCATGTGGGCCCTGACCCCACCAAAATCTGAGACGGCCTGTCTCTGCCCGGCTACCATCCCATCCCGGAACATCCTGCCTCCTCCTGTAAGCACCCGCCCCACCAACCGGGAGCCCCAGGTGTGGAATGCTTCTCCCCATCACAGCCGTGTTCCCCCACTAAAAAATTGTGGACCCCCACCCACTGGTCCTGCACTGTCTAGACCTGCCTCCAACCCAAAGCTGGAGACCCTCTGCTGTGCAGCTGTCTAGCCTAGGCCTGTTTTGTTTTTCCCTGTTCTTTTCTCGGCAAAATCCTCCCCTCTTTCAAGTGCCTGTTATGCTAAGAACTAGCCCCCCCCCAACTCCAGTCCACAGAGTGATGACCTCATGCCTCCCGCTGGAGAGGCTGCACCGCACCCTCTACCCCCCCTCCCATCTCCTTACTATACTTTAGATGGGGAGGATTTACCAAAAGAAAAACAATCCACCTCAACATGCACAGCTGTTCCCCTTACCACAGATTGGGGACAGGTGAGAAGGTCTTTGAAATGAAGGAGCTTGGGTGGTCTCTGCTGGAGGGGGGTGGGGGTTTGCACACTAGAGGCTGATGAGATCTTTTGGGGACAGTCCCCAGAGTGGTGCATTGTCCCGTAGAACGCACTCTAGGCTGTTGTTCATGCAGAATTTCTCGTGGGCCGTTTTGGCCTTTGAGGTCATGGGCCCCTTCTGTTTCAAGAGAAACTACTGGCCTTCTGAGCCCCAGAGTGCAAGCAGGTGCCCTGGCTGTTACAGGGCACTTTGCCGAGTGAGCAAGGTTCCAGTGCTCCAGGAGGGTTTTGTTGAGGATTGTGGGCTCTCCCCCTGTGAAAACCAGGCTTCTGGCCCTCGGATGGCTCTCGGTTCAAAGGACAGTTGCTTTGCTGAGTGGTGGGTAGTGCCCAGGGAGCTAGCTGTGCTGGCAGTTTGCTGCCCCCCCCCCCCCGGACTATTTCCCCAGGGAAATCTCAGACCCCGTGGCCCATCCAGTGGCGGTGGCTGTTTGGGGCTAGGGGAGAAGTGCCTGGAAGCAGATGAGGAGGCAGTGAGTCTTCAGAAGTCGGTCTGCCTCCATTCTCACACGAGGCCCTCTATTTCAGCAGGAAATCTCCCAGTGCTGTTTGTTGGGGCCTCTGGCCTGGTGGTTTGGGGACCAGAGTGGGGTTGGTTGTGGGGACCTTTTGCTTGGTAGCACTGAGCGGGGTGAGGCTCCCAAATCGTTCTGTTTGGAGGGCCGATCCTGGAGACTCGCGTTAGGTGTCAAGATCAAGGGACTTGGTCTTTTAGGAACCAGCAAAATGGCACTACTGTTGTAATTCTCTTCTAGAGCAGAGGTTCTCAGCCGGGGACGTTGGTGCTGTCTGGGACATCTGTGGTGATCACGTCTGGGGGTGCTCCTGGCTTCGAGTGGGTGGGGTCAGGGATGCTGCTGCCCCACCCTGCCGCCCCATGCTCAGGATGGCCCCGAATATCAGCAGTGTCGAGGGGGGAGACCTGGGACTGGAGTTCACACTGAGAGCCCTGTGAGGGCAGGGCCTCTGTCCCCAGAGCCTCCCCGTGCCCCATAGGGCTGGAGCTCGAGAACACTGGCTTGAGTGGGTGCTAGAGGGCGGGGACAGCCGGACGGTAGGGTACGTTTGGCCCATTCTGGGAGCTGGTGGCCTTCAGAGTATCGGGCTGCCCCTCTTCTGCCCAGCAGCTTCCCGCCGTCCAGGTTCTGATCCCTCACAGGCCCCAGTAGCCTCCCCCTTGTCAGGTCCACTGGTCACCGCCCTGGCCACCTCTCCCTGCACCTGCCCGAGATTTGTTTGGTACATGGGAACGGCGGCGGGCGCTTTGGAGCCAGGCGCGTCCTGCAGCTCCTTCCTTCTGTCGAGCCCTGGGATTCGCACACAATCAGAGCTCCTTCTCGTGTGGCACGGATGTGCCAGACAGGGGACGTTCATGCCCCCAGCTACCATGCATCCTGGTGTCCTTGGCAAGTGAGTGCTTTCTCCTGCTGTGGCTTCCTCGCTTGAGATTGGAACAGGAGCGCACGTCGCGTCCCAGCAGCCACGAATGGTTTGGTCCTTGACCGTCGTGCCTAACAAATGACCCCCGCCCCCCAAAAAGTGGACTGTGGACTCCACTCTCCCCTGGCTTCCTACACCTTCCCATCAGTGAGCAGCCTCCTTCACTGGCCCTCCTTTTCATTATTTATTTGCTGAATTTTTGTTGGTAACAGATCTATTCAGGTATAATTCCCATGCCCTGTCATTTACTGATTTAAAATACACAGTTCAGTGCTTTTCAGCTTTCGCATCTATCACCCTAATTCCAGAACATTCTCATCACTGCAAACAAACCTTCTTCCCTTTACCCATCAGTCCTATGCTCTCCCCAGTTCCGGCAACCACTGCCCCATTTTCTGTCAGGATGAGCCTGTTCTGGACGTGTCACACACGTGGACGCACACGCCGCGGGGCCTTCTGTGTCTGGTTCCCTCCCTGAGCGTCATGGGCTCGGGGTCCGTCCCCGGGGCAGCGCATGTTGCAGCCGAGTGACACTCCTGCCCCTGGGGACACGTTATGTTTGTCCGCTCACCAGTTGGTGGACACTTGGGCTGTTTCCACCTTTTGCCTGTTAGGACAAGAGCCACTGCGAACAGTTGACTCCCGGTTCTTGTGTGGTGACCCTTGTTTTTGATCTGAACTCAGATGCTTCTCTGCTCTCTGCACGCTCTCTGGGTGGACGCACTTCACCTCCTGTCCCCCTTTGCTGCTGCTGCCCGAGGCTGGCTCCAGAACGCCCAGCCCGCATGGCCAGTGCCAGTCGTCCGGGTGGCCTGCAGGTGCCCGGGTTGAGTTAGCCCGGAAGTAGTCACTCTTTCCTTGAACCTTTCCCGCCCCTGGCCTCCCATGGAGCCCCTCCTCTCCATCCCCCCATCCTCTTGGGATCGCCCACTTTCTCACCTGGCAGGCATGGTCTGGACCCCTGCTCCCCAGTGCTCTGCCCAGTCTCCGCGTGATGCCACCTTCAGTCCACAGAGGCACAGCTCCCACTCCTGGCTCCCTGTCCTGCCCCACCACCCTGCCACTAGCCCCAGGACATGGCCCAGGAGACCGCTCTTGTGGCCTTACCTTTCCCTCTTCTGCCCCCAGCATGCTCCTCACACCCAGCCTCCCCAAAACCTCTGCGCGGTTCTCTAGGGCAGCGGACCGCTCCTTCCGGGTCCCTGTGCCTTTCTGCACATGCTGTGCCCAGAGAAAGGAACCACCGGTTTGTGCGGGACGTGTCAGGCTGTACTTGCACAGTGTCCTACAGTAAGGAGAGGTAAACAGGCTGGCTGGGTCGGAGGTGCCGTTGGCAGGATGCAGGGAGCAAGGGCAGGGGCCAGACTGCTGCTTGGAGCTTGCCTGCACTTCTGGAAGGCTGAACAGAAACAGAAAGGTCAGCTCTGGCCTCTTGAGCCCGAGGGAAACCACTCTTCCCCCTAAGGATTCCCATAAGCCAGGAGTTCTCCACTGGGGGCAATATCTGGGGATATTTATGGTTGTCACAGTGGGGGTGTTCTAGCATCCAGTGCGTGGGGGCCAGGGATGCTGCTCAACCCCCCACTGTGCCCATGCCGCCACTCGCCCCCCCCCCCAAGAATGACACGGCCCCAGTGTCACCAGTGCCAGTAGGTGGGGTCGGGGGTCCTTGCCCTAAACATACTAGGTTTGAGGGTTTTCCTTCTGACCCTGCCTGGGACCTGGAGGTGGGATCCATGGCGAGACCTATCGAGGAAGCACTTGCTGACGCTCAAGGCCGCCTGTGAGGGGGTGAGCTCCCTGTCCCTGCCGGTGTGCAAGCAGATGCTGTTGTGAGGGGCTCACTTCGAGCCGCTTTCCAACCTGTCCAGCCTTGAGATCTGGCCCTGTGACAGAGGCCACAGCTGCAAACACGTACGTGAGCGTCAGTCGTTCAGGTCTGTTGCCAAGTCATCCTGCCTTTGCGCGGGCCCTCACGCCCTTGTGGGTTGGAGGTCTCACCCCATCACACTGGAGAACGGGCGCCTTGCAGCTCCGAGAGGTGGGCGACGAGCGACTTCACCCTGGGCACGTTTCTGAGGCTTCAAGCAGCAGTGCTCGCCTGGAGTCCAGCAGTGTCTCTCTGGGCTGTTGTCACAGGCTGAAAAGGGAGAGCCTTTGGTCCAGAAAGCCATTACCTCTAGACTGCCCGCCGTGGGGGGCGGGACTCCTTGATGAGCCCCAGGGCCTGTCTGCACAGAGTGAGTGGGGAGTCGGCCTTAGCTGAGTAAATGTGTGCATGCAGGAACATGCTTCTCCGGGACCCCCACGTCTGGGCCTCCCCAGGAGTAACCTGACCCTCATGCTGATTCGTATCGGCCCCCGAGGGGAGGCACATTGTCTCCCTGTCCTGTGTCAGGCGCGGTCCTTTTGGATTCGGGCTCTTCCGGGCCTTGTCTTTTGCTGGAGTGAGAGGTGAGGGACCACTAGCTCATCGCGTTCCCTCTGCCGGGTGGGACGTCCCGCTTCAGAAGTCCCATTCTGTGCAGCACCTCTTGGGAGCCCAGGAGCCTGCGTTCTAGTTGGTGTCTGGAGACCACGGCCAGGCCTTCCACCACGCAGCCCCACGTCTTTTACCGACCACAGTCTTCCCCCCTCTGGGTGGGGGGAGAGCCATCTTCTCACCTGCAGGGGCAGTGAGGGAGGAGAAGGTGCTCCCCCTGGCCCCCCAGCCTACAGCTGTGGCCAGGAGCTCACTGGACAGCAGCAGCCGTGGCCGCCGGGGCACCTCCCCTGCCGCCCAGCCTGCACACGCTGCGGACAGAGGAGAGGGAAGCAGGCCCGTCTGGAGTCTGTCATGCACCTGTCCCTGAGCCCCTGGGATCAGCTGCCACTTCCCAGCGTCTCCTCTGGGTCAAGCACTGGGCGAGCTGCTTCGAGGAGGTCACTCCCGGTTTTACAGCAGCATAGGTGCCATTCTCCCGTAACCCACGTCAGAGAGAAGTGGCTTGCCCAAAGCTACTGGGCCCGTAGGAGTGGAAGCCAGGACTCAAAGCCAGGTGTGTCCTTCTCTGAAGCCCCTGCATTCTCCCATAGACTTTTCTAGGACTGAATGGTGTTTTGGTTGACTGCGGTGTTGGGGGAGGGAGCCGTGAGGGCTGCTTACAAGCCTATCTGAGCCGAGGCAGAAGCAGCAAAGCCAGAGTCTCCCACGTGAGCAGAAAATTGGACAACTCCCCCTTTCTCTAGTTGGGTCTTTCTCCTGCGGTACTTCCCCAGCCTCTTAGAGAATGGCTGAAAAGAGTATGACCAGCCCCTGGGCTCCCGGCAGCACTCTCTTGTCTTCCTTGGGAGGAAAGGACTGCTAGTCAGGTGGTCTGGGGGGTGCCTGGAGCTACCCCTGGGTCTCCTGCAGCCGCACCTGTTCATCTCCCACATGGGGGCATGCGCTCTGGAGACTTCAGGGGCCCCACCCCGGGCTGTGCCCCATGGTGAAGGTTCGTAGGGAGCCCCCAGCCATTTACCAGCATATTCCCAACCTGTGGATGGTGCCCACGAGAACCGACCAGCGCATATTCCCATGTGATGGGACTCCCTACTCCAGAGCAGGTGTTTGACCTGTAGGTGGCTGGCGGGCTCGGGTGCTGGGCTTGGGGACCCTTCCACCTGGGGAGCGTCACGATCTGAGCAGCTGTGGGCAGGAGGGTGACCGTAGGAGCTGGAGCCATATTTCCCGGGGAGGATCCCAGCAAGTTCCTCCTTTATGAAAGGGAGATAGCATTGCACCTGGGGACAGAATTGAGTAAGGCACTTGGAGCAACGCTGGCCCACTGCGTTCGGGCCCAGGAGCAGTATCCCATTGACCTGGGACCCTGGGCCCACACAGGATGGGGCGGGGTGGGTGTCCACAGGCTCCTCCGCACCCATGTGGGTAGCAGGTGCCTGACCTCTACCTGTTGGCAGGAACGGCTTCCCCCCCAGAAGCTGGAGTTACCCTCACCGGGGGCAGTTTTGCCAGGGGACGCTGGGTGGTGGTGAGGACGTCTGTGGTCGTCACAATGGGGAGAGCCTCTGGTGTAAACCATTTCATTGGTAGCCACGTCCAGACTGTTGTCACCCTCGAAACACCGAGTCACGGAAGCCCTGCTGTGGGGATGTTTCATTGCCTTGGCTTTCGCTGAAGAGCCTTACAACATCCAAACCAGGAGGGACCGGTTTTTCGAGATGAGCAGGACTTTGAGGGGCTTGAAATTTGGTGAGCGCAGAGTGCTCCGTCTTGGGGGCCCCGGGGCCCAGCATGAACTTGAGAGGAGGTGTGGCTGTGCTGCGCTGCCCCCAGGCGTGGAGGGGAGACCGTTGCGTGTCCATGCCACTGTCCTTGAGTGCCCCCTGCGGCCGCACCCCCGCTCCAGGAGGCTGGGAGACGATTGGAGGCGCTGTGTGCTGTGTCATCCGTCCTTGCTCACACCAGGCCCAGCCCACGTGTTCCTCGTCTCCCTTGTCGGCTAGCCTCCCTGGCCTGGCCCCGGAGCGGGTCTGCCCCTCGGCACTGTGAACGTTCCAGCCGGACCACTGTCTGGGGGGGCGTCCCCAACACTGGGGGGGGGGGGCGAGCAGCAGACCCAGCCCCCGCGCCTCAATGCCAGGAGCACCTCAGTCATGACAATCACACATGTCCGCATGTCCCCAGACACTGCCCAGCGTGTGCTGGGGGGCAGGATGGCCCCAGTGAGAGCCACTGTGTCATGCCTGGAGTGAGCCGTCTTCTCTGAGTGCTCGCTGGGCAGAAGCCGTGTAAGCAGCGCACGGCGGGGCTGGGGAGGTCAGGGGCTGGCGGGGAGCTGCAGAGAAGGCTGGGCCCCGCTCCACGACTGCCAGGGGGAAGCGGTGTGCTCTCAGAGGGGTCCGGGCCCAGGGCGAGTGAGGAGCAGAGCGTGGCCAGTGCCCGGGAGGGCAGCCCTAGGTGCTTGGGCGACCCCTGGCCCGAGCAGAGCCTGGCTTTCGCTGTGTGGGAGCCTCATCATTGTCCTGTGAGGGGACTGGGATGCCGCCTGTCTCCCGGAAGAGCGGTCTTGGCATTGGAAGCTTGTCTGAGGCAGTGGCCTGAGTGGGTCTCCTGGCTTTTCATCCTGGGGGCCAGTTGGGAGAAGAGAAGACCCCTTCCTCAGGGGTTGACTTGGTGGGTGGGCAGGTCCCCCAGGGACAGTATCCAGTGGAGGGGACAGTGGCAGCGAGTGGCTGAGGGCTCTGGCCCCCTCACCTGACCTGGACGCCAGCCTGCCCCAGTCAACAGGGTGAGCTCGGGGGGCGCTCACTGCTTCCTTCCTGGCTCTGTCTCGGGCTAGGCCTGGGGGTTGGGGGGAGCCTTTGTGCCGCGGCCCGCGCTGCGGACTGCTCGGGAACAGAAGAGTCCGTGCACGCTCGGACGTGTTATTGGGAAGTTCTCAGATGTGCGGTGAAGGCAGCCGAACGTTGGGCGCCCTGCCAGCCTGGGCCACAGCTGCAGAACCCCAGAAGTGCACACTGACGTGCGGGGGAAGCGGGGCTCCTTCCTCTCCTGCCCCCACTCCAGTTCCTCCCCCACAGCTGACCTGTGCTATGGTTTCTTCCCCGGCCTCCGGAAGTAGCTTGTTGGCACCGAGCTGCGCTCATGGGCGTGGAGCTCGCTGACCCTCCTGCTGCCCCCGCCACTGCCCTGTGCCCTGGTGGGGACGTGAGCCTCACGCCACCGCGTCGGCCCTCGCCTTCCACTCTCACACGCAGCCTGCAGACCGCGTCCTTGTATGTGGTTTCGCACACACAACTATTACGGGCGAATTCTTAGAAGTAGAGACACCGCATCAGAAAGGATGTGTGTTTTAAATCTGGAAAGCAACTGCCAAATTGTCTTCCCTGGAAGTCGGGTTTCAGCTCCTGCCAAGGAGCGCGTGCCTGCCTTCTCTGTTTGCCGGGGCGGCCGGGCTGTCAGCTGACCTGGGAGCTTGGGGCTCAGGGGTCGGGACCTGCTGCCCTCCGGCTGCCGGCGGGGTGGGCGTCCTCTCTCAGAAGCGTCGTGTTCATACCCTCCACGGCTTCGGTGTCTCCCGTGGCTGGCAGGTGTTTTTCCCGCTTGTGTCGTCTTTTTAAATAAAACCGTTTGTGGTTTATCTTGTTTTGCGGACGGTTTCCGTTTCTCCTGGGCCCTGCCATCCCTGCGACAGATCAGCCCCGTTGGTCTCACAGGGAGTCACCAGGGGGCGTAAACGGTGGCCTTGCTTTGTAAATGGGAGGCTCTGGTTTCCATTGGAAGTGAGTTCCTCTGGGCTGAGAGGTTTAGACTCTGTAGCCCACAGTGTGACCATTCCCGGTGCTGAGGCCCCTCGTTCCCCAGAGCCCCACTGGCCCTGAGCAGCCCTGCGGGGGGAGAGCAGGGGAGGGGTGTCCACTGAGCATGTGAACTGAGCATGGCCTTCACTTGGCCCCCCCAGGGCTCACTGCCTGGTAGGTGGCAAACAACGCCCCAGTCAGGGCTGGCCAGGGTTGCCTCTGCACACAGTTGGCCTAGGGACATTAGCTGCCTCTCTGACCCTTGTTTCCTTGTCCGCAAAGTGGAATGGACAGGCGACTAGCCCAGCTCTGGGAGAGTACCCGCTGATGGTAGAACTTACCAGAATGGAGCCATGATCGCTTCTCTTTGTGTCCCTTCTTCTCCCCTGCCATAAATCCCACTGGGGATTCTCGGTCGTCAAAGTGGACACTGACCTCCTGGAGCTCACCCCTGGTTCCCAGGCTCACCCTTGGGAAACACCCTGTCTTCCGAATGGGCATCTCCAGCTTGGACAGAAACTCGTATGGCTGTGCTGCCCCAGGAGTGGTCCCTGTGGTGAGGGCATGTTGGGGTTTGTCCTGGGGCAGGCGAGTAGGTGGACTTGGAGCTGGACGGGAAGGGGAGGGTGGGGAAGGGTCCTCACCGCCAGAGAAGTGAGGGGGGCTTGAGGGACACAGCCATCCTCCACTTCTGGACTCTGCTCTGTGACAAATGGTCTGAACTGGTCTGGGGACCTCTGCCGAGGCACACGGGGTACACGCAAGGTGGGGGGCGATGGCTAGGAAGGGAAGTGGCTGCTCCCACAGGTTTACAACCAGATGGAGGGCCTCAACCCCACTTCACTCCCAAAGCAGGAGGCCCACTGTGTGGCCCCGTGAGGATGACGGGGCTGGGGGAGCTCAGAGGAACCCCAGGCCCAGTGGAGGGAAGCCCCTGGGGCAGGTGGGTGTGGACGTCAGGCCTCTGGGCAGGAGCCCCTGGCCGTGCCCCCACGTGACCCTGGGGCGTTGCTGCCCCTGGCTCAGCTGTCACGTGTTCACACTCACGTGAGGCCACACACTGGGAGTGCACGCCTGCTAATGTGGCACGTGGTGTGGGACACACCATGGTGACTAGCGGCCGCTCTCCTGTTCCTTCGAGTGTAATCCAGTTGGCTTGTCTTTGGCTGAGTGTCTGGCTTTGGGCCTGGACCACCCCAGGCCAGCGCTCTGTGTCCCCTCATCGCAGGTGAGGGTCGAGGACGCGGTGGGCTTACGCTGGTCCTTCAGCCACGTGCTGCACTCGGTCTCTGCACCGCAGGCCCCGGAACCCCAGGAGAGGCCATTCGGGGCTGTTGAAAGTCGGGCCTCGGCAGGTTGGCCTGGGTAGCTCCTTGTGTAGCCACAGCTGGGGAGGTGTGAGTGGTGTACCCCAGGTCTGTTCCTTCCCAGGTGACACGACGCTAGTACTTTCCTCAGGTGTCTTTGCTTGAAGATTTTATTTATTTGAGAGAGAGAGGGAGAGAGAGGGAACAAGCAGAGGGAGGGGCAGCAGGAGAGGGAGAAGCAGGGAGCCCAGCTTGGGGCTCGATCCCACGACCTCAGGATCACGACCTGAGCCAAAGGCAGAGGCTTGACTGAGCCACCCAGGCGTCGTCCGGTGTCTCTGTTTGAAAGGGCAGATGTTCTCTCTGGTCTACCCTCTGTGTCTGCGGACGGGACCCTCTGGGGAGCGGGATCACGCGGGATGCGTCCCACGTCTGACTTCTCTGGCCGAGCACAGGGTCTTCAGGTGCCCCCACGCTATAGCAGGTGTCGAATGTCCTCTCTGTTGAAGGCTGAGTGACGTTCCAGCGTGTGGACGGACCGCACCATGTCCATCCTTCGTCTGTGGGTAGACGCTTGGGCGTCTTTCTCTTTTTGGCTTTTGGGAGTAATGCTAGTCAGGACGTTAGAGTCCTGGTCTTGGCGTGAGTCTGCCTTCCTTTCTCCAGGGTGTGTACCTAGAAGTGGGATTTCTGGGTCACAGAGCCGTGGGGTGGGGGGGAGAGACACACGAGGAGCTCATGGGGATGGGGCGGAGAGTCCGTGCTACATGGGATAGAGTCTCAGTGTGGGAGGATGAGAAGGTTCTGGAGACGGAGGGTGGGGGTGTTTGCAGAACAATGCGAGTGTGCGTCGTTGCCGCTGAGCTGTGCGCTTAAACTGGTTATGGTGCTGCATTTTATGTTACGTATCTTTTACTGTAATTTTTTTAAGCCAAGTGTTGACTTTTCCAGGGTGCTACGCCTCAGAATTCATAAACTTTTAATTTTTGACCAGCCTTTGCTTTTTCGATTTGATGCTATTTTCCTGTCATGGCCCCGGGCCCCAGCCAGAGCAGCGGAGCGATGGTGACTGTGAGCGCGCAGGGGGTCTGGGGCAGAGAGCAGGTGCGCCGCGGGAAGCTGCAGTCCTCCGAGCCCCCCCGCCAGCCTTTGTCCCCCCAACTCTTGCTTCAGCCTCCAGAGGCTCTGCGGTGCCCCCGCGGGGAGGCAGGGCTGGCAGACATTTCACGTCGGTTTCTGGAAGCCGCCGCTGGCTGTGGGCCTGGGGTCCAGCCCCGCGCTGAAGAGCACCCTTCTCTCAGAGGTGGCCGCTCGCTCCCCCTTGTGCTGGAGAGTGCACAGCCCTTTCTGTCCTCCGTGCGCTGCTCCGTGTAGAATATTCTTGTCCTGCCTCCCCTCTTCTCACTTCTCTTCAGAGAAGCCTTCCGAGCTGGGCCGAGCGCAGTGGGAGGGGGTGTGAGCTCTGCCGGGCGGCGCTGTTGAACCCCACCCGTTGCTGCGCACGCTGGCCTGCGGGGCGAGGATGCGGCCCTGTTCTTGCTCTCGGACACGGGCTTCCCCGTCCGGGGAGGAACCCGTGCTGGGACCACTTCAGCTCGTGTCCAGCCCCCCCACCTCAGGGCGAGATGTGGTCAGGGAGCAGCTTGTGGCCTCAGAGGGTCTGAAGCAGGAAGGCAACGTGATGGGGTGCATACAGTGGAGGGGTGGTCCTAGGGCAAGCTCCCCGGCCCCCGGGAATAGATGAGAGACTTGCACTAACCAGGACAAAGGCCAGGGGGAGCCCCGGCCTCTGAGTCCCTCAGGGGAGCCCTGGTGCTCCCCATCACATCCCCTGTGGCTTCCATAGCCTGTGGGGTGTGCCAGGACCCCACCCTGTTCCTGGGAGGGAGGCCCTACACGTGGTGGGGGGACCTGGCCATCACCATGGAGTTCCCTGTGGTCACCAGGCAGTGGAGGGGGCTGCTGCCCACTGGTGCTGACCTCTCCTGCCCTTCCTGCCCCAGGCTGACCTTGGCCAGTTGACCTTGGCCGGCAGGCTGGGCCTGCCCTGCGTCGCCATGGACCAGGACTATGAGCGGCGCCTCCTCCGGCAGATCGTCGTTCAGAACGAAAACACGATGCCCTGTGTGAGTACCTGGCACCCCGCCCCCGCTGGCACTGTCCTGGCCCCACGCGGGGGTTTGGGTGGGGACTGAGTGAGCCACTGGGCTTCACCCTTCAGAGGATGGGGTGCAGGGCAGGTGAGAGGCACAGCCACACGCCAGGGAGTCCCCTCCTGGAGCTTCCAGACCCCTGTTCCCGTGGGGCCACACTCAGGACTAAGGGGGACAAGGGAGGTGGTCTGCTTTCAGTTTCCAGAGAGGGAGGTGAAGGGCGCAGTGTCTCAGACCTGGGGGTCCTGTGAGGCTGGCCTGACCGGGCAGAGGTGTGATGGTGGCATGAGGTGGCCCGGTCCTTATCTACTGGAACCCAGCAGCGTGTAGGGGTGCCTCTTTCCTGTACCCCACACCCTTCAGCCATGCTGCCTGTGTCATGGGCTCCTCTCAACGCTGTCTGAGCTCTGTGCTGCACAGTCGAGGCCTTCGCCCATGGTGTCTCAGGGCCACGCTCCTTGTGGGGGCCCCATGGGGGGGGCCTTCCTGCCTCCCCCAGCTCCTGGTGTGACCAGCAGTCCTTGATTTCAGAGCCATCACTCCCGTCTCTGCCTTGTCTTTGTGTCCCCTTCTCTGTGTGTGTCGGCGTCTCTGACTCTTAGAAGGACATGGGCATGGATTTGGGGCCCATCCCACTCCAGCGTGGCCTCATTTTAGCTGGATTACAACTGCAAAGACTGTGTCTGAATAAGGTCACATCCCAGGTGCTCGGGGGTTAGAAATTCAACACGTCCTTTTGGGAGACACAGGTCAACCCACCACAGTTTCCTTACAGAAAATGGGGCATTTCTGTGACAGTTGAGGGGTGTGGGCTGGTTTGCTGGAAGCCATGCCCCCGCGTCCGCTCCCCAGTTCTGGTGAGTGAGTCGCGGTTCCGTGGGGGACCATCGTCATCTGATGGAGATGGGGCTGACGCGGCAGCAGCTCTCAGCGCAGGGAGTCCAGGGCCTTTGGTCTGTGCTGTGCCCTTTCCCGCTGTGATGGCTGGGAGGCACGGGCGCGCTCGGGCGCTGCCACTCGCGGTGTCTGGCCTCCCAGGGCTGGGAGGTCACACTGAGCACGTGGTTCACTCACCGACTCCCTTCTGCCACCTGGATTTCTAAAAGCGAACCCCAGGTTCAGCGGCCAGAGGCCAAGTGCAGGCAGGCAGGCTAGGCCTGGCCTCAGGGTCTGAGGAGAGGCTGACCTCAGTCCTGCACGCTGGGGGGCTCTGAGCCACCAGCCCTGCCCTGCTGTCCTTGCAGGTTGCGGAGATGCGGCGAACCCTGACGCCTGCCAACTCCCCTGTGTCCTCCCCCAGCAAGCACGGAGACCGCTTCATCCCCTCCAGGGCCGGCGCCAACTGGAGCGTGAATTTCCACAGGATCAATGTGAGGGGCTGCCCAGAGGGCGGTGGGGCCGGGGGACCAGGCGGCTCACTCCAGCTGGCCCTGCCTCCTTTCCCTCCCTCTCCCCCAGGAGAATGAGAAGTCCCCCAGCCAAAACCGGAAAGCCAAGGATGCCACCTCAGACAATGGCAAAGGTCAGGAGTCAGGCCCCCCCAGCAGGCCTCCCCCCCCCCCACAACCGCCACTCCCCTTCCCCTTCCCGGCCTTATGGAGCCCACTGCCTGCAGACGGCCTGGCCTACTCCGCCTTGCTGAAGAATGAGCTGCTGGGGGCCGGCATTGAGAAAGTGCAGGACCCACAGACGGAGGACCGCAGGCTACAGCCTTCCACGCCTGAGAAGAAGGGCCTGTTCACGGTGAGCCCGCTGCCTCTCCCCACTGGCAGCCTGCATCTTGCCAGGCCACCCGGCTCGGCTCCCCACGTGCCCCTCCCACGCTTACCCTGGGAGCCGCTTAACCCCACGCCTCGAGCCAAGGCTTTGCTCTCCCACCACGAAGGCCGCGCTGGGGCAGGTGCCACGTGCAGGGTCCTGAGCCTTGGGGCAGCCCCCGCGCAGGGGTGGGAAGAGCCTGGCTTGGGTCTCCTGAGAGATGGCCAGGGGGCTGGTGGCCGTCGGGGCAGCAGGGAGGCCGACACGGGCAAGTCACTGTCCAGACGATGCTTCAGGCCTGAGGCCTGTTTTGCATCTCCGGATCCCTGGAGCCTAGGCCACTGCACCTTTCACCCAAGCTCCTCCGGGTTCAGTGTGCAGCCCGCACTTCTGCCCAGCCTCCGGCAGCGCGGGGGCACCGGGGCTTTGGGCCTGAAGTCCCTGAGCTCAGGCTGAGGCTCTGCACAGCGGGTGTCCCCCCTCTCCCACCTCCAGTATTCCCTCAGCACCAAGCGCTCCAGCCCTGATGATGGCAACGATGTATCCCCCTACTCCTTGTCCCCAGTCAGCAACAAAAGGTGAGCCTGGGCCTGTGTGGGCTGGGACAGGGCCGGGCCGGCAGCCAGGCGGTGCTCGGGGGCCAAGATTGGTCCAAGACCCGCACTCGGTGCAGGCGTGGCTCAGGAGGCCCCCCGCACTGGGAACGCACTGCAGGCTCGGCGGCATTAGGCCCAGACGGGGGAGGCAGGGGAGGCTCCCCAGAGGAGGTCCAGGCAGAGGGCACGGTGTGGCTGTCAGTTCAGGGAGGTTGGTGGCCGCTGGGTCACCCGCAGCTTTGGGATCATGTGGGTGGCAGAAGGGGGAAGGGTGAGCAGGAGACCCCAAGCGGGGAGCCTGGGGCTCCTAGGGCTGCGGAGGAGGAGAGGAGACCGCGGCTGCTTTAGGACATGAGGTGGGCTCTCCCTCCCTGCAGTCAGAAGCTCCTGCGGTCGCCGCGGAAACCTACCCGCAAGATCTCCAAGATCCCCTTCAAGGTCCTGGACGCCCCGGAGCTGCAGGACGACTTCTACCTGAACCTGGTGGACTGGTCATCCCTCAACGTGCTCAGCGTGGGGCTGGGGACCTGCGTGTACCTGTGGAGCGCCTGCACCAGCCAGGTGGTGCCGCTGAGGGCGCGGGGGGTGGGGGGGCAAGCCGGCCCCCAGGGTCCAGGGCAGCCACCGCGGGCCCCCTCCCCACCGTGGGCCACAGCCTGCGGACCGCTGTGAGGGCCGCGTCCTTGGTGGGGGTCCTCACACCTACGTCAGTAGTGAATCTCAGGGCCTGCAGGACATGAAGCCACTGCTCTTTGGGGTGGGCTGTTTCGGGAATAAAACCAAATGCAAGAGGGGGCCAAAGAAGGCAAGTGAACCCGCCTCAGGGAGAAGGCCGCCCCTCTGGTCGCAGCGGCCTGTGGCCTGCGCCTGCTGCACGGTACCCTGGTCGCCCGAGCGCCCCTCCCCAGGCTCTGTGCCGTCTGTTGTCCCTGTGCTGGTGTGTGTCCCCTCCCAGCGTGCAGCCTCCTGAGCACCCCGGCCATGTCACCCTGGGTCTCAGCGCTGACACCAGTGCGCACGGGCCTGAGGCGTCCTGGAGCGAATGAACGGGTGGGGGGGGGGGCAGACGGGGATGAACAGATGGGGAGAGCCTCAGAGGCCCAGCGGGCAGCACCTGGCACATGCTGACTGCTTCCCCTCTCCCAGGTGACCCGGCTCTGTGACCTCTCCGTGGAAGGGGACTCGGTGACGTCTGTGGGCTGGTCTGAACGGGTCAGTACACGGGCCCCGTCCACCAGCTGGCAGGGCTGGCACAGGGGAGATGTGACCCAGTCTCATGGGCGGAGGTCCTGCACAGTGCTGAGGGGGCTTCAGAGACCCACAGGGGCCGGACCCCAGCCTGGAGGTCACTTGTGTAAGCTCCAGGAGTGGCCTCGACACCGCTGCCTGTCCCCAGCCTGGTAAAGATGGTTACAGAGATGGGGCTCCTCCCCAGAGACCCTCGGCCAGACTTGGTTCCCTGAAGACCACCCTCCACCCCCCCCCCCGCCTCCACGGCTGACACGGCTGCCCCACGTGGATGCACACAGATGTTTAGTGTGTCGGCTAGAGTATTTGGCTGTTCCCCTGAGGGTTCCAAGCAGGGGTATTCTCTTGGCCCAAAGGAACTCGCAGAGAAGTGGCTCCGAGGCCCTGCAGCAAGGAGGGAGAGGGAGAGCCAGGAAGGCCAGTCAGGGAGTGGTCCCCGTGCCTGGGCCTCATGCCCGCTCCATCCCCTGTGTGATCGGTCCTAGGGGAACCTGGTGGCCGTGGGCACGCACAAAGGCTTCGTGCAGATCTGGGATGCGGCCGCAGGGAAGAAGCTGTCCATGCTGGAAGGCCACACGGCACGTGTCGGTGAGGAGCCACCCAGTCCCCTGGCGGGCAGGTGTGATCCCTGGGGGGGCCAGGCCTCAGCCTCCCTTGCCCTCTGCCCGGCCTCCAGGGGCGCTGGCCTGGAACGCTGACCAGCTCTCGTCTGGGAGCCGGGACCGCATGATCCTGCAGAGGGACATCCGGACCCCACCCCTGCAGTCGGAGCGGAGGCTGCAGGGCCACCGGCAGGAGGTGTGTGGGCTCAAGTGGTCCACAGACCACCAGCTCCTCGCCTCGGGGGGCAACGACAACAAGGTAGGCGCCCCGGGGCGCCCGCCATCCCAGCCTCTGGCCATCCCTTCCGTCACAGGGCAAGGGCGATGCGGGTGCTGCCCGGGGAGGTGGGGGGACTGCGAGGAGTTTGGGGGGCCTCACGGCCACTGCCCCCACAGCTGCTGGTCTGGAACCACTCAAGCCTGAGCCCCGTGCAGCAGTACACAGAGCATCTGGCGGCCGTGAAGGCCATCGCCTGGTCCCCGCACCAGCACGGGCTGCTGGCCTCTGGCGGCGGCACAGCTGACCGCTGCATCCGCTTCTGGAACACGCTCACCGGGCAGCCGCTGCAGTGCATTGACACGGGCTCCCAGGTGTGCAACCTTGCCTGGTCCAAGCACGCCAACGAGCTGGTGAGTGTGGGGCTGGGTAGGGCCTGTGGGGCCGGTGTGCACGCCTCCCACCTCATTGCTAGAAAGCCTTTGGAGTCCCTCCGTGAGGAGCTGGCGGCAGAGGAGCCTGGGCATGCTGGAGGTGGGAGGAGGAGGAGCCCTGGCCGAGTCGAGGCTTCCCCTGGGGTTCTGAGGGGAAGCCAGGCACCCACGCCCGGTGCCCACCAGAGAGGTTCCCAGAGCTCTCAGGCACTGGACGGCTCTGGCTCAGTTCGTCCATCTGCCAGAACACAGGGATCGAGGGCGGTCACCTGTGGCCTCTGCGCCTTGCCTGCTGAGCCTAAGAGGGTTCCTGGGTGGGTGCATCGGATCGCTTGTGTCTAGGCCCCAGGGCTGCAGAAGGGGGGCCTGAGTTCGGACAGCGCCCTCTCCACCCCCCAGGTGAGCACGCACGGCTACTCACAGAACCAGATCCTGGTCTGGAAGTACCCGTCCCTGACCCAGGTGGCAAAGCTGACCGGGCACTCCTACAGGGTCCTGTACCTGGTGAGTCTGTCCCGCCTGCAGTCTGGAAGAACACCACTTCCCTGTGCCCCTGAGAGGCGGTGTGCAGCCCCTGCCTCCTCCAGGCCAGAACAGCAGGGCAGGCTCCTGTCTGCACGGTCAGGTCGTCCCACTACCTGGAATCTGCTTTCCCGCACCCCTGCCCTTCCTCTGCTCATCCGTGTGTGTTTGCGCTCGCACAAGAGGAAACCGCTGCAGATAACCCGGGTCCGAGCACTCCACTGATCTCTGCCAGATCGTCATTTGCTCTGGCTTGGAAAAAAGACTTCCTTTCCAGATGTGCTCTTTTTTTTTTCTTTTCAGAAGACAATGTTTTGTGCTTAAACCTACGTATCATTTGTCCGATTGTGCAGAACAGACTGTCTCTCCCTGCGGCAGGTGGGGGGCGGCCTTGTGTTTTCACCAGGGGGCTCTAAGTTGCGCCTCTGTCGTGCGGCCTCGGTGGGGCCTGCCCGCTCCTGCCCCCCGCCCCGGGCTGCATTCCAGCAGCTCTGTCCCAGTAGGGCTGGTGCAGGGCATAAGGCCGAAGGGAGTCTGTCTCCTCCTCAGGCCATGTCCCCTGACGGAGAAGCCATAGTCACCGGTGCTGGGGATGAAACGCTGAGGTTCTGGAACGTCTTTAGCAAAACCCGTTCGACAAAGGTAAAGTGGGTCGGTATCAGTGCCAGATGTTCCCCCACGCGCGTCCCCTCAGCCTATCCTGAGGGCTCCCCCGTCCACAAACGCCCAACCAGCCCCATTTACCCCGTCGGCTGTAGTCTCCCCAGGAGTCTCCTCTGGGACTCCCACATGCCCCCTCTCTCTGCTCCTGCATCGCTGTGCAGCCCCAGGCACGTGGCACAAGGCGCTTGGGGCCTTGCTCCCCTACTCACCTCGGGGTGCTGGGGAAGGTGCCTGCAGGCTCCCCTGGCCCAAAGCCTCACATGCCCTCCAGGCAGAAGTTCCTTCCCGCACTGGTGCTGCCCGGCCCCAACGGCCTGGCCGCGCGGCCCATGATTACTGGGCGGTCGCCTGGAGGGCTGTGGGCTCACCGGTCCCTCCTGTATGCCCTGCAGGAGTCCGTGTCAGTCCTCAACCTCTTCACCAGGATCCGGTAAAGCCTCGGGCCTCATTGTCCAGGTTGGAAGAGTCCCACCTCTCATCGGCGTGCATGGACCCTCCCCACCCCAGCACACAGTCCCCGGAGGAGGCAGCCGGGGCGGGCGGGGAGTCGGGCCTGGAGAGCCCCTGAAGATTCTCATTAAAGCCTGATTGCGAACCCTGGCAGCCGGTGTTTGGGGCGGGGACGTGGCCGGGCCCCAGCAGGAGAGGGGGCCCCAGCAGGGACCATCTGTTTGGCTGCTCTGCGTGAGCACGATGGACGCCTCCTGGGACCCAGCCTGCTTCCGTCCGCGTCCGCTGCTGCACCGTCGGGGCCGCATGCCCTTCCGAGAAGCACGTGCTCGCCGCCACCACCGCCACCACCATTGCCACTCATGCCTACAGGACAGACAGCTGGACGCCAGGTGGTCAGCTGGGGCTGGGCGGACAGCTGAGGTCAGCCCACGGATCAAAGGGACAGAGCCACCTGATAGGTTTCTCTGCGGCCAGTCCTGCTGTCCTGGCCCCAGCAGCCATGCCACTGACTTTCCCAGGGGCACGGCGCCACGCCAGAAGCGGGCCCTGGGCAGTCTCCGGGCCGAAGGAGGTCATCTTGAGATGGACTTTTGTCTGAGGAAAACAAGTCAGGTCCACTCGCTGTGTTGTGCTTACCCTGACCCTGCACTGTCCTTTACTAACGGGGGTCACGGCCCTGTTTTATCCCCAAGCAGGACTCGGGTTCTTGCGGCTTGCTGGGCAGCCGGTCAGGGTAACCCAAGGGCAGAATCAACCCTAAGGGCCGGGTCCTGTGGGCATCTGGCCCCTCCTCCCAAGCCCCTTCCCCTACCCCAGGCCACCACATTGAGTCCTATCCATCTGTGCCATTGGCCGTGGGGCAGCCAGGGGAGGAGACACCCATAGGTCCTTCCAGAAACTAACTGAGCTTCTCCTAACCCACGTCACAGTCCTCTGCCCTGCCAGCTGCACATGGGCCCATCCCTTCCTGCCTCATCTCCAGACCAGGAGACATCGAGGGAGGAAGCGAGGGCCTGGGTGTGGTCAGGGGTGTAAGCAGCAGTCCTCCCCTCCTGGGATCACGGGGTGCTGACGGAGTGGACAGGCGAGGCGGGCCTGGGCTAGGTGGGGGTCTGGCAGAGCCAGGGGCGTCCTGCACAGGTTCCCTCCAGGTCCCTGTGGCCTCGTGCTCCCCTCCGGGGGCCTGTGTGTGCAGGTGTATATATGTACTTGTGGGTTTTCTGTGTTCTTGTAGACGGGTCCCAGAAAAGTGTAAGGCTGGTTGGGGGAGGGGAGCAGTGGCTCACCCGCTATGCATTGTGGGGGACAGCGCTCACAGCTCCCGAACCTGAACCAGGGGAACAGTGGGAGCCCACCTCCCCGGCCCCGGATCTGCCTGCCGCAGGGGCAGACGAGGGACAGTGTACATAGATGTGTGTATTCTGATTGGTCAAGTTCCCACTTCTCATTTTTGTTTGTTTTTTTTAAGAAAACAATCCTGACTTGGCCACGCGTTCGCCTTGTGCAGTTGCCAGAGCCCAGGAGCTGGCTGTGCCCGTGTGACTGTCGGACCTGCCCCTGGGAGTGGGGACTGTGGGGCACCAGTCCGTGTGCGGCTAGTTGCAGAGGCAGGGGATGGAGGGGCTCCTGGTGCAGAGCGAGCCTTGTTTCTTGTGAAATGTAGCATCGTTGTCATTAAACCAGTGGTGGGTTCATGCACTGCTAGGGCTGGCTGTCCATCTGTCTGGTCCCCAGCTGGGGTGTCCTGATGTTGCAGACGGGGCCAGGCGGCTCGTCCTGGGTGAGCTGGTTATGGAGAAGACTCGCAGTGTATAAGAGGTGCCGGTGACCCCAAATTCAGGGCCCCTGGGGCCGAGGACAGGGGTATGGCCCTGCTGCGGGGAAGAGGCACACCCCTGGTTGCCATCTGGAAGGGGGAGAGTGGGGTGGGAGTGGTGGTCTCTGCACGCAGAAGGCCGGTCACGGTGGGGTAGAGGGAGGGCTGGGGGTGGAGGAGCCGATGAGGACAGGGGGTTAGGGGTGAGGGGGCCGCACAGCAGCTCTCAGGCAGGGCAGGCGCCGCTCCCACCTCTACCTGACAGACGGGGAAACTGAGGCCAGTGGGTGACCTTGCTGGCCCAGCATCTCACACAGGGGAGATGGGATGGGGGGGCAGGCAAGATTTGTTGCTTTGTTGTCATTCTGTCGATCCTTGAACATAGCTCTTGCGGTAAAGGGAAAGAGATTTCACAGTAGTTGAGGGTTGAGGCACAGGCCATTGGAGGGGAGGCTGGTGGGGGGCAGGGAGGCCAAAGGGGAGGACGGAGGGGGTGGCAGGGGAGGGGGGGTGAGGATGCCATGAGGACCGGAGAAGAGGGGGATTTGGAAGTGGTCGAGGGGAGTAGAGGTCTTGGGGCTGGAGGGGAAAGCCAGCTTAGGCCAGAGGAGTGGTGATTCCAACAGGACCTGGCAGGTCAGGGGTCCCCAAGGGGGTCTGGAGAAGAGGGGTGAGCCCCCCTACAGTGAGCAGCTGCCCACAGCTGGCCAGCACCCAGGCCCTTCCCTGTAGGTGAAGGAGCCCTGTCCAGGGCAGTGGGGACCGGAGACACCAGGCCACAACGCCTGCCCTTCCGGGCCCCAGTTGTGGCAGACCGTGAGAAGCATGTGTGGCTGGGACAGGGGGCGGGTGGCAGGAGGCCCTGGGGAAGGGCACCTTTGAACCCAGAGCCCGAGAAGAGCCGTGTGATCAGGGGCCTGGAGAGCAGGGAGAACCTGGGCGGAGGGGATGCTGCAGGCAGAGGGCACAGTCCCTGCAGAGGCTCTGGGCAGCGTGGGGGAGGGGATGGGACTGGGGCTGCAGCGCCTTGGGGGCCATGGGGACAACGGGCTTGTACCCCAAGAAGGCGGGAACCCTGGGTATGTGCCGAGAGGGCAGGGAGACTTCCCATGAGACCCACCAGCAGGGCCGGCACGGAGGCTAGCAGGTGGCCCTGCCCCACAGCCAGGAGTAGGTGGAAGTGGGGGGCAGGCAGATCTTGGAGTTCTTGCTATGTTGTTACTGTGGTAAGATGTGCATAACATACAATTTACCATCTTAAAGCTTGTAATTCAGTGATTAATACATTCATGAGGTTGTGCTGGCACCGTGTCTGGCTCCAGAACATTCCATCACCCCAAAAGCAACCCCGTCCCCATCAGCTGTCACTCCCCCTCCCCCGCAAGTCCCCTTCCCGCCCATGGAGGAGCCTGTTCTGGACATGTCATATAAATGGACTCACATCCCATGTGGCCTTCTGTGTCTGGTTCCCTCCCTGAGCGTCGTGGGCTCGGGTCTGTCCCCAGGGCAGCATGTGTGGGGGCCCCGCTCCTGTTTGTGGCCGAGGGGCGTGCCCACGTGTGGGGGACCGTGGCCTGTGCGTCCTCCGTGCGGTTGAGGACCGTGAACCGAGCTGCTGTGCGTGTGCCCGCGCGTCTCGCTCTGAGTGTACCCCAGCAGCAGAGGAGGAATGGGCTTGGGGGCGAGGAGGGAGGGCTGGGAACGTGGGGGGGGATCCCAGCTGGAGCTCCTGGAAGGGTGCGCCGGAGGACACGGCCCAGAGAGCCCGTGGGGGTGCTCTGAGGGGGCCCGGCGAAGAAGAGGTGGGAGCCCCAGGTTGGGCGTGGGGGGCCAGGGGCTCGAGACCACCACCTCACTCGTGCCCCCTCCCGCCTGGCTCCACCGTCCTGCCGTCCTCTGCCGGGGGTGGGAGGGAGCTGTCTGGATGGGGGCCAGCGCTGCCCAGTACCGTTGCCAGGACACCGAGGGCGGCCTTTGTCGCTGTCAACAATGGCCCCACAGGCCTTCCAGGCAGGAGCCCCTGAGGACCTAGAGGCAGACATGCAGACCCTGCGGCGGGAGGCTGCCTGGCCCTACGTCCCTCTGGGGACCCTCGAAGCAGATTTCCCAGCACGTCTGTACCGGTGAGCGCCCACCACAGCCCCATGCGTGACCTCTGCGTTTCGGGCCTGATGGCGTTTGGTTTGGCCTGAGTGCCGTTTACTCTTCAGTGAGGGCATGTTGGTGCTGTTACCCTCACCCCATCCTAACCCGGCCGCTCCCCGCATCTCCCGGCCCCACCTGCACCTGGTACCTCCCCGCCTGCAGCCAGAGCAGGGCGCGGGCACCGCAGGTCAGGGGACCCCTGTGGGCTCGGGCACGGCCGGCAGAACTGACTAGCTCTCTCCACGGGTCTCCCGCAGCTGCTCTCCCACAACTCCAGGCCAAGGTTCTGTGACCTTAAACCACAGAGATTTCTTCTCTCCCAGTTCTGGAAGCCGGAAGTCAGAGATCAAGGGGTCGGCAGGGCTGATTCCTTCTGGGGCCTGAGGGAGCAGCTCTCCTGGGCCTTTCTGGAGGTCCTCAGCGCCCCCTGAGCACATGTCACCCGGATCTCTGCCCCCGCATCACAGAGCCTTCTGTCTGGGCTCCCCCTTCCAAGGACACCAGACACTGCGTGAGGGCCAGCCCAGCCCCAGAGGCCCACAGTGTAGCAACGGTGTCTGTGGAGACCCCTTCCCAAGGGGGTTGTTCTGAGGTACCAGGTGGGCATGGACTCGGGGGGCACTTTGACCCCAGTGCACTGGGGAAATGCACCATAGTGGGGGACGGTGCAGCTGTAAGATGACAGAGGTGAGCTCTCGGGCAGAAGGGGGACGCATGGCACCCGCCCTGGAGCGGACAGCAGAATGTGCTGGAAACCCAGGTGCAGGGGCCGCGGCACACACGGGCCTTTACCTCAGGCTGTTTCAAAGGGCAGGAAATCTCTGGATTGTGGACCAAGCAGGCGTTCATTTCGGTTTTGTATTTTTTTTTTTTTTCCAGCTCTAATTGCTGGAAAAAAACACTGCTCTGCATTTGTTAAACTGACATTTATTTGATAGAGACCTGCTTGTCACTGTTAGGTTAGACCATCGTCCTCGGGTTTTACAAATCCTGTGCACGTTACAGTTCGCTTCACAAGATGATCGTGAAGTTCCCCTTTGAGTGCGTGGCAAGCCCAGTGTGTGTCAGGTTCCCGAGACTGATGTTCCAGAACCTTCCAGGCTCACCCCACCTCGATGAGACGTGTGGGTTTCCAGTTTTCCGTGATCTGATCAGATCCAGGGGAGTGAGAACTCTGGGCCCGGCCCAGCAGGTGAAAGAGCTTGCTGTCAGCCGCTCCCCGGGACGGTCTTGCGCCTGCTGTCCTGTCCTCTCGGGCTGCCCTGCTCCTAGCAGGCCTTCCGGCCACTTGAGGCTTCTGCCTAAGCGAGTTTGCCGCACCTTCAGCAGCTCTGGCGGTTTCCTTCACTTTTCAGTCTTCCTTTCCCCTTTGCAGGGGTGTTTCCATTTTTATTTTTAATGGTACCACATAGAGATTCGATTTTTTTTTTTTTTAAGATTTTTGAGTCCTCTCTACACCCAGCATGGGGCTCAAACACAGGACCCCGAGATCGTGAGTTGCACGCTCCCCCATCTGCGTCACCGGGCACCCCTCGACCCTGATCGTTGTTAGCATACTCCCATCTCTGCTCCGCAGCCCCCGCTCCTTACACTGTGCCCTGCTGCCCCAGGGCCTTTGTACATCCACCGGCACTGGGCCGCGGCTGCCTCCTTAGGGAAGCCATCCTAATGCCCAGCCTAGGACGGGCTCTGACAGTAGAGGCCTCCTGGCATAGGCGCTCCCCCGGCCACCGTGTCCCTGGGGGGATGGGCCAGAAGTGCTGAAATAGTAAAAGGTTTAATGAGGGCCCTGGGAAGTTGGAGGGAAGGGGCTACAGGGCTCAGCACCCCCCCCCCCCCGCCAACTCCTCTGCCAGCCTGGGCCGGGAGTGTGCATGCCGGCAGTGCAGGGCAGAGGGTGGGAAGGCCCGTTCTAGGGCAGGGGAGGGCCACAGGCTCAGCCTCTGTCTCCTGCCGTTACGCCCTCAGCGATGACTACCTGTCCCTGGAGGGGCCCCGCTGGACACCAGCCATCAGGCAGGCGGTGCACTGGAAGTACGCACCCATGGGACGCGATGCAGCCGGCCAGCTGTGGTACACCGGCCTGACCAACTCCGAGTCCCGCGAAGCCTGGTACACGCTCCCGCGGGCCCTGGACAGCCCGTACCGCGAGGCCTACACCCGCTGGCACGGATGTCACAGCCACCAGGAGCGAAACATACCCTCGGGTGAGTGCTCAGCCCAGCCACCCCCCTCCCAGGCTAGCCCCAAGGGGAGGGCAAGGGCCAGAGATGACCTCCTACACCACCCCCCCACAGCCTACACCCAGCACCTCCGGGAGACCGCCTGGTATGACCCGGTCCTCCCTGCCCAGTACAGGGCCCCCAGCACGCGGTGGGGGAGCACGCTGTGGAAAGACAGACCCATCCGGGGCAAGGAATACGGTGAGGAGGGGGGGCAGTCGGGGGGAGCAAGGCCACCTCGGCTGGGGTTCAAACTGCCCGGGGACAGCAGGTGACCTGGGTCCCGGCCCCACAGTGGTCAACAGGCACCGGTACCGGGTGGAGACACCGTGGCAGGGGTCTGACTACGTGCCATTCCTGTCGGCGCCCCAGCGCCCGCGCTACACCACCCAGAGCTACCGGCAGTGGGACCTGGAACCTTACTGCCCCTCCACCAACCAGCGGCCCCCATCCATCTACACGCCCATCCACTGATAAAGTTCATGCTGCCCAACGCCACCCTCTGCGGGGACCCCACCCCCGTGCATCCGTCACCTCTGGGGACCCAGGGGGGCCTTGGGTGGTCCAGCGGCCAGATAAAGGGAGCCACCAACCAAGACCCAGGTGACCAAAACTGGGCCAGAGGCAGACTCAGGGAGTACCAGCTGTCCTCGCCCCACTCTGGGCTCCGGGCACACAGCTGAGGCCACAGTCCTCACCCACGGGTGGCTCTTTATTTGTGGCCAGCAGTGGCCTGGGCACAGGGCATAGGACGTGCTCCTCCCCACCCCCGCCTGAGGCTCATGTCAGGCTGTGACCGCGCCGTGGTCGAGAGACTTGGCGGCCCGTAGGAAACTGCAGCTGAGCCCGGGGTGAGGGGTGAGCCGGGTGCACCCTTGGATCCCAGAGGGCTGAGCTCCGTGTCTAGGATCCTGACCATCCTGCCCCCACAGCCAGGCAAGGATGGAGGGGTAGGGATGGGACATGGGGGTGGCATGGAGGGAGGGCTGCTCCTGGCCTCAGCTGGGCCTGGAATGTACAGAGTTCATGTGCACAGGATGGGGACCATGGTGTGTGTGGCGTCAGGGCTGGGCTCCAGGGTCCCCTGCAGGAGAAAGGGGTGGGGGTGGAGTCAGGGAGGGTGGGGCCTGCCCCGGGCCCAGCCCTCCAGCCCCTGGCCCGCGGGGGTGGGGCAAGGCTAGGACTCAGGACTCACAGCTCCGCAGGCGGACCGGCCAGATGAGGAGACTGCACAGACAGAGGGTGGCGGCCACGCCCACACCACCGGTGGCGGCCACCATCACCCAGCGGTAGAAGCCCATGCAGGCCCTGCAGCAAATCTCCAAGCTGGGGGGAGGGCAGAAGCAGGTGAGTTGCCATCTGTCGGGACCCTCCAGCCCAGACCTCCTGCTCAGCTGCTGGGTAGCCAGAACCAGGGGTCACGCTTAACCACTCATGCCCCTGTCCCACCTCTGCCCTGTCCTCTCCCATTCTCTGCCTCAGCTGGTCCAGCCCCACCCTCACCTGCCCGGACCACCACCATCCCCTCAGCTCCCAAGGCCCTGCACACCTGCCCCACCCCCTCCCTGCCCTTCACTCACTCCGCTGCAGCCACACGCGCCCCCCCGCCACTGTTCTCCAACACGCCAAGCCCAGTCCTGCCACAGGACCTTTGCACTGGTGCTTCCTCCCCCATTTGCCTGGAACTGCTTGACCAGTCTCAGGTCCAATGTCAACTCCTCAAGGAAGCCCTCCCTGACCTCTTGCCCCAGACAAGTCTCCATAAGTAGCATTTTCTACACCCCCTTCCCACTGGTTTGAATCATACAGTTATGCGTTTATTAAAGGGGCTGGTATTGCCCCCAGGTCCATGAGGACAGAGGAACAGATGGGCTTTTGTTCCCAGCTCTAGGCTTCTACAAGTCTCCACTCAGTGGTCTAGAACCATCTGGGTCTGGAACCCTAGGTGCCGAGGGTCTGAACACAGATTCTGGCTTTGCCCCGGCCCCACCCACGCCCATTTCCCCGGCTCACAACAGCCAGGCAGGTGCCACAGGTCAGGAACAGGCGGGTCTCCCCAGTGTGCGAGCCCCACCCGTGTGCTGTCCTTTGTCCGTGCCGAACCCCCAGGCCCGGGGCAGTGCCTGGCACTCCACACGCACAGCACATTCTGAATGAAGGAAGGAAGGAAGGAAAGAACGGCACTCACGAGCAGGGATACAGGCTCTGGATGGCCATGACTGCCAGCCCGTTGGCCACTTTATCCGAGAAGCTCAT
This sequence comes from Ursus arctos, assembly GCF_023065955.2. Classification (NCBI taxonomy): domain Eukaryota; kingdom Metazoa; phylum Chordata; class Mammalia; order Carnivora; family Ursidae; genus Ursus; species Ursus arctos. The sequence continues at coordinate 14,509,513 of NW_026622808.1, forward strand.
GGCGCCGTACACGAAGGCTCCGCTGTGCTGGGGTACGCGAGCAGGGAGGTCAGCACCTGCAGCCCTGCCCGCTCCCCAGCCCCCGCGCCGCCCACCGCCTTACCGTGTGGGGGCCGATGAGGTCGGCCGTCATGGCCAGCGAGGTGACGAGGATGGTGGCGCAGCCCATGCCCAGCAGCACAGCCGCCACGTACACGGCCACGCCCAGCCTGTCCGCCAGCGCCACCCAGGCGGCGAAGGCCAGGATCACCAGAAGCCCCACAAAGTAGGTCAGCTGCGGAGGAGCCCGCGCCATCATCAGGAGGGGAGCCAGGGGGACCATCCCTGCGGCGCCCCTAGCTCGGACCTCGGAGGGTCCTGCGGCCGGGGGCGCTAAGCACACGCAGCCTTCACGCAGCTGCCGCTGGACACGGGTCTGCCCGCGGCCCGACGCAGATCCATTAAAATCAAACACGGTGACACGTTGCGTTCCTTAGTTGCACTGGCCAGAGATCCGGCGGTCCGTGCCACCGCCACCACTGCCCTGGGCAGCACGGAGTCCCAGAGCGCCAGAAGCCAGGCACAGGGCAGCACGGGCGAGACGCCGCGGTCCACAGTCCCAGGCGCCCTCGGCTGTGGGGTCCCCCACCCCCCGCCCGCGCTGCCCGCTTACGTTCCTCCCGATGCACTTGTTGACGGGCTTCATGAGGAAGGAGGAGCAGAAACCACTGAGGTACATCACCAGCGGGATGGTGGCGATGAACTTCTGTGGGGGCACAGCGAGCGTGGGCACGGGGCGGGAGGGGCCCCGTGGGCCCGGGCCCTGCCCCGCCCCCCAGCTCACCTTGGGCAGGTTGAGGGAGTAGGTGAGATACATGGCTATGTAGGTCTGGGACAGGTTCACGATGAGCCTCGTGCTCATGTACAGCAAGCCCACCTGTGGGCAGGAACCCGAAGGCTCGGGTCAGCCCCGCCCCTGAGCCGCTCGTGGTGACCGCCTGGTTGGCCGGCGGGGCGGACAGCGGGGACGGAGGGAGGACGGCAAAGGGGCTGTCTGCTCCCGTGTCTGCCATCCCCGCCCACAGCCCCATGGAGAAAGGACCTGGTGGGTGAGGGGCAGGGAGTCCAGCCCCGTTCCACCCCGCCCCCCAACGGCAGCAGCCCACCTGATAGAAGGCCGGCTCCCGGAGCCAGTGTTTCCAGAGCAGCAGGGGCCGGGCAGTCACGGGGGCCAGCAGCGGGCTGTGTTCGTCCGGCTCCTCCACCGGAGCCCGGCGCCCTTCCCTAGTACCCAGATGGAATAGCAGCGAAAAGACAGCTCCAACTCCGATCACCAACAGCGAGAGGTTCTGGAGACCCGGCAGGAGAGGGGTCAGCGGCAGCGCTCTCAGCCCGAGCCCTGGTTCGGGGCCACAGGGGTGTCCCACCCGGGCCCCGCTCACCTGGAACACCTGCACGTCTTGGACCCCCAGCTGGTCAGTGACATCCCGGGCCACCTCCATGCTCGGCGAGCCCTGCAGGTGCAGCAGGAGCCAGGCGGCACCATACACGGTGATATTGGCCACCACGGTGAAGGCGTACCTGGCAGGGGCGGGGAAAAGCACACGGCCAAAGCCACTTCGGGCATCCAGAGAATCTCTGGCTGGTGGGGAGTTCGGCCAGCAAACGCTGGGTGGCCCCAGGAGAGCCCTAGCTGCATGTTATCTGATGACTGACGGCTGACCCATGACTCCACCCTGACATCCCAGCTGCCCAGGCCGCAGGTACAGAGACTCTGTGAAGACCTGAGATGCTCAGAAGCCAGGATATGGGATTCTTGGTTCCCAGATCCTGTGCCTTGACCGGAGCCAGGGCTCTGTGGTCTAGAAGCATCTGGGGCCGCTCCTGCTTGTAGTCCCAGAGCGGTGTCCCTCCAAGGGCTGGGAGTGTGGGGGCAGAGCCTCTGGATCTCACACCAGGACTCAGTTTCCCTTTCTGAAACTGAGAACAATAGTCCAGAGATCAAAGTGAAGAGGCCACAAGGCTGGCAGGGAAGTGCCTGCAGGCAGAAGACGCCCCAGAGGCTCGTCCCCCCAGCTAGGGCCCCGGGGCCTGGGCATTGGGCAACCCCCGTCATTGGCGCCTGCCGCGCTGCACGGTAATGCGGAACTCAAAGGCAGGGTTGGGAGGAGCCAGGCTGGGCAGCACTGGGGCCAAACGGGCCACAGTGGGGAAGGCAAGGCCCCAGCGAAGGTGCTAGCACAACCCCAGGAGGAGCGCACACTTAGCAGGCCAGCCCTTCCCTGAGCTCCGGCCCCTCCGCCGGGAACACGACACGCTCTACTCTCCTCCTACTGCACCCTGTCCGGCCGGGACGCGCTCTGCGCAAACCCCCTCGAGAGGGCACGTGACGATCTCGGGCTTGGCAGGATTAAAGACGGTAATCCGCGCGAAGGGCCGAGAAATGTGCCTGCACACGGCAACACTCCACAAATGCTCCTACCATCCTATCCAGGAGAACCTCCGTCAGCACCTCAAGCAAGTCGACAGGCCAAGCGCCAGCTGTATCCACACGTGGCAAGCAGGATTCCAAGAAGGCCTTGGTCCCACCCCGTCTAAACCCTCCCCTGGGGGAGGGGACCTGTAATTACGGGATGTCACTCCCATGCTGAGGTACCATTTTGTGGCAAAGGCAAAGGGATTCTACCGCTATAATTAAGGGAGATTACCCTGGGTGGGCCTGACCCAATCAGGGAATCCTTACAAGAGCCTAACCCTCAGCTAAGACCCCAGCCCTAACCAGCGCCCTGATGGGGGCCTCCAGACAGACCACGGAGCAGAAGACACAGCTAGGTGGGGGGGCGCCTGGCTGGCTCAGTCACTCAAGCGTCTGACTCCTGGTCTTCCACTTGGGTCATGATCTCAGGGTTGCGAGATCTAGCCCCGCATCAGGCTCCGCGCTCAGGGGGGAGTCTGAGATTCTCTCTCCCTCTGCCCCTCTCTGCCCCTCCCCCCACTCTCTCTTATAAATCTTAAAAAAAAAAAAAAAAAGAATACAGCTAAGCAGAGCCAGACTCCTGACGCACAGAAACCACGAGCTTGCGTGCCGTCTGAAGCGGCCAGCTCGCGGCCTTCCGTTGACGCGGCAACGGCTCATACACTACCTTACAGGCGCACGAGCCGGGCTGAGCGCCACAGAGCCACGCAGCCAAGCAGAGCCCAGCCCTGCTGCCCGGCCTGGCCCGCTGCGCACGTGCGGGGCCGTACCTGAGGGCCGTGAGCTCCACCTTCTCGTGGTCGTTGGTGGCGAGCTCCGGGATGAGGCTGAGGTGGGCGATCTGCGTGGCCGCCCAGCCGAACTGGAAGATGACGATGAAGGGCCCGTAGTAGAGGAGGGCGGCCCACTCGGGCGTGGCTGCCCCGCAGCCCAGGCAGGGGCTGAAGATGAAGGGGAAGGACAGCAGGACACAGACGGTGCCTGTGGATGAGCAGAGTGGGCAGGTCACGCCACAGGGCCTTTCCACACCAGCCCCGGGCCCCCAGGGCCTGACCAGGTGGGGACCCTCCCACAGTCACACGGGCGGGGGGCGGGGGGGTGAGAGTCCACGGCCCACGGCTTCCCCAGGGAACGGTTCCTGGGACAAATGGGGAAGCCAAGGCAGAGAGACCTGGAGTCCCCCCGAGGTCTTGCAGCCCAAGAGGACAGCAGGGCCTGGCCTCCACCTGTCAGTTCAGGTTATGTGCCCTCAGTGTCTGACGGGGAAACTGAGACACACAACGGGGTGTCGTGTTCCCAAGGTCACGTGCTGCAAGTACAAGGGCGGGGCCAGGACCTACGGCCAAGTGATAAGAAAGGACAAGAACGGGGCTCCCCAGGGGTGCTCCTTTGGTGACAGGTGGGGAAATGGAAGCACAGAGCACCTGTGGGGTCACCTGGAGTGCTGACCGCCACAGACACACCATTTATGCCCGCAGCTCCCCTTCCCCCCTCCTGGCCGGGCCTCCGCCGCCACCACCTCCCAAGCCTCCCATCACGCTCCCAGGAGTCAGGAGGTCAGGTGATGCCGCAAGGCTAGGCGAGACCCTGCCCCCCCTCCCCGAGCCCCAGTGTCCCTAAGAGCTCATGAGGGGTCTCTTTCTGGAAAAACCTGCTACCTCAGAAGAAGCCCAAGTCCCTGGGGTAGCCAACAGGCCCTGCAGGACCTGCCCTCCCCACTCCCCACCCCCCACCCCCACTCCAGCCATACAGGCTGCCTCCCGGCCCCAGCACACCAAGCTCAGTCCTCCCCCAGGGCCTTTGCACCAGCTGTGCCCTCTGTTCCCCTCACATCCTTTCACGCCTCAGGACTCAACTCAAATGCCACCTCCTCAAAAAAGCTCTCCCTGACCACCGCAGTGACCAGCAGTCCCCTCCCTGCACTGACACTGTCTGGACATGGCTTTCTTCTCACGTGTCTTAGCACACACAGGGACTCTTTTGTCTCTGCTTGTTTCCTGCCTGCCTCCCCCACTAGACCGGCCCTGGGAGGGTGGGCAGTAGGTCTCTCGAGGTCACTTCTGGGGCCCTGGCCACTGGCACGGAACCTGGCACACACACTTCCTTTGGACGAGTGAATAATTATACTAATGTCATCCACTTACAGCACCAGGAGGTGGGTGTTACTATTCTCCCCACTTTCCAGATGAGGACACAGGTTCAGTGCGTGAGCCGCTGGGCCCTGAGCCATGCTCCTTCCCTCGGCCAGGCCAGGCCCAGCTCAGCACCCTCTCCCCCCTTCCCCTGCTGGGCCTGGCAGCTGGCCTACCCTCTTCCCTCCAAGCTCTGGACCTCATGCCCCAGACCCTGGGGCCACCTCCACAGTCCTGGGATGGGGAAATGAAAGCAAAAGCACCCTTCCTTGGTATTTCTCTGGAACTGGGGCCTGGGAGGGGCATCCTGAGCTCATGCCCGGGGGGGCCCAGGGGCCACCTCAGGGCCAGGCACAAACTATGTAGACTCTGGTCAGAAGAATGTGCTGGCCTGGCCAGAATCCACCCCGAAGCTGGCCAGGCCAAGTTAACCACTGTCTGGATGAGGCTGCCTGGCCGGGGGACCTCAGGCAAGTGACTTTGGCTCCCTGGAGTGCACTTTGCAGAACAGACAATGAAAATACCCGCCTCCCAAAGTCAGCATGAGAACCAAGCGTTAATGTAGGGAAGTGGGAGCTCCTATAGCCCTCAGCCACTTCCCGCCTGGGCAGCTTCAAAGCTGTGCTACGTCACACCGCACAGCTGTTTCAACGGGGCGGAATGCCCCCCCACTCCTAGTCATCCTTCAAATCCCCAAAGCTAATGTCCTCTCCCTCAGAGCTCCGCTTCTCCCTTAGGAAACCCAGTCCACCCACGTGCCCCAATCTGGACCCCATGGGAAAATCCATGTGTGGCTCTAAGGGTCCTCTCTGGGCTAGAGCAGGCGAGCCCAGACAGCCTGATAAGGGGGAAAGCGAACCCACCACCCAGAGGCTCAGGGGCCAAAAAAAAAAAAAAAAAAAAGAAGTGGGCACTGTTTCCAAGGTGACTTTCACTCAAGCCACCTTATCAGGCCAAGACATGCTGTCCCCAACTTCCTCTCTCCACTGATCCTCCTGGGTCTCCCCACATGCTCACCCAGAGACAGAGAAGGGGTACAGGCGGAGGCCTTGGGGTCCAGTAGGGACACCTATCCCCCAGGCCTGTTTTACATAAACACAAAGCCTTCAGTTCTTTATTTACAAAGGTGCCTAACCCCTGCCTCTGCTGGGGGACTCGGATTGCTCCTCTGCCGTCAGGTGGACCCTCCCACCTACGAGAGGGGCACACAGGCCTGGCGGCACATGCAACGTCCGCTGCCAGGCTACCTTCCCATAGCTGGCTCCACCGCCTCAGGGGTGTCTCCCCTGCCCGCCGCAGACAGAAGACCCCCCACCTCTCTCACCTGTCAGGCCTAGGAGCTATCTTGTGTATTTGTCCAAGAGTTTACTTATTATGAACGAAACTCCATGGAAGACCGGGCTCAGCTCTGCAAGCAATCCCAACATCCGCCCAAAGACGGGCACCTTTCACATCTGTTTCGGAGGAGGTGATCAGCAGTCTGTCTGGTCTCCTGTCTCTCCCTGCTTCCCTCCCTGGCTGCTACAGTCTAAAGTGACCCAAGAGCAGCCTGGGTGTCCTCAGGGCCTGAGAAACCTGACATCCGGCCACTTGGGCCACTGGGAGGGCTGCGCCCTGCAAAAACGGCACTCGCCAGGGCCCCGGGCGAATCGTTGCACTGCTCCCAAGGGCAAGGAGACATCAGTCAGCCCCCCCTGGCTTCCAGAAAGCTGCCACCCAGAATTCACAGGCCTGGGCAGGATTCCTGTGCCTGCCTCCTGAAATGCCCAGGATGCAGCAGGCACTCCTGCCAGGGACAGAAGAGCAGAGAAAGTGCCTGGGGCTAATCTCAGGGCCCAGGATCCATGGCAGCAGAGAAGGGATGCTGGGAGGCAGGCCTTATCGAGGGTGTGCACTGGGCAGGACACTCCAGCTCGTGGGGGGCCCGCCTCCTCCCCTCACCAACAGAGATGTTCTGACAACTCCCCCAGAACACAGCTTGGCCCTGTTAGCCCCACAGACCCCATCCTCCTCAGCCAGACATGCACAGGCCCCTGCCTCTTCCGTCTTACCTGGCCCCAAGTCTTGGTTCCCAAGCGCAGCACCCCTAACCCTCCCAAGCAGTGGGTTGCCTGTGATGGGGCAGAGGGTGGGCAGGAGCGCACTGGAGAAACGGACAGACTGACAGCAGGGGCTCCAGGCAGCCTGACCCTCACTCGAACAGAGTTGTCCTGGGTGGTCACCCAGACAGACAAATGGAAAAGCCAAGCCGGACCAGGCCAACTGATGGGGGTGGCACCAGGCAGTCAGACCCAATCCAGAGAGGATTCGGGTGCCCATGGGAGTGAGACAGAAAGACAAAGGGAAGTGCCACTGGAGGGTCACATGAGTGGTCAGGTGGCAGACAGAAGGAGTACAGAGCAGTTAAGCTGAGAGATGTAGGAGGTCAAGGATGGGGCAAAAGAAGGGTACCGAGCAGCTGGACAGAGGAGGTTCAGGCCGTAGGGCGGGCAGGCAGAGGGGGTTGGCTCGGCCCAGGGCCAGCAGTGGGATAGGAGAGGCTCGGCCCGAGGGGGACGCAGTGGGATAGGAGAGGCTCAGGCTCCGGGGCGGGCAGTGGGATAGGAGAGGCTCAGGCCCCGGGGCACGCAGTGCGATAGGACAGGCTCAGGCCCCGGGGCCAGCAGGGGATAACAGAGGCTCAGGCCCTGGAGCGGGCAGGCTGGCAGAGGAGGGAGGTTCAGGCCCCGGGACAAACAGTGCGTTGGGGGAGGCTCAGGCCCTGGGGCAGGCAGGCAGAAGGGGAAGGCCGCGGGGCAGGCAGTCGGAGGGGAGAGGCACAAGCCAGGGCGCAGGCAGTCGGAGAGAGGAGGCTCGGTCGCAACTTACCGACCAGGTGCCAGGCCTTTCGGGGGCCGCAGCGGACGCAGCGGCCGGCGGCGCGGTCGGCCTCGTAGCCCACCAGGGGCGTGCACAGCCCGTCGGCCACCTGGCCGAGCAGCAGCAGCAGGCCGGCGCCGCGCGAGCTGTAGGCGCGCACCGAGTGCAGGTAGAGCAGCAGGTAGGTGAACCACATGGACGCGCACAGATCGTTGAGGAAGTGGCCCACGGCGTAGCTCAGACGCGCGGCCAGCGACAGTGGCCGCGGCGGCGTCCCCGCTCCGGCCGCCGGGGGCCCCGGGCCCATGGCCGCGCTCCGCACCCTGGCCGGGCGGTCTGGCGCGCGGCAGACGAGACCCCCGCGCGCGGGCCGTCGGTGCCCTGCTCTGTCCCCACCACCGCCCAAGCCCGCCCCGCCTAGCGCGCCTGCGGCCGCCCGGCCCCGAACCCAAGATTAAGGCCCGGGCGGGGCGGGGCGGGGAATGCTGGCGGCCGCCTCCACCAATCGGGGCCGCGCGCCGGGGCCCGAGAGCCAATAACCAGAGGGGAGGGCGTGGCCTCCGGGGCCAGTCCGGCCTCCACGCCCTGCGCCGACGGGTTGGGACGGTCCTAGCGCCAGTCGGCTCACCTTGGCGTTAGTGGGACCCTCACCGGCTGGGGGCGACGCAAGGGGCGCCCACACCCAGACTCCTGCCTTCAGGCCCACGCCGCCCTAGCCTGCCCGCAGCTTTACGAAGCCTAATGTGTGGGCGCGGGAGGACAGGGTGGGCTGGGGGCTTGCAGGGTGGGCTGGGGGCGTGGGGGATGAGGGAGAATTCTGAGCCTGAGCTCTCCACTCCTCCGGGTCCGCTAACTTCCCGGCCCGGAAAGACCCAGTCGGACGCGAAGAGGACGCATTAGTTCTAATTAATTAGTTATTAAGGATAATAATGGGGGTAATCATCATAATAACACCAGCTGGCATTTAATGAGCGCTGACTGTGCCAAATGCCCCACGTGGGTTTTCTCACCCAAGCCGGGAGAGAAGCGGAGCGAGTGTCTCCCATTTCACACGCGATAAACAGACCCGGAGAGCTGGGAGGGCGTGCTCGGGGACGCAGTGAGTCAGGTGCATGCGACACCACCCGAGGCCTGCGCTCAGAAGTCCTCCCCACCCTCCTCCACCGGCCCTCCCACGACTGGGTCACCAGCAAGCGGTTTCAAGTTCCTCCAAGCTTTGAGTGCAGTCGCCCCCCACCCCTCCAGCAGCGGTTTAACACCTGCACTCTGGAGCCAGAAACTTGAGGTCCAGATCCAGCCCCACTCCCTCCTAGCTGTCCCAGCTGGCACAAGTCTTTTAACTCTGTGGGGTCTCAGTCTTCCCAGGTCTAGAATGGGTATAATGTAAACTAAAAGTCAGATAGGAGCGCCTGGCTGGCTCGGCCCATAGAGGGTGCGACTCTTGATCTCAGGTTCGTCAGTTCCAGCCCCACCTTGGATGAGAGAGTCCTTTAAAAATAAAATAAAATAAAATCTTTTTCTTAAAAAAAAGGTGATATAATTGTTAGCTCTTAATAGTCTCAGCCAGAAAGTTTTCTCATCACCCCCTCCTCCCCTGTCAGTTACACAGTACTCTGGGCTGCCCCCATCATAACCCTGATGTCTGTCTGCTCTCCCCCTCAGCCCGGCTGTAACTCTGTCCCCCACTGAACTATGATCCCATGAAGGCAGGGATTGGATCACTGTTACCAATGCCCGGCACATAGGAGCTCAAGAAATCCCTGTTCCGTGATTGCATGGTGGGCACAGAGCAGAGATTCAAAAGTGCGGACAGGAACTGGGAAACAGACAGGAACCCACTAACAAACCAGAGGCTCAGGCAGCCCAAGGGGCTCCCAGCCCGCAGCCCACACTGATGCAGACCACCCACCGCATTACTTACTTTTTACTGAAAATGGGCCTGAAAAATGGGTGTGGGTGGGGTAATAGGGACTCCAGATAACCTAGCGGGGGAGTGGGGAGATAAGAGGTCCCCGCTGTGGAGGAGATAAGGAGAGACAAGAATCTCAATTCTTTCCTCCCTGCCGGGCATGCTCTCTCTCTGTTTCTCCAGAGGGAATGAAAGTGACTTAAATTCTCGCCTCAGCTTTCACGACATTTAAAAATACTTGCCTAAGTTTCTTTAACATTTTTTTAAAGTTCGTATTTATTGATTTAAGTCATCTACCCCCAAGGTGGGGCTCGAATTCACCTTGAGACCAAGAGTCACGCGAGACCAAGAGTCACACGCCCCACATCTGAGCCAGCCCGGGCCCCTCACCTAAGCTTTGTATTTACGTTTCTCGTCTCCTTTCATCCCACATCCCTAGGGGATCTTACACCACTTCTTGCCCATTTTACAGAGAAAACAGGCTCTTAGAGAAGTCCCTTGCCGGAGGGCACGCGGCTAACAAGAGGCAGATTCAGGACCCAAACTGGGCTCCCCGCGTGATCTGCAGCATCTTTGAGTTCTTTATTCTCGGGCAGGGGAGGGCCCACCTGCGGAGAAAAGGTACCCGGTGTTTACTCTTACCAGCCTCCCGTTGGGTCAGGAACACACCAGGAGCATCCCTCCGACAGCCCCAGCACCGGGAGGGGGGCGTTTGGCAGAAACACCAACGTATCTCTGCGCTTTCCCCTTGGGGGGGAGTGAGGTGGGGGGGGAGCCAGTGAATATTTCCTAGCCTGGACGCTGCGGGGGGAAGACAAGAACAAGGCAGACCCTGACGGGGAGCTGCCTCTGAGCTGTGTCCCTCCCTCCCTTCCTCCCTTCCTGCCTTCCTCCCTTCCTGCCTGGACTCACTCATTCAGTGCATCTGGCCTCATGCTCGGCGGTGCAGGAACCCCAAAGATTCGGAAGCCCCTAGTGTGAAGCAGGGCCAGAGCCGGCTGCTCCGTGGTGGGTGCTGGCGCTAGAAGAGTCAGACACGGGAGGGCTGATCGAACGGCAGTCAGAGTCTGGACGTTACCTCCCGGTCACTGGGGAGCCATGGGACGATTTTGAGAGGAGCGGGGAGACGCAGATAAAAAGTTGGATGGGGGTGGGGATGGGGGCCATCTATTCCAAAGCAGGCCTCTGCTGCAGGGCTTGGGAAACCAACGCGGAGCACACATGCCCCATAAGAGCCCGGGTGAGATTTTCAGGGAAGATCAGAGAAGGTCCTGCCTCGAGGGAGGATTGAGAAAGGCAGGATGAATGCCCAGCCCTCGGGACAGGATAGAGACAGGCTTGGGGGCCGGTGAGATCTGGACTGGCTTTGATGTCCCAGCTGCCCCCCACCCCCTGCTGGCGATTGGATGTCCTGGAGGCCCCGGACCAGCTGCAGGTGGGAAGGGGGGGTTCGCTTTGATCTTCTCTCAGACCAGCCTCCCGATGACTAGGAGTGGGGGTGGGGGAGGGGAGGGGGTGGAAGAAGGGGAGGGAGAATTCCTAGAAACTGGGAAACAACCAGGAACTTCCTTAGACCCCAGGATGGCTGTGGGGGGAGCCCAGAGCCAAGATCAAACCCAGGGAGTCTCAGGCAAGCCCCCAAGCCTCAGTTTCCCTTTCTGTGAAATGGGTGTGACAGTAGCACTGCCGAATAGGGTCTCGGGGTGGCCTAAAGGAGGTGAGGCAGGTGAGGACTGAGATGATTCTGTGGTGAGGGGCTGTCCCATGCATCGCAGCCCCCTGGCCTCCACCCTGTAGAAGCCAGGGGCACACCCCACTGCAAATCGTCACAACCAAACATGTTTCTGAGCATTGTCCAGTGTTCCCTGGCAGCCACCGTACTAGAAAATTCTCTGCAACAGGCTCTGAAGCTGCCTGGACCAAACCAGCCACCACTTCCAGTGGCACTGACCCCAGTGCTAAGGAAGAGCGTGAATTAAGCTCCTTAAACCCTCACGACCTCATGAGGGCAGACACAGTTATCGGCCCACTTTACGGAGGGGCAGACAGAGGCACAGTTTTGGTAAATTGCTCAAGTCACACATCTAGGGCTCAGGGCCACCTCCCTGACCTTCTGAGGGTCCCGCAGCAGCCGGGGTGCCCCCTCCTCAGGGTGCCCCCGCCCCAGGCCCCTTCCTTTGGGCATCTGTGACCCCTGCTTCCCTGCTGTGTCCCCGCCCCTCACAGCAGCCCCGTGTTACATTTGTCCCTAAATAAAGCCCAAGGAGGATTGGGGTGTCCCGGGAGCGCCAACCGCATCGTGATTCTTCCTGGGAGTTGAACTACCTCGTGTTGGCAAATAAGCATGACATATTTCAGCGGGAGGCACCACAACCCAGCGAGTCCGTGTCCTCCTACCTCCCCTGGAAAAGCAGGCCACGGGCGGGTCCCCAGACAGCAGGTCGGGCCGGCGCTTCGCAGGCCCCGTCTGTCCAGGGAAGGAGGAGGTACCGCTGGGTGCTGCCCGAGAGGCCGCGCAGGGGAGGGTCCCAGGCTGCAGGCTGTTGTCTACAGTCTGCTCGGAGAGTGCAAGCTAGGCCTCTCGCTCGGACAGAAGCATACACGTGAGCATGTGTGTGCATGTGCAAGCGTGCGCGTGCATGTGCGAGCGTGCGCGTGCGTGTGCGTGTGCGTAACGTTTTAGTCAGAAGTGTAACAAGCTGGTGATGGGGAACATGGGGCGTGTACAGTGGTCTCACCTACACTAATTTTGTACAAATGAAAGGAATTTGCACATTATTTGCAAAATAACATTAATTTCAAGAGCAGAAGTTTAAGCTCATCCTTAATGGTTCTTGTATTTCTGGGACTGCAAACTGGGCTTCTGTACCTGGGTTCCTACTGCACAACTTTCCAAATGAGGCACAGAGATGAATGCAAAGAAACTAACACGAAATTTACAACTTTAAAGGCTGTGGTTACTGGTTTTACTGAGGGCTAGGGTTTTGTGGTTTTGCGGGGTTTTTTTTAAAGATTTTATTGATTTACTTTAGAGAGAGAGAGCGCGTATGGTTGGTGTGAGGGGCAGAGGGAGAGGGAAAGGGAGAGAATCCCAAGCAGACTCCGTGCGGAGTGCGGAGCCCTTCCCGGGGCTCCATCTCATGACCCTGAGATCATGACCCTGAGATCATGACCCTGAGAACATGACCCTGAGATCATGACCCTGAGATCATAACCTAAGCTGAAACCAAGAGTTAGACACATAACCACATAACCAACTGAGCCACCCAGGCCCCCCTACTGAGGGCTAGGTATTGAGAAACCTTTATGTTGCTAAGAAAAAACAAGGGACACCTGGCTCGTTCAGTCCCTGGAGCTGGTGACCCCTGATCTTGGGGTCATGAGTTCAAGCCCCATGCTGGAGCCTACTTGAAAAAAAAAAAAAAAGATTTATAATTTCGGGGCAGAAAGGATCTGCTGCTAAGTAAATGCACTAAGGCTGTAAAGTCAAATAGTATAAATGCTGCTTCTTACATGTAGCTTGTCTGGGGGTGTGGGTGTGTATGGACCACATGGGAATTGGACCGAAGACACTTTTATTCTTTCTAGAGAATATCCTTGCAGCAAGATATTTTTCTTGATGCCAAGGAGCTGCAAATTGCTTTCAAAATCAACCTCAGGGGCACCCTGGTGGCTCAGTCCGTTAAGCCTGGGACTCTTGGTTTTGGCTCAGGTCAGGATCTCTGGGTCCTGGGATCGAGCCCCACTTCGGGCTCCCCACTCTGTGCGGAGTCAGCTAGAGATTGTCTCCCTCTCCCTCAGCTCCTCCCCTGCTCCGGCTCCCGCTCTCTCTCTAAAACAAATAAAGTCTTTAAAAAAAAAAAAATCAATCTCAAAGCACTTCCTTTCTTTTTGATGTACAGGAAGACCCCTGAATTCCTTGTGTGGTTCCTTAGGAGGGGGAGGACAGTTTCTGGCGCAACACCTTGTCAATCAAGCCAAAGAGGCGGGGCTTTGAGGGCGGGGCTTCCCTCATCTCCCAGGTTGGACTTCTCACCTACATTATTTTTAACAGAGCCGACAGAGGCAAGGGTGGCGTGTCCCATAAGTAACAGAGCAGGGTCTGGAATCTGGGTCTGTCATCTTACTCCGGCCTGGGCCGCCTCTTAGGGAAACAGGTGTATTGAGATTTAATTCCCATACCATACAATGCACCCATTTAAGGTGTGTAATTCTGAAGTGTTTTGTTTTTAAGATTTTATTTATTTATTTGAGAGAGAGAGAGAGCACAAGCTGGGGGGAGAGCACAAGAGGGGGAGGGAGAAACAGACTCACTGCTGGCAGGGGACCCCAGGATCATGACCTGAGCCAAAGGCCCACGCTTAACCGACTGAGCCCCCAGGCGCCCCCGAGGTTTTTAGTACATTGAGTTATGCAGCCATCGCTGCAGTCTAATTTTAGAACATTTTGATCACTCAAAAAGAAACTCCATGCCCACTAGCAGTCTCTCCGCATTCCCCGTCCCCACTAATTCCCCAGCCGCAGGCAACCGCTAACTTTCTGTCTTTATGGATTCGCCTGTTCTGGTCCTTTCGTTTCGTATGAACGGAGCCTCACATGTGCGGTCTTTTGTGGCTGGCATCTTTCACTGCGCAGCAGGTTTTCAAGATTCACCCCTGTTGTCGCATGAATCAGCAATTTATTCCTTTTTTTTTTTTTTTTTAAGTTTATTTATCTTAGTGATCTCTACACCTAACATGGGGCTCGAACTCACCACCTGGAGATCGAGAGTCATAGGCTACTCTGACTGAGCCACGCAGGCACCCCTAATTTATTCCTTTTTATGGCCACTAATATTCTGTTAGACGAATGGACCACATTTTGTCTATCCGTTCATCAGCGGATGAGCATTCAAGTTGTTTCTAGTTTTCGGCCATTGTGAATCACGCTGCTGTGAACGTTCGTGTCCAAGTCCCTGCGTGGACGTGTGTTCTTCATTCTCTAGGGTGTATCCCCAGGACTGGGATTTCTGGATCGCATGGTAACGTCATGCTGCATGTTTTGAGGAACTGCTAGGCTGTTTCCCAAAGCCCTTGCCTCTGAGAAATTCACTGTATTCACTTGTTTATTCAACAAATACGGATTGAGCAGCTCCTAGAGGTACTGTTCTAGGTGCTTCCAAGTGTTAAAAACCACAGGCCCATAAAAGAGCCACTTAGGCCACGTCACTGAAGTGGGGCTTCATACATAATCTAATTGCAGCTTCAACCTTCCCCAGAAATGTTAAGTCTTAATAGGTCAGTCGGGAACTTTCCCTGTGGGACCCAAAGGAAAAGGAGAGAATCCGCATAATTAGACCCCCTGCTCTGCCCCTGCTCAGGGAAAGTGACCTCCCGAGGGGGAACAATCCTTTCTTTTCTCTTGCTAAGAAAGTCCTTGCCCCTTCTTGCTTCCTATATAACCTTCCATTTCATAGGACTCTTTGGAGCCCCCCCCCCCCCCCGCTACTTGCTAGATGGGATGCTGCCCCCCCCCCCATGAATCCCGTGACAAAGCCAATTAGATCGTCAGATTCATCCCGCTAAATGTTTGGTCTTTAGGGGCTCCTGGCTGGTTCAGTCATAGAGCGTGCGATTTCTGATCTCAGGTGGTGAGTTCGAGCCCCATACTGTGGGTAGAGATTAGGTAAGTAAATAAAACTTAAAACAAAAAAAAAAATTTGTTCTTTAACAGAGGAAGCAAACATTTGGAGAAAAAATAAGGGTGACGGGGGAAACCTTATTGAGAAGGTGACATTTGAGCAAAGACCTGAAGGAGATCAAGCGGTGAGCCAGGCAGATAATCGAGAGGAAAGGACACACTAGGTGCAAAGGCCCAGAGCGGGGAGTGAGTGAAATGAAATGGACTATTTGTATTTGAGGAACATCAAGGAGGCAGAGAAGGGAAATTAGGGCAGGGTGGTGATGTGGGCAAGTTATTTGGGGTCTAATAGGACATCGTGAGCATTCGGTGACTACAACTATCACCCCGGGAGTAGGGGAAGTCCCAGCTCAGGCCATAAGACCATGCTGCCGCGGGGGGTGGGATTGGGGGGGGCGGGGTTGCCCCCCAAATCCCAGACCAGAACCTTCTGCCCCTCCATCTTCACGAGGTCCTTGCAGCCTTCCTGTCTCACTTCCTCTTTCCAAATGCTTTCAGCGCAGTTCTGGACTGAAAGCTTCGCAGCATCCCAGACTCCGGTCCCAAACATTGTGCAAGGTCCGCATTGCACAGGAGGGAAAGCTGAGCCCCAGGGGGAGAGCAGCCCCTGCCCGCTCGCTGCTGGACTTGGCACAGCGGGATGCCAGGAGCCCCAAGTTCAGTGAATGGATGGGTAACTTCCCCGCCAGGTTTGCAAGATACTAAGATAGGTCCCACCTTGTCCTGGGGCGGGGGAGACGATGACACTGCGCGGAAGGACCTTAACCCTCTTTCCTAGCAACCGGCCGCCATCCCCATGGCAACTGGGGAGGGGCCCGATCTGGCCTTGCAGGTCCCGGCATCCCGCAGGGGCGGGGAGTCTCGCCTTCACCCGGAGAAGAGGAGTCCGAGCCGCGCCTACTGGCCCTTTAAGGGGCTCCGCCCGGCGAGGCCTCAAAGCACCCTGATTGGTCCCGAGAGCGGCCGAGCGCAGCCGAACTTGACGCACCCGCCCGCAGCCTTCCCTATCCACCTCCCACGCGGCCCAGTGGTTGCCCCAGCCAATCGCCGGCCGGCGCGCCAACCTTCATCTGCATGGTCACGCCCCAGGGAAAGACCGCACCCAATCCGACATTTCGCCGAGGCCGTATTAGCATGCCGGGGGCGGGGCGAGCGGCAGGGGCGGGCTCGGGGCGGTTGGTTGGAGCGTCGCAGCAGCGGAGAGGTCCGGGAAAGTTTCTTTGGAGGTGAAAACAGCCGCGGAACTCGGGGCCCTGCGAAGGGGTGGGGGCGCGGGGGTCCTGGGGCCGGGGAGGGGCCCCTCCCGGACCGGGGGAGGGTGGGCCCGGCCCTTCCGGGGGGCGATCGCCCAACAAAGGATCCCTGGGGCGCCCGCCCTCGAGGGCCTCCCCGCCCCTGGATCCGGCCCCCCCAAACACCCCGGGCCCGGCATTCCGGGGCTCCCCCGCCGGGCCACCCCGTCGGCGGCTCGGGCGCCCCTCACTCGGCCACGCGTCTGCCTTCCAGGTGGGGCCGGGAGCGGCCATGTCCCACGGCTCCAAGCAGCCCGGCGCGGCCGCCGCGTGAGTGCGACATCCCCTCCCCCAGCCCACTCGGGGCTACAGCCCAGCCCCCGCCCGCCCTGTCGGAGCTACTCGCCCCCCGCCCCCCCAGGGTCTTGACCCCCCACACAGCCGGGGCAGGACCTTCCCCAGCGGCCTCTTCCCCCCCTACTCCCCGGCCCAGTTCCTCCCAGGGGTCCCTATCGGCCCCCCTAGTGCTCCTGCCTCGTCCCGCGGATAATGACCCCCGCAGACCCCTGCTCCCAGGTCTCAGGCCCCCTCCGTGCCAGCTCCGCGGTCGGGGATGGAGGTGAGGTTGGGGGTGACCCTGGCGTCCCGTGGCTCCAGGCCGGCGGGCGGCAAGGCTCCGGGACAGCATGGGGGCTTCGTGGTGGCTGTCAAGCAAGAGCGCGGCGAGGGCCCCCGGGCCGGCGAGAAGGGGTCCCACGAGGAGGAGGTGAGTCACAGGACCCTGGACTGTAGTGGGGGAGGTTCTGGGGCTCGCCCGTAGCCTGGAAGCTCCACCCCGGGTTAGATTTGAATTCGCTGTGGCTCCGCCCACAGCCCCGATTTTCCTCCCGGAGCTGAGGCCCCGCCCCGTGCCGCATGCCACGCCCCCAAGAGCTCCCCTGCCACTAAGCCCAGGCCCCGCCCATCGCCCATTCCAGCTCCGCCCAGTGCCCTGTGGGAGGCACCTTCCCATCGTCCTGTGGGCCCCTCCTCCAGCATAGAACCCACGCCCACGCCCGAGACCACGCCCACAAGCCAGCCCCATCCCTGGGCTTAACCGGGTCCCAGGTGCCACGTGCCCGGGACCTCCGAACCCCGCCCTCTCCCAATCCTGCCCCTTGACCGGGCCATACCTACAGGACTTCTGGGCCCTGGCTCCTGGATAGGCCCCGCCCAGCCCTCTAAGCCCCTCCCAATGGCGCGGTTCGGTACTGCAGCCTGTGAAGAAGCGCGGCTGGCCCAAGGGCAAGAAGCGGAAGAAGATCCTGCCAAATGGGCCCAAGGCACCGGTCACCGGCTACGTGCGCTTCCTGAACGAGCGGCGTGAGCAGATTCGCACGCGCCACCCAGATCTGCCCTTTCCCGAGATCACCAAGATGCTCGGTGCCGAGTGGAGCAAGCTGCAGCCGGCGGAGAAGCAGGTGTGCACCGAGGGGGCTGGCCCAGGACCACTGACCTTGCCCCGACCCACTCGGACACTGCCCTACAGCCACATCCCCCAAAAGACAGAATGTGGAGGGTCCTTGCTCCCTCCTGGAGAACTGACCACCCATGAGCTCTCCCCAGCAGGCTGAAGCGAGGGGAGGGTAGCAATAGGCAAGAATCAACGTAAAACTTAATAACCAACATGGATAGATGTAAAGAAGTAGGGGTGGAGGCCAGATTTTTATGGGATCCCTTCCGATTTTCAAATCTGGTAATTAACTTAAAATTGCAAAAATACCAAGGAAACAAAACAGACCGCTAGTTTGTACCCTCTAAGTGGGATTGCAGCAAGCGTAATGGGTGCGGGAGGGCAGTCCAGCCCGGGGCTGGGAGCCTGTCGTCAGACAACAAGGAGAAGTTATAACTGTGGGAGTTTGGGGAGGTGCGCTGAGCAGCAGGCCCAGGAGGTGGGTTTTGTCTCCAGGGACAGTAGGGAGCTATGGGAAGGTGAGGCATAGTGAGCTGAGTGTTAGAGATGGGGTGTTGGCCGTGGAGTCCCCCCCCCCCCCGCCCCGCCCCTGGGCTGAGCCACGCCTTCCGCTGCCCCCACCAGCGGTACCTGGATGAGGCCGAGCGGGAGAAGCAGCAGTACATGAAGGAGCTGCGTGCCTACCAGCAGTCCGAAGCCTACAAGATGTGCACGGAGAAGATCCAGGAAAAGAAGATCAAGAAAGGTGCGAAGGGATCCAGCCCCCAGGCAGCTGGGTGCGGGCTCTGGGACTGGTGATCTGGGCGGACCACCCGGCCTCCTCCATGGGACTCCCGGTCCCATGAAGATGAGAGACACCTAACCAGACAGCTGTGAGTGAACAGGGCTGAGCAGTGCTGACATGGGGGCACACACACTGGGGAGCCTAGGAACGGGTAGGGCTGACTAGGTGGGGGAAGGGTAATCCTGGCAGGGGGGCGGCCGTTGCAAAGCACTGTGTGGGCTCAGGGAAGACCTGCCAGGCTGATCCTGCCCTCCTCCCTCCCCCACCAGAAGACTCGGGCTCTGGGCTCATGAATACCCTCTTGAATGGACACAAGGTAAGTACTCTTCCTCCAAGGACCATGGCTGGGGTTTTGAGAAAGGTCTGGAGGTCTTTAACCCCTGGGTGAGCCAGACCCAACTCTCACGGAGGAAGTGAGCGCCCCTCCTCCAAGTGTGCAAGCAGCCGTGGGGCAGCCACATCGTGGGAATGTTGTTAAAAGGACTTCGACCCAGATGGCCAGAGGAATCCCTCCCAAGCTTGAGGGACGTCCCAGAGGGGTTTTGGCTGCCCCCCCAAAATTTGTCACCTTGTCCTGTCGTCCCAGGGTGGGGACTGTGATGGCTTCTCCACCTTCGACGTTCCCATCTTCACCGAAGAGTTCTTGGACCAAAACAAAGGTGAGCACTGACCAGGGGTTCTGGGGGAAGCGGGTGTTGGGAGAGTGTGTGGGCTAAAAAGGGTGCCAAGGCCAGAGGTGGCGGGTGGGGGGAACTGACCGCTCAGAAAAGCAGAGGCGCCCCCCCCCCCCAGCCGGAGCCAAGGTGTGGGCTGGAGGCAGAGCAGTGACAGCCAGCCTGGTGGGGGACACACAGCTAAGGCAAAAGGGCAGAGGGCAGGGAGGAAGCGGCAGGCTCTAATCTGCTCCCCCACGCTGCAGCGCGGGAGGCAGAGCTGCGGCGCCTGCGCAAGATGAACGTGGCCTTCGAGGAGCAGAACGCCGTGCTGCAGAGGCACACGCAGAGCATGAGCAGCGCGCGGGAGCGCCTGGAGCAGGAGCTGGCGCTGGAGGAGCGGCGGACGCTGGCGCTGCAGCAGCAGCTCCAGGCCGTGCGCCAGGCGCTCACCGCCAGCTTCGCCTCGCTGCCGGTGCCGGGTGCGGAGGCCCCGCCCCGCCCCCGCCCCCGGCCGCCGGGCCCCGCCCACTCCGCCGGCCGGACCACCCAGCCCTGCACCCAGTATCTGGCGAGCTCCGCCCTGCCCTGCCCCGCCCCCTCCACCTCCTGGCCCCGCCCCCGCTTCGAGCCTGGACCGCTACACCGCAAACCCTGGGCTACCACGCCCCCGGCCATGCGACTCCTGCTCCGAATGACCCCTCCCCATCGTGAGCAGAGCACGCGCCCGCCTTCTCTGACCCATGCCCGCGCCGGTCCTGTCCGTGATGCCCTCCTCCCTGGCCTTCCGCGCTCTGGCCTCAGCTGACCTTGGCTACTTCTTCCTCCCCAATTTGTAATCCCCCCCCTACCTCCACACCCGCCCCCCACGGCCTCGCCGTAGCCACTTTCCGTCTTCTGCCCCTGCCCACAGCTGACCTTGGCTTTTCCGGGTCTAGACGTCCTGATCCCCCACCCCGCCCCACGGACGCGTCGCGCCTCTGGCCCCCTCCCCGGGACCCTGCCCTTTCAGGCCCCCCACCCTCTGACCGCTGCTCCTGCGGAGTCCCGGCTGCGTCGACTCCCCCGCTGGGCTCCGGTGACCGGTCCCTGCCCTCTCCAGGCACGGGAGAGACGCCCACCCTCGGCACCCTGGACTTCTACATGGCTCGGCTGCACGGCGCCATCGAGCGCGACCCCGCCCAGCACGAGAAGCTCATCGTTCGCATCAAGGAGATTCTGGCCCAGGTCGCCAGGTGTGTGCCGGGGCGGGTCGCGCCCGGGCTCTGCTTGGCCCGAGTGGGGCCGCCCTGTGCGGGGGTTGGGGGGCTGCCTGGGGCTAGACCGGATTTCATCCTCTGATGGGGTTCCCGGAGTTTGGGCGCTGCCAGGTCGGATCTGGCTGCGGGATCTTATTCCGAGGCCACCGCCCACGCGGGATCTACCAGGTGGGGCTTATTTGATGCGGGCGGCCAGTGGCTGGATCGCTGGGGGCGCTGATCAGATCGGGGGCTTTATGAATGCTGCTGGGTGGGATATGCCCATCCGTCTTGGCCAGTGGGATCCACTGGGGGGACTAGATCTTCCCCACAGCTGCTCCTGGGCTTTTCAGGGTGGCTTCCAGCTGCTCGGGTTAGGTGGGATGGACTCCTGGCCCCCACTGTGGCATCTGTTTGGAAGAACGGAGGGTTGGTGGCCTATGGTGATCCTCATCCTGGGGGTCAGGGCTGATAAATGATGGGGGTTCCCTGTCATGACTCCCTTCTTCTCTCCTGTCACAGTGAGCACCTATGAGGGTGTCTGCCACCCCACGGATCCAGAGAAGACCAAGCTTTGGTCATGGCCCCTTCTCCGCCCCATGGAGGAGGATTGGGGGTCCACCTTTTGGGGCCATGCCCAATCCTGCACCTTGGGGGCTCCAGCCCCCCTAAAATTAAATTTCTACAGCATCCCTCTAGCTTTCAATTCCCCCAGCACCCTGAACCCCGAAAAGTCACCTGCTGTAAATGCCACGCCTAGAACCCCGAGGCCCAGCAAGGCCCGCTCCCCTTACACATCACACTACAGGGACATGGGAGTGACACACGGGCTGCGGAACACGGGACACAAGGGGACCCACAGCCTCTGGCACGCCCAGTGTGGGGAGGCTTATACCTGCTACACCCGGCCCGAGGACCGGCCCGGGGACAGGGTAAAACCCCACACCTGACGCGCCGGGACCCCCAGCAGGTGCTCACCACAGGTGACCCCCCCCCCCCCGGCAGGCATGCTGCAGGGACATGCTCTCATACTCGGGGCGGGGCCGTCTGCTGGTGGCCCTCAGATTCCTGCACCCCAGAATCGGGGTGGGGGGCTGGTACTGACCGCCCTTCCCTCATCCGGCTGAGGGACTCTTGCCGAGGCAGCTCTGCCTTTGCTCAATCTGGACTTTTTAAATAAAGTAGAATTTGAATTTCCAAGCTTGTGAATTTTTTTGGGGGGGGTGGGAGGTGCGCTAGAAGATGTGCCCAGGGCCCCCAAGACGCCCC
Organism: Ursus arctos; assembly: GCF_023065955.2. NCBI lineage: Eukaryota > Metazoa > Chordata > Mammalia > Carnivora > Ursidae > Ursus > Ursus arctos. The sequence goes on from NW_026622808.1 coordinate 14,531,176, forward strand.
TGCTGGGTGTCCCAGGCCTGCCCTTCCCTGGTGCCTGGCAACCACTAACCCCCTTCTGTCTGGAGGAGCCTGTTCTGGGCGTGTCACACACGTGGACTCACACGCCGTGGGGCCTTCTGTGTCTGGTTCCCTCCCTGAGCATCGTGGGCTCGGGGTCCGTCCCCGGGCAGCGCAGGTGGGCGCCTCGCTCTTTTTCGTGACTCAGAAATAGTCCGATGTGTGGACGGACCCCATTGTGTTTATCCCTCCACCTGCTGGCAGACATCGCGGTTGATTCCACCTGTTGGCTCCTGTGAGTCCTGCTGTGATGCCTGTACAGGGGCTTGATCACCTGCTTTCAGTTCCGCGGGGTGGCTCCCCGGAGCGGGTTGGCTGGTCCTATGGGAATCCTGCGCTTGGCTTACTGAGGAGTCCTCTCTGTGACTTTTCGTGTAATGCAATATTTAAGACATCTTAAAATTTTTGGAGAATAATTTGACAAACGCCCGTAACGGGTTGTTGAATCATGTCCCCTCAAAAGACACACTGAAGCCTGAAACCCCAGTCCTCAGAATGTGACCTTATTTGGAAATAGGGTCATTGCGGATATAATTAGTTAGGATGAGGTCATCCCAGAGTAGGGTGGGCCCCTGATCCAATATGACTGGTGTCCTTATAAGAAGATGAAGATTCGGACACAGACAGGAGACAGCCATGTGACCACGAGGCAGAAATGGGAATAACGTAAGCTTTCGACCAGGCACCAGCAGAAGCTACGGCGTGCAGGGACCGGCTCTACCCAGGTCTCGGAGGGAGCACGGTCTTGCTGACAAGCTGACGTCACACTTCGGGGCCCCCAGAACCGAGAGAGAGAGTAAATCCCTGTTGTTTAAGCCCCCCCAGCTTGTGGGGCTTTGTTACGGCAGCCCCGGGAGACTAACACGACCAGATATTGCCACCTTCCCCCCCCCAGATCCCTTGTCCTCCCCCCACCGGCACGGTACCCCCCCATCCCAAATTTGGGGTTTATCAGCCGCGTCTTTATCTACTTTAAGCACATGTCTTCCCAAAAGAGGGGTTTGGCTTTTTTGTTCAGTTTTTAAAGGCTTTAAAGTGTACAATTCTGCGGTTTCTAGTATATTTACGAAGTTGTGCAACCATCAACAAATCTAATTCCAGAACATTTTCGTCGCCCCAAAGAGAAACCCTGTACCCCTTAGCAGTCGCCGCCCCTCCGCCTCCCTCAGCCCCTGGCAGAAACGAATCCACTTCCCGTCCGTGGAGGAGCCTGTTCTGGACGTTTCACATAAATGGACTCACACGCCGTGTGGCCTTCCGTGTCTGGTTCCCTCCCTGAGCGTCGTGATTTCAAGGCTCATCTATGTCACAATATGTGTCATGTTTTGCAGGCTTTTAAACTTGACATAACATCTTTACAGTGTCCAAAGCCTTCTGCAACTTGCCTTTTTCCATTAGCACTTGGTTTCTGAGATTCTTCCAAGGCGGGAGGCCCCTCTTTTGCGCCACTATATGGCATTCCATTGCTGTTTATTATAAGAGCCCAAATTCCTCTTGTTGGATGCCTCGGTGTTCTGGTCCCAGCGGGTTCTTACAGATGCTTCCTGGTGCCCACTGCCTCCTTCCCTCCTTCTTCATCTCTAACCTGGGGGTCCATTCATTTCCTCACCAAAGGTTGCCTCAGTGCCTTCTGTCTGCCAGGCGCGGGGCACAGGGATACGGCAGGGGGAAAAAGAGACCGGAGCCCCTGCGCTCCTGCAGCTGACATTCTAGTGGTGGGGACAGCCAGGATACAAGATGAGTAAGTAGAACAGCCGATCTATCAGGTAGTGCTCGATACCAGGCAGAAAAATCTGGGAAAAGAGATTGAGAGGTGGAAGGAGGAGGCAACATTTGAGCAAGGAGCTGATGGAGGTGAGGGAGGGAAAGACTGGATGACTGGGAGATGGCATTCAGGCTGAAAGAACAGCATGTGCAAAGGCCCTGGGGCAGGACCCAGCCTGGCATTAGAGAAAAGGCGAAGAGGCCGTTTGGCAGGAGCAGTCTGGGAGCAAGGGGGAGATGGGGAGGAGGGGAGGGTGGAGACGGGTCTAGGCAGGTCTGGTGGGCCTCGGGGAGGATTTGGGCTTCTACCCCAGGGGAAGACGAGGCCCTGGAAGGCTGTGGCCGAGCAGGGACAGGGTGTGGCTGAGGTTATCCCAGGGTACCTGTCCTGTCCCCTTCTAGGGTTGTCGCAAGGATTAAATGAGCGCGCCTAGCAGATAGTGAGCGCTCGCCACGCTCTGCTGTTTTCGTCCTCATTGGTGATCCCTGTTTCCCCTCACCCCCTGCCCCAGTCTGCACCTCAGGCCCCGGAGGACTGCCCGGGGTCCCCCGGGAGCGCGCAGCTGGCCCTGGCAGGGCCCGGACACCTGGAGCCGGAGCCCCCTCCGCAGCCTGCGGTGTCGCCTTCCAGGGCGGCTCAGATTCCCGGATCCCCTTACCCCAGCGGCTCGGCTGTCGCGCCCTGGGCCGGGGGGAGGGGAGGCTGCAGGAAGCGGCGGATCCGGCGGCGACGGCCGTGGCGGTGGCCGGGGTGGCCCAGCTCCTCCCGCCATGGAGAGCGCAGCGGCCCAGGAGACCCGGGGCGCCGAGGCCCCACGCCCGTCCGCGCCCCCGCCTTCGCCCGCGGAGCCCCCAGCCGCGCCCCGCGCCCGTCCGCGCCTGGTCTTCCGCACGCAGCTGGCGCACGGCAGCCCCACGGGCAAAATCGAGGGCTTCACCAACGTCCGTGAGCTCTACGCCAAGATCGCCGAGGCCTTCGGGATCGCGCCCACAGAGGTGAGGACCCCCGAACCCCCGCCCCCCTCCCCGCGCTGGAGGCCCACCCATCTGACAGACGGTAGGGGTGGAGCCTGGAGCCAGGGACTGGGGGCGCCGGATCCCCCCTCCTCGGATGGAGGGGATCCGATCACCAGCTCTCAGAGACACACCTCTCGGATCCTGGGGTGCCCATACCCTAGAGACCCTCTTCACACGCCCTGCGCAAAAGAGGAACCCGGGTTAGGGTTAGCGGATCCTTAGACTGTCCGGGAGCCCACTGCGCTGAACCAGCCAAGAGTGGATCCCAGCCCTCGGGTAAGCGCCTCTGTGGTTCCTGGGTGCCGCTGGGGGCCGGGGTTCCAGGCAGCCCCCTTCCAGGGGCGAGGTCGGAGGCCCCAGGGGTCAGGGGCTGGGCTGCAGGGCTGTACGACTCGTAGCCCCCAGGGGGCGCCAGCAGATTCGGAATCGACTGAAAAAGTTGGTCTGGCGTGTCGGGGCACCAACGGGTTAAAACTGAAAGTCTAGGGGTGAAGGAGGGGTCTCTTCCTGTCCACAGCCCCCTTATCACCCTGCTCCTCATTCCGAGGGTCTCAGACTCCTTCTTGCCCCCTGCCCCATTCTGAGGGTCCCACGCCCCGCCTTTTCCGGTGGACTGGGATCGCGGTGCTGGGCGACCAGGCCAGTTTCATGCCTCTTTGTGCCTCGGTTTCCCTCTCAGGCTCCTGAACCCATCACCCCGGTTGTTCTGCACAGAGGGCGATGAGCGCTGTCATTAATTCTGCCCCCCCCCCTTGGGACAGATCTTATTCTGTACCCTAAACAGCCACAAAGTGGACATGCAGAAACTCCTGGGCGGCCAGATAGGGTTGGAAGACTTCATCTTTGCCCACGTGCGCGGCGAGACCAAGGAGGTGGAGGTCACTAAGACCGAAGACGCCCTGGGACTGACGATCACTGACAATGGGGCCGGCTACGCCTTCATTAAGGTGCCCACGGAGGGCGGGCGACTTCCTGGGTGCTCGGGGACCTGGGATGAGCCACTGCCCCTCTCTGGTCTAACCTGGGCTCTGGAAAGCTGAGCGGGGTGGCGGGGGTGGCTCCGTGACTCTGGGTCCCTACAGAGGATCAAGGAGGGCAGCATCATCAACCGGATCCAGGCGGTGTGCGTGGGCGACAGCATTGAGGCCATCAATGACCACTCGATCGTCGGCTGCCGCCACTACGAGGTAGCCAAGATGCTCCGGGAGCTGCCCAAGTCCCAGCCCTTCACCCTGCGCCTGGTGCAGCCCAAGAGAGCCTTCGGTAAGGGCCACCTGGGGTCCAGAGAGCAGGCGGGGTGGTGGTAGGGAGCTCTTCCAGAAGCGGGTTCTCTGGATGCCCAGTCCAGTGGAGGATGGGGGATGGGACAGGATGGAAGGTTCTAGATGCCTCTGGTGACACGACAGGAGCTTCTGGCACTGTATCAGGAATAGGTAGGTAGTTTCTAGATTGTTAGAGTCAGTCCAGGCATAGGAGCAGGGGAGTTTGGAAAGATGGGGATAGGATGAGGAGGGCTCTGGCCCTATTTTGTAACCGGGCTAGGAGCTGTTAGAGTACTACTTTCAGGCCGTGGTTCTAGAGAATGTTTTTCCAAGTGAGTTCTAGAATGTGCTTTTTTTAAACAAAGATTGTGGTTATTTGAGAGAGAGAGAGAGAGAATGAGCGGTGGGGAGGGACAGAGGGAGAGGGAGAAGCAGACAGACGCCCCATCCTCCTCTTTTTTAAAACGACTCTTTCTGGAAGGGACTGCTTGAGACCCTCCCGTAGCCAGAGGGTCGATCTAGAAAAGGCTTTGTCTAGAACTCAGTCCTCCTAACATTCGGGCGTGGCTCTCGGAGTCCGATGTGGTGCTGACGCGCAGACCTGCCACGCCACCCTGTCCCATTCTCCCTGGGACCTCCCTCCGGATGTGCCCCGGTGCTTCTAGAACCTCTTGCCCGAGAACAGCGCTACTCAAAGGGCCAGTCCATCATGAAGTAAGAAGGTGGTGCCGGAATGGAAAGCGGCATGCTGGTCCCTTCCTTGAGCAAGTCTTGCTGTAAACGGGAGGGTCTACTTCCTAAAGCAGAGGTTCTCAAACCTGCGGCAGGGCCGGGTGATTTCGCCCCCCCCAGTGACACGGTATCTGGAGACATTTTGGGTGTTACAGCTGCGGGGTGCCATCGGCCTCTGTCGGGGCAAAGCCAGGGGCCCTGCTCAACACCCTGCGGAACGCGGGACGCGCCCCGCGGCGGCGAAGGAGCTGCCCGGATGTCAATGGTGCTGAGGCGGAGAAAACCTCCTGGAGAGCACGTCCCTTATCTCACACACTGACGGGTCACAGACTTCTCTTCGAAAAGCACCATTCTAGAGGCGCCTGGGGGCTCAGTCGGTGAAGCATCTGACTCTTGATCTCGGGGTCGTGAATTCGAGCCCCAGGCTGGGAGCAGAGATTATTTAAAAAATATTAAAAAATAAAAATAAAAAGAGGAGGGAGATTTGGGGGAAGAAAGGATAGATTCTCAAGCAGGGTCTCTGAAGATTCATTCACGGACGTAGGGAGGGCTTTGGAGGATAAGAAGGTTCTAGAAAGGCTCAGCGGGTAGCTTCTGAGTGCTTACACAGATGTGGATCCGCCCAGAACACATGCCCCTCCCATCCCCCCAGACACCATCAGCCAGAGGACCAGGAGCGGCAAAAGCCCCGTGGAAGCAAAAGTGACCAGTGGGAGGGAGACCCTGCGTCTTCGTTCTGGGGGGGCTGCCACAGTGGAGGAAGTGGTGAGTGAAGGGGCTCTTGGAGCGAGCTTTCGGCTGACCCAGTGGGACCTTGGGTAAGACCCTCTCCCTCGTCCAGCCTGCGCCCTCACCTGCAGAATGGGTCCTCTTTGCAAGGCGGTGGCCCAGTGCGCCGGCTCCAGGCTCTGCTCTCACCATAGCGCCGGGGCCTGCGGGGCACTGGGCTGGAGGGGTCCCGGGCTTCTGACCCTCTGCTGTGCGCCTCTATTCCCTCCAGCCCAGCGAATTTGAGGAGGAGGCATCTCGGAGGGTGGACGACCTGCTGGAGAGTTACATGGGCATTCGGGACCCAGAGCTGGGTAAGGCGCCAGGGTAAGCCGGGTGGACCCTGGGGGGAGGGCAGGCCGCAGGGAGGAGTCAGAGGCCCCAGGGGGAAGTCGAGGCCCAAGGAGCACCCTCACCCGCCTTCCCTCCTGCTTGGCCCACAGCATCCACCATGGTAGACACGTCCAAGAAGACGCAGAGCGTCCAGGAGTTTGCGCACCATTTAGACTCCGTCTTGGGCGAGTTCGCCTTCCCGGACGAGTTTGTGGTGGAGGTGTGGGCGGCCATCGGCGAGGCCAGGGAGGCCTGTGGCTAGTCTGCCCCCGGGCCGAGCGCAGCCCCAGCCCAGAGCCCAGCCCCCCGCCCCAGCCCTCCCGGCCAGTTCCCGAAGCCCAGCTCTGCACCAGAGCCCAGCCCAGATCTGAGACCCAGCCTCACTCTAGAGCCCAGGACAGCTCTGGGACCGAGTTTACTTCTAGAGCCCCTACCAGTTTCAAGACCAATCCCAGCTCTGAGGCCACGCCCTACTCTAGACTCCAGGCCAGCTCTGAGGCTGAGTTCATCTCTGGAACCCAATCCCCTTCTGAGACCCAACCCAGCTCAAAGACCCAGCCCCCCTCCAGAGCCCCGGCCAGTACTGAGAGCAAGTTCACCTCTAGAACCCCTACTAGTTCTGAGACCAAGCCCAGCTCTGAGACCAAGCCCTGTTCTAGACCTCAGGCCAACCCTGAGACAAAGTTCATCGCTAGAATGCAATTCAGTTCTGAGACCCAACCCAGCTCCCAAACACAGACCTTTCCTAGAACCCAAGACAGCTCTGAAGCTAAACCAAGCTTGGAAATCAAGTTAAGGTCTGGAGCCCAGATAAGTTTTGAGACACAGCCCAGCTCTGAGATCAAGCCCAGTTCTGGAAGCCAGCCCAGATCTATGACCAAGCCCTGCCATAAAACTCAGTCAGATGTTGGAACTCAAGACGAGCCCATGACTCAGCCACACCTGGACACCCGGTCTAGCGCAGGAACTCCCAGTCGTTCTGGAGCCCAGGTCAGACTGAAACAGGCCAGCAACAGTAGCCACACCAGCTCAGGATCGGAAGATGGCTCCCAAGCCCAGCCCTGCACACGAGCCCAGATGCGAGCTGCCCCTCAGGCCGCACCTAGATCCCTGCGCTGCTCTAAAACCCAGCTGCACGCAAGTCCCCACCCCCACCCTGGGGCCTGGTCCGGTTCCAGCGAGGAGTCCGGCACAGAGACTGAGTCCCGTTCTAGACTCCACCCTAGTGCTACAACCAGGTCCCTCTCCAGAATTCAGACAAGCTCTGGAGCCCCATCCATTTTGGAGGCAAGGCCTGCCTCCAGAGCTCAGCTTGACGCCGAGTGCCGCTCTCACTACAGAACGCAGACCAGCTCTAGAATGCTGTCCAACTCTGGCACCCAGACCACTTTCAAGACCTGGGCAATTTCCAGAGCTCGGTCCAGTTCAGGCACTCCACCCAGCTCCAGAACTCAGCTCCATTCCGAAGCACAGACTGGGTCTGAAATCCCATCCAGCTCCCAAACACAGTCAGTTGCTGAGACCCCACTGAGTTCCAGAATCCAGCTGAACTCTGGAATCTGGTCTAGCCTTGGGACCCAGACCAATGCAGCAACAGACTTATGCTCCACAAATCTTTCCAGCTCTGAAAGCAGGCCCAGCTCCAGGACCCAGACTTGTCCAGGAGCTCAGTCAACCTCTGGGACTCAGCTCATCTCGGAAACCCAACCAGCTGGATACCAGCTCCAGGCCACAGCCCAAGGCAGCTCTGATGTTAAGCTGGACTTTGGGAAGCAGACCAGTTCTGGAGCTCAGCCAAGCTGTCGGGCCCAGACAAGTTCAAGAATTCACCCCAGCTCTGGAACCCAGCCCAGCTCCAGGATTCACTCCAGCCCTGAGACTCAGCCCAACTTGGAAACCCAGAGTGATTCCAGAACCCACCCTGTTTCTGAAACCCAACACAGCTCTAGAACTCTGATCAGTTCTGCAACCCAGCTCAGGCCTGAGACCCAGCCCAACTCTGGAACCCAAAGCAGTTCACGAACTCAGCCCAGCTCTGGAACTTACCTTAGTTCCAGAACCCAGACTATTTCTGGAACCCAGTCCATCTCTAGAACCCAGACCAGTTCTGGAACCCAGCTCAGCTCCAAGACCCAGCCCAGCTCTGGGACCCAGAGCAGTGTAAGAATTCAACCCATCTCTGGAGCCCAGCTTAGCTCCGGAATTCAATCTAGCCCTGAGACCTGGCTCAACTCTGAGACCCAGCTCCATCTCAGGATTCAGTTCAGCTCGGAGCCACAGCCCATCTCTGGAAGCCTGCCCAGTTCAAGAACGCAGCCCAGCTCTGGAACTCTCCTCAGTTCTAGAATCCAGCCTCTTTCTGGAACTCAACCCAGCTCTAGAACCCAGACTAGTTCTGGAAGCCAGCCCAGCTCTGCAAGAATTCAACCCAGCTCTGGAGCCCAGCTCAGCTCAAGAACCCAGTTTATCTCTGAGATCGGGATCAGTTCTGAGATTCAGCTCAGCTCTGAAACCCAAGCCAGCTCCAGAACCCTGAACAGTTCTGGAACCCAGCTCAGCAGTGGAGCCCAGGCCACCTCAGAGACCCAGCCCAGTGTAAGAATTCAACCCAGCTCTGGAACCCAGCTCAGCCCTGAGACCCAGTCCAGCTCTGGAACCCAGAGCAGTTCAAGAACTCAGCCCAGCTCTGGAAGTTACCTTAATTCCAGAACCCAGACTGTTTCTGGAACCCAGTCCAGCTCCAGAACCCAGACCAGCTCAAAGATCCAGCTCAGCTCTAGAAATGGACTGCACCTGCAGACGCCTGGCCTTGACCGTAGAACCCAGGCTGATCTCATTCCCCCACCCCAACATCAGCCCCTGGGCTCACCATCCAGAGTCCTGACTCTGGCCCCTAGCACAGTAGCTCAGCTGCAGCCCCAGCCCCGTGATCTGGTACATGGAACACAGGCCAACACCGGCCTGGGCCGCAACTCACCAACTCCCCACCTGGCCCCGCAGTCACAGGTCCCGTCAGCCCTCCAGAAACCAGCCCTCTTCCCCAAGCCCCAGCTAGGACCCCAGAAATCCACCCCACCCACCATATCTATCATCTCTAGTTCCGCCCCCAGGGTGGCCCTCCTGCATTCCCAGCCCCCTGCATCCCTAGCCCAGAGGCCTGTCCCCTCCCCCACACTCAAGGAGTCAGGGCCTGCTCCTTGGGGGTCAGGGCCCCTCCCCCACCAAAGGGAGCTGTAGCTTGAGGGTGACACAGTTTTGGCTTCCATGATCCCCCATCCAGTCTCCTGCCCCTCCCAGCCTACGTCCCCTAGAAGCAGCAGGCCACCTCATTCTCCCAGCAGGTAGGGGTGGGGGGAGTAGGGAGAGTGGAAACAGGGGTTTAGTTTCACTTGGGCCTGGCTCTGGGAGGTGTAAGCAGATCCCAGGTCTGTGGAGTGGAAAGTGGGGGGGGGGGGGCACAGGCAGGAGGTGGAGAAACCGGGAACAGGAGGCAATTTTGTCCTCATGTACCTCGAGGGCTCGTGGGGAATAAAGGCACCTCTTCCACCTTGCGGCTGGGTGTGTCATTCTGGGGGGAGTTCACGGGAAGGCAGGGGAAGGGGCAGGCGTGAGGGTTTAGGGCGTGCACGTGACCACACTGGATGCTTCCTAAGCGGCCGCTCTGTGCCGAGCCCTTTACTAAGTGCTAAGCGCGCCTGCGCGGACCGGCGCTCCGCAAGGGCTCAGTCCCCTGTGCCTGCAACCGATGTTTATTGAGCACCTACTACGGGCCGGGGGCGGTTTGCTCGAGGCCCTGGGAGTCTGCAGTGTTGAGCAAACAGAACAGGTTCCCCTCCGCCCCGCCCCTCCTCCCCAGCTCCGCCCGGCGTGGGCTCGCTCTGGAACAGCGATCTGATGCGCGAATTTTAAAGATGGGTGACTTCCAGACCCAAAGGAGAGCAAAGCTGGGGGGCCAAGGTATTTTTCGGCAAAAGAGGGGGTGTCTCGCCTGTGCACATTCAATATTTCTTAAGCAGAGCCTTCTCGGGTTGGGGTGTCCAAGGGGATCAACTGTACCCCAGGAAGCAGGTCACAGTCAGGGGTCAGAGTCCCCCATTCCCAGAGGATTTCTGGAAGGGGAGGCTTGCAAGTCTCATTTCCTCAGACACCCCCTAACATGCCTGCCCCCCTTCCTGGGGCGGGGACGGGGGATCCGGGAAGAGTTAGGGAGTCCCCAGGGCTGATGGAGGACAGCCCCCAATCCTGCCGTTCAAAGGCTCGGTCCTTCTGATACTCCCGGCTCCTGGAATTCCGGGACAGGCAGCTGTGACCGCAGGGAGGACGGAGGTCTTGGGAGGACGAGCCGGCTGCCCCCCCCCCCCCGCCCGGTGCGGCTGCCCCCTCGCGCTCTATTGCACCGGGCGCCTTTGGGTGAGCTGCGGCTGCAGGGACAGCGACCTGGACCGGGCGCTGAGGCGAGGGTGCAGGCGCCGGATCACCGCCCGGCGAAACAGGATGTACACCCAGGGGTCGAGGATCTGGTTCCAGGTGGCCACGCGCAGGTAAATGAGCAGCTGCTGCTCGGTGGCTCGGGACAGCTGCCCGGTCGGGCTCATGGCGGGCGGGCTGCGCAGCACCGTCTGGGCGATGAAGACCTGCCGAGGGTCAGAGCGGTTAGCGGGGGGCGGCGCCGGCCGCCAGCCCTGCCTGCGGCCCCTGCAGCAAACCCCCCCCCCCGACCCCCGCCGAGATCCAGGGCACTCCGTCACCGCCTTGCTGTGTGACCTGGGGAGGGCTGCCCGACCTCTCTGAGCTTCAGTGGATGGGGCAGGAAAACAGCGCGCTTTTCCTGCCCGACTCCTGGGCGCAGTTAAATCCGGTGGGAAAGACTTGCCGGTGGAGTTACTGTGACTGCCGGCGTTATTATTCTATTAAACACTTTATAATTTATAAACTTTTTATGATATAAAACTATACTATTGCATTGCACACTAAATATTTAATTTTTATATTATATGTTTTATTTTATTTTATTTATTTTTTAAAAGATTGTATTTATTTACTGAGAGAGAGAGAGAGGCAGAGGGAGAGGCAGACTCGCCCCTGAGCAGGGAGCCCGGTGCGGGACTCGATCCCAGGATCATGAGATCATGACCTGAGCTGAAGGCAGACGCTTCACCAGCGGAGCCACCCAAGTGCCTCTATGTTTTATTTTAAATAATTTTATATTATATCAAAACTTATATTTTGTATAATTTTATGACACGGTTTTATATTAAATAATTCTATATTAAATTTGTATATTGAATTATTTAAAGTATTTTATTACTACTGAAATTTATGCTTAGTATGACATAATATGTAATAAGTTATTTACAAATATGTAAGAAATTAATTATTTAATAATATATTGTTAATTATCATAGTAATATATTAGAGTTATATATTATGTAGTATTTAAAATTGCATATTATAATTATGTAACTGTATAATTGATATGATTAAATATAACTTATAATACAATAACAATGTGATAGTTATAAGTCTATTTTATAACTATAATTAAATTTTATATTGTTAAGCATAATTATAATTCATATTGTGTTAAATTATTATATTAAAATAAATTATGGTAAAATTATATTCCTATTGAGGCACCTGGCTGGCTCAGTCGGTGGACCATGCAATTCTTGACCTTGGGGTTGTGAGTTCAAGCCCCACGTTGGGCGTAGAGATTACTTAAAAATAAGATCTTTTGGGGGTGTCTGGGCGGCTCAGTCAGTTAAGCGTCTGCCTTTGGCTCGGGTCATGATCGCAGGGTCCCAGGATTGAGCTCCACGTCGGTCTGCTGCTCCCTCTGCCTCTGCCCCCAACTTGTCCTCGCTCTCTCTCTCAAATAAATAAATATTTTTTTTTAGTATATTAAAATCTCAAAAAAAAGATCTTTCTTAAAAATTATATTAATGTTTCCTGAGCACCTACTGTGCACTGGGCAATGCTGGAGACACGGCACTGGTCACAACAGAGCACATACCACTCGCACAGGCTTGCAGCCCCATCAGGATGGTGGCGGGCCGTCACAGTGTGGGGGTGGGGGAGACAGAGCCATGACAGGGGGAGCGAGGGCCCTGTGGGAGGCAGAGTGGGCGCCTGAGCTGACCTGGGGGCAGAAGCTGCTTGGCACACAGGGGTTCCCCTGGCGAGTTTGAAGGCAGTGTCTGTGGGCCTATCTTCTGGGGCAATGGGGAGCCAGGGAAGGCTTCAGAGCAGATGGCCGTGGGCCTCTTTCTGTTTTGTTTGCTTTTTCTTTTGTTTGGTTTTACTGTTTTGTTAAGAATGTTTTTATCGTTGCTAATAGCGGGAGAAACAATAGGAAGGGGCACATTTGTGACACGTGAAAATGACATGAAATTAAAATCCCGGTGTCTCCACACGGAGTCCTATTGGCACACAGCCACGCCCGTGTCTCCGGGGGCTGCTTTCCTGCTTGGATGGGTTCAGCAGAGTTGAGTATCTGTGACAGAGGCCACATTTAAAATATTTACCATATGGCCCTTTAGAGAGAAGTTTGCCCACAGAGGGGACTCAGGATCGTTTCATGATTCAGCGATTCTACCTAAGGACAGGGACGCCTTGCCCCTGATGTCTAGCGAGTAAACTCCTATTCATACTTCAAAGCCCCAGCTCCAATGGTTCAGAGCAGGACAGAGCCCAATCTGGGCATCTGGAGAGACTGGAGGCTGGAGGGGAGGGAGGGGAGGGAGGAGAGCGAGGGGAGGCAGCATGGACGAGTCTGCTGGAGGTCAGGGTCCTTGTGAGGTGACAGGTGTGTGCATCTTTACCAGGGGAGGGAAGCAGAGAGCCTACAAGGAGTCAGTTCCTGGGGTGGGTCCCAGCGGCGGGCACCAGTGGGTTCCCACGGGAGCGGCAGCCACAGAATGCTGCTTCTGGATGGCAGATGTGCTCCTGTCCTGTCCTGGGGGTGCCCTTCCCAGGCCTGTTCTCATGGATCTGAGGATATTTACATATTCACTTATTATTATTATCACCCTTAATATTTATGGGCAGCACCTGAGTCAGGGCCCACCCTGCTCTCCCCACAGCCCTCCAGGGCTCCCACCTCCCTGGGGGAAAAGCCCACGTCCTCCCTGCGGTCTCCTAGGCCCTGCATGACCCATCCCCTCCCCACCGTCCCCTCCTCCCTCTCTCCCCCTCACCCACTCTGCTCCTCCTCACTGGTCTTTCAACATGCCAGGCAGGGTCCTGCCCCAGGGCCTTTGCATGTGCCGTGCCCTCTTCCTGGAATCCTTCTGCCCCCAGATCTCCACACAGTTCACATCCTCACCTCCACCATGTCTTTGCTCAAATGTCACCTTCACCGAGAGGTCCCTGACCACAATCTGCCCCAGTCTCTTGGGACACCCAGAATGGGCCCCGCTCTGCTCTGAACCATTGGAGCTGGGGCTCTGAAGCATGGGTAGGAGTTTCACTGCTAGATAAAACCCAGGAAGGCATCCTAGGTAGAATCTCCCTGAATCGTTAGATGACTCCTGGGTCCCCCTTGGTGGCACACTTCTCTTCAAGGGCCGTGTAATAAATATTCCGAACACGGTCTGTGCCCCAGCGAGGCTCGGCAGCCCCAAGGTGACAAGGAAGCACATGGGTGTGGCTGTGTTCTCACAGGACTTTATTTCTGGATGCGGAGATCTGAATTCCATGTCATTGTCATGTGTCACAAAGTATCAAACTGTGATGCTTCTTTGCACTTTTTTTTTTTTGCACATTTGTAAAAAATTCTTAGCAAAACAAAAAACAGAGCAAAAGCAAAGCAAAACAAATTTGTGGTCTCTCCATTTGCAAGATGTGGTTTGTTTTTTAAGATTTTATCTTTAAGCATCTCTACACCCAATGGGGGGCTCGAACTCACAGCCCCGAGCTGAAGAGTCGTGCGCTCCTCCGGCTGGGCCGGCCAGCACCCCTGCAGGTCTGGGTTTTGTTCTAGCTCTTTTCACTTCCTACTCTCTACCTCTTCCCGCATCCATATGCTATGTTTACGGTCTGCCTTCCCCACTGGCAAGAGCTCCCGGAAGGATCTCTGTCACTTCTGTTCTCTGCTGTGTTCTCAGTGTCTAGACCAGAGTCTGGAACATAGGAGTCACTCATGAAGTGTTTGCTGAAGGAGCAAATGATTAATGAGTTCATTTCAACCTCCCCATCACTCGGAAGGGCAGACACCTTTTTAATCCCCATAATCAGACACCAAGGCTGGAGGAGGGGAGCCCAGAGCCAGAGTCACAGAACTGGTCCTTGTTGGTCATGGGTTGGAAATCGAGTGTCTGACTTCAAACTCTAGACATGTCCTGGCCAAATCAGAAATGGGAAAAAAACCACCTCAAACGGCCAACTACGCTGATCAGTGGAAGGACTTCAGCCAAGCTCCCCTGACTCAGAAAATCTGGGCAGAGGTGAGTTTCAGCCTAGAACTAGGCACAAAGTAGATTTGGGAAATGTTTGATGATTCAGTGACACTACCTAGAATGCCTTCCTTGGTTTTGTTTAGTAGGTAAACTCCTAAGTATCCTTCAAAACGCCAGCTCCAATGCCCCTTCTCTGGAAAACTTTTTCTGATACCCCAGATAGAACCTTGGAAGCCCCTCCCCGGGCATCCCAGTCCTGCCCCCCGGTTTGGAGGTTATCTGTGTCTTGTTCATGAGCTCCTCAAGGAGGGACACTCGAACACGGGGGGTCTGTGCCCATATTTTCTTGGGTGGATGAGAACCTGAGGATTTAAATTCCCTGTGGAGGGGCACCCGGGTGGCTCAGTCGGTGAAGCGTCTGCCTTCGGCTCAGGTCATGATCTCAGGGTCCTGGGATCAAGGCCCCTATCGCGCTCCCTGCTCCGTGGGGAGTCTGCCTCTCCCTCTCCCTCCGCCCACCGCTCCCCCTGCGCAAGCTTGCGCGCTCTCTCTCTCTTTCAAATAAGTAAAATCTTTAAAGATAAATCAAGAAACCCCCTGTGGGTGAACTGGAGCCCAGTCCCCAAGGGCGGCAGGAGCCCCGAGCAGAGCCCCCGCTCACCACTCACCAGCAGCGGCATCCAGCAGATGCTGGCCACCACCATGATGCCCATGAGCTGAGCCATCATCTCGACCTCGCAGTCCCGCGGGCGCTGCTGGGCGGCCTCCTGCCCATGGTAGACGTGGCAGAGAGTGGCCACGCTGATCGTGTTGAGCAGGAAGGACAGCCCCACCGAGAAGCTGCCGAGGAGCGTGAAGAGCAGGCCGAAGGCCACGTCCCCCGGCTGGGCGCCGAGCGTGAGGAAGCACCAGGAGCCGGGGTACTGCACGGTGTAGCGGCCCACACCCAGCAGGGGCAGCAGGCCCAGCGCCAGCGCCGACGCCCACACCAGCCCCACCGTGGCCCAGGCCCGGCGCTGCGAGGCCACCGCGGGGCGCGAGAAGGGCCGGGTGATGCCCAGGTAGCGCTCCGAGGCCATGGCGGCCCCCAGCAACAGCGGGCAGAGGCCAAAAAAGACCATGACGACGCCCATGAACTGGCAGAGGCGGCAGCTGGGGTCCACGGCGCGCCAGTCGAAGAGGATGGCGTGCTGGGACACCACGATCACGCCGGTGACCAGCAGCCCCATGAAGTCGGTGAGCACCAGGCCGCAGAGGAAGGTGAGGAAGGAGGAGCGTGCGTACGAGCTGCCCTGCCGCGCCCCTGCCAGCACGCTCAGCGCCAGCAGGTTGGACGCCAGGCCCACCAGGCAGAAGGAGGCGGCGAACCAGGGAGAGGCAATCAGGCGCCGCTCTTCCAGGGTGATGTTGGTTGGCCGGAAGCAGGGCCCCGGAGAAGTGCCGTTGGGCCACATGGCGCCACAGCGGGGAGGGGCAGGTCAGCACCCCATCGGGCCGAGGCTGCTGGTGGGGAGAGCGGGCGCTGGCTCAGGCACACCTGGGGGAGCAGAGAGAAGATTTGCTGGTGATTCCTTGTGCGTTTTCATCTGGCGGGGCCCGGCGAACTCCTACACAATCTTCGATGCCCCAGTTCAAATATCCCCTTTTTGAAGAAGCCTGTCCTGACCCATCTCGCTCCCCACTCCGCATTACTATTACCAGTAGCGCCAGCATAATGGCTCCCAGCACTACTAGTTCCAGCTCTGTCCTGCCCCAGACTCAGCGACCCACGATGCAGAGGACCCGTGCTGTCTGCTCTGCGGACCCTGGAGAGCACCGGGAGTCTTTTCGGGGTCATAGAGAAGAACCAAGAAGCTCTGGGCTGGAAACGCAGCCCTGGTGCCCCCCACGCGACCCCAGGCAAGTGACTTCTTCCCTCTGGGCTCCACGGCCCCACTCGCTTGTCACCCGGCTGAGCCCTTGGCCGACTGCAGAATCCAGGACAGAGTTCAGCCGCTGGGGGACGGGATGTGTGCAAGGTGAGGAGGGTGGCGGGCTGGCGGCCAGAGGTCACGGGCTCTCACACCAGCTCTGAGGTCACGATAGCGCCTGCACACACGCGGGAGGCCCGACACCCTCGGTGTTTTCAGAAGACGCTTCCTTACCCATGTTGGGATCATGTGGATTCTTTTTTTCCCCATTTTCATGGCATTGTTTTTATAATGAGAAATAAACCCAGAAATCCAGTTCCATTCTGGGAATAACAGAAAAAAAACCCCAGCTCATTTGGAGCCACAGACTCTCCAGGGACGAGCTATAAATGGCAGCGAGAGGGACCTGTTACTCTGTGGGGCTGCAGGAGGACACTGGAGACGCCGGGGCCTAGCTGCTGCGAGTGTGGACGGACAGACCAGATGTGGGGGTGTCGCATATAAATAAAACAAGAGACCATTCAGAGAACAGCTCCCAGTGCCAGAGAAGGACACACCAGGGAGGCTGTCGGGGGCGCTGGGGCCTAGCTGGCAGGTCCCTGGCCTCCTGCTCTGGGTCCACACCGCAGGTCTCCCTGTGTGGCCAGTGAGGTGGCCCCAGGGGGAGGGCAGAGAGGGCACAGGTGGGCGGCTGGGGGCAGGACACACGTGCCAGGCAGTTAGAGCTCAGAAAGCTCCTACTGTGATCCCCGTTTTGCAGAGGGGGAGGATGGAGGCATCAGAGGGGTTAAGTCTCTTGTCCAAGGTCCCACAGCCCGGCCTGAGTTGATCTGAGATGTAAGTCCAGGCCTTGTTAAGGGTAAGTGTGTGTAAATGATTCGCGGGCCTGCCAGTGGGAGGGAGGATGTGGGCCCTGGGCGTGGAGGGTCGGTATCATTGGAATTTTCCCTAAGGGACAGAATTTTCTAAAGAGCGGGTCCGGCCAGTCTTGAATCCAGGCTTTGCCACGAGCCCTGTCACTGACCAGTGCTCCAGTTTTCCTTTCTGTAAAATGGGGTGGATGATGGGAATGAGCTAATCTGAGTACAGGGCTTTGACCTGGCTCTTGGCGGGGTACCCGTGGCCGCCGGCGCTCACCCCCGATCTTGCTAATTGGCGCGCTGGCCTGGCCCCTCTGCTCAGCGACTCCTAATCGCTCCTCATAAATTAACCAGCCCCTGACAACCACACTGAGCTTCGCTCCCAGGCTGAGAGCCAAGGCCATCGCCACTTCGGCAGGGTGGGGGCCGGAGCGGGAAAACGAGGCCCGGAGAGAGGCGGCCGGCCGTGTGGGTCAGTCCACGGTGACCGCAGTCTTCCCTCCACTGCGGAGCAGGGCCGTGCTCGGTGCGGCCACAGGTCTGGCCGGCATTTGGATTGCTCTTAGGACAGGGCTCTCTCTAACCTCGAGAGCTGGTACACAGTACCTGAACCTTCCTGGGAACTTGGGCTGTCCTTCGGCCACTGCCCCGACCTCAGCCTGGAGTGACCACCAGCGCCTCGCGGGGCTCACGGCTGCAACCCTGTGCGGGAGCTCATGCACTTCTCATTTGCCCGGGGCCGCCCACCCTGAGCCCTCCTCAGGCCTCTCCGTCTGGGAACAAACCCGTGACCCAGAGCCCTTGGCCTGGGGGGAGGCTGGAAACTGGCATGACTCCCTCTGGCCATGGGGCCGTGGTTTCCAGTCCCCCCACAGGTTCAGGAGATAGCGACTGTCTCAAGTTCCCTAGGCACGCGCACGGCCAGGCCCATAGGGGCCCCTGGCAAGGCCTCCTTTCCCCTCCCAGATTGGCTGGGAGGGATGGCAGGGCCCTCACCCTGCAGGGGACTGTCATCATAGCTTGAGGGCCAGAGTCAGCCCTGTGTGGCCCTCAGGGGAGTCCATCGCCCTCTCTGTGCTTCACAGGAAGCACGAACTCCAGACTCCCCCCCCCCCTCCGAAATTTGTTGGACAAACCCAGGATTCCATGGCCCAAGAGTGGGGAGGTTTGGGCTTTGAAGGACCACGGCTCTGGAATTCTAACGAGCTCATGGTTCTGGAACCCAGGAGGCCTCGAGTCCAGAATTCCAAGGGGCGGAAGTTCCAGAACTTTGATGGGAATGTGGCTGGGTCCTGGGATCCACAACTTTGGTTTCAACTCTTGGTCCTTCCTGGAGTAGGGACACTCAGTTCTCATCAGCCCACCTGGGGGAGGCTGGGCCACGGGGGGGCGGGGCGTCCTGCCCCAGAGGCACACACACACCGGGGTGGGCCCTCCGAAGCCCAGCCCCCTGTGGAATGTGATCTCTGGTTCCCATGCGCCAGGCCCCTCCTCTGCCTGTCGGTCACCGCTGGCCCGGTCTCCTCCACCCGCTCCAGGGAGCCAGCCTTCTCTCAACACGTCTGCCTCCGCTCAACACTCCATCCCCCGGCTGGCAAGGCTGCCGGTCTCCAGGCCCACCCAGACTCCCCGCGGTGGCGATGCTGACCTCTCACGAATTGGGACTGGAGTCCCTGATCTGCCACTGCCAAGCTGGGGGCCAACACCGCCAAGCCTCAGTGTTCCCCCCGCCCCCCGCGAAATGAAGAAAACGGGGACACTAAGTCCCCTGCTGGCATTCTGGCTGATACCTGACTTGCTCCCACTGAGCCTTTGCCTCCGTGGTGCCCCCCCTCCAGAGTCTTTCCGGCTCCTGGTGCGCCCCACGCTTATCTCCTGGCTGGCCATGTGCACGGGGACAGCCCCGCGGTGGCCCCCAGCACAACTGCTGAGTCCTCCGAGCGCCGGTCAAGTGACCGCCGCCGCCCTTTGGCGTGAAACTGCAGAGGCCTGGGCAGCCCGTGCCTGATGCCGCCTCGCAGGCTCACGGGCGTGGACCCCTCCACAGACACCCGCGGGGACGCGCACACACACGGGCAGGGCCCCTGCCAGTCCCCAGGCCTGCCCCCACGTCTCTTCACCACACCACAAGGCTTAATTTCCGGGAACTTTTCCTGTTTGTGACACCGACCCGGTCCCCACCTCAGAGGGTGCAGAGTGGGGCCTCCGCAGTCAGCCCGACTAGGGGTGAGCCCCGCCTGCGCCCTGACTCAAGGGGCCCCTGCGAGCCTCAGTTTCCTCATCTGTACAGTGGGTGCCCTGGAGGGCTCACCACTCAGCTACCAGGAGGGCTGCACAGGAGGGCAGGTGTGGGGTGAGGGGACAGGCTCCGGGGCCTTTGGCGGTGGACGCTGAGTTAGATCGTGCAGACGTGTGCTGAGACCCACCATTGCATGTGCGCACGCACACACACACACAAGTGCACGCACACACTTGCTCACAGCCACACCCAGCGCCTCGCACCCTTCCTGCCGCCTCAAAGGACCCTGAGCCTCCCAGCGCCACCCAGGGAAACCACACGCAGCAGGTCCTCAGCCGCACTGGGACGGGCCCAGGGCGGACCGCGGGGGCGCCACC
Organism: Ursus arctos; assembly: GCF_023065955.2. Taxonomy (NCBI): domain Eukaryota; kingdom Metazoa; phylum Chordata; class Mammalia; order Carnivora; family Ursidae; genus Ursus; species Ursus arctos. Next base: position 14,550,891 of record NW_026622808.1, read on the forward strand.
GCCGCGTCCTGACACGGATCCGGTCTACACAACTCCCGGACACCCAGCACCTGGCTGCGGGACCGGCGCAAGGGGACACACCCACAGCAGGGCGGGCCACTGCAGGACACACCCTGGCCGCTCTCACGCCCCGCCCCTAACCTGGCGGCCGGGCCTCACCTGGAGACGATGACCGGTGGGACGCGCTGGGGTCACCGCGGGCGGGCGTGCTGGGTCCGGGGCCGGGCCCAGGCCGGGAAAGGCGAAGCGGGGAGCAGGACGGCCCGGCCTCCCCGGGGCCTTTGGGGAAACCGAGTCACGGCCGGGGGCGGGCCGCCCAGAGGACCCCGGCGCTGCCACGTCCCCGCAGGGCACAAATGGAAGGCGCGGCAGCTCTGGACGCCGGGGTGCGCGAGGTCCTCCGGGGCTGGAGGAGGGGCGACGAGCCCTCGCGGCCCGGAGGGGGGGGTCCGCGGGGGCTAAAAATAGCCCAGGCCGGGGGCTGCGCTCCGCAGCCCGCGCCCTGTCTGTCCTTGTCTGTCTGTCTCTCGGTCCGTCCCTACCGGCCCCTCCCCCTGCACTGGCCACGCCCCTCTGGTACGGCCAGGCTGATGGGGGTCAGTGGGCGCCCCCCAGCCCGCCCGGGGGAGTGAGCGCGTCCCCCTGGGCGCAGGGACAGGGATGCGGGTGGCCGGCGCCCACTCGGGAGCTTTCGGCCCCGGGCCCGCCCGAGCCGGGCCCCCTCTTCGCGCTCCCGCCGCCAGGCCCCGCATTATTCACCATCTGGGCAGCACCCAAGGCCGGCAGGGGCGGGGCCCGCGGGCGGAATCAGCCCCCGAGGCGCCCAGACCCCCGCCCAGGGCTCTACGCTGGCGAACCTGGTGGGCTGGGGCCTGGCACACAGTAGGTACCCAATCAATGCAGGGTCTGTTTAGAGGGGAGGGGCGCCAACACGCTCAGGGCGCAGCTCTGTGGGCATCCTGCTCGGGCAGGGTTTCTCCCGGATCAGGTCAGTGGCGGTCAGTGGCGGGGTGGTGGGTCTGGCATTCCAGGGGGAGGGTCCTGTGAGGACAAAGACTTGGAGATGGCGGTGGGGCTGGAGATGGAAGGGCAACCCCTGCGGGGGGCGTTGAGGAGGTCCGTTCCCCACCCCCTCCATCCCCAACCCCTGTGCGGGGTGGGAAGGAAGCCCAGGCCAGTGACCCGCAGAGGGAGGGCGGGTGAACCCAGGGAACTGGAAGCAGGGCTTGGCAAGGGGCTCCCAGGCAGCGTCGGCTTCCTTGAAGACCCCCAGACCCAGTGCTCTGGGCCGGGGTCTCATGGGTCACAAAAGTAGAGGGTGATGAGGCCGGGCGTGGCTGGAGCCAAGGCCCCCAGAGGCTGCCCTGGAGAAAAGTGAGGTTGGGCCTCAGGTGGGCGAAGGGGGTCCACAGGCCCGAGGTCAGCCTTTGAAGCCGCGTGGAGACAGGATTTGGGCGTGAAGGGGCGACCCGGGACCTCACTGGCCCCAAGTTCGGGCCTGCAGTGGGCCAGGACTAGCTGGTTTGGCCTTGACCCTGCCCCACCCAGTCCTCGGGGGCCTGGGAAGGACATGCGAGGTCTGGCTCTGAGTGAGGAGGCCGTGCTTCTGCCCTCCCCTGCCCTGCGTGTCCTGACACCCTTTTCTGGCTCCCCACCCCACCATCCTTCCGGCCTCCAGGCCTTAGCGCACACCCCACCCAGCGTCCTTCCAGACGGCCCCTCCCCTGTCCTCTCCCATTGTCTGAGGCGCTGAGGATTCAGCGGTTAACTCTTAACTTCTCCTCCTTGGTAAGGGGTCTCCCCAACTCATGCGTCTGGCAGAGCCCTGGCTCCAAGGCCCCTCCTTTGTAAAGCCCTGCTCGCACAGGCAGTCTTGCTACCCCCCAAGCCTCTTTAAGAGCAACTCTGTGTCCTAGTCCACGTGGTGGTGGGACAATTCTGCATCATTTCTACCCTCGAGGATGCCCTCCCGCTGGAGAAAGACAGAGCGGGACAGAGTCCAGCCCCCTGCGGTCAGGCTGGGGCCAGAGGAAGTGACAAGGCTGAAAGCGGCCCAGAGGTGAGCCAGGAAGGCATTCTGAGGGAAGAAGGTGTGAGAACTGGGGCTTTGTAGGATGAATAGGAGTCCCCTGGGGCAAAGAGGTATCTTGTGACAGAAATTACCTTTAAAAACTTTGGGGAGGAGAGGGAGCACGAGGCTTTGGGAAATCACAAGGCAAGCAGATGTGGTGGAAAGAGGACGTGGAGCTGGGGCCACAGATGTGGGGGGACTTGAAGGACACTGCTCCCTTCCCACTTCCTCTGCCCGAGATAACAAGGACAGTGTCCTTTCTGGGAAACGGCCACAGCCGGCGTCGGAGAAGGGCCCTTGGCCTGTCCTGAGTCTGGGCAGCACCACAACTCTTCGAGGCAGTGGGGGAAAGATGGGGAAACTGAGGGGCGCCTGGTCGCCTCAGTCGGTAGAGCACGCAGCTCTTGATCTCAGGGTTGTGACTTCCAGCCCCACGTTAGGTGCGGGGAGGACTTAAAAACATAACATCTTTGAAAAAAAAAAAAAAGAAGGGGAAACTGAGGTCCAGAGGGAGGAAATGAGGCATCCAAGGCCCCGTGTGGGTGGGATTTGCACACAGCTCCGGCTTCCGCCCCCTCCCGGCCTCCCTCCCCAACCCCGCCCCACTCACTCAGCTCGGAGGCTAGGGAGGACCAGATGGTGGGAACAGAGGCCAGGCTCAGGATGCGCCCCCCGGGGCTGGTTTCCGGTGGGGGCCAGGCAGGGAGGATCTATTCTTAGCCTCCACAGCCAAGGGCAGGAAAAGGATGGGGTGGGGGTTGGGGGCAGTTTAAGGCCCTGGGTGGACCCTGCGGCGGGGTGGGGGCCAAGGGGCAGCTGGGTGGTTGTGGTGCCTCCAGTCAGCCTGAAGGGTCCCCGACACCCAGCTCACAGCCCCATCTGGATCAACAACCCTCTAAGGCTCCCCAGGGACCTGGCCGGAGTCCAGCTGCTGGGCTTGCAGTCACCCCGCTGGGCGTCTGCCCCCCCAAGCACCTGCTGCCTTGTCCTCTGCCCAGCAGCCCCGTGCTGCCTTGCCAAGTCCGGCTCCTGCACCCCATCTCTGCAAAGCCTTCCGTGTGACATCTGGGGCCCCCAGACCCAATGACCCCCGTGCTGCGATCTGACCCCTTGGTCTGGGGGTGTCTGGGCCCGGCCTTCCTCCCTCCAGACCGGGGCTCCCGGCTTAAACATGCGCCTGGAGAGTCACTCTGCTCCCCTCCTGGTGCAGCTGTCCCCCTGGGGTCCACGTGCTGCTGGGATGCAGAGGGGATGGAGGAATTGGGACTCTCCTGGGAGCAGGTGGAGGCTGGGACGTGGGCGGTGACCTGGGAGGTGGGACCCTCCCAGCCAGAGAATCCAGCTCTGACCACCGCTTTCCAGGCTTGGAGACGTGGGTCTGTGTGAGCCTCAGAACCCAGACAGACAGACGCTGTTGCATGGAGCAGGATGGTGCCTGCACAGAGCCAGGCTGGGATCCAGCCCTGCGCCCAGGAGCCTGCCCCGTGCACAGTGACGGTGGAGCAGGCCAGGAATCACCTGGAACCAACTGCTTAGACGCACAGCAGCGTGGAAGATGGCTCTGGCAGCCAGTGATTACTGATGTCTGTCCGGGCGGGTGAAGGGGCCGGAAGCGCTCGTGTGCCACCCCGCCCTACACCAGGCTGGTGTGGCTAGGACAGCTTGTGGAGGCCCCTTGACCAGACCCACCTCCCAGCTGAGTGGCCCAGCCCTGCTCCCATGTGCGGGGGGGGGGGGGGGGGCAGGACAAAGGAGAGGCCTGAGCACTACCAGGCACTCTGGGGTAGTATTAAGACGGGGTTGGGGGTAACCAGTGGCCCGGGGACGGTCAGTGGTGGCCGTGGACACTGGGCCAGACGGTTCTGTCATGAGGATGGCCTGGGCACTGTGGGGCGCTCAGCAGCATCCCCGCCCCCCTCCTGGCCCAGAACTCCCCCCCCCGCCCCCCCCCCCGACGACCACAGACCACCATCCCCTGGCCTGGGAGAGCAGATCCTCACCTCCCAGCATCCACGCTCGAGCGGGTCAGGCGCTCCCGGGGGGAAGGTGATGCCGTGGGCGGGCAAAGACAAGGACACCTGCGGACAGCGGGAAGCTTCCTAAGGGACCCCCACTGGCTATTTTTAAAGTGCCGTGGTTAAAGGTCTTCTCGCCCCAGTTGTGGCGGGTGTGCTGTGCCTACACAGACAGAAACAAGGCGACTGCGTGCAGCGGGGCCTGGGGCTCCAGGCTGTCTGCGCAGCGTCTCGGAAACTCTAGAATATTCTAAAATAAAGTGTTTATTAAAAAAACATGCAACTTCATGAGTAGACCAATTAAATGAAAATAAGATATTTCCCCCCCACCTAAAAAAAAGTCTTTTTAGAGAAACCACCTAAAACATTTCCAGATGGAACGGGGTGTGTGGGTGCGGCCGTCGGAAGAGCCGGCGCCGGGGTTCATCCCCCGTCAGGCTGGAAACGTCTCTGGAACAAGGCGTCGGAAGAAACGTTTCTGGGCAGCGTGAGTGGGTGGTGACCACACCTGTCAGCCCTGCAGCCAAGCTCGGGCCACACACGGGGACACGAGAGCAGCTTCGGGCTGGTGGGGCGGTGGTCTCCAAGAATGCAGCTGCCCCAACATGGGGGGGCACCCAGGCTAGATGGGGGTGCCACTGCCACACAGAGAGACCAGACTCCCGGTCCCGATGGCAGATGGGTCTTCCACGCCCACCGGTGGGGCGGGGTGGGGGTGGGGGGGAGACCGACCCACAGCAGCACCAGGCCAACCTGAGCGAGGGCCAGGGGTGGGGGTCCCACAGCTGCCCTGGACTCGGATCCCTGCCCCTCGAGAGCCCGGCACCCTGTCCTGTCAACGACGCGGGGCAGGTTCTGCGGTGAGCCCCCCCCTTCCCCCCGGGGAAAGTGAGTCCGGGCGAGGGGAGGCCCCGGCCGTCACCGCCGGTAGCGGTAGCGCTTGAAGTGGAACCAGAGCTGGAAGATGCCGTTGGCGAACTGGCAGCGGAAGCCGTGGCGGTGGGAGTACTCCCACTCACGGTTGACGATCTTGAAGGCGATGTCCTCGTAGGGTGGCCCGGCGTGGAAGCGCAGGGTGGCGAAGTCCTTGTTATCGGCGCACGCCTCCAGGAAGTACTCGGGCGTGGAGCGCTTGTCGATGAGGTCGGGGTAGAAGATGTTGAACTTGTAGCCCTGCACGATCTTGGGTGGCGGGTTGTCGAAGTCGTAGTGCGTCTGGTTGTACTTGTTCCACTCGAAGCCCGTGTGCACGCGGTTGAAGAAGCGCGGCTTGCGGGGCCGGTACTTGTCGGCCCACAGATAGGCCTTGCCCGTCAGCGGCATCTCCACGCTGAACTGCGCCTCGTCCTGGCCCATGCCCTCCTTGGCCCGCCGGAAGAAGATGTCCTCCGCGCTCTCGCTGGCGTCCCCTGCAGGCAGAGCTGCGTGAGCCGGGGCGCAGGGGCCCTGGCCTCCCCCATCCCAGGCGTACACCCCAGAGGCAGACGGAGGCCCGGGCCGGTGCTGGCCGTCTCCACCCGTCCCCTGGCGAGCGGCCGGAGAGCCTCGTGGCTGGAGACGTACGGGGCCCCCGGGCAGCTCCCCACCCCCGCACCTGTGACCTGGAGCTGCTGGCGGGAAAGCTGCAGGCGCTGCAGGTCCTCGTCCGGCTCCAGCACATGCGCGTCCAGCGGCAGCTCGTGGGCTGTGAGCAGCCGGGGGCTGTACTTGCCCGCATCGTAGTCGTCCAGGCTCTGCTGGATCAGGTCCTCCTCCATGAGCACCGCCTCCCCGTCCGCCTCTCCCTCCACGGGCGCCACCCCTTCGGCCTCAGCCTCCCCGGAGCCACCCTCGGAGGAGGGCCCGGGCGGAGTGGGCGCTGGGTCCTCAGGCTCCAGGCTGCGGAAGGGAGCAGGCTGAGCTGGGCCGGGCGGGGGGGGGGGGGGGGGGTTGGCCCAGGGCCCCTGAGGAGGCTCTCGACTGCGGGGTGGGAGGCAGGGGACGGGAGGCGGCCTACCTGTGCCCAGGGGACGGGGGCTCCTGCTTGAGGATGGGGAACAGAGGCTCGCTCTCCACGCCCTGCTCCTGCTTCAGCTTGTACAGCTTCTGTCGCAGCACGTCCTGGTGCCGCTCTCGGAGCCTGGAACGCAGGCTGGTGGTCACCTGCCCGCCCCCCGGCCCTTGTCCTGACACCCTTCCGTGGCGAGGGTCCCGGAGCCCGGGAGAGCAGCACGGGGCCCCGGCCCAGGCCGTGTCCTCAGGCTCCGGGCTCTGGAGCACAGGGGCGGGGGGGCGCCTGGGGCCCTACAGAGGTCTACGGCTGCGGGGCGGGGGGGGGGTGCGCTGGGGGCCAGGCTTCAGCCACGAGAAAAATGGGATTCAGGTCCCAGACCCTGCTGGGAGCAGCACTCCACAGTTAGGAAGGACTCGTGTGCCACGGAGCCACCAAGCTGGGCTGCACAGGCTGCAGGCCACCAGCAGGGGGGCGTAAACCCAGAGACACTCCGTGTGGTCAGCGGCAGACGGGCGCCGTGTTTACACAGCGCGGCCAAACACGCTGAGAATTTGTACACAGAGGGTGTGGGGTGGGCGGAAGGCGGGCGGCCTCAGGGCCCCCGCCGTGATGCCTGCTGACCCCGGTGAGACTGAGGTCAGACGCTGCCGGAGGCCGGCCCCCCAGAGGCCCTGCCAGCTGCCCGGGACCCCGACTTTAGGGGGTGGGGGCTCCCCGAGGTCACGCAGGAGCCAGGCCGCGGTGGAGCCGGCTCCCGTGCCCCGCAGAGGCCGGGGGCAGTGCTGACCTGGCGCGCGCCATGTGGGCGCGGAGCTGCTGCAGGAGGCTCTCCCAGTAACCCATGTCCAGGTTGGGGCCCCCGGCCCGGATCTTGCCTTCGATGCCCTGGAAGATGACCTGCAGCTGGCTGTACGTCTTGCCCTTGAAGACCGACTGCACGTCGGAGCTGACCGAGGCATTGACCCCCTCTCGCCGCTCGCCTGCAGGGGACGGGCTGCTCAGCACCGGGCTGGGGTCCTGACCCTCCCCTTTGCCCACACTGTCCCTCCTCCGGTCCTGGGGTCCTGACTCCTCCCGGCCTCCAGTTCACCCCTGCCTCTGGCTGGATGCTTCTAACACACGGAGGGGGGGCACCAGGCCACGGACCCTATAGTTGGGATGGTTCTGACTCCATGGGCCAGGGGGAGCCGGGCAGGTGTTTTCCAGCCTCTCCCTGGTCTGACCCTCGGGTCAAGTCTGAGCGCCTCAGCCTGGGATGCTCGGCCTGCCACCCCACCCCCACCGCTACCCCCACCCCCACTGGAAGAGTAAGGAGAGATTGCCTGACAGCCAGACTCTCGGGAATTCAGATCCTACTCTGCCAGTCTCAGCTGTGTGATCTGGGGTAAGTGGTTTACCGTTTCTAGGCCTGGCTCTTCCCCCAGTAAGGAGACCTGCTCATTTCCCAGGCTCTGCAAAGTCCTGACGCCGCCCTGAGGCAAGCATGTGCCCCTGTCCTGCACCTGTCATGAGCTGCGGGCCCAGGTGCACGTCCCTCCCCTGTAGCCTGAGAGCTCCCTGAGGGCGGGGCTGGGGCCGCCTGACCCTACCAGCTCTGCACACCCGTTTCCTTGCCACTCATCAAAGACACCAAGCCCCGCCACACGTGTTGCTTCCCCGGCAACGTGATCTTCCTCGTCCGTTTTGCCTCCCAGATTGCTCCCCTTGGCCTGGAAGCCTGATTTGTGGCGTCCCCAAGGCAGGGACCTTGTGGGGCTTCAGAATGCGGCCTCCCTGGCACCGTGCTAGGCCCGCAGGGGCTCAGTGTGCAGCTGCTGGTGAATGCAGGGGTGCGCGAGCAGCACATGCTCCCTGCTCAAGAGCTGGCCTCGGCAGCCCTCCCGCTGGACACGGGGTCACAGCGGGTCAGACAGGATCACGAAGAACCCAAGTCCCTCCAGCCAACCAGTGTGGGGCCCTGGAATCAGTCCCTAGAGACTCAGCCTCTCTGCCCGACAGCCGAGCATTCCCAAGCAGCCCTAGACTCAGGACAGGCACAAAAACATTACGGGACCAAAGCTGAACTCGGTGACAACTCGCACCCGCCTGTGGGGCCGCATCCCACGTTCACGCACACAGAACTCACAACCCGCACAACCAGCACCCGCCGGCGTGGCCCCCCCACGAGCCACGCTCTGCTATACCACGGTTTGAAGAAAGGCAGGTCCCAGGTCCAGACCCCACAGGGCCCGGCTGGATCCCGGCGGGGGCTGGAGCGGCTGCACTGTGCTGATTGGAGCCCTCTCTGGGACAGCGCTCAGGAGAGGACAGCACCACGGGGAGGCCCCCAGGGAATGCAGTGGGGCGCTCGCCGCGGACGCCCACTCTTACCGTACAGGTAGAACTTCCCAGTTACCAACAAGACGAACACAAAAAAAAAGCCCAACTGAATTTGTTAAGACGACGGACGGTGCTTTGCAGGCCGCCCGGAACAATGGAGACGAGACCTTTTGGGAATCATGGCAAAAGGAGACACGGAAAAGCAGGCCTGCCTCTGAGCACAGCTGGAGCCAGCTGGGACCCCTGCCCTAACAGGTGAGGAGGGAAAGCGGGGCCTCAGCCACCACTGGGAGACAGGAAGCACCTGCAGAAGAGGGCGACCAGCAAGGGGGCCCACCGTGGCGGCGGCCGGCAAGAGAGGCCCGGGGACTCAGTGCAGGGAGCTATGCAAAGGGGGCACACAGCGGGACGGCCCTCACTCTTCCCCAGCTGGCGGGTCGGGGTCTTGGGTGTCCGAAGGAGAACGCCCTGCCCTCAGAGTTCTATCCTCAGCCCTGCTGCCACCAGCCAGAGGGGAGACGAAACACATTTCCTGACGTGCATGACGTCCAAGAACTTCCTGCTTTTTGCCCGAAACTACTGGAGAATATGTCCCACCGAGATGAGGGCACAAAGCACCAGGAAGGGAGATGTGGGGTCATAGAGAGAGGGGCTCCAACACAGCAGAGTGAAGGGAAGCCCCGCGAGGCGGGTGCGAGGAGACAGAGGGCAAGGGGACAAGGAGAAAGAGGCCCGAGGGGACGCTCCGATGAGTCCGGCCACCTCGGCAGCGGAGCTGGAGGCCTGGGGAGGCCTGTGGTCGGTGGTAGCCATGAGTACTATGACCCTCAGTCACACGGGCTAGCGCGGTCTCCAGCGCGTGACAACCATTTACTTGTTTCTTTTCACCTGACACTCCTGAAGATGTCTTGTCATCCCCGGGGGACAAAAGGGACAACCAGGCTCCCAGAAGGTCGCCGAGGTGCTCCGTGGCCTGGATCTGCACTCAGGGCCGCACCCGCCCCGGTCAGTGCCCTTCCAACCAGAGCTCTGTACCCAGCCCACTGCCGCCAAAGGAAATACCTCCTCACACGTCTCTGAGAGCAAAGACTTTCCTTTCCCTTCTCCTAAAGTCACTACAGGATGTGCCCTGCCGAGAGGACGGGGACGCAGGAAAACAATCACCACTTAGAAAGATGATGAAAGACATTCCTCTTTTTCCTAAGACGAGGAAACCAGCCCCCCACCCCGTCTGACCAAGACAGGCTTGGGGGAGGGGAGAGCACATCTCCTCGGCCACCACCACGCCTAAGAGACAGCGGAGCCTAGGACAGACGCACGATGCCCACAGGAAGGAGCCGGGTGCTGTTTAAGCGGTGGCCTCGAGGGGTGGGAATGCAGTTGGTTGTAAGTTTCTAGAATAGCAGTTCTCACCCAGGGTGATTCTGCCCCCATGGGACACCAGGTCATGTCCGGGGACACCTGCAATGGTCATGACTGGGCTGCTCCTGACACGGAGTGGGTGGGGGCCCAGTGTCTACAGTGCTCGGTATGAAGAACTCGTTCCCCCAGAAGTCATGTGTATGCGTGACCCCTCCAGGGAAAGAAAGTGAATGGAAAAAGAATATCAGGTTGAATAGACTGGGGCTCCAGGGGGTTCCCAGACAAGCGGAGTCGAGTCCCAAGTCCCACTCGCACTCAAACACACCAAGCCTCTGGCAGAAACTTGAAACCCAAACAAGCAAGCCTCTCGAGGGCGCTGCTCCCAGGGAAGCGGAGTGCGGCCCGAGGGAGTGTTTAAAGGGAGCCGGTGGGCGGGCTGCTGGGCTCTGAGCCCCCACTCATTCAGGGTCAGGAGCACCTGCTGCTGCCCCCTGGTGGCTCCCGGAGAGGCCTCCAGAGGGCCATGGAGACCCCAGATGGGGAAACTGAGGCAGGCAGCGAGCCCGTTTCCCTGGGGAGCCACCCAGACCGAGGCGGCTCCCAGCAGACCCAGCCAGGTGCCCCCACGAGCACGGTGGGCGCTTTCTGGCTACCCTGGCTCCAGCCCAGGTTACCTGGGCCCTTGCCCGAGGCCTCCAGCTTGCGGAGCTTGGCGATCTCGTCCTCCGTGATGGTGGTCATGTCCCGCCAGAAGTCTGCGTTCTTACCCTGCTCCAGCTCCATGTACACCTGGAGGAGGGAAGTGCAGGGGGCGAGCATGGCGAAGGGCGGCCCCGGGGGCCTGGGCGCGAGCAAGGCGGGGGGCCGGGCGGTACCTGGATGTCTTCCAGCAGGTCCTCCATGTCGGCTACGGTGAGGCCATTGAGGAACGTGTACGGCTCGTGCATCTCCACGGCCAGGTCGTCGTCCTCGGCACTGATGTATTTGGCCAGCAGGTCGATGGGCTTGGCCCTCCCGTCCCGGATGCGGATCTTGGAGCTGCCAGGGAGCAGGGAAGCCGCGTCAGAGCCCAGAATGCACCCCCCCACCCCTCCCAAAGACCCTGCCCTGGAGGAGTGACCCGTGTGGGAGCCAAGGGAAGAGCCTGGCCTGTGGCGGATGGTGGTCAAGGAAGTCTTCCTGGAAGAGGGGGGAGAAGGCACAGGAGCGAGACAGGGGGAAGATGCAACCTGGGACATAGGCAAGCGTGGCACCTGAAGACCCGCGGGTGGCGACACAAAGGGGCAGAGAAGACCACCTCCTCCCCGTGGGCAGGCTGCTTGGGTGGGATATCCAAAGGCCCAGTGCTGCAGCCGGGGACACGCGTCAGAGGCTGATGCTGGTCCAGCCCAAGGGAGCCCTGTAACCAGGCAGGGGGCTGGTGCGGCCAGCAGACAGCAGGACGGAGAGCGGGCCGGGAGCGGGCTCCCGGGCACACACGCCAGGCCTGGGGCTCAGACGCCTGCTGTGTGGCCTCAGGCGCTCATGAGTCCTTGTTGGTGACCAGGCCTGACGAGCACACACTCCTAGGAGCTGGGGGGTGGAGGGATGACCGTACCAGCCCAGGGTCTAGCACCCTGCTCGCTCGTGTGGCAGCACGACTCGGAGCGAGGACCATTCAGATGTCTCCTTGGCACGCGACTCAATGGCAGAGACAGGCTCAAGGAAAGAAGTGGACAGGAAGCGGTGCGCACAGTGGGGGTTGGCACCGGAAAGGCGCAGTGGGTGGCCCCCTGAAGGGCCAGGGGGACCAACCAGGGCAGAAGGCCCCAGGCAGTGGAAAGAGCGTGTAGCAAGGCTCTGGGGCAGGCAGGGCTCCGTGTTTGGGCCCAGAGGGAGGTGGCCCACGTACCGCAGCTTGGCCTGCTGCAGGTGGAAGTTGTCCTCCTGTTCCTCCCACGTCTTGAAGTGCTCCGCCTCCTTCTCCCGCTGCAGCATCTCCAGCTCCTGCTCCCGCATGGCCTTCTCCCGCTCCCGCTCCAGCCGCAGCTGCTTCACCTGGGGTGCATGGGGAGGACGGGGGGTGGAGGCAGGCCAGAACAGCCAGATGGGGGTCTCGTGGGGCCTGCCCTGGACTCTTTTAGGCCATGGGGTACCCTGGGGTCAGGGAAGCCCGAGGCTTCAGACAGACCCTAGGGCAAAGGGGCATTCTTTCTGCTGGAAACACAGCAGCCCGCAGCAGCCAGGACCATTCTGGTCACCCTGAAGGGAGTGTCTGAGGGTAAAGCCCAGAGGTCAGCAGAACTGAGAGGAGAAAGGAGACAGCTTGCTAGAGGCACGGCCCAAAACCCTGGATCCAGCTGTGCCTGAAGCCAGCCAGCCAGACTCCCCTGGACTTTCTGTGTAAGCCAATCAGGTCTCCCTTGACACAAGCCAGGCCCTCACAAGGGAAGGCCTCCTGACCCCACGCAGGCGGCTAAGGGCCACTCCACCTTCTGCAGCTCCAGCCGATTGTCCTCTTGGATTCTCTTGTTCCGCTCCTTCAGCTCCTTCTCCTCCAGGTGGCTGATCCCCTTCTTTTCCAGGGCCTGGAAGGGCCAAGCATATGCCCACTGAGCAGAGACGCCTCTCTCCCACCTTCCCAGGAACCACCCGCCAAGGGTCTTCCATGCACCCCTCCGCAAGATCCAGATCGAGATCCACCAGGCTGAGCGGTGTCTCTGAAGATGAGACCTGGAGACAGAGAGAAGTGACCTGCCCACGGCCACACCTCAGTGACTTCCACTGAAGACGCTGCCCCTTTAGTGTTCCCAGACCCAACATGATGGAACTCAGTGCTCCGGAGCAGCCTCCAGCACAGGTGAGAAGCTCGCTAACGTGCAGAGGGGAGGCAGCGCCCGCCACGGGGGCTCCTGAGTGTCACTCACGGGAGCACCTCATGTGGGACCCACTGCCCTGGTCTACACAGAAGCCTCACTGGCCCAGCTCTGCGGGGTTTAAGCCCTCGGCAGGTCAGAGGCCCACTGCGTGCGGGCAGAGGCAGGCCAGGGATGGAAGGACAGACAGACTCAGAAAGCCCATTTGCCTGGGGTCACTGTGAGGGGAATGGCCCCATGCTCACCGACCCCGGGCACCACGCAACACGGTGACTGGCTCTTCCCTGTCTGTGTCCTCACCTGATGGAGGGTGCTCGGGGTACGGGTCTGGAGACCCCGCAAGCTCTCCAATATCCCCTCACAATTACTGCCTGAGCCGGGCGCTAAGCCTGCACTTCCGATGAGCACTCCCCGCCCCCCCTGTCCCCACTCAGAGGGCTGTGCAATGGTCCCCCCGGTGCCCGGGAAAATGTGCCTCCAGCAGGACACAGGGCTGCCCGGCTTGGGGCCACCCCCGGATGCCCAGGCCGCTCCCTGGCCTCCCCAGCCTCAGCCTGGCCTGCCGCCGCACGTACTGACAGTGACCGTATTTGTCCCCTACAGCCACACAGAGGAGTAACTGAGGGCATGGAGGAGGAGCTGGGCAGCCCTGGTTCCAACAACAGCTCTGCCGTTCATGAGCGGGGAGACCTTGGGCGAGCAACTCAGTGGCCCGACGCTGACAAGGCCGCGTTAGGGAGAGTCGGCGCGCGGAGAGCACTCTGCACGAGGCTGGCAGGGAGCGTGCGTTAGCGTTCCACATCGTGACTGCCCACGCTGCCAGCCAGTGGCCCTGGGACAAGGGGACAGACGTCAGACGTGTGATGCTGCCCAAACTGTGGGCTTGTCTTGAGAGGCCTCAGAGGCTGAGCTGGGGTCGAGCCCCCACGTGCTTATCACCAGAGGGGCTGATGAAGCCCTCCCGTGGGGCGAATTCCCCAAAGCCACCATGGGCTCCAAGAAAGACTCGTTGGGGAAATGCCTGAGCACACGTGTGTACAAACCACCCCGAACTTGTTCATTCGACACGTAACTGAGTGCCGACCGTGCGCCAGGCTCTGGGGGCAGAGTCTGCCCCGTTGAGCTCAGTCTGGTGGGAATCTCACATTATGAACCAGAGCCTGTGTTTAGATGTCCGCTTTGCAACAAGACCTTTCTGGACTTGCTTATTTTTTATTTTTTTAAGATTTTATTTATTTATTTATTTGACAGAGATAGAGACAGCCAGTGAGAGAGGGAGCACAAGCAGGGGGAGTGGGAGATGAAGAAGCAGGCTCATAGCGGAGGAGCCTGATGTGGGGCTTGGTCCCATAACGCCGGGATCACGCCCTGAGCCGAAGGCAGACGCTTAACCGCTGTGCCACCCAGGCGCCCCGGACTTGCTTATTTTAAACCACAGCCACGGCATCCTGACGCCTGCCTGCCCTCTCTCCTCCGTGCACCTGGCTAGTCTACTTATTTCCAGTTGTCCCCCCTGCCCAGAAGCTGCCAGCTCCGCAGGGGTCTGCCTCTCCAGCTCACTGGTGCACGCCCGGCCCGCACGGCCCCCGGCCCCGGAAAGTACATGGGACAGGTGAGTCAGTGAAGTGCTAGAAGGGGAGACGCAGCACCGGGACCTACGGGACCACGGGGGGCCAACAAGGCTCTCAGGAGAGGGACCAGGTCAGCTGAGATCTGAAGGAACAAGAAAGCAGCAGCCATGGAGAGGAGGAACGGTGAGTACCAAGGCCCCAAGGTGGCATGGGCCAGCGTGCTCCAGACGAAGGTCTGGAGTACATGTGGTGAGTGGCCGATGCCATGGCATCCGACTATGCCCGCCTCTCACCAGCCCAGGCCATCTGCCTCCCCGTCACGGATGCATGTTATGTTACGGTTAAACCGTGTCCTCTGAAAAGATACATCACCTTCCCAACCTCAGAACCTGGGAAGGGGATCTTACATGGAAACAGGGTCTCTGCAGATGTAATGAGTTAAGATGAGGTCATATGGGGTGAGGCTGGGCTCTAAACCAATGACGGGCGTCCTTACAAGAAGGCAGAAAGGGGGACACACAGGCAAGATGGCCATGTGACGATGATGACAGGGGAGGAGGTTGGGGTGAAGCAGCCACGAGCCCAGGGTCTCCAGCAGCCACCAGAAGCTGCAGGAGGCAGGCGGGCACTCTCCTCTAGAGCCTCCGGAGGGAGCGGGACTCTGCCAACATCCGACCTCCAAAACTGGGCAAGAAAATCTGTGGGTCTAAGTCCTGTGCGCAAGGCCACCACTGGCGAGTAAGGGACCCGTTTGTGAGACGTCAGCACCGAGACGACTGAGCACCTGTAACCGGAATCCTGTCTTGGGAGTGTGAGGCAGAGAACCTACTTTCCAGTCGTGTTTGAACTTAGCCCGTGTTTTGGGTGGAGCGCCTGAAATTCTACACGGCGGGAAAGCTCACGCATTAAAAGCCACCAGACACCAGGGTGTGTGCACGTGCGCACGTATAAAATCAACTGTGAGCGGCAAGCAGCACCTGCGAGCGCGTGCTATGAGTGCTAAATCCCGTCCCTTGAAGCAGAAATCGTAAAAGGCACATAAAGCAAAACCACGAGGAAGGCAGGAAGAAGCTGCCAAGGACACGCACCACACGCCGAGGCCGGACACAGGCTCACCTTGTTCCAGATGAAGGTGCCCAAGAGGTTGTTGTCGCCGAAGGGGTTGTCGGTGTTGGTGTAGCCCATGTACTCCTCCCCCCAGCCCATCTTCTCCCGCTTCTTCCGCTCCTTGGCCTCCTTCTTGGCCAGCCGCCGCGCCCGCTTCTCTTCGGGGGTCTCGAAGGCCTTCATCAGCTCCTCCTGCTGCTTCCGCTCCTCCCGCAGCCGCAGCCGCTCCTGCAAGCTCTGCTGTTGGCTCAGGGCTGCCGCGGCCTCCCGGGGGCTCTGGGAGCGGTCTGGGGAGGCCGAGCTGGATGCCGAGGAGCCCGGGGACCAAGAGCGTGTCCGCCGCCGGTGGGCCCACCGGCCCCGCCGCTGCTCCTGCTGCTCCTCATCCGAGTCGGACTGAGAGGACCGGTCCTGTGAGCGCCACCGTGGTGGCAGGGGGCTTGGGCTCTGCCTCCTTCGCCGCTGCCACCTTTCCTCCTCCGAATCCGACCTGTGGAGGGAATCACGAAGGTCTGCTTACTGCCTCCCGGTCAGTCGTTTGCGTGACAGATGCTTCCTGAGCAGCTGCTGTGCCAGGCGCTGTTCTAAGTTCTGGGGACACGGCAGTGACCAGCAGTGACACCGACGGTCCCTGCCTTTGGGAGACTCACATCACAATAAACAAACTTATCACAATAATTATTATCACAAATAGACACGCAGCATGCCACTAGACAGTGCTAGAAGTCACAAACAAGAGTGACTTAGCCTGAGGACATGGAGATCTGGGGCAACTCTGGAGGAAATGGGGGAGGATGCTACAGGGAGGGAGTGGTCCGTGAAGAGGGCATAGCGAGAGCAAAGGCCCCGGGGCAGGAATTTACTTGGCATGCTCAAGAAGCAGCAGGAGGCCCATGTGGCTAGAAAAGTGGGAACAAGGGGGAGTGAGCGAGGGACAGCAGGGAAGCTGGCTGGGGCCTGGTGGTGCAGAAGCTGTACGTGTAGAAACCAGAGGACCTGATCTGCCCAAGGTGACAAGAGGGAGCTTACAGGAGAAGGTGAAGGTGGTGTTTAAACTGGTCCCACAGGACAGGCAAGAGTGAACTGGAGTAAGACTGGCAGGACTGAAAAGCCAGGCAAAAAACACTGTGAACAGGGAACGGAATGCACGAGCTGTAGGGATCGATTCTTTAATGGTCACGGGCCTTTGAAGGCGTAGAGGAACAACCACGTCTCTTTATTTTGTTAAATGCTTCGCCTATTAAGCTCACGTCAAAAAGTCACCATGGAAACCAATTATTTTGGAGTCTCTGTATGCAAACTACACATTTGATCAAATTTTCGTTAACATTGCCAACTCGAATTACGTACCCAGGACGGCTGATTCTTGTCATTCAAATACTAGGAAACAGCAGATATAAAAGATGCACAAATGACAACAAGACTTACTACTGCACGTGAACCCATGCGGAAAATGGCAACACCCGGGGCTCACACCAGCGCCAGCAAACTTTCTCTGTAAAGAGCCAAGCGGTCGAGGACACAAGTCTGCCGCTCCGCTGTTGCAGAGCAAAGTAGCTCCGGACACACAGGAACAAATGGGCGTGGCTGGGTCCCAATACGCTTTTACTTCTGCACACCAAAACTTGAATGCACTCGAGTATCTCATAAAATTTTCACATGTCATGAAATTCTATTCCTCTTCTGACCTTTCCCCTCACCATTTAAAAATGTAAAAACCAGGGGCACCTGGATGGCTCAGTCAGTTAAGCATCTGCCCTCAGCTCAGGTCATGATCTCAGGGTCCTGGGATCGAGTCCCGCATCAGGCTCCCTTTTCAGCGGGAAGCCTGCTTCTCCCTCTGCCCCTCCCCGCTGCTTATGCACGTGCCCCCGAGTGCTCTCTCTCATAAATGAATGAAATCTTAAAAAAAAACCCATGTAAAAACCATTCTTGGTTCACAGGCTGCAGGCTGCCAAGCCCTGGTTTAAACCATGTCTGCGTTATTTCCGTTCTGCTTCTTATAACTTCTTGGAAGTCCTGAGTTGCAATGATCTTATGAGACTCAAAAAGAAAAACCACTTTCTCAAACGTAGAGGGCAATCAGCCACGTCGGACTACAGCCCCTGTGGCCACAGTGTGAACAAGCTGACAGGATGGAAGACAAGGCATGCTGGGAGAGGCCCCAGGGAGGTCGTGAGTACACAGAGGAGCAAACTTGGACCACAGTGGGGCAGGGACTGGCCTGAGGGTCACAGCCAGTTAGAGGCTGAATCAGCCTGGGACCTAGGTCTGGAATTCAGTCCCTGGTACCGTCTGGTCCCTTTGTGCTGGAGCAGGCTCAAGCCAAGTCTGGAGAGGTGTCCCATTTTCAAAAAGACACGACTGTGGGCCGTGGGGAGGCTGAGACCCAGGTCCTAGGAGTCATCCCAGGCCTGCCACCTGTCGCCAAGAGTTCTTTCGTCTGACACCCACTTCCAATTGCAAGTGCTGTCACCCCTACTTAGGAAATACCTCTCAAATCTGCCCATTTCCCCACTGTGCCTCCCACTCCGAAAGCCACCACCATCTGTTGCCTAGACAACCGTACCATCCTCCTCCTCCCTGTTGTCACTCCCGCCAACCTCCTCAGTCCCTTTCCCACGTGAAAACCGGAAGAAGTTCCACAAAGTAAGCCAGACCACATCACTCAAAAATCTTTCCATGGCTTCCTACTTCCTTTGGAATAGCAGCCAAACCCTTCACCACGGTACACAAAACGGAATGATCCGGTCTCCTCTTACCGCCCCGACCTCCTCTCCCACTTCCCCTCCGCCCCGCCTCGCTCGCGGCGCTCCTTTACTGTTCCTCCAACCACCAGGTGCGTGCCTGGAGCGCCTCTCGCTTTCCTTTCGCTGCCTAACTGCGACTCGCACTTGGATGTCCCCTTCTCCAGGAAGCCCTCTCTGACTAATTCGAGGATCTCTGGCTCCCCGAGGGCGGGAGCCGGATCCCCCACGCCGTTAACGCAAAGACCCCACCTCCGCTCCCGGCTCTGCCGCCTCCGCCTGCGCCGTACTTCGTCGTCCCGGCGCCGGCGGTTTCGCCGCCCATGGCTCCCGCTCCGACTCCGGCTCCGACTCCCGCTCCGTCGCCTGCGGCCCCTGCGACCAGCCGACCGGGAGCGCGAGCGTGTATCCCGACCCATCAGCTGAGACCGTGGCGGCAGCGCTGACACAAATATCCGGGGCCTGCGCCGGGGGCCTTCCTCCCCAGCGGCGCGTGCCGGGCTGCCCCGTCTGCGCCTGAGCCGGGAGAAGGAAACCGTCCCGCTGCCCCATCCCGCAGGAACTCCCACGGCCCATAACCTCTCCACTGTCCTCAAACGTGGCCCGTGTGACGGACTCCGGCCAGGCTTTCGTCTCCAGGGTTGAGGGCTCGCCCTTTAGGCAATGCTAGGGGCAGCTCCATGTGGGTCCTCGCGCCTTCGGGGAGGGGGAAGCCAAGGACTGTGGGCGGAGCAAGAGCGAACCAGGAACAGCGAGTGGGGCGGAGCCTCGGCAGGCGGGACCCAGAAGAAGAGGGTCTTAAGGAAAGTGGAGCCGGCGTGGGCGAGGCCCAGAAGGCGGGATCAGGAGGAGGCGGGGCCTCGGGGCGGGGCTAAAGGGAGGCGAGCGGGTGAGGTCTCTGGGCCGGTGCAGGCGCGGATGCTGCGAGATCCCAGGTTCGAGTCCAGGCCTCTAAAAAAGGCGACGGACGGAAGCCAGGTCGGAGACTGAAAAGCCTTGAGGCTGGGCCAACCTTTCAGAGTCACCACCATGCTGCATCGCCCGCAAAGACGCGGAAACTGAGACTCAGAGATGGAAAGTCACTTTACAGTCCCCCCCCCCCCGCCCCCAGCCCCAAAGAGGCAACATGGAGCTGGGATCTGAACTGGGGTGCAGCTTTGTTCTGTGGGTGCTGGGGAGTCATGGGAGGGTTTTGAGCAGGGAGAGAGGGTCGGGGTGGGCTGGTTGTTAGGTGGAGTCCCTGCTGGGCTGGTGGCCAGGAAGGACTACAGCAGATAGGGCTGGAAGACCCTGAAGTCCCTGCTCCAAGCTCCCCCAGCCCACCCCAGAGGATGGTACTTCATGTTCTAATTTAAGCTCTTCAAATGTTTATCTTAACATACAACTCCATGACCTCATCCTGGATGCTAGCTTTGCACGCTCTGCTTGGTGCCAAGGCACAGGGTGCGGCTGGTGACATGGAGGAATTTCCAAAGACCATCTCCTGCCACCCTGATAACAAGCCAGCTCCTCAGGGGATGTAGATAAAACGTGAGGCAGGCTGGCCCTGTGATTTTCAACACGCAGACGTATCTCTCAGGGTATATGCGTACTCTTCTTTGGACATGACGGTAAGCACATTCCAGATCATCTCGTCTGCACGTCTGGTTTATAAAGGAGTTGTGCTGTTCTGCATCATGATGGAACTGGGTTTCCAAGTGCCTGCTTACGGGCGGGATCTTACTTTCAAAGCAGCGTTTCTCCAGTTGTGAATCCTGGAGAAATATTTTCCCCTTAAAAGGGGTCCATGCATTACTCAATTCGAGCAACTCTGGCAGAACCAATACAAACTTTGGGGAGTGTTTGTTCTTTTCAGCTGGGTTGCACTGATGTCAGAAACTGTTTAAGGTTTTCTGAACTAAACTGGACCCTGAAAGAGCCACGGCTATTAAGCTACCTTGGCTCCTGTTGTTGTTATTTTAAATCTGACCAAGGTTTCTTTCTGCCCTCGTTCAAAGTTGGTCCTTAAATTCCCAAGCAGACCACCGGAACGCAGAGAGGCAAAGAGAAAGAGGGCTGATGCTTATTACCCGATTTTATTAGAGAGAACTCTTCAACGTAAAAAGAACGGGCGGCAGGGAGGGGGAAGGGGGCCCGAGGCTGCATATGTTATTCAGGGCCAGCAGGGCTGCACAGTTACAGAGGTGCCCATGGCTCTGGGTTTGAGAGAGACGGCATTCTGTGCCCGATGAGGCCGCGCTCTGGATTGTCACACACCAGACCACGGGGGCTGAGTACATGGAACCCCCGGAGAGAATTAAGACACACAAGGTTTGCAGTTTCATTGTTTTGAAATCAGTTCGACCATAAAAATGACATGGGGGTGGGGGTGGGGACAGGCAACGCAACTGAGCCACCAGAGAAAAGGTGGTGGAGGGCACTGGCCCGGTGTGCGGACAGAGGGGCTGCAGCGACAGTACCATGGCAAGGGACCCCACCGGAAGGGGAGTATTGCACTGAGCCAAGTGGTGGAGGGAGGGGTGAGGGGAGGTGGAGGACAGAGGCTGGCAGGGGCTCTCAGGAAGCTGCACCTTGTCAGTCTCGGGAAATGTCTTTAATTTTCACAGCTCAGCCATCCAGACAGCGCCCAGGCTCTCGGCTCCTAGCGGCAGCAGCCATCAGTGATGAGCCACAAGGGAGACAGGGTGTCGCCACGAAGGAATTTAGATTTCTGTGCTGGGGGTGGGCGACAGCTGGGTGGGTCCAGAGCCTTCCTCTGGGGGGAGGGGAGGGGGGGAGCCTGGGAAAGGCCATGAATTTGCTACACATTATAAATAAGGTCTTGCCTTCCTCCCCCTGGGCCCCCAAATAATAAGCAAACAGCTCCCATCAGCATGGTCTGCAGACCACGTGAGCATCCACGGGACAGTTCTCTGAAAAGGGACCAAGAACACAACCAACACAAAACAGGTCTCCGAAGGGGTCTCAGCGACCTAACACGAAGATAGAAACGTCATGATATCCAGGAGGCTTGCAATTTCTCTCACAAGTCAGCATCCAGGTGATGCCTTTGTTCCACGATTCACTCAGCAAAGCCCGAGGGGACCAGCAGAGCGCCCCTCCTTACTCCTAAAGCTCCACGTGCCCTGGACATGGGGCACACTGCTCCACGCCTGTCCGTGCTGTCTGGTCATCCCCCACAGAATTCACAATGTGCCTCAACAGCCGGCCTTTGGGGCCTGGCCGGGGACTCCAGTGCCAGCTTTTGGGTGACACATCGTCCCTGTTAGTCGTCAAGGCCTGAGATGCCCCTACAAGTGTGTGCCTGCTCAGCTCCACCTCCTTGGCGAGAAGGGGTCGGGATGGCCTGGTGACTGCACACGCGGCCAGGGCACCTGCAGACAGACGCCGTCTGAAATCCAGGTGAGGATGCCTCCTGCCATCTGGACAAAACCCCCTTGGGCAAGAGGGAGACGACGTCACTCTGCTTCTGATCTGGAATGCCCACAGGCTTGTTCTGATGGATCCTCACAGGGCTGCCTTCCCCGGGCTGCATGTCAGCGCATCCCTGGCCGCCCTGGACAGACAGCAGCCCGTCCAACAGGCTCCCTCCAGGCACATGAAGCGAGCCATTCGAGGGGAGGTGACAGCAGGGGAGGGATCCAGACGAGGGACTTGAAAATCAAACTCCCGGATCCGTGGGTTCTTCACCAGGAGGCAAGGGCTGGGAGAAATTCTTCTAGAAAGTGTAGCTTCTGCTCCAAGCCAGCTCCCAGCTCCTCCCAAGCAAGCAAGCCAGTGGGGGGCAGAGCGGGCAGGGGGAAACCATCCCCGCTGTGCCACCTCTCCAGAGGTGGGAGGGCATTCTGTGGGGGCAGGACAGACCCTGCCACGCCGTCGGCTCCCATAGCCCCTCTGGACCAGCGGGGTCTCTGAGCCCAGGGGGGACTGCCCCTGCTGAAGATGACAAATCAAAAAAATATGTTTTTTGTTTTTCACAAAGAATTTCGTCTCCTACCCTTTAATTTGCTTATGTGTCACCAACTTAAAAAAAAAAAAAAAAAAAAAAAAGAGCCCATCCCAGTCCTGGAGGGGGATCTCTTACGGGACAGCAGAGCAGCTTGACCATGGGGGGGGGGGAGCTGCTCCAGGACCTGCTCTCTGGAAGTCCCACAGCCTGCAGGCCCAGCGTGTCCCCCTTGGCTTAGGCCCTGTCTTCGAGATAGAGAGGGCCGCGTGGCGAAGACAGAGAGGTCCATAGTCCCGAGCTCCATCGAAAAGGTGGCCCACTGGCCATTCCTGCTCCCGAGCCACCTGGCAGGTGAGGTGATGGGAAGCAGATGCGGAGAGATTATGGGCATTGGCGGGGTGGAGAGCTGCCCCCAGACCACTGGTCGGCCACCTCCAAGGACGGATGTCCAGTGCCTGGCCCGGAAGCCTGAGCCCAGAGTGCCTGAGGGCGCGGGGCCCTTCCCTCCTCCGCACCCCGTCCAAGTGGAGAGAGGCAGAACCTCGGAGTGTGGATTTCAGCCGGGGTGGCCAGGCCACGGGGGCACAGGTCCCCAGAGCCAACAGGCCTTGTCCCTCAGGGAGACACATGCAAGCACAGCAAAGAACCAGGAGTGCAGTGCAGTGGACTTTCTTCGTTATTCCGACACGTCCTTTTTTTTCTTTTTTTTAAATCTTTTTCTAAAAAAGCACACCTGTGCTGCCGTCTTTGTGCAAAGAGTAAGGACCCAAAATAAATACATGATCGGACACTCAGGGAGGTTCACAGTCTCACAGGCATAGGTAGTTGACGGGATCGGCGGCGGCCGGCGGTGGAGCCAGCTCCGGCGGGCGGGCAGCGCCTCCGGGACGCGGCCAGGGCGGCGGCGGCGGGCGCTCGGCTCCGGGTCGGTGACTGCATAGACATTACTGCGGAAGGCAAGGGGGCGGGTGTGAGCGCGGTGGGGCCGGGCGGCACCCCCCACCTGCCGGGCCTCCCGGGCGCGGCCCGGCCCCACCGCCGCCCCGCCCCCCCAGGCCTCCGTGTCCCCGGCGGTCCCAGGGCAGGTGAGGCAGTGCGGGCGGCCCGAGGCCCCGGCCCCAGGCGTGGCGAGCCGCGGGCGCACTTACTGTGTCGCTCTCGCCGTCGGAAGCTGGGTGGGCGTGCGCGCTATAGTGAAGCGGGGAGTACACCCAGCTCCTCTCATCGGTGGGCTGGGCGGGCGGGCGGGCGCACGTGCAGGAAGGGCGCAGAAGAAGAGCAGGGGTGCGAGGCGGCGCAAGAGAGGCGAGAGGGAGGAAGGAAGAAACAGAAATAAAGGAGGCGGACCCCAATGCAGACGAGTAGGCGGCTCAGCCCCCGCGGCCCTCCCCCTGACGGGCCCTCCCCCCACCTGGACGGCCCTGGGGCCGGCGGGGCGCAGCGGCGGCAGCGCGCGGGGTGGGCGGCAGGAAGCGGTGCGCGGAGTGCAGGCGGGGCCGGCACAGCGGAGCGGGAGGGGGCGGGGCGGGGGCCGGGTTTGCTTGCTGTCCCCTCCCCTCCTGCTCGGCCCTCCCGGGGCACCCTCGCCTCGGTGCTGGTTCGGCAGCACCCCAGCCTCAGGTCCTGCCTGCTGTTGCGGTCACCGGGGCCGCCAGCTGGAGCAGGACCCTGAGGACCCTCCACTGGGGGTCCTGGGTGATGAGGGCAGTCGGGGGCGCAGGGTGGAGCCCATTTCCTCAGGCCCAAACGCACAGGTCAGCGGGGGGAGACCGAGGCCCCGGGAGACCCGGAAAGCAAGCAGTAGAGGCCCAGCCAGAGGGTGGGCAGCCCGTCCTCCAGCTGTTTCAGGGAAGTGGGCCCCATTCCGGGTCAGACTGGGGGAAGGAGCGCATGTTCCTCCTGCACCCACACCTGTCCCTTCTGGGTCTGTTCTCACCACAAGAACCCCAGCAACCCCCTTCTCTTTCTTCTTCCTCTTTCCCAGGACCCCCCCGCCCCCAGTCTCAGCGCCTGTGGACCTGCCCCCTTGCCCGGGCTCTGCTCAGAGCACAGGGCCGGAGCAGGCACCTCCCCTGGCTAAACCCGCGAAAGCCACAACCCATCGAGCCCCACACCTGCCCCTCCTCAGTCGGGTCGCGACCACCAGCCTCGCCCTGCAGGGGTGGCCTTCTTCGAAGCCTCAGGAAGGACAAGTGCCAGCATGTGGCCTCTGGCTCTCCAGGGGAACGCAGGGCCCCTGCCCTCACTGCCCCTCGGGGCCCCCACTGCCTTTCCCCACCTCTGTGCCCACTCTCCCCTGCCCCTCCTACAGCTCTCGCTGCAGAACCCGCCGTCACGGGCCAGACCGCCGGCACCCACAGGAGGCACCTGGCCCGCGCAGCACCGTGCGGAGCTCGTTCTTGCTTCAGCACCTGGCCCAGGGCCACACCCCCCAAAGGCCATCCATCAGCGGATGGACTGGTACAGTGGTGCACAGGCCCTGCTCACTGCTTAGTGGTCACAGCGCAACAAAAACTCCAGCCTGCCTGGAAGTCCAGGGGCGTGGGGTGGGGCCTGTCTGGGGCTGCCCAGTGTCCCACGCGGGGCTGCAACATCACATGTTCCGAGCCCGGGTAGCTGCCCCTCTAGGGCAACAACCTGGGGCAAGAGGGTCTCCACCTGAACTCTGCAAAGAGCCGGCCCCAGGGGAGGGAGGGAATGCGGGCAGCAGGACCCAGAACCCCGTGATGACCCCACTAAAGTGGAGCCAAGGCCACATCCTCCCCACTACCGCAGGCCCTAGGGTCTGCTCCCGCTCCCCTCACCTTTGCACGTGCTGCCCCCTCTGCTCCTGTGTGCCCCCCACCAGCTTCTGCTGTGCCCTCTACGGAGCCCACCCTTCCTTCTCCCACCTCCCCACACCCTGGTGGTCAACCCCTCTCCAGGCAGCCTTCACAAATCGCTCCCCTGGTGGGGGGGCCTCAGGGCCTGCTGTGTGTCCCCAGTTCTTAGATCATCTTAGGGGTGTGGCATCCCAGTCTCAGCAGGACACGGCACAGTGGGAATGTCTGGGGAAGTGGTTTCTACTTCTTGGGTTTGCTCAGCAGTGCTGGACACCCAGCGACACTCACAGACATTTGGGGCCAGGGGTGTGAGCCTCTGAGGGGCCTCATCTTGAGAACAGAAACTCCTGCTTCAGGTATTCAACCCGTTGTGCCTGCTGGAGCACTGTGTGGCTCTGGGCAGGTTACTTGGTCTCTCATTTATTGTTCACGAGGACAGTAACAGGTCCTGTTAACACCTTTGCTACACAGCGTCCCAAGCATGATAGGTTGGTGAGTGTCTCCTAGACACACGGGCTGCTTGGGAATTTGGACCCAGATTTTATCTAAACCATGCCCTCTTGTGGGCTTTCTGGGGAGCCGAGACCCCGGTTTCTCCACTGTGAAGTGGGTATGGAAATACCACCTCCTCTCTCCTGCAGTTGAGGGCCTGGCTTTGTAGTCCCTTTGCCGACCCACGTGACCACCTGCCTCTGCAGGGCACATCCCCCTTCGGGAGCCATGGGCAGCCAGGTCTGAATATAGGGCAAGTGTCCACCAACTTGTCCCTCGCTTAGGCAGGCTGGGGAGAGGGGCAGAGGCACCCGGGGGCTGGGGTCAGATGCAGACCCCACCACAGCCAAGTCCCCTTAGCCCTGGCTGTGAGCCTGTAGGCCTAGCAATGCCCACCTCAGAGGGACCTAAGTGACGTCACTGGGGGACACATGACCGGCCTCAGTGGTGGCGATTCTTTCCCCAAGTCCCTTCTCAGAGGACGAGGGACCGCCTGATGCCCAGGGTGGTGGAACGGGGGCTGGGCTCCCTGGACGCCTGCTGTGGTCACTTACAGTCCCTGAGGAGCTCAGCGTCACGGCCCGCAGTCGGCGATGCCGGGGAGAGTAAATCCAGTACCTCCCATCGGTGAACTGGGCGGGCCGGGCGGGCGGGGGAGGAAGCAAACAGAGGATAGGATGAGGCAACAGGAATCCGGCGGGGGGTTAGGCGGGGAGGGCGCTGGTTAGGGGCAGGTAAGCCGATGGCCAAGCAGGAGGTGAGTTTCGGGGTGGCGGGGTCCCACTGCAGCCTGCTACCTTTTCTGCTGCCCGCAGGGCCTGGCCGCCCACTCAGGTGTCAGGACCCAGACGCACACATAGGACCTGGCCCCCTGGGGCCGCCTCGCACACTGATCCACAGGATGGGACACAAACCAAGCCCCCAGGGACGGGGAGACAACGGCGGGTGTAGGGGTGCACACACAGTGCCTGCCCCTGTTACTTCTCCAGGCCAGAGGCCCCAACACAGACAGCAGGGTGGTGGGAGCTATAGGGCAGCAGGCCCCCAGCTCACTGGCCATGACTGAAGGTCTGGGAGGACAGGCAGTCCCCTTCATTGCATAAGGCCATCTGACCCCTGAGCAGGGCCGCCCGAGGAAGGCAGCATCAGGACCCACTGTCGGGGGTCACCGGACTGGACTCTGCAGGTTCCCTGGCCACCCAGCGCCCACCTCACCCAGGCTCCCGGCCCAGCTAACCTGTCTGCCTGCGGGAGATGCAAGGGGGGAGGCGACCCCCTGCTCTGGAAGAGGTCCTGGGTCCCTGGGGCAGGGCCCCTTCCTGCTCCGACAGACCCTGCCCCATCTGGGAGCAGCCACGAGCCCTCGGCCAGTGAGGACGGCAGCGTGAAGCACGCCTGGCCCTCAGCACGATCCTCCGGCCTCCTCAAGAACAGAAACCACCCAGCTGTACCCGCCACCCAGCAGGAGAAGATCCACATGGTTTGCAGCCCTTGGTGGCTGGCCCCGGGTCTGCCCAGTGACGAGGGGGGCCTGGTGGGGCTCAGAGCTTGAAGACTCCAGATGTTTCCTAGGGAGATGTGGTGGCCTGGCAGTGGTCACGGGGCCTGGGGAGAAGGGACAGGGCAGTTCCCCGGCCTTGGAGTGGCCTGGCCTGGATGGCGCCATGTGAGTCTATGAGTGTAAATGCATGTGAGGGCACAATGGGTGTGCAAGAGTGTGTGGATGCGAATGTTGACCAGTGAGCGCACTGTGTCCACAAGAGTGCCTTGTGAGTGTGCGTGACTGTGTGTGCACGAGTGTGTCTGATCGAGGGCCAGGCGACGGAAGGAGCTGTGGGGGACTTACAAAGTAGATGTCCGTGGCGGGGGCGTCCTCCTCATCCGAGGCCTGGCTGGCGGGCTCCGAGGCCTGGCTGGTGGTTTCTGCTTCGGCAGCGGCAGCAGCTGGGGAAGCCTCCACCCTGGGGACAGGTGAACACAGGAGTCCTGGAGTGGGGCTCTGGACAGCACCCAGCGGCCGCAGTCCCAGCTTGCCTCCTCCCCTCTCATCAGGAGGTCATCACAGAGACAAAAGACTCAGCAAGCCAAATAAAACAAACCCCCACCCCCAAATACCTCTCCGGGGCAGGGGATTTGCCCACCTGCTAACAGGTGAGCCTCTCCCCGCCGTTGCTCCACTCACACACCGGTGGGCAGGTGCTGGCCTCACCATTCACCCCCGGGGCGACCCTGAAGGTCCGTTCTCATCGCTAAGCCTCAGCATCCTCATCTGTAAAGCAGGGACACCTGGCACCCACCCCCACATTGGGGTCAGAACCTTCTCTGAGCACTTAATATGCGTGAGACCCTTACAAGAGCCTGGCATGAATTCACCCAGCGACTCTCCCCTGAGGCAGGGGCTGCTGCTGTCCCAAGTTACAGATGGGAAACAGGCTCCAGGTGGAAGGGGAGGCCAGGCCTAGGCCTCAGCTGGTGGCCTGGTGGTTGGGGTACAATTTCCATCTCATGAGCAAAATGCCCAGCTCCGAGATGGGGGGGCACCCGTAACCACAAAGAGCTGGCTCTCCAGCCGCGTGGGAGGGGGGCTGTTTGGGGGGCAAAGACTGAAAGATGTGTCACACTGCACAAGTTCAGCTAATAGCGGAAAAGCGGCTGGTGGCAGACACCGCGGTGTGTGTAGGTGTGTGTGCACATGTGTGTGCACGTGCGTCTGCGTGTCCGTGACATAACTCTCGGTGGCCAAGTGCAGGCTGGGAGTGTGTGTGACCGCTAAGCAAGGTGTCTTGAGATAGAAGAGAAAATTTAAAAGCACGTAAAGCAGAAATCACAAGAAAAGCAAGAAAAATTTGATGACAATGCAAACACAGGCCCAAACAGACTCAAGGGGCCCAACGAGGACGTGCAGAAGTGCACGCTCCTGATCGATACATTGGACACAGCCAGCCCCGAACGTTCCATCCCTCGGCAGACCACAGGTTTCTCCCGCACGCCCACGGACGTTAGAAAACGAATTGTGGGGCGCCTGGGTGGCTCAGTCAGTGAAGTGTCTGCCTTCGGCTCGGGTCATGATCCCAGGGTCCTGGGACCGAGCCCCACGTCCGGCTCCCTGCTCAGCAAGAGTCGGCTTCCCCCTCTGCCCCTCCCCCCCAGCTTGTTTTCTCTCTCTCTCAAATAAATAAAATCTTTAAAAAAATGAATTTTGTATTTGACCGCGAAGGCTTTCAACTGTTTTAAAAATATACATTGATTTTTTAAGGCCACTTTCTTCAACTTACAACTGAATAAAAACAGACATAAGTACTAAACACGTAAACAGGTCTTCAAGTCCTGGAAAGCTGAGAGATGCTTGTAAATAAACCTGAGAGCAGGGTCTCTCCCCCTTGGCACCATGGCCGGTGGGACTAGATATTCTCTGCGGGGGTCCTGGGCGCTGGTGGGGGCCATGAGCGGCGTCCCTGGCCCCACCCCCTCGGTGCTGGGAGCCCCCAGTGTGACAAGTGCAGGTGTCGGGACACTGCCCCGCGTCCCCTGGGGGCAGGGTCACCCCCGGTGGCTAAAGGCACAGCCCTATATCAAAGAGCCGGTGTAAAAGACCGGCCTCATATTGAACCCATGGAACATGGCAGGAACATGGCAGGAGCGGAGCACCCAGGACAGCAGCCACAAGCGCCGTCTTATTACAGAAAAAAGGAGCCCGAATGCTCAACCTCTGCTAGAGAGGAAGGACCGTGCACGGAGCCAAACCAGAAGTTGGAAGGAAGGCATTAAGGAAGAATGGAAGTGAACAACATAGGAACCAGACACAGCCGGGAAAGGGGATTGGGTCCAGAGGTTGCTCCCTGGAAAACCGAAAAGCCCCCTCCCGCAAGCCCGGGGCTCAGGACCACAGTGGGTGAGTACTCCGGGATTGATGCATCACTTGCAGCTTGCCTGGAGGTCTGAGGCCCCAGATGAGGCAGCCGTTCCATCCCCCCAGGGGCCCCTGAGCAGACTGCCTGGTTCCCACGCCCTGCATCCCCCCATTTCCAGTGGGAGGCCGCAACCTCCCATTTCCAGTGGGAGGCCGCAACCCCCCATTTCCAGTGGGAGGCCGCAACCCCCCATTTCCAGTGGGAGGCCGCAACCCCCCATTTCCAGTGGGAGGCCCCATTCCCCCTCCCTGCCCAGAAAGTGGATTACATTCCCCAGCCTGCCTTGCTGCCAGCTGGCCACGTGGCCAAGCTCAGCCAATGGGAGCAGAGCAGACGCCGTGTGCATGAGTCCAGCAATGGGACACTCACCCTGCATCCTCCTCCTTGGGGACCACGATCTCCACGCTGCACGCGGGCTCCACCTGCACCGTGATCTGCTGCAGGTCCTCCTCCGCGTGTGTCTCCTCCTGGGGCCTGGAGGCAGTGGGAAGCTGCACCTCACTCTCTCTCCTCACCCTAACTCTGCCCCCCAGGGGCGCCAGCCAAGCGCCAGGCCAACGTGGATCTCCAGCCCTGATGGGGGCCTCCATGGGGTGCTCTCTCTGGGTGCCATCTGACCAGTGCCCTGAGCTGGTCCAGCTCACACCCCCCTCCCTGTCCCTCTGGCTGTCATGCCCACTTGGGGTCTGCAGGGGGCAGGGACTGGTTGTCCACCTGGGGCCATCATGTGACTCAGGTACCAGCAGGGGCACGATGTGTGAATGGTGGCCTGGATCCTGCCCACCCTCCTGGGGGTAGCTGGGCACTGGCCTAGGGCCTGGACTGGGGGGGGGGCGGTTCCAGGGGTTTCAAGGTCCAGGCCCCGGACGTAGATGGGTCAGTTCCGGCAGCTTTCTCCGGATGGCAGCACCAGAGAGCAGAAAGGTCGCTGAGGTGCGAGCAGGCAGCAGGACAGAGGGAAGTGCATTCTGCCAAACGTGCTTTATGGTGTAACTCTTTTTTTTTTCCCTTCAAATGGCAGGAATAATTGCCCCAACGCTAAAGGAAACGAGGTGTATTCACTGTGGTCTGTTGGCAACAACTGAAGTGCCCCTGAGGACAGGCTACGTTCTGTCAGACAGAAGACAGCCCCAGGAGCTCCATGCTCACAGGTGACCTCTTATCTGCCAAGTGTGCAAAGCAAGGGGCACCGAGCTATGCTGGTGGCAAGACAACAGGCAGAAACAGGCCCGCAGGCTTGTTTTCTCGTATATTCATAAAATATTTATAGAACGCGACAAAAAGCCCGTCCAGGGGTTGCTCCCAGGGAGGGGAAGGGGCATCGGACAGGAGGAGGTTTTCACTCTATTCTCTTCTGTACCTCTTAGAATAAAACTATTTAATAGAAAGAAAAACAGATCAACAAGCAGGTTCAGGGGAGGGGTCTTCTGGTCCCCCTCCTCGGGGTGTGTGTGTGTGTGTGTGTGTGTGTGTGTGTGTAGAGGACTCCAGAGTAAGTCAAGATTCTGCCAGTTCTAGAGTCTAACTTAAATCTGTGCCCAGCAAAGTGGTCAGAGAGGCGGGGCTCTGAGTGGGAAAACGCAGGGGGCACAAGGGGGGAGGGGGAGGGGCCTTGCGGGGCGGTAGGGGGTAAGCTCACCGGCCATCCTGTCCCGAAGATTGCGTGCGCCGCCTGCAGAGAGACGCAAGCGGGTGGATCAGGTGGGGGAGGCGCCCGCCCCGCCCCCGCCACGCGGACAGACACACCCCAGGCCCCTCACCGGTACCGCGGCTGCTCCGATGTCTCCGAGGGAGATCGCTCCGGGATGGAGAGCGACGTGGAGGACAGGGTTGTGGCGATGGAGGCGGTGGTGGCCTCCTCAAAGGACGGCGGCGTGCAGGGCAGGAGGTCGGGCCGGCCTGCGGGGAGGAGGCTAAGGGCGCTGCCGTTCCTTTGCAGCCCTTCCAGGCCTCGGGCTCCCCCTGCAGCTTGGCTCACCCTCAGCAACCCGTGCCCCGCCCCACCTGCCACCCAACACTCCACTCTGCTCCTGGGCTTTAAGAGGGTAAATACACTCGAACTGGCACAAAAGCTCCCAACAGCCCACTACTCTCAACCTATAACCTAAACCCTCCTCAGGCCCACAGGCCCTGCCCACCCGCCTGCCCCCCCCCCCACTTGGCTCCAACCACACAGGCCTCCCACTGTCCCTCTAGCCTACCAGGCCCTGTGCTACCCCAGGGCCTTTGCATGGGCAGTTTCTCCCTTCCTTGATACTATTCCCCCCAGCCTGTCTCTGCCTGGAATCTTTGACTTTTTAACTCTGGGAACTGGGAAGGACTTTCCAAAGTATCATGCCCAACCCCATTGAGTGCTTCGTCCCTCTAGGTCTCTGGACACCTGGTGATGGGGTGAGTCACCTCTTCAGGTGGCCCCTCCTCTGTTCAGCTCTCCCTCTGGCAGTCCCAGCTGCTCCCCCTCCCCACTTCCCGGAGGGCTGCAGACCTTGGGCTGGGATGAGGGGGTGACTATGACCCAGGCCCCTCCCATCCAGATTGACAGCTTCAGGAAACCCTTCCTCACACTGGGTTGCTCCCTGTATTCCCTCCCCTCTCAGCCCCCCAGGGACATCGCCTTTCTTTCCCCAGCAGCCCCCTTCTCTCTCCCGTCACCAAAGCACCTGCTCCCCAGCCTGCCCAGTCACCTTCGTCCTCCAGCGTGGGGTAGCTGCGGGCCCCCCGGAGGTCGTACTGTGTGTCCTCCCGCTCGCTGGGGATCTGGCTGGCCGAGAAGGCAGCTGTGGGCCCCAGGGGCTTGACGGCCAGCAAGGCACCACGGCCCTTCTTGGACGGTGAGGATTTCAGGGCTGTGGAGAGAGGTGGACTGGCACTTGGGGCAGCGTGGGAGCCCGGTGGCAGGACTGAGGCAGGGCCCCACCAGCCCCCATCCCTAGTCTGCACGAAAGCCTGGTTGGCCCCCCTTGAGGCCTGCCACCCGCACACATGGCCCCTGCTGCCCAGCCTCCCAGCCCAGCCCTCAAGCCTGGGCAAGAAGCAATATTCTTTGTGGAGAAAACCCTGTACTGCTTTCTACCCAGCTCTGCCTCAGGAGGTCCCAGGAGCCCCCTTTGTTGCAACCCACCCTGGCTGAGGCCTCTACTTTCAGACAACGGAGGCCTTGGGCCATGCAGGGCTCAGCACCAAGGGCCTGGCTCCAATCCAGGCAATGTGGCTCAGCCCCTCTGAGCCCCAGCATCCTCGTCTGCAGCAACAGGGTCAGACGAGGGGGGTGACCCCGTGACGCCGTCTGCACCCAGCCTAGCCCGTTGGTGACTGTCACCGTGTTCTCCCTCCTCTTCCTGTAAGCTCCGCTCCCAGGATGGCCAGCACAACGCCCAGCATACGGTAGGCACTCATTTCGCCTGGTGTCCCTGGAGGCTGGCATCCCCTCGGGACCACAGTGAGAATGACGCCGAGGGAAGGGCTCTAAGAAGCGGTACACTGATGAAGACGGACAACCCGCTCTCAGGAGACAAAGGCCAGAATTGTGGCGTTTGCCCATTTCCACGATGCCAATAATCCCACTGCCATCGATTTCAAGCTACTGGCTCGATGTCAGGGAATGTGGAGTCGTGTTGGCTCTGTGAGCCGGCTCCAGGTGACCGGGGCTGGGTCACCACCCACAGAGGCCTGGCCCAGGCTGGGAGAGCAGGTCCCACAACGGGCATCGGGCTGCCCTTGCTGCCCCTGTGGACCCACCTCCTGCAGTGTAAAGCCTGGAGAGGAAGGTGCACACTGAGGCCGTCCCCACGGATGCGTGCTGGGCCCCGGGCTGGACGCTGGGGACACAGAGTGACCAAGGCTGACAAGCATGCTGCCTTCTGGGCGCACAGGGAGTAGGGAGCAGATGGCAGACATGTGGACAGAAAGACCCTTCCAGGCAGCATGTGGGATCCCGGGCCCGGGCTGTGCACCAGGATCTGGGACTCGAGGCCCAGCACAGACGGGACCTCCCGAGGCCACCCACGGGGCACAGAGCACCCGCCTCTGCTTGTCCTGTGCCCTCCCTGACAATGCCCGGTCTGGCTGATGAGCGGCTGCCTCCGGGCCCGCCAAGGCTGTGTTTCCTTGGTGAGGACACGAGGCTGCGGGTGGCCCCCGAGGACCGGTGCAGGGCCGAACACACCTGTTGTGTGTGGAAACACATCTTGCCCTCACAGCTCTGTACAGACGGGGTAACTCGGGCATGGAGCAGGGCTTCCCCTGCTTGAGGTCACACGGGCAGGACGCAATGGGGCCAGAACTCAAGCTCAGACAGCAGGCCCGAGGCCCCGTGCCGGGCCCCAGGATGGTGGCGTCCTGACTACCCTGTTCTCTGGACCAAGTCCTTGACTGAGGCCCAAAGACGGCCACCCCGCCTCCCCGCTCCGCACCCTGGGGCCCTCCTGCCCAAAGGGCCTGGGAAGCTCACAGGAATTCTTCCGGAAGACCGTGTTGCTCATGAACTTGAAGAAGCGCTCCGCATAGAAGCTGGGCCGGTGGACAGAGACGGTGTCCTGGCAAGAGAAGCAGGGCCCGCGGGCAAGAAGGGCTGAGTGCCGCCGCGCCGCCAGTGTTCCCCGTGTCCGGAGACACGGAGGGCGGGGCACAGAGATGGGTCCGCGGCATGGGGCTAGCAGGTAATGGTGGCAGGGAGGGGCCTGGGAGGGACATTTCTTCATTATAAACCCACCTGTGTTTTTAATCTTTTGAGCCATGTGAATAAAACAGCAAGTGAAAGAAGTAAACGAATAAATATCAAAATAGTTCTCTAAAGCAGGGCTCGCCGGAGGACGGCCGAACACCCGTATTCTAAGCAATGTCTGGTGGCACCCAGCCACCCCTGCTCTGGGGACAAGTGGCAGCTGGTGTTGCTCAGTGCCAGGCAGACCTGACTGTGGCACTGCTCACCGGACGGTGACCCTGGGCAACGCACGGCCTCTCTCAGAGCTGCTTCCTCACCGGCGCGATAGGGCAGCTGGACACGGTGACACCTGCTGTCCGTACGGGAGGGGGCCCAGCACACAGTCTGTGCTCCGGCAATGTTGGGCCCCTAAAGGCGGGGACTCCTTGCTATTGCCCAGAGACCTTGCCTTCTATGGCACAGTGTCCCCTCGGCACGGTGAACACCATCCCGGGCACTGGGAGGCTGAGCCGCATCCCTGCCCCCAACCCCTCGATGCCAGGAGCTCCCCCAGGGGTGACGACCACAGACGTCCCCAGACATGGCCCGGGTCCTCCGCCCGCTATAATGTAACAGAACCGTAGGGACACACAGCTTCCAGAATGCAAACTACGTTTCCGTCCTCACTGCAACGAGGCATGACCGCAGGACCACATTCTGGCCAAGGGTGTGGGTGCCAAGGCGGGGACAGTTTCTGCCCTCTCCTTTCCTGGAGTGCCGTGGGGGACCAGCCACCTGGGCTGGGGGCTGAGGGCCACACCCAGAAGAACCTGGGCCTCTGCTGCATGGGCCAGCCGACCTGCCCCAGACTGCTCCCACCTGGTATGGTTACTTTGATCAACATCTGGGCCCCCAGGAGCTGAGCCAAAGCTTACTTTCAGAGATCGCAAGTAGCCTCCCCAGGACTTGGCAACTGTCCTGTCTGCCACGGATTCCTAACACCACGAAACGGCTTCCTGCTGACTGGCTGCCCCCTGGACCTTCTCGGTGCACTTTCTGGGAAGCTTCCATCTGGACCCTCTAAGCACTCTTTGAGGGGTGTCGTGAACACAGACTACGTGAACACAGACAGCCCTTAGCACTTTAGTAAGAATTGGTTTGAAGGGGGGCCATGGGAGGAGAGGCGTGCATCCGAGGCACGGCTGGACCAGGGCTGCCTGGGGCCCCCACGTGGGCTCTGTTTGCTCCCTAACAGCTGGTCCTCACGGTCTTTTATATTTGGAAATAATCCACCGCCAGTGTTCACACAGTGGCAGCACTGACAGGAAAAAGCGCATTCCAGGCTGTCCTCAAGCAGTGGAGACATTCTGAAGCAGGCCACCCGCCTCGTGGCAACGGGTCAGCGCTGCACAGTCGCGCCCATATGACCCCCTCCATATCGCAGCCCATTTCCAGAACGTTCCTTGCCTAGCTGGCCCCTGACATTCCCGGTCAGGCTGTCTTTGGGAACCCTTCCAACTCAGCTCGAGGGTCCTCTCCTCCAAGAAGCCTTTCTGTGCCCCTCACCAGGGGCGATCAGACCCCCTCACTGGAGAGCCTGCAGCCAGCTGCCTGTGCTTTCCCATCTGGACCGTGAGCCCGTGGCCTGTGACTGCTGGCTCCCAGGGCCGCCCGTTCCCAGCGGACGGTGGCTCCAGAAAGGAGGAAACACGTCTGCTGTCACGGCCCCAGAGATCGTCACGTTTGTGGACTAACGAATGGATGGACGATGCTCGACGCTCACCCCGTCGTGGACGAGAGCCTTCCAGGTATGTTCCAGTTTCTTGATGAACCTACAGGGAGAAGAAACACCTGAACCCCTGCCAAGCTTTCGGGCCCAGGGCTTCTCCGGAGGACACCGGGCCACCATGACTGCAGGTGCTCCTGGCACCGAGGGGGTAGGGGAGCCCCAGTCTAGAGGAACTGAGGCTGCCTGCTGCAGCCAGAGGCCACCTTCCTCTTCCTGTCCCTTTGTCCCCCTCTGGGCCTGCTGGCAGCTCCTACCACTGCTACTCTTGGAGAGGAAGTGAAGAGGCCACGGTGCTTGACCCCCTGTGGGGGACTGATGGCAAGCGCCTCCCAGAGTTCATCCTTCCCCTGTCCTCATGGCCTCGGCTGAGCCCTGGTCCTCTAAGCTGGAATTACGGCCCGGCACTGTGGCTTTAACTAGGCCCCTGCACACCTGGGCTGGGACAATGGTGCCTCCTCCAGGCAGACTTCCTGGACACCTCCTAGTCTGCAGCGGGGGAGGACCCTCTCCTCAGCACACACCCCCTTATGACACCCCCAGCCCCAGATGAGCTTGTGGCTGCCTTACACATGCTGGCCCACCCTCCTTGCCTCCACTCAGAGCCTCTGCAGACACCCAGGTTTGCTACTTCAAAAGCTTCTTAACCTCGCTCTAAATCAAGAGGGGACACCCCTGTAGCAGAGATCTGCCCTCAGGGAGGAAAACAGGCTGCGGACATTAGCGCTTGATGGGCAGGAACCACGTTCTGTATTTAGGAAAGAAAGACACGCGAGGAAGACATCACCCAGTGCCCAGTGGGCTTCCTAAGGGGGTGGACAGGAAGTGGGGACCGCCACGCCCACGACACCCTGTCATGTCTGGATTGTGCATAAGGAACACCTCCTACTCTCGGGATGAAACACTGATGGTTAAACCACGCTCACTGCCGAAACCTCATCGAGGACGAGCACGGGTAACGGGGTTGCCGACACCCCAGCTCCAAGCAGCAGGTAAGGCTTGCGTGTGTGCTCCTTGGGCTCTGCCACGCTCGAGACCACACAACATGAGGCTCCAGCCACGAGCATATATTCTTGCCCATCGTAGGAGCGGTCCGGGGATGCCGCGCCTCGTGGCTCCGTTTAGCCCAGCGCTCGGCACACAGTAGGTGCTTAACAGACACCCACACCCACAGCAGCTGGATGGAAGATGAGCTGGCAACACCCCAGCCATCGCCCAGGCCCCATGCCAGCCTCAACCTCTATCTGAAGGAAGCTCTCATCACATTCCTAGCACAAGTCCTGAAGGTGGCGTCACCTGGTTGGGGACCAAACGCCTCCCTTTAGGGCCAGGGCAGCCAGTTGGGAGCCTTCCGTGGGGGGGGGGGGGGACAGGGCGGGGTATGACTAAGGAAGTCTTGAAAGTAGAAGGCACACTGCTTCTGTGAGGAAGCCAGTGCATCTGGGGAAGGGGGAGGCAGGCAGGGGGAGATGGGGGGAGGCAGGGGAGGGGAAGTGGATAGTGGGGAGACGGGGGAGGGAGGCGGTGGGGGGGCATGCAGGGGAAGATGGGGGGAGGCAGGACAGAGGGGAGGTGGGGGAGGGGGGAGGCAGGCACGGGGAGATGAGGGGAAAGGCAGGGCAGGGGGGAGGTGGGGCGGGCTCCCACCTGTAGGACTGCAGAATGTCAATGATGCCAATATGTAGCAAGAGACGCTCCCCTCGGCCGTTCACAGCGGGAATCCCGCCCATCCTGGGGAGAGAGGGGGAGAGCGCCTTCAGCACCCCACGGAGCTGTGCCACACCGGCCAGGGGGCGGGGGCACCAGGGACTGGCCCTGCCAGGAGCCCTCCGCTGGGGAGCCCCGGAGGAGCCAGGGCCCACATGCTCCCTGCAGGAGGCAGTGCAGCTGGGACTGGGCCACTCTCCACTCCTCTCCGACACTCCACACTCCACTCGAAGCTGGAGGCTGGAGGCTGCCGAAGGGCCCGGCACCCACAGGCCTGAGTGCACGCGCACACACACCCATGCACGCCCATGCACACGCTCAGCCTGGGCGGGGCCACCAGGGCTTGTGGGTGCCGCCCGGGGAGTTAGTGGCTTCACTCAGCCCCAGGCCCACCAGGCCCACACGTGCCTGGCCCAGCATGGTTAGTGAGGTCACACAAGGCAGCGACTGTCCTCAGGTCACCAACGACCCCAGACCCGCCAGGCCCAGGCCCCGCAGGCTCTGCTCACGGCACTCCACGCACTGCTGAGCTCACCTGCGCACCCCGCCATCCCCTGCCAGGCCCCGCGCAGACCCTACAAACACCAAGACGGTGGGAGGTCGGGCCAGCTGCGCCAGGCCTTCGCAGCTCCCTGCCCGCCCTGTGGGGGCCTGGGGCTCTGCTCCTGCCCTGGCCCCCGCAGCCGCTGGCCTCGTGTGAACACCAGGCCAGGGGCAAGCCTCTCGGCCCCACCAGCTGGCTGTGCACCCTGGACAGCTGCTTCTACCTCCGAACCCCCGTTTCCCCAGATGATGGGAGTCACGCCTCCTCCTCCTCCTGGCCCCCCAGACTGGTCCCCAGCAGGTCAGTGTGTGGTGACAAGAAGTCAATCTCGACAGCCACCCACAGCGGCAGTTCCCCCCCGAACTACTTCCACGAACGCTAAATGATATCCGGGGCCGTCTGTGGTCCTCACGACTGGGGGTGTTCCCAGCATCAAGGAGGTGGGGGCCAGGGATGCCACTCAGCCCCTCAGGGCCCAGGACACCCCCACAGAGGACGACCTGGACCAGTGTCCGCAGTGCTGGGAGCGGGGAGGGGGCACCCCATGAGTCTGTCTCCCCACCCAACCTCGAGCCCCCATGGCAGGACCGGTCAGCCCACTGAGTCTCTGAGCCTCGGGCCTCATCCTCCATCACAGCGGCCTGTTCTCCCGGGGGCTGTGGGCCTGGCACCCTCGTCCCCAGCGCCACCACCTTCGTCAACACCTTCCCGGCTTTGCGGTGGATGGTGGTCCCCGAACCCGTTCAGGGCTCCGGGATGTGGAGGGGGCACCTGTGTTCCCCACACGGATGGCAACGGCCTCAACCTGCTGGCAGATTAATCTGGAATGCCCCGGTCATCACACAGCCGGGTGTCTGTGTGTCCACCCGCGTGACCCTCGTGCAGGCGGGCAGGCACCACTGCTCCTATGCAAACCAGGAACCGGCTGCCGACCTTCTCTTGCCCTCCCGGCCAACCCCCCACCCCCACCCGCCTCACACCTGGCACGGGGTGCGGGCGGACGAGCCGGAAGCCCCGCCGGCCCTGCGCCACCTACGTGTCGTCCGACTCGATGGCCTCCCCGCGCGCCGCCCCGCCCTGGATGGACTCCATGGCCGTGGAGTAGAGCGCCTTCTGGCCGAGTGGCCGCTTTTCGTCCGCGGTGCTCTGGGCACCCTCGGCCTGCCGCTCGCGCTCCTGCTGGTCGATGTTGTGCACGCCCAGCAGCAGGCTGTAGTCCATGATCTTGAAGCTCTCCAGCACCTGCCGGGGTGGGGTCAAGAGGTCACGCTCTCCGTCCTCCTGCCCCACCCCGGCCCTGTGCGGCCCCCGAGCTGCGTCTGGTCTGTGCACACTCAGTCCCCACAGACACACGGGGGCCTGTCCTAACCCCCATTTCACAACGTGGGGAGGAGACCAAGGGGCCGGGGGCCCAGGCCAGGCGCTGGGCAAACAGCACCTGGGGGGCGGCATC
This sequence comes from Ursus arctos, assembly GCF_023065955.2. Classification (NCBI taxonomy): domain Eukaryota; kingdom Metazoa; phylum Chordata; class Mammalia; order Carnivora; family Ursidae; genus Ursus; species Ursus arctos. Next base: position 14,590,237 of record NW_026622808.1, read on the forward strand.
TAACCGGAGGCCAGTCCGCCTCTCGGAGCCCGGACAGGGCATTTCCTTCCTCCCGACAGAGCTCCCTCCTGCCTGGCAACAGTGGAGGGGCCCGGGACCCCTCCTGGCCCCGAGGTCTCTGACTCCTGGGCTCAGGCAAGCAGGTCCTGAGAGGTCTGGGGGCCCGTCTAGGGAGGTCAGGCAGTTTTCGAAGAGGCCAAGGAGCCAGGGGTGGTGGGCTGAGAGGCCAGAGCATGGAGCAGAGGGCTCTGGAAGGCCCAGCCCCACACCTGCTGGGCTGGGGGCCTCCAGCAGGGACGCCCCTCATCTCTAGAGGGGCAGGCACGACACCCCGGGCTGCACGGGTGGAGGAGACGGCGAGGACACGCCTACAAGGTGGGCCGTGGACCTGGGACTCATGCAGCGCTCGGTTCCTCCAGCGTCCGCGTGTTACAGGGGGGACAATGGAGGCTCTGAGAGACGAGGGCCCCTGAGCCCGCCGTGCTCGGCCACGGACTCTCCCGTGCACGGGGGTCACATGGGCACCACGGCCTCACCAGGCAGTCCCGCTGCAGCGTCTTGACGAGCGCGGAGAAGGTGTCTGCATCGAGTAGGAGCCCCTCGGGCATGTCCTGGATGAAGTCCAGGTCCTTGTAGGTGGGGATGCTCTTCTCCTTCTCCTTCTTGCTGGCCCGCCGCTTGTACGTGGAGCCCTTGAGGTCGAACTTGAGGTGCATCTTGACGACACGCGGCAGGACGTTGTTCATGACCACCACACGGATGTTCTTGCCGCCCGACTGCACGCAGTACAGCCCGTAGAACTTGGGCAGCAGCGTCCTCGGGTTCTGGTTGAGGTTCTGGGGGGCGGGGAAGGGGACAGGGTTGGAGGAGCGCGGCCGCCACGGCCGCCACCTCGCTCTGCCCGGGAGCCGCCCTCGGGAAGCCCTCCCTGACCACCTCCCTCCCGGGCCGGCCCCTCACTCTGCCCTCCCAGCATTCTGACGTGAGCCAGGATCTGTCTCCCCAGCCTCAACACGGGATGCTCCAGGAGGGCCTACGACGGAGGTGTCAGGGCCAGACCCGGTGTCTCACTTGCCCGCCCCAGGGTGACATGGGAGCCCGGCCTCCTGGCACCATCCAGGGCAAGGATTGGCAAACTCTGGCCGGAAGGCCAAGTCCAGCCACCCTCTCGTCCTCACACGCCCAGCCACAAGCTAAGAACGGCTCTAAGTTATGAAAACGTTGCGGGGGAAAAAACAGAAAACTACATCTTGTGACAGGTGAGGATTCCGTGAGGTTCACGTTTCAGCATTAAGTGAAAGCTCACTGGCGCTGGGCCAGGCCTGCCCACTCCCTTGAGGCCCACGGGGGCCTTCCTGCTGCAACGGCGGGGCTGAGCTGGGCAGGGAGAGGCTCTGTGGCTCTTTACAGAGAGCCTGCTGACCCCCGACCTAGGGGAGCCAGGGCCGCCCCAAGCATCATGCGCTACAGATGAGATGCCCCAAGAGCAGATGGGTCACGGTCCATGCAGAGCTGCCCAGAAAGGCCCAGCCCCACCTCCGCCAGGTGCCAGGCTGGGCTCCGCAGGGCAGGTGGGCACTCGGGTGGAGCCCACCCCCGTCCATGCCAGCCGCAGGACCCTGGCCATCTGGGGGATGGAAGTCTGAGGCTCCCACGTCCACCTCCGCCCAGAGGTCTATCGTGCCCTTTCAGGTTGTGAGTCACACGGGGAATGGGAAGCACCCAGCAGTTGGTCCTTTGTGACACGCCAGCTGGTGGCCCTCCCCCCTCCCCCATGCCTGAGTCACCAGCCCCACGAGACACGATTTCTGGGATCCGTGACTCAGGGGTGTCGGTGGGGGCAGGGGATGCGGAGTGAGGGTGGAACGGGTGCTCAGCCCCCCATGCCCCACCCGGCCCGGGGAAGGCCACGAGGGCCCGGATGGCCATTCCTGCCTGCCGTGTGGCGGGGGGACCTTGTGAAGGGACCCCAAGGGTGAGGCTCAGTGACCCAGCAAGGCTGTCCGGGGCCTGCCCAAGAGGCGGGGTGGTGCCCTGGGGACTCCTGGGCTCCGTGTGCCCGAGCCCGGGAAGGGAAAGGAGCTGGGGGCGGGGAGGACTGCGGGTGCCGCAGGGAAGGGCCCCTCACCATGTAGTAGCCGGGCAGCAGCTTCTGCAGGAACTCGGCCTCCTTGTGCATCACCGTCTTGATGATGAACTCATCGTCGCTGGTGACGTAGAACAGTGAGCCGCTGGCGCCGGGGTTGGACAGCTCGATCAGCGGCTCGTTGCACAGCGAGTACTGGGGGGGCAGTGAGTGGGCAGGTGGGTCGCTGACACCCCACGGGCCCAGCGGCTAGTGGACAACTCTGGAACAGGTCACTGTCAGCGTCCTTTTACAGGTGAAGAAGTAAGCTCAGAGAGGGAGACTGACGTGCCCGAGGCCACACAGCACAGATTTGAACCCTGGGCTAGCCGCCAGCCTGGGTGCTCATCTCCTGGGGCCCGGTCCCTCTCCAGTTAGTAACAGACTCCCAACTGTGTTGGGGTGCTGACACATCCGGCCACCGCTCACTTGCCAACCTCCCCCACAGCTAGGTGAGGCCACAACGGTCAACCCGGCTCACGAGCTGTCTGGAGAAGCTGCTGAGGGACTTCAGGGAAGGCTCCCTGAATGGGTGACAAAAGCTGGTGCCCCCTGACTCTGTGCCCTCCCCTCCATCCCATCTATTTCCACCTGGAATGTCGATGTGAGGGCTGGAACCCTAGTCACCACGCTGGACCACAAGGTGACCTCTGGTCCAGGGGCTGTGCACCAGAACAGCAGAGAGAGGGGGAGCCTGTGTCTCTGGGGAGCAGCCCCCACCCTGCACCTGGCACCCCCGCCTCTCTTCCCACTGACATCTGCTTCCCCTCCGTGCTTGCTGCCATCTGCCCCACATGCCCTCCCCAGTAATGTGCAGGACATTCTGTGGACGCAGGGATTTATCTGGAGGGTTTTGTTCATGGAGGGTCCCCAGCACCTCGGACAGTGCCCAGCCTACAGTCAGTGCCTAAAGGCCAGGCGAAGGAGGGGAGAGCTGGGCCCTGCAGGCTGCTCTCCTGGGCCTTTTCAGCTAGTGAGCCAATGAAGTGCTTTTCAGGATGAAAGCTGTTTGTTTGCGTTGGTTTCTGTCCCTGGCGCCCCCCCAGAATCCTGACTGAGTACCACTGGTATACAGCATGGATGAGGCCATGGCACGTTCCCCGCTGGGCCAAGGGCACCAGCCCACCACACGGCAGCTGCCCAGCAAACATCTGCGGAATGACCCTGTGGGTTGCTGAAGTGTAACACGGGGGCCAGCAGATGGTGGGGGGAGGGGAGCGGACACAGGTGAGAAGCAGGGACGCGCCCTCTCCCGTGGCTGCCACGAGTGCTGCCCACCCACAGCCACGAGGCACCAATACCTACAGAAACACAGAGGCCCACGCCCAGGCTGCCCCTGCTCTTCCTCCTCACCCCCCACCCGCTCCTAGAAGGAAGCAGCGAAGGGCGTGCAGGGACCCTGTGGGGGCTGGTGTCCACAGGCCCCGGAGCCCACGGCTACCCCAAAGGCACTACAGCCGACCCCAGCTGGCAGGAGAGGGGAAAGTGCTGAGAGAAACGAGCGGTGAAAGGGGAGTGTGTGGCTTTGTACAAAAGAAGTCTGTGAGCAGAGAAGGTTCCAGAACCACACGGCTAACAGCAGCTGCCCCCAGGGAGTGACCTAGTCAAGGTATGGGGTCAGGCCTCACGGGGCCCTGGTTGCCGAGGGTGAAGTGGTGACATGTGTGGACCACCCAGCCAGGTGACCAACGGACGGGGTGGGGTCACGGGCAGACGACCACAGATGTGCCCCCTTTCTCCCTCCGAGCCCAGGGGGGCACCTGTGGCCCGAGGCCAACTGACTGCAGCCCCCGCCCTGCATGTGCCCCCTCCCCCGGCTCCCTCGCTGCTGTGCTGTCCGGGGCAGAAGCCAACACAGGACAGCCCAGCTCTCCCAAACAGTGACAGTGGATGCACCCCTGAACCTGAGGACCCGCGGCAGCGGCCAGAGAAGTCTCTGGAGCCAAGGTGGTACCCATGGCGCCCGGGGACCCCTCGGGAAGACAGAGGCACCCCGAGGCGGCAGAGCTGACAAGTGGGGACAACCTAGCCGTGTCTGAGATCCCCAGCCCTGCCTCAGGAGGGCCTCTCGGTTCCACAGGGCCTTGTCACCCCATCATGGCAGCAAGGCGTGTCTTCAAGAGGCCAGAGGACATCTAATGAGCACCCACTCAAGGCCGAGACAAGACCTCGGCCATCTCTGTGTGTCCGCTCTGGGGCCAGCACACGCCAGCTGGTGTCCACTCCCCGCAAATGGGCACGGAGGCCAGATTACCACTGCTACGGCTAATGCCACAGGCCTCCGCTCTACCCGTGAGACCTAAAATCTAGGTCGCCCCGGGGGTTGTTTCCATTCTAGAACCACCAGGCTGTCTTCACTCTGATAAGGTTGCAAGACCACAGGGAAGGTCAGTGGGGGAAGCCGTGGAGCCTGCCACAGATGCTGTGGTCCGAGGACCAGGCCTTGACCTTGGCAAGGGGCGCCGGGACAGCTGGCGAACCCCTGGCCGAGCAAGAGCTGTTTCCCTGGGGAAGGACATGTCCGTGGCTCAGGGCACGAGCTTCTGGGGACCAAGAACCCAGCGGGAGCGCGCAGCCGAGGACCGCCCAGCACACAGGGAATCGAGTCGCTGCGGGTGAGGATCAGCAGCACCACAGGCCCCAGGGACAGTGGACAGTGGTGGGATCGGGTGGGCTAGACCCGACGGCTACGGACGTGCTCTCGTGCCCGGCTAAGACTTCCCGTATACAAAGTCGCCAAACAGCGACCAGACCTTCCAAAAGTGCAGACCGATCCCCCGTCTGCACATGCGCTGTAACTTCCAGGAGCCCGCTCATGCGTTGTGAGATCAAAGGGTAGGGCCTAGGTTTTGATTTTTCTAATTTGAGAGACTAAAACCACACCAGAACTGGAGGGGATGTGCTGAGCTGGTCCCCACGACCCACCTCCCCTCGAATGGAGGCAGGACCTGTGAAGCGGCAAAGGTGACAGGACAGTCCTGTTGCTCACGCTTGGAGGAAGAGGCCTGCAGGGCAGGAATGGAGGGCCCGGCCGCCAGGCGGGGAGTAGCGTCCCGCCCGTGACATGGGCTTGGAGGCTGACCGGCCCCCAGGCAGGTCCCCCTGAGGCTCTGGCCCCAGCCCCCCCTCCACTGCAATGCTGAGCAAAGAACCCGGCTGAGTTGCACCCGAATTCCTGACCCACAGAAACCGCGAGGTAGCAGATACCCGTCTCCCTGAACTTGTCACGTGGCGGCAGGTGACTGACTACTGCTCTTACCAAGTAATCATCCGGTCGGATCCCGAAGAGCTCCCGGAAGTAGCGGAAGGCGACGGGGGCGTAGGTCTTGAACCTGAAGTCCTGGAAGTGGTGGGCAGGGGTGAGGTTGCTGCCTTCGCTGTGGAGTAAGGAGGGAGAGAGGCCTGTAAGGGGCGGTGACTCTGTGGGCACCTCTGCCACTCCCTGTGACCCTCAGCGGCACAACCTTCCTGGGCCCAGTGCAGCGCCCAGCGGCTGAGCTCCCACGCCCCCCCTAGGTGGGCAACCCAGAAAACGGCGTGGGGCTCCCCAGGGACCAAAGGGCATGGCCGGCCTCGGGGGGTGTCCCAATGTCCACTCCCGCCCAGAGTAAGTTCACTACCAGCCTCTCTCAAGGCTAGGTGCGGTCACGTGCTGTGCTCAGCCAGTGAGCTATGGGCAGAGCAGAAATACCACGTGTCCTTTCTAGGTCCTGCCCTCAGAGGTCCTCCCTTCCCTCCTGTGGCTGGAACGCAGATGTGATGGCAGGATCCCAGGCAGCCACCTGACAGCACTGGCTGGAAAAGCTGCACAGGAGGATGGTGAAGCCACTAGAAGGAACACGGGACCCCAACACCAGGGAGCTACCTCATAGCCCTGATTGCCTAGCAGTGTTCTTCACGAGAGAGAAAAAGAAACTTCACGTTTTCTTTTCCTGTTTTCTTAAAATCACTGTTATATTGCATCTCTCTAGCTCAGCAGAGCACCGACAGCATGACTGATACAGGGTCGGACCTCCAAGCCAAGAAGATGGCAGGAGAGGCTCATGCTATTTCCAGCAGAGAAGGGAGCTCAGGAACAGCAAAGCTGTCGGGCACCCCAACAGCGGCTCCGTGGCACAGGGCCTGGGCCTACCTGGGGAAGAAGATGCTCTCCACGACGTAGAAGTCCTGCATGAGCACGTCGCGCTCTGGCTTAGAGCTCAGATTGCCCACAGTGTAGCCGATGCCCAGCTGGATGGCCCCCTTCAGGGTGGAGGAGGTGGTCTGCGGGAAAACCCCGCTGCATCAAGACCCTCGGCCCCCAGGGTGACAGGCAAAGGAGAAGCCCCCCAGGGCAGGAGGTCAGGGCACATGTCCAGCCTGCAGCTTGACCCTGGCACCCGTCAGCGTCACGGGGCCCTGGGGGACCTGCCCAGTACTTGTCACAGATGTGCTGGCCCCTGGGCTGTCACAGAGCTCACACAACCACACAGCAAGGAGGTGCCTGGCTGAGACTCAGTACCACCTCACGCAGCCCCAAGGCCTGTTTTCCGTCAAGGTTCTAGAAGGTTCCAACTTCTCAAAACTGTCCCGACTCAGCAAGGGTGTATCTACTGTCAGGATTTTCTTTTGGGGGGAACATAAATTTAGAGTGGCATCCAAACTTCGTTTCTGTAACCCCGGGTTCCTTCTACCCACTCCCCTGGTGATTTGCATTGTCACACTAGGCAAGTGACACTACTGCTCTGTGCCTCAGTTTCCCCACCCATAGTTGGGCATGGAGACAGTGGTACCAGCCAACCTGGGGCTGCCAGGCGTCAGATGGCCTAAGCCACGGAGGCTGAAGCCTGCCCTCACTTGAGAAGGAGGGGATAGGAGTGACAGCAAATGGGGACAGGGCGTCATTCTGGGCTCATAGAAATATTCTAAAACTGACCGTGGTGATAGCTGGACATACTGCAAACACGCTTGAAGCCCTCTAACTTGGAAAAGGTGAATTACACAGTGCATCCATGACCTCTCAGCCAACTGGTATGTTAGGAAGTGCTCCCCGTGCCCTACCTGGCCTGGCCTGGCTTCACCCGGGCTTCCCAACAGCTCAGCCCCACTTTCCAAGGCAAGAAAGGAGAACTGCGTTTCCCTCTTCCTCAGAGAGGTCAGTAGGGCCGGAGGAGCTGGGGGCTTGGCCAGGGTTGCCGGTGACTCCTGCAGCTGTGGAGCACGGCGCCCGATGCCTGTGACGTTCGCAACAGGCAGTAAGGACCTTGCTGGGACCAGGGGCCTAGCATGGAAGGGCCTGTCCTGAAAGCCTCTGCCTCCAGCCAGACACGAGCCCAGAGCATGCCCGAGCCTGTGTGGGGGCCCCGGGATGGTGGGGAGCCCACCCCCACCAGCTAAGGGCAGAGGAGAACCTTCTTGTAGGTGGTCTCGCCAGAGGCGTCCACGCCCCGATGACCCAATTTCTTCCCGTGGCCAGGACCCGGCTGTCCAGTCATCAACGGGGCCTGGAGAAGAGGAAGCAGGAAGCATTGAAAATCAGCAAGGAGGCGCCGCTGGGCCAGAGTGCTCTGGAAATCCTGACCAGACGGGCTGAGTCAGTGTCCTGACAAGGCACGTGGGGCAGGGACTGGTGTGGGCGGGCTCCAGGGCAGAGCGGGTGGCCTGTCACCCGCAGGGGCCACACGGCCCAACTCTGCACATCCAGAAGGGCCCACACCCAGACCGGGACTTCCGGCTCCGAGAGAAAAGCAGGAAGATCGGCAACCACAGCCCTCCTGCGTGCGTGGGGAGCAGGACCCTAGTTTCAGGGTCTCCCCTGGCACTGCTGACACTGGGCCGGGTCACTCCCTAAGGCCCCCACCCCTCAGTGCAGCCTACCCCGTCACGACAACCACAGATGTTCCCAGACATCACAGTGTCCCCTGGGGAGGACTCACCCAGCTGAGAACCCTGGGCTGGAATGACTGTGAACTGAGGGGAGAGGTCCACTGGCCTGGGCCCTCTATGGGGACAGCCGTGGCAGGCGTTACAAACTTGCGTGGGAGGGACTCCACGGGGGAGCGTGGTGGAGGGGGCCCAGGCTCCAGGCCCAGGCTGGCCAGCAGAGGGAGCTGGTGCCCCTCCCGGGGCTGGACTGTTACTGACATTCAAACATCTCCTGTGCACCAGCCACCGTCCACATAGCCGGCGCAGCCCTTCCGGCCTCCAGCTGAGATGTTCATACCAGCCCAGACCCACACGGCCTCTCAGCCATGTGTTCCGCACAGCGGCCACCAGGGGGCAGGCTCTCCTCAGCAATCGGAAAGCACCGCCCCTGCTCTGCACCCCTCGCTGACTCCCCACTGCCCTGTGCTGGACACCCTCCAGGAAAGCCCTCCCCACAAGGATCCCACGTGGCAGGTGGCATCCCGGGGACATGGATGATCGGGGCCGGGAGGCCGGTGCAGGCACAGGGATGCCACACCTGGGCATCTCCTGGAACGCGGGGCTCACGGCCACACTCCCACAGGCTCCTTTCAGGACCAGGGACAGTGCTGACCCCACCTGCTACCCCAGCGGGAGGGCAGCCCAGGGCCCACGGGGCGTGGAGGTGCAGCGGGCGGGGGGGGGGGGCACCCCCAGGAAAAGCTCTCTGGAACGCGACAGGAAGATGCGGACAGCTGTGTGGGGACCGGAGGTGGGGGGCTACACTGAAGGTGCTACTAATCGCGTTTCAGGCACCGCCCCGCGGCAGCACCTGACCAGGTCTCCTGGGAACTCCCCAGGGACCCACACTTGCCCGGCTTCCTTCCCCCCTCTCCGGCCCTCGGTCTCCTGTCCCTCTGCCCTCACCATCCAGGCCGGGTCCTCACTCTTCCCAGCCCACCCGCTCCCCTTCCTGAAACTCAAGACGCTGGCAGGACTGAGGGAGGGGCCCAGGGAGACGCAGTGAGCCACCAGACCCACAGGACACTCACCTCCGTCGGGACCATCTTCTTCTGGGCCAAGCCTGCGGGAGAGAAGGGAGAGGCTTCAGCCTGGAGACAGGGGTGGCCTGCCCTGCCTTCACTGCACTCAGGTGCCCGTGACCTCACTCAGCTCCCCAAGCCCCTATGGAGGGACGTGAGGACGTGGGGTGCGAGGTGGGCAAGGTGCCGACCCACCACCGACCCCGAAGACGTCAGGTCCCCAATGGCAAACGACTGGCTGAACTGACCAAGTGCTGTCTACACCCGCAGGCAGGAGCAAGGTTTAGCCAGGAGATGCTCAGGCCGTGGGGGAATCAGGCAACCCATGGGGTCCGTGGGAAGGGGCCAGGCACCCGGGGCTGGAGCCACGGCTCCCTGGCTCCTGTCCACAAAGTGCCCCGGGAGAGCTGCTCCCCATGGAAGAGGCTCACAGGGAGGGAGCAGGACGTTTTCGTCTCAGGATCCTTCCCTCCAATCCCGGCTCCCTGTGAGAAGGCCAACCATTGCCCTCTCTGAGCCTCAGCAGCCTCACCCGGAAAGCAGGCTTCTGCTGAGGGCTGTCTGTCCAATGAGTCTGGATGGCAGATATACCCGGCCCCCTGCAGATGATGGGCTTTGCAGGTGGGAGCAAGTCAAGGCCCCGAGGTGGGGGTGACCCTGGGCTCCGGGGGGCCCTGGCATCCTCATGAGGTCCTCACGAGAGGGAGGCAGAGGGAGGGAGCCCCAGAGATGGGCAGACCCCGCACTGCTGGCGGTGAGGATGGAAGGGGGGCTGCGGGTCAGGAAGAGGCAGGAGCCAGGTCTCCCTGGGGGCCCAGGGACACCAGCCCTGCCTGTGCCTGGGTTTAGCCCATGAGACCCATTCTAGGCTTGCAACTCCCCGAGCATGCTAAGAAACGCGTGTGGTTTCAGATCGAGCTGTGGCCACGTGCCACAGCTGTAACAGAAGCTCACACACTGGGGCTCTACCACGTGTCAGGCCGGCCGGAAGGCAAGGGGCGACCAGGACAGGCAAGGCCCTCATCCTCAAGGGCTCACAGTTGGGGTGGGGCCCAGAGAAGGGCCTGGACAGTGGAGTGAGTGCCAGGAGGATGGCTTTGGGGGAGGGGTCAGGTCAGCAAGGGAGGCCTTGGGCTTTCCCCCCAGGGAGGTGGGAGCCCTGGAGGGCTGTGGACAGAGGATGGAAGGACCTGAGGCAACTGCTCACAGGCGCCTTCAGGTGGCCGCTGTGGGGAAGGGCGGGAGGATGGTGAAGGCAGGAGCCTGGGACCAGGGTGGACGGGAGGGTTCTGGTCGTTCTGGTCCCGGTGGGAGAGGATGGGCTGGACCAGGTGCAGGCAGAGAAGGGAGAGGGGTGGGCAGATTCCAGACAGGTCTGAAGCTAGGACAGACAGACTCTGCTCACTGGAGACAAAGAGAAGAAAAGCAGAGAGTCAAGAATGACTAAAGATTCTGACTGAAGCAGTTAACAGGACAGGGTGGCCTCAGCCAAGATGAACGACAAGGCAGGAGCAAGTGTGGGGGACAGTTGGGTGCAGCGTGGCCAAGCTGCATGTGAAATGCCTGGGAGCCCCCCCCAAAGAGACCTCCAGGATCAGCCGGACCCCCAAGTCTGGAGCTCAGAGGAGGGCGGGCTGGAGACAGGACTGTGGGCATCGTCCCACCATAGACAGGGGAGGAAGTGGACGAGGCTGCCCCAGGAGGGGAGCGGGCGGAGAGGGAAGAGGCCTGAGGACCCAGGCTGGGCACTGGGGGAGGCACCACAGGGCCAGGGGAGCAGGAGTCCCAGGTGAGGGGGCCGGGGTCGTCTCAGGCTGCTCCACTTCTAACACCAGGTAGGGCCAGAGGCTGGGGACTGGGGAGTGAATGTTTATGGGAATGGGGTTTCCTTTAGGGGGATGAAAATGTTCTAGAATCAGTGTGGTAAGTTGCACCACATCGTGAATACATGAAAAACTAAACTGTAAGCTTAAAAATGTGAATTATGGTGTATGAATTATACTTACGGAAAAAATGAATCTAAGAGGACCCCGAACCTTGGGTAAGCCTGGGGCCAGCAGGGTGGAGGACGGGTGTCCTCTTTCAGCCATAACCACCACTGCCCTGTGCCTCAGCCAGATGCCGGCGACGGTCCAGGCAGGGAAACAGGCTGGGTGAGCAACTGGCCGATGCCAGGGTCACAGCTGCAGGGCTCACCAGAGGACACCCCAGCCAGAGGTCAAAGCCGACAGACCAAGGCTGGTCACTTGCCCAAGGCCCCAAGGGTGAGCCTGGGCCCATCCTGAGGCTTGGCCAGAGGCGAGCAGGTAGCAGAAGGTGCTAGAAAGCTGACATAATATTTGTTGGTTTTATGTCTGGTGTATGGGGGGAAGAAGAGAGAAGGAAAGAGGCCGTGGTAGAGCAGGCAGAACATTCTAGACTTGGCTTGGGGGCCCCTGGCATTCCCCTTCCTGGCCAGCCTGGGGCCTCTGGGCCCAGAGCCCACCCAACTGTGCCCACCGGGGACTTCTGCAGCCCCAGCCCGAGGTCCGGGCCTCCCCGCACACACCGCTCCACCCACTTCCGAGTTATCCCAGCTTGTTGGCAGTGGCACCCTGCGCGCCCAGGCCAAGTCACCACCAGCGTCCAATACAAAGTCCTGCCCAGGTCTGTCCTGCCTGGGGACCCCTCAAGGTCATCTGCGTCATGCCTGGGGTCCCCACGACGACCACGCTCCTCCTGCCTGACTCACACGCTGGCTAATAAAAGGGAGAGACGCACCCTCCCACCCAGAAAATGCTGGACTCTGTGCCAGAAGGGGCCGCAGCAAGGCTACACACGGGCCTCGGGTGAGGGGGTGGGGGTCCACCTGCCCCACCACAGCACGATGCCCGCGAGCGACCCCAAACACCTGGCCCCGGGCCCTCGAGGGCCTGCGCGAGTCTTCACAGGGTGGTGGCTGCTCAGGGCGAGTGGGCTGCTGGAGGTCAGGCACGGCAGAGGCCACGGCATGCGGTCGAGCTCCTCCCAGTCCAAGAGGTGACCCATTCTCTTCTGAACGAGCCACCCCATTTTTGAGGAAATTAAGTTTTAAAAATAGCCTGGGGAGGGAGAGACTGTGCCAGCCTGGGCCACGACCTGCCCCAGGACACAGCTGTGCCAGCCGCTGGGCAGAAGGCAGGGGGCGGCAGGGCCCAGACTGTTCGGGTGAGGGGGTGACCCCCTGCGGCCCCTGCTGTGTGACCTCAGGCAAGCCCCTCCACCTCTCTGAGCCACTCTCCTCCGGTCTCTCTGTGCCCCTGCAGTGACCAAAGCTAGGGCTCCAGAGCTGGGACCCCTCTGCCTAGCCCCCCACCCCGCGCCACCACTGGACCCTGCCACAGGCTGCTCTGATCACTTCCGTGGGGGTGACCTCACAGCCACCACAGAGCTCCCGAGGGACCGACCGGACCGCCTCCTCATGCTCGCTCCCTAGGAGCAGGGCCAAAGCCCGGCACCGCCCCCCCCTCCCCCGCCCCCGAGGTACCTGCTCCCTCCTCCTGGCCTGCGGCCGCTTCCACCGCAGCCCTTCCCTGTTCCACGTGCTGGCCTCCGGCCTTTACCCCGGCGACTTCTCACTCAGTGACCGCTGCCCCACCCTGCAGAGCTGTCCTGTCCCTCCCAGCGACAACGACACCTGAGGGAGGAGGGGCCTCCTCCCTCAGGGCTGGGCCTGCCCTTAGTAGGCACCTAATGTTTGTCGACTGACTGATGGACGGACGGACAGACACCCTTTCCTCTCCCCTCTGCACACATGTGAGCTGCAGCAGGAGCTTCTCCTCCACATTTGCTTGATGGGGAAACTGAGGGAGGACAGGGCTCAGGAAGGACTGTGGGCCCCAGGACCCAGGGAGGAGCCTTACCACCTGTCCTTCAGCAGAATCACCCACCTCCACCTGTACAATCCATCCAAAAGCTGCCACTGTCCCTGACCCTCTTGGCCCATCACCTGGACCAGCACAGTCCCCTCCACCCCGTCTCCAGTCCCGCCCTCACCCCCCAGGCCATCCTCCCCTCAGCAGCCACCAGAGGGCGCCCATGCGCACCAACATCAAGTCCCGCCTTCCTCTGCCCACAGCCCTCCAGGGCTCCCACCTCCCTGGGGGAAAAGCCCAAGTCCTCCCTGAGGTCCCCAGGGCCCTGCACAACCTCCCTGTCCCCTCCTCCCTCTCCCCACTCTGCTCCAGCTACACAGTCCTCCTTGCTGTTTCTCCTACATGCCTGTGTCCTCCCCAGGGCCCTTGCAGAGGTTGCCCCACCGAACACACACCTGAAACGCCACTCCCAAGACACTTGCATGGTTTGCTAACTTGCTTCATCTGAGACCTGGCTCAAATGTCACCCCCTCTGAGGTGTCCCCCAACCACTTCACCCAAAACAGCCCCTCTGAGGTCACTCTCCTCACCTCCTTGGCCTTCTCGGTCTCCCAGGCACTCGGCACTACCTGGTACCTCCGTGTTAGGTCTCCCCCACTACAGGGAGACCAGGTCTGCCAGTCACCCCGACAGGCACCTTCAGAGCTTTCTGTGTGCAGAGTGCCCACCAGACATGGGCAGGAGAGGGGCATGAGGCCTGTCAGCTCCGTGCAGGGGCTGTGCCCCCAGGGTGGGGCCCCTGCCCAGAGCAGGACTGCCCAGTGCCCAGGAAGGGTGCCGGCTCCCCGTGACTCAGAGCCAGCGAGAAAGCACAAGGATGAGGCAGACAGGGCCAGCAGCCCCGAGAAGCCAGGAAGTGGTGCTGAGGCCCAGCCGCGCACACTTCCCTGATTAGCGGGAACGATCGGGCTGTCCCAGGCCTCCCGCTGCACATGCCTCTGGAGCAGAGCCCTGCGGGCAGCCTGTGGGGAGGCTGGGAACCCCTGGGGGGCAGTGCCAACCCTCAGCCCTGGTCAGCCTTGGCCCGCCAGGACGTTCACAAGCCACACTTGCAAATCCTCTCTCCAAACAGGAAGAAAGGCTCCGTGGCCGAGCAGATGGCCGGTTCTCTGCAGCCACGTGACGCTCTGAGAGCCGAGTACAAGCGGAGGAGCCGCAGGGCGCGGGGAAGGCTGGCGGCCTCCGATTCTGCCCTCCGGGAACCCTGAGCCCCAAGGTCCAGAGACTGAGGACCCCATGGGGAGAGCGGGCAGCCCCCAGCCGAGGTGCCGGCCCGGGGTGCGGGAGCCTCTTGGACTTCGTGCTGCCCGCTGACCACGGCCATGGGACTGACCCCAGGCGAGGCCGCAGAAGGACGGCGCGGCCGACGCCTGCCCAGGGACGAATTGCAAGCAAACACGCAGTTGTTTTCTCGAGCACTAAGCTCTGGGGAGGTTTGCTGTGTAGCCACGGCTGACAGGAGCAGGCATCATCCTGACGTGCGCACGGCACTCAAAGGAACATAAGATCAATTACCAGGAACTTCTTCCGGGCGGGAGGAAAGAAATAGAATTTTAACTCCTCTGTCCACCTTAAATTCCTTACATTCAAAAAAGCATTAAATATATTTAACTGCTGGATTATTCAGTCATACAAATAATGGAGTGCCAACCGGTGCTGCCTAGGGACAGACCCCGAGCCCACGACGCTCAGGGAGGGAACCAGACACAGAAGGCCCCACGGCATGCGAGTCCACATGTGTGACACGTCCGGAACAGGCTCATCCATGGATGGGAAGGGGGCTCATGGGGACCGGGGCTGGTGGGGGGAATGACCGCTGACGGGGGCAGGGTTTCCTTTGGGGAGGTGGAATGTTCTAGAACTAGACAGTGGTGATAGCAGCACGGCATAGCAAATATAGTAAAACCCATGGAATCATGTACTTTAAGAGAGTGATTTTTTTTTAATTAATTAATTTATTTTAGACAGAGAAAAAGAGCAAGAGAGCACATGAGCTGGGGGAGGGGCAGAGGGAGAGAGAATCTCAAGCAGACTCCCCGTTGAGCGTGCAGCCCCCTTCAGGGCTTGATCCCATGACCGAGATCATGATCTGAGCCAAAACCAAGAGTCGGACCACTCAACCAACAGAGCCAGCCAGGTGCCCCAAGAGGGTAAATTTTCTGATATGTGCATGCATCTCAGAAATGAATCCCTTTAGCTGCAACCACTGCCCAATGAAGCACACCATCCAGAATGTTCTCCGACTCCACTCCTGCTGGACGTCAGTGCTGCGAAGTGAGAGAACAAGCGGCCCAGATCACGCCATCCCCTGCATGGAGGCCAGAGGCGCCAGATACCACCTGACCTAATGATCTTACTCTGCAACCACCATTTACAGGCAGGGAAACAGGTTTGAAGAAACTCACCCAGGTCAAAAGTGAAAAACCCTGTGATCACATCTCAGAATCCAGAAAGGCATTCAACAAAATTCAACACGAATTTCATGTCTGAAAACTACTAGAAACTAGAGAAACAAACAGAAACGGGCTGGTGGGGGAGAAGAACTGCTTTACTTGAAAACATAGTATGAAGTGAAAACCCCCGGCAAACACGCGACATTCACCGCAAGAGGAGGAGTACAGCTGAGAGCTACCACTGCCATGGGGACGCCGGCCAGTGCAATAAGACAAGAAAAAAGAGAAGGAACGGAGATTAGAAAGAAAGACAACATTTTAGAAAATCCAAGAGAACCAATTGGCCAACCATTAGAACTAACCGGAGCAGAGCAGGTGGCTGGCGATTCACCCAAGGTCATGCGGCATGAGCGCTGAGGAGAGGCAGAATTTGGGAGCTTCTGCCCTTTGTACCCACCACCTGCTTTTTCTCCAGCTGCCTTTCCCTGGTTTCATGCTTGGGTTAATTTTTATCTGTCAAATGTCGATGGCCCTTTCCAATGAATAGATGCTGGGAAGATGCCCCATCCTCCAGGGGCACTAAATCCCCAGAGCGGGGAGGGCATGTGGGGGGATGGGTGGACGGAGGGGTGGAGGACGGAGGGAAGGGGGGATGCATGACGTAAGCACAGCACAATGTCAATGGTAGGATCCAAGTGGTACAGAGTGAGCGTCCATTGTCCCATTCTTTCAACTTCTCTGTACAGTTGAAAATTTTCTTTATGCAATCTTTTCCCTCCAGGTTAAAGGTGAATTTTGACTTTGGC
This sequence comes from Ursus arctos, assembly GCF_023065955.2. Classification (NCBI taxonomy): domain Eukaryota; kingdom Metazoa; phylum Chordata; class Mammalia; order Carnivora; family Ursidae; genus Ursus; species Ursus arctos. Next base: position 14,606,380 of record NW_026622808.1, read on the forward strand.
TGCCAAGTGTTTTCAAGCTCAGGGGAAACACGGTTTCTGAGTGCATTCTGCCCGAGGAATATGAGTGATCAAAAAGGACACAGCAGACATTATGCAGCGCCAGTGTGTGAGGCACTGTGCCACGGGATTCACACATGTTCACTCGGCATACCTTCCAGAAAGCACCTTCCCACCTCAGGGCCTTTGTGTTCACTGTGCCCTCTGCCTGGAATGCACTATCCCTCCATCTCCGCCTGGCTGGCTGCTGTCCTCCATCACTCAGGTCTCAGCCTCCTAGAGGGACTGTCCCTTCCCACCCCTAACCTCCTCCCACCCTCCACCATGCCCATTTTATTTACTCATGACACATGTCATTGTCTGAAGCTAACTGCTTTATCGCCTTGCTCCTTACCAGTAGAGGAGACCAGAACTGTCTTGCTGACGCTGCTTCCCCACGACCTGGCCCAATTCTGGCTCGCGGTCCGAGCAGCAACCACAGGCCAAATGGAGCTGGGCGGGGGATGCTGGGATGGAGAGGTGGGCATTGGTTGGGGAAAGACCCCAGAGGGATGACAGCCAGGACAAGGAGATCCCCAGCTGCAAGAGGGGAGGACTGGGGAGGACACGAAGCTGGGGGCCCATTCAGGCGCACAGTGCGCCCATCACTGAGACGGGCCGCGGAGGAGGGACACCTGGATGTGTCCGCATGCTTGGGGGCGGGGGCTCGGAGGTGGCACGTCCAGAGCAGAACAGTGCCCCACACGTAGGAGGGGCTCCACCCATGTCTCTGTTGAGGACTGGAGACACCCTGGGAAACGCTGCCCCTGGCCAAAGGAGAGGGCGGGGCTGGCCCCCCAGCCCCTTGCCCCCAAGGCATGAGGGAAACCCACCTCTGACCCCCCAGCCAGAGGAGAACACTGCCTGTGGCAATGGCCTCAGCAGCGGCAGGACTCAGGCAACAGCCGAGAACTTCAAAATAGAGGGCAAGCCTCAGACCGAGGCTTTGGCATTCACAAAGCAGTTCTCTTCCTCTTGGATGGTTTTTCCCTCTCACAGGTTTGCATTTTTCACTCTGAGCCCCCTGGAAGAGTGAATGGTGTCAGGGAAGGAATTACAAATTTTCCCTAATAACCAACTTCCCAAAGAATATTCTGTTCGTCCCTACCCTCCCTCCCTCCCTCGCTCATTCCAAACTGTGAGGTCTCCTGCTTGCTGGGCCCTGCTGTGGGGATGAGATGCTGTGGAGGGGCTGGCATTGTCTAAACACGAGGCTCAGAAACAAAAGATTTTAAGCACCTAGAAAAGCACAACATAACATAAACAACACCAGCAGGTCAAACAGATCTTTTCTTATTTATCCCTTCAGTCAGGGGTCAGCAAATATCTCCCGGGAAGGACCAGAGGAGGCCTGGGGAGGCAGGGAGGGTGACCGGGGCAGAGGGGAGAGACATAAAGGTGCTCTCACCCAGGGCAGTCCTGCCCCATCTGGGGACATCTGTGGTTGTCACACCTGGGGGGCTCCTGGCATGGAGTGGGTGGGGGCCAGGATGCGGCTCAGCTCCCCACCACTCCTGGGACGCCCCCACAGAACGACCTGGCCCTGTGTCCACAGTGCTGGGGACAGACTCTGGAGCTGCTGTGGGGTGAGGAGTGGGGGGGGGGGGGGACAGACTCCGGAGACACCGTGGGGGGTGTGTGGTGGGATAGACTCCGGAGCCGCTATAGGGGTGTGCGGTGGGGGGACAGACTTTGGAGCTGCAATGGGGGGGCTCGGGAGGGAGACTCTGGAGCTGCTGGGGGGGATGCAGCGGAGGGACAGAATCTGGAGCTGCTGTGGGGGGGGTGCAGTGGGGGGACAGACTCTGGAGCCGCCGTGGGGGGGGTGCAGTGGGGGTCAGACTCTGGAGCCGCCGTGGGGGGGTGTGCGGTGGGGGGACAGACTCTGGAGCCGCTGTGGGGGGGATGCAGTGGGGGGAGACTCTGGAGCCGCTGCGGGGGGTGGGGGATGACAGGGGGCGGGTAGGACGCGGCTGTCAGTACGCTCTAGGTATTAAGACATTTCAGGATGGAAACATATCGCACTGTACTACCCTGTCTACGTGTGCTCTGTCCCCCGCAGTCCGCCGGAGCAAAGAGCCACAGCACGTACACGTCCCCGGGGCTGGGCTGATGCCTGAAAGCCACATCTCCAACCTCCTAACACTCCCGGGAGGTAACGGTCCCTGGACCCACTGTATAGCTGGGGAGACTGAGGCTCAGAGGTCTGGGCCAGTTCAAGGCAGCAGTGCTGCGGGGGTCTCAGAGACCTTGCCTGCACCCTGAGTCCCTGCAGACTCACTCCTCCCACAAGGACTGGCTCCCAGGTTGGCTCAAGGCAGCCCAAGCTGGACTGTCCTCACGAGCAACCAGAAGCTTCCTCGCAAAGCCCTTCTGCGGCTTTCCCTCCAGGCCACGTTGCTGCTCCTGACTGTGTTCCCCAGCACCGGCCCGGTGTCCTGCAGCCATCGGGTCACCTGTGTGACCCCTGGCACCACCCTGTCTACTGGGCCCAGCACAAGAGCTCCACGCCAATCCCCCCGTGTTTGCTGCCTGAGTTCCACTCTGCCCCAGGCACAGATGCTCCTGGTGGCGTGCGCTCCGAGCCGGCACCCCCTTCTGCCAAGCTCGTGGCATGAGGTGGTCCCTCTGCCCAATGTCACCCACACCATCACAGGGGCAGAGGGTGACGGCTCCTCTTGCACGGATTTGGACATTGGGGTCCCAGGCTCACCCTCCCAGACCTAGCAGGCAGCTGTCAGCAGCCTGTGCCCCCCACCCCCCAGCCGGGAGTCTGCTGTCGCGCCCTCGGCTGCTCAGTCTCCTTCATGCCCTGGGTCCTGGGCCATGCACGCCAGCACATTTCCTCCCTGCCTTCCCTCTGCTCGGTGAATGTCTTCCCCATGCCCATCCCGGGACCTCGGGGTTCTGGGTCTAGCTTCTCCTGGCAGCTCCCTCTGGCACCCACAACGCCACCTTCAGGGCCCTCTCAGCTCGAGAGAGAGCTCCAGAGGACAGGCCACTTCTCCCTGTCACCCTTAGTGACCCCCGTACCAGCTCCCAGGCACAGAGCCGACCTCAGTGTGCATCGCGAAGTGAGAAACCCTGGGGGGCTGTGTGGAGGAGGCTGAGGACAAGCACTGCCGGGAGCCTCAGGGGAAAAGCAGGGGAAATGGAGCTCTCGCATGTTCCCTGAGCTGGACACCTGATGAAGGGATGAATGCCCAGCAAGGCCGTGAGCTCCCCACCAGGCCTGTCCTGGGCAATGCCTCTCATCTCTCTTCTTCAGAGGGGGAAACTGAGGCTCAAAGAAGTGGGATTAGGATGTTCTGTGTTCAGACAGAAGCCTAACTCACTCTGCCGGAAAAACAAAGGTGTGTGTGGAAAGGGGTATTTTTTAAAAAGATTTTATTTATTCATTTGAGACAAAGAGATACAGAGAGAGCGCGAGAAGGAGAAGCAGACTCAACGCTGAGCAGAGCCTGACTGGGGGCTCGATCCCAGGACCCCAGCATCATGACCTGAGCCGAAGGCAGACGCTTCACCGACTGAGCCACCTAGATGCCCCGAGGGTTGTTTTTTTTTTAAAGATTTTATTTATTTACTGTAGCGAGCAAGAGCGAGCCAAAGGGGTGGGGGAGAGAGAAAGCAAGAGAGAATCTCAAGCAGACTCCCCACTGAGTGGGGAGCCTGACACGGGGCTCGATCTCACAATCCTGAGATCACGACCTGAGCAGAAACCATGAGTTGGACACTTAACTGAGCCACCCAGGCGCCCCCCACCCGGCTTTTTAAAAGATTTTATTTATTTGAGAGAGTGGGAGGAATATTTGTTAATATAACTCAGGCCAGCAAACTATGCCCTACAGACTAAACCCACCGTCTGTTTCATAAATAAAGTTTTATTGACACATAGCCACGCCCACTCATTTGAATCTCTACAGCGGCTTTTGCAGTACAATGGCAGAACTGAACACTTAGAATGGACACCATCTGGTCCTTCACAGAAAGCCTGCCAAGCCCTGACCTAACGGAAGAGGTGTGATGAGCTTCAAGTCTGGCTGCACCTGGGGTCCCTGAGGACTGTCTCTCCACCTGTCAGTACGGCTCTCCTCCCGGCAGACCCCACCAGGCAGGCGCCTGATTGTCCCCTGTAAAGTCCCAGGGTAGGGCCCTGCAGGTCAGGAGCCTGAGGCCTGGGTCCCCACCCATCCCTGGAGCCAGCAGCACTCTGCCTAGGTGTGGGGGATGGGGTGGCCAACGCTGGACACGCAACCGCAGACCTCCACTGAGGAAGGGGCCTGTGGATGAGCCAGATCTGAGGACGGGGGGACAGAAGCGCGGCTGGGGCGAGAGTCCCGTCCCCCAGCAGGTGCCCGACGGAAGATCATGTGCTGTCTCAGGACCAACGTGTGAGCTTTCTTGGCCCAGTTTTCTTCCCAGATATATTTTTACTCCCCGGAAGCCAGGGATGGGCGGCAACACTGCACTTGAATTCTAAAATGCCAGGAGCCACCGACGCGAGCCAGGGCTGCTCAGCAAGGGCCCCCTTGGCCTGGGTCTCGTCACTCAGGCAGGCGTCTGCCAGTCCGGCTCCAGGCGGACGGTGGGAACCTGGGGCTGGGCATTCTCTCAACATGGCAGTCATTTCCCAGGGTGGGCCAGCCTCCCCGGCAGGCTGGGGAGAATCCTAGGGGTCCGTATTTGTTTTATACGGAGGCTGAGGGGGCAGGGCCAGCCAGTCAGCGGCGAGCCAGGCTAGAACCAGGCCCCAATGCCCACCGGGCTCTGGGATTACCATGGGAGCCCCTGCACCTCGAGGGTCCCTCTGCGTCAGGCATGTGCTCACTGCACCCGTTCTGCAGATGAGAGAGGGAGGCTCCGAAGCCAAGCAAGCTGCTCGCTGGGGTGGCCAGCCTCCAGGACGGGCTCTGGTGGGCTCGACCCCTTGGTATCCACACTCTTCTGCAGCAGCCACAGGTGTGATCGACAGGGTACGGCTGAAGTGAGAGCGTGTGGATTCCGGCAGAGGTCAGACACTGCCGTGTTCCCTTGCTCTTGGATTGCTCGCTGGGGGACAAGTGGCCTCCATGCTGTGAGGACATGTAAGTGGCCACCTGCTACCAGCCACACGAGGGGGCAGCTCGGGAGCGGCTCCTCCAGCCCCAGTCCAGCCTTCAGATGAGGCAGGAGGCTTGCCTGCGACCTGATCTGAGACCCTGTGCCGGAACCCCCAGGTCGGCCACCCCCGGTCCCAGACACACAGACACCGTGATCTGAGAATCTGCACTGGAACCCTCCAGCTCGGCCACCACCAGGTCCTGGATACACAGACACCGTGATCTGAGAATCCGCACTGGAACCCTCCAGCTCGGCCACCACCGGGTCCCGGACACACAGACACCGTGATCTGAGACCCCATGCCAGAACCCCCCAGCTTGGCCACCCCCGGGTTTCGGACACACACACCGTGATCTGAGAATCTGCGCTGGAAGCCCCCAGCTCGGCCACCCCCAGGTTCCGGACACACAGACATGGTGAGATAGTAAACAGGTGCCACTGTCTAAAGCCACTGTATTTTGGGGTAATTTGTTTCACAGCAATAGCTACCTGATACACCTGGGGTTTCCACACGGTCCCTGAGTACAGATGAGGAGAGTGGGTTGGCAGATGTCTGCACAGATGGCCTCCCTGCCTCCCCCTCCGCTTTTTCGTCCTTACTCATTCCGCTCCTGCCACACAGCTTTCTCGCATGTGCCAGGCACAGTCCTGCCCCAGGGCCTCTGCACACACTTCTCTGGTTGGGATGATCTTCCCCATCTCACCATTCAGGCCTGGATCAAAAGTCTCCTCCTCAGAGAGACCCTCCCCGCGCGCCTGGCTGAAGCCGGCTCCCTAACCCATTCTCGGCCCCTTATCATACCTCCTACTGCTGGTCAGTTCAAACTTTCCCCTTATTCCTTTGGTCTGCCAGTGGCTGCTCCCTTAGAGGCCAGGAGCCTCCTGAGGGCAGCAATCACACCTTGCTTCACCGTGACCGCTCAGGGAGGCCTGGGCCCGGCACATGGCAGGGCCGCCAGCACCTCCTCCCTGCTCCCTGGTGGTGACGCCGGGAGTCCCGACAAGCTCTGAGGGCCAGGGCACTAAGGGCTTGGCTCAGGAGGCAAATGGGGGAGCAGGCGCCTCCGGGCACAGCCTGCTTTGTGTCTCTAACCCCTGAGCCACCAACTCTGACGCCCCAGTCAGCTCCGGCGACCGGCTAGAAAGTAGTAGGAACGTGGACACAGTAACAAAGAGCTAACGTCTGCTGACCGTGGGGCCGGCACCATCCGGCGCACCTACGTGTGACTCATCAAACCCTCCCAACAGCCCTGTGAGGTTGGTACTCTGGCTACCTACATTTGACGGAGCTGGAAGCCGAGGCTCCGAGACGCCAGCCAGCTCACTGGCCTGAGGTTACCGAGGAGAAAGTGGGATTGGATGGATGTGATTCCGGGCAGTCAGGCTCCAGCCTGAGCCAGAAGCACACGGAGGGAAGGAGATGGGGAAGAACCAGCCATGCTAGAGGCAGCAGAACCTCCCAGGCAGAAGGAAGAACCAGTGCAAAGGCCCTGGGGCAGGACTGTGCCTGCAGAGTTGGGGAATCAGCACAGAGGCCCATGTGGCTGGAACAGAGAAAGAAGAGACGAGGACAGCGATGGGACAGAACTTGCTGCCACTGTCACTGTGAGGACCCACGTGTGGCTGGTTAAGATGAGGCTCTGTCTCCAGCCCTTCCCAGACTGGGGGCCTCCTAGAGGCAAGCCCCGGATCCACCTTGGCCCCTGCTACGACTGGAGGCCAGGCCAGGGCTGGAGTCTGATCCAGTGGCTGAATGAATATTCATGCCACCCACACGGCTCAGGAGAGCGGGACAGGGTGGGCATCCTCGCCCACCTGATGCTGGCCTCTTCCTGGGCTCCTTCTGGGCTCCACCAGCGACGGGCTTCCCTCCAGGCCTGGCATACAGTAAGTGCTCAATAACGAGCTGATGAGCAAGCAGAATGAGTGACAAGCATGTACACAATGGAACATTATATGGGTTTTAAAAGAACACAATGGCTCTGAGCTACACTGATAGGGACTCAGAGACGAGCCAAATATGTTAAAAGTGAAAAATGCAGAACAGAGTTAGAAAATTCACATCTCCTCATTTCTTTTCTTTTAAAGATTTACTTATTTATTTTAGAGAAAAAGAGAGAATGCAGGGGTAGGGGCAGAGGGGGAGAAAGAATCTCAAGCTGACTCCCTGCTGAGCGCAGAGCCCATGCGGGGCTTGACCTCACGACCCCGAGATCATGACCTGAGCCAAAACCGAGTCAGCGCTGAACCGACTGAACCACCCAGGCGCCCCTCACATTTCCCCATTTCAAAACTGACTACAAAGCCACAGTAACCAAGACAGTGTGGTCCTGGTATACAGACAGACAAAGACATCACGGAGCGGTCCAGAATACGTCAGTGAGAACCCAGAAGTAAACGTGCATGTTCACAGTCCGCGGATTTCGACAAGGGTGCCAAGACCACTTAATGGGGAAAGAACAGTCTCAGCAAACGGCGCTGGGACAACTGGACTCCCCCGCATGGAGAATGAAGCTGGACCCGACCTCACACCATATGCAGAAGGGACTCAAAACACAGCAGAACTCTAAACCAACATAACAGACGCAACCATAAAGCTCTCAGAAGAAAACGGGTGAGTGTCTGTCACATTGGGTCAGGCCGTGGCTTCCTGCATAGGACAACTGAAACAGCAGCCACCGAAGGAAAATAAACTGGACTTCCTCAAAATTAAAACGTTTGTACTTTGGGGCGCCTGGACGGCTCGGTGGGTGGAGCATGCGACTCTTGACCTCAGGGTTGTGAATTCAAGCCCCATGTTGGGCATGGAGCCTACTTTAAAAATAAATAAATAAAATAAAGTATATTTTTTAAATGTTTGCACTTCAAAGGACACCACCAAGAAAGTGAAGAGACAACCTCTAGAATGGGAGAGAATATTTGCAAATCATAGATCTCAGAAGGGAATAGTATCTAGCATACACAAAGAACACCTACGAGTGAATGAAAAGAAAAATAACCCAAATGAAAAATGAGCAAAGGGTCTGAACAGAACACATCTGCACAGATGTACAAGCAGCCAACGAGCCCATGAAAAGATGCCCCACATCACTGATCGTCATGGAAATGCAGATCAAAACCCCAGTGACAGCACTTCACACCCACCAGGACGTCTAGAGTCAAACAAACACACAGGAGCAAGGAACGTCCAGGATGTCAGGAAATCAGAGCCCTCACGCACAGCTGGTGAGAAAGGAAAGGGGGGCGGCCATCGTGGAAAAATCTGGTGGTTCTTCAAAAGGTTAAACTTCGAGTTTCCACACAACCCAGCACTTCCACTCCTGGGCGTCTACCCAAGAGAAATGACAACATCAGTCCACACAAAAACCTGTCCACGCGTGTTCGCAGCCACACTATCCGTAATAGGCAAAAAGTGGAAACCACCCAGCGTCCATCAACACACACAAACGGATACACGAAACACGCTCCGTCCTTATAATGAAACATCACTCAGCCAGGAAGAGGAGCGAGGTGCCTGCACATCCTACCACGTGGATGGACCCTGAGCACACGACGCCTGTTGAGGGAAGTGAAGGGCGAAGGCATTCTAAGGGGAAGAGAGCACATGCAAAGGTCCTGTGGGAACAGGATGGGATGCATCAAGGAACAGCAAAGAAAGGGTTTGGTGTGGCTGGAGGGGAGGGTGCACCTGGGGGCACTGAGGATGGAGGCAGGGGGTAGTCTCTGGGGACAGAGCCCTGACCAGCAGCCTACCCTTCCTCCCCCACACGGACATCTGTCCTGCTCCCCCCACCTCCATCTCACTGCACAAAGCAAATACATTTCCAGAGTGGTAAACAGGAAACTTGCAAAGGATGGGGGGGAGGGCGGCCATTAATCCACAACTCGGCAGGCCTTAGGCCAGTGGACGGTTTTCTAAAGCCCCAGCATTCAAGAAAAAGAGAAAGAAGATTCTAGAACTTTCACCACCCTCGCCACAAACACGGTTACACACATGTCCGTGCCGAGCGCAGGCCTCCCACCCAAGTCCAGGGCCTGAGGCTCGAGAGCATCAGGTGGGCTTCCTGAAGGGGCAGGCGGAGGGCCAGCGCTGAAGGGAGTGGAGCAGGGGTGAGGCCCGCTCACAACAGCTCAGGTGGAGGGCCTCACGTGGTGGGGCCGGGTCCGCAGAGCGACGTCAGCCTTGTCTAATCGGGGCCCTGGGAGACCCGCGGCCCTGACGTCTGAGTGTGATCCCGGGCTGAATCCCAGCGAGGAACAAAGACTACCGTCCAGGACGACTTTGGATTAACTGGTAAAATGTACGTCCTGACTGTGGACCGGATCAATGTTAAACTTCTTAAACTTGACCCCCACACTTAGCGAAGAGAATATCCTTGCTTATAGGATACACAGTTGCTCCTTATTCACAGAGCCCGTACCTGCAAATTCACCCACTGGCCACGTGTAGCCCCAATTAATACTCGTGAACCTTTCACGGTCACCGGTAGACACACGCAGGGGAGTGAAAAATCTGTCACCTCCACCACGTGTCCAGCGGAGGTCACTCCGCCTTCCTGTTTCACCTCCTGTACAACAGACAAGGGCCCGATCCATGGCCTACTGAGTGACTACTGTCGCTGTGAATTTTCAGTGTTTACAGTGGCCCCCAAGCGTACAGCTGCAGTGGTCTGGGGCTCCTGAGCCCAGAAGCCTGCGTGACGCACCTTAGAAAACACACGCGTTAGACAAGCTTCCACTGGCCATGAGTTCAGTGTTAGTGAATCAACAATACGTAGTTTACGAAGAGGCTTTAAACAGGGGCGCCTGGGTGGCTCAGTCGTTAAGCGTCTGCCTTCGGCTCAGGGAGTGATCCCAGGGTTCTGGGATCGAGCCCCGCATCGGGCTCCTCCGCTGGGAGCCTGCTTCTTCCTCTCCCGCTCCCCCTGCTTGTGTTCCCTCTCTCGCTGGCTGTCTCTCTATCAAATAAACAAAATCTTTAAAAAACAAAAACAAAAAACAAAGAGTCTTTAAACAGAAACACACACACATGTGGGCACCTGGGTGGCTCAGTCGGTGAAGCGTCTGCCTTCCGCTCAGGTCGCGGTCCCAGGGTCCTGGGATCGAGTCCCGTTCTGGGCTCCCTGCTCGGCACGAACCTGCTTGTCCCTCTCCCTCTGCCCCTCCCCCTGCTCATGCTCTCTCTTGCTCTCTCAAATAAATAAATTCTTAAAAAAAAAAAAAGAAAAGAAAAGAAACACACGCATGACACAAGCTTCCATGTTGAAAATATGATGACCAGAGGCTCACGGGGACCTAACCCTGTGTTCCCGCAGGAGCCGTGCTCCAGGATCCGCGAACTCCGTGTTCGCAGTGACTTCACGGGACAAAACTGCTGTCAGAACCGACAGAAACCGGCCACACTGATGCGTCAGGATGGGGCATCGTGTCTGCAGCGGACTCACAAGTGACCCGCATCTCTCTCTCACGCACGCACGCACGCACGATAATACACGTTCAGTAAAAAGATAACGTAATGTGGTGAAGTGTTAGCAGCTGGTGAATCTCGGCTCAGGGCTTAATGCTGCAGTATGCATGCAACTTTTTCTCCAGGCTTGAAAATGTTCAAAATAAGATGTTAAAAAAGAAAAGGTAGATACAAACACAGAAAACCACCTGGAATGATGGTTATCTCCTTGAGAAACAGAGAGGGCGAGACAGAAATCTTCCCTTCCTCCTGACCACAGGTCTGATTGTTGCTTTTTTAAAGGAAACATGTTATTACTTGTAGTTACAGACTTGCCTGCTGCAAGAACCAGGCAGATGAGTGGGACAGAATAGAAAGTCCAGAAATAGCCCAGCCACGTGCAGGAATCTGGTATGTGATAAAGGTGGCATCTCAAATCAGGGAGGAAAGCAGATCACCCAGAAAGTGGAGTTGGGACAACCCTGAGCCACCTGGAAAAACGTGGAACAGTAAACTCTTGACACCTTGTGCGAGGATAAATTCCAAATATAGCCAGGCTTTAAGTGCTTTTTTTTTTTTTAAGTGAAACTACAGAAGTACTAGAAAAACCATAATCTCAGAACAGGGAATGCTTTTCCACCTGTGACACCAAAGTGAGAAACCATAGAAGGAGAGACTGATAAATTTGACCACATAAACACAAAAATACCTGCCTGGCATGAATTATTCTTTTAAGAGAGATGGTAAAAGACTACTTACACTTGTGTCATAAATTAAAAACAAAAACAAAAACCTTTTACAATATATAAAGAGCTTCCACAAATCAATAAGAAAAAGACTGGGCCAAATGAATATGGGAACGATACAACTACCCAGTTCCCAGAAAATAAAGGGAGCTCTGAGATGTGAATTATTAAATGTGAGAACAGAGACGAGCAATGAAAAGGGGACTGGCCCAAGCACACCTCGGGGTCCTTCGTACACAAATCCCCAAACCGCACCCCACTTCCTTCAACCTTCAACGGAAACCCCACGCATCCAGAATAAAGGCCAAGAAATGTGTGCACGGTGCACGCGAGACAGAAAGCAACTGTGACAAAATGTTGGGGGTTCCTTTTTCCAACCAAAGCCAGAGGCTAGGTCCCCAAAATGCCTTCACACTGGCTCAAGCACATGGGGCCCCTCGGGCTGGACGCCAAGCCCCCCGGGGTGGCCTGGTGGAGGAGCGGGTGCAGGCCCCTGTGCTAATCCCCCACGTCAGTAATCCCCACACGTGGGCAGTCCGCTGCTTCCGGCCCTGCTGTCCAGGTGGCAGCGGCAGGCAATCCCCAGTGGGGTCTCAACCGGCCTCATCACGAGTGGGGACACGTGGCTTGGTCACAGCAGTAGGCAGTGCAAGCAGGAAGGCCTGGGAGCCCGAGACCCCCCGGAGCTTGGGCCTCCCTGGCTACAAATGACGTAACTGTCATCCAGAGAGCACTACCCCAGGGCCGCGGGCCTTCCCCTGTTCCTGTCCCCTGAGTCCTTGGGTCCCCGCTGCCCTCGCCTTGAGAGGGGCTGAGATGGGGAGTAGGAACTTCACCTGCTCAGAGGCACAGTGTTGGTGGCCAAGGCAGGGTCAGCCCCGGGTCAAGACCGAGGTCAAGATCCTGCCTGCCCCTCCTGCATCAGCATGAGCCTGCTGGAACTTGCTCCTTCCCGAGCCCTCCCCACCCTCCCAGACCAGCTCCAGGGCACAGGCCAATCCCTTCTGGGTTCCTCGGCTCCCTCACCCCCCTCCACCCCCACAGCCTCCATCCAGGCCCCCAGCACGGCTCAGCACAGTTCACCTGGCACCTGCCCCGGGAAGCTCCTTCCCCACCAACCGGCCAGAGTGCTGGTCCAGGGCCCCCCCAGAGCCCTGCATGACTGGCCCTGCCTGTTTCAAGGCCCCCAAAACACGGACTTTGTTTCCATGGATCAAATGAATCAAGCTCGTTCCTACTTCAGGGCCTTTGCACAGGCTAATCCCTCTGCCTGCAACACTCGACCCCCCCCCCCCCCCGTGGCTGCTTTTCTCACTTAGGCCACTCCTCCCTGACCACCCCAGCTGCAGCCGGTCTTGCACTGGCATCACCATGACACTCGTTTCTTCTCCTCTCTACGTGCTCACCACTGACCAGCACGCTCTCACTCAGGGGATGGCAAACATTTTCCGTAAAGCACAAGACCGTGAGTATTTCTGACTCTGCAGGCCATAAGGTCTACAAGCAAAAGTCACAGACAACATGTGAGCGGGTGGGTGTGGCTGTGTGCAAATAAAATTTTACTGATGAAAACTGGGGATGGATGGGACTTGGCCCCAGCAGCCAGGCTGCTGACCCCTGATCCTATCTGTTTACTTCTTCGCCATAAGAGCCGCGAGGAAGCCGCCCGGAACCCCCACTGGCCCACGGCAGGTGCTTGACCAGCGTTTAATGAGCACTGTCCGAGGACAAAGTACGAAGCACCCACATGTCCTCGTGCGCCCGGAGTCTGACAGCAGACCCTAGGTTGTGGCACATTCCGCACAGAAGCAGAGGACATGAGCCCTCTGGAACTCACCCATCCATCTGGGGAGGGACAATCCCAGTGCCCACACAGAGCTGGCTACTTGCCAGGGGCACTTCGCAGGGCTTACAAGTCTGTCCACTTGACTCAGCCCGATGAGAAAGGCACACTCATCACGCCCATCTCACAGATGGAGACACTGAGGTAGCTGTCGCCCTGGCTGGCAAGGATGCATCTGGGATGTGGTCTAGCTCCCAAGCCCTCTCCATGGAGGGGACTGAGCTGTCAGAGGTCAAAGCGTCACATCGTCAAGAAGCATCTAGGGCTGAATTCCAACTGGGAGATTTCTGCCTCCAAGGGACACAGCCGACGAGCAACAAGGGGTGAGGAACCACTGGCCCACAACTACCGAGGAGGCCTCTGCTGACAATGCCCCACCCGAGCCCCGTGGGCCCTGATGTTTTTCAAGAGCACCAGGCCTTTGCCTGGGCTGCGCCGTCTTCCTTTCTCTCCCTCAGGCCTCCCGCCAATGTTGGGGGAGGCCTCACTGGGAAAGAGATATTTGAGAAAAACTGAAAATAGCTAAGGAAGCAAACAACACAGATATGAAGGATGAACGTTCTAGACAGAGGGCACATGCGCAAAGGCCCTGGGGCAGGACCAGGCCTAGTATGTCAGAAGAACAGTGAAGGGGCCTATGTGGTGGAGCAGAGTAGGCGAGGGGGAGAGAGGGAGAAGGGGAGGGCAGGTCATGCAGAGCCTCATGGGTGGGTGCCCTGGAGGGCCGTGGGCAGAGGAGGGTGGGACCTAAGTCAATTTTTTATGGGAGCCTTCTGGAACGAGCTGTAGGGAGCATGGAAGAGACAGGGGACCAGGCCAGCAACAGACGACAGGGCTAGACCAGGTGGGGCAGAGAAGAGGGAAGAAGTAGGCAGACTCTGGGTCCATCTTGAAGATAAAACCAGCATAATCTACCACCAGATTATATGTGGGAGGGGGCTGGGGGGGCTGGGAGTGAAGCCAACTGTTCTGTGATATCATGCAAGCAGGAAGGACAGGAGGGAAATGGTTCAGAAAACCAGACCGCAGCTCAGGCCAAAAGCCCACAGGCAGATCACAGGTTGCAACAGTTGGCCCCGTGAACGTATCCAAGGCCCCAAAAGCCAGAGGAGAACCCCACCTGGCCCTTTCTGGACCAGTCCTCGGGAGCAAGGAGCAGGGCATTTAAAGTAACCAGATTCTAAACTCCAAGATACCATTTCACCTTCATCAGATTGGCTAAAATCAAGGAGGCTGGTAACATTTGGAGCTGGCAACACTGTGCTGAGGGCCTCTCTCGTTCCCTGTCAGACCTTTCTGGAAAGCCAGTGGGCATAAGATAACAATTTTCAATCTGCTCGCCACGGCCTAGCCATTCCAAAGCAGGGACTTTAACTGCTAGAAGTTAAAGCGCCACAGTGAGGGGCCCTGTTCAAGGCTGTCTACCACAGCATCGCTTGTTAACAGCAAAAGGTGGACTCCGGAAGCAGCCAGAATGGTCCTCAGCAGGACGGCTGAACCAGTAATGGCTGGTGCCTAAAACAGGCTGTCCCGAACGGTCCTCAAGCACATTCAACATGCTGCCCCATGCTAACTCAGGTAAGGCTCAGGGAGGCTCCTGGCCACCCCCAAGCAGGTATATGCATCATCCCATTTTACAGACGGGGCTACTGAGGCTCCGAAAAGTCAAGGCATTTGCCCTTCAAGGTCACACAGCAACTGAGTGGAACCCAGGCAGTATGACTGGGCATTGCCCCCTCTTAACCATGGCACCATATTCTCTCTCTGAGAAAGTAACTGATACCAACATGGGGAGAAGCAGCAGCAAGCCAAGTTATGGAATAACAGAGATCAACGGTTCTCACCTAGGGTGACTGTGTCTCCAGGGGACATTGGAGATGTCTGGGGACATTTATGGTCATCACAACTCAGGGGAGGTGCTCCTGGCACTGAATGGGCGGGGCCAGGGCCAGGCGCTACCTCCAAAACAAAGAATTTTCCAGCCCAAAACGTCAACAGTGCCGAGGCAGAGAACCCCTGGTG
Source organism: Ursus arctos (assembly GCF_023065955.2). Lineage (NCBI taxonomy): Eukaryota > Metazoa > Chordata > Mammalia > Carnivora > Ursidae > Ursus > Ursus arctos. The sequence continues at coordinate 14,621,573 of NW_026622808.1, forward strand.
TGGCGTGGAACCATCTTGGCAAAAAATAAGCAGACATGTTTATGGATTTCTACATTTCTATGAGCAGTAGGAAAAGCCTGGACGGTTATTACCCAAACTTAGGATTGACATCAGGAGAAATGAGTTTGGAAGGGGGGCAGCAGCTCTTAATTTTAAAGTGACTGAAATAAACGATCTGCTGGGGGAGTCAGATTTCTGCGGATTTTGGTGACAGGCAGTCAGGGCTGGCCCCTTATCTTCCAGGTCCCCGTGCTTAGACCCAGCGACGGCTGGGGCCTGGGACCTTATCTGCCCCCATCTGGCTCACTGAGCCCCTAATAAAATAAATGTCTGCTATGCGGCTGTCTTGCGGTCACTGAGTCTTGGGCTGTTTCGTCTCTGACCAGCCCCAGTCGGAGGGCTGATGGTGGAGGTCAGGGGTCTGATAAAGGAGCGTGGCTGGGTTCCCGAACCATGTCTAGGGCTAGCCGGGCCAGGGCACCAGTCCCCAGCCAAGAACAAGGGCGAGGCAACCGGATGGTCAAAGGAAGCGGGTCATCTACCAAGCACTTCCAGATGGCAGTAGGGACAGAAGCAGTGGGAGCCTTCCAGAGCCTGGGGGGAAGCTCTCTGGCCCTGGTGCTCCCTCTCCAGACGTTTCGCCCAACCCCCCCCCCCAGCCACACAGCATATCCCGGCTGCCAAGGAAGCTTCAGGAGGCCTGGGGGAGAAGGAGGACGGATGCCGTGTGGGTGTCTGCAGGGCCTCTGCTAGCGAGGGCTGCCTGAGGAGAGCAGGGGCTCCTGCAGATCCGGAAACTTCTGTTTGGAAGCTTGAGAATGTGACCCAGAAGGAACCTTGGAGGAGAAGGGGCCATTCCTCTGGGCAGTGGGCCAGCTCTGCTGCTGCCCAGGGCACAGCCGGCAGGGAGCCAGTGGGGCTGGGCCGGGCCACCTCGCTCCACACACCTGATGTTCTAGACGGTGAGCAGTGCCCCTACACACCAACAACAGCCCTCCGGTGTCCAGGGGGCGCCTCTTTCTCCCCACCTGCGAGATGTCATGTCCTCAGCCCCCTCTTGTCATAAGGAGGTAAACTGAGGCCCAGAAAGGCAATGAATGGCCAGTGTACTAGAAACCGGGTCTGGTGACTCCCACGAAGAGAGATGAGATAGTCAGGACGCTGGCCCAGATGGCCTCAAAGACCCCCGACCCACCCACCCTGGCAGCTCCTGTCCTTCACCACCAGAAGACGTGCCCACAGGAGTGATCCCAGAAGCTGACCCCAGCGAGGCGGGCGGCCCAGAGCAGTACGTCCAGGAAGGGGGGGCCCATCTGGGACAGTGTCACCTCCCTGCCATGCCCACCGTGGAAGCATGGCCCCTCACCAGAAGGGGGGTGCTCCACCGTCCCACATACGGAAAGCAGCGCCCCCCCCCCGCCGCCAACAAGACTGGGTGGGATGCCGTCCCCAGACGCCCTCAGCCGGAGGCAGAGCGCCCACCCACCGCGTGGCCTCATCCCCCCTCCGCCCCGAGGTGAGGACCCGCGTTCCCCGCACGCCTCCAAAAGGGGCTGCTTGCCCCACGGCCTCCCAGAACCGGGCCCTGCCCGCTCCCGCTGAACCCCCGGGAAGGGCGGCGCCCCCGCGAGCCCCCCGCGCGGGGCGTCCCATCCCCCCATCCCGCGAGCGCCCCCGAGTGGAACGTTCTGGCCTCCCCGCGGCGGGTCCCGGCGCCCCTCCGGCGCTCGGGCGGCTCCACTGGGCCTCGGCGTGGGGAGGCCGGGCGGGCCCACTCGGGGAGCGGCGAGGGAGGGAGGTCCGGCACTGTTACCTGCCGCCGCCCCGCTCTCCGCGGCCCAGGCCGCCTCCGAGGTCACGGCCCCCGCCTCGGCGCTCTCCGCCTCGTCCGGCACCTCCAGCTCCATGGCCGCGCGCGCGGACCGGCCGGCGGGCCGGCGGCCGGAGGCTGCACCCGAGCTGCGGCCGCCGCCGCCGCCGCCGAACAACAACCGCCGCCGGCTGGAGGGCGGAGGGAGGGGGCCGGGCCCGGGGAGCGGGGGGGCGGGCCTGGGGGCGGGGCCAGCGTGCGCCAGCGCGCAGCGCGCGCGCGCCGCCGGCCGGGGCTCGGGGGTGGGCCTGCGTGCGTCCCCGCGTCTCGAGCGCCCCCACGCGCCCAGGGGGTGGGAGGGCGGCGTCATGCGCGCCGTCTAATCTTATTGCTAGAATATTGTCTCACGTCATAAACGCAAGCTGTCTACAATTAATCAACTACTTAACATCATATTGCAGATGACACTTACTTATGGTATATGCTTTGTCATAAGTAGTAGTTATAATGACGTAATAAGTGATGTAATAAGTCAAAATAAATTTGATTTGTACTAATAAGCACAGTGTATAAATTATGTGGTATTAAGATACAGGCATACTAATGTCGTTGCGGGACAAAAGTATGATATTATTATAATAGAGATAATGTTGATGTATAATGTGCAAGCAATGTGCAAGCGTCATATATAATATATAACACTACGTATAATATAATGGTAAGTAAGTTACAAGTAACAATGTAACCAAAATGTCAGCCTAGATGCTAAAGCCTCTGCAAGCAATCTCTCCAAAAGTCAGGGATCTAATTCTTGTTTCCTTTTTTTTTTTTTTTTTACTACAAATACTTTCCCAATACCTAATATAGAACATAACACCTAGAAGAAAATAAATATTTGGTAGTATTGATCAACCAGATGGGGACTATTCTCATTTCCATTTTACACACAAAGAAAACAGGAACTCAGAACGTTGAAGCCACTTGCTGGAAATCACAAAGAATCATGCTGCAAATCAGTGAATTTACGTCCTGTGTTAAGAATAATTGTGTTCAGCGGCGCCTGGGTGGCTCAGTTGTTGAGCATCTGCCTTTGGCTCAGGGCATGATCCCGGCATTATGGGATCGAGCCCCACATCAGGCTCCTCCACCGGGAGCCTGCTTCTTCCTCTTCCACTCCCCCTGCTTGTGTTCCCTCTCTTGCTGGCTGTCTCTCCCTCTGCCAAGTAAATAAATAAAATATTTTTTTTAAAAAGAATAATTGTGTTCATGGGGCACCTGGGTGCCTCAGTTGGTTAAGCATCTGCCTTCGGCTCAGGTCGTGATCTCAGGGTCCTGGGATCAAGCCCCGCATCGGGCTCCCTGCTCAGCGGGGAGCCTGCTTCTCCTTCTCCCTCTGCCTGCTGCTCTGCCTGCTTGTGTGCTCTCTCTCTCTCTCTGTGAAAGAAATAAAACCTTTAAAAAAATAATTGTGTTCATATTGTCATTAAAGTTGAATGGTGAACTTATTAATGGTATGGATAAGTGATTACTAACTCTGAGGTCATGATTCAGGGGGTAATAAATGTTGGTATTACTAGTTTTGTTCATGACTAACAATTTCTGCTGGGGGGCGAGTGGGGGAGTCTGGGTACCCACGTGGTGAGGGACAGACCTACGGTGTTTTCACCCAGGCCTGTCTGACTCTGGAGACACGGCCCCTCATCACTGTCTGCGGTGCTTGCCAATGGGGTGATGGGGAATCAGGAAGATGGAGCAGGTCACAGTCACACCCAGAGGTTAGAAAGATATTTCTGAAATGTTTTCCATCAAAACAAGGAGACAAATCAAGAAAAGGAAGGGTTGGGGAACAGGACTCAGGATGTGGCAAAAGGAATCCCCAGCTTAGCTGTGCCCTGTCAGAAGAGAGCCAACGCAAGGTGGAGTCCAAAGACTTAAGGGAATCATAGGATGAAGGATAAACAGAGTGCAGTCCATCCACACACTGGAACACGATCCAGACTTAGAAAGGAGGGGACTCTGACACCTGCCACGACGTGGAGGGACCCTGAGGGCACTGTGCTCAGCGAGAGGAGACAGGCACAGAAGGACACATCCCGCAGGACCCCACTCCCAGGAGGTCCCCAGAGGAGTCCCGTCCACACAGACAGAGAGGAGATGGTGGGAGCCAGGGCTGGGGCAGGGGGTGGGGAGTCCGTGCTTCCTGGGGACAGAGTCTCCGTGTGGGGAGACGGAACGTTCTGGAGACGGAGTGTGGGGGTGGCTGCAGGACAGTGTGAGTGTGTTTCACACCACTGAGCTGTGTACTCAGAAATGGTGAGAGTAGTAAATTGTACGTTGTATGCATTTTACCATCATTTAAAACAACAATAGCAAAAAGCCTCCCAGAAGAGCCCTTTGGACACATGCCATGGATAGATCCCCTGAATCATCTTGAATCGGTTTTGGTTTTTTTTTAAGATTTCATTTTTTTTTTAAAGATTTAATTTATTTATTTGACAGAGAGAGAGACAGCCAGCGAGAGAGGGAACACAAGCAGGGGGAGTGGGAGAGGAAGAAGCAGGCTCATAGCAGAGGAGCCTGATGTGGGGCTCGATCCCATAACGCCGGGATCACGCCCTGAGCCGAAGGCAAACGCTTAACCGCTGTGCCACCCAGGCGCCCCAAGATTTCATTTTTTAAAGTAATTGCTACACCCAATATGGGGCTTGAACTCACAACCCCAAGATCAGAGTCGCACGCTCCACTGACTGAGCCAGCCATGTGCCCCTCATTTTAAATCCGTTGTGGAAGATTAGAGGGATGGTTCTCAAAGCGTGGTCCTTGGACTAACAGTCGCAGCTCCGCCTAGGAGCTTGTTAGAAATGCAGATTCTCGGGCCCCCTCAGCCTTCCTGTCTCAAACACTCCATGGGCGAGACCTATAACCTGGGTTTCAAGGAATACCCCCCTTCCTACTCCAGGCAATTCAGATGCCTGAATTTGACAACCACTGACTCCAACAGAAGGGCTGGGGGCTGGGCCAATGATAAGGATCATGAAAATGGCCAAATTAAAAAAAAAAAAATCAACTTTCAGGTTGATTCGGAATGTCTCCTGGAGGGAAGTCAATACTAAAACTGAAAAAAAAAAAAGTGGCAAAACAGGTCTTACTTAGATATGCGGAAGTGAATGTCAAAATAATCAGTTAAAAGATGCCAAAGAGGGGGTGCCTCTGAGAAGGGAGAAATTGCGGGGTGGCAATGGCATTGGTGGTTTTAGCAAACCTAAACGACAATTTGACCCTTTAGAGTGCGTGCATTATTGGGAAAAACAACCCCAAACTGGTGTTGCGGGAGACAGGAGAGGTTGGGCAGGGAAAGGAGAGGGGGCGCGGGGATCTGGTAGGGGTCGCAGGGTGGTGTCACAGCTTCTGAACCTCCTACTTCATCCTCTTGTGTTCCTGCTCCTGGGTTCCCATTCTGCAGGCTGGGAAACAGGCTCCCTGGCTTGGCGGGGTTACCTGGTTTCTGGCGCCCCCTGGTGGCTGCTACCATCAGAGCCAGGTGATGCTGGCAGGGACTCCTGTGTCCCTCCATCCCCCTCCCCATAATTCATCCATTCATACATTCATTCATCCATTCGTTCATGCCACAAATATTTATTGAGCACCTACTGTGTACCAGGTACTGTTCCAGGCCACAGGGACACAGGAATGAGCAAGACAAAATCCCTAACCTCAATGAGCAACATTCTAGAAAAGACAGATAAACAGGCACAAGACACAAGGTAGTTTCAAGTGCTAATAAATACTTTGAAAATAACACATATGTGCTACAACTGTGACGGAACGTGATCGGTAAAGACGGGCTTCACAGATAACGCATCAGTATGCGTTCAGCACCTGCCCCCAAGTTGTCCGATAGAATGATCATGGAAGCCAATTTAAATTTAAAACTCTAAATGTCATTTTAAATTTCCTACTGACCACATTTTGAAGAGTGAAAAATCAACAGGTAAGATTAATTTTAACAATATATGTCACCTAACCCAAAACATTCGAAATACGATCATTTCAATGTGGAATCAATACGAAAAATAACGAGTTATTTTACATTCTTTTTTTTTTTTTTTTTTTTTTTGGCATTCTGAGCCTTCCAAATCCAATGTGTGTCTTTCACCTACCCACATCCTATTCTTTCTGACCTGGGGATGGATAGTGGCTAGAGGGTGTGTACCCAGCATGGTTCTATAAGCACTTTCCGGACATCCATTCACTTATTCAACTTCTGAAACAGTCCCAGAAAGTAGAGGCTGGTGTTTGTTGCCATTTTTCAGCTGAGGAAACTGCGGAGACTCAGTGACATGCCCAAAGCTGCCCGGCAGGAAAACGGTTGAACACCCCTAGCACAGGAACCCAAGCAGGTGAGTTGGTGGCCAAGGAGCAGAATTTTCGCTCAGTTCTGTCCGGTGGGAAGGAGCCAGTTCTGCGGTAATCTGTGGGACGGCACGCTTGCTGGAATGGCTTGTCTGTCCCAGATTCAAGGAGGGCAGTGAGAAGGGGAGCCACGAGGTGTTTGTTTTCCCCGAGGACCCGCCTGTATGTTCCAGTCCCCGCGCTGATGCCAGGGGCGCAGGGTCCGCGGTGTGAGCAGGGCAGTCACTTGGCATCCCTGGCCTCTGGGAGAGCAGGGGTTAAGGCCAGCTGCTCCCACGTGAGAGCACCTTGCGACAAAGCCACACACCCAACCAGCTGCTGGTTTCTCCCTGGCGTTGTGCACCTAGTCCTGCTGGTTCCACCTGCCACTGACAGAACTGCTGAGGAAAAGTTGGGGAACCAAGTGGGGAGGACAGAGCTCGAAATTCAGGGCCCCTCCCCACCCCATGCCAGGCGGGCACCCAAGCCCTGGCTCCTGCCGCCTGCCCAGAGGCCACCCCGCCTCCTAGACAGGTAAGTACCCCCCCCATGCCCTGCTCTGCTCTGCACAGACCGAGCTCCCCACCACAGGGTCCAGGGACCCCCATCACCTCCCCTCTACTGCCCAGAAAGCAGGAAACTGACACTCCTGTGTGGACATTTGACATAGTTTCTAAGGGATTATCTGGCTGGCAGTTACTGCCCCTGGCAACCTGCCCAGGACGCCAGAGCCAGAGACTTAAAAGGGTCATTGTTGGCCCAGGTGGTGCCGGGGAGGCAGACAGGGCACAGGCTGCTCCCTAATCCCCCAACACTGAGCAGGGGAGGCCCGGGTAAGGAGGTGGCGGGTGAGACCGCTCCTTCTGGAGCTTCTGAAGACACTCCCAAGTTCCCTGGCAGTGATACCCCCCCCACCTGCTGGGACCTGCAGGGGGCTGGGGAGGGGTCCCGCGGCCCTGGGCCCTGGGCTTATCTCGGTTGTCTTGATTCCTTCTCTGGGCAAAACTTGCCAATGGAGAAAAGCAAGAAGGGGGGAGGGTGGGCTGAGCCTCCTGTGGGCAAGGTGCCGATGGTCCCCAGGGCAAAGGAAGCCGAGAGCCTGCAGAGGACAGAGTGGGGTAGGAAGAGCTTTTTCTGGGTCGTTTGCTCCCCAAAGTAAGGACAAAGAGAGCTTCCTGGCCAGCCAAGTATCCGATTGCACCTCAAGTTTCTTTGTCTGGGACAGAGAGGGGCCCTCTGGGGCCAGGCAGGCACAGGCATATGACTCTCTGGTATATAGATGGTCTGGAATTGGAGGTCACTCCCAGGGAGTGGAGAGACTTCAAATCTGGAGTCTGTGGGGTTGGAAGGGGATATATCTTGACTGTCAGATCCCCCCTGCCTGGGATTTGGAGAGAAAACCCAAGGAGTCAGATAGATCTAGCCACCAGCCACTTTCCCTATCAAAACCTCAATTTTCCACTCCATAAAATGGGTACAATTCAAGTTGGCACGACCCAGGGCTGCTGAGAGCAGCAAAGGAGGGTGTGGGTAATCGATTCTCAGTCATGGGGGGTTGGGGTAAACAATCCCACCCAAAACCAGAACTCAGAATGCCAAGCTAGTTGCAATGTCCCATCTGCCTTCTATTAGACAGAAGTTGAACTCGGGCTCAGAGAGGGGCAGCTACTTGTCCAGGGCTGCACAGTAAAGTAGGGATGTCAGGCATATAGGAGAGCAGGAAGTCTGGAGGCTGCCCCTGCCACCCCCACCAACACTCCAGGCTCAGCATCTTGTAAAAGTCCTGCCTCTGTGGCACAGGGCTTCCGCATGGCCCTGAGTTCTGGCAAAAGTCCGCTGAGGCCCGTTTGGGTTCCTGTTCTTCCTCCTCAGCCTGGCCTTGCGCCAGACGAGCAGTGTTTGCTCAGGGAGGAGCCTGACACCCTTTGGAATGGGCTGAGGTTAGCGGGAGATGCCGCTGGGAGGAGGGGCTGCCCAGGGAGTGAACTTGCATTAGCGAGCACCTACTGTGTGCCAGGTGCCGGTCTGGACCTTGGCGATTCAGCAGGGAACCAGACCAACGGAGATCCCTGCTCTTGTGGGCTGTGTTTGGTAGAGGAAGACGTTCAAGAAACAGGAGATATAATGAGGAAGGAAATTGTATCCAGGGTTAAAGACTGGTCAGTCTCACTGAGGGGAGAATGTGGAAAAGCAACTGGGACAGGAGTGAAACAGGCAGAGGTATATTACAACCTCCAGTGGAAAGATCAGGGATCCTTGTTGAGAAGGTGACATTTGAGGAGACATGAAGGAAGTGACTATTAGTGAACGAGCATTCCAGGCAGAACGCATAGCCCGCGCAAAGGTCCTGGGGCAGGACCAGGCCTGGCATGTTGGAGGAACAGCCAGGAGGCTTGTGTGGCTGAAGCAGAGTGGGTAACGGGGAGAGAGGGAGGAGGGGAGGGCAGGGAGGGGACAGGGCGGGTTATGCAGGGTCTTGTGGGCCACAGGGGGGACTTGGGCTTCTACCCCAGGCAGTTGGGAGTCCTGGAGGGCTGTGGGCAGAGGAGGGCGGGACCTGACTCAGGTGCTCACGTGCGCCCTCTGGTGGCCTCTGCAGGGAGGACGGAGTGCGGGGGGAGGGGGGTGAAGTCAGGAGCAGGGGGACCAGGGAGGTCAAACAAGGAAGTCCTGCAAGATGTGGCTTTAGAACAAAGAAACATTTTATTTTGAATCATCTAAAATTGACAGAAAAGTCGCAGATACAATTCAGAGAATCCCCCCATGATCCTCACCTGGTCTCCTGCGACACTCACATTTTCCCTGACTGCGGTGCATTGTCAGGACTGACACCAACACCCTCCATCACCCTGCCCTGAGCTGCAGACTGTAATCAGAGCGTGGGAATCGCCTTTTGTGCCCGGGGCCCCATCTACGACCACAGAGCCCATTCAGTCATCAGGCCTCCTTGGCTTCCTCCAGGCTGTGACCTTGTTCCTTGACCTTCACCGCTTGGAGGAGATGGTCAGGGATTCTGTAGAAAGCACCTCATTTTGGGTTTGTCCAATGCTTTCCTCATGACTGGATGGGGAGGGGTGAGGGTAGGAGGGGCAGATTCAGGGTGCAGCAGGCACCAGCATGCACAGGAGGGGGGAGGGATGCCCCAGGGCTTGGCAACATGGGGGGTCCTGGGGCATCTTAATGAGAGCACTGTGGTGTAGGGGGTAAGGAAGGTGAGGAGGGGCATGTAGACTCTTCTAGAAGCTTGCAGTGTGGGCTGCAGCTGGAAGGGGACTCACAGAAGGTACCCCCACCCCCAGATGGGAGGAAGCCGGAGCCCTGGGAGGGAGCTCTGCTGCAGAAGAGCAGAGCCCCCCCCCCTTCCTGCCTCAGTTTCCTCATCTGTATAAGATGGGGACCTGGTTCCAACTTCTGAGCAGTATCATGGGGCAGCTTCAAAAGTGGAAACAGCGGGCGTGGCGTGGAGCCGGTGCATAGGAAGGTTGGCCTGGGCACTCCTTTCGCTTCCTTCTCTACTCCCAGGCAGGAGGGACTAGAGGTCCCAGTGGGGGAAAACGAGGGTGATTTTATGGTGTTCCCAAGGCTGGAGGGGCTCCCCGGGAAGCTGTTTATATCAAGGTTCTGTCTTTCTGTGTAACACCTGGGGATAGGACCAAGACCCCTGCCACCTTTGCTTACTGTCGCTGTTATCAGCCTGGCCTCTGCACCTCTCCCCCAGGCCAGCTCCCCTCAACCGTCCCTCATTAAACCTCCCCCACGACCCCCACGTTGCCAATCCTTATGTGCTCTCTGGCTGGGCCCGCCCCCCGCGGAATGTGTCCTCCCAGGTACACAGCCCGGGTCTTTCTCCTCTGTTCAGACTCTTAGGCGGCTTCCCAGGAGCTATTTATTCATTCATTAAGCACTTACTGCATGCCAGGCACTGTTCTAGGTGCATGGGAAACTATAGGGGTAGAGCTCGCAGACCAGCAGGAAGAAGGGATCTTCCAGAAATAGTCCCACAAATAAATGTGCAGTTAATAAGCTGCGACCTTAGCTCTAGGCATTCCATAGCTCCTTAGCATTTCTAGAGCGATTCAGCATCCGGTCAACGCCAGGCTTTGGGGTACCCTCTAAAACTATCTGCTCTTCCTCTCGCCTCTGAACCATTTCACAGCCCTGTAAATTAGAGGAAAGCTGTAGCAGGGCAGGTGATTCCGGTCCATAGAAATGCAAATGAATTTTGTCCAACGGAGACTGTTGCTTATTGCCCGGCGGTGATTGTCTAGTTTACTGTCTATCTGCAAATTCATGTCGGCATTCTTGATGTGTGCGCGCGCTTGTGCGCGTGTGTGCGCGCGTTTGTGCGTTTGTGTGAGCCTGTGCGCGCGCGTGCGCTTCTGCGCGCTCATGAACAGTCTGCAGTTCGGTTAATGGTGACGTAGGATGTTGGTGTCTTAGTTCTAACAACATCTCGCGGTCGTGGAAAATGCTAGTGTTGGAGGAGACCAAGTGAGGGTCATTTGGGGACTCTCTGAATTGTATCTACAACTTTTCCAACAATTTGAAATGATTCCGAAATAAAATGCGTGTTTGTTGGTTTGTTTGAAAGCCACACCTTGCAGGGCCTCCAGGTTTGACCTCCCTGGTGCCCCCGCTCCTGCCTTAGGCCCCCACCGTCCGTCCTCCCCTCAGTGACCACCAGGGGAGCGCATGCGAGCACCCAAATCTCGGTCCCCCTCTGCCCACTGCCCTCCAGGGCTCCCACCTCCCTGGGGGTAAAAGCCCAAGCTCTCCCCTGGCCCCCAAACCCCTGCACGACCTTTCTTGTTCCTCTTTCTGCCCTCCCTTCCCTCCTCCCTCTCTTCCGCTCGCCCACTCTGCTCCAGCCACACAGGCCTGTTCCTCCAAAATGCCAGGCCTAGTCCCGCCCCAGGGCCTTTGCACAGGCTGTGCCCTCTACCTGAAACACCTAGATCTCTCCATGGCTCCTCCCTCATCTCCTTCAGGTCTAATTGTTCCTCGGCTTGGATCCGTCTCACCTAGGTCACTCTTACTAAACTCAGTTCTTATTTTGAGTGCCATTCCTCGGGGAAGCCCTCCCTGAGCCCCCAGCCCCTGACATGTCTCCCTGCCAATGCTCTCAGAAGTCTAGGTAGTACTTTTTATTCATGTTGTGTGATGATTCGATTATTGTCTGGCTTTCCTGGGTCTGTGGCATCAGTCCCGTGCATACACAGTGGGCACTCAGTACATGCAGATGAATGAACAAGCCGGAGGCGGCCAGGCCACGGAGCTGCTCCAGGGCAGTCTTGGGTTCGAATGACACACGTTAGGCCACAGATTATGGCCTCAGCCTCCTGCAGCCCAGCAAAGCAGCCTCTACCAGGGAGGCCCCAAGCCCCCTATCTGAGCCCCCACCCCCAGGCTCTCCCCCCTCCTGTGGTCACCACTCTCGGGGGCCTCAGTCCAGCCCCGGCTCTCTCTCTGGGCCTCAGTTTCCCTCTAGGCACTTGGAAAGATGGACCAGGATCATCCCAGGGGTACTTCCAGGACTCCACCTTCCATGGCTTCCTCCCTTCCCCCTCTCCCTCACGCCATGCCCTCACTGCCCCCTCTTGGTTGAATTTAGCACTGACATTTCAGATGGGAAGTCAGTTCCGACGGGTTCCTGCTCACCTGGCGCATAGTGGGGGCTTGAGACATTTTTGTTGCATTAATGACCAAATAAAAAGTGAATGCATGCATGAAGTAGACTGATGGAAAGCAGATTTTTGTTTCCTTAAAGTGATCTGGCTGGGGGGTGGAATAGCGGGCTTAAGGCGAGCTCCTCTGGCCAGTGGGGCAGCACAGGCCACGCCCTTTTTCAAAACCCTGCGTGTGCTGGCTGGGTTGGTGAAGCCTGGGACACTCGATCTCGGGGTCGTGGGTTCAGGCCCCATGTTGGGTGTGGAGCTTACTTTTAAAAAAATACCTGCATTTGAGCTCAGGGTCGTCTGATGGGTACTAGGGAGCCATTGAGAGTTCTTGAGCAGGGCATGAATGGGGGGGCAGAATGTTGGGTGGCTGGAAGAAGACCACGTGTCTTGGGGTGGTGGCCCCCCTTCTGAGAGTGGTCTAGAGTGGGGTTTCTCTGCCTCAGTGCTATTAACATCTGCAGCAAGGTCATTCTTAGTGGGGAACAGTCCTGGGCCCTGTGGAGTGCAGAGCATTACCCCTGGTTTCCACCTTCTTGAAGCCAGGAGCACCAGTCTGTTTTGACAACACAAAATGTCTCCAGGCATCTCCAAGCGCCCCCTCCCCCACCCCGGGCAAATTCCCCTACAGTGAGAAACGCTGGTAGAGAGTGAGGGGTGTGGGGTCAAACGGCCAAATCCGGGGCCAAATCCGGGGCCAAATCCTGCTCTTGCCGGTCAGGCTCGCCCCTCGGCCCAGCTGCCCCGCGGACACGTGGGTATCATTCTGTGCAACTGGAGCGAAGCAAATGCTCACGAAATGAGCTAGGAGCCTCATTACCACAGACTGAACCCATTTAGTCCAAAGATAACGGTGCTGAGCTCCGGAGGAGAGCAGGGGCTCCCCACATACGGGCCACTCCCCAGTACTCACAGCCACGAACACCCACAGACGCGTGTCCGTGGGGAGCTTGTTTATGTTCTCCGATGACTCATTAAAACAAATACATGGCTATGTATATATATATATATAAAAAAAAGTTTGACCTTGTTCAACCTAAAATGGTTTTTCGAACTGCCTGCCGGTGGCCAAAGATCACACTGGGAAAAACTGAGCTCTTCCCTCCAGCCCTGAGGTTTCCAGTAGGTCCTCAGAGGGGTTTCTGCAAAGGCTTACTGTCTTGGAGAGCGTTGGAGACGCTTGAGAGCCCCTGCTGGCTGACGGGGCTCTGCGGACTTGTGTTTTGGGGAGAACTGCAGTGGGGCGGGGTAAGAAGTCTATTTTGAGGGCCTCAAAGATTTTTATTATATTGTCTGCCTTGTTCATTTGGCAAACTCTTACTCAACCTTCAAAACCCCAGCGCAATTCTCCCTCTTCCAGGAAGCATTTCCTGATCCCCTAGTTCCCTTGTTTCCTCTCTACCTTTCGGTGCCACGGCGGGGGCGGGATTCCTCTCCGCCAGAATTGACTGGATGAGGCTGGGAAAGGTGTCTATGCCCAGATTTGCCCTTTCAACCTTGGGATGAGGCAAGGCACAGGAACAGCTGGGCCTCGGGGTGTGTGTATAGAGAGAGACCAGTAAGGAATGTGTGGGTGTAGCCACGGTCAGCCCCGACCATCCTGGTGATTCCTCCCTTACTCACCCCGCAAGGAGAGGTCTTCCTGCCCTGGCCCCCTCATTCCTAGATAGCACCTTCTGAGGCTGGGGAGGACGCCTGACCTTTGCTCCCAGAAGCTCGAAGAATTTCTTCCGGCCAGCCCCGCCCTCCTCAGCTGGTGGCCCAGCCCAGTGCCGGGTGTGAACACCGAGCTCAAGCTCGGCCTTAGGGCCAGGCCTTAGGGGCGGTAACCGCGCACCTTCGGCATCAGAAGTCCGAGCCTCGGACCTCACCGGACCTCGGTTTCCCCTGTATGTAACGGGGCTAAACCTCCCAAAGACGCGGTGCCGCGAGAAAGGCTAGCCCTGTGTTCTGGAGGTCTCCGGCACTCAACCTGCCCCTGTTGCAATAGTTGTCCCAACTCAACCTCGAAAGGTACCCAGTCCGCCGAGGTCGAATCGCAGGCTCCGTTCGGAAACGCGGCCGGAACTTCTGCCGGGTCTTCACTGCAGCCCTGTCTGGCCCGTCTCCGGCCCCGATGGCCGGCAGGTGTTCAGCTGGGTGGAAAACCCGGCCTGGTATTCCCACGCCGGGGCCAGGATCCTGCGGTTAGGGGCGAAGGCGGCCTTCGCGGCGTCCCGAAGGCGTGTCGGGGCGGGGGCGGGGCCGGTAGGGGACAAGGAGGAGGAAGAGGGGCAGGTGCAGCCGGGAGCCGCAGAGCGGGCTGGAGGAGGGCGAGGGCCGGGCGCTCTCTCCGCCGCCAGCCTCCTCAGCCTCCTCCCTCACTCCAAGGTGGGGACCGATTGACCGTTTCTAGGCCCCTCAGGGGCGCTGGAGACCCCGAGGGGGTGGACCATGGCGGTGAGATTCCAGGCGAGTAGCCCGCAGACGGCGGGAGGGGGAGGGGATCTAGCTGGAGTGGGGCCTGAGACCTGGACCCAGGACCCAGGACCCCAGATCACCCCAGATTACAGATGGGGAAGTTGAGGCCCAGAGGAAAAAGGGTGGCTAGCCCGAGGCTGCGCAGTGAGGGGCGTTCGCGCCCGCTGGTCTCCAAAACCTGTCTCTGGGGTCCCCAAGGCCTGCCTCTGTTACCCTGTAGACCTGGGTTCAAATCCTACCTTTTCTGTATAACTTTGGGCCGGCGAATCAAGCCTCCCTGTACCTCGCCTGTAATATTGGTGCTCTTCATTTTAAAGAAGGGTGTAGGGAGGATTCTAAGAGGAAAATGTGTTTTAAGCGCTTGGCACGTAAAGGTGCCCCATAAAGATGTTGACGCCGGGCTCCGGGGGTCGCGTCGAGTTAAGCTTGAGCAACGGTGCACCGGCAGCTGTGGCTTCTTTTGTGGGCTGCGGTGGCTTCGGTAAATGCGACAGGCTGCTGGAGAAGGAACCGCCATGCATTGGGCACCTACTGTATACAGGGGAGGCAGATAGGGGTCGAGACCCCCTTTTACACAAGAGTAAGCCTGCTGGGAAGGAGGGGATCTCCGTGTCTCTATTTGGGGGATCATCACCCTCCAGGCATGGAGCTGGAACTGACAGTCACCGCACTGGGTGGGAGATCACGGCGGGGGTGGGGGGGGTGGTAAACTGAGGCCGTAGGGGGATTGTGGCTCGCCCCAGTCCTGAGGTCGGGCAGTTCAGGTTCCTGCCAGCTTTCTTCCTGACTGCGGGGAAACAGCTTCCAGAATCCCCTCCCCATGTCGCCTATTTGTGGCCCCCTTCCCCACCTCCCCCACCTTTGTTCCCGGAGGTGGGGGCGGGGAGGGGGAGAGAGGACTACAGTCCCTGAGCCTGGTGCCTGGGGTTGTGTGACTTGGTACCACCTGACCTGCCCCCACTGGGTGACTCCTCCTCTCCCCGTTGTTTGTCACAGGCCTGGGGCTCGGGGTGGGGACGCAGGTGCAGGCCCCGCCCCCTCAGCTCACCCGATGGGTCTCACTGGCTGAGGGGGTCTAGGAATTCTGGACACACCCGGTTGAGTTCCTGGCTGAATATACCTTTTCTTTTGTCACCATTCACCCATTCCTCAAACTCTTGTCTCCCCACTGGTCCTGTGGGGACTATGCTGGGATCCCAGGGCCCCCAGCCGTGCCCACCAGCAGGCCCCGGACTAGAGGGGTATATGGGAGATGGTGGACAGGAACATCCCAGATTCCAGTAATTAGGGATGTGAGATGTGTGTACGGGGCCATTGAAGACTCATTCCCTGGAGGGAGACACAGTGGTGCTGGGGCTGTGATGGATGAATAGGAGTTTGCCGGAGAGAAATACAGCTCGTGCTCCGAGTGGAGGCTGATCGCAGGGCCAGGAGGTGTCAGTGGCCATCGCCAGAGTGTGCAAAGAGACAGCCTCGTCCGGCCTTCACAGCCCAGGAGGAGGCACCAGAAACCTGCAAACTGATGATTACACAAGATAGTTTGAGATGGTTTGGAAGCCATGAATAAAACATAATAAAACACAGAAGGGTGAGGGGGAGCCAGGGAAGTCTGGCTGGGCAAGGTGGGCTCCCTGCGGAGGCAGCTTTGAGCTGAGACCCCCAGTGGCAAGGGCTAGCTGTGCACAGATCCTGGGAGTGTGTTAGGCACAGGGGTCCCTCAGGGAAAGCCATGGAGATGAACGAGGCTGAGGGGGCCTGTGCGGTTAGGCTGGGCCCCCGGGGCTCTAGTCAAGGCCTCTGACCGCTGAGGAGGCAAACCTGTGCAAGGCGGGGCAAGCCTGGGCCACCTGCCCCGTCCCCCTAGGGGCCCTGGTTCCCTGGGGCTGTTTCTTAAAATAAGGCCAGGAAATCAAAATTCTGGAGGCCATTTCCTGATTCGAAGTGTACAGTCAAAGCCAGGTAAAAAGATTCTGTTTTTGAAAAATTAATTTGAAAAATTAATTAAGCAGAAGGGTGCTGTGGCCCTGTGGTGAGGAGTGAGGTGTGGGACGGGCTGCCTGCGTCCACGGTTTGCTGTGTGACCTCAGGCAAGGTATTGGACCTCTCTGGGCTTTTCTGTCCTCTCCCTTACGGTAGGAGTAATAGTGGTGCTACATCCTAGGGCCCGTCAGGGTTGAACAAGTGAGTGTATGGAAAGCCCTGGCTGGCAGCCAGCATGGCACAGTGTTTTCTTATCAGCGTGCAAAGGAGGAAAGTCGGCGTTCTCCCCTCTCTCTCAGGACCTCTGGCGCGTCTCTGGGAGAGAGGCTCTTTCTGCCTCTGGCGCGTGGCTTCTCCTTGTCCAGCTCCGGCGCCTCAGCCCTGGAAGACGGGCAGCGGGGATGGGGGTCACCCATTTTACAAGAGGGGAAGCTGAGGCTGGGAGCGGCGCCGCCCCCGCCAGCCAAGGGGTTGGAGTCCTGGTTGTGAGAGCTGCCCTCTCAGCTCCCGGGTAACTGCAGAGCCAGGAGTGCCCGGGAGGCCCCGCCCAGGGCTTTGTTCCTCTTCCCCCCGCCCGCCTCCCCCCTCTCTGGGAGCCAGGAATGCTGCTCTCCTGGGAACCATGAAGAAAACACACCGGAGCGGCCGGTGCAGGGTTTTTCTGCCGAGGGAGTCACCCGCCCGTGGTACCAGGCTGGGGAGGGGCGTCCTTTCTAGCAGGTCCCCCGGGAAAATAGGGCCGCGGAGTTGAGGGGTGGGCTCCTCCTCTCTGCCTCCCCCCCCCCCCAGGGTGTCCTGGAGTGTGGCCTTGCACTCTCATCTATCGCAGGGGACTGAAAATAATCTGGAATTTCCACATTCCCCAGCGGCCACCTCCATCAGCTCTGTCGGCTTGGCAGGTGACTCTGCCTCTCTGTGCCTCAGTCTCTTCCTCTGTGGCTTGGGGATAATAGAATCTCCCTTCGATGAGTGGATTAAATGAGATGGTTCATGGACCGTGCCCAGCACAAGGAAAGCCCGCCTGCCCTTCCTCCCTTCCTCCCTTCCTCCCTTCCTCCCTTCCTCCCTTCCTCCCTTCCTCCCTCCCTTCCTTCCTTCCTTCCTTCCTTCCTTCCTTCCTTCCTTCCTTCTGTAAAGAGCTGTTGAACCCCGGCTTTGAATCAGGACTCCACCGCAAACAAGATAAACAAAAATCCCTGCCCCCCACATCTGATTTTCTAGAGAGGGGAGATGGACAGATCAACAAAATCTAGAGAAGGTCAAGGGGTCACAGGTTGTATGAATTAGGCAACTGTATTGGGGCCGGGTGGTTAAGGGGGTCCGTTGTGGAGTGGGAGGAGCTTACTGTTCTAAATGAGGGGGGCGGGAGGCCACGCCAATAAGGTAATGTGTGAGCAGGCGGCCTGGGGAGGGGTCAGGTGGAGATCCGGGGGAAGAGAGTTTCAGGCAGAAGGAACAGTGCGTGCAAAGGCCCCAGGTGTTGGAGGAACAGCGAGGAGGCCCCCGGTGGCTGGAGCAGAGAGCACTCCGTCTGCCTGGCGGGCCTGGCTTGACCCCCAGGCATGGGTCCCCCAGGCTTAACCCCCTCAGGCATCGATCCTTCCAGCCTGACCCTCCCCAGGCATGGATCCCCCCAGACTTCATCCCCTCAGGCATGGATCCGTTGAGCCACTGATCCCCCATCCCCTGCTTGATTCCCCCCCAGGCACTTGCCTTTTCTCTGCTTTTACCAGTTTGGTTCACTTAAACCAGGGTCTCAGCTTTGGCACATGAATGTTTGGGCCTGGATTGTTCTCTGGGGGGGGCTGCCCTGCTCTGTGGAGGGTCGAGCAGCACCCCTGGCCCTCACTCCCTGACGCCAGGAGTACTTCCAGTTGCGATGACCACACATGCCTCCAGATGTTACCAAATGTCCTCTGGGGGCAGAATGGTCCCCACTTGAGAACCCCCAACTTAAATCCACTTTGCAGATACAAAAGCTGAGGCCCCCGGAGAGGTAGCCACTTGTCCACAGGCTTGGACCATGGGGGTGTCAGAGCCGGGCTCCCCACCCAGGGCAGGGGACCCCTGAGTGCTCCAGTGAACCTGCCATGGCCTCACGCCCGCCTTCCGTTCCCTCCTGTCAGGTGTTGGACATGGAAGAGCTGACCATTTGGGAACAGCACACGGCCACGCTCTGCAAGGTGAGGCCTCCCTTTCCCCACACGGGTGCCAACAGGAATGTCCTCTTGACCCCGGGCTGCTCGACAGGAGGGGAGAACCTTTGTCCCCACGGGAAGCAAAGCTCATCCTATATGTTATCCTCTCTTAGGACCCCCGGCGAGGCTTCGGCATTGCAGTCTCTGGTGGCCGAGACCGGCCCCATGGATCCGTGGTTGTGTCTGATGTGGTGCCCGGGGGACCAGCGGAGGGCAGACTGCAGTGCGTACCAAGGCAGCAGGGGTGATGGCCGAGAGGAGGGACCCGTGCGGGCCGAAGCTAGGAGCCGGGAAAGTGCCTGGCGCCTGCCAGCTCTGCCTCCACAAGGCTTAGAGCTGGCAGCAGACAGAGTTGGCGATGTGGCCCTCCCTCTCCCCAAGGCACTTCCTGGTCCTCCAGTGTAGGTCTCAGGGTCACAGTGGCCCCAGGGCATTCCTGGAATGAAAAGACTGGAAAACCTGTTGTGGCTGGAGGGAAGGAGACCCAGTGTTCTGAGCCCTCGGGGACAGGAGGCTCCTGGGAGTTAAGTTGGGGAAAATGGTTCTGGGACCTGAGTGGCTGACGGGTGATCTGGCTTAGCTGGGAATCAAGGAACAGCTTCAGAGAGAGAGAGATGTTGAAACACAGACGGGAAAGAGGTGGAGAATAGCAGAAAGAGGAGACTGACAGTTGAAATGAGGGGTATGGAGACACCCGTTACAGCCACGGCTTCTGTTCTGTGGTTGCATTTTATCATTATAAAGCATCTATGATTGGCCGCATTTTAAAGATGAGGAACCTAAGGCCCAGAAGGATAAATGTCTTTGTGAGACTTGGGACACCAGTGAATTAGAACCAGGCCTTGTAGAACTGGCAATGCCCACCCCAAAGTGGGGCACTGGGGGAGGTGCCAGGGCCCCCCAGGGGAAGGCCTGGGGAGAGGGCTCCCATGTGAGGCCTGCTCCCTGAGACCCAGCCTCCTCCCTCAGGACAGGGGACCACATCGTCATGGTGAACGGGGTCTCCATGGAGAGTGTCACCTCCACCTTTGCCATTCAGATACTCAAGACCTGCACCAAGGTGGCCAACATTGTGAGTGGGGGTCAGGTGGGAGGGGCAGCCCCTGGCACAGGTGGCTCTCCCAGTCCTGCAGCCCACGGGCAGTCTGAGTGTAAGCATCTACGAGCAAGTGGAATCTTGTCCCCATTTCACAGCTTGGACGTGGAGGCCCAGAGAGGGGCCAGGGTCCCCCAGGACCACCAGTGGATGGGTCAGAGCCTTGAGCTGGCCCTCCCCTTACTCCCCTAACAGACGGTGAAGCGTCCCCGGAAAATCCAGCTGCCTACCGCCAAGGCCAGTGCGTCTGGCCGGGGACATCAGGACTCTGACGAGGCTGACCACGGCCAGGGCTATGAAGGCGACACATCCAGCGGCTCCGGCCGCTCCTGGGGCGAGCGCTCGCGCCGGCCAAGGGCGGGCCGCCGGAGCCGGGCCGGCAGCCACGGGCGCAGGAGCCCCGCTGGGAACTCCGAGGCCAACGGGCTGGCCCTGGTGTCTGGCTTTAAGCGGCTGCCGCGGCAGGATGTGCACATGAGGCCCGTGAAGTCCGTGCTGGTGCGGAGGCGAGAGAGTGACGGTGAGCACGTGGCCCGGGCGTGCTGGCATCCGTGGGATCAGAGCTCCCGCAGAGCGGCGCCGGCCCGGCCCTGACCCCGTCCCGTGTGCTGTGTGGTTCAGCAGAATAAAGGCCCCCACGCATGTCCCCGTCCTGGCCCCCCCGGAACCTGGGACGTGTCGCCTCACGTGGAGAGGGAAACCTGTCAAGGCCCCAAGGTGGGGGTGGGGGTGACCCTGGGCTCCCGGTGTCCTCACGAGGTCCTCACGAGAGGGAGGCAGAGGGCGGGAGGCCCAGAGACGGGCAGACCCCACGCTGCTGGCGGGGAGGATGGCGGGGAGGCTGGCGGGCCAGGAAGAGGCAGGAGCCGGGTCTCCCTGGGGCCCCGGGGACACCAGCCCTGTCCACGCCTGGGTTTTAGGACTTCCGAGCCCAGAACTATGAGATCACAAGCTGGTATTGTTTTAAAGGCACTAAGTCTGTGGCAATTCCGAGTAGCCCCAGGAAACACACTGTGACCTGGGTAGAGTGTCGTGATAATGGAATTCCCTTTGTGATACCAGCGCAGGGGTGTGACCTCTGACGCCATCTCGACTCAATGGCAGCACTGTGACCTTAGAATTCTAAACATGATGTGACAAATGGCACCGGGACATCTGTCCCCATCTTGGAATTTTATTTATTATTATTATTTTAATATTTTCTTTATTTATTTGAGAGGGGGAGAGAGAGAGAATGCACAAGAGCAGGGAGAGGGAGAAGCGGGCTCCCCGCTGAGCAGGGAGCCTGATGCAGGACTCGATCCCATGATGCCAGGCTTATGACCTGAGCCGAAGGCAGACACTTCACCGACTGAGCCCCCCAGGCACCCCCCACCTTGGGATTTTAATAGCAAGAGTCACATCCTGGGGCGCCTGGGTGGCTCAGTCGTTGGGCGTCTGCCTTTGGCTCAGGGCGTGATCCCGGCGTCCGGGGATCGAGTCCCACATCGGGCTCCTCCTCTGGGAGCCTGCTTCTTCCTCTCCCACTCCCCTTGCTTGTGTTCCCTCTCTCGCTGGCTGTCTCTATCTCTGTCAAATAAATAAATAAAATCTTTAAAAAAAAAAAAAGAGTCACATCCTGAACACTGATGGCGATGTCATGAAGAGCTTCTGTGTGGTGATGGGAGCCGGGTGCTGGGGAGCGGGGGCCAGGGCTCTGTTGCTTCCCAGGCCCCTGCCTGTGACCTTCTGTGTCCGGGTCCTGGCGGGCGGGTTGTCAGAACAGTCCCAGGGTGGCGTGGAGGGAGCCGAGCCTGAGCTCTCCCTGCGGGCTCTTGGCCTGGCAGGCAGGCGGGAGGGTCAAGGGCAGGTGAGAAGTCTGACCTTGAGAGGAGCCCGCAGTCCAGACCCCAGGCCCTGCCTCAGTTTCCCTCCTCCCCCACAGAGTTCGGGGTCACCCTGGGCAGTCAGATCTTCATCAAGCACATCACCGATTCGGGCCTGGCCGCCAGGAACCGTGGGCTGCAGGAAGGAGACCTCATCCTACAGGTGAGCCCAGGCTTCCCGTCGGGGGCGGGACAGGGAGACCCAGCCACGGGCAAGGTCGGCAGAGCTGGCCGGAGCCCTCTGCCTGCTGGGTGTTGCCTGTTACCCAAAGGTTAGCGAGGACAACGCAGGAGCCCCCGCCCGCATCCTCTGCTCTAACACTGCCCAATGTCGGCTTCTAGTATCCCCGGAATCACACGGGGGCGCTGGCCACGGCGCTCATTCCAGGACACGTCCTAGGAGGTCGGTGCTGTCGGTCCAGAGGCCAGGCTTACAGGCACGGCTCTGCCTCAGAGCTGATTTCTTTCTAGACCCCTCTCCTGAAAATTGGTTTCTAGTGATTCCTAGTAGATGATTTCCAAACCATTCCCAGCTGATTGCTTCAAGAGCCTCTTCAGAGTTATCTGTTTCTAGTGACCCCGAGGAATTGTCTGTTTCTAGTGGTTTGGGGCAGACACTAGAAACAGGTGGCTCGGGGATGACAAACTCACAATCCCCAGGGTGAATGAAAACAGACACCCCCGCCCAGAAATGTTAGAAAGGGATTCTGGAGGGCCCGGAGGACAGTCCTTCCCCAAATTATGTTTCTAACGCACCTCTAAATGTCTGTTTCTGGTCCCTCCTACAGATTGCTTCTGGTATCTTCAGCTATCTACTCTCTGTCCCCTAGTGAGACTTATTTCTGTTTGTTCCTAGTGTCTCCCAAGAAATTCCCCGTCTAGGGAGATGGGGAGTCAACCTGCTTCTAATTTTCCCCTAGTGCCACCCCACCCCTCAATAAATTGGCCGATTCTGGAATTCTTGTGGGGTCACTTCTGGGCATGGTCTCCTCAGAGCAGGAGGAATCCAATTCTATTCTTTCCTCTTGAGAATGGCTGTTTTTATGACTTCCTGGGGATTGTGTGTTTCTAATCCCCCCCTCCCCCCCAAGCTACCTGTTTCTAGTATCCCCGATCTTGCATTAACTCACTTCTGTCTTCCTTTCTGGCCCTTTTAGATCAATGGTGTGTCCAGCGAGAATCTGTCTCTGAGCGACACACGGCGACTGATCGAGAAGTCAGAAGGGAAGCTGACACTGCTGGTGCTCAGGGACCGAGGGCAGTTCCTGGTGAACATCCCCCCGGCCGTCAGTGACAGTGACAGCTCCCTCCTGGACGGTGAGGGCCCAGAAGGCAGGCCCCGGGGCTTGAATGGAGAGTAGGGGAGGCAGAGAGTGCTGGGCAGAGCCTGGTGGGGGTTGGAGAGCCTGGCCCTGAGTGGTTCAGAGAGGGACAGAAACTTGCCCAAGGCCACACAGTAAGTCAGGGCTGGAGGCCCTGGCTGAGCCCAACTCGGTCTAGGCCCCTTTGCTGTAAGGGGCCTTGATGTTCCCCTCTGTGAAATGGGTCCAGTCTGGAAGGTGTGGGCCGGGGGCCTGAGGGGACGTGCTCTCCCCTGCAGACATCTCGGACCTCGGCTCAGAGCTGTCTCAGGCGCCGCCCTCCCATGTCCCACCGCCACCCCAGCACGTGCAACGGAATTTGGATGCCAGCCGAACCAACTCCCCCGGGTATGTACCCCCATCGGCCAGAATGGTCGAGCAGGAGGAGCATAACTTTTCCACCTGGTGGCCTGCCTGGAAGAGGCTTCCCCCGTCCACCCATAGTTCTCCTGGCCCCCAGGACTGGCTCTGGGTTCTCGGTCCCAGGAAAACCTGACATGGATCGACTTTAAAGCAGAAAGCACTGAATTGTACAACACATCCCAGAAGACTCCAAGATGCATAAGGCGCCGTTTAGGGATTTTCTCGGGGGCACAGCAGCCACGGATGTCTGCAGGGATCGGGGGGTGCTTGTTGCTTATGACGATGATCACAGATGGGGACAGGGGGCGACAACCTTGCATCAGTGTCCTGTGGCGGCTGTAACAACGGGTGCAGACACGGGGGCTTAGGACGGCAGATGAGGGCGTGGGACGGGCCGCGCTCCCCCTGAGGCTCGCGGGTGGGGGTGGGGCGCTCTCCTAGCTTCTGGAAGCTTCCAGTAGCCCCCAGCAGTCCTGGGCTGGGAGGTGTCCATCTCCTCTCTGTCTTCGCATCATCTCCCCTCTGTGCATGTCCGTCTGTGTCCAAATATCCCCATTTTAGAGGGACAGCAGTGCCAAGGGACCAGGGCCCACCCTACTCCTACTGGTAGGACCTCCTCTCCGCTCATGACACCCACAACGACCCTATTTCCAAGAACCATCACATTCTGAGATGCGCGGGATTACGACTCGAGCAGATGAATTTTGAGGGGACACAACTCAATGCCTAAAAACCTAAGTGCCCAACACGTGGGAATTAGATAACGGGTGCCCTGCTTAGGCCTCCCGCATCTGCGAGGCAGGGGTCTGTCTGTCATCTGTGGCTGTGTGGCAGATCACCCCGGAGCCTGGCAGCTCCAAACGCCAGTAAAAACGTCCTCACACTGTGTCTGAGAGTCGGGAGCTGGGGCGGCTTGGCAGGGCGCTTCTGATGTGCGATCTTGGCGGGTCACCCCCGAGGAGCCACCTGGGACTGTAGGATTTGTGGGTGGATGACCGACTCCCAGCCTCCTCATGTGGCGGATGGAGCCATCCCCAGGGCCCGGAGAGAGCAGTGGCCCCGCGGTCTCACAGTGAGGAAGGAGCAGAACCAGGAGTTGACCCTGGGCGCAGAGAGGTTAGAATTCCAATAGTCGCGTCTCAGCGTCCACCCCCACTTCACCCCAAGTCTGTTCCCCTCCAGGGAGAGCCCCCCACTTCGGCGGGAAGATTCGGTGGATTCCAGAACCATCTCGGAACCAGGTGAGCAGATGGCGGAAGGGTGGTGACTCTGAGCATCCCTCTGGTTTTTCTGATCCCAGCCAGTGAGGCTGTGCCAGGCAGGGCGGGAGAGGCTGGCGTGGGCCTAAGAGGTCAGGGACAGCTCCCTGGGGAGGATGGGGGGCTGGGTGACCCCACCGTGGGGCAGGGAGGCCGTTGGGCAGCGTGTGGTGTCTGGACTAGTCCGTGTGCTGGGGAAAGACACCGCTGTTCCCTTTCAGACTCCCCGAGGCAAAGCAGTTACGACATCTACAGGGTGTCCAGCAGCCAGAGTGTGGAGGACCGCGGGTATGTCCCCAGAAAGAAAGCCCACTGCCCAAGACCGCACACCCAGGACCGCCTCCCTAGCACACGGTCCTGTCTTCTGTCACCAGAGGGTCGATACAGCCACCGTGCGGGGCTATTTGGGAAACTGAGGCCCAGAGGGGGTGGGGGCTCTCCCAAGGACGTCCCGCATGTCCCCTCCCGCCCCCCTCGGGCCTGACCCCACCTCTGCCTCCCCTCCCAGGTACAGCCCCGACTCCAGGGTAGTCCGCTTCCCCAAGGGCACAACTATTGGGCTGCGGCTGGCCGGCGGCAACGACGTGGGCATCTTCGTGTCGGGGGTGCAGGAGGGCAGCCCGGCCGACGGGCAGGGCATCCAGGAGGGAGACCAGATTCTGCAGGTGACCCGGGCAGCTGGCGGTGGGTGTGGCACCCAAGTCTGTCCCGGCCCGCCTGTCCTCCCCGGTGCCCACCCCTCGGACTGGCCACACCCCCGAGGGCATCTGAACCTTTTCACGCCTCCCTGCTTGGGTCGTGACCTTGTTGGCTGGATCACGACCTTGCTGACTGGGGCACAGCTTGTCTGGGTCACGGCCTTGTCCATGTCACGTCCTGGTTATTGGTGTCACGACCTTGTTGTCCAAGTGATGACCGTGTCCAGGATGCGTGCTTGTTATCAGTGTCACGGCCTCGTTATCAACATCGTAATCTTGTCGTTCGTGCCCCAGCTGCACTCACCGTGTCCCGACCGCGTTGTCTGGGCCACGGCCTCGGCCAGGTCGTGCCTTCATGGCCTGTCTTGCCTCCTCCACATCTGTCACCTGCTTACACTCGTTTTATAATCTTGCCCACATTCAGTCTCCTCCCTGTCCTGACCCCCTCGCCCTGCAAGCGCGGCGCCGCATCCGCTCCCCGCCGTCCTCCGCCCGGGAGTGGGCTCTGTCCAGGGGCGGAGCTGGGATGCCCAGCCGAGGGGGTCCCCAGGGCTACGTCCCATCTTGCGCCCCCTTCCCGCCAGGTGAATGATGTGCCTTTCCGGAACCTGACCCGAGAGGAGGCCGTGCAGTTCCTGCTGGGGCTGCCGCCGGGCGAGGACGTGGAGCTGGTGACACAGCGGAAGCAGGACAGTGAGTGTGTGTGGCCAGGAGGGCCGGGGCCGGGCGGCAGCCTGGGCGCTCACGGAGTCTCCCCTGTCCGCAGTCTTCCGGAGAATGGTGCAGTCTCGCGTGGGCGACTCCTTCTACATCCGCACGCACTTCGAGCTGGAGGCCAGCCCGCCCTCAGGCCTGGGCTTTACCCGCGGGGATGTCTTCCACGTGCTGGACACGCTGTGCCCCGGCCCCGGGCAGAGCCGCGCCCGCGGGGGCCACTGGCTGGCAGTGCGCATGGGCCGCGACCTCCGGGAGCAGGAGCGGGGCATCATCCCCAACCAGAGCAGGTGTGGCACCCCCCCCCCCCCCGCCTCGGCCTCCCCGCCGGCGCTGGGCACGGCTCGCTGCCCACCGTCTCCGGGCTGCGTTTCTGCCGCCCTCAGTGACCAGTCCCCTGCTTCTCCCCAGGGCGGAGCAGCTGGCCAGCCTGGAGGAGGCCCAGCGTGCCGTGGGGGCTGGGTCGGGCGCCTCGGTGGGCTCCAGCGCGCGGGCTGAGTTCTGGCGGCTACGGGGCCTTCGGCGCGGAGCCAAGAAGACCACCCATCGGAGCCGCGAGGACCTGTCCGCTCTGACCAGGCAGGGTCACTACCCGCCGTATGAACGCGTGGTGCTACGAGAAGGTGGGTCCCTGGGGCAGGGCAGGGCGGGGGCGGGGTGGGAGCTCGTGATACTGTCGGAAGTTCTGGACCAAGTGTTCATCCATGTCCAGCCTTTGGAAGCCCCTGTTCTTACCTCTCTTCTCCCACCAAAAATACCTCTTTTGAGTCACTGTAGGGCACCAAAGGAAACAGGAAAGGGCTTCTTTCCTTAATAATTAATATTTATTTCTAATTGAAATATGCAAACGACATACATAATCTCAGAAAAGAAATGGTTAAAGAGAATTTGAATAATTTATCTTGTTAACGTATCCAAAGTATTATTTTTTTTTAAAGATTTTATTTATTTATTTGAGAGAGAGCACGTGCGCGCGAGTGACCAGGGTGGGGGAGGGGAAGAGGGAGAAGCAGCGTCCCCTCCAAGCAGGGAGCCCGACACAGGGCTCGACCCCAGGACCCTGAGATCATGACCTGAGCCGAAGGCAGACGCTTCACCAACTGAGCCCCCCAGGCGCCCCCAAAGTATTTTAATAGATAATCCAATTATAAGTTACGAGTGAGATATTTCACGTCCCGTTTTGTGTGTCACCGTCTTTGGAATCCGGGGTGTATTTTGCACTCACAGCACGTCGTGGTTCCGACGAGCCCCATGTGAAGTGCTCCACAGCCACACGTGGCTCCAGGCGGCATAGCCGGCGGGGGCTGTACATTCAGTGGCTGCTGCTGGCGCTAAACAGACACCATTTAAAACACACGCACGCTGCGAACAGGTGTCAGACCCAGACCTGCACACGCGTGTGCACCACAGCCCAAATGTGGAAACAGGCAAGCGCTCATCAGCAGATGAAGGGACACACACAGCGTGTCCCCCGCGCACGGGCGCGTCCCTCTGCCACGAGCAGGAGCGAGGCGCCCACCCGCGCTGCCCGGGGACGGACCCCGAGCCCCCGACGTTCAGGGAGGGAACCGGACACAGAAGGCCCCATGGCGTGTGAGTCCACGTGTGTGACACGTCCAGAACAGGCTCGTCCATGGACGGGAAGGGGGCTCGCGCGGGGGCCGGGGGCTGGGCAGGGGGTGACAGCTGACAGGGAGACATTTCTTTTTGGGGCGATGAGCATGTCCTGAAACCAGCGCTGGCAGCTGCACAGCTGTGTGAACGCACTAAATGCCCCTGAACTGGACATCTTAAGATGTAGAGTAAAATAGTAAATTTTATGTTATGTATATTTTTAAAAATGAATTTAAAAAAGCTAAAAATCGTAAGAAATTAGTCAAATATTTAGAAATACACACAAAAGCAGCACATAGATCATAGATCCTTCGTCTGAGCACTGGGCTGGTGGGGAGACGGCTCCATCCAGGCGGCAGGAAGGGAAGCGAGCCCTTACCCATGGCCTCGGGGGAGAAGGAATTACAGCAAGTGCAGAGGCCTTAAAAAAACCACACAACCTGCCGGAGGGATGGGAATGGGCTGAGCTGCTCCTTAGTTGCTGCTCAATGTCCAGGAGAGGAGAAAGACTTATATTTTATTTTTTGAGAAAGACTTAAAAATAAAAGGCCACCAACTTAATTTTGACCAAAGAATATTTAGACACCTGAATGTATCGAGTTTTTGAGAGAGAGAGAGAGAGGCCTGGAGTCCAGAAGAGGAGAACAAGAGCAGAGTCAGGGTACAAAGAGGGGGCTGGTTACCCCCTTTCCTCTTGCCAGGATGCCCTCTGTGCCCGTTTCCTCATGGCTAAAATGGTGTATCCATCAATCCAGGGGTTGGCAAACTCTTCCTGTACAAGGTCAAAGACGAAGTTTTCGCCTTTGTGGGCCAGGTAATTTCTTGCAGAACAACGCAGCTCTGCAGGAAGGCAGCCCGAGAAAGGAGGAAACAAGTGGACGTGACTGTGTTCTAATAAAACTTTATTTATAAAACAGGCAGTAGGCCGAATGTGACCCCCTGGCTGTAGTCTGCTGACCACTGAGTTAGTGAGGTTCAGCTGCTCTAACAGACCCCATGTGACAGCTGCAGACAGACAAGACGCCTCTTTTTAAAGTAAGAGCCAACGGTGGTCTCCTCGCGTCTTGTTTTTCTGCCTTACTATGGTCCAACATGGCGCGCCCCACACCCACATTCCAGCCAGGAGCAAGGGTCAAGAAGGTGACGAGGTCTCCTACCTTTCCCGGAAGGATACAGCCCGGAACCGCACACATCCATTCTGCTTGCACCCCATTGGCCAGGATGTGGTCACATGGCTGTCCTTGCCTACAGGGGACGCTGGGAGATGTAGTCTTTAGCTGGGCGGCCATGGGCCTGGCTAGATGTAGCAATCTTCACTGCAAATGGGACCTTGATTGTTGCCATTTCTCTGCCCCTCAGCCAGCTTCAAGCGCCCAGTGGTGATCCTGGGGCCCGTGGCAGACATTGCAATGCAGAAGTTGACTGCTGAGATGCCTGACCAGTTCGAAATCGCAGGTGAGAACACAGGTCCTATGGCAGCCTTGTTGCGGGGGTCATTTGACAACCCTGGCCTGCCGCTGGGGCCGAAGCAGCTTGATGAGTGGGCTGCTGCTGCTGCTGTTTGGGGAAAGAGGTAGAACAGCCCGTGGAAACATGAGACACATGAGTCACCAGCACCCCTCTAATGCCGGGGGCCGGACGTCCTGAGTCAGTCTTGGCACTCTTAGTCTGGAGAGAGCCTAAGAATCCTTCTTAACACAGCTCACCAGGCAGCCCACCTGCCACCCATTCCTTCGTATGGTGAAGAGATATTTATTGAGCTACCGACCCAGCATCGAACTAGATAGAGAAGCTCCCCTGAGGAGACCCAAAATTAGCCTCTACAGAAACAAGTTAGAGTAGGGGGTCAGCAAATTAAAGCTCCCCGGCCACATCTGGCCCATCAGCTAAGTTTCTATACAGCCTGCTAACTAAGAATGGTATTTACACATTTTTACAGAGAGAGAGAGAGAAAGTGCACGCGCACACACGAGGGGGGAGGGGCAGAGGGAGAGAGAATCTCAAGCAGACTCCCCGCTGAGTGCAGAGCCCGGTGCAGGGCCCGATCTCACGACCCCCCCCCCAGATCATGACCTGAGCCAAAATCACAAGTCGGACACTTAACCCACTGAGCCACCCACGTGCCCGTATTTACACATTTTAAATGGTTGAAGAGAAAAATTCTGTGACACGTGCAAATGATAATGAACTTCAAATCTCAGCATCTACAAATAAAGTTTTATTGGGATGCAGCCACACCCTCTGATTGACATAGTGCCTGTGGCTGCTTTCCCGCAGAGAGAAGTATTCGCAGAGTGGATGCACTTAATAAAGCCTCGGCTCATAGCACCGTGCGGCAAGAATCTCGGGGAGGAGCCCCCGGAGGAGGGTGGAGGGGCTTTTGCAGATAGTTGCTGGCGGGTCCTCTGGCCCGGCTTTCGAGTGAGGCCGTTAGGTGGGCACCCGTCAGCTCGAGGCAATGCCAGGGAGTCCAGTGGATCAGTGTCCTTAAGTCCCTTCCCGCTCCTCGTGGCTGGGTGACCCTGAGCTGGTGGCTTGCCCTCTCTGAGACCTCACTTCCTCGTCTCTCGAATGGGGTGTGTTGTGCTCGGCGGGAGGACCGAGTGAGGGAGCGCGGCGCCTCCACCCCGGCACGCAGGAGGTGTGAGCCATTCAGGAGCGAGGCCCTGTGTCGGTTCGGCCTCCTCACTGCCCCGGGGGCTCAGCAGCCTTCAGGAGGCTGTTCCAAGAGCAACCGGGAGGCAGGGCCTGCGGGACAGGAACATGCTGGGAGCAGGCGGCTCCTGGGTGTGGTTCAGAGGGCCAGGGTGTGCTGACGTCACTAGTCATCAGGGAAGTGCGAGGCCCAGTCACACCCGAGAGGGGCCATAGCGTCAAACGGAGCAAGTGTCCGTGAGCCTGTGGGAAGTCGGAGCCCTCAGGCAAGGCTGGGAGAAGGCAGGGGGGCGGCCGCTGGGGAAGACAGTTGGCAGCTCCTTGGAAAGTTAAACACAGAGTCACCATCGGACCCACCCAGCGAGTGCACGTGTGGGTCTACACCCAAGAGAAGTAAAGGCCAGGCTCCCGCTGGTACCTGCCCCCCCAAGTTCCCAGCAACATTGTCCACAGCGGCCGAACCGTGGACAGACCTCAAGGCCAATGAATAAACGCGGTGCGGTCCGTCCACACGCTGAACACGGTCCAGTGTTAGGAAGGGACCCTGACACCTGCCACGACGTGGAGGGACCCTGAGGACACCGTGCTCAGCAAGAGCAGCCAGACCCAGAAGGACACATCCCGCAGGTCCCCACTCCCAGGGGGTCCCCAGAGGAGTCCCGTCCACACAGACAGAAAGGAGATGGTGGGAGCCAGGGCTGGGGCAGGGGCTGGGGAGTCCGTGCTTCCTGGGGACAGAGTCTCCAGGTGGGGAGATGGAACGTTCTGGAGACGGAGGGTGGGGGTGTTTGCAGGCTGGCGTGAGTGTGCTTCGTGCCGCGGAGCTGTGCGCCTGGAGACAGCTGAGGTGGTGTATTTTATGTTATGTGCATTTTATAACAATAAAAAAAAAAACAGGTAAAGTTGTGTACCCCCCTTCCTTTTAGGTCCCCCCAGGGCAGGGCGTGTCTCCTCCTTCAGCTGCCTGGCTATACTAGAGGGCTTCCTGGAGGAAGCAGTGATCCATCTCAAGTCCTAGAGGACAGATGGGGGATGGGAGAGCAGCTTCCTTCGACATAGTCTGAGCAAAGGCCTAGAGTTGGGGTCAAGTCTGGGAGAGCCAGTGTCTGGAACACCGACTCTAAATCAGGCTCCTCGCCCTGCCCCTTTCTGGCTCCTTGACCCTGAGCCAGTGACCTTGTGTCCCTGAGGCTGTTTCCCGTCTGCCTGATGGGCCAGTAGCAGTGTCGGCCACGGTCAGCAAGGGTGACCGAGTGCAGTGAGCGCCAGGCATATGGCTAGGGGAGCTGCTGCTGTTAGGACTGCTCTCAGGGCGATGGGGAGCCATGGTGGGTTCTTGAGCAGAGGAGGGGCAGGTAGGCTTGAATTTGAGCAGCTGGGGGAACGCCCTTCTGAAGCTGCCGGGTTCTCTCTCCCTTCCACAGACAGTGTGTTGAGGACGGACAGCCCCTCCAAGGTCATCAAGCTAGACACCGTGCGTGTGATTGCGGAGAAAGTAAGCAGGGTCCTGCTGTGGGTCCCATTTCAAGGGGGGGAACCAAGGCGCAGGCCTCCTGTTCTCGCCCCACGCTGCACAGCAGGGACTCCCACAGCGCCCCTTGGGAGGAGTTGTAATGTGGGGGCTTGGGAGGGACACGGGGGCCACCCCTGGGCTATCACAGCCCCCGTCTGACGTGCCGGCCTGTGATGCAAGGCTGGGGTCCACCTTGACCCCAGCCTTCACCTCCATCTCTGATCAGCTGATCTTTCACCTGCCTCTTGACCCGCCCCCCTCTCTGTCTCTGGGTGTTTCTCTCCCCGTGGTCTGTCCCCCACCCCCACCCCCGCCCCCTCTGCGGGCTGGGCCCAGAACAAGCATGCGCTCTTGGACGTGACGCCGTCGGCGGTCGAACGCCTCAACTACGTGCAGTACTACCCCATCGTGGTCTTCTGCGCCCCCGAGAGCCGCCCGGCCCTCAAGGCCCTACGCCAGTGGCTGGCGCCCGCCTCCCGCCGCAGCAGCCGCCGCCTCTACGCCCAAGCCCAGAAACTACGCAAGCACAGCGAGCACCTCTTCACGGGTGGGCTGGGAGCTGGGGGTCCCGGGCAGACGATGGGGCCTGGGCCGGGTCTCTGCCGCACTGATACCCCCTCCCCACAGCCACCATCCCGCTGCACGGCACGAGTGACAGCTGGTACCAGGAGCTCAAGGCCATCATCCGGGAGCAGCAGACCCGGCCCATCTGGACGGCCGAGGACCAGGTACCGGGTCAGGGCTGGGGGCAGGTCCGTGCTCAAGATTTGACCTGAGGTCAGGGTCTTGCCTTGGTTTGGGACTGAGGTTGAAGGCTGGTGTCCTGGGTCGGGGATCTGGTCTGAGGCCAGGGAAGGCCTGGCTCGGGGGTCCTGGCTCAGCCTGGCCACCCCGCCCCGCAGCTGGACAACTCCTCGGAGGACAACCTAGAGCTTCCTCACCGCGACCTGGCCGACAGCTCTGCGGATCTGAGCTGTGACAGCCGGGTCAACAGTGACTACGAGACAGATGGCGAGGGCTACACAGACGGCGAGGGTGGGCCCCACACGGACGTGGACGAGGGTCCCCCCGCGCCAGCTCTGGCCCGGTCCTCTGAGCCCGTGCTGGCAGATGAGCCCCAGAGCCCGCGGGATCATAGGAGAGCCTCCGGTCCCCAAGGGGTCCAGGTGAGCAGGGCCCGGGGGTGGCCCTGGCAGGGGTCTTGGGAGGGGCCTGAGACACACGGGGAGCCTGTTTCCCCACAGGATGTCGACAAACAGAAGCTTCTCTGCTGAGATCAGTATCTCAGCCCGAAACCTAGGCTATTAGAGCCTGAGTCACTGAACAACTTAAAACAAATGTTTCAACCACTGTGTTTCCTTATCTGGGATACAATGAGATAGATCAATCTTGATGTCACAAGGTGGTTCTTCAAACTCAGTGTGCTTACCCAAGTTCCAGCCCATACGACTTGGGTGTTTACCAGTAACAAACATTTACATAGCATTTATTCTTTGTAAGACTCCCTCACCCCCCACAGTGCCTTTCTGTAAATTTGACAAAGGTACCCCTTCCTCCAGGCCCTCTTTAGTTAAATGTGAAAATGCACAAATCTATGATGTGCTCCCTGGAGTTGTGCAGTACCCAACCTGCTCAACTGTCCATAGCAGCTTGCTTATGGGGCAGACACTATCCTAAGCACTTTCCATACACGAACTTATTTTGCAGATGGGAAACCCAATTCCTCCTCTGCTGACAGGCTAGGGGATCTCAGCTAAGGCCTTCCCCCACCCCCACCCTGTCCCCAGCATATCTTCTCACTAAAAATTAGAGAGGAGTTGCAGACCTGTGTGAGCTGAGGAGAGAGCCTGTGGCAGCACTGCCTGGGCCAAGGTGGGGAGTTGGGGGGAGGGGGTGCTCTTCATCCCAGTGTCTCTCACTTTGGGGGAAGTGCTGACCTCCTTTCTCCCCCTCTGAGGTGGACGACCACCCCCGCCACGGTCAGAGGCGACAGGACAGTGTGCGGTAAGCCCCCGTACTCCAGACTGGAGCCCCTCAGCCCTTTTCCTGGGACTCAGGCTCAGGGGATGAAGGGACCTAGAATCAAGCTATGTCTTCATGTGCTCCCAGCCTAGTGGGCAAGATGAAAGCAGAAGGGCCAATCCCACCCCACGGAGTCAGGGCCCACTTCCTGAGAGGACTGGGAAAGCTTCCGGAAGGACAGGACATGAGATGGGGCTTTGAAGGGTGTGTAGGAGTTTGTTAAGGAGGCTTGACCCCTAAACGCGCAGTCCTGCTCGTCTCTGTCCACACCCACTGTGCGTAGCAGAGAGTCAGCCTCAGGTAAGGGTAGTTCAGGCCTCCCCACTGCCCACAGCCTCTCCTCTGTTTCCTGATCCCCAGGACCTACGGGCGAGAGGCCCTGAAGAAAAAGTTTACACGAGCTCAAGATACGGAGTCCTCTGATGAGGACGGCTATGACTGGGGCCCGGCCACTGACCTGTGACCCCTCCCAGGTGGCCGTGCTGACCCATATTCCTTTCTCCACCCGCCCCCCCCGGCTCTTCACCCAGAGCTGGGACTCGATTTCCCATTCAGAACCTAGAACCCCGCCTCCTTCTGCCAGTCTTTAATAAATAGAGTATTTTCACAACGCTGGGGTCTGGAGATTTCTGGGGAGGACACGGAGTGAGAGTCGGTCCTATCTTTCCTCTCTCAACACCACAGACCTCGATCTGAGATTTTGCCCATTTTTTACGCATTTAATGTTTTACATCAGAAAACAGCACGGCACCAAGAAGCCCTGGAGGCCCTGCAGACGGGCTCCCAGGGCTGCTGGGGCTAAGGCACGGTGGGCGGCGGGGGGGGGGCGGGGGGGGGGGCGCCGGTGGCCGGTCACAGGTACACGGGCTGCTCCTGGCCTGTGAGCAGGCGGTAGGTGGCGGCTGGCATCGTTTTGATGTGGACCTGGGGGGCCAGAGAGGAGGCCGGCGGCTCAGGGAGGGCCCGCGCCGGCAGGAGGCCCCCCTGGACCCGCCCGCTGCCCGCACACCTCCGTGTGGGCCTCGGTGAGCAGCTCGATGATGCGGGCGTGCGGCGTGGCCACCACGCTATGCCCGTTGATCTCGATGATGCGGTGCCCCACGCGCACACCCCCACGCTCCGCTATGCCCCCCCGGAGGAGGCTGCAAACCTGGAGGGACCGTCAGGGGCCGCGGCTGCTCAGGCCGCCCGTGCTCGGGGCCCCCACCCCCACCCCCCACCCCCAACCCGGCCCGGGGTCTCACGATGCCGTCCTCCACGCAGAAGCCCAGCTGCTGGTGGGCGTGGGGCCGGCGGATGATGGCCGTGGTGACTGGCGGACAGTGGACGATGCTGAGGGTTACCACGGTCTGTGACTTCAGCTCCTGTGCAGGACAGGCGCTGTGGGCCTCGCGGGGCCTCCCGGCTACACTGCAGCCCCCTGGGGCCTCAGTTTACCCACTCGTGAAATGGGGCTTTAGAGTCAAGGCTCTAGATTCTAGAAGACCCCTTGAGCAGCAGTTAAGAACACAGACTCAAGCCGGGCAGCCTCGCGTCGGAGCGGTGACCTCTCCCCTCCCTATCTGTGGCCTCAATTTCCCCGTCAAGAGCAAGTTTCTAGCAGCATCCGCCACGCTCACTCAGTAACATGCTGCGGGGACCGTCTCGGGCCTGCCCTTCTGGCCTGGCCAGGGCCCTCCCCAGCTCCGGGCTTCGGTTTCCCCAACCAGCCACGAGGGTCAAGACTCAAGAACACACTGGCTGCCTCGTGCGGAGAGGAAGGCTCCCGGGGCTGCAGCTAGACCACGTGCATTCAAATCCTGCCCTCACACCGCCAAGGTCACCCCCGACGGCAGCGCCCCCTCTCCAAGCCTCCGTCCCCTGAGCACACCCTTAAGCAGGTGGGACTTCAGGCTCCACCTTCCCCTTCTGGACCGTGCCGGGGAAGGGCACCCAGCCACCCCGGGAGGACTCACGCGGACGGCGGCCTGGCAGGCAGCCAGGGGCAGCCCCACCAGGCTGGTCCCGTTGATGGCAGTGAGGCGGTCCCCGATGCTGAGGGCCCCCGAGCGCTCAGCAGGACCCCCGTGCAGCAGGTTGGCGATGACAGCCGTGGGCAGCAGGGAGCCCCAGCCCGACTCCACCAGGGCCACACCCAGGCCCTCGCCCCGGCGCTTCTCGATGCACACCTGGGAGGGGGACACGGGGCGGGGACCGTGAGGGCCACTCTGGGGGGGGGGCTGGCGGGGGCCACCGGCCTGCTTGCTCACCTCCCTGCAGTTCTCGCTGTTGGAGAAGTGGTCGAGATCCCCATTGTGGAGGTGGCCGGGGCCCGTGGCGCCCTGGCTCTGCTGGGCGCCCACCTGGTTGGGGTCGATACCACTTTCCCGAAGGAACTGGCTGTAGGCCACGGTGAAGGCCTGGCCGATGGCCTGAGCGATGAGCTGGGCCTGCGCGCCGACGGGCAGCATCTCTCGGGGGGTGTCCCACCCACCTCCTCAGGGCCCCCAAACCCTCAGGGCCGAGCCCTCCCACCCCCACGGGGGGCAGGATTCCCAGGAGACAGCGCGATGCCCTGTGGCTTCTGGGACTGTGGAAACCAGCCACTGTCTTGGGGAATCTATGGGGGGAGGGGAAGGGAGGGAGGCAGGCCTGGAGGGGGAGGGTTGGGGGTCGGCTGCCAGTCTCCAAGGCTTATGGGAAGGGCCAGGGGCTTTTGGGGCAGGGAGGGAGACAGCCGACAGCGCCAAGGACCGATGGAAGGACGCTACGGTGACAGTGCGGCCAGGTGGGCTCTGGAAGGGGGGGGCTGGCCCGAGTCCCCCTCCCCCCAGGATGCCCAGAGCGGGGCTGCTCACGTCCTCTGAGTGGAAGACATGGCAGAGCATCTTGTAGAGCCTGTGGCCGCGGGCCTGGGGTGCCGGCCGCCGGGCCAGCCGCCGCCGGGCCATGAGCACCAGCACGCTGCCGATGTCCGCGATGTACGAGATGGTCTGCAGGGCGTGGTCCATCAAGGCCTCCTGCGGCGGGGGAGACCAGGCCTGGGCGGGCTGTGCGGGCCCTCGCGGGGCCCCCTCACCCCAGAGGCCGGGCCCGGCCCCGTACCTGGGAGTCGGCCGTCAGCACCTTGACCCTCTTGGTGGACACGAAGAGGTCCACTTCCGTCATGGGCTGAGTCTCCCCGTCGGGGGCCTGTGGGGGTCAGCGGGAGGTGGAGGCCCGCGAAGACCCAGCCTCTGCCGCGCTGGGCTCCAGGGGCCTCGGGGGACCCGGCCGACAGCCCACCCGCCCACCCGCCCGCCCGCTGGCCCTGGGGAGCCCCACCTGCCCAGCCCTGGCTTCACCTTGACACGGTCCATCGCCTCCCGGGCCTGGGCCATGCGTGTGCTGGGGGGCGGGTTCCGCTCGGACACCAGCTGGGTGGAGCCCAAGTATTTGGCCCCAAATATGACGCCGTCTAGGAGGTCTTCATGGTCACAGGGACCAGGTACTGAGGGCAACAGTGGGGGAGGGTCAGCCCCTGAGAGCCCCCAGCCACGCGTGTCCAACCCCCAGGCTCGGCCCTGGGTCGTGGCTCCCTCCGTGGTCTGGAAGCACAGAGTTCTACCCCCTGGCTGAGCACTCTTGAGCAACACACGTCCGCCCACCGTTCCAGAACCATCCCATCAGCAGAAGCCACAGACATCCAGAGCCCTGTTGTCAGTCTAGAGCCAGCTCGGGCTCTGTCCACGGCTCAAGGACTCCAGGGCACAGGAACCAGTTTCAGGAGCCCTCGGAGTCTAGAACCACAACCAGATCCAAAAACCGCTCTAGCACTCAGGCACCTCCACCCTGTGTTTCTAGAATCCTGTCATCGGGCTAAAACCAGGCAGTCCCATTTCTAAAACCAGCAATGTTATAAAACCATAGTCAACTGCACCCAATGGTTCTGGAATGCCCTAAATCAATCTGGAGCCAGTTCGCTTTGCCTGCTGTTCTAGATTTCTCCCTTGTCAGCCCACGACTGGAAACAACTGTATTCCACAGTTGTACAACTGCCCAATCAGAGAAGAGACATCTCCCCACGTCCAAAACTTTCACACCATCCAGAACCCCAAATGGCTCCCATCTGTGGTTCCAGAGCTCCCTGACAGGTCTCAAACCATAGAATTCTGCAGGGGTTCTAGAAATCAGCACGCCTCCAGAATCCCATTTTCCCACTCTGTGATTCTGTAACTTCTTAATCGTGACGGCATTGGGTAGCCTTTCCTATGGTTCTAGAACGTCCTCAAATAGTCGGGACACCTCAGCTGTACCCAGCCAGTCTAAGAGTGATGTGCAGTCCAGAAATGAACAACTGCGCGTCGTTCTAGAATTCCACCAACCTAGCCCAGAACCACACAGAACTGTGCCATCACGGCTCCGTAATTCCCTGAACAATCCAGAACCAGCCAGCCCTGCCAGTTCTAGAATGTTCTAACCAGGAGCGGTTGCTTTTCTGGTTTAGAACTGCAGGTGCAGGTCCCGGCTCTGGAGGACTTGAAGCGAATTTAAACTACAGCCCGTTCTGCCCATTATCTTTCGTGACCTAAGCATTCTGGAACAACAGAACTCCACTCCGGGGTTCTAGAACCGCACCTTCCAATACGCTAGCAGCCAGGCTCGTGTGGGGATTGTGCACCTGAAATGTGGCACCTGAAAATGCACACTGGATTTTGAAAATTTAGCATGATAAAAAGGTAAAATAAGTGTAAGATATGGATTATACGTGGAAACAACACCTTAAATAGATTGTGTTAATCAAAATGTTATTACTTTTTCCTGTTTTTTTTTTTTTAAGTTTTTGTTTTTTTAAGTAACCTCTACACCCAACGCGGGGCTCGAAATCACGACCCCAAGATCAACAGTCGCACATCCTCTGACCAAGCCAGTCAGGTGCCCCTGTTTATTTTTTTAAAGCAGATAACTAGGAAATTAAAAGTCACACATGGGGGGGGGGCGGTGCTGGATCAGTCGGCTGAACATCTGACTCTTGATTTTCAGTCAGGTCATGATCTCAGGGCCGTGGGATTGAGCCCTGTGTCGGGCTCCACGCTCAGCAGGAAGTCAGCTTGGGATTTTCTTTTTTTCTTTAAGATTTTATTTGCTGTTTGAGAGAGAGAGTGAGCACAAGCAGGGGGAGCAGCAGAGGGGGAGGGAGAAACAGGCTCCCCGGTCAGGGGGGAGCCCAATGTGCGGCTCAATCCCAAGACCCTGAGATCATGACCTGAGCGAAAGGCAGATGCTTAACCAACTGAGCCACCTAGGCGCCCTGCTTGGGATTTTCTCTCTCCCTCTGCCTCTGCCCCTCCCCTGCAAGCATGGGCGCACTCTCTCTCAAGATAAATAAAACCTTATTTAAAAAAAAAAGTCACACATCGCTCACATTATGATTCTATTGTATAGCACGACTCTAGAACTTTGATTACTCTGGAATCAGACAGCCCTGTCCACAGTGCTAGAACACCCCCTGGTCTACAACTGTAGATAAACTCTAGTCACTCCGTGATTATGAAAACCCCCAGTCTAGACAGCTCTGTTCACCATTCTAGAACACGATCAGCCCACGTCCTTTTAATCTAGAACCACAGGCAAAATGCCAAACTCTAGAACTCCCAGGGTGAGTCACAGCTCCACCCGACTCCAGCACCTTCTTGGAACTCTAAGTCCAACCAGCTTCACCTTCCCACAACCATAAAACTTCTCTTTGACTTACAGCCTCAGGTAGTTAGGGGGGAAATCCTAGAACATTCTAGGTGCCCAGAACTGGTTCTTTCCATGCTTTCAGGGCAGAAATTGAGAAACTTTTTTTTTTTTTTTTTAAAGCAGGCTCCACACCCAGCCCGGAGCCCAGTGTGGTACTTGAACTCGCAGCCCTGAGATCAAGACCTGAGCTGAGCTCAAGAGATGGACACAAGCGCCGGAGGCACGCAGGTGCCCAAGACCGACAAACTTTTTATGCAGGAGGCCAAACAGTAAATATGTTTGTCTTTGTGGGCCAGATGGTCCGCACTGCAACGACCCAGCCTGGCCACCGTAATGTGAAAACCACCGCAAACACTACGTTAATGAATGGTCATGACGGTGTCTCAATAAATCTTTATTTGTGGACACTGAAATTTGAGTTGCACATTGTTTTCACGCATTAAGAAATACTATTCTGTTTTTTCCCCAACCGCTTAAAAACGTAAAAGCCACTGTTAACTTGCAAGACACGCCAGAACAGGCGGGTTGGACTTGATCACAGATGGCAACGTGCCAACCCCTGCTCTGGAACCCAGTGCTACAAATGCCACGCCTGCTCTTCCATTCCCTATTCATTCTAGAACATTCGCACCACTCTCTCTCCCCTCCCAGACCATCTGGAATCTACTCAACCCACCTCGGAGCCTCTCTAGAAACAACTCCTTGCTGGCAAACTTTGTGCCATTTTGGGAGGAGCCTGATTGGGGATATTCTGAAAAAGCTAACTCCCTGGGGCCAGGGTGGGCAGGACACTCACCCTCCTGGAGGGCAGGGTATGGCACCAGGGTCTTGGGGCTCTGGAAAAAGATAGAAGAGGGGCAGGACTGAGTCCCCTGGCTTGGTTCCTGGCAGCAGAGGCGGCCTGGGGGGCGGGACAGGCCCTACCTGGGTACTAGCAGGCCGTTCCTCAGGAGTAACCAGAGGCACCGTCTCCAGCCAGGGTTCTGGGGAACTGCTTGAGCTCCTGTTGCCACCCTGCTCGGCAGAAGCTCCCTCCGCCCATTCCGGGGCACTGGTATCTCCGTCTGGGTCCTCGGGGGGCTGCAGCGGGCGAGGGGCAGGGTCCAGAGGCTCCTTGGGACAAGACTGGGAGGGAGGGCATTCCTGGCAGTGCAAAAGGCTCAGCAGGTCGTCCCGGCCGGCCTCGGCAGACAAGAGCCCGTGGGCATCAGCAACGTCCTGGGAGGCCAGGCCGTGGCCCGTGGCCACGTGCAAGGGGCAGGGAGGTCCATCTGGGGACAAGCCCACCAGATCACCAGGCAGAGCCTCAAACTGCTGCACCAGGTCCTCAATACCGGGCCCATCAAGTTCCATCTGACTCAGGCTGCCAGAGCGCCCCGGCACCGGGTCCCACTGGCAGTTGGGGGTGAGGTCCTGAGAGGGTGAAAGTGTGTCCCTGGGCTCCTCCAAGTCCATAACTGGAGGGCCTGAGGGAGCCTGGGAAGTTGTCAGGAGTTCCATGCCTGCTCCCCAGGCTCAGGCCAGCATCTGAAAGACAGATTCGAAGATAAGACTTCCTGAGTGCCAACGTGGTGCCAAGCTCTAGGAGGGTGTGGGACACAGAATTTAATCCCCACCATACTCTGCAAGGAAGGGTCCGCTATGACCTCCAATTTATAGATGAGGCAATCGAGATGCAGAACAGGCCATTGTAAGACAGC
Organism: Ursus arctos; assembly: GCF_023065955.2. NCBI lineage: Eukaryota > Metazoa > Chordata > Mammalia > Carnivora > Ursidae > Ursus > Ursus arctos. The sequence goes on from NW_026622808.1 coordinate 14,662,651, forward strand.
AGCTTCATAGGCTCCAAACCCAAACCCCGGAGTACTCCCCCATACCTGTCAGCCCAGACCGCTCCCCACCCGTGGATCCTGTTCCCCCAGACTTGGTTCTTACAAGTCTCCCTCCACCGAGACGTGTAACCCAGGATGGAGACACAGCCTGACTATACAGACCCGGGAAGGGCAGGTTCCCGAGACCTCGTACTCAGGGCCGCAGCCTAAGACTAGATCCAGGACCCCAGACTTAATATTAGAGATCCAAGACGCCAGAATGCAAAGCCTAGTCTCAAAACCTCCAATGCCACGCTCAAGATCAACCCCGGACTCTGACCCGGACCTCAGAACCCAGCCTGAAGACGTAACTCCACCTAAAGCTACGAGTTAAGACCCCGGTCCTCTCGCAGACCCCAGCCTCAAGACTTCAGACCCCCTTCTTCAGCCGCCGGCTCCAGACCCCGCTCTGCCCCGCCGGGACACTCACTTCCCAAACCGAGGTGGCCTCAGACCGCGAGGTCCCCCAGAACCCCACGCCCCCGGCCGGACAGTCCTCCAGTGGCCGCAGCTCGCCGATTCCTGGCCGTGGCGCCGGCAGATCTGTCCGCACAGCGCTCGGACCCACTGGGCTTGCGCGCGTTTGCGGGGCCTGCTGGGAAATGTAGTTCTCCCAACCGCCTCGCTGCGCCGGAGCGCTAGGTGTCGGAACCAAGGGTTCGAATCCTGGGCCTCTGTATACACAGAGTGGGAGTCCGAGCTGGCCTCTGGACCCATTTCCTCAATTACAAGTTGGGGTTAGTGATCACTGCCTGCCATATACGGCTGTGGGCATTACTCCAATGGATGGCAGATGGGAAGAAATGGGACCGGGAAATATTAAAGTGACAGTGGGTCTCTCTACTCCGGGAACACCGGAAGCAGCGCAGGGACCCTATTGTGGATGGACTTCCGGTTTCGCTCACAGTAGGAAGGCGGAATGGCACGTCCTGGCGTAACTTTCCATGCCTGAGCTTCGCTTCCGCAATTATAAACGGGGGATAATAATAGTACCTACCTCCTACTTGTGAGGACTAAACGAGATCGAGCTGGTTACGGATTTAGCAAAAGGGCTGGAAAATGAGTCTTTTAAGTATTACCAAATTACTTTTAGGCTCTCAGTAATTGCTCATTGAATAGAATCAGGAATGCATAAAGCGTGATCTTAAAATAAGTGATAACTGAAGGAGGGCACTAAGTAAATGAAATATCTTTTTTGAAAGTCCCCTTTTAACGGTAACATGATATCTATAAAAGTTTCAAAGAATGCGCAAATAACGCCTAAGAGTGGAATACTACATTTCCCAGAAATCTCTAGGATCCTACAACTCCCAAGCACCCTTTGGCCGCTGTCGTAGCCCGGAAAAGTGCACGTGTCGGCAGTCAGCATACGTCATGGCGGCCAGACTCCTCTCTGGGGCTACGTGGACCTGGACCGGCTGGCGGGCCCGGAAACTCCCGGTCCCTGCCGAGCTTGGAAGACTCCTCGTACGGGGCTATGCCAAGAAACCGGGTGAGCAGGATTAAGAGGGACCCAGATGGGAAAGTTTTGGGACATTGAGGAGTTAGTAGTACGCAGGCGCTGGTTTGGGAGGTCGTTCCTAGAATCAGTGCGCAAGCGGAGGGAGGCAGGCGCTGAGCTTTGTGCGCAGGCGCAGTTTGAAAATACCCGGGATTTGATTGGACTCACTGCGCAGGTGCGGGGTGTTTTTCCGCGGCGGAGGGGGGCGGTTGTCGTGAACTTGGGTCCCAGTTCTGTTTGTGCCTTTAAAGGCACTGTGTGTTCTTGAGCAAGTCGCCACCGGAAGTTTGAGGATGCAGGGGGTCCATCTGACTATTAGCTACTGAAGCAAAGGCAAAATCACCCGGATATAGCCTGGTCTGATCTCCTTTGTTGGAAGGAGAGAATTGACAGAATATTGGGCTTTCAAGACGCATACCAGCCCTTTCTCCGTGACATAAACAGAATTGGAAAGCAATGATCTGGTCCCTCTAAGCGTCAGTGTTTAATGCAGTATCCATGTCCCACTTAAAATCATCTTGGGTGCAGCAGACAGTCTAGTCGGGGGCTAAGGGGCCCCCTGGAGAAAGAGGGGGCAGAAGGGAAGGCCGGCCTCCTGAGGGTGCAGCTGGCAGAAATGACTCTCTCCCACCCCCCAGCCATGAAGGGGGGCAAAGGCGCCAAAGGCGGTGTAGCCAGTGAGGCCCTGAAGGACCCAGAGGTGTGCACAGACCCCGTCCGACTCACCACACATGCCATGGGCGTCAACATCTACAAGGAGGGCCAGGACGTGGTCCTGAAGCCAGACGCGGAGTACCCCGAGTGGTGAGTGAGCCAGGCTGGAGAGCCCGGAGAGCGCGTGCCAGGGTGAGGATGGCCTGGCTGATCAAATCTGAGGTTTCCATAGGGCTTCCCTGGGGAGGTGAGGTGTGACTCAAGACCTGAGTGGATGGAAGGAGCTTTAAAGGTAGAGGGAATAGTCAGTGCAAAGGCCCTGGGGCAGGACTGCACCTGGTTTGTTAGCAGAACAGCAGGAAGTGAAGGTGGAGAATAGAGGGAGATGGGGCAGGGAGGTGATTGATCTTATCTCTCACAGGGCCAGGGGGGATACAGGGAAGAATTTGCTCTTGGCCCCAGGACCAGTAGCAGGACATTGAAGCCATTCACCTGTGCTGATCCTTAAAGCTGGGGAAGCTTCAGAAAGGTTAAGTGAGTGGGTAGGGAGGTGTTCCCAGCAGACAGCACGGACAATGGCCAGGAGGCAGCGGAAGACTTGGTGTATGCCCACCTCCCATACCAGCACCACTGGAATCGGGCAGCTTTCCCACAGCCAGGAACCCAGCTCGGGGTGGGGACGGCTCACCCCGGGATCATGCCCCCACCATGTGGCTGTGGGGCCCAGTCTGCTGCCACTTCTGCCCATGGTGCCCAGGGAGGGGGACCTTCCAGGGGTCTGCCCTGCCTCCCTGATTCCTGCCCATGCCACGGCAGGCTGTTCCAGATGAATGTCGGCCCCCCCAAGAAGCTAGAGGAGCTGGACCCTGAGACCCGCGAGTATTGGCGACTGCTGCGGAAACACAACATCTGGCGTCACAACCGCCTGAGCAAGAACCAGAAGTTCTAGCGGGGAAGGGGCCGGGCTGCCCGGAGCCACCAGAGACCTCACCAGGCCCTAAAGCAGGACCCCCGAGGCACACCACATCTTCTCCTCCCGGCCCCCATGGAAGACTCGATTTTCCTGGAGAAAACAGGGTTTTGAGGACAGAGGAGCCCCCTGACCTGGTGCCTGTTTGGTCCCCACGGCGAGGCTGGATCAGGGCCCTGGGGGCCGTCCCTGGCAAGCCCTGGGTGCTGCTGGGTGCCGTCTGGGGCCAGCGGGCAGGGGTGTGCCTCAGGCCTGTAGCTGCAGGGGGAGGTTTTTCTAGACACGCCTCTCGGTTGCAGGGGACTCGGACCTACTCCAGACGGCCCAGACATGAGCAGGAGACTGAGCGTCCAGGGCGGGCTCTGCCTTCAGGCGTGCTGACTCGGGGGCTTCGCTGTCCAGACGGACGGCTTTCTCTGGCTCTGGGTCCTTGTAGCCCCCGTGGGTAGTTCTCCTGGACAGGGGTGGCTCCAGGACTCCTGGCTGACACCCCTTACCCGGTTTAGCAAGCCCAGCCAGAGGGAGGGGACTTCCTTTTCCTTCCCACTAAGGTCCCGTGTTCTCTGCATTGGCCAGTCAGTTGAGCCCCGGGACCTAGGCCTACCCACCATCCTGCTGCCCACCCCATTAGTGCCCTGGGCTCAACCTCCCCCACACCCACCCCACCAGGAAATGCATCTGGGAGTCTTGAACTTGGCACCGCGAACCTGACCCATAGCCTGCGTGAGAACCAGCTCCTCACAGTCCTGGCCCCTGCCCTACCTGGCTAGGGGCAGGGTCACCAGGGTGAAGCCTGAGAGGGTGTACGGCTGCAGGGGGTGGGGTGGCCGCATGAGGGCACCACCTGGGGGGCTGGACCAGGGGCCGTCCGGGCTCCTCTGCGCTGTATTGGCTGGCACGGCTGGGCAGGGCAGGGGACTCACTCCGCCTCTTCCCAGGAGCCGAGGGCCCTCATCCTCTAAGAGGACTGCCAAGCGGATTACCTGCTCTCTCGGGTGGCCTGCCCAGAGCAGGTCCCAACCCTGCCGTGGATCTCCGTGGTTCTCAGGGTAGACACAAAGTTGTAACAGCCACAAGGCACCTTGCTCGCTCTACTTCAGCCCCAGGGCCTCCTGGGTTCCCCCACACACCTGGCCGGTCCTGCCCCAGGGCTTTGGACGTGCCATTCCCTCTGCCTGGCGGCTCTTCCCCCAGGTGTTCCCATGGCTCACTCTTTTACTCCTCCAGTTTTCCAGTGTCACCTCCAAGAGGCCCCCATCCACCTTGTTCAACTACAGTCCTGTCACGCCCTCCAGACTGCCTCTTGCCTTATTCTCTCAGCACTTACGGCCGCTGCTGTTTTACGTACGCGTTTATTTAATTGTGCTTCTTGTCTTCCTCCCACTGGAGTGGCGGCTCCATGAGGGCGGGGATTGTTGTCCATCTGTTCACCATCACATCCCCATTGCATAGCGAGTGGATGGATGGGTGGGTGGGTGGTTGATGGATGAATGGATGATGAGGGTGGTGGGTGGACGGGTGGTGGGTGGGTGGGTAATTGACCCAGCTGCCACCGTGTAAAGAAGACACGGCTGTGGGACTCATGTATGAGATGCCAAGGGAGCAGAGATGAGCAGGCCAGTTAAGCCCAGGGCTGTGCACTGGTGTGAGGACCCAGAAGTGAGCCTATGGCTACTTCATGGCCGGAGCCCAAAGACGGGGTGCTGGTCACTTGCAACTTCTGGCCCTCAGCCCCTCGCCTCCTGTCCTGACCCAGGCTGCCCTGTCCCTTGGGGAGGTCCCCTGTCATGCTGACACTAGGCCAGCTCCCAGCCTGGTCACACCCTGTTCCTTGCCCTCCGTGGCCTCCTTGTCCTGGAGTCCAGCGGAGTTCTGGGAAGGGTGGTCATCAACCCTGGCCTCTCTGGGCCTCGGTTTCCTCCCCCACAAAGCAACTGTATGAGGGGCAAAGTGATGGGCCCAGGACGGGCACTCAGGAGCACGCAGTGAAAGCAGAGGCTTTCTCGGAAAGCGGGAGGCCCAAGAGCTGGGGTTCAGCTGTGAAGGACGAGGCACGGGCAGGGGGACCTGGGCGCAGTGAGTCAGCGTGGCTCGTGATGGCAGCCTTACTGTCCCAGAGCCTCACAGTCTCCACGCCCGTCTGGCAGACAGGAGCCCGAGGCTCCAGGCCAGGCCTCCTCCTTCCTGACACGGTGCCAGTCTCCCTGCAAGGCAGGCTGAGGAGGTGCTGGGAGGGGACCAGCACGGGTGGCCACAGACAGGCTGAGATGAGAGGGCTAGGCGGGCCCCAGACTCAGGCCGGCGGCCAGGCCCTGTCCAGAGCCTGTGCGTGCTCCTTGGCCAGCAGCCGCAGGGACGCCTCCTCCAGGCAGAAGCCCTCTGTGAAGGCCGGACCAAGGGCATGGGGCCCGAAGGGTGCCTGCAGCGTGGGGCCTGGGCCCAGGAGGCGCGGGAGGCCCGGCACGGCGGGGGGCCCGGGGTCCAGCCAGGGCTCCAGGGGCAGCGGCATGGCCGGGGGGCGGGCAAACGGCAGTGCCGGGGCCTCGGGGAGCCTCGGGGCTGCCACAGCCCCGGAGCCTGACTCCAGACGCTCCTGGCGGCGCCACTTGGCCCGGCGGTTCTGGAACCACACCTGGAGGTAGTGAGAGGGGTGCTCCCAGTTCAGGGCCCATGGGGAGGAGCCAGCCCACTCTGCCCCACCCCACTGTGTCCTTTGGGGCTCCCAGCTTCACAGGGTTCTGCCTGCTGTCTGGCCTGACTACAACCCCCTGCAGTGCCAACATACTGTTATCTGCCTTGGGAGACGGGTCCCCCTATGGCCCCCATCAAATCAGCCCGAAGTCTTCTGAAGCTAAGCCCTCCTCGCCCGCCACTCTCTGCGCAGCCCCTCAGGCTCCACGGCCTCTCTTGGCCCTGGGCATGGGGTCCGAACTGCTCAGCTCAGCAGTGGATGCCCTTCACGAGCTCTTCCTTAGCTGCACTCTGCCTCCCCATCCCTCGGCTTCCTACGGCTGGAAACACCTCCAGTGTGACCGGCCACAGCCACTCCTGGATGCTCAGAGATCACCCGTTCTCCTTTCCTTTCTTTCCTTTTTTTTTTTTTTTAAAGATTTTATTTTTCAGTAATCTCAACAGCTAATGTGGGGCTCGAACACGCAACCTTGAGATCAAGAGTCGCGTGCTCTACCAGCCGAGCTGGCCAGACACCCCGACTTTCTCTGCTTTCTAACTGGAAAACTTTTACTCAAGCGCCAGGGTCCCAGTCCCACATCCCCTCCTCCAGGAAGCCTTCTGAGCTTGGAGATCTGCCTACACTGGGAGGGTCCGGATCTGGCTCTGGCTCCCTCCCTGGGCTGTGGGGTGCCCTCACCTGCACGCGCACCTCAGGCAGGTGCACCTTGGCCGCCAGCTCCTCGCGGCTGTAAACGTCTGGGTAGTGGGAGGCCTCGAACGCCCTCTCCAGCTGGTGAAGCTGGTACGTGGTGAAGGTCGTGCGGTTTCTCCGGTGCTGCTTCTTGGGGGCCTCCTCGCCTGGGCGCGGCCCCCCACCCTCCGCCGCCGGCCCCTCACCGGGGCTCAGGAACATGGCTTCTTCTCACCCCCACCTGGCCGGGTGGCAGCAGGACACAAGGCAGTGAGACAGCAGCAGGGACTGCCGACTGGGGACGGCAGGGGAGCCCCCAGCGTCTGCTGGGCCTGGGGTGAGATGTACCGGGGAGGCACGCACGGGGGCCTGCCTTCATTCCTCATCCCCGCCTCCCTGTCCATCCGGGGTGCTCTCACTCTCCGTCCATCTCCTCTTTTCTCTGTGTGTCTGTCCCTCTACCTCTGTTCCCACTTTCACACTCGAGCTCTCCCTGACGGGCTCTTCGACTTATAGCTCAGTTTTGGTCTGTCTGTCCCTCTCTCTGTGTTCCTGGGGCCCCCAGGAAGGCAGGAGGCTGGGATGCTGCCCCCATAGTCCCTCCTGGTAGGCTCTCTGCACCCCCAGCTCCCACTGGTGCCCGCCTGTGCCCACCTGCCCAGTACTCACCACCCCTCGACAGCCCCAGTATCCACGCAGCTCTGGCCCCCGCGGGCCCAGCACCCCGTCCGCTGCTGGCCTGGCTCTGCCAGACCTGAGTGGGGAGCGGCTTGGGGTCCGGTGAGGGGAAGATTAGCGCGAGGTGATTAATTGAGGCGGCCCCTCCCGCCCGGGCACTGGCTGCTCTGAACCGCAGAGGGAGGGCACGGGGAGGAAGGCTGGGGCTCCAGAGTGTGTGTGGGGTGACCATCGGCCTGGCCCCACCTCCCCTCGCAGTAGGACACCAGCAAGGGCCTCCTGTCTCCGGGCCTCAGTTTCCCTAGCTGTAGAAGGGTGACGCCAGGACTTACCCGATGGGGCTCTCATGGGGCAAGGAGGGGATGAAAGTAGAGAGCATTGCACAGTGACTGGCATACAGTACGTGCTCCATGAATGTCCACTGCTACTGTTTTTATCAGCTGGGGCCAGAAAAAGGTCCTCTTAGACGCACAGGTGGTGACGGTGGGGGGGGGGGGAAGCCAAGGTCCTGACAGGTGAAGGCAGTTCCAGTCAGCTCCCCCAGAATGCTGAGCTGCCCAGGGAGTAGGGGGCATTTTTGCTGGCTTTTGAGGAATGAACAGAAGTTCACTCTTCATTCAATGAACATTATTGAGCACTTACTGTATACCAGATACTTTTCACAGCAGTGAACAAAACAGACACAAATCTTGGAGCCAACATCTTAGTAGGAGAGATAGTCAGCAAATAAGATACGGAGTGTGTCAGGTGGTCATAAGGCTGGTGAGAAAACTCAAGCAGGGGAGGGAAGGGGAACAAAGGGTTGCAACAGAGTTGCTCTTTTAGAGAAAGTCGTCAGAATGGGGCATGACTAAGGCTAAGATTCTGGACACAACTGTGTGTGAGGGGGAGGGTACTGAGGAGCCATGGGAGGTTGTGGAGCATGGCAGGGATGCAGTCAGATGGCATTTTCGATGAATATCTATTGTGGACAAGATGGGAGGCCAGGAGGAGGCTAGAGGCCTGATCAGGGCAAGGGCTGTGGGGATGGAAGTTGGGGGAGAGGGGCACAGAGGAATGATCCTCGGGGAGAAAGTCTGGGGAAGAGGGAGATACCAGTGATACCCAGGCCCCCATTTTGGGGACAGGTGGATGACAAAACGGTCCCAGAGGCAGTGGCCCAAGAGCCGGAGCAGGTTCCAGGGGAAGCCCCTGAGGCTGCTTTGTCCACCCCACCCCCACCCAAAGAGCCTGGGGCCCAAGAGGAGGGGAGTCCGGGGGTGGGGGGAGGGTCAAGACGAGGCTAAGAAAATGTCTGATGGATTTAGTGACACGGAGGACGGGAGGGAGGCCCAGGCCCATGTATGGACGGGGGAGCAAGTGGGAGGAAGAGAGCACAACTGCCGGAATGTTGGCTTTGTAGGGAGAGGCACGCTCGTGCACAACCCCCCACCCCCAGGTGAGGGGGTGCCAGGCCCTGGAGGAGTGGGTCCGACTGGGTGCACTATTGGCCTTGGATGAGGAACCAGCAGTGGCTCCTGCTGAGGGCCAGGAGGGGGAGTCAGGGGCTTAGTGCCCAGGGGTGGTGGGAGCCCAGCAAGGAGGCCCCAGACACCTGAGCCCGGGCAGGAGGGGTGGCTGGTGCTTCCCGAGGCTCCCTGGGACCCTCTGAGCCCAGCTGCCCTGTCTGTGAGGTGGGCTCGGGGCTCTGGGGCCAGGGGCACGAGGCCTGCAGTATGGGGGGGTCCCTAATTCCCTAATTACTAACAAGCTGCTCTGTTGTCAGGCCCCAATCAGCTAATTGGCCCCGGGCGGGTAAGAGGCTGCAGGAGGGCTTTGGTGGCTTAGCGGATGCAGTTGAGGGTGCAGACGCTGTGTCAGCTTAGAGGGCCGGATTAGGGGCGGGGCGGGGCCTCGGGGCCACACGTCCCCCCAGCTGCATTAGTGGGGGTCAGGCCACTCTCAGCCCCACTGGCCTCCCATCCTTCGTTGCTCCCCCAGGAAGAATCCTGAAGCCCCTTCAGGTGCTGGTGGGGAAACTGAGGCCAGAGGGTGGGCAGGGCTTTAGGGGGGCAACGCAGGAGGTCAGTGTGACCTTGGGAAAGTCCCCAGGCGGAGGTGGGTCAAAGTGGGGGGGAGTGCTGCGGTCTGGTGTCCCCTCCCCAGCCCCAGCTTGGGGGTTCCTGGGGTGACAGCCACCCCAGCCTGGCCAGAGACCCCTCCAGGCATCCTAGAAGCTGCTGGCTGGAAACATCAGCTGAGAGGGGGTGACCGACGGTCAGAGCAGTAACTGAGCGCCAGCTGTGTACGCTGAGCCCTTTGCTGGTGTGAACCTTCGGACCCGCACTCCCCCACCCCAGAAGATCACAGAGGCGGCAGCTGGAGCCCAGGCCGGGGGACCGACTCCCCCGTTCACCAGATGCACTAATGTCCCCCCATCCCGGAAATGCTCCCCGTTGGGAATGGTTGGTCACCGCAAGTCAGGGCCACAAAGCTCAAACTTGGGGCTGCAAGCCTGGGCCCAGCCCCTGTGCGGTGCGGACAAGAGGGGTGGGGCCTGCGCTTTTCAGCCAGTCTCCCCGGGAGTCACTGGGTCAGTCTGGCTCCCTGGCTTCTGCACGCCGACCCTGAAGGGCAAAGGCTGGGGCAGAGGGGGTGGAGGCATGGACCTCGGGCCTCCGCGTCGCTAGCACCATCCCGCGGTCCTCTGAGCCCGGGACCCCAAGGGCTGAGGGGAACAATGGATGATAGGAAGTAGGTCCGTGGGGGTGGCTGTGATCCTGGGGGTTCTCCTGGCTCCATCCCTGGGGACCTGTGTCCCCGCGGCGGCTGCAAGATCCCAGCTGGGTCGGTCCCTTGGTGGGCAGACAGCGGGCAGGTGGATCTCCTGGGGCTGAGCTGTGGTGGGGGGTGCCCTTGTGTTAACCCCCTGGGGCGAAGGACGCCAAGGGTTGCAGAGAGACTCAGACACCCACAGTCCTTGGAACCAGTCTTTATGGAGGCGCTGATGCTCACCTCCCTGGTCTGTGGTGTCCACTGGCTGCCTGGAGCCCCCGCGAGGGCCTGCCCCTGCTGTGAGCCAGGTGGGCAGTCCACCGGCCCTGACCCTCCTCAGGCCTGGCCTGTGCCCCCACCCTGCGCCCTCCACTCTCTCCTCTGGGGGCCGAGGCCCCCCTGAGCAGGGTCAGGGCTCCTGGCCCCGGGGCAAGGGAGAGCTGTCCGTGTCCTGGTCCCCCACCAGGGCCGAGGCGCCTGCGCTGCGCAGCTCCCGGGCCAGCTTCTCTGCCAGTTTTCGGAAGGGCGGCCGGCGGGCAGGCTCAGCCTCCCAGCAGCTCCCCATGAGGGCATGGACGGGGCCCGGGCAGCCCTCGGGGGGCTCCATGCGGTACCCTTTCTCCACGGCCTCAGACACCTCCTTCAGCGACTGTGGGCAGAGGGCACACCGGAATGGCTGGGGTCAGGGCCACGGTCACCAGACCTATGGAGGGCCCAGTGCCTCCCCCAGACCCCACTCACCATCTTGGGGTATGGAGCCCGGCCGTATGAGAACACCTCCCACAGAAGCACCCCGAAGCTCCAGACATCCGACTTGCTGGAGAACTTCTGTGGGGCCCAGGATCAGGGTGAGGAGGGGCCCCGAAGGGCTTCTGCGCCAGCCCCTGTTCCTCCAGGAAGTCCCCCTGGGATGATCTTCCCTCTCTGGCCTCCTCCCAACAGCCCACTCCCTCTGAGCCTCCCCTCAGCCGAGTGGGACTCAGACTCGGTGCAGGGAGGGGTCCTGGTTATTCTCGGCCCCGGCACGGAGCCTGTCTGTTTCAGAAGTGGGGAACCCGAGGCCCAGAGAGGGTCACACAAGGGAGAGGCCAGATGCAAGGTAAAAGGAATGACCGTGAGCCAAGCACTCACTGGGGTGGCAGAGCCATTCCCTTGAAAGAGGTCCAGAGAGAAAAAGACATGTGCCCAGGGTCACACAGCAGGAGGAACTTGGGCTTCGAGGGTCCCATGGGCGGAGGGGGGCTCACCCCATGTTTGAGAGCCTCGGGCGCCGTCCATTTGACCGGCAGCCGGCTTGAGTCCAGCCCCTTCCGCTCAGCTTTGGCCAGGCCGAAGTCACTGACCTTGGCCACTAGGTCCTCGGAAATGAGGATGTTGCGGGCGGCAAGGTCCCGGTGTACCAGCTTCTTGTTCTCCAGGTACTCCATGCCCTCGGCGACATGCCTGCGGAGGGCGCAAACTCCCAAGGCCGGGCTCACCCTGCTCCGTGCCTCAGTGTCCCCTTGACCTTGGAAGGCCCCCCCACCCCCCCACCCCAGGGGCCACACTCACAAGGAAAACTGCAGGAGCTGGGGGGTACTCACGAGGGCCCGGCCTCGTGTGCGCAGAAAGTTCACCAGGTTGCCCTGTGGGGGAGGGAGATGGGCCTGGGGGGCTCGAGGCTGCTCAGCCGCCCCCCCAGGCCCCGATGGCACCTCGGGCCCCACCCCCACCTTGCTCACGTGCTCCATGACGATGTAGAGCCCCTGGTGCAGGATGACGCCCAGCAGACGCACCAGGTTCTTATGCTGCATCTTCCTGGGGGGCCAGCAGGCGGGCCGTGAGGGTGCAGCTGGGACCCCGACCCCGGGATGCCCTCCCCGCCCCCCGGACTCACGTCATCACTGCCGTCTCGTCCAGGAAGGCCTGGGCTGTCACATCACACTTGATGTTCTTCACGGCCACCTTCTGGCCCAGGTACTCGCCCTGCAGGACCGCTGGGGGGAGAGCGGCATGGGGCCAGGCAGATGGGAGTACCCAGCTACCCCGAACCCCACGTACCCCAACACCGCTGTGGGGCCCCGGGCCCGGAACACCCTTCACCCCCAAAAGCTGGATCCAAGGGAAAAGCCAGGCCTGCAAACTTCAGCTCGGGGGCCAAATCCAATCCTGCCAGAGGGCACCCTGCTTCTGCAAGGCCCCTAAGTTCAGGGACACCTGCGTGGCTCAGTGGGTTAAGGCCCCTAAGTTCAGGGACACCTGCGTGGCTCAGTGGGTTAAGGCCCCTAAGTTCTGAGCGGATTTTACAGTTCTAAATGTTTGAAAAAAATCAAAAGAAGAATACTACTTTGCAACAAATGAAAATCACATGGAGCTCACATCAGTGTCCACAAATAAAGTTTACTGGCGTCACGGCCGCCCCATTCATTTACCTGCATCTGCGGCCGCTTCCCTGCTACAAAGGCGGAGCTGAACACATGTGACTCAGACTGTCTGGCCTGAAAAGGCTAGAACAGGTGCACTCAGGCCCTTTACAGAGCAGGCAGGCCGACCCCTGACCTAAGAAAGCCCCAGAGCCTTCCAGAACAACAATTTCCAGGAGTGGCATTCCAAGCACAGGGCCTGGAGGTGCGAAGGCATCACGCACGATCACCGAGCACCGAGCGCCTGCCTGAGCTGACATCAGTGCCCCTCCCAGAGTGGCACTAACACGGGTGTGAATTAACCCGCCCCTCGTGACTCCTAAGCCTGAACACGCCCCCTTCCATCAGCCTCTGACCCAGGCCTCCACTCACCTCCAAATTCACCCTCTCCAATCCGCGCGCCCAGCGTCAAATGTTGCAGGTTCAGTAACCAGCCAGCTGTGGGGTGGAGGCGGGGTCAGAGGGGAACGGGCTCCACCTGGCGAGAGGCCGGGTGGTGTCCCCCACAACGCCCTGGCCAGGGGCACACACTCACTGCTCCCAGCAATGGCCCGAGGGTCTGTCCGAGACACCCCACTCCTAGGCCTACTTATCAAGTGCTGGAAAGCAACAGAGCCTGTCTACCCCAGGACGACCTGAGGAAACAGGTTACAGGGTGGGGGGTGGACCCCAGCCTTGCTCCCCAGGAATGCCCCATTGGACCCAGGGGGCGGTGCTGGCAAACCCTTTAGGGTGGCCCTCCTCTCTTCTACCTGGAGACTGTGTCCCTCAAATACTCCAGGGGCTCTTCCCTTTATAGTCCTGTATCTCTGGCCACCCAGGACACACAGCAAAAAATACAACAGACATGGAGACTGGTAAAGCTTCCGGAATCTTCTGGCAAAGGTTCCAGAATCTTCCAGAATCTTCCAGCGCTCTAAGTAGTCATCTGGGGTCCAGCCTCCCTGACTCCTTGTCTCAAACGTGCCTGTGTTCTCCCATCCTCTGTCCTCTGGTAGGTTCAGCTGGCCCCTTCCCCTTCCTCCCCAAAGCCCCCCTCCAAATCACGAGCCCTTAGTTACGATCAAGCACAGGGACACCAGCCACCCCTTGGGGCTATCCCCAAGACGTCCAGATTTCCCTGGGAGGGACAGACAGGATCATCAGGTTCCGAAGCTGACGCACAGGACGAGTGGACGTGGGAGGGGGCATTTGCTTGGGGCCTTAAGCATCGAGGATTTCATTACTCAGGGGCTGGAGGGGCACTTCGGGTGGAGGGAACAGAATGCACAACAGCATAGAGGCGACAGAGGAAAACGAGGAGGCAAGCAAAGAGGAAGGGCCTTGTAGATGAACCAAGAAAGATGGCTCAGCCACAGGGAAGGTTCTAGAAGGCCGGGGAGTGGTGCGGGTGGTTTTCATGGTGGAAAGTCACCTCTGGAGGTGCAGAGGCAGGGGTCCCGTGGAAGGGGAAAGCCCCCCAGAGAGAGGCGGTCTGGTGGGAGGGTCTGAGGTGGGCTGGGGCTGGGGCTCAGGCCTCTGGCCCAGGTGACAGGGCAGATGATGGGGACTTGGAAGCAGCAGCAGGTGTGGGAATTTGCTCCTTGTGGGCTGATGGGCGTGTGTGGGCGCCCCTGCCCTACCTGAGGGCTGCCCCAGGTCTTCCGCTCACAGTGCCAGGCACAGAAACATGCTCATGCGACGTGGCCTTGGCCGCAGGCCCCTACCTTTGGCCAGTTCCTCCTCTGCGGACTTGGTGCCCTGCTTCCTCTTGGGTTTCACTAGCTTGGTGCAGATGGCCCCCTTGTCCTTGCTGTAGTGCTGCGGGGTGGGGGCGGGGCAGGGGCGGCCGTGAGCCTGGCCGCCAGGGGCAGGGAACCCCTGCCTTCCGGACCCTCCCCAGGAGGCTCTTTGAATGGGGTGGGCAGGAGCTGGGGAGAAGAGGGCTTTGCTTCCCACCGGAGGAGTTGGGCTGGTTTCCATGGGAACAGAAAGGATGCAAGCTAGGAAACAGGAAGATCCTGGGGAAGGTGGGGCGGTGGTCTCTGGATTTGTGTCAACGTGGAGGTGCCTAGGGGTCCCCAGAGGAGCCACCCCAGTCCCTCCCTAGAGGTGGACCCAGAGGACTCCGACCAGCTGTGGGGCTGGTGGTCCACCGAGACCAGCTCCTCCTTCCCACACTGGGACTGTGCACGTAGCTTTGGGTGTCCCGGGCCCACCTGGTTGCCAGAATGCGGGGGGGGGGGGGGGGGGGCTGGGGGACTTGCACCTCCACAGTGTGTGCAGGCCATGCGGCTCTGGGGGGGCCCGGGCCTGGCGGCGGCCGTACCTCCACCATGTCCATGAGGTTGCAGAAGCACACGGCCTCGTCGATGGTCAGGTGGCCGTCGCGGTGCAGCACGCGGTAGTGGATGACGTCACGGCCGAAGCTGACGCACAGCACGTAGTCGCCGGGGTGCCGCGCCGACTCGCGCACCAGGAACAGCCCGTCCTCGGGCGGCTGCAGCTGCTGCACCGCCTCCTGGCCGGAGATCTTCCCGTGGAACCACCTGCGGCCGGCGGAGGGGCACGCTGGGCCAGGCTGGCCCCGCCCTCTTTCCGCCCACCCCGGGGCGTCCCCAGACTCACGGCATGAGGCTGAGCTTGGGGTCCGCCGACAGCGCCTCTCGCTCCCGCAGCGCCCCAGCTGCCAGCAGACCCTCCTGCCCGCTGGCGTGGTGCTTGGCACGGTACCAGCTCTTGCTCTGCCAGGGAGGGAGTCAGGAGTTCGATTGGGGTGGTGGGGCGCGGGGCCTGGCAGAGACACACCTCCCCCAGCGCGCCCAGGCCCTGCGGCCACCACTCACCTCACAGGCCTCCAGGATGGTGACCACGTCGCCCTTGTGGAAGGCCAGCTCTCCCGGCTTGGGGCGCGTGTGTTCGCACTTGGTGATGCACTGGGTGCCTGGGGCCCAGCGCCTCTGAGGGGGGTGGGGGGGCAAAGGGGCATGAGGGAGAGGCCCAGGGAGAGAAAGAAATGGAAACTGGGCAAAAGACAGTGAGGCAGAGACCGAAGGAACAGGAATCGAGAGGGAGCAGCCAGGGCAGAAGTATCGCTCACAAACCCAGGCCCCCAAAGCAGAAGGTCAGGAAGAAAGGGCGACAGCAGTGCAGCATCAGGTGACAGTGAAAGCATGCAGCACTGGCTGGAGGGGGACCTGAGCCACAGGTACAGCCCCCGACATGGGGCTGAGGTCCCGCGGGTGCAGATGGGGTCGAGGACAGGCCGGGGACACAGGCACCCGGGTTGGGGGCACTCACCGTTGGCATCCTGGCTGAGATGAACGTGGGGTGCCAGGCACGGAGGAAGTGAGGGCTCACCTGGGGACGGGCGGAGACCAGCTGGATAGCCCAGATTGGAGGCAGGCGGGGACCTGGGGCCATTACTAACTAACCACTTCCCACCCAGGCAAGGTGGAAGCAAGAGCCGGAGGGCATCTCCACAGGGGGTTCCAGGGGGTGACTCCCCAAGCCCCTTTTGGGAGCTGGTCTTTACCCAAGGAGTTCCTTATCAGAGACACAGCCGTGGAGCATCGGCGAGGAAACCACAGTCTTGCCCCGCCACTGTCCCGAAAGGGCAACGAAGGCACAAGGTGGGCACAGAGCGAGTGGCCATAGGGTGGGGAGGGGTGAAGCGCCTGGCTCAAGCCCCAGCAGCCACACAGTGGGTGGGGAACATGGTGCCACCTAATTGAGCTTGGTCCTTCCTCTTTTCTGGTAAGTGGGCAGGGGCAGGGCAAGGAAACAGAGGATGATTCAAGGTCATTCCCAAGTATCTCTGAACCTAGGGTGGGGCCGGGAGGGGGTGGGGAGAAGGGGCATGCAGCCCTCCTGGGCTCCTCTGGCCATCAGGTGAGCCTCTCTGATGCCCCCCAATCCCAACGCCAACCTAGGACAGACATGCGGTCTCTTACTGCTGCTGGGGAAGGGGCTTTCCCACCCCTTTTCTCCTCCTTGGACCCCACAGCAGGTGGCTGGGCAGTGAAGACAGTTGGGGGGATGAGCCTCAGCCCCTCCAGTATTGCCCCCCATAAATCCCCAGCCCCATGTGTACTCACACGCATACTGATCCATGTACACACGAGCACACACAGAAACACATGGGGCTTGGACACAGGTGGACACAGGTACCCACAGGCACGCGGGTATGCAAGCAAAAGCACGTTCACCTGGAGACAGGTGTGTTCACTTCTACACGCTTACACACGGACAGACTCTCAGACGTCCAGAAATGTGTGTACCTGCCCTCCCCCAACACACACACAGACCCACACTCGAACACCTGGGCGCCAGACGCTGGGCGCCAGACACTGGGCCACCAGGGCACGCAAAGCTACACGCAGGGCCGCGCACACGCATCTCGGCCACACGCGAACATCCCTCCACGTGGACGCGCGGATACACACACCCGGGAGCTTGCAGACGCGCACACTCGCACCCAGAAAAATACCCCCACCCTGCGCCCGATCGCCTCTAACCACCCGCTACCCCAGCCGCGTACCCGCCGCGCACGCCGGACGCGCACAGTCGCGCTCACACCGGCCCCTCCACCGCACGCCCGGGACGCCCCGGAGCCCTCGGGGTTCCCCCCACACCCCGCCACTGCCCCGCGGTCTCTCCCCTCACCCGCCACCCCCCCCGCCACCGCGCTCACCTGCTCAGGGGGCGCCCCCGGGCCGCGCCCCGCGCCCACACCCAGGAGGACCCCCGCGCGCTGGCTGAGCACCCCGAGGCAGCCCTGGCTGCACAACTTGGAACAAGTTGCTCCGTTTCCTCATTTTGGGGTGGGGGGAGGAGGGCTAGGGGAGCGGGGGAGCGGGAGGCGCCGCGGCCCGGGAGGCCCCCGCAGGTCCTAGCGCCGGCCGCACTGCGGTCTGCTCCGCGCGCCGCCGCCGCCGCCGCCGCCGGCCCCTCCCCGCCCCGCCCCTGAGGCCCCCGGCGCCTCCCGCATGGTCCGCGCGGGGGCCTGGGCGCTCGCCTGCTCCACGCCACTCCCTGGCACCGTGCCGTGGGGCGCGCACCCCGCCCACCCTGGGAAACGGAGGCCTTGGAGAGCCGAGCGGGTGCCGCACATGGGGCGGGGGAGTTGGGGGGGGAATGGGGAGAGTGAGCTGCCCGTTTGGGGAGATAAGCAAGTTGCAGAGCCCAGACTGCATCGGACCCTTGGGACTGCGATTCCAACGCTCTCCTCGCTCACCTCTTCTGCCGAGAGTGTTGTTGGCGTCTGGCGCAAAGCAAGTGCTCGAAAATGTCACCGGTCGCCAGTATTGTTGGGGTCAGCAGCAACATTAAGGGGATACTGGGGTTACAGAAAAACGTCGTCGTGAGAAACCGGAGGCCTCCTGGTGGAGCCAGCCCGGGGTCAACCCAGCTGTGCCAGGAGTTCCTCCTCCGTAGGGCCGGCAGCGCGGGCTTTGACCTCGGACAACGGTTGGGTGAGCATTTGCTGAGCGTGGCTCCGGGCCTGGGCCAGGGGCCCAGCAATCCCTCTGCTTCTACTGAATGAATCTGTTGGACGAAGACAGTGCTCGTCGGAGGGTAATGAGCCAGGATGCCCGGGGAGCCTGAGTCCCGTTTAATCTTCTGTCAGCCCAAAAGGCTAAGTGTCTACGCTCAAAGGCATCATGTGATTTCTCAGGATAGAGGCCCAGTTACAGAATTGCAAAACATCTCTATTATGGAATATTCTAGAACAAAAACTAGGAAATTGTATGTATCAAGGTTCTAGAATCAACAGTTGTCGAAAACCACCACCACCACCACCACCATGTGACTCAATGCAAACAGCCCCATCCTTTCGTGTTATTCAGGAGAGAATAAGCCCACGGGGAAAGTTCCAGGAGGCAACCCCCCAAACAGCACCAGGGTTATCCCCATTGAGGGCAGTGGGCAGGAGGAGAGGGAGGGAGAAGTCCACTTTCCCTCGAAGTGATGGAATTCACTGTAAGTGGTCATGTTGGCAGGGAGGATGCCCCAGCATATTCCTACTAAGCAGGGCTCCCCAGCTTGGCTGTGGGAGAGTCCCAGGGTATAGCCACACCGCCCAGCCATGCGCACTGCTGTGGACCCAGGGCTGGGGACCCTACAGCCAGTATTCAGTTGGGTCACGGGGCCACCATATATGGCAAATCATCACTTGCCTGAAATA
Organism: Ursus arctos; assembly: GCF_023065955.2. Taxonomy (NCBI): domain Eukaryota; kingdom Metazoa; phylum Chordata; class Mammalia; order Carnivora; family Ursidae; genus Ursus; species Ursus arctos. The sequence goes on from NW_026622808.1 coordinate 14,681,179, forward strand.
GAAACATCAAAATAACCACAGGAAACCCCATAACACCAGTAGATTCAGACCAGAGACTGCAGCCAGAGAGCCCACGATGGAAGCTGGCCTGCTCTCTGCTCAGCAAGGACAGGAGCCTGTGTGTATAAGACCCTAAGACACCCTAGCACCTCAGGGAGACCTTCTCCTTGAGGCAGTCAGGGAGATGGGGAGAGGGTTGAAAGGGGCTGGCTTGCTCCCCCAGTGAAGCAATACTAGGTATTGCTGGGTAACACCTATGTGTTCCCCAGGACCCCAGAGATCCTTGTCCCACATCTGGAAGGCCCTACCCCAGAAGGACGGATCAGAGAAACCACAGGTGCAGAGACTAGAGAGGGACAGACTTCAGTGGACAGCGCCAGGTTCCCAAATCTCCAAGGGCTACCCTGGGGTCCAGGCCCCCGCCCCCCGCCTATGGGCACGGGGCACTGAGCTATACCTGACTCTAGAGAGATAGGTTTGAGTCCATGGTTTATTTGGGTCAGAGTTATGGAAGGGGTGAAGTCCCCACTCCTGAAGGCATTCGAGAATTGGCCACTTTGAATCTCGAAGACTAAATGGGTATTGCAGTCCCCAGAGGTGGGAACCCCAGTTTCTCCTCCTCCTGCCAGAAGCAGGGGGGACTAGCCCCTTCCTTCTACCAGCCTGAAGCCAGTTGGTAGCCACACCATCAGACTGGACTCCAGAATGACCCAGTCCCATCTCCTCACCCTCCAGACTTCTGTCCTGTCGACTTGATTCCAGAAACTCTCTGACACCCCAGGCCACCCGCCTGGTGTATGCAGGTAATACAGAAGCCCCCCCCCCCCCCGCCCCGGCTCCCCAGCTGCCTCCAGTTTTTCTCCTTGCTACCACTCCTTCCATGGCTAAGGATGAAAATGTGACTGTGGCCCTCCCCAGCACTAAATCCTTCCATAGCTCCCCTCTGTCTGAAACGCTCAGTCCACCATTGCGAGCTCTTCCCGTTCGGCTAACAACTGGCTTCCCTGGCCCCGTCTCCCTCTGCTCCCACAAAGCACCGAGCGGTCTGGCAACTCTGAACGGCAGGAGTTTGCATCCTTTGGGCTGGCTGTCCCTTCGGCCTGGAATGCCCTTCTACCTTGTCCCCGGGCATCTCCAGCCCACACCCAGCTCAACTGGCACCATTTTTGTGAAGCCTTCTCGGATGTCCCCGCCCTTCTCGGAGCCAGACCCTGCTTCTATGCCCTGAAAAGACTCAGCGTTGGAGGCACCAGCTCTCTTGTCTCACTGCATGATGGCTGTGGACCTGGCCTTGGTGACTGAGCCCATCAGCCTGCCTGGGAAGGAGGTCAGTCCTGATGACGTGGGAAACAAAGGCAGAAGAAAAATTATTAGATTTCCTTCCTACCTACAGCCCACTGACAAGCCCTTGAAACAGGTAGGGTGACATTCCTCTAGGGACTCAGCTGCATCAATGATGATACTTTACTAAGGGCAAGAGGCAATCTTAGCCCGACCCCCAGGACCCTGTATGCCTACTCTGACGTATAAAAATTCCTTTGGAAACTTCCTTTATCTCTACCCTCCAAGATACATGTTGGCAATCACCCCCCAAGCATATGACCCACCGATACACATCTGAAGGGTCTCATGACTGAGGGTTTATTAGATGGTAATAAATGACCTTTTCCCAATAATAGTCACCCCCTCAAGGTCCTGGAAACCTTGCTTCCAAAATTCCTTAGAGACTTGTGCTGTCCTTAACCCCTCCCAGCTTGCAAGTATATAATGGGCCACTCCTCATGACCCCAGTGCAGCTCTTCCTGCCCACCGGTCCCGTTCCCCTGCTTTAATAAACCACCTTTTTGCACCAAAGATGTCTCAAGAATTCCTCCCCTAACATCCTTCCTACCTCAACAAGAAAGCAGGGACTGGGTCCTGCAGGAAGAAGTCAAATCCTTGGATGCAGCCATGCCTCGAGCTCACGCTATGACTAGTGTGGGAAGGCACGCATTGCCTTTTGGTTGCTTCTGGACGGAGCTTCTGCCACTCGCAAGCAAAAAGATTCCTAATACTGAGGGGCGCCTGGGTGGCACAGCGGTTAAGCGTCTGCCTTCGGCTCAGGGCGTGGTCCCGGAGTTATGGGATCGAGCCCCACATCGGGCTCCTCCTCTAAGAGCCTGCTTCTTCCTCTCCCACTCCCCCTGCTTGTGTTCCCTCTCTCGCTGGCTGTCTCTATCTCTGTCAAATAAATAAATAAAATCTTAAAAAAAAAAAAGATTCCTAATACTGAAAATGGGGCCAGAAGTGGAGGGTTGAAATGAACAGAGTCTAGGATGAGGAACTGGTGAGTTGGATTAGATGACCCCAAACCCAGCTAGGAAGCGGGATCTCCTGGGCGTCCCCTTCCAAGATCCTATAAATCTGCCTTCCATCCATTGGGTCAGGTGGTGCTGTCTTCCGTCACTTGCAACAGAAGAACCCTGAGGGACCTTCTCCTTTGTCTCCTGAACACCTTCCCCTGTTTATTCAAATCTCACTGTTCTTCACGTCATAATTTTCTCCTATTTTGGCTGTTGCAATTTGTATCAACCCCCCCCCCCCCCGCCCGTTCTACCAACTCCTAGCGATGTGCGGGCAGCCAATCCTCTCATTTTAGAATCAGAGCAGCTGAATTCCAGAGAGGTAAAGCGACTAGCTGTGGTCACACAGCTGGCTGGGGCTATACATCAGGCATGTGGACTCACTCAACGGTGTTGTAAACTTCTCAAAGGCAGGGCATATTTCCTATTCTTCTTTACTGATATGGATGAAAATCAATGTAGGCAATGAACAGAGGGAGTCGTGTAACAATGCACTTTACATAATGTATCAGTTAGTACGACTCGCTACACAGGGAGGGAAGACCCCAAGTGCTAGAGGCGTGAATTAGATAGAAATTAATCTCTGAGGGATGTACTCCTGGGCAGTGTCAGGAACCCAGGCTCCCGCCGTCTTGCTGCTCTGCCCTTCTCAGCACAGGAACTTTCATCTCTTGAGCTAGGATGGCTGCTTAAGCTCCAGCCCTCCCAGGTGCATTCCAGCCAACGGGAAGCAGGAAGTTGGGAGGAAAAGGTACACCTCTTCCCTTTAAAGACTCTTCCTGGAAGATGCACGTGACACCTTTTCTTCATGCCATTGGATGGAATGTAGCCACATGGCCAAATTTAGTAGCAGGGGAAGCTGGGAAATGTAGTCTTTACAGCAGGGGGCCAAGGAAGCTTCCTTGAAGCTCCCAGGCCTGTTCCACCTCAGGGCCTTTGCATCAGTTGTGCCTTCTGCCTCGGACACTTCCCCAGACCTACCCAACATCCCGGCACCCTACAGAATATTTCAACCTGCTGACACTTCATGTCCCCTCCCCTTGTAGCTCTGGAGAACTACCATGGTCTAACTGACCGTATATTTTACTTCTTGTTCTTGTTTACTGGCTGCATCCTCTCTAGAACATCAGCTCCCCAAGGCAGGGATTTTGGACAGTGTCATTCATTGCCGTGGCCTCCGTATCTGGCACACAGGAGATGCTGGGACTGTATTTTTTTTAAGCCAATGGATATTGGGGAAGGGAGAGGTAATGAGCAGTGACTGACATGTGTGAATGGAGCCCTTTCGTTGTACCCATTCCACAGATGTGAAAACTGAGGCTCAGAGGGTTCTGTGGCTCACCCCAGGACACAGAAGTGGCAGGCTTCACTTTGAACTGAGGTCTGTCAGGCTCCAGGGCCCACACGCCAGCCGCACAGCAAGATGTTGGGTGTATGACAGACCCCCCAGAGAGTTCTACAGAGGGCGGGTGAGGCAGGCCAGTGGCAGCCAGATGTGGAAACAGCTGAGCTGCCAGGGCCCCTGTGGATTCTCCACTAGAGCAGGCGGCCTGATCGGACTGCCCCAATTAGTACACCTTTAAATTTAGCTTTCTCCTCCCTGCCAGGGGACTTGGGGATGCGATGGAGGAACACGCCACTCTTTCGAGGAAAACTGCTGCATCGCTCACTCTCCAACCGGAGACATGGTTTGACGGGCCATTCTCCACTCACCGAATGAGGGGCTTCTCAAGGCGACTGCTTTGGGGTGCCAGGAGTGGTCTGCCTTTGACGGGAGAGCCTGTCTGCTCTCCCTCAACATCCCTCACCTTATCTTCCTTGTTCTATAGGTGAAGCTGGGTCTGTCATTTCCCAGCCATGCTTGCAGGTTGTGTCTGGGTCCGTGTCACTTCTTGGCTTAAAATCTTTCCATGGCTCCACCCTGCTTAGGATGCACCCAAGCTCCTCACCGTGGCCCATCACCAGCTGGGTCTGGCTGCCGTCACTTCTTGCCTCCACTTCTCTTGGCTGGCTCTCTACCACCTCCTCTGCCTCTTCCTGCTGTTCCTCAAATGTTCCAGGCATTGCCCAGCCTTGGAGCCTTTGCACAGGCTGTTTTCTCCTCCTAGTATGTGCTTTTCCCGGTTCCTCTCAAGATTGGCTCCTTCTCGGCATTTCTGGCTCCTCCAAGAGACCCTTACTGACGACACATAATGGCCACCCACCATCTGAGCCCACATCACTGCCTGTGACCCTGTCTTACTCATTCTTGTTGATTGCCCTCCTGACTTACCTTGGCCCCCTTGACAAAACATATATTCCATGAGCAAGGGCAGGGACTATCTCTGGCTTGGTCAATCATTTATCTCTGGAGCCTGGCACGTAGTAGACTCTTACATTATTATGTAAATTGTTCACAGCGGAGCAATGTACACTATGGAACACTTTTGTTTTCTAGTACTTGTTTTGTTATTTTCCTGAAGTTAGTAATTGCCTTTGTTTTGTGTATCTATGACACTCACTTTCCTCCAGCCTTTCCAATGGAACAAAAACTTCTCCACTCAGGGCCAGCTGCAGCCCAGCTGTACTCCTGGCCCTTCACCTTTTCAGCACCTGGGGATTCCTGGGCTGTAGCTCTTGTTACTGGGGTCCAGGTCTCCCTGTTTCTTGGTCTGTGCCCTCGTTTTGGGAATGTGCACCGTCTAGGCATTTTCAGAGAAGGTATTTTCCTTCCACTCTCCTGTGTGATTGGTGGTCTGGCTGAGGACACTGTGCTGCGTGGTGGCCAATTTCCCTTGCCTTGTGTCTCCCGGCTTCTGGTCTGGGGCAGTTGAAGAACCCAAAGCTATCCTGTTTCCTCATTAACTGCTTGTCACGTTGTTTTCTCTCTCTTTGGACACTTGTAGAAACTTCTCATTCACCACATCCTGCACTTTCAAAGTGTGGGTTTGATGTGGTTTTGTTTTTTTTTAACCTGTTGTGCTGGACAGTTAGTGGGCTATGTCATGTTTTCCATTCCTGGCAAACTTTCTCAAATGACATCTCTGGTGATTTCTTCCACGTTGGTGTCTCTCCTCTGTCATATATTGGGCTTCCAGGGTTGATCTTCTCGTTTTCTTGCCTACCTTTTTTCTTTTTGTCTTCTCATTCTACTTTTCTTCCAAGCCTGTCAACATTTCCATTTTGACTCTCAGGTTTTTAATCTCCAAGGGTTCTTTCTAGTTCTTTGAATGTTCTTTTTATTTCTTTCGTTTTTTAGAGATTTTGTTTTAAGTCATCTCTACACCCAATGTGGGGCTTGAACTCACTTTCCCGAGGTCAAGAGTCGCTCGCTCCACCGACTGAGCCAGCCAGACACCCCTGAATATTCTTTTTTCAAAAGGCAAATGTAGAGCTGCTTCCTGACCACTGTGTCTTCTACAAGCTCTCCAAGGATAACCTGCAGAAGGGTTTCTCTCCAACTGCTTTCTTCTGTTCTCCTTGTCTCTTTTCTCCAACAGGTTATTTTTTTCCCCCAGAGATTTTAATTATTTATTTGACAGAAAGAGAGGCACTGAGAGAGATAACAGAAGCAGGGGAAGTGGGAGACGGAGAAGCAGGTTTCCCGCTGAGCAGGGAGCCCGATGCAGGGCTCGATCCCAGGACCCTGGGATCATGACCCGAGCTGAAGCTTAACGACTGAGCCACCCAGGCGCCCCCCCCCCCCACAAGTTACTTTTTTCTTCTCTTTTTGGGTTTCAGTCTGTCACTAGCTAGAATTTATGAGGCATGTGCTGCAGAGCTGGCAGGAGGCCCCCTGCCCTTGACTTCACTCTGCGTTGAGTATGAGGCACTGGCCATTGTACAGGAGTCCCAAACACCAGCAACAGCTGCTCTGGAAGCTAAAGGGGCCACTGTTCCACGTCTGCCTTTCATCTGGATTGCCGGTTTCCACCTTCACACCTGCCCTTTGCCACACCTGTGTCCCGGAGGCGGAAACTTTCTGTGTGGCAAGTGTGAAAAGATCCATTTTATTATTGAGTTCCCCCCCCCCCCGCCAGCTCCGCAAGGTTGGTGCTACTAGTTTCGATTCAGCTTTATAGAGGCTCAGGGAGGTGAAGTGAAGGGTCCTGACACCCCCACAGCTAATATGTGCAAGGGCCATGCTGAGACTAGAGCCTGGAGTCACCCTCATGCATGAAATGACAGCTTCTGGTTCGTCTTTGGGTCCCCGCAAGGAAGACGCTGAGTGCTTGCTCATTGAATATTGAATACATTTCCACGCTCTTGGTGGTAGACATGCGGAAGCCACGTGGGTGACGGCCGATGGCACATGACAGGTGTCCCATAAACACATGGTGAGTGATTGAGAAAATGAAAGAATGGTAGTGTGATCTAAGGCATCACGGAAGGAAACGGAACTGCTACACTTCTGTCCCTGTGAAGAAAAATATTTTGGAAATGAGAAGACACAGACCTGACTTGGGGGCGGAGAACGGGGCTCCTTTGTTTACAACGAGAGGGAGACTGACAGCTCTGATGGAACATAATCTTGCACACGGAAGTGTCAGATGCCCTTTGATCGAGAAGTTCCATTTTTGGACATCTGTGGGAGAGACAGAACCCCAGCTGTACAAGAACACGTGTGCTGTGCTGTCGTCTATGAGGCGAAAACAATCTAAGTGTCTACAGTAGGGGACGACTAAGCACATTAGGCTACGTTCGTTTTAAGGACTATTACGCATCTGTTAAAAATTACCTCTCTTCATAGTAGCCAAAAAGTGGGAACAACCCAAATGTCCATCAGTGGATAACAAGATATGGTCCACCCACACACGGGAATATCAGCCTCGAGCAGGAGCGAGGCACCCACCCGTGCTGCCCCGGGGAAGGACCCGAGCCCACGACGCTCAGGGAGGGAACGAGACACAGAAGGCCACGCGGGGTGTGAGTCCACGTGTGTGACACGTCCAGACAGCCTCATCTACAGATAGGAAGGGGGCTCGAGGGGGCCGGGGGCTGGGGAGGGGGTGGGGGTGACTACTAATGGGGGCGAGGCTTCTTTTTGGGGTGACGGAATGTTCCGGAATGAGATAGTGGTGATGGTTGCGCAGCTCTGCAAAAATACCGAAACCACTGAGTTGTACGCTTTGAAATGAAGGGGCAAGTTTTATGTTTTGTGCACGTTACATTTAAAAAAGTACGTAGTAAGGTCTACAGAAGTATTACGTTAGACAAAGTATCTAAACACACTGAAAACACCTGAGAAATCCAAGTTGTGACAGCGTCAAGTGAAGAAAAGCAGGAATCACAATGTATGTATAAGGAGCCTCTCCGCAACCGAGAGCGTGTGAGAGACAGGGAAGGAAGGAGACCCGGGGTGCGCAGGGGTCCGCGTCATCCCATGCTTCCGTTGTTCTGAAACTTCCAAGTTCATTGTCAGGGGAAAACCCAATGTGTTCAAGTTCTTTAGCGTAAAGCAGACATAAAACTCACCAGCTTCACCATCATAACTGTCTCTAAGCGCACAGCTCCGCGGCATGAAGTTCACTCACACTGTCCTGCAGCCACCCCCACCCTCCGTCTCCAGAACGTTCCATCTCCCCACATGGAGACTCTGTCCCCAGGAAGCATGGACTCCCCAGCCCCGGCTCCCACCAACTCCTCTCTGTGTCTCCTCTGGGGACCTCCTGGGAGTGGGGTCCTGCGGGATGTGTCCTTCTGGGTCTGGCTCCTCTCGCTGAGCACAGTGTCCTCAGGGTCCCTCTACATCATGGCAGGTGTCAGGGTCCCTTCCTTTCTAGGGCCGGATCGTGTTCCATGTGTGGATGGACTGCACTGTGTTTGCCCTTCATCCATCGATGGACATGTGGGTCGTGTCCACCCTTTGGCTGCTGTGGCTGTCACTGCTGGTATCATGGGGCTGCAAATACCCCTGTGTCTCCCAATACTTTTTTTTTTTTTTTTTGGCAGAACTTGAGCAGACATAAACGGGCACTACTCCCCCAACCCAGGCTGACTTCTCCAGTGTAGGAGAAACACGGGTCCTCTGGCTTGTCCGCTAGGCAGAGTCTTCCTCGGCTTACCTGAAATGTCTTCTCGTCCCGGCAGCCAAGCTAAGGGGCGGCCAGGGAGAGCATGGAGCCAGCGTTTCCCCACCCAGGCCGTCCAGAGCGGCCAAGCCTTTGGAGATGTTCCCTCTGCCACCGGGTGGGACTTATTTTGGACCAGGGACATGGTGGGTTTTCCCGGCTGTCAGGGTTACCAGTGACTCTGGAGGGAGTTGGCAGGTCTGCCCTTCCATTTTTGTCTTTCGTGGACTGCCTGCCAGGTTCAGCTCCAGCCCTGCCCACACTGCCCGCGTCATCCCTCCCACACTCACCGCCGTCTCCTAGCAACGGGGCTCGCCTGCCAGCATCCTGCAGCCTGAGGTCTAGGGATGCTTCTCCGGCGCCTGGTCTCACTTGGTCTCGTGTCTGCCTGCCCACTACCCGCTTGCTCTGGGGTCCTCTGCTGGTGGGAAGACGGCTGGAGAGGGAAGCTCAGAAGCGACTGCTCTTCGGGCTTGCAAGGAGCTCAGTTGCCCAGACGTTTCATCCATCTGGACCCAATGCTTCGCTAACCAACTGCTTGATTTTTTTGGAGTTGCTAGGGGGGAAGATTTAGCTCCCTGTCAACAGGGTTGGTTTTAGACCACCTGGTGGTGAGGATACCCTCCATCTTCCCCAGGAGCCAGGGGTAGGCCTGGCGAACAGTGGGATATGGGGTTTCCCAGAGCTGCCCCTGCCAGAAACTGCATGCGGGTCGTAGCAGTAGGGACACGGGGCTTTCCACGAAGGTGAGGCTGTGATGGTCACAGCTGCCAAGTCCTCACCCTGGAGGCCAAGCCATCCTCCCTGCCCTTTGTCCTGTTGCCTCTGCCTTAGCTGAAGCCTCTTGCCCAAACCATTACAACAGTTTCCTGGGATAAGATGGCAACAAACAGCGTCCTCCCAGCCAGGAGGCATGGTTCTTTGACAGTGAGACTCATCTCTGGGTGTCAGAGCATGGGTTCAAGCATTTAACACATTTATTGGGCGACTACTATGTACTTGGTCTGTTCTAGACTTGGGGATACCATGGTGAGTAAAGTGGATACACTCCCTGCCCACAGAGAATTCACATCCCTGGGCGGAGGCAGGGAACATGTGATTTTATTAATCAGTGGTATGTGGTGTCTAGAAAATGAATATGGTTATGTGACAGGGGGAGGTGGTCAAGGAGTCTTTGAGGAGGTGACATCTGGGCTGAGACCCGAGGGAAGGGAGGCGTCGCTGGCCATATAGGTCAGGGAAGAGCTTACAAGGTAGTGGGAAAACATGTGCAAAGGCCCTGGGGTAAGAACAGGTTTGGCTGGTCTGAGAACAGCAGAGGCTGGTGGGTCTGAAGTGGAGTTATGGAGGGAGAGGTTGGCAGATGGACTTTTGTGGGGCTTTGTTGGGATTTGGGGTTTTATCCCGAGCTCCTACGGCTGGAGGATTGAAGCAGCAGATGGACCACTGGTGGCAGGCAGAAGTGGGGCCGACAGCACTTCCTGGTGGCTCGAACTGGAGCACAAAGGAACCCAGGAGGACTACCCGGTAGTGGTGGTGAGCCTGGGGAGCTGGTTGAATGGCAGAGCCAGTGACAGATGCAGAAGGAGGGGGGAGGGGTGAAGCTCCACTGTAGGAGGAGAATGTCAGGACCGTCCCCTGTGACCCATCCGTGGCTGCAGCCAGGACCAGCTGAGGGGCTGGCTCTGACTCCTAGGTATTGGCAGGGTGCCCGGAGGAGGCAGGGGGCCACTCCCCCCAGAGGCAGAGGACAGTGGCCTGCCCTCCCAGGGAGGTGGCAGTGGTTAGGCAGGGCCCAACTGTTCCAGTTTCCGGTAGATAATGTGCCTGCTAGGAGGAGGCCTGGCTTTGTCGGCCCGAGGGGCGGACGGTCCCCTGGCCCAGCTCTGACAAGGGGGTCCTGGCATCTCCCTGCCCTGCTCTGCGTGTGCCCCACCCGTGCTCTGACACATGCCACTCCCACTGGACACCCATGCCTCCTGCCCTCTGCTCCCCTCCCTGCCGCCTGCACCACTGCCTGGGGACGCCCTGGGGGCTTGAAGCTATGTAACCAAGTCTCCCCATGTGACCCCCCTCTCCCCTCTGAGGTTTGCAATGAGCATTTGGGAAAACTCCAGGGAACTCTTGTTAGGGGACCTGCAGGTGGAGAGCCCCCCCCAACTCAGCTAAGCCACCTCTTCCCCCAGGAAGCCCTCTGGGCCCCCCACTTTCCTGCTGATCGCCCCACTGTTCATTCCTGGGACCAGGCCAAGGTGGGTTCCTCGAGCAGCCGTGGGGCACGTGCAAGATGAATGCTTCTCGAGTAGGGTCCCCGGGGCACACTAGTGTGGGGATGGCCCGAGGGACCCACACGTCAGGGTACAGCCTGCGGGCAGCGCCAGCTCCTCAGACTTTTCCTCACTGCTCACACTCGTGGTCTGAATCCCAGCAGTGAGGCTGGCTGGTCAGGCGCCCCTGCTCGGAGCACTGAGGGAATGGCGGGACGGCCCCTCAGGGGCACCTGTACCCGGAGGGAAAGACGGCACAGTTCACACCAAAAGACATGATTTATTTACTCGCAACCCCCCACAAACCCCCGGGGACCTCCAGGAGGACGAGACATGAAGCCACACTCAGGCTGTCCCCTAAACACAGAAATGAAATTGAAGGGATCGACCAACCACAGATGGACTTTTTCCCTTCAGGGCCACCGGGCAGCTGGGCAAAACGCCCCAGCAAAGAGGGAGGTCTGGCTGGATTGGGGGGGCGGGGCTGGGCCAGGGACACCCCCAGGCCCGGCCCTGGGCCTGCATCGGCTGCACCCAAGTGGGAGCGAGGGCAAAGCCCAGGTCCGAACGAAAAGTGTCAGACAGCAGCGTTAGGAGAAGGCACTCAGTGGTACGGGGTCAGGGACGCCTGTGGGTCACAGTCGTCTCTGGGGGGCCAGGCGAGCACCCAGCCTGCATCCTCACCACCACTCGGCCTTATCGGCCTCCCTGAGGGTGGACTTTGGCAGGTAGACACCACCCAGCTCAGGCCCTGCAGGCCTCTGGCGATGGGGGTCTCTAGGCTGGGGGTCTGGAGGGGACGCTCCTGGCCTGGCTGTGCCCTCGGGCTTGGCCCTCACCCCCCAGCTCTCCCTGGCCTGCCTCCACAGCCCAGACAGCCCAGCCCCTCGGCAGGATTTCAAGTCCACACACAGCTTCGGCATCCAAAGGAAGTGCTTCAGGAAACCCACAGGCTTAGGCCACAGGGTGAGTGTAAAGCAAGCGAGAGACACCAGGGTTTACTATCACTGGGCCACACCTTCTACCCGCCGTGGGGGCCTCGGGGTGGGGACGGGGCAGCCCCAGGCAGCTCTCATTCCCCGGTAACATGGTTTCGCTGGCGATTTAAACACAAGTGTTTTTAAAGAAACCCCCAGAGCGTTCCTGGAAAGGAAAACACGACAGTCCGACGTTAGGATGAATCTGGGGAATCACATGCAGGGGTGAGGCTGCTCAGGCGGGCCCCTCTCCGCCCAGCCGGCCCTGCTTCCTCTGGACTTCGTCCTCGGGGGCTGCACCCGCCTCCCGCAGCCTCTTGCGGCAGCGCGGCCCCGGCCTGCTCCTGGGGGGCGGCAGACGCTCCATGCCCAGGACCGCGTGGATCTGCCGGAACGCCAACAAGCGCAGGGCGTGCTGGGGGCAGACAGCAGGTCAGCGCCCTCCTGCCGCACCCTGCTCGCCCTGCGCCCATAGCCCAGCACGGACGCGGCGCTCCGTGCGTGTCCTTGACCACAGGCTTCCCGCGACGGCACAGCTCAGCGCACACTCAGGCATGAAGCGGGGTGGGGGGCTCGCTGGGGCCAGCCGATGGCAGCACGCTGCCAGGACGCCCCTCGGGGCATCAGCCGCTGCCAGCCTCTCTACGGGGACCCCAAACCCTGCATCTCCCGTGCACCCCTGATCCTGAGCTACTTGACGCTTCCTGTTAGGGGCAGCTCGTAAGCGCCAGGCCCGATGTGGTTTCTGGGCCGCTGGGAGAGCTTATAAATAAACTTGCCAGCAAAAGGGAAACCACAGCCGGGGGCTCTGCTGCGGTGCGTGGGGCTGGCTGTGCCAGTCACGCTGGAGGCCACGGCTGGGTGTTTGCACACCACGCGGCGGGGGCTAGGGGCGCCCAGGAAAGTCCCAGCCAGCAAGGCCTCAGGCGTGCGCCTCCTCGCGTGGCTGCTTCGGCCCTGAGCCGGGCTCTCCCACCCCGGGGAGCAGTCCTGTCACCCACAGGCCGCCCATCTCTGCAAAGGGAAGGAGAGGGGGAGGGGGAGCCCCAGACCATTTCCAGGACCTGGGGGCCACCCCCACCTGTGGAGCCACAGAGGCCAGCTGTCCTACCTGGGCATTGGCCGTGATGTCCTCGCGCTGCTGGGGGGTCATGGACCCGAGGACATCCCTCTGGTCTCTCTCGCAGGGATCCTGGAGCCCGGGCCCATCTTGGGGAGGCGAGGTGGGGGCCGCAATGGAGAGAGCAGCCCGGTGAGAGACTGCCATGGCTTCGGGGCAATGCGGGGGCCAGGGTGGGTCCCACGGGGTCTGTCCCTGCCGGCCCCCACCCCCACCCCGTGCACCATGTGACTGCACAGATGGGCTCACGGCATTGCCTCTGCTCTCCCTTAACCTGCTACCATCCTGTGTCACTAGAACGACCGGGAAACCCCCTTTCTGCATCTAATAGCTCAGCCGTGGGGGGTGCGGGGTCTCCCGTTGGCAGCGGTAAAATGTGCCCCGCCAACGCCTCTGCCTACAGCCCATTCCCTGTGTTGCTGGCTGTTTCCTTCTGCAAGAGTCCCGCGGCTCTCCAGAAAGGGCAGGTGGGCCCCAAGAACCAGGGTGCCCCAGGCCGGGCTCCTTTCCTGCCCCAACCCGCCCGCCCCGCTCTCCTCCATGGGCACAGCTGTCTGTCCCGCCCGCTCTCCCGTCTGCCTCGGACAGTGTTGCCGAGTATGTGTAAGCCACGGGAGCTCGCGCTCTGGGCTCCACGGCCGGCAGGACTGACCTGTCAGGAGTGTCCCCGAGGCCACACACTCCAGGACACGCCTCATGCCGTCCCCAGGGCTGAGGGGCCCCGTCGCGCTGCTCAGAGCCTTCTCCGCCAGCAGCTCCATGGCCTGGGCCGGGTGGGGAAAGGAGAGACATCGCGCCTTGGGGGAGAGCCCTCAGGCCAGCTGGCCTCCCGCCCCGAGGAGAGAGTAGGAGGGAGCGAGAGCAGCAATGCCAGGCTGGGTGGGGTCTCAGGGGACCCTGAGCTCCTTCCCGCAGGCCCACCCACCCTTGCATTTCTTTCTTTTTTTTTTTTAAAGATTTTTTATTTATTTGACAGAGAGAGACAGCCAGCGAGAGAGGGAACACAAGCAGGGGGAGTGGGAGAGGAAGAAGCAGGCTCCCAGCGGAGGAGCCTGATGTGGGACTCGATCCTGGAGCTTCGAGCTGGCGTCCCAAGAATTAAAAGAACCGCTCTCTGTGACCCTCGTGCACTTAGCTGGCGTCCCGACCACTGAGCTCCTCTGGCATGCCCCCCGCCCCTGGGAGCTACCCTGCCTGGAGGAGTCCTGTGGGCAGGACCATGATGCGCTATCTTGGGGGTGCCTCCAGATCTACAGGGAAACGTGAGTGGACCCCGTGTCCACAAGGGGGTGGCATCAAGAGTGGTGTCCCCGCTGGACATGGGGCAGGAAGTGGAGGCCGGGATGGTTTTGGAGACAGCCCTGTGTCTAAGGCCCAGGGCGGCTGGGCCGGGGTGGGAAGGGTCTGCTTGTCTAAGAGCCGGGCTCTGGTGGGGGGAGACGTGCTACCCGCAGAACTGCACACAGAAAGCAAGCATCCCCCAAGGTAAACGAGGGAGGGACAGACTCAGACCCGCCAACGGGTACACAGACATGGCGTGATCCCAAAGAAAGGTGTGGGGAGGATGCCCCCCAGAGAGGGCAGGGAGCTGGGGGGGTCTCACAACACGGCAACTTGGGGTTTGGGGGTACGGGTGCCCCTGCATCTGTCTTCTCCCCTCTTCCCGATGGGCTCTGGGCTGACTGCCAGGGGGTGTCAGAGCCATGGGGGGGTCTCCCCTTCATAGGAGGGAGGGGGCATGCCAGGAGGCCCTGAGCCTTCACGTGCTCCCTGGTTCTGTCTGCGAGGGGTAGGTTTAAGATGATGGCAGTCAAACGAGGCTGTGCTCCGTAGCAGGCCTCTTCCCGGTCCCATGGGACCCCTGAGACGCCCCCACCCCATCTACCTTTCCTGGTTGCTCAGGCTTAAGTGAGTCCCCTTTTGGAAAGCCCAGCACTGGGAAGGGGAAAGTCTGTCTTGGACGAAATGAGGCCTGTGGGGGCTGTGGGGGCCACCTGGTGCTGCCTTACCCAGTGCGGCAGGGCGCCCCAGGCAGGCACACGCTGGCAGAGGTCACGCAGGACCCTGAGGACAATCACACATGGCTGTAGGCCGCTGGCTCGAGCCTTTGGGGGAAGAAGTACACCGTCAGCTCAGGGAGCCACGTGCGCGAGGCCCCGGGAACAAGGGTTGATGCTCAGGGCCGTGAGCCTGGCCCAGGAGGGACTCCGGGGGACAGCACAGGCCAGCTGGCCTCGAGGATGCCACCTGGGAGCGGAGTCCACTCCCCAAAACGGCCAGGCCAACTGAAACGGCCCAATTTGGAGCCCCTGGTATGGGCCATTGGGTGGCTGCGGGGCCACAGCATCCCCACGCCCGGAGCAGCGAACCCTCCACTCACGTTCCTGACACGAGTGTCGGGATCGTGCTTGGCGAGGAGACACGGGCCAACTGGCCAGCCAGGAAGCCGCCGTGCACATGGCTGCCCTTCCTGTTGTACCTGGAGCCCGCTCCCCTGAGCAGCGGGACAGACCTACGTGCCCCCCCCGCCCCACCTGCCCCTGCCCCTGACCTGGAACCACTTGGCGTGGCGGAGGGCAGCCAGTGACTGGACGCACTTCTCTGGGCTCAGGACGTCACCTGGGTCGGACAGAGGCACCTGTATTCCCTCTAGAAGGAAAGGGCGTGTGGGCACCAGGCCCCTTCCCTCTCCTCCCGCCTCCATGGGCCACACGGCCCAGCCCCTCGGGTCTCTGCAAGGTACCGGGCTCCAGGACACTGCAAGGACCAGAGAAGTCATTTCTCTGCAAATCCTCTCCCTCTGCGGTTGCGAGCTTCCATGAGGACGGACTGCCTTCCACGCCCACTCCCGTGGTGAGCAAATTACAGTTCGGATGGGAAACTTATGAATGAAGCCAAACTTCCAGACACTTCCGAGTGCATCACCACAAGGGAGAAAGTGGGTCAGATTCCAAGAGGCGCCATCATTGATGGCGAAGACCCCGAGTCTGGGAGAGACTCAGGTGCCTTTTCCTGCCTGCTTACTACTGCCTCACGCTCCCATCCTCGCTCCAGGAGGCCCCGGATCACAGAGGTCCTGCAGTGGAACTGAGTGACACTTGTGCATAAATGTCCCCATGCATGGGTCATGGGCCAACCCCTCCTTCAGGCTGAGATGGAGTCAGCAGTGGTGTGTCTGCGAGGAGGGGCTTTTAAAGCTCCACTCTGGTGACAGCCAGCTGGGGCCTGGCCCCCTGTGTAGGGGGCGGGGGGGCGGGAGGCCACAGCCGGGGTTCCCTCCAGGCAGCCCAGTTTAGCGGCCTTGGACCGCTCACACTTCCCCATGTGCCCAGTCCGCCCCTTGTTTGTGTGTTTGAGCAAAGCCTCACGGGGCCTTCCGCTAGAATTTAATGATGTTGTTTTACCCCCTGTGTTTATTTTTTAGATGACGATGACAACTGGTAACGTTTTCGAGGTTACCACTCTTGTTCAAGGGTGCCATTCTTAAAAAATTTAACTGACAAAAATGAACTGATTTAAAGAAAAACGTTAGATGTTGGTGGCCCTCCACTATGACAAAATAATCATGAAGAAGGCTCAAGAATGACTGGAGTTTGGAAGACAGTCATGGGGGCTGTTCTGGGAGGTTCTATGGCTCCCAGAGGCCCGCGGCGTGCTCCTGGCTGCTGGACTTCACCATGCGGCCGTGACTCGAGACCCTCGCTGCCCGCGGGCCTGGCCCAGCACCCTGCCCACTCGCTTGGGCAATGCCAACACGCCTCAAGTCCCCTGAGCCCCACGTCCCACACGAGAGGCCTTGGGACCCACGCAGTCAGCTGTGGCCCCTGCTACACAGACCCACAGAATCAACTGAGCCCCGGGGACCCGGCCCAGCTGGTCTCCCCTGGGTGGGGAGCAGGTGCCTCTGCTGGCCTGGAGGCAAGGAGCGGATGATGGTGCTGCGAGCCCGAGGTGGGTGCCCTGGAGCGCAGCACAGCCCACGAAGTGCCAGAAGGTTGCTGGCTGTGGCCCCCACCCCATCAGCACTTGGGCAGATGCTGCCCTCAGCCACCAGGGGGTGTGGGGCATGGGGCGGGAGAGAAGGGCCTGACCGCACCTTGGTCCATGGAAGGGTTCTCCCGCATCAGGGGCGAGGTGATGGACACAGTGACCCTTATCCTGGGCTCCTCGCAGGAGGAAATGATGATGTCTTCAGAGTCGGAGGAGACCTCGTACTTGTCTTCTGTCACCATCTGTGAGGTGCAAATGCAACATGAGTCCGTGTCACACCAGCTGAGAAGCACGAGTAAAGAAGCAAGGGTGTGGTCGAGTGCTGGGCCCCGTGCTGGGACTGCCAAGGGACAGAGACGTAGACCCCACCCTGCGGGAGCTCACGTTCGTAGCAACGTGTATAGATAACCGATCTTGCATGTAGGTGCCTTCATATGTAAAGAATCCCCGCAGCTCAATAACAAGACCAGCAATCCAATTGTAAAAACAAACTGGTGAGTCACATAACCGGTAGCGTGCAGAAAAGAAACAGAAATGACCGTCCTCATGCAACAGAGATTACTCCCATGGTAAGAAAAAAGCAAACTGAAACTATAATGAGGTACCATCATCACCCGGGAGGACGGGCCTCAAGAAGTCTGAGGCGCAGCTGGGCTGGCAAACCCAGGCATCTGTAAACTGCTGGTGGAGGCTGACCGGGCAACTTTTACCAGAAACGTCTGGCCTCACGTTTTTGGCTGGCAATTTTGCCCCTGGGATAAGCTCTCCTGTGCGTACGAGCTTATCTTCTCGCTGGAAACGACCTGAATGTCCAACTACATGGAAGCGCCCCTCAAGTGACGAATGAACAGCCATGAAATGCTCGTCAGCCGCACAACACAGTGACACTCCCTGAGGATGCGCGCTATGGTTTGGGCACAACAGGCGAGAAGGGGCAGAACCGTGGACCGCAGCTGCCTCCAGGCAAGACCCAGGCCCCCTCTGGCCACGGTCGCCACCCCCTGCCTGCCACAGGGGCCCAGGCCCGGCCCCCACCCCTCACGGGGGGGTAGCCTGAGCGGGTCACCAGCACAAGCAGGAACCCCGGGGAGGCTTCGGAACCAAGGCGGGTTTGTGCACTGCCTCCTGCCCGGAGAGGCCTTACTGCGTCCCTCCCTTGTTCTGAAGTCTCTGAACGCCTGGCCAGGGCGCCCCCGAGCTGGCGTGGAGCTTAAGGCAGCTGTCTCTGCACCCCTAGAAATGCTCTCTGCCCCAGCTAAGCCGTCTTTCCGCAACTGGCTGGCAGGGGGTGCCCAAGTCAGACTGTGGGTTCAAATGCTTCCCCCTCAGCTCCCTGGACTTCATGGTGCTTCACAGGCGGGGACCGGGGAGCCCCAGGATGCCTGCACATGGAGACATGCGCCCAGCACCCAGCGTCCAGCACCCTCCGACACCACCTGCATGCACGCCTGAAGCCAGTCTTGGCCCTGAAACACATCCCTCTCCTGGCCACTACCCAGTCCTGTTCAGGGCCTCCTCCTGAGGCAGCCCTGTGGGCAGCCCTGTCCATGCTGCGGGGGTGGGGGGCGCTGCCAGCTTAGCCACAGCCTGGGCTGTTTCCGTGAGGCTGCATCTGAGTCACGCTCGCACCCCTGCAGTAGCTAGCAGGAAACCATTGTGTCATGGGTGTGAAAGAAACAGGTATTTACTGATTTCTCTCAAGATTTATTTATCTGAGAGAGACCACATGCGCTCATCTGCGAGAGTGGAGGAGGGGAGGAACAGAGGAAGAGGGAGAGGGAGAGAGAACCTCAAGCAGACTCCCCACTGAGCATGGAGCCTGTCGTGGGGCTCAATCCCATGACCCCAAGGTCATGACCTGAGCTGAGATTAAGAGTCCGATGCTTAACCCACCGAGCCACGGAAACGAGTATTTAAATCAGCCAAGTGGGGGCACGTCACTCCTCTGCTCAAAACCCTATCTTCCCACTTCCCTGAGAATGCAGGCCTACCTGCTTGTAGGGCCTTCAGGCCTGGTATGATCCAGGCCCCCGCAAATGCAGGTCCTTCTACATGGAACACGGCTCCCCCATCTCTCAAGGCTTCCCCTGGTCTCTAGCTCCCGCCTCAAGGGCTCCATCCTGTCGGGAGGCATGTCTCCCACCATCCTGTCTGATGGGCCTCCCCCTCCCTGCCGGGGCTCCCTCCTCGGCATCAGACTTGCATTTCTTTACAAACGGCGCTTCGGACATCAGCTTGTTCTGCTTGTTCGTGACCAGAGTGGGGGCCCCAGAGGGCGGGCCTGGGTCTGCGAGGCCCCCAGGGCTGCGTTCTCCCAGGAGCAGAGACAGACACGCCCTCCACCCCAGGAACAGATTTTTTTAACCTAAGATAATCTCGTTCCTCCCCAGTCATTGGTTCTGGTGAGAACGTCCCATGACAGTCCAGAGAAGAGCCCAGGTCCCCCCTGCTGTCCCTAAGCTGCTTTTCACGGGGTCCTGCGGCCGCTCATCTCCCCACCACAAAGGGCCGCGTGCAGTGCTCGGCTCCACTTACCCCTGTAACGGCTGGTAAGTTGGCATCCGCAATGACGGGACACCTACATCATTTCTGAGTTTTTCCCTAGACTCACTTTATAAAGGAAACTGAAGTCCCTCCTTTCTCTCGTCAACTTTTTTATAACAACAACCCGGTCTGGGTCTGACAGCCACGTCTGTTGTTTCTTAAAATCACCTAGAAACAAAGCCACGCCGCCTGGGGCCACGCGCGTGGGGGCCACGGCTCTTACCGGGAGCTGGCGGGGCAGCTGCTCCGAGATGGTCCGCAGCAGGGCGCGCGTGGGCTTCCGCGAGCAGAGGAGGGTCAGCTGCACCGTCCTGTCTCCGCGCAGGAGCAGGCCCTTCGCCAGGAGGCCGACCCGCATCACGCCCTTCAGGACCCGAGCTGAGGGGGAGCTGCCGCTGTCGAGACAAGCCCGCAAACGTGTGAGACCCTCAGGGGAAGGGGGTTAGAGAAGGGGCTGTGGCCAGGGTCCCCGGCTCCTGCGCTCACGGGCTCCTTGCTGGGCCTCTGCCTCAGCTTCCCCATCTATGAAACGGGTACACGCCTCTGGGAACGAGCCCGCCAAGCTGCACATGCTCGTAAGGGCTGGGCGTTGTTACTCCTTCCTGATATTCTGGGTTCTGAGGAAGGCCACCAATGGCCAACGCCGTGGCCCCTGGTCCTCAGCCAGCTGGCGCCACCCACAGGGGCCCTGGGCTCTGTGTGCCATCTATGTATTTCTTGTCAGTTTCTGGACCGACAGGACTGGGCCAGGAGGCCGCCAGCAACATGCAGACAGGAGATGGCTGGACTGGTGGGAGGACCAGGGAGGGCAGAGCGCAGGGGCGGGAGTGTAGGGGAGACTGCAGACAAAGAGACTCAGAGGCTCATCAATCAATCTGGATCCCAATTCACACCCACTGAAAAGCCAAACAGCCCCAAACCCAGAGCCTGAGCTCTGTGGCCCCCGCTTATCTAACGCTGCTGAAGGGTTGTTGCCAAAGTGTAACAGCGCCTTGGTTCTGTGAAGTCAAAACAGGAGCCCTCGCTGCTTAGGGCCGGCCCGGGCCTCTCGGACGGCTCCCTTCTAAGACATCCCGCAGGACAGCGCGAGGGGACCGCGGCTCAGGGACCCGTGCCCAGCACTCGCCGGGGCTCCGCTGTTCCGTCAGCTTGCGTGGGAGAGGACCTCCGCGCAAGCAAAACCCCCACGCTAACACGCTCTTTGCCACAGCCGAGTGCACGTTCACCATGACGTGCATTTCTGCGTTTTTGAAAAAGAAAAAAAGGACCTAACACATGTGACATAAATGTCATGTGAAAGCGTAAAGAACAAGGTTGGTTTGATTTTTCGAGCACGTGGCGGTTGCAAGGTTTGGGGAGGGGGCAGCTTGCAGCCATTTAGGGGTGGCCCCGACACGCGCCTCATGGAGGCTGACCCGCGGTCGTGGGGCCACGTGAATCTGCAGGTGCTGAGCTGAGCGCCCTGGGTGTGCGCACACGACACCCGCGACAAGCTGGAACGGGACTCTGCCATCTTGTGCGAGGGCGCCAGTGGGGACCGGAGCACACCCGTTTCTCTACCACACCTGGGTGGAGGAGGGGCACTCTCCTGGGGAAGGTCATAGGTTTGAGCCCAGAGGCACGCTCGCATTAGGATGACTCCCTGGAGCTCACTCACAAGGGGCACCTGCGCGCTCCCCCAGGGCACAGACACTGCGGTACCAAGAAGCTGGCGAGTGGCACCGGCCGGACGCCAATGGGTGGACGCTGCAGGATCCCTCTTGCCTGTGCACGCGGTGTCCAGGACCGGCTGAGCCCCAGGGAAAGGAAGTGCTGTGGCGGGTGCCAGGGTGGGGGTGGGGGCGCAGGGAATCTAACAGGACGGATCTCCACGTCAGGGGGTGAAAGATCTCTGGAGGCAGATGGTGGTGATGGGCGCACAACACGCGCATCCTCCGTCCGCCGGACCGTGCGCATGAACGTGGCTAAGATGGTAAGCCGCACGGTGTAGGTCAGCATCATACAAACCCCTCAGAGAGGAGACGAAGCAGACACCCAGAGAGAAAGGACTTGGAAAAGCAGACTTCCTCCAGATCACAGGTGGAGGGGCCTCCCCACCCCGACAGTCACAGCGACTGGAACAGTGACTCACACGGGCACTCAGGGGCGGCATCTCCTGCTTGGGGTGGGGGGGCCTCACCGCCCCCAGAGGAAGAGGACGGGTCAGAATCACCCTTAATCTCCATTTCACAGATGAGAAACAGACTGGTTCACCCTTCGTGAAGAACATTTCTAGACGCACATTTGATAGGAAATGTCAGTTTGGGAAATGTTCTGGTCGCACACTGGAAGGCCCCAGAGACCTCGGAGAGCTCAAAGCCAGTAAGGGTGAGGTGCCTCTGGCCTCCTGCCAGAGGGTCCAGAACCCTGACCCTCCACCCGGAGGGGGGCCTCCCTGCCCCACTAAGTCAGCCTGGGCCTTGGGAATGGAGTGACCCCCACTACCTGTGCTCACTGCCCGCGTACTCTGGGCTCCCGGAGTTCTCCTCGGCCAGCATGTCAGACACCAGCTTGAGGGCGCGCTCCGAGTGGGAGACAGCCTTCTGCACGGCCAGGAGCTCCTCCTCCGTGGGGTAGATGGCAGCGTGCTTACACAAGACGTGCCGGTCATCACTGGACTCCAGCCGCCGCGCGGACTGCAGGGAAAGGCAGGCTCGTCACGGGCAGGCCAAGAGGCCCTGGGCACCCGGCATGCAGGGGACAAGGTGAGTGTCAGCCCTGCTGATGCATGGCACATGCAGAACGGAGCCCTGGGGAGCCCTGGTTCAGGCTGGCTTTGGGGGTGACAGGCAAGTGGTGAAGGAAAGATAGGGACCCTGAGGCGGTGAACCCGCGAGGATGTGGGACGTGGGGCCTGTGGGCTCCCCTTTGGTGATGTCCTTACACTTCTGAGCCAGAGGCTTTTTGGCCAACCCAGCAGAGCTCCTCCCCTCAGCAAGGTGGGAACGGAAGGCTCCCATCCAAGCCCGGGCCCAGCCTGCACAGATGGAAGCTGAGGGCTCTGGAGGGAAGTGGTGACCCGGGCCTTGGAGCCGAAGGAACTCCTGTGCTGGTGGTGGGGCCTGGGGCTGGGGTTCCTGTGGGTGAATAGTGATGGGGCTGGGCTACAGCCCTCCGGCCCTGCCCGCTCCCACCCCTGGGCACCTCTTGGGGTTTTGGTTCAAAGCCACGTTCCTTGCTCCTGGAGGGTTCAGGTCCTTCTAGTGAGGGCCTGAGGAGGTCACCCGCCCATGGGGCCTCCACCATGGAAGGCATTTTGGCACGAAGACAAGGCCACCACCCACCGGAGGTGAGCCAGCAGGCGCCCCCGGCCTGCTTGTGAGGAAAGGAGAGTGTTGGTCGGGTGGCGAGGGTGCAGGGTGCTCATCCGGGGCCTGGGGCCCCTCTTCCAGGCGCCTTCTACAGAGCTCGTCGCGCCTGCAGGGAACCAGGGGAACAGGCTGCTCTGAGCGGCTGCGAGACCCCTGGGCTGTCGCATTAGGAGCGCGCATTGTCCTGGGGCTGAGCAAGGCTGGGCCTCCAGGACCACCAGAGAGGGCTGCCGCTGCCTGAGGGGGCCCCAAGAGGCCATGACATGGATCTGCCATGCACCAGGGAGACTGAGGCAAGGCAGGCCGGGAGGACAGAGGCCAAAGGCAACAGGGGAAGGAGGGGGCAGCTGCAGCCCCAGGTCTGTCCTGGGCTTTGTTCCCCAGCTCAGACGCTGCCTGGATCTCTGTCAATCACACACCGTGTCAGAAAAGGCTTTCAAACTGCTCCAGAGGGTGAAGGAGGACAGACAAACGTGTGGGTGGTCAGGGGACACTGGGGCCAGGAGGACACAAGGAACACTAAGGTTCAGGGGAGACCAGAGGTCAGGGGACACAGGAGGTCGAGGGACACTGGGGTCAGGGGACATAGGAAGTCAGGGGACACAGTGGGT
This sequence comes from Ursus arctos, assembly GCF_023065955.2. Lineage (NCBI taxonomy): Eukaryota > Metazoa > Chordata > Mammalia > Carnivora > Ursidae > Ursus > Ursus arctos. The sequence continues at coordinate 14,704,430 of NW_026622808.1, forward strand.
AAGATAGACACAGGAGGTCAGGGAAGAGGGACAATGGGGTCAGGGGACATAGGAAGTCAGGGGGCACAGTGGGTAAGATAGACACAGGAGGTCAGGGAACACCTGGGTCAGGGTGCATGGAGACCCAGGGCATCCCTGTGAACGGGGGCCCAGAGCGCCCACCCCGTGGTGGCGGGGGCTGCGCTGTCTTGCATTTATTATGTGACACTCACACAGATCCTTAGCGTGACCATCTCCCCCAAGGACGGTGTCCCCTGCCTACATTGCAGGGGTGAGCACCTGGGTCCTCGGGCCCGAAAGCGAGCAGAGGGTGTTCGGGAGGGCGAGGGTGGCCTGGCAGGGACCCCGCACACCTCATCCCCGCATGCCAGCGCCGCATCTCCTCAAGCCGCCTCTTGGTCAGCTGCCTCTGCTTTCTCAGCCTGGCCTCCAGCAGCTTCCGAGCTCTGTGGCTGGGCTTCACCGCAATCGGAAGGTCGGGGTTCACTTTTTTCTGGAAAGGGCAGGAAGGGCTGTGAGATAGGAGACCTTCATTTCCACGAGTGCCAGGAGCCCCGGGAACCCCCCGGCCCATAGCCTTCTGCGGGCTGACTCAACAGTCGGGCTCTGTCCCCCAGAGTCCTAACACTCCGGGGACCCGGGCGCCTCAACACAGGGAGCTTCTGCGGGGAGCACGGCTGCACCACAGGCGCAGCCAGGAAAGAAGGAAATTCGGCCCTATCGCGAGACACCCTCGCGGACCACGGATGGGTCGCTGCAGAGCCAACGCCAAGTGCATATTTCTAATCAAGCTAAGTCGGGAAACCGTTTGCGTGAAATCCAGCAATCCGCATTTTCAAGAGCTTTGCAGATTCTCTTGCTGCACATGGTTTACGGGGCTTCCTTCCTCATTCACAAAGTGAGCGCCGTCTAGGGGGCATTCACGGCTGGCAACAGCCCATGCGTCCATCGACGGACGGACCAATACACAAAATGTGTCCCCCACGCATGGGCACGTCCCTTGGCCACAAGCAGGAGCGAGGCGCCCACCCGTGCTGCCCCGGGGACAGACCCCGAGCCCACGACGCTCAGGGAAGGAACCAGACGTGGAAGGCCACACGGCATAAGTCCACGTGTGTGACACGTCCAGAACAGGCTCCTCCACCGATGGGAAACGGGGCTCATGGGGCAGTGTGTGGGGGTGACTGCTAATGGGGATGGGGCTTCATTTTGGGGTGATGGAATGTTCTAGAACTAGAGAGAGGTGATGCTCACAGCTCTGTGAATACACAGTAGTAAAAGCCATGAAACTGTACCCTTTATATGGGTGAACTGTGTGGCAATAGAGCAGCTAAAAAGGGGTGGGTGTGCATACGAGTGATGACATGTCCCACTGCCCCGCAAACCTGTGAGGGAAGCCTGGGGAAGGCAGCTGACAGCCCCTCCTCTGGTGGAGCCCACGGGGTGCAAGGGCCCACAGGCCACCCCCTTGGGCAGGAAGCAGAGCACCCCGACAAAGGCCCTGCTGCGCTGGAGGCCTCAGCACCCGTCACCCGGGCTCCTCGGTTGACCGGCTCCCGGAGGATGCTCGCCTGGACAGCCCAGCACCCCTGCTGCAGCAGTGGCCCCTGGGACATGACCTCCCGGCCCCTGGCTCCCTCTCAGCCCTTCTGAGCTGCATGCCGGCTGGGCTCCCAACAGAGAACACAGACATGGAGAGTCTGGGGCCAGGAGGCAGCATCTGTGAGCCTGTTCCGTGCACTCGGGGACCCCTCCGGCAACAAGGGGGTACAGAGCCGAGACGCCGTGGGAAGCACAGCTACAGCTGGGTTTCCTGGGGTCTCCAGGCAGCGGGAATGCAGGGGATAGGCCCATGGGTCCAGTGCTCCTGCTGGGGGCACTGGGCGGGGTGCAGGAAGCCTGGCCAATCAGCCCCCCTCCCCAGCCCCGCATACCTTGTACTGCAGCCGGTGCCGCCGCCCCCGCACGTGCATGTCCCTGGCCGTGGCGTCGCCGAAACTGCACTCGCACAGCCTGCAGTGGAACCGGACCACCTTGCCTTCCTCGTTGCGTACCTGAGACAAGCCCTGCTGAGTCGGCCGCTCCCCACGCAATGCGTCTGGTCCCTGGGCAGGGGCACCCCCGTCCCCTCAGGGGCACCGAGCCTTCCCGGGAGGCCTGCATGCTGGCGTCCTGCCTGCCAAGCGGGCTTTGGGGAAGCCAGTGTGTCACCAACGCACCCTCCCATGCCCCAGCTGCCCTCAGCCATCGTCCTGTCCTGTTCCTCCACCCCCCTCCCTGCCCCGGGCGCAGACACCTGCAGCCCCGCGGCCTGTCCGGCACGGTCCCTGCCTCTGTTCGGTTGTGAGCTCCACGTGTCACAGGCCCTGCTGTTTCCTGAGGCTTTTATGCACCTTATCATCTCCTTTATCATCTCCTCAACTAGGAAATGCCGGGCTCCCAGGCAGGACTCCTATCTGGGGTGGCGATCTTGCAGGGGACAGACAGAAGGTGGTGAAGTGGTTGAACAAAAACAGAAGAAACGCTAATGCTCACACTTCCTTTTAGCCACTAAGGGGGAGCCTGGGAACTATGGAAGCCAGGGGAGAAGGCTTCCAAATCTGGTTCTAGAAGCTGATCCAGGCAGGCTTAACAGGCTCTGGGCATCAGGGCCAAAGCCATGGAGGTCATGCACTGGCCCCTGACGCCCAAGAACCCGGTGCCTCTGTCTCAGGTCTTCCTTCTAGGACCTGACACCCAGTGCCTGGACCTTCCAGTGAGTTCCGCAGGATGTCGTGGCTCACTGTGGACTGCCCATGGACAGGTGTATGCATCTCAGATGGAGACCATGGCGCAGTCTTGAAGGCTGACCCCTGCCAGAGTCCTTCACCACAGCCCCGGGTACACGCCCACAGCCCAGGGCACGGCCGTTGCCTGGCAGAGTTACCTCTTCCACGTAGCCTGGGCCCACTGGCTGCGCATCACAGCTTCCAGAAGCTTCTGTGGAGCCTCCTCGGGCAGGCGGATCTCCGGGCCTGTCTGGTGCGGGGTGGTGTGCCCGTTTGCCCTCTGGGGGCCTGCTGCCCGCTGCCTGTAGCTTGGAAGGCCCTGGAATGAGGGGTGGAATGCGATGCAAACCGAGGTCTCCTGCTGCCCATTCCCCCCTCCTTGTGACGTCAGTCAGTCGGATTCCCGGTCCCGAAAGACCCCTTTCGTGCCAGCTTGGGTCGCAGCTGGAGCGCCAGGCCCACGCAGCATTTGGTGTCCATCTGAACGCGTCCACGGGGAGGCCCCGGTGGCAGGCCTCTCTCAGAGGAGCCCATGGCCGCACCACTCTGCAGCCCCTAGGTAGCCAAAGACGGAGTTCCAGGTGGACCTAGGGTCATGGTCAAGCTAGCCCCCTTCAGCAAATTCACTGGCCCCAGAGGGGAGACGGGTCTCTGTTACCACACCGCTGTCTGGTTTGGATTTCGATATCGTCTGGTTCCTCAAAGCGGTGCTGCTGGGGCTCAAAACAAACCCTCTTGCCCCTTCCTGGGCAAAGCCCGCTGGCGGACGGCAGAGCCTGTGGGGCGGCCTGGGCACGAACCCCACTTCCACTGTCTACGAGGTGGCCCAGGGCCAGGTATGTGACCTTGCGTGATCTTGCCTCCCCTCTGTCTGTCCCTCTGCAAACGGATTATGACACAACCTACTTTCCAGAGTCGTGGAGGGCAAATTGGGCAATGCCGCGAAGCAGTCAGCGGAGTGAGTGCCTCACACGGACCGCAGCTGTTGCCACTCAGTCCACACCACCAGCCAGGCCACACCCAGGGTAGGCGGGGCCACAGGTGGGGGGGCTGAGGATCCTGCCTCAACTTCCAGAGACCCACATAACTCGTCAGAGCCCACTCCGTTCAGCCTGAGCACCGGGGCATGGATCGTGCTGCCACCGCACCACGGGCTCTGCCCACACTTCCCAAGGGTGTGGCCCAGAGGTGGCCGCAATATGGGGAGAAGGCCTGCCTCTCACCATCCCCGCCCTCCATCCAGGGCTCAGCCCCTCTGGAGAGAGGCGATGGCTCGCACTCACGGTCACAAGTTAACGGGACAAGCGCTTCTCCGAAACCCCAGTGTGAGGAGTGAGTCTGTGCATGGGCGTTGGGCTGTGACACGTACCCACACTCGTGGCTTTCAAAGACGCCGGTCTCTTGGCCAGTGCTGGCTTGCTCAGAGCGCCCATGCCGGGGCCGGCAGAGGCTGTGGGCTTGGTGGAGGCCGTGGTGGGACTCTCTGCGGCGAGGGGGGCTGGCTTGCTGGCGCAGGGGGCCTGGGCTGAGCTGGGGTCCCCTGGCACTGGTTCTATGGTAGGGATGGGCTTCCCCAACTTAGTGTGCAGCTTCAAGACCTGGAACAGACCCAGCCCCCCATCAGGGCCACCTCTGGGCCCAATCAGACTTCCTCAAGACGCAGGAAGAGCACCTTGGTGGGTGGATGGGGCTGGCAACGTTGCGGGAGGGAGCGCGCCGGTCCCATCCCAGGTCCCAGTGGCACGCCCTTGGCTCTCGGGCATCACTCCCTCTAGAAGATCCTTCCTGCTTCCAGGCCCCAATCCACGCACTTGTTGGAGGGACCATGCCTCTGCCTACAGCACCTTCAGGGACAACCACCTCAGAGCTGTCTTCTGGCTCTAAGTCTCTGACACTCCCAGCTCAGACCTGTCCCTGCCCAGAGCTGGCCGCAGGGTTTCCCCGGCCCCTAGAACAGCCCACGCCTCCTGGGTCCCAGCTCTTCTGCCTGCACCCCTGCATGGCCAGGCCTGTGCATCCCCTTTCCCCACTTCTCCTGCACCTGCTCGCTTCCCCTCCTCCACGTGTCTGCTCTCGCTTTTGTGGGCTTCGTGGGTTAACTCAGGCTTTGGAAAGTCTGCCCTGGCTGGGCCGAAGGACAGGAGAAGACAGGTCCTCAGGCAGGTGATCTGAGGGTGGCCCCAGCTCCGCAGTGGGGAGCTGGAGGAGGGCCAGCACGGGAGAGGGTAGGAGCAAAGGCCCGGGGGCAGGAAGGAGCACGGCAGGTGGGCTTGGGCACCTGGAGGAGGTTCTGTGTGGGGCCACGAGATGGGGCCTTCCTAACCCTCCTGCCGGTGACTACATGGCAGGAAGCTGGGATCCCAAGAGCTACTCCTCCTGCCTGCAGCACACACCCCCTAAGCGAGCGTTACCGTGCAGGTTAGCAATACCATTTGGGAAGGGTTGCTGCTTTTGAAAAGCTCCTTCCGGAGCACAGCAAGGGCAGGCCCCGGTGAGAGAAGTGGGGGTCTCCCTACCTTCTCTCGGGTGGGGGATCCCATCAAGGTTCTCCACCAGCTGACACAACACAAGCATTTTTAAGGCCACAGAAGAATGGTGATATTAAGATAGCAATCAATATTAAAAACATGGATATTAAGTCATTCCCTGTCGATTAAAACACTGCTATCAAAATTAGCATGAAAACTTACTGTTTTAATTGTATTAACCGAACTGGACCTGTTTAATTTTTAAAGAGCAGAACCCCAAATGGAACATGCGGTTTGACCTCATCAACACGCAAACCCTCTTTTTTATAAACCTGTAAATACTTAAGGCTTCCCCTGCAGCCTGGGAACAAGGCCCCCGTGCCGCTCCACACCTTGGTCCAGGGGGTGGGTGAGACTATTGTAACATTCTGAGGAATGCAACCACGTGGGCCCCACAGGAAAAGCTTCCTGTCGCCGGCAGCGGCCTCCTCAATGCTGTCGGGCCGTGAGGGCTCCTACCTTCTGATGCCTGGCGCCCCGGATGTGAGCGGCGTAGGCATCTGCCCCTGTGCACCACACGGCACAGAGCCCGCAGTGCAGCCGCGCCTGCACCCCACCCGGGCCGCCACTGGCCTGGGTGCCCGTCTTCTGGGCCGCCTCTTTCTTTTTGTGCTTCTGCCCTTCCAGGTGCTCGCGGTAGGTCTGCAGGTAGAGAGTGAGAGCGGCCCGAGAGGCATGTGTGTGCGTGCGCGCGCGCACGGTTCACTTGTGGGGGAGCCCCAGGCCTGCCATCCCCCTCCCTCCGTTCACTGGCAGCCCAGATGCTCGTGTGCCCCTTCATTAAACCCAGTCAACAGGCCAAAAGCTCAGCCTGAACCACAAGACGTCTTTTTCCTCTCTAAAAATGGATGAGCTGCTTTTGTTTCAAGGGCTACTTGGAAGGAAAATGCTGGCTTTTCAGAATCTGACCTCAGAAACCACACGAGGACATCCGTTGCCTGAATCACACTGGGCACACTTCCTTGTCAGAAGGCAGTTAACACACAAAGGGGTCTGGGCGAGAGAGGGTGCGTGAGTCACAGGCCCCCGCATGCCGCACCGCGGTGCCCGAAATATCGGACGGCGTCTGGCAGGTGACCAAGCTCTTACGTGGCACCCCACACTGCTCTCTGGGAATCCTTAAGACGAGGCCGTGGGCTGCCGTAAACATGCTCCAAGTGGGCCCGCTCAACCAATGCACCTTGACGATGCCAAGACTCGGGCCACCCTGGTGACCCGGGCTGGTGATGCAGGCTGGTTCTGGGGCAGACGGGAGGCAGGGACAGGAGCTAGAACTTGGGAAACTTCTGACATTTACCTAAGCAACAGAACACACACACACACACACACACACACACCAGGTAAAAGCCTGTGGGCAGAGAAGAGCCTGGAAGGACAGACCCAGTGATGGTAACAGGAAGCTGCTGCAAGTGTAGTGAGTAGGGCAGGGCCCGCCCGCGTCCTACATGCACACCAGTTAGGCCACACGGCTTAACCGCGCACTGATTTCCAGTCCCAGTTCCCAGTTCTGCGCCCCAGGCCTTCCCCTGACATGTGGAGGCGGAGGAAACGACCTACACAATGTGCCACGCAGGGTCCTAAGCTCAAAGTAAGAGGAAACGCTTGCAACTGTCTTCCTGCCACGGGATCCCCACCGTAAACACGTGTTCAGCATGTAAAGAGAGAAAAACCAGGGAGGTGCATTGGGAAGAGGACTGTCCAGTGCTCCTGCAGCTCCAAGGGCTCCCCTGGCCCCACAGGGCTCGCCCCGAGGCCACATGGTCAACTGGGCCGTCCTGAGACAGGCCACCTAGACGGACACCCCAAAAATGGGCATCAGTGCCGCCTGGGCCATGGGGAGGCCGGTGACAGAGCCCCTCGCGTGCAGCAGACAGGAGTGCATGGCAGGAGGTAGGTCAGTGCTGGAAACACCCAGAGTCCCAGTGGTGGCGGTGGACGCAGGAGCCCGTCCGGGGTGGTGAGTTGGCACAGAACAAGACCCACGTGCACGTGGAGACAAGTGAAGCAGGAGACATGTGAGTAAGAAGGACGCTTGCATCAATGTCAACACCATGGCCGGGAGACTGGCTGCACTATGGCAAAGTGCTGGCACTGGGGAAGCTGGGGCGGGGGTACAGGGACCTCTCTGAGTCATTACTTACAACCGCCTGTGACCCTACAACTTTCTCAGTAAAAATTCCAACTGGAAGAGGGCTATTAACCTCAGCAAAAGGCTGGGAACAACGAGAGCTCATGTTTCTGAGGCACGCCGCACACGCACCAGGTGCTGGGCTGAGGGGTGACACGCTCGGGCAAACCCTGTCACCACAGCTGTCCCCGAGGAGACCAGCTCAGAGAGGCCCAGACACCTGCTCAGGTGACAGGGAGCGCAGAGCTGGGCTCCACATCACACATGTGAGCCCGTCGTGGGGAGCATCCCGCACTCACGCAACACAGTGCCACGAAGGGTCTAGAATTAGGAGCAGAGGCTTGTGCCTGATGAGCAAGAGGAACCAGGAACCCCGTGATGCAGAATGAAAATCTCGCAGAGGAGTGAAGACAGGAGCGGAGAGCACTAACCTCCCGCTAACGAGTGTGAGTCTCACGGCCGAGAAAGCGCACAGGACGTTAGATCAAGACAGCGGGAGGCGGGAAAGGGCCCTGGCCTGCCCGGGGAAGTGGGGGCTGGATGAGGGGTTCCGGGGTCTCTCCACACACCCCGATAGCGATCCCGGAGTCCATGCACCCCTCCAGCTTCTAGCTTTCTCTCAGAGTATTAAAAAGATGACAACTAGCACGTGGTACTCTGTCAAGATGGAGCCCTGGTGTCTGATGACCTTTCAGAGTATGAGCTGGGTTATCTGTGAGTGTGGCTGGGGGATCTCCCTCTTAGATGGCGACACACACGCGCACACACTCACACAGACATGCTTCCGTCCACCCGCCGCCTTGCTTAAGCAGCCCTGCAGCGAGGGCGCGCCACCCCCAGGCGCCTCTTGGAACTGCATCTGCCGCAGCCATCACGGCACGGAGGAGGGGCTCTGACCCCCGCTGCCCGCTGCTGCCCACTCGGGCGAGGGAAGCCCTGGACCACGTTCCTGCCGCCAGCAGTCAGTGCCGCGACTGCCCTTCTGTCCTCCACAAGCACGCCAGAAAGGCAAATCTGACGTGTACTTGACATTGCCAGTTTAATAACAGGCCTTTTGGGGCAGGCAATGACCCTATGTCTGGTTAGCCAGGTGGGGCAGGGGGCTCTCCCAGCCCAAGGTGGGTAGCACGGTCCCCAGGAAGGTCCTCTGGGCCTGCTCAGCAGGGGGGGAGGGCAGCTGACCTGGGGACCAGCGCAGCTGATCTTGCAGATGTCACAGTAGTGAAGTGGAGGCTCCTTGGGGCCGCCCCTCGGTTTCGGCAGCTTGGGGGGAGCCAGGAGCTTCCCAGAGAGGCTGCCGGCAGAACTGGCACTGGGACTGCCTCCTGGGCCGCCCCACAGGGAGCCCGGGGGCGTCGGGAGCGGGAGGGGCTGCTGGGGAGGCGGTGGCAGCTGGAGGGGCAGCGGTGGGGGACACTGAGGACCGGCTGCCGAGAGCACCGCTGCTTCATAGCTCGGGTAGCTTGGTCCTAGGAAGCAGAGAGAACAATCAGACAGAGGGAGGTGGGTTGGTTTGGGGGACGCTTTGAGAGTGACAGCCTGTGCCTGCTCACGCACAGGACGCGTCTTACCCATGTCCAGGGCCGAGGTGGGGCTGTAGGTCTGGGCGTAGGAAGGCAGGGTGGAGATGGAGGCCACGGGCAGCACGCTGCTCGCCAGCGGGGAGGCGTAAGTCTCGGTGTAGCTCAAGGCCAGGGTGCTGGCTGGCTGCCCTGTCTTGGCGGTGGCCGCCGGTTGTAGGGGCTGCACTTGGCTGTACCCGCCACTGGGCTGGACAGAAGTGTCTTTAGTCCCTGGAGGACAAGCAGAATCTCTCTGCAAAGCCACCCTTTGCCACAGCCTGCCAGGGGACAGTGGGAGCCACGCCCCTGTAACCATGGCCACTGGCCTCCCCAGCTGCCTGGAACCAGCACAGGCCCCAGGCCCTACTGGCCACAACGGCCTACAAGTCCACAGCCCCGTGCCCTCCCATCTCTAAACTCCCAAGTCCTCAGCAGAACTCCCCTCCTTCCCGCCTGGGAATGCCTCCTTGGAATAAAACTGGTTAGCTGCCCTTTTAGTTCTGTCTCTCTTTCCTTCCCACCCTCTCTCCTACACCAGCCCAACCCCAGCTGAGCCTTCCAGGCATATTGGAGAAGACAGCCCTGAGGTCCCCGGCCCTCCTACGGATCTGGAAAGTTTAAGTTGTGACTTTGCAGGGGCTCCTCCCATGGTAAAGCCAGTGGCTCCTTGCGGAGACGCACCTGGCTGGCAGGCTGTGGCCGAGGCAGGGAGCTGAGGTGGGCTGGCAGCCGGCAGGTGATACTGTCTGTTCTCGAAGCTACCGTAGCTACCAGCATCTGTCGATGGTCCGTAGCTGTAACTGTCCTGCGAGGGGGTTACCAGAGTGACACAGAGCATGGACAAAGCCCTCAGGGCAGTGGCAAGGTGTGCCCTTGCTCGCCCCACACGTGGCACGCGTTCACACGGTTCCTGAGCTCCTGCTCTGTATCGGGCCGTTTCAGGAGCTGGGGACACAGTGAGCAGTGACATGGATGGGGCCGCTCGCATGGAAATAACACCTGAGAGCAGAAGTGCTCTGAGGCATGCCCAGCTTGGAGACGACTCCTCAGAGGAGCAGTTCAGGGAGAGCAGAAGCAGAAGGTTGGGGTTCCCAGCAGGGTCAGCCGGAGGTAGAGGCTGGTGGGCTTGTGGGAGAACAGAGGGTGGGAAGAGCAGAGGGCTGTGAGCACAGCGGCTGCGGCCAGGAAAGGGGGCCGGGGGGACAGGTGGGGCTGGGGGCTCGGGGAGGGGCTGGGTGCCATGCCAAGGGGCATTCGGGCTGTGGCGTGCAACAAGACAATGACATTCAGGTGAGGCCAGGAGGCAGCCCTGGGGGTGGGCCGGAGGGGGAGTCCCAGAGGCAAGGGAGGGAGGAAGACCAGACAGTGTGAGCTTTGCTAGCTGGGCAGCCTGTGGTACATCCGCTGACCTTAGGGGGTACCAGCAGTGGGTGGCAGAGGCTCGGGGGGGGGGAGGTTGGACCATGTCCAGCATGGGACACATTGGCAATTCCAAGTGGAAACGCAGTGGCTAGATCTCTACGCCCAGAGCTCCGCGAGCGGAAGAAGGCATCATCGGCTCCAGAAGCGCCCAATGAGCACAAGCACATCCCCTGCTCACTGTCAGGGGGAGGGACGAGAGCAGGAAGGTAAGCCTGTGTCCCCGTCTGTCTGCCCATACGGGGCGCCCACTGCACAGGCCCCCTCAACATTATCCGGGACTAGTCAAAGGAAGGCCAGGCTGATACCTGGTAGGAGGGAGCCACGGTCGGCGCCAGGGCAGGCTCCTGGGGCTGGCTAGAGTGGACCTGGTACCCGCCATACCCCGCTGGGGTGACAGGCCTCAGGGGCGGGGCGGCCACGGGAAACGGTGGGGTCACAGTGGGACCCATTCCAGCAGCGGGTCCTGTGGCGAGGCTGGCTCCAGCGGTGGGGAGGGGAAAGGCCATCGGAGACTGGGTGCTAGAACCACAGATAAACACAAAGGCCGGCTACATCAGACGAGTTCTAAGCAACACTTCATGGAGCGCCTAAGTTCCATCAGCCTCGGGGGCCGGCTGCTCTGGATGCCTCCAGTAAATCCGTTCTTTCTGTGACTAACGTTTGTTAAGACCTTTCTACGGGAGCAGGCTTGCATTCCAACACTTTTCACAAAACAGCACAATGTCCTAACAACTCTGTGAGTCAGGGACCCTCCTTGTGCCCGTTTATAGGAAAGGAAACTGAGGCACAGTAAGTGGCGAAGTCAGGACCTGAGCCCATTAGTTGATTTCCCCCCTCCTCTGTGTGGGCAGCAAGCTTTTCCTGGACATCAAGATTCTTCCAAGAAAGTTGGGCTTGAATAGCATTTTGTAACCAAGGAACAAATGGATCCCCCAATTATTAAAATACAGAAGCTCAGTTAACACGAACTAAAAACTCGTAGTCACGAGACCCCGTTATATTGGCAGCTTGCTCTGCACAGCACTGAGGCCTCTGTCAACACCACCTCATTCTCAGCCTACTGCCATCGAGAAGGTGCCACTGTGTCCATCTGTCTGTCCGTCAGTCCCGTTTCTGAATGCAGAAACTCTGAGAATCAGTGACACAAGTCAAGCGTTCGATTCAGACCCAGATCGTTGCAACCCAAGTGCCCCTCACTCTACTAAGTATCAGTCAGCGAGCAGACGGTCCTCATGAAAGTCCATTTGTCTGGGAAGTATCATCAAGGCTTTTAGCCCCATACCGTCATGGATCCCACAAAGGTCCCGCGAGCTCTGCAAGGAAGGAGGCTGGATGTGTGCGTGGGGTTTGGGGCAGGCAGGCCTGGGTACAAGGGACCGCAGCCAGCGGTGCTCATGCACCTGGTACCTTCGCACACCTTCTGGACCAAAGCCAACCACGCGATGACTGACGAGCCACCCCCCCCCCCCGTTCCTCTGAGTGGCTTGCTGCCCAGCTGGGACAGCACGGGGAGCGCTCTCCAGGCTGAGCAGAACGCTGAGGGTCAACCACACAGAGTCAAGTGCAAACACTCCTCACAGGAGCTGGGGCCCAGCAGAGCCCAGGGCCTCACCCCTGCCGGGAGCCTGCCCACCTCCCTGCTGGCATCTCCGTCCCCCCGGCAGCCAGAGCACAGCACAAACCTGCCTATGTCGCCCTCCCGCTTAGAACCCTCCAAGGGTCTGAGATGCAGCCCTGAACCCCTGCACCCCATCCCCTCCTGTAGGTCGCTGCTCGAATGTCACCTCCTCCGACAAGCGCTCCCTGAGCCCGTCTAGGACAGCCGCAGCACCCTGTCGCCCTCCCCCTGCTGGAGTTTTCTTCCCGGTACCACCTGATCCTCTTCCACTTGTCTGTCACCTGGTCGTCCCCTCCCCCACAGCACGAGGCCACAGGGGCGCAGCAACGGCAGCGTGTCCCAAGGCCTTTCCCGGCACTGCAGCAGCACCTGGCACAGAGCAGGTGCGCAGCGGACACAGCTGCGGGACACGAGCTTACGGGCGTCCTGGGGGCACGTGTCTGGGGAAGGGCAGGTGGGGCGGCCCCTGCAGCTCCCATCCACAGTCTTTCTGGATTCCATCCAAGGCAGTGTCCTGGACCCCAGGGGCCACTACTAGGTGCAATGCCACTGTCCAAACAACTCGGAATCTGCAGCTCTCCAGCGAAATTACAACACAACGGGGAGCCAAACCTGCAATCTATAACAGCACAAGGTGCCTTCATCTCTCCCAGGAAAAACGGAAGCACCCTCTCTGTTACGAAGGAGCACCGAGATTTCTCAAGTCAGCCACTCATGAGATTCAGGGCTCTCTTCTCACCATCTTAGAGACTTTTTTTTTTTTTTAAAGATTATTCATTTATTTATTTGACAGAGATAGAGACAGCCAGCGAGAGAGGGAACACAAGCGGGGGAGCGGGAGAGGAAGAAGCAGGCCTCCAGCGGAGGAGACTGATGTGGGACTCGATCCCAGAATGCCGGGATTACGCCCTGAGCCGAAGGCAGACGCTTAACAACTGAGCCACCCAGGAGCCCCTATCTTAGAGACTGTCTTGGTCAAAAAGCAGATCGAGCGGGTGGTTGGCTGGCTCTCTGAATCCCTCGGTATCAAGACTTCATTACAAAAATACTCCGAGCGTAGAACAGAATGCGTGCACGCCGCTGAGCTGTCATAAGCCTCCGTATTCTGCCATATTCGCATCAGAACTTCTTTAAATAATGAAAACTGAATCTTCCCCCCATCAGATCCCCTTCCTTCTCCCCTGGGGTTGGCCATGATTTCTATACTTCTACTACACAGGAAGGAGTCTTCATGCCACACAGTGGTGTCTTTCAGTGTCACCTTGCGTGTAAAGCTATGTCCTTATTACACATCTTACCCAGCAACCTGTTTCTCCACCCCCGACACCCCCAGGCTGCCGGAAGGTACTGGCTTCATACAAATACTTGTGGCTCCTTCATTTTTAACTGTTATATCCCACGGTGCTCTTCACTTGGCTAGAGGACCCCTGACCTGGCCCCACATTTCATTTTTGTTGAAAGATTTTATTTACTTGAGAGAGAGAGAGAAAGAGTGAGACAGAGCAGAGAGGGAGAAGCAGGCTTTCCACGACCAGGGAGCCCAACGTGGGGCTCGATCCCAGGACCCCAGGATCACGATCTGAGCCGAAGGCAGACGCTTCACCAACTGAGCCCCCCAGGCCCCTGGCCCCACATTTTAGAGCCGCACCGTCCAACACGGCAGCACCGGCCACGTGTGGCCCCTACACACTTACAATGTGGCTCGGGTGGCTGAGGAACGGAATTCAACACTTAGTTTCATTTTAATCAATTTAGGTTTCTCGGTGGAAGGCACAGAGAGAAATTTCCATCATCACAGAAAGTCCTATGGGGCAGTGCCGCATGAGAAGGTCCCACCCATCACACACACACACACACCCGTTTACTGAGAAACACAAGCGTCTCAGCCGCCTCCCGCTCTCGTGACTGACCCTGTTCAGGCCCTGGGGAGACCCTTCTCCCTACCTCTTGCTCTAGAACATGAAAGCAAAATACGGTCTCCACTCACACACAATAGATGATCCAGCCTTAGAAAGAAATGGACCCTGACACTGGCCGTGATGTGGAGGGACCCTGAGGACACCGTGCTCAGTGAGAGCAGCCAGACCCAGAAGGACACATCCCGCAGGACCCCACTCCCAGGAGGTCCCCAGAGGAGTCCCGTCCACACAGAGAGGAGCTGGTGGGAGCCAGGGCAGGGGCAGGGGGTGGGGAGTCCGTGCTTCCTGGGGACAGAGTCTCCAGGTGGCGGGATGGAACGTTCTGGAGACAGAGGGTGGGGGTGGCTGCAGGACGGGGTGAGCGTGCTTCACGCCGTGGTGCTGTGCGCTTAGAGGCGGTTCAATGGTACACTTTATGTCGTGTCTATGTCACTACAATAAAATGAAACCTCATAACTACTACCGTTACTCCCCACCCCCCATATATTTTGTCTTCATGTTTAACAGACATTTTCTAGTATTTTAAGAAACTTTTTAGAAAGACATAAACAATTATGTTGATTTTTCCATGTTTTACATCTACTCAGCATTTTTTTTATTCCTCAACATTTTTGATGAAAATATATCTGCTTTGTTCACTTCAGCTGTAACTGCATTTTAAGGTTGGATCTGTTAGCTCAGCCTTTCTCAACTGGGGTTCCAGCAGAAATGAAGGCCTCGTGCCCCCAGGCGACCGTGTAGGTAAGAATTCATGTCCTTCTGAGGATCATGGAAGGGCGCTAGCTGTGGCCCGTCCCTAAGGGGACTCGGGCTCTCCGACCATCTCCTGTGTCCCGCAGCTCTGAGATGGAACCCTGATCGGGAAAGGGGCTGTGTTGGTTGGCTCGGGCTGCCATTACAAAGTCCCACCGACCGGTGGCTTCAACAACAGACTGTACTGGACAGGCCGGAAGTTCAAGATTAAGGAGGTGGCAGGGCCAGGTCCTTCGGAAGCATCTCTCCTGCGTGTGTAGACACCATCTTCTCCTGTATCCTCACCGAGTCATCCCTCTAAGTGTATCTGTGTCCCATCTCCTCTTATGGGGACGCCAGTCATATTGGATTAGGGCCCACCTCTGTGACCACATTTTAACTTAATCACCTCTTTAAAGACCTCGTCTCTTGGGGCGCCTGGGTGGCGCAGTCGTTAAGCGTCTGCCTTCAGCTCAGGGCGTGATCCTGGCGTTCTGGGATCGAGCCCCACATCAGGCTCCTCCACCGGGAGCCTGCTTCTTCCTCTCCCACTCCCCCTGCTTGTGTTCCCTCTCTCACTGGCTGTCTCTGTGTCAAATAAATAAAATAAAATCTTAAAAATAAATAATTAATTAATTAAATAAAGACCTCGTCTCCAAATACAGTCACATTCTGAGTGAGGTCTTGGGGGTTAGGAGTTCCACATGCAAATCTGAGGGAGGACACAAGGCAGCCCATCTGCGACAGCTGCTTCAGGTCATTACAGTAGCACAACTCAGATGACAAGAAAATCTTGGTTACACAAACACCACTCATGCTGAAACAAAATGATATAAATGATACAAACAAAATTAATATAATTTTAAAAATAAATTTTACAGAATATATAATCACTAATGATTTGTTACTTTATCTCAGACCTCCAAACCGCACTAGCCCATCAACAGAATGCCCAGACATGCACGATAATCAAATTCGGTCACCTCTGATGTTTTGCCAGCCAGAAAAACCTCGGCCTCTTTTTGTTGTTGTTGTTGTTGTTAGAAAGGTTTACCGGCCAAGGCAGGTAAGCTAAAACATACCGTATTTAACTTTTTGCCAGCTCGATTTACGATGTTAAAGTATTTAGACGTACGGTGTGCAGTGCATTTGTACTTTCACCGTGCGCGTCCAAAGGCTGATGGCTCACTCACTTGAATGGATCACGCCTCATTCGCCTACCTTCCTCTCGGTAGACGTTTACATTATGTATACGTACTGCTGAGTCAAAAATCATCCCCAGTGCTGTGGTTTCAAACCCTAATACTGATCTTCACGGTTTCTGAGGGTCAGGAACATGGGGGTGGCTTGGCTGGGCTCCAGGCTCACGGTCTTTCTGAGGCTGCCGCCGAGACGCTGGCTGGGGCGGCATCGTCTGAAGGCTTGACTGGGGTGGTCGGCTGTGCTTCCCGGATGTTCCCTCCCACAGTGGGCCGTTTGGGGCTGGCTGTTTGCAAGGGGCCTTGGACCCATCACATGGGCCTTTCCCAGCACTGCTAGCTACTGGCTTCCCCCACAGAGGGTCGGGTGTGGAAGCTGGACTTGTTGTGACCCAGCCTCTGACACCAATCACAGGGCAGAACTTCTGCCACATGCCATTAGTTAGAAGTGAATTACTGAATCTAACCCACCCTCCAGGGCAGAGGATTAGGCCCCAACTTTTGAAGGAAGGAGCATCGAAGAGTCTGTGGGCATCTCTTTAAACCAGCAAACACTATTTCCAATATCCTGCTGGTAAAGCAATGCTGCAAGGTATCCTCCCCGTACATTCTACACATGCCTTCCTGCGCTGGCTTCTTCTCGTGGCTTCCCTCCCAGCCTGGGTCCCACCCCACTGACCACAAACCAAGCACAGCCCACCGAATGGGGCGAGGCCGGCTGCCTCAGACCCACCCTTGCGATCTCGGGTAACTGTAATGACTTGCGACAGGCCCTGCCTCCGGCGGCATTGGGGGTTAGGGCTTCATATGAATTGGGGGGGGCACAATTCAGCCTATAGCACCACCTTAGCATCCAAAACACGACAAATCTTGTGATTTATTCAAGACTCTAAAACAGGACATATCTTGGAGACTCCCCATTGCTAACTGCATAAACCCCAGCTTCTGCCTTACATCTGAGAGCCCCGAGCCCACTGTTTAGCCTCCTGCCACCCCCCCCCCCCCCCCCACCGATCCTCTGTCTCTCAGCACAGCACAGTTTCCCGGTCAGGCCCCTGTGCCTTCCTCCCATTTCAATGTCCATACCAGGCCCTTCACTCGGGCTGGTAGGCAGCATCCCAGCCCCACCCACCAAAATCCCAGTCACCCTTCCCTGCGAGTCCTCTTCTGATCTTGGGAGGTGGGGGAGGGCTCCTGCTAACTGTGGGCTGCTGGCATACCATTCTTTCTCCCTCAGGGCTCCACAAACACTTAAGACGGGGCCTTGCAGAGCAGTCAAGGGTAGTAAACCTGTGGGGACAATGATCAAAGTGGTGGCTGGGGCCCAGAAAGGGAACATGAGACCCACCTTATTCTGAGTAACTGCTCACGACACCACGAAGGCACCTGTTGAGTGTTTATGGTCTGGGAGGGTAGAGTGCTGCCTCGCTTTTAGTTAGCTAAGGGAGCTCTATTAAGGACGTGGAGCGTGGGGTGCCCCTCAAACTCGGGGAGGGCATGTGTCGTGCGTCTCACACCCACTCTCGAGAAAGACTTGGTGCAGCAGTGCCCAGGTGGAGAGAAAAAGGGAGAAACGGGAGGGTTTTAAGCAGGGTTCGCCAAGGGACAGCCACATCTGCCCACTGCCTGCTTTCGTACGGCCCACAGCAAAGAATGGTTTTCCCATTTTCAAATGGATGGAGAAAGTTAAAGTACTATTTCGTGACACGTGAAAATTATGTGACATTCATAGTTCAGAGTCAAAAACTAAAGCTTCGATGGCACACAGCCACGCCCGCTTGTTTGTGCACTGTTTACGGCGGCCTCCGCCCTAGAGTGGGGGAGCTCAGTAGCGGCAACAGAGGCCATATGGCCTGGTGTTAGCGACCGAATGTTTGTCTCCCAGAATCCAATGTTGAAACCTTACCCCTCACTGTGACAGGGCCTTTGGGAGGGATTAGGATTAGATGGCATCAGGAGTTCTGAGCCCTCAGGAGTACGATTGCTCCCCCACCCCCGCCGCCCAGGCAAGGGCACAGTGGGAAGGCAGCCGTCTGCAACCAGCCTCGGGGCTCTCACCAGAACCCAGCCCCGGCCACCCTCATCTCAAACACACAGCCTCTGGAACTGCGGGGGATACTTTCCTACTGTTTACAAAACACCTGGTCTGTGGTCCTTTGTTACAACAGCCCTAAATTATACACAAAGCTGCAAGTATTTACTCCCTGGCCCTTTACTGAAAAGATTTGCTGATTTCTGGCTTAAAACAGCGACTGTTTATTTCGCTCGTGATTCATAGGCTGGGCTGCATCGCACCAGAAGTCAGCAGCAGGCCGCTCCGCCTCTGGAAGGCAGCTGGTTATCACAAGGACACTCCTGCGCCCTCCCTGTAGCAACTCGTCCTCCAGGGCCGGCCTTGGGTCCTTCATGCGGCAGCGTTCCCAAGGTGGAGGGGATGCGGGCAGAGGCTCCAGAGGCTAGAAGTCCAAGATCAAGGTGCCGGCAGATGCCGTGTCTGGTGAGGGACTGGTTCATGGACCACCATCTTCTTATGTGTCTTCACGTGGAGGATGGAGTGAGGGAGCTTTCTGGGGCCTCTCTCATAAGGGCACTCATCCCATCCGTGAGGGCTGCACCCTCACAACCCAAGCCCCTCCCAGAGGCCCCACTTCCCAGACCACCACATGGAGGACTAGGCTTCAGTTAGGATTTTGGGAGGCACTGACTGTCAGTCTGTGGCAGTGTCACTTCCACTGCAGTCCTTTGGCAAGACAAGGCAGAAGCCCAGATTCAAGGGCTAGGGAAACGGACATTACTTCTAGATGGGAAAAGCTGCAAGGTCATGGCTGAAAGGGTGAGGACATAAGGATGAAGGACAAGGACATTTTGGCAACCAATCTGCCACACAGAGGTTTTAGGTGTTGAGGGAGCCAAAACACCGCTCATGGCAGACTTCCCACAGGCATGGCCCACGTGGTTGCCAAAACCTAAGAAATCTGGCGTAGGGGTTCTTGCCCAGGGTGACTCTGCCCCTAGCGAACACCGGGTGATGCTGGGGACATCTGTGGTTGTCACAACTGGGGTGCTGCTCTACTCCCCAGTGCCCACCCCAGAGTGACCTGCCCCAATGTCACACGTGCTGCTGAGAAACTCAGACCTGCAAAAATGGGTGAGGACACTGCAGGTTTGGGGTTGGGGATTGCGCCTAGCGTTTGGGAGCAAAAGCAGCCAAGGGTGCAGCAGAAGCAGTTTCTCCCGCCCAGGCTCCCCGCCACAGGTCCAGAGGGAGAACACCCCACCCCTGCTTAGGCTCCCCTTCATGGGGGGTCACTGGTCACCTCGCCTTCTCTCAATTTCCAGTCAGGCGGAAGCGGAGTCCCTTGGACTCTTCGGAAATGGCAGTTTTGCCTATAGTCACTCGGGCTTCACAGGCGCCACGTTAAGGATCCCTGCTGGAACGGGGGAGCCAAAAACCAGTCGTCGAGGTTAAATGGCGAGTTTTACACGGCCCTGTGCACCATGGCATGTCTCCTTCTCTCGGGAAATGTGATCAATTCTCCTGGCAGTGGCACGGGCCTCTCCGCGCCCGCACTCGGGCACCTCCACAGCATAAAATCCCACAGGCACGAGTGAGACATTCCCTCCAAGCAAGATGGTAGAGAAGAGACGCTGAGGCAGAGAGGTTCTACACAAGGACGGAGCTAGAGTCACAGAGGTTTCAAGATTAGGAACTGGGAGAGCTACAGCCTAGTGGGATGGCTTCCAGTCCTGCTCTGCTCACTGGGGCCTTGAGAAAGTCACTTACTCTTTCCAACCCTCGGTGTACTGGCCCGTAGAACAGGAAGCCAGCTCTTGAGAAGGCAGGACAATTCAACAGGCACTCACGCGCTACAGCAGCTTGCACAGGCAGCAGCCTACAATGCAGTCCAGGGGTGCCAGGTCTCCCGATTTTAAGCAAGGCTAGAAATCAGGGTTTTTGCGAAGTCTCCCCTAATTTATTTTTTTTAAAGTTTAATCTCTATACCCAACGTGGGGCTCGAACTCATGACCCCAAAATCAAGAGTCACATGCTCCTCTGACTGAGCCAGCCAGGAGCCCCAAAGTCTCCTGATTTTTAAATGCTGGCAACCAATTCCAATAAAGCAAGCAACGAGCCTACCACACAGGCTGAAGAAGGCAGGTGTGAGAATCAAACGTGGTGTACAGGCTGCCAATTTCCAAGCCCTGATGGATGGGGAACAGGAATAAAGAACCACAGATATGCTCTCGTGAAGCCTCCCCTTAAGCCCGCAGCCGAACCCCTGTGCTAATATAGTTGGAAGTCACCTGTTGTTCAAAGGGAGGGTGTGCCACTGTACCTCAAGGCTGAGGGCCACTGTCCCCACGACGAGGACCCCGTGACAAGGACCTAGCTGGTGCCGTCTGCCAGGAGGGAGAAGAGCTAAGGCTGGAAGCTGGGCATCTGTTAGCACAGGAAAAGCAGTATTTAAGCACGTCTATGTGAATGCGGATCCCAAAGTCCCAGCTGACATCCTTGTCTTTGGGTCAAGGCAATTATCTTCTAATAGTTTTTTGGTCTAAATGTTTGCTTCAGGGCTCCTGGGTGGCTCAGTCAGTTAAGCATCTGCCTTTGGCTCAGGTCATGATCCCAGGATCCTGGGATCAAGTCCCGCATCGGGCTCCCTGCTCAGCGGGGAGCCTGCTTCTCCCTCTCCCTCTGCCCACCACCCCCCTGCCACTTGTGCTCATGCTCTCTATCTCAAATAAATAAATTCAACCTTTAAAAAAAATAAAATAAATGTTTGCTTCAGGGAGGCAGGGTTTTTTTGAGTATATCATCCAGATTTTAGAATGCAAGGTTGGCAAGACTCGTTGATAACCATTTTGCTCAGTCACCTGATCAACGGGGACGTGGAGGGCTGGAGATGGAAGGAACTTGGCCGAGGAGGTCAGGTTCCCTGACCAGCGCTCTCTCCTGTGGGGCATGCTCTTGCTTGCTCCTACAAGGCCAACCATAAAAGAACACATGGACCCCGAGCGTAGCGCTCACTTCAGAAGGGTATGTCTGAGGAATCCACAGCAGGTAATGACGTGTTCTGGGTTTGCTGTAGCCGTGAGATCTCTCTGCTACACACCACTGTCAATGGGTCATATTCAGTGGGAACACGCACACGCACAAAACCGAAAACATTTAGAGTCCGAGGGGGAAAAATCAAGTGGAAAAAAGATCTTCCTGCAATCACAGTGCTGAGAAAATACACTCAGTATTATCCTTTTATATCCTGGACCCTTCCTTCCAGAACACAGCTCTTCACCTACTCATTTACTTCCCCTTGTCCTGGCATAAACTAAGCCTGACTGAGATAACTGCTGAGGACCAAGCAGCTGGAGCTCTCACGGCAAAGATCACCTACGCTGCAGTGCTGGTGAGAGAAAACTCGGATGCAGCACCCTGACCTCGGCAGTTTTCCAGGCACGTCTGTGACAATTCACAGGGCTGAGGAATATTCAGAGTTTAGATGGCATGCGGTGAACTACTTTACCCACTGCTGATACGGTCACTAAAGTCACTCATTGGGAAGGACATTTCCCTGTTTGTCAGTAAGATCATACTACTTTCTGTGTACACACCTATGTAAACACCCAGTGATGATCTCATCTGGCACATCGGTTCGTGGGTTTTTATATTCGAAATACACATATGACATACATTCATACTCATAACGATTCTGATTTTTAAAAATATTTTATTTTTTTACAGTTTATTTAAGTAATCTCTACACTCAACATGGGGCTTGAACTCATGACCCTGAGTTCAAAACTCAAACGCCCTTCTGAATGAGCTAGTCATATGCCCTGCAATTCTGATTTTTTTGGCAGATTTTTTTAAATTATGAAAGTCTTATGTACGTTCTCCAAGTGAAATGCCCAGTTCAGATCCAGGAACTCCCAGAAAACATCCCAACGTACTGAAAACGGGTTTGATAAACTAAATCCTTGGGCTCTTGAGAAGATGACAGAGAATTTCATTCCCCAACTCCACCTGCAACCTTCTTTAAACTGTAGTCAAGAGTCTCCAGCTCTGAATCAGGGCCAGCCTGGCTCCTCAGGACAGAGGCACTGGGCTGCTCCACATTCCTGAGGCAGGGATTCCTGAGGCTGGTGACAGGCGCGTCTCAAAGCTCCAGGGCGAGCCGGATTCTGGGTTTGGCAGCGCAACTCTTCCATCCTTCTGCAAAGGAACACGGTCCCCAAATGGAGGGTGGCCACAAGGTTAGCCCACCAGGCAGATGCTTAAAAATGCTGTCTTGATGATCTTATGCTGAGTAAGCCAAAGAGAAAGCATTCTTATGCGCCCTCCTAGAAGCAGTACAAGTGAAAGAACT
The DNA here is from genome assembly GCF_023065955.2 of Ursus arctos. Classification (NCBI taxonomy): domain Eukaryota; kingdom Metazoa; phylum Chordata; class Mammalia; order Carnivora; family Ursidae; genus Ursus; species Ursus arctos. Next base: position 14,726,671 of record NW_026622808.1, read on the forward strand.
TCCAACCGGGGTTATGATGGCCATGCCAGTCTACTGCTGTGAATCCAACTGATGAAAGGCCAACGTTTGAGGACTGGCGAGGTGTCATGTGTGGTTCCAGCCCTCTCCTGATGCTTTCAGGGGCAGAGAAACCTCCGTCACGTCCACACTGGTCTAACACATGTACCTCTTGTGTTGACAGAGGGAGGCAGGACTAGACAGCCAATGTGAGGTTCTTATGAGCAAGGACAACAGACATCCAGCTACTAACCCTGGATTCAACCAATGACATTCAAATTAAAAAGGAGCCACTGGTGGGGTGCCTGGGTCATGCAGTCGCTTAAAAGTCCCACTCCTGGTTTCGACTCAGGTTATAAACTCATGGGTCGTGAGACAGAGCCCTGTGTTGGGTTCCGCACTCAGCTGGGAATCTGCTTGCGATTCTCCCTTCCCTCTCCCCCTGTCCCGCCTCCCCCTTCTAATAAGTAAATCTTTAAAAAAAAGAAAGAGAGAGAGCTTCTCAAAAGCTTATTAAAATAGAGCTTCTCCTTTGCTTTTTAAAAAGATTTTATTATTTGTCAGAGAGAGCGAGCGAGCGTGCACAAGCAGAGGGAGCAGTAGGCAGAGGGAGAAGTAGGCTCCCTGCTGAGCAAGGAGCCCAATGTGGGACTCAATCCTGACCCCAGGATCATGACACCAGCCGAAGGCAGACACTTAACCAACTGAGCCACCCAGGTGCCCGAAAATAGCGCTTCTCCTGATGGGAAATCAAGTATTTCCCCCAAATCCAGCAGTTGTCTAATTTAGACTTAATAAGAATTCGAAGGCAAAGGTAGCCAGGTGTACTGTACAGGTGGAATTTTCACGAAACTGCTGAACTGAACGAAGAAGGAAGGAACTGTAACAGAGAGGGCCAGCCTGTCCCGTTCCACTAGTGTGGACCTCCTGCATCAGGCTCCAATTTCTAGATGTTTCCATTACCAAAGTAATTTAAACACACACAGAGCCCCCCTGGAGTTCCTGAGCTGCTCTCACTGAAAATGGCACTTGCGACTAATAAAAAGCGTTGCCAAAGTCCATTTTCCTCATGGGATTAATCCTTCATTCTAGATATCTGCAGCACTAACTCTAATTCTAAAAAAGCCTTAGGAGATTTAAAAGACCACATAACATACAATAATTGAAACTCACCATACCAACAAGTAATTGTAAACTTTTCTTATACGTTCAAGAGTGAATGTGCACCCAATTCTTACTGACCAACAATCCAAAAAGTTCAGATTCCAACCCTAATAATGGACGATATAAGGAATATTCCTAGGGGCTATGGTTATCAAGTTTAAAAGCCAAGAAAACCTACTCAAAATTCCTCTAAGAAAAAAACAGTTGTCTTCGCTTTGGCAATTTGTGAAATGAGCTTTGTAAATACTGTTGTCCAAATGCTACCATAAAGTCGGTATATATTCTCAAAATCTGTTATCTAATTAGTCTTCCCATGGCACGTCACATAAGAAATATATACTCTAAAAGCAGCTGAGGGTTCCAAGCAAAAGTCACTTCCCCCAGAAGAAAATGTCTAGTTGAAGTCATTCAGAGAATGCAGATGATCTCTTTTCAAGGTTTTCTGAGACTGAAATTTATTTTACTATGATACCTATGTTTCAGTTTTGCTTAAATTTACTTTTTTTTTTTTTTAGAAGATTTTATTTTTGGGGCACCTGGGTGGCTCAGTCAGTTAGGCGTCTGCCTTCACCTCAGGTCATGACCCCGGGGTCCTGGGATCAAGCCCAGCATCGGGCTCCCTGCTCAGCAGGGACCTTGCTTCTCCCTCTCCCTCTGCTGCTCTCCCTGCTTGTGCTCTCTCTCAAGTAAATACATAAAATCTTTTTAAAAAATTAAAAATAAAAATAAAAGGTTTCATTTTTTAAGTAATCTTCACAACCAACGTGGGGCTCGAACTTATGACCCTGAGATCAAGAGTCCCACTCTCTGAGCCAGCAGGCACCTCTACTCTTTTCTTAAGGAATAACACATGTCCTTGGGGACACTTCTAAAGCACAGACTAATTTGACATTTCATTCAGGGTAGTTTCACATCCTTAGTTACACGTGAGTTCATGTTATCACCTAAGTCATCAGAATACAGACAGCAGCTAGGCTGAAATGTGTAAGCACATTAATTCAAATAAACAACAGATGCATCTGCCGAAGCCCAGCAATTACCTATTTTAACAGTGTAAATATTCCATTTCTCCTCCGGAAGGTAACCTTTTAAGAAAGTTGGTTTTTTTTGTTTTTTTTTTTTTTTTATTTATTCGACAGAGAGAGACAGCCAGCGAGAGAGGGAACACAAGCAGGGGGAGTGGGAGAGGAAGAAGCAGGCTCTTAGTGGAGGAGCCTGATGTGGGGCTTGAACCCAGAACGCTGGGATCACGCCCTGAGCCGAAGGCAGACGCTTAACCGTTGCGCCACCCAGGCGCCCCTAAAAAAGATTTTATTGATTTATTTGAGAGAGAGCAATCGAGCAAAGGTAGGAACCGAGAGGGAGGAAGAGGAACAAGCAGACTGTGCTGAGTGAGGAGCCCCACTTGGGGCTCGATTCCAGGACCCTGATGATGACCTGAGCTGAGACCAAGAGTCAACACTTAACTGACTGAGCCGCCCAGGCGCCCCTCCCCCAGAAGGTAATCTTAGTAGACAGCATAACATTCCAGCGATTTCCCACTCATGAGAAGAATGCACTGAGAAAGAAAACGGAGGAGAAAAGAAAGAAGTGCTTCCGAGCAGAGGGTGAAGCCCTTCCAAAAGTGCATGCCTCTAACAGCCTCGGGACTAGTAGAGTCCTGCTTCTTTAACCACGGGCAGTAAGAACAGCACTGAGGGCGGTGGAAACAAAGAAGCATAAAACAAAAACACGGTGTTACAGGAAACAGCATGCCCCATCAGAAAATCCATTACTAGCCAAACACCCCACCTTAGAAGCCACTCCAAGTACAGAAAACAGGAGAAGCCCCTCTACTTTCCGCAACCCTTATTTCCAAACCCTGGTCTGTTTCCTTGTGATCCCAGAGGAAAGAACATGGCAAATCAAAAGGACTGGGGGGAGAGGTCAGCCCTAACTTTCCACATATCTATTTTCAACGAGCTGAAACTGAAACGTGCAGCAAAAACATTCGCGTCTCGGTTGCGCGGAGGGCAGTCTGCGTCCTCGTTTCCTCAGGGCCTGTGAGAAACCGGCCCGAGAGGTTCAGCCAGGCTACAGCTGGAAAAGGATGGGTTCGCGGAGGTGCCTCCCTGCGTAGGGCTCGCTCCTGAGTGTCAGGCTGAAGGACGGAGGCAGCAGCGACGCTCCAAGGAAAGGCCCTGGAGAACGGCGTGGGGGTATTTGTACAGTGGGGATACAGCACACCCTATGTGTTTCTCCCCGGAGATCCCTCCTTCCCTTGGCTGCTTCCTATCTCTGCCCCCTATCTCTTCTCTAGTCTCCTCCCCCACCCCCAAATAATGCGTGGGTCTCCGTCCTTTACACCCACCCCACAGTTTCAAAGTCTCAGGTTCCTCTAGCTCTCCTTACTGTTCCCCCTCCCCTAGAAGCCCCTAGTGCCCACCCCCCTATTGTCAGAACGCCCCCCCCCAAGTCTCCGCCTGGCCCCCCAATCAGGCCTCAATCACCCCCGCCAACGTCTCTGAGTTCCCTCACCATCCCCACCCCCTTCAAGGGTCAGTACCCCCAGACCCCACATCCCCCTGCCCAGCCAGGTTCCGCCACCCCCCGGGTCTGTCCCCCCTCCACTCCCCTCTTCTCCGCTAAGGTCTCCGTTCCACACCCTGCGCAGTCAGGTCCCTTCCGGATCCGCCCTCCACCCCCCGCGGCCCTCAGGACCCTCCCGGACCTCCGTCTCTCCCCCACCCCCGCCCAGGGGTCCCCGCGCTCGGGCCCTCTAACTGTGCCCCTCAGGGGCCGCCCTCCGACCAAGCCCCCTCCCCACTCAGGCTTCTGTGCCCGCCTCGGGGGCCGCTGCCCTCCCCACATCAGGCCTGAGCGCCCCCTCAGGTCCGGACCCCCAACCCCGCCAGCTCTCCCTCCGAAAGCCACAGTCGGAGCCGCGGCCTCCCGGCTGCGCGGCCATCTTAGCTGGCGCAGGCCTCCCAGCCCGTGTCCCGCCTGGTTCCGGCCGACACGCAGACCCCCAGCTTCCCCCCGGGGCCGGGGATGGGCCCGTGTCCGGCCGGCGGCGCGGGCGGCGCAGGGGCTGTTACCTGTACTGTGGGCCGGCGCCCCACGCGAAGCCGGAGAAGTTACTCGCCGCCATCTTGGCGTCTCCACAGAGCGCGAGCCAACCCGAGGCGCGAAGGGGCAGGGCCGCCGGTGGTGACGTTCCCGGGCCCCGCCCTCGCGCCGCGTGCTGCTCGCGCCCCGCCACGCGCCCCAAGCCCCGCCCCCCGCGCGAAGCTCGGGCCCTCTCGCTTCCCACAGCACGTCTGCGGGCTGATTCTGCTTCGAGCCCCGCCCTTCCGCAAGCATCGCCCCTTCCTGGAGTCCCGCCTTCCCTCCAACATCCGGGGGCTCTACTTCGAGCCCCGCCCCTTCCCGGAGTCCCGCCTTTCCTTTAACCTTAAGGTTTTGTCGGGGGTTTCTGCCCTGGGCTCCAAGACCCAACCTGAGCGGGAGCCCGGAAATACTTTTACTTTGTGTCCCACTTGGGTGGGTTTGGGAGTTCCGCTGACCGCTTTGGCTGAGTGCAGGTGGCCCCGTCGATGCGGCCACGTCCTGCTTGTCCCTTCGGCACCCCCTGGTTGGCAGCCTTTCGCGGGGCCTTCTAAGAGCCCACTCAGCACCTATAATTTGCTGACCCTGAGTTAGTGGTTCTCACCTGTAGTGATTTGCCTCCAGGGGACACTGGTCGGTGTCTAGGGACATTTGTGGCTCCTGGCATGGAGGGGGTGGGGGCCCGGGACGCCCCACAGAGAACGACCCGGCTCCAATATCCTGTGGAGAAACCCTACTCCAAGTTTAAGTCATTTTTGAAAGAGATTTCTTGACCCACCTACTACAACCGCGGCCACGCTGGGGCATGCAGCAGTGAGCAGAACTGCATGGTGCCGGTCCTTCTGAACTTAGGGTCAGCGAGGCAGATCATAACCAAACTATTCATTACAATTACAGGGCCTTTTTGGTTAATAACAGCTTGACCAAGATAGAATCCACATACCGTACAATTCACCCATTTAAAGTGTGCAATTCCGTGGTTTTTAGGACATTGAGAGAGTTGCACAGCCATCAGCACTGTGATTCCAGATAATTTTCATCACCCTGAGTAGAAAGTGTCTCCATTAGCCGTCACTTCTCCATCTCCCAGCCCCTGGCAACCACTAGTTTGCTTTTTGTCTCTATGGGTTTACCTGTTCTGCGCATTTCATGTAAATGGACCGCTACTTAGCCACAAAAAGGAATAAACTCTTGATACACACAACAACTTGGATGAAGTGCTAGAGAATTATGCCGAAGAGGAAAAGCCGATGCAACAAGGTTACATGCTGTACATACTCTTATGATTCCGTTTACATAAAATTCTTGAAACATCAAAATTACAGAAATAGAGAACATATTTGTGATTTCTAGGGGTTAAGGACATGGGGAGGAGGGTATGGAGAATGGAAGTGCTATAAAAGGACAACGTGAGGTATCCCGTGGTGAGGACATCTTCTGGCTCTCGACTGTATGGAAAGCAATGGTGAGATTGTACTATAATCGTGTAAGATTTTACCGTTGGGTAAATGGGGAGACAGGGTACAGAGGATCTCTGTTATTTCTTACTGTGTGTGAATCTACAATTACTTCAAATTTTTAAAAATTAATAAAAAAAACCAGTACATGTACCGACTGTGGAGGGGTGGTGTTCCTTTCCTCCTTGATATGAAGCAGGCACGGGGCTAGTTAATTCTTGGACAAAAACCATGGCAAGCCCAGGGTGCCAAGGAAAGCCGTATGGGTGATTTAATGGATGGCATTCTTCCACTTGCATCTTCATGCCCATGTGTGGCCACCAGCAACAATCGAGTGGGTCTGGCAAATGCAGCTCTCCCGCCATGCCCTGGCTATAGTTCAGAGTGGTAATTACACAGGGCCTCCCTCCAATTCCCCGCAGCTCTGATGAGGTAAGGAAGGCTACATGCTTTATGCAAAAGCAGGTCTGCTTTAATGTTTTCTCTGAATTACATAATCTCACCCCCCCCTGTTATTTACTACAAGCATTGTGCTAAATGCTTTGCATGCAAGATCTCATCTAGTCCTTACAATGGCTCTTAGAAGTAGATACAGTTGATTCTCATTATTGGCAGCAGCTCTGGGGGAAAAGTCGCAGCAAACCCTGGGGGAAACCCTGGGGTAGGTTCCTGCAAGCCTCTGGTCACAATATTTTCATCAACTCATCAATACATAATCTTGTGCCCTATGTGCTCTGTCTAAAGACACCTTATTTAATACACATTGTTGATTCACAGCCAACAGCACTATAATTCATGCCTGAATGAAGTTTATCTAACACATGTATTTTCTCTGTAAGCTGCATCCCAGCCTTCTTGTGCTCAGAAACACCAGACAGCACTGTGCACGGGGGCCACTGTAAACAGCAAAACCACCAACATAAACTGCAAAAATGCAAAAATCATGGTAGTAAATAGATCCCGAAAGGGGCCGTTTACAACCTGGGCTGGAATAAGGAGGCAAAAGGGTGTCTTGTTCAAACCCAGCTGGGAACATGTATGGCCAACATTCAAATTTTTCACCACTCTGCATTGTCTGCAAATGACCCTGAAAGCACCGTGAGTATTGATTTGGGGGTTACGAATGTTACAGATGAATTTCAGCCAGTAGCCAAATTTATAAATACAGAAGCAACTAATAATGAGGCCTGAATGTCCTTGTATTAACTCCCTTTGCAAATCAGGAAAATGACAGTCAAGGAGCTTTAGCAATTTCATTGCCTCAGCCCAATTTAATGAGAACTATGTTTCAGGTTCTCCTCTAGGGCAGGGTTTCTCGACCCACGCTGTTGATATTTCGGGCCAGAAAACTCTCTGTTGTGGGGGGCCTGTCATGGGCATCGTAGGGTGTGGAACAGCATCTCTGGTCTGTACCCACTCAATGCCGGCATCATCTCCATCCCCCAAAGTGATGATAACCAAAATGTTCCCAGACACCACCAGATATCCCACGAGGGGCAGAATCCCGCCCCACCATGAGAACCACTGGTCTAGGGACTCGAGACACAACAATGACAAAGTGCAACATCTCTGCTCTCAAGAAGCTTACATCATGGGAGAACGGCAAACGGGGGTGGGGAGTTAGTTTCATGGGCACAGAGTTTCAGTTTGGGAAGGTGAAAAAGTTCTGAGACGGATGGTGGGGATAGTTGCACATTGCGAATGTAATTGATGTCACTGAATTAGACACTTAAAAATGATCAGAAAGGCAAGTTTTATGTATGTATATTTTAACCACAATTAAAAATAAACCAGACAAGGGACCCCTGGGTGGCTCAGTCAGTGAAGCGTCTGCCTTCTGTTCAGGTCGTGATCCCAAAGTCTTGGGATCAAGTCCCACATCTGGCTCCTTGCTTGGCAGGGAACATGCTTCTCCTTCTGCCTGCTGCTCCCCCTGCTTGTACTCTCTCTCTCTGTCAAATAAATAAATAAAATCTTTTTAAAAAATAAAAATAAACCAGACAAGAGCCAAGCTTGGTTTTTGCAGGGCCTCCTTGGCCGTGGCCGCAGCACCACGGACAGCTCCCTGTGCTCTCTCATAGGGGAGGGACTGCGGCTTTGTAAATGGCCCTCTGTCCAGACTGCCTTTCTCCCGCTTCTTTATCCATCCCAACACTACCCAGTCCTCAGGACCCAATTCACATCGTCACTGCCCACCCTCCTCCCCGGGAAGTCTTCCCATGCACCCTCCCCCAAGCCACTCTGCTCCAAAGATGTCTCTAAATCAGCCCAGACTCCTTTGCCCATCTGTTTCTCCAAATGGGAGTTCTGCAAAAGCAAAGTCTTTCTTATTCAGACACTGGACCCCAGTGCCCAGCACAAAGACTGGCCTGGATTTTTCATTCAATTTGCACAAGTGTCTCTTCCCAGAGCTCCACTTCCTCCAGGCAGGAGTCTCTGGGCTCTCCCCCCCTGCTGTGGGGCAACGCCTTTCTGCCTTGGGCTTGGAGGGCACAGACCCTGATGCTGTGAGTGAGCAGAGTATTGTCTGATCTCCATGAGGGGAGCCAGCATCCACACATTCCACTTGCATCTGCTGGAAGTCTCCTCTATGCTGGGTGCTGCTGCCCTCTGCAGTGAACATGGCCATATACAAGACCAACTAAGTCAGGGCACTGGGTGGCTCAGTTAGTGAAGCGTGTGCCTTCGGATCAGGTCATGATCCCAGGGTCCTGGGATCCAGCCCCATATCGGGCTCCCTGCTCAGCGGGTGTCTGCTTCTCCCTCTCTGTGCCCTTCCCCCAACTTGTTCTCTCTCTCTCTCTCTTTCTCTCTCTCTCAAATAAATTAAAAAAAAAAAAGACCAACCAAGTCTCTTTTACCTTGAATTTTATAGTCTAGCAAGGGGGTCAGAGAATAAAAGAAGAAACAGGTCAATAATTTCAAATAGTGGTAAGTGCTGTGGGGGGGAAATCAGGCTCCTCAGTAAGTGAAAGACACACGCACTCTATGTCCCGGTAACTCCACTCCCAGGCGTGTACCCAAGGGAACTGAAAACAGGGACCCAGATAAGTCTGTGCACAGCCACGCTCACAGCAGCTCTATTCACAATAGCCAAACAGGGGAAACAGCCCCAACGTCCATCCACCAGTGAAGAGATAAACAAAATGTGGCTACCACCACAGTGGAATATACTGTTCAGTCACTGAAAGGAAGAGAGCACCGATGCTGCGATGTGGATGATCCTTGAAAAATATGCTCAACCAAAGAGGCCAGACACAAAAAATGACATAATGTATGACTCCATTTATATGAAATGTCCAGAACAGGCAAATCCACAGAGAAAGAAAGTGGATTAGTGGTTGTCGGGGTTTGGGGCCGGGGGATAGGGGGTTAGTTTAATGGGGACAGAGTTTCAGTTTGGGAAGATGAAAAAGTTCTGGAAACACACAGTGGGGATGGTTGCACGGCCATGGGAGTGTGCTTAATCTCACTGAACTGTACACTTTCCAATGGTTAAAATGGCAAATTTTATGTCATGAGTATTTTACCACAATTTAAAAATGAATATACTAAAAAAAAAAAATCGGACTGGGCAATCGAATTGGGTGATGGGGTGGAGGGCGAGGTAAGGGTGGTGGGGGAAAGCCTCTCTGAGGGCATTACTTCTGAGCTGACACCTGAATAATGTGAACATCTGCTGGAAGAGCGTTCCTGGCAGTGGGAGCAGCCTGTTCAAAGGCCCTGTGGTGGAAATGAACTTGACATGTTCACAGAACAGGTGAAAAACCACCGCAGCTCAAAGCAATAAGCATCGGTTCCTATTTGGGGCCATTCATTCATTTTCTGCTGTGAACAAAGTACCACAAACCAGGTGGCTAAAAGAAAGAAAGAAAGAGAGAGAGAGAGAGAGAGAAAAGAAAGAAAGAAAGAAATCTATTCTCTCCCAGTTCTGGAGGCCAGAAGTCAAAAATCAAGGTGCTGGCAGTGTTGGTTGCTTCTGGAGGCTGTGAGGGAGAATCCATTCTATGCCTGTCCAGATTCTGGTGGCTGCTGGCGATCCTTGGCATTCCTTGGTTTGCAGATGTGAAGACACTTGCCATTGGACTTGGGATTCACCGTAAATCCAGGGGATCTCACCTCGAGATGAAAGAACTGGATTCCTAATTCCATCTGCAAAGACCCCCCCCCTTTTTTTTTCCAAATAAGGTCATATTCACAGGTTCCAGAGGTTAGGACATGGCCATGTCTCGTGGGGGGCCACCATCCAACCTGCTACAGGTCTAAAAGTAGACCCAGCAACAGCACGACACACGCAGAGTAGCTTTCCCGGCACCCTGCTAAGTGCTTTCCTCCATTATCTCATTAAACACCCAAAAGTCAGTACCATGATGTTTCCATTTCGCAGATGGGGAAACTGAGGCCCAGCAGGTAAGATCACTTACCCAATGGTGTATCCCAGCTAGTTAGCCTCCCAGACAGCGTTCGAACCTCCTTCTGATTTGATTTCAGAGGCGGAACTCTTTATGTCGTCCCGAAGTCCTCCAGGGCAGGGCCTCTGTGGCGCACAACTGCAGGGGGCGCCTTTCCCTCGGTGGCCCCCGAGCAAGTGTGTCTCGGAAGACTGCCTCCCCAGCACGCAGCTGGGTCCTCAGCACACCCGGCTCGGTCCACAGTGAGCGGCCGGCTGAGGGACCCAGGGAATGCGGTCCTAAGGCTATTTCCCCTCCCTCCCTCCCTCATAATCTAAGGAATGAGGCCATCGCTGTCATTTATTTATTTGTTTGTTTGTTCCTTGTTTTGTTTCTAAATCTGTGATGCGCCATCAGGAAATCATTTCCGCTTCTGCCCCTGGTGAGGCTCTTGGAAATACTCCCCTTTCAGCCAATGGAGAGCACCGGATTCTGGCAGGGGGCTGTGCTTTTTGGTCAGCCCTGCCCCCACCCACCCACCCTGCACACAAAAGCAGCATAATTAACTGTCTTAAGGCAGCGGAGCCTCCGCCAGCTGCCAGCTGGCGAGAAGAAAACACCTCGGAGGCACCGTCCGCGACGGCGGCAGGGGCCGCGAGCGCAGCCGGCCGAGGGGCAGCCGACCGCTAACTGCAGCCGTCCCCCACCTCTGGACAAAAGCGCCCATCTGCGCCGCCACGTTGCTCTGGGTGACCTTCCCTGGGTGCAGAGTCCGCCCCTGCGCGCGTCTTCCTCCGATGCTCTGAAGGCCCAGGGACTGCGCTCCGAAGGCGAGGGATGTCCGGCTGCATCCGCGCGGGGCTCGCCTTTGTTTGCGCGTAACCCGCCGAGACCGCCGAGGTGAGTCCACCTTCCTTCCTCCCCGCCGTGCCCGGCAAGGTTTGTCCGGAGACATCCGCTGCCGCAAAGCCCCTTCTGGCAGGTGGGGCGGGTGGGAGCAGGGAACCACGGTCTTGTGATTCTCTGGATGACAACACAGCCATGTCTCCCGATGCCGAGGAAAACCATCCGCAGGCATACACACCCACAGTTCACCTTCCGTGCCCACCGCTCACCTGGAAGGCAGAGGATTGCACCATTTTCAGGACATGCTTAGCGATTAGGCTGATAAAACCCTCAGCCTCTCTCTGGGACGCTTCCTAAGAGACCGAAATGTACACGTCCCATCTCTGTGCGTTTCCTATTTATAACACCGTGAGCGGATTTGGAAAAAAAAAAAAAAAAACCGACTTGCTAGCTGTGTACATAGAGGCTTGCCTATGGGGTGGGGAGGAAGGGAGAAGGTTGAAGACCGATTCCTCCTTCTCTGTCTGAATTTGAATGTGATATACCGGCCGTTCAGCACCACAGTGCCAAGCTCGTTTCTCAGCGGCCCCTCACTTTGCCTCATTTTCCATCCTCGAACGTGAAGTCAGGATCGTAGAACAGGGCCCACGGGGGACCCACCCACACCCCACATTTAGAGGATTGTGGGGCCAGCATGTGGCTCCACAGTCTCAGCTGTGGGTGGGATGGAGGGCTCGCTTCCTGGGGGCTGAGGTCACACCCAGCTGGGGATAAGGAAAACAGACGCAGAGACCTCTCTCTCCCGAAGGGAAATTCATTTCCATTGACCCCAGCTTTCCCTTGCAGTAAGGTTCCTGGTGGCGGTTGCTGCCCCGAGCATCAGGAATTTTTTTTTTTTTTTTTTTTTTTTTTTTTTTTGCGTACTGCGTCTTACTGTCCCTCTTCCATGAATGAATGACGACATTCAGAACAGTGACAAGAATCCAGTGGGAAACTCACCCGAGTGTGTGTGTGGAGGGGGGCAGGGTGTCTAATTTTAGCTACCCCTCCCCCCCTGCCTGGCCTTCACCTGGCCCAGGCTCCCCCTAGCTCCTCCCTCTCGGACCCACGACCTCAAATGCAGACCCCGCCCCCAGGGGCTGCCACCCTGTGCAAGGCTTCAGATGACACACCCAAACGGGTAGCCTTGCACTGGCTCTACAGAGGGGCAGCCTCGGCATCTGGAAGGGTGGGAGCAGGGTGGGGGAGGGGGAGTGCTTAGGTGCTGGCATGTGCGAATAACAACCCAGGAGCTACTTGGAGGATGGGATGCAAGGACACAGCAAGCCCTCTGTAATGACTGTCAAAACCCGCCCAAGTTCCCTTCACAAGTGTGCAGTTAAGACAGGCCTTCTCAGTCTCGGATCTAGGGACGGTTGGGGCTGGATCATTCTTGGTCCTGGGGGGCCCATCTTGAGCAGCACCCCTGACCTCTGCCCACTCGATGCCAGTGGCACCCTCCCCAAGTTGTGACAACCAAAATGCCTCTAAACATGGGGCGCCTGGGTGGCACAGCGGTTAAGCGCCTGCCTTCGGCTCAGGGCGTGATCCGGGCTTTATGGGATCGAGCCCCATATCAGGCTCTTCCGCTATGAGCCTGCTTCTTCCTCTCCCGCTCCCCCTGCTTGTGTTCCCTGTCTCGCTGGCTGTCTCTATCTCTGTCAAATAAATAAATAAAATCTTAAAAAAAAAAAAGCCTCTAAACATTGCCAAGTGTCCCCTGGAGGAGGGGGAAGGGCAAAATTATCCCCAGTTGAAAGCCCCTGGTTTAAAAGCATAGAACCCATGGTGTTGACTAAGTCATAAGATCCTGGAATGTTATGTCCGAAAGGTATTATATAAAGATCATTTCTGGTCCAACTTTTTCATTTGCAGAAGGGGATACTGAAGCTGGGAGGGGTGAGTGGGGGAGTCTTCCATGCTGCAGGGTGGACCCCAATTCAGTCTCATTCCGCAGTTCCGACTGCTCCCAGACAGCCCAGCTCTTAAGCCACCATCTAGGGTGCTGCCCGACAGCCCACCGGCCCCCAGCTCCTCAGAAAAATAAACAACAAAACTTGTGTTTTGTGCTTTGTAAGAATTATGACCCCCAACTTCCAGCCCCAGTCTCTTCCCACGCTGCCTCCATTAGCCCTGAGGTCAGCAGGTTGTCAGGACTTGTTTCTTTGTTGGGGGATAAAAGGGCACGGCAGGTAGCCTGAAGAAGGTGGAGGTGGGTTGGGGTTGACCAGGGCCTGTTTGAAAGTGGCAGTCCCAGCAAGGAAGTTTAAGTAGATCAGTCACTAACACTTTAGTATAAATGATTTTAATTGGATTTATTGTTCCCCAATTGAAGTCCAAGGTAAGGGAGGGATGATGAGCCCTAAGGAGAATGGACTTCAGAGCTTCAAAGTGAGGGGGGGCTTATGCCTGGAGACTCAGCCCCTCACCTGGGTTCAAATTCCAGACCCACATGGGTGTGCTCAGCTCTCTAGCCTCTGTTTTCTCACCTGTGACATGGGAAACCTCGTGGAGCTGGTCAATGATTCAGGGTAACGAAGGACGCAACACTCTTCGCATACTGATCTGAAGTGCCACACATGGGTGGGGGGCTGTTACTACGATAACTGTCCAGTAAAACCTCCATTCGGCCCTCCTTCAGGATTCATCTCTGCTTCAAGCCAGCGCCTCTCCTCGGTTCTCATGGGGACCACTGAAGCCACGCTCCGGATGGAAAATGTGGATGTGAAGGAAGAATGGCAGGACGAAGCTCTTCCCAGGTATGGCTTCTCCATTTCCACACCAGCTGTTGCGTTGCAGGGGGTCGGGGGGTGCCCAGCGGTTTTCTGAGCTGGGGTGTGGGGGACGCCACCGGTGGATGGGACCAGGCACATAATAAATATTTGCTGAATTATTTAAGATCGATTCCGCCCCCCGCCCCCACCAAAGCACCACAAAAGCTCCCATTCCAACGCTATTTTAGGAGCTCTGAACGTTCTTCTGCAACCATCTCATGGACTACTATATTCTTACGCATGTTCCCACGAATCCAGGTGATAGCACATTTTTACCCGTGGCAGCCAGAGCGATCTTGTCCTACTCCTGCTTAAAATCCCTGGGGCACATGCCCACCCCAAAGAAAATCCAGTGTTCGGCTTCCCCTGCTTCTTCAACCTCTCTCCCACCACGTCCCCCTCTTGCCCCTCCAGTTCTAGAAGCTTCCTTCCCATTCCTTCCCCAGGCCCAGCTGGCGCTGACTGTCAGACTTCGCCCTTGCTGTTCCCTCTGCCTGGAATGCCCTTCCCAGACACCCATGCTTCCCTCGCTTCCTTCAGATCTCTGCCCACAAGCCTCCCTCCCAGGGAGGACCACTTGACCCCATTCATTACCCCCTCCCTCAGTCCCTCAATCGTTTCCTTCCTGAACAGCGGCCTCAGACACATCCACATCCTAACCCCATCCCCAGTGAATGTCCCCTACATGGCAAAGCCGCGTTGCAAATGTGATGAAGCTATGGACCTCCAAGTGGGGAGATGACCCCGAGTCATCCGGGGGGAGCCCGCATGTCAGCTCAAGGGTCCTTCCGGAAGCTCGAAGGGAGACTCTGTTCTCACCCCTTTCCCAGATTCTCCCTTCGCGCTTCCAGAAGGAACCGGCCCTGCCCACACCTTGCCTTCAGCCCCGTGAAGCCGATTGCGGACTCACTTCCGGCCCCTAGAATCCTAAGAGAATACACGTGTGTTGTTTTAAGCCGCTAAGAGCCTGGTGTTTTGTTGCAGCGCCGTAGGAGACTCTGCTGTGAGTCTAATACTCTATTTCACATATTTATCTTGTTCATAGTCTGTTTCCCCCTCCAAGTGGAACCCCCCCCCCCACAGCAGGGCCTTTGCTGGATCACTGCTGTGTGGCAGCAAGAGGCCAGACCCTGGCATACAGTCGGCGCTTAGTAGCTGTTGGGTGAGTGGGCGACAGTCACTGGTAGGAATAAGAAACCGTGCAGGAAGGAACAGAGACGCGTGAGCCACCAGGCCTCGTGTCCCTGTTTGCGGCTCTGGGTGGCGTGGGGTAACATGGTCGCCACAGGCTCCCCTATTCCGATGGCTGGACCACTGCCCGTCTCCGCCCTTCTTTAATGCAAGGAGTTTACCCTAGGGGGTGATGCCCGAGAGCTCATTATACAACCGTCTGGGAAGGACTAGCCAAAGGGATGCATGTGCTCGCCCTGGAAAAGAGAATTGGAAGAGGGTCTCCAGTTCCAGAAAATCCCAGCCGCTGAGGGGCCCAAGGCTTCCTCATGCCTCAGTTTCCCTGTCCGTGAAGTGGAGACGTTAATCGCTCGCTCCCAGAGTTCTTGGAGGAACCGGCGGAGGCACGCGGGACGAGGCGGCGGGGCTGGGCTCTCCACATGACGCAGGCTCCCCAAACGCACAGTGCCCCTCGGACTGCTCTTAGCTGCATCTTGTTCTTGCCAGCGCCCTGCCCCCCACCCTTAGAAGATAGCCCCTCTCCCAAGCCTAGCTGAGACAAAACGGGGCAGCTGCAGATGTGAATTTTAAGTGAGTTTCTCCCAGCTGCAGAGGGTCCGGCTCTGCATTCAGTGGGCCAGTGTCTGTGGCACAGTGGCCCCGCTGTGCAGCCCCGGGGCGGGAGCCAGCCCTGTGCAGGGCCATCTGCCTTCCTCGCTCTGCAAGAAGGGAGAGCATCTCGCTGATGCGGCAGCCAGCTGAGTCTCCCCACAAGCACCTCTGTCTAGTGCCAGACAGCCCACAGTTCCGTTCCTTCCAGCTCACGGTCCCTTCCCAGAGGCGTCTGCGAACTCCCCTGCGGTGCCCACAGCCCCTCCTGCCACCATGACCTGTACCGTCTTCCTTCACCTCGGCCCCAGAGGGCAGCCTGGAGATGATGTAGCCCGCTGCCTGTTTTCTCCATTTGCTCTCTGTAAGGCTACACGCCCGCTGAATGCCAGGCCCCGGGCAAGACACTGGGGACACACGGTGAACAAGACAGACCCCCTCATGGGGCATTCAGTCTGGGGCAGAGACAGGCTTTCCCCTTATAAACTTCACAACCTAATATAAAACTGAAGCCGAGTTCGCAGTACCTGGAGAGTGCCTGGCTGGGGCCTGACTGTGCTGGAGACACTGGAGAGATTGGGGAGGGGATCACTCCTGTCTCTCCTAAGCCGTGAAGGATGAAGAAGGCTAGGGGTAGGGGCTGAGCATTCGAAGCTCAGAGAGCAGTGTGTGCAAAGGCCCTGAGGCCAGTGGGAGCAGGTTGAGGGATGGAAGGAAAGCTGAGGGGGCATCTTGGCCAGGGTCTCACAGCTAAGGAGAGGCAGGTACAGGGTTAGACAGATGTCTGGCGGGTGCCTCAGCCTGCCCTTCCCTCCACAAGCAAGTGGCCGTGGGTTTTGTTTGTTTGTGACTTTTTATTCTGATGAAGTTCCAAACTTAGAAAAAAATGACAAGCATGGTGTGAGGCAGATCTGTAAACTTTCCCCAGATTTGCCAATTAACATTTCACTCCCTTTGCTTTCTCATTCCCTCCCGCATCTCTCCCTCCCTCCTGTGTGTCTCTCCTCTCTGTGTCTGTCTCTGTCTCTCCCTCCCTCCTCTGTCTCCCTCTGCCGCTGTCCATGTATGTATCCTGTTTGTATCTCTCCATCCCTGCGGGCATGCCAGTGCACTCTCCCCCCCAGCCCAACACAAGCACGGAGCTGGTTTTGTGCTGCACACCCCTCAGCAGTCCCAAAAAATGTGTGCAGGCACTGTGGGTTTAGGGCATGCAGTGGGGGAGGGCTCCGAGCGGCCAGAGCATTGCTGCCCCCCCCAAGCTCCGCCCTTCTCCATCCTGCACTCCCGCCTGCAGGCTCGTCTCTCCTGGTCCCCTCCTCCTCTGTCCCGTAGGCTTGGGCTGCAAACAGGATGCCACCGACAACTGCTCTTGCAGTCCTGGAGGCTGGTGGGCAGGTCAGGACGCCATCAGGACTGGGCTCGGGAAGGGCTCTCTCCCCGGCATGTAGACGGCTACCTTCTGGCCGTGGCCTTTCCTCCATGCTTGTGTGCAGAGAGATCACTCCTGCCTCTCCCCCTTCTTATAAAGCCACAGCCTGATGGGCTCAAGGCCCCCTTACGACCTCATTTAACCTTTGTTGCTTCTTCAAGGCCCGTCTCCAAATGCCGTCATATTGGGGGTGGTCCTTCAATATATGAATTGGGGGGAACACGATTCAGTCTGTGCCATCCTCTTTGCAAAGACCCAATCTGACTGCTGGGAGTAGAGTTGGCGTGGGGGGCGGGGCCGTGGTGCCACCCAAGGCCTTGGGACCCTCCCCAGGGCTGTGGTGCTTGGGGGGGCAGAGGGGGACAAAGGGACAGGGGTGTTGGATGTTGCAGAGAAGACACAATGGCACATTTGTCTGGGCATCTAAAAACCCCCAAATGGCCAAGGAAGAACCTTTTAGGCCCCTCTGGTTCCCTTGGCCGGGCCCTGGGTTTTCATATTGTGAACCCCCAATGTCATTGGCCCAGTCAAGAGGCTAGGAAAAGCCTCCCTCTACCCAGAAAGAGATTGTGTGGTTGCCACTCACCAGAAGCGGCCTTGGGCAGGCGGAGACGGAGGCTGGCCAGCCCCGGAGGGGAGACCGAGGCAGCAATGCCTCAGCTTGATACCCTCGAAGTCCTGGAGCACAGGCTGGCGGGGGGACGGGGGGATGGTCAAAGTTCATTCCCAATCCCCTTTTCTCACGCCATGAGAAACTGAAACTGGAACGTGAGGGTAGACTTGGAGCCAGGAGCCACCTGTGAGGGCAGCACAGTCACAGCCACAGAGCCACTCCAGATCGGTAGGTGCTTCTGCTGGTGCTCCCCACCACTCACAGGGTGCGCCTTCACTCAGTCTATCCTTCCACAAGCCACTTCTCTGAGGGCCAGGTCCGTGACTCACCAAAGCAAGATAGGAGGGGGCATGTCCCAGCAGGAAGCAAGCAGTTAGAGAAAGCAGGAAGCAGCACTCTAGACAGAGGGGTGAGATGTGCAAAGGCACTGGGGCAAAGGAGGCCTTGGTGTGGTAGGGAATGCAGCACTGGAGCCCATTGAGGTGGCAGGAATGGGGCCGAACGGCTCACGGATGCCACATCCTGGAGGGGTGCCCAGGTGAGAGATCTGGGTTCCACACCGCGGGCTGCGTGAGACAACAGAGACGTATTCTTGCACAGTTCTGGAGGCTAGGAGTCCAAAATCAAGGCGTGAGCAGGGCCCTGCTCCCTCTGAAGGGGACTCTCCTTCCCGCCTCTCCCAACTTCTGGTGCAGCCCGCAATCCCGGGTGTTCCCTGGCCTGGGGACACGTCCCTGCAGTCTCTGCCTCGTCCTCACATGGCCCCATCCCTGTGTCTGCGTCCAAACTCCCCTGTTCTCATCTGCATGCCGCTCGCTGGATTTAGAGTCCCGTTAATCCAGGATGGCCTCTTCATACCTTAATTACGTCTGCAATGGCCCTATTTCCAATACGTCACAGTCCGAGGACTGGGAGCTAGGACTTGAGTTATCTTTTGGGGGAACAGACTTCAACCCAGCTCGGAAAGATGAAGCCACACTGGGTGCCTCGCGTATAAAGGAAAGCCCACTTTTCACGTGGCTTGTCCCCGGCGGGCTGAGCAAGGCTGCGGGGAGCCCTCCGGATCTGCTCCGAGTTTATGGAGAGGCGTCAGCTCAGCGCGATATGAGCTCTGCCGGGCCTTGGGGAAATAGCAGGGTTTCAGCTGGGAGGGTGGGATTTGCTCGGCTGCTATCCCATGTCCAGAGCTTCTCCTCCGTGGACCCTGGAGTCCTGCTGAGCCGGCTTCTCCAGGTCAGCATGAGCCTGAACATGATGGAACAACCATTGCACACTGGGGGTTCTGCCCGGTGCCTCAGCCTTTGGACTTCCTCCCACCCCAGGATAGCTCCTTCCTCCACCACCATCCTCCATCCCCTTCCCCATCCTCTACCCCCTCCCCATCCTCTATCCCCCTCTCCCCATCCTCTATCCCCCTCTCCCCATCCTCAATCTCCCTCCCCCATCCTCCATCCCCCCCATCCTCTATCCCCTCTCCCCCATCCTCTATCCCCTGCCCCCATTCTCCATCCCCTCCCTCCATCCTCCATCCCCTCCCCCCTTCCCCTACCCCACCGGCTGCTTTCTGATCTGTTCCTAGGACTCTCCAAGCTCATTCTGGCCTCAGAGCCTCTGCCCAAATGGAATGCCCTTCCCCATGTCTTCCCATGCTGCCAGCCTCCTGCTTTCAGGTCTCCATTCAAAAGTCACCTCCTCATGGGGCGCCTGGGTGGCACAGCGGTTAAGCATCTGCCTTCGGCTCAGGGCGTGATCCCGGCATTACGGGATCGAGCCCCACATCAGGCTCCTCGCTATGAGCCTGCTTCTTCCTCTCCCACTCCCCCTGCTTGTGTTCCCTCTCTTGCTGGCTGTCTCTCTCTCTGTCAAATAAATAAATAAAATCTTTAAAAAAAAAAGTCACCTCCTCAAAGAGGCCTTCTATGACTGCCCACAACTGCACCTCCCCCACTCCCCGTTCTTCTGGCTTACTTTCTTTGTGGCAAGTATCACCATCAGCTTCCTTCATCAATTAGTTTATTCTGTTGGTATCTTTCCCCTCTCCTGCATCAGTCAGGGTCCCTGCAAAGAAACAGAACCAATAGTTTTTCATTTTATATACACATATCATATACATATGATATATATTATTAATCATATTTTATGTAAAAATCACATTATAATTGTATAATATGTCATATTATATAATTATATATTTACATAGAAATTATTTGGGGCACCTGGGTGGCTCTGTCGGTTAGGTGTCTGTCTTTGGCTCAGGTTATGATCTGAGGGTCCTGGGATCGAGTCCTGCATCGCGCTCCTTGCTCTACGGGGAGCCTGCCCCTCCCTCTGCCTGCCGCTCCCCCTGCTTGTGCTCTCTCTCTCTCTGTCAAATAAATAAATAATCTTTTTAAAAAATTACTTTATTTGTGTTACTGTATTTATTAATTTACATTCTTTATGTATATATACTTTATATATATAATATATATGTTCTTATATATGTTCTTTATATATTATGCTATTATTGTGTTTTTGTGTTATACATACAATTATGTGCAATTACATATAATTACATGCATAATTATATGTGTATTTTGTATGTCATATAAAGTATAGGATATATTACATACTTTCTATATTATTTTGTACCTGAGTATGTATATTTATTTATTTATGTATTTATTTTGAGAGAGTAAGCAGGGGGAGAGCAGAGGGAGAGGGAGAGAGCAGAGGGAGAGGGAGAGAGCGAATCTCAAGCAGACCCTGTCCCGGGGCTTGATTTCACGACCCTGAGATCGTGACCTGGGCCAAAATCAAGAGTCAGACGCCTCACCGAGCCTCCCAGGCGCCCCGAGTAGGTGTGTTTTCTATGCACGTGGCTTATTCCGAGGCAGCGGCTCCCACGGCGCCGGGACGGGGTCTGAAATGCACAAGGCGGGCTGGGGCCGCAGGCAGTAGTGACACCGATGTCCTGCAGCAGAGCCGCTTCTTCCTCGGGGAAGTCTTGACTCCTTTCGATTGCAGGAGACCCGCATTGTCCAGTGTAGTGTCCTTACCTAGAGGCCCAGGATATGGGAGGCCCGTCCGCCAGACGCCTTGACAGCAGCAACCAGGTGGTGTTGGACGGACTGTGTTACAGCCTGGCCGAGGCTCTGTCCTGGCTCCATACCGTGTGCAGCCCCGAGCCCCCACACCTAACGTGCATTTGTGAACTGAATGAAAAGGAGCTGCTAGTTCCGTGCCCATTTTACAGAGGGGAAAACCGGCTCAGCGTGGGAAGGGCACCACGCACGTGCGTCGCACTGGAAAGAGGCAGAGTGGGAGTGGGCTTCTAGGCTCTCTCAGACATCCGCTCTGTCTCCCTGGGGCCTCAGTTTCCCGGTCTGCACCAAGCAGCTGGGTGCTTTCCCCGCCTTGATGTTTCGGCCATGGCCGGGCCCCGTTCAGCTAGGTTAGTGCCAACATAGGATTTACATGGACTCGTCCAGGGTTGGGAGGCTGAATCGCATCCTGATAAGAACCGGACAGCTCGGGCTGCCAAACAGCACAACATCCCTCTGGCAGAGGGACATGGTGGCAGGACAGGGGGTCCAGAAGACCATTGGCTGGACGGAGGACGGGTCGCCCAGGCCGGTGGATTTTTCCCTGATGTCCCCACTGGGGTCGGTGCACGTGGGCTGAGCGATCACAAGGGGGCAGTGGAGAGCAATGACTGGAATCGGCTCTGCACTGGGTTGTTCTACTACTCCCCCCACCCCTGGGGGCGGGAGGGATCCCTCAGTTTCCTCCTCTGTGCAGTGGGCTCCTTCCTGCCTCCTAGGGGTGCTGTGAGGAGCAAGTAAGATCATACTGCAAATATCCCCAGCCAGCACGCAGCGAGCGCCCTGCCCGTGGGGTAAGTCACGATTCCAGCTCTTCCTAAAACGGGAATTGCAGCTGGAGACATCGATGGGCGCCGGGCAGGCAGTGGACATGATAGAAAGAACCGGAACAACATTCCAGCACCCAGGGCAGCAGGAATGGCCCGCAATCCGCTCCTGGTGGGTGCTTACCTCTCCCAGAGGGCGGGTGTGTGATTGAGGAAAAGACAGAAATGCAAAATTTGTGTGTTACTGTTACGTCTCTGATTTGACAGCAAACTTAAAGTGTTTTTAAATGCTGCGTAGGCAGGACGAAACCAGGGGCGTGCCTCCACCCTCGGTCTGCAGTTCGGGGCAACCTGGCAAGTGGCAGGTGTGTTTCCTGCGCTCTGGGACCCAGGACTCCTTCGTGAGTCCCCCATGTTGGGAGCTACAGACAACGGGGAGCAGTAGGGACGCGCAGCGGGCGTGTAAGCAGGCTCGTCAGCCTTGTCTGCTTCTTCTGACTTTATTCCACGCTTGTTTCTCTTTTAACTGAGGGAAAATGCACAGAGCATGGAAGCAACAGTTTTAAGTGCACAACGCAGTGGCATTTGGTACCTTTACAATGTTGTGCAGCCCCCACCTCCATTGAGTTCCAGAACATTCCACCTCCCCAAAGTGAAACCTCGTCCCCATCGGCAGCCACTTGTCACCCCCGCCTCCTCCCCCAGCCCCCGCGAGCCCCCTGCCCGTCTGTGGAGGAGCCTGTTCTGGACGTGTCACACACGTGGACTCCCACGCCGTGGGGCTTCTGTGTCTGGTTCCCTCCCCCAGCGTCGTGGGCTCAGGGTCCGTCCCCGGGGCAGCGCGTGTGGGCGCCTCGCTCCTGCTCGTGGCCGAGGGACGTGCCCATGCGTGGGGGACACATTGTGTGTATCTGTTCATCTGTCGATGGACATTTGGGGTGTTTCCACTCTTTGGCTGCTGTGAATCATGTCACTGTGAACACTGGGGTGTGAGCTTTTGTGTGGACACGTGTCTTCACTTCCTGCGGGCCTGTTCCTTGTGCACCTCTGACCTGCATGGGAGCCGTGAGGTCCTGTTCTTCCCTTACGCCCCAGACCCTCCACTGCGCCTGGGGGGTAGTGGCTGTTCCAGGAGCTGGTTGTTGGCTGAGTGGGAGGAAGGGGAGCAGAAGAGGAAGAAGGGCGCCAGCCCAGGCCCTGAACACAACGGAGGTGAGGGAATGAATCATTTTCAAAAGGAAAGGAAGACGCATTCCATCATCCATCCTCTCCTCTCCTGAGCAGCTCCCCGTTCAGCCCTGCTGGCACTGCCGAGCTGCAGGGGTGAATGAGCACTCCCCTGAGTCAGCACCCCTGCAACTAGAGCCCCTGGCATCCCGAGCGCTCTGCAAAAGCTTTGCCTCAAATTGAGTATTTCCCGGGAGCAAAGGAGCCGGAGCGCCTGGGTCAAGCTCAGGCAGTGTGAGCTGTCGCTCCCAAAAGTGGCCCAGGCGTTGCCAGGAAGAAAGGTCTTATTTGGGGGCGGCCTGGGTGGCTCAGTCGGTTAAGCACCGACTCCTGATTTCAGCTCAGGTCATGGTCTCAGGGTAGTGAGATCGAGCCCCGCATCAGGCTCCATGCTCTGTGCGGAGTCCGCTTGTCCCTGTCCCTCTTCTCCTCCCCCTGCTCATGCTCTCTCTCTCTCTCAAATAAGTAAAATCTTAAAAAAAAAAAAAAGGTCTTATTTTTGCAAATCCATGCTCAGCAAAATTAAAGGGGCACAAACGCATAGTTGGCGACATTATTTTTAATAACAAAACTTTACCTTTTAGAAGTTTTAGATTTACACCGGCGCCTGGGTGGCTCAGTCGGTGGAGCGGCCGACTCTTGATTTTGGCTCAAATCGTGATCTCAGGGTGAGAAGATCGAGCCCCACATCGGGCTCCATGCTTAGTGGGGAATCTGCTTCTTTCCCTCTCCCTCTGTCCCTCCCCCAACCCTCCGTGTCACTCTCAGAAAAAAAAAAAAGTAAACAAACAAATAAATAAATAAATAAAAGAAGTTTTAGAAATTAGAGAAGTTGAAAGAATATTACAGAAAGTTTCCCTATATTCTGCATTCAGCTCGTCCTATGATTAACATCTTGCATTAGAAAGGTGCCTCTGTTACAATTAATAGACCCATGTTGATACATTCTTAGTAAGCCAAGTCCGCAATTTATTCCGATTTCCTCAGTTTCCCCCAATGTCCCTTTTCTGTCCCAGGGTTCCATGTGATACGGAGTCGTCACATCTCCTTGGACTCCTCCAGGCTGGGACAGTTTCTCAGACTTCTCTGGGTTTTGAAGCCCCTTGACAGTGGCGTGGAGGACAGGGGCAGGGGTTTTGTAGGAAGCCCCTTCCTTGGATTTGTCTGGGGTTTTTCGC
Organism: Ursus arctos; assembly: GCF_023065955.2. Lineage (NCBI taxonomy): Eukaryota > Metazoa > Chordata > Mammalia > Carnivora > Ursidae > Ursus > Ursus arctos. The sequence goes on from NW_026622808.1 coordinate 14,750,502, forward strand.
GTGGTGAGACTGGGGGGATGAGTTTGGGGAGGAAGGCCCCCAAGCGAAGTGCCCTTCTCCTGACGCCATCTCGGGGGGGCGTGCTGTCACCACGGCTTGTCACTGCAGACGCTGGCCTTGGTCCCCTGGCTGAGGTGGGCGATCAGGTGTCTCCCCTGCTTGGTTACTGGCTTCCCCTCTGCACGCTGTCCCCCCTCCCCAGTCTCTATCTCCTGGACGGCAGAGAATCGACATACGTTATTTGGAATTCTGCACAGAGAATGTGTCTCTTCTCCCTGTTTATTATTCAGCCAGTTATGTACATCTTTATGGACTGACGGACATTTTATTTTATACTCTGGCTCACAGTCCAATACTCCATGACCTAAAAACAGCTTAATATCCCCAAGACAATCTGAAAGGAGCCCTCGGGCACTGACGTGTTATGATTTTCTGTGCCAACGAGCAGGTGCGCTCTGTCCCAGCGACCTCCCTGAACTAACCGAGTCTTGCTGCTGTTTCTTTGCACCCTGCGCTCCGGTGGCTGACATCTGCGCTCGGCCGGGTCTGCAGTCCACTCCCGGAAGAGACGGGGATGGACCCGCTTGGCAGCCCCACAGAAGACACGTCCTGTAAGTGTCCCTCCCCTGTAGTGTGCGGAAACGGGCGCGCTGTTTCCGGATCTCGCTCTGCCTGAGGCTGAGACTATAGACGTGTCAGAGGCCATGTCCCCGGGCGGAATGTCAGGGAAGGGGGTTGTTCTGCTCAGAGGCTTGGAGGGAAAACAGCCAGGGTGGGTGAGAGACGTGTGGGCCCGGTCACAAAGTTGGCATGTGGTGTTGCTATGTGTCCTTGAGCTGGTTGCTAGCCTCTCTGTGCCTTCGAGTCCTTACCTATTAAATACAGGTAGTGAGCTTCCTGCAGAAGGGGGTATGCAAGGATTTAATGAGGTGACATGTATAAAGTGCCCAGGAGTTGCCAGGCACAAAGTCAGCCCTGGGAGGGCTCTGCTGCCCTAAGCATCAGGAGGGCTCACGGCTCTGAGGTTCCAGAGCCCCAGAATTCAGAGACAGGGGCTCAGGGCAGCCAGAGGAGCTGCCATGAACACGTGTTCTCTGCGGCATCTCCTCAGAGTCCTGCTGGGGGCCCCCCTTCTGCCTGCATCTTGCCCGTGCAGCTCATCACAGCGCCCACCTTTTCTGAGAAAAGACTTACCAGAGAGGGACAGCCACATCCCTGACATCACACAGCACCAAGAGCCAGGTCTGCCTATGAGCCAGAGAGGGGCACCAGCTCGTCCCAGTTTTCAGGAGCCATTCAGGATGCTTGGTCACCCCAGTGTACCAGTCCTCCTTCTGACCTGAGCACATGGGCTCTGCCTGTTGTTGTCACATCCCCAGAGGGTGATGTTGGGTGTGTCCCATCACCCCTTTGAACCCCTGTTTCCTACTTCTGTACAACGAGGGGTGTGTAATAATAGTACCCCACTTCCTAGGTGTGGCTGGGTGAATAACAGCCCCCAGAGATATCCAGATCCTAATCCTGGAATCTGCAAATGTCCCCTCACATGGCCAAAGGGACTTTGCAAGTGAGATTTATTTAGTTAAGGAGACGGAGAAGACATGGTGGTTAATTTTATGTGTCCACGTGGCTGGACCACAGTACCCAGAGATGTGGTCAAGCATTATTCTAGATGTTCCTGTTGAGAGTCACTTTTTCGATGAGATTAACACGTAAATGAGTAGACTCTAAGTAAAGCAGATTGCATGCCATAATATGGGTGGGCCGCATCTAATCAGTCGAGGGCCATTAAAAGGAAGAAGACTCAGGTGTGGTTCATCCTGGGGCAAAATCCCTCTTCAGCTGTGAACATGTGACACCTGACAGGTTATCTGCTTCCAAAATATGATGGAGGGACAGGCGTGGGATAGATATCTTCACTCCAAAAAGGAGAAATGGGAAGGAAGAAAGGGGTCATCAGTTCTAGAGAGTCCAAAGCTTGGCGGGACATACTCCATTAGGTTGGTTTTTTGTTTTTGTTTTTGTTTTTGTTTTTTTTTTTTTTTTTTAGTGCAAATGGTGTTGGATTTTAAGTCTGGAGAACAATCCTCTCTGGCTCAATGTTGTGTCCTGCCGGCCCACGCAGTGACATTACCACTGCCTTGCTTCCCTGCTGGGGAGAAGTGTGCAGACACCCCCAGGCTCCCCGTCCCCGTGCTGCGACCTGCAGCTCCACCCCCTCAGGGAGAGGGAGCCCTGTTTCTACCAAGCACACCTGACTCCCCACTCCCCACGCTGTGCTGCCCTCGACAGCCAAGTGGTCCTGGCAGTCGCCGCCTCAGTGTCCCCATCTGTAAAGTGGGTGACGTGTCTTGCCACACCAGGTCATGGTGAGATCAAGAAATCGTGTCAGTGGCCTGCACAGAGCAGGACTGAGTAAATATGACTGGTTTTTATCATCTTGTGCCAAAGCACACACTTACCTCCCCGTGTCTCATGAAGCAGTCACCTGTGACCCATGGCTTAGGGCTGAAAAAATTCAAAGGAGAAAAAAAGTGAGGGGCTGGTCCGTTTAATGGTGGATTGGGGAATGTCTTCACCTCGCGCGAGAAGAGTAGGGCTGTCCCGCTGGCTCACTTGTTCTCACTCGCTGTGCACCGATGAAACTGGGGGGACTTCCCAAGGTCTCTGGAAGAGCAGCCTCTCCCCCTCGAGCTGGCTTGGGGGCCACAGGGGGTCACTCTCCTCGGACGTAAGGTGACCTCCGTCACCCCCCAGGGGCCAGCTCTGCTCAGCCTGCTGTGCGATCTGCTCTAACCCCTTGGGGGCAGCCCCGGGGCAGGGAGGGAAGCCACTTTTTACAAGGAGACCAGAGTCCCAGCTAAGAGTGTCCAGGAGAAAGCAGTTCAGACCATGGGGCATGCCCAGCCTGACCTGCTCCTGAGAGATCCAGAAGGCCATGCACCCTCCGTGCCTCGGTTTGCTCACCTGGTAAAGGGGATAATAACAGAACTTGCCCTGTGTTGATATTGTAAGGTGGAAACAGGAAAACACTCGGGGAGCACTTCCCAGAGGGCCTGGCCCACGTGGCAGGGTCCGTCAGTGTCAGTTATTTAAGAGGCGAATGTCGCGGAGAGGGGAAAGGTCAGGACGTTCTCTGCCGGCCGTATCCAGGGGCAACAGTGATCGCAGATACTGGAGGGTCCGGAGCCGGGCAGGCTGCCCGGGGGCTGGTCCGCAGGCCATCCGTGTGAGCCTGACCCGACTCCGCTTGTGTGAGTCCCGTCTGGCAGATGGTAAAAGTAAGTCAAGCTTAGAGAGGCGAGGTGTCGGCATTGAGCCCCTGCCTGCCCCAAAGGATGGCCTCTGACTTCTCACCATCCCACGTGATGGGGTGGAGCTCTCGCCAGGTCAGCAAACAGGGAGGGGGACAAAGAAAGAAGAAAAGACAGTGATTTTGTCTCATTTTCCTGTTTTCCAAACAGCCCCTCCCAACACATTGAACTTCAACGGAGCTCATCGGAAGCGGAAGACCCTGGTTGCCCCGGAGATCAACATCTCCCTGGACCAGAGCGAGGGCTCCCTGCTGTCCGACGACTTCCTGGACACCCCCGACGACCTGGACATCAACGTGGATGACATCGAGACCCCCGATGAGACCGACTCGCTGGAGTTTCTGGGGAACGGCCACGAGCTAGAGTGGGAAGGTGAGGCTGGGGCCGCGCCCGTGCCCTCGGGCTCCGGTGGGGCAGGGCCTCCGGCCAGGGCTCCCGGAGCAGCCCCGAGAGCGTCCCTCCCCTGCTGCAACGCCCACACGTTCTTCTTGTGGGTGTGAGGGTTTTCCTGGGGGGACGTGGCTTTCACATGGTTCTCAAAGGTGACCAGGTCTAAAGTGAGGTGCCTCCAATGATTACACAGGTGAGTGGGGGGCACTTGTGCAGGAGCAGGTCCTTACTGAGGTGTGGGGTGGGGGGGGGGATATGGCAGGAGAGGTGGTACCTGTCCCCACGCGCGGCCGGAGGGAAGACACGCTAGACAACGAAACAAATGTGACCCAGCTCGTTGCAGTCGGTCGTCGGTGCTAAGAGGAAAGTAGGGTGAGGGGTTGGGACAGGGCGGGGGGTGGGGGTCTCACCTGAGGGGCGGTCCTGCCCCAGGGGTCATGGAGCCATGTCTGGGGACATCTGGGGCTGTCACACTGGGGGTGCTCGTGGCATCGAATGGGGGGGGCAAGAGGCCCTCTCAGCCCCTGCAGCACCCAGGACGCCCTAAATTTTCTGCGGTGCCAAGAGGGAGAAGGATTTGTTTATTTATTTTAAAAAGACTTTAGGTATTTATTTGACAGAGAGAAAGGATGAGCCAGTGGGAGGAGCAGAGGGAGAAGCAGACTCCCTGCTGAGCAGGGAGCCCGATGCAGGACTGATCCCAAGACCCTGGGATCACAGCCTGAGCCGAAGGCAGACGCTTCAGCGACTAAAGCCACCCAGGAGCCCCTGGTGTTACCTCTTTAGATGTTTGCTGGAATTCAGCCACGAAGCTGCCCGGCCCTGGGCTTCTGTGCGCTGGGGGTTTCCATCCCTGATCGATTTCCCTGTGTGTTACTGGTGTTCAGAGGCTCTGAGTCCAAAACCAACAGAGTGCTCTGGGAGGCCAGCAAAGGGGGGGCCCCAGAGGGCTTCCTGGAGAAGGTGGCATTTGAGCTGGACCATGTAGGGAGAGTAGGAGGGGCAAATGGACAAGCGGGGAGAAGCATATGGACAAGTGTCACAGGAGAAAGATGGTCACACAGCCACAGGCAGTGGGGGGGGCGGTTACTGGGCGGGAGGCTGGGACAAAACGTCTGGACTCAGGCATCGCTTCCGCTCGCCCCCGGCCTGCTTCCAGATGACACCCCTGTGGCTGCCGCCAAGAACATGCCCGGGGACAGCGCAGACCTGTTTGGGGACGGTGCAGTGGAGGATGGCGGTGCCACCAATGGGCGCCTGTGGAGGACTGTGATCATCGGAGAACAAGAGCACCGAATTGACCTGCACATGATCCGGCCCTACATGAGGGTAGTGACCCACGGAGGTGAGACCGCACCCCCTGGGCTCCTCCCGGCTCCCGCCAGCCAACTGGAGGTTGTCAGAGGCCCTCTCTGAACCTCAGTCTCTTCATCTGAGCCAAGGGATGTTAAGCCCTCATGGGGGGGTGGGTACAGACAGGCTGGGTGCACACAGGGGTGCCTACGAGGTTGGCGGCAGAGCTCGGGGGGTTGGTGACTCCCCCAGACGAGGGGCTACGACTCAGAGCTGTAGCGGCCTGGCTGGCGAGGAGGTGGGTGCCTGGCCAGAGCTCCGGGCAGCTCAGAGCGGGAGCCACTCCCTGGCCGCCTCTCCCCAGGGTACTACGGCGAAGGTCTCAACGCCATCATCGTGTTTGCGGCCTGCTTCCTCCCGGACAGCAGCTCCCCCGACTACCACTACATCATGGAGAACCTCTTCCTGTAAGTGGCCGCCGCGCCGTCCCCCGCCCGCAGTTCTCTCCGCAGCAAGAACCACCCATCCTCACCCCCGCTGATTGACGTGCGGCCCCCGCGGGCCAAGCGCTTGCACGCTTGCACGTGAAGACGCAGCTCACGCTCAGCGCGTCCCGGGGGGGGGCGGGGCGCGGTGTAGACGCTGGAACTGCTCAGACCGCACGCGCAGCACCCGATACGCGGGGAGGTTACGTCGCCTGGCCGGGGACACCCGGTGCCGTTGTGCTGGGACGGAGACCGATGCTACACCCTGCGGGTAGCAGACAGGGCTGGGGTGCCGGGTGGTTCAGAGGGCGACGGGTCAGAGCACGAAGAGGCCCCAGAAACCAGGGAGCCCACCCTCGTGCCCCCCTTACAGGTGGGAAAGTCGAGGCGGAGACAGAGGAAAGGACTTTTCTAAAATTGCTCAGGGAGAATCGGGGCAGGGGCGGACCCCAGACCCACACGTCTGATGCAGGGGACTGTACACTATTCCCCAGCTGTATCTGGGGCTGGGAGACCCACCTCTCAGGGTTCACGGAGACACTGGATGAGGTCGTGCCTATAAAACACGTGGTGCCTAATAAGTGCTCCATGAAATAGTAACCGCTGCTACCGTTTTGCCCACTGACACTGATTCGGGGTGGATTGGGGTCTACGTCCAGCCCCCACCCCGAGTGTGCGAGGACGGCAGGTGCCACAGGCGTTGGCGGCGGGGACCGGGGCTCCCTAACTCCGCCCCCCGGCCCCGCTCCCGCGCCAGGTACGTTATCAGCAGTCTGGAGCTGCTGGTGGCGGAGGACTACATGATCGTCTACCTGAACGGCGCCACCCCCCGGCGGAGGATGCCCGGCATCGGCTGGCTGAAGAAGTGCTACCAGATGATCGACAGGAGGTGCGTGCGTGGGGCGGGGCCCCGAAGACGGCGTGGGGGGCGGTGTGGGGGTCAGCGCGGGGGTCAGCGCGGCAACGCACGACCGCAGACGCGCAGCTGGAAAGCACAGGCGCGTTTGCCGCCGGCTCTGGAGGCCAGAAGCCGAGGAGCGAGGTGTGGGCAGGGTCGGTTCCCTCGGAGGTCGTGAGGGGGCGTCTGTTCCACGTGTCTCCGCGCTCCTGGGGGTCGTCGGCCATCCTCGGCGTCCCTCGCCCCACCCCTGCCTCCGTGGTCGCGTGGCCTGTCCTCGTGTGTCTGTGTCCGGATGCCCCCTCTTTGGAAGGACCCCAGTGATTGCGTTAGGGCTCACCCTGCCCCTGGTGGGACATCTTTTTAGCGAAACACATCTGCGATGGCCTTATTTTCCAATGTCCCGTTCTGAGGTCCAGGGGGGTCAGGACTACAACATAGGAATTTGGGGGGAGATGCAGTTGGATACGACCACAGCCGGCGGTCAGAATCCGGGCGCCCCGGGAGATCTTTCAGAAACGGGAGGCAGTGTGGCCACGCAGGCAAGAGCTCAGACTATGAAATGAGGTGACAGCCGGGACGAGACGTCGGGGTGGCCGCCCACAAACTCCACCAAGGGGCCCTGCTTCACAGGCCCCCCTCCCCCCTGGAAACTGGAGACAAGCGTTGCCGTCAGCTGGGAGCAGAGGGGAGGCAGCACCTGTTAGCTCCTCCCTCATCTGGCGCGTTTCCTCTGCTCCCCCCACAGGTTGCGGAAAAACCTCAAGTCCCTCATCATCGTGCACCCATCCTGGTTCATCCGCACCGTGCTGGCCATCTCCCGTCCCTTCATCAGGTAATAGTGCTGTGCCCTGTGCCGGACCTCCTGCCGGGTCGTGTGCGTCTCTTGTTTCAATCTGTATTTTGCAGCTTCTTTGTGACAAATATGTATTGGTGTTCTATGTTTTATTAAGATTTTATTTGTTTATTTGTCAGAGAGAGAGAGAGTAAGCACAAGCAGGGGGAGCAGCAGGCAGAGGGAGAAGCAGGCTCTCCACGGAGCAAGGATCCCGATGTGGGACTCGATCCCACGACCTTGGGATCATGACCTGAGCCGAAGGCAGTCGCTTAACCGACTGAGCCCGCCAGGCATCCTTGTATTGTTGCTTTAAACCATTTTCAATCACATGTGTTGTTATTAAGGGACCAACACAGGAAAAATACTAGCAAGCAGCCCTCCCGTAGTAAATGTTGGATACCTTTTAATGTTTATAACCACGATCTGGGAGGCCGATGCTGTCACTAACCCATTGCATGGAGGAGGGAATTGGGGCCCAGAAGGGTCAAGGGACTCAGCCAGGGTCATGCAGCCAGGTCGCTAGCCCACCACAGCCCCCCCCCCCAAAGTGAGCCCACCTCTGTTCACTCCAGCATCTGCGAGGGGACCCTGAGAACGCCAGGGGGGTCCAAGCCCCTCCCAGCAATAATGTCACGAACGTGTGTGTTGGGGGTCCGCAAGACCACCCTCGGCTGTGAGGTTCACTGGAAGGACTCACAGAACGCAGAGAAGCTGTTACCGTTTGCTACAGGGGAAGGATGCACATCGAAGGTGGGAAAGGACAAGGTGTCCCCTCCCACGGAGTGGTAGCAAAAGCCCTCAATTGTCCCTGTGATGATGTGTGACAAGAGAGGGGAAGTACCACCAAGCAGCAAGCTCGCCCTGCTCGCCAGGCTTTTCCCGGGGGTTGAGCCACACGGGATGGAGGAGCCAAGCGGCCGGCCTTGGCTTCTGTCTTTGGGCGGCCCAGAGGTCACGCTGACAGGATGTGCCCAAGACGCCCACGGAGGTCGCATCCTCAACACCGACTATGTGGCCGGGCTCAAGGCCCAGGTACCCAGGGCACTCAGCAGGCAGGGCATTCCAAGTGCTTCCTGCCACCTCCCACGAACATCAGGAACCCGGGTCTTTCTTTGCAGTGGGCGGGGGTTGGGCGTGCCAACCCGCTGGGTTAACCCTTTAGTGCAGATAGAAAAGCGCCCGATATGCAGATCAACTAAAACCAAATTAGTCGTGTGAAATGCCCTAGTCGATCACAGAAACCCGGTATTTAATTTAATACGATTCAGAGCATTGAATCGAATCGAGATCCTTCAAGGGGCGCCTGGCTGGCTTGAGCGGTAGAGCACGCGCGCGGCTCTTGATCTCGGGGTCGTGAGTTCGAGCCCCACGTGGGGTGTAGAGATCGCTTTCATAAATAAACCTGAAAAGAAAAAGATCCTTCGCATTCACATTCCCAGTTAATGATGCGTGACGAGCTTGGGGGAAGGTCCACCCTCTGAAGGGGACGCGCTCTCAGCGTGAACAGTTTGCAGGGAGGTGAGCTCAGCCGGTCGGAGTTCAAGGGCTTGGCAGCACCTTAAAATACTCGCACCCTAGTAAACTCAGGTGGGTCTGTAGGCTCGTCACGGGCCGTGTGTGTAACGATGAACCCCTGGGCGAAACGGCGAGCACGCACTCCAGCCGAACGGAAGCGCCGTCTGCTGTCCTCAGTGTCCCCAACCGGGAACAGACATTTGCCTCGAATGCAGACAACGCTTTCACCCGTGATTGCTTTCCCATCGTGAATTTTGAGGGTCTCGTTTTGAGTTTTCAAAGCGAAAGGAGGAAGCAGGAGAGAAAAGTGAGCTTCCCCATGTACAAGCCGAGGAAAGGAGACCATTCTGAGCCCCCGGTGGCCCCAAGGCTGTGTGATTACAACTCGAAGACGAGGCCGCTTTGTCCCGTGGTGATCAGAACGCTGGGGGTGCCCCTTGCCCGGGTGAGGAGTTCCGCCTCCCGGGAGCCCCCCCCCCCCCCGGTGAGAAAGGAAGCTGGCCCCACAGGCAGACAGAGCCTTGTCACCGTGGAGATTCGGGCATCGGTGTCTGAGGATGGGCACGGTGGGCATCACCAGGTGGCAGTGACCGGGCTTCCCGCCCGCATTCATAGCCCAGCGCTCGGAGCAGCAGGTGCGGGCTCTGTGCACCGCAAAACCCTTTCTAACAGATCAGCGCAGTCCGACCTCCGCGCACTCCGGGCGGGACGTACTCAGGTCGTGTGGACACGATTCCTGCCTGTGTGTCTGAGGCTCATTCCCTGCCCACGGGCGCTTCTCACAACAACAGGACAGAGACCTCGGGCTCCAAGGATAACCGGGTTGGGTTTTTTTCCTTTTTATTAAAAAAGTGGTTTGAACCGCGCAAAAGCAGTTGGCTCTGCTCATTCCGCCGCACGCGGCCGCTTTGTGACTGTCCGTGGGGAACGGGTGTCGTGCCTAATCGTTACGAGCGGCCTTCTGCCGGGCGACTGCTGGATTCTTCCCTAGTGGACACTGTGAACTGTGTAATTCATCACGTGTCTCCCTTTGCATCAGCCGCCGGAAGGCCAGAGCCGAATTTTATCTCATCTCTAAAAATAGACAGGAAACGCCTTAGCGCGCTTTCGTAGACATTTGACTATATCTTACTTTTTTTTTTACTGTTACTCAATTATTTTATTATTTTCTGTAGTGCTGTATTCTCCAGGCCTTATGTCTGTCATTTAGAAAAATTATTTGACCTTGAAAAAAAGCATATTCTGCATTTTATCCAACTTAGGTTTAATTAAATTTTTAAAAAATAATAGTAACCATGAGTTCAAAGCAGCAGCTGGTGACAAAGCTCGGCAGGGACCCTTCCCTTGACCCTGGGTTCTGCTCTGTCCACCCCCGAGGGGCGGTGGTAGAGGCTAGCCTGGGCAGGGACGGAGGTTTGATGGAAGGGGCTCGGGGCATCCCCATCGGCCAGCGATCCCTCCGGGCCTGGACTGCAGACCTCTCTCTCCTTCTCCTCCTGCCAGCGTCAAATTCATCAACAAGATCCAGTACGTGCACAGCTTGGAAGACCTGGAGCAGCTCATCCCCATGGAGCACGTGCAAATCCCAGACTGCGTGCTACAGTAAGTGTCCCCCGAGCTGTGCGAGTGTCCCCCGCCCCCAGGCTCCTCCCCTCCCCTCTGGCGTGTCCGGGAACCAGGCATGAGTGGGAGCCTCAGAGCAGAGGGAAACACGGTGAAACACGCACGTGTGAGGTTCGAGGATAAGTGGTCCAGCAAGCCATGGCCCACAGCTTGTTTTATCCATAAAGTTTTATTGGCACACAGCCACACCCATCCATTGACGGATCTGCTATGGCCGCATCTGAGCTACGTCTGAATTGAGTAGTTGTGGCTGAAACTGGCCTACAGGGTGGAAAATACTTACTCTCTAGCCTTTTAGAGGAAAGCGGCCCTGATGAAGGGGCACGTCAGCGAGGGTGTGGCTTTCTAACGGCACTGTGTAACTGCTGCTGCCGGATCAGGCAAGAAAAAAAGACCTGCCGAGTCTGGAATCTGTCCGGTGCTGGAATATACCAATGAGACAGGTCTTCCCTGCTCTGGGGGAGTTCGCAAAGCCGCTGCAGGAAATGTGAAAAAGACCGTCCGGCTGTCTTTCTGCCCTGACGCCTGGCGTGTGCTTCAGACGTGACAATGAGATTGTTTCTCCGTTCCCAAGAGCAAAGGGAGTCCCCGGGCCGCACATGTACGGGCAAGGAGGGCCGTGTCTGATGCGTTTTACTTTCTCTCTTCCAGGTACGAAGAGGAGAGGCTCAAGGCCAGGAGAGAGAGGTCTGTGCAGAGGGCCTGTCCCGTCGGGGCCGAGTCAGGGTGGGGGCTGGGTTGGGCCTAGAGTTGGGGGCTTGCTGGCGGCTTCAGCTCGGCTGGGTCCAATGACACCCACACAGGTGGCCTTGTTGAGGGCTTTGAAGCAGACCAGGGTTCTAATCCAGTCTCCCCCACTTAATCCCAGAGTGACAAGAGGCAAGTCAAAAGTTCACATCCGCTGTGGGGGTTACCGCGAGAAGTCGGGACAGTGGGACCCACTTGGTAGAAATGGTGGCTCATAGTAATCATGATAAAATTAAGTGCTCCCTTGATAGAGGGGACACAAGCTCCAGCCTCACCCCGGACAGACCCAGAAATGCCCCCTTCACTAACTCTCTGGCTCAATTTTCGTTGGTGGCATAATCATGATTGGTGGTCTCAGGACCTCGGGACTGTTCCGCCTCCGCCCCACCCCCCAGAGCGGGTAAGGGCCAGGACTCCAGACAGCATCTTACAGCTCGGGGATCCAAGGCTCAGAGAGGGCAAAGCACCTGCCCAAGGCCACACAGCGAGTCTGGGGGAGGGCTGGGCCTTTCTGGCATTGCCAGGCCCTGTGCCTGTCTCAGGGGAGACAGGTGGATAAGACAGAGTCGTGGTCCAGAGGGCTCCTCAAATGGCAAAGGAGAGGGACACCTCGCCAAGTAAGGAGAGCGGGTCCTGCGGCAGCGGGGATGTGGGCGGATGGCCCTGTAAGGACCAGAGCTATGGTGGCCTCACGCAGTGTCGTTTAATAATGACAAGCCAGAGGGAGGCCGAAGGCAGGTGGGACGCACCAACCTGAGCCTTCTCCTCTTCTCTCCTCCCCTCCCCCCCCCCCACCTTCTATCCTGTCTTTCTCTCTCTCTTTCTTAATGTTTTATTGCGGTAAAATACACACAACGTAAAATTCACCATCTTAACCACTTTCAGTGCACAGCTCCGTGGCATGAAGCACACTCTCCCCGTCCTGCACTCACCCCCACCCTCCGTCTCCAGAACATTCCATCTCCCCACACGGAGACTCTATCCCCAGGAAGCACGGACTCCGCACCCCCAGCCCCAGCCCTGGCTCCCACTAGCTCCTCTCTGTGTGGACGGGACTCCTCTGGGGACCTCCTGGGAGTGGGGTCCTGCGGGATGTGTCCTTCTGGGTCTGGCTGCTCTCGCTGAGCCCAGTGTCTTCAGGGTCCGTCCACGTTGTGGCAGGTGTCAGGGTCCCTTCCGTTCTAAGGCTGGATCACGTTCCAGTGTGTGGATGGAAGGACACGCTGTGATCATCCTTCATCCACCAGTGGACACTGGGTTTGCTCCCACCTTTCGGCCGCTGTGAACCCTGCTGCTGTGTGCACGGGGGTGCAAATGTCCGTGTGGGTCCTGCTTTCCCAGAGTGGAATTATTGGAACACACGGTCATTCTCCTTTGACGACGTTGCGGAGCAGCGGCTGTGCTCCACGGCAGGTGCACAACCCCGCGCCCCCGCCCACCCCAGGAGCTCATCAGCACTGCGGCTTCAGCTTCCGTGTTCCAGACGGTGGCCCTTTTACTGCTGTGAGGCGGAGTTGTCTGTCTGTCTTCTTTCTTCCTTCCTTTCTTCCCGTCTCTATCTCTGTCTCTCCCTGTCTGTCTCCCTGAGTGGTGCCCCCTGGCTCCCAAGCCTTAGCTGTGGAGGGAACAGAGACCAGCCCCGCAGGCCGGAGTCAGGGCACAGGGCGACAGCGTCCACGGGACGAGGGCCACAGAATGAGGGCACGAGGTGTCTGGGATGATGACCGGAGATAAACGTTCAGGGTCTCTCCTCCCCCGTCAGGCCCCCACTCTCGCCCCCTTCCCCATGGCCGCCTCTGCCGTCAGTAACCCCTGGGGGATCTCTGCACCCTCGGGGCCTGTCCAGGGGCAGCGAGACCCCATCCATGCTGCCCTCAGAGGCCACAGTGGGCCACGCCAGCTTGTCACCCTGTCCATCTCCCTCCGTCCCCAGCGCCAGGCCGCAGCCAGAGTTTGTCCTGCCCAGGTCCGAGGAGAAGCCGGAGGCAGTGCCAGTGGAGGACAGGTGAGTGTGCAGGTGACCACGGGCGAGGCTGCCGAGCCCCCGAACGGCTGGTGAGAGTGACCACAGCGCTGTCATGACGGGCCCTGAGAACGCGGCGGGAACGGCCAGCATGATGCCGGCTCCGTCGTGAGTGCTCGGTATCGGGGCCCCCTTCTCCACCCCGGGCTGTCCCCCCAGGGACACCCGCAGAAGCCAGCAGTTACATTGAAACGAACAGTCGGGGTGCCTGGGCGGCTCGGTCAGTACACAGTGGGACTCCTGATGTCAGGGTTGTGAGTTCGAGCCCCACGTTGGGCGTAGAGAGGACTTAAAAAATAAAATAAAATATTTAAAAATAAATGAACAGTGGATAAAATGTAAAAGTTCGCTCCTCTCTGGGGCTCAGGCGCGGCTGCCTGCCTGGGGCTGCAGGGGTCGGAACATGCCGCGCACTGTGGGCCAAGTCGCCGTGTGGCCGGCCCCAGCCCCCCTCTCTGCTCCGGGGGCTTCTTCACAGAATTGAAACTCACACGACATGCAACGAACCGTTTTACAGTGCACATTCTGGGGGCCTTTAGGGCACCGGCAAAGCTCTGCAAGCCGCACCTCTCTCTAGTTCCAGAGTGTCCCGTCACCCCAGAAGGGACCCCATACCCATTAAGCCGTTGCTCCCATCCCCTCTCCCCTTCTCTTGCTTCACACCCAGCAATACTATCGCAAGTCCCCTAGCGCCTCGCCCTGGGGTGGGCGGAAAACACAGCCGGCTCTGGTCCTCTCCCCGCCGCCCACCTCTGCCCCGGCCGGCCTGCCTCCTGCCTCCGAGCCTCGTCGCAGCCTCCGTCCCCTGCCCTCGCGCGACCTGGGGCACGGGCTGCCCGGACCCGGAGCAGCCTCAGTGGGCTCGTTCTGCGTTAGTGAGGAGCCTCAGCCCCTCGTCGCGGGTTACGCAGCAGACACGTGCCAACCTTGCTTGTACCAGACGAAGATGAAGCCATGCCGGACCCCGTGGGGCTCACGGCCAAACGCCGAGGCTCCCCAGATAGGCAAATAATGCCGACGTCTCTCTTCCACAGGTCTGCTCCGGTCACAGATCAGGAGACAAGGTGAGCAGGAAGCGGAGCCGTGTAGGTGCCTGGCTGGAAAAGATGTCCCCGTGGAGCCATCATCTGGGGGTCGAGGGCCACTGTACCGGGGAGTCAGAGAGGGATCGGCTACCAGGACACCAGGGTCTGCACAACTCCAGGGGGCGCCACTGCCGTGAGGCCCCAAAGCTAAGCCACATGGCAGCCCTGACTGAGATGCCCACCCGGAGCCAGGCCCTGTAAAGCCCGGGCTATTTTTTTTTTTTTTAACTTTAATTTTAAGTAGGCTCCACACCCAGTGTGGGGCTTGAACTCACGACCCTGAGATCGAGAGTCGTGTGCTGTGTGGATTGAGCCGGCGAGGTGCCCCAAGCCCGGGCTTTATTACTCAGCCACAAGTACACAGCTTGCCCACGGCCTGTCTCAGGGCCCCCACCTGCTCCAGATGCCGGGAAAAGCCTGTGTCGGGGGTCACGGAGACCACCCTCGGGTTCAGCTTTGCTGACGGACCCACAGAACTCGGCAAAGCGGTTGTTCTTACACTTGTGATTTGTTGGGGTTTTTTTAGAAAAATTTTTTAAAGATTTTATTTATTTGTCAGAGAGAGTGCGCACGAGCAGGGGGAGCGGCAGGCAGAGGCAGAGGGCGGCTCTCCGCTGAGCAGGGAGCCCGATGTGGGACTCGATCCCGGAACTCCAGGATCATGACCCGAGCAGAAGGCAGACGCTTCACCGACGGAGCCACCCAGGCGCCCCAAGTGTCAGACTCTTGATTTCGGCTCAGGTCATGATCTCAGGGTCGTGTCAGGCTCCTCGCTCGGTGCAGAGTCTGCTTGTCCCTCTCCCTCCCTGACTGCTCCTCCCCGTGCTCTCTCTCTCTAAAAATGAATAAATAAAATCTTTTAAAGTAAAATAATTAAAGACACGAAACTGTAGGAAGCAATGGATGGACAGACAGATGGGTGGGTGACTAGATGGCAGATGGAGGGACGGAAGGATAAGGGGCTGTCTCGAAGCTTCCCTCCGGTCTGATTGGAGGCGCCGGCCCCAGGGCCCGTTCTGCTACGGCACAGAGAGAGCGGTCGGCTGCCAGGTGGGTGGCAGGCAGCAGGTACCCCTCTTGCTGCCGAGGATCCCAAAGCCGGATTAGATCACGCTGTGCAGTCCACCCACGGATGCATTCCCCGCTTGCTTTAAAAATAATGATGACCTGACCTGTGCTTATCTCTCTCTAGCCTGTCCTGAGGCGACAAGAACACAGAGAAGGACAAGAAAGAAGATTCCAGATGCCAAGAAACCTCTGTCAGACGTCCTCCGGCCCTGGACCTCATCCCCACCTCGTCCTGAGTCCCCGTCTTCGGAGGACGCCAGTCTCCTCCATCCATCTCTGAAACCCGGCATCCTTTTTAGCTGCTTGAAAATGTTTTGGGTTTGTTTTTGCTTTTTTTTTCAACAGCGCGGTATTAGCGTGTTCCAGGGAAGGACCTGGTTCTCCGCCCTCCGCGCTCACGAGCTCGCGTCCAAGAAGAGCAAGCAGCTGAGGGCACGGCCCGTGGGTCCTTGGCAGCCTCAGAGACACCCTCCCACTGCACAAAGTCCTGATTCGAGACCCTTCTCTTGCTTGTCACCTGGCGCCCGTTGGAGCCACCGACGCCCCCCGGCTCCACGGCCGGATCTGGCCTGGAAGCTCAGCCCCCAGCAGCGCCGTGCCCCCAGGGGCCTCCCCTCCTTCCCCCTCATGGGTCTTCATCAGACCAGCTCCCCCCATCTCAGCACCCACCAGCACAAGTGAGCTGCCGATAATTACCCCGGCCCTGCAGTTACAAAGCCACGCCTCCCCATCTAGAACATTCTCAAGCCCCTCTAACGTGGATGCCACACCCCAGGGGAGTCCTGGTCAATACCTCCTACTGAGGGAATGAAGTGTCCCCACTTTTCCTGACGCCCCCCCCAAGGCAGGGTTGGGATGCACCCCTCAGGCTCCCACCAAGGGAAACGGGCTCCGAACTGTGTGAAGGAAGATACAGGGTACTACAGGTTTGCGGTTTTGGGGGCTCAGTTGGGAAAGGAAATCCCTGTGGCCTGGATGCTCTGGGGATGTGCAGTCACAGGAGGCAAATTTACCTTGGACAAAGGACAGACTTTTCCAATGCGGCCCAAACACCCGTCAGGTGGCCTCTGTGGGTAGTGAGGTCCCCATCTGTGGAGGCATTTAAGAAAGGGCTGGCAAGCGCTTGCAGAATGTGGTCCTCTGCGGTCCCCTCCAATCTTCTTTTTTTTTTTTTTTAAGATTTTATTTATTTATTTGACAGACAGCCAGCGAGAGAGGGAACACAAGCAGGGGGAGCGGGAGAGGAAGAAACAGGCTCACAGTGGAGAAGCCTGATGTGGGGCTCGATCCCAGAACGCAGGGATCACGCCCTGAGCCGAAGGCAGCCGCTTAACCGCTGTGCCACCCAGGCGCCCCTGGTTCCCTCCAATCTTAAGAGCCTCTGTTTGTATAAATCTGAGCGAAAGTTGACTGGGGACCGTCTCCGGGCCCCGGGCTTCTTAGTGGTCGAGATTCATGTGCGCGGAGAATGAGGTTCTTGGCCTCAGAGGCCATGCCAGATGCCTCCCGACCTGGGACGCCCGGTGTTTTGGGGTTATTCCAACGGTGGGAGGGAGCCAGTGGTGTTTAGTGCTGAGGGAAAGGAGTGCCCAACATTTGGCTGTGGGGAGAGTGTCCTGCACGTCACGGAACTGTCCCACCCCAAATGGCAGAGGCTCTTGCATCGGAAAACGCCGAGTTTCTGAGCGAGCTTGGGCCTGCATCCCCTGGGTCACAGCACGGCCCTGGGAAGGCAGGGACGCCTGGGGGCTGGCGGGGGGGCTTTTAAATGTGTGTTTCTGCTGTGTTTCCCGAATGCCGAATAAAGGACAGGACCGTGTTCCGGGCCCAGACGTGTCACCTGCAGCCCGAGGCATCAGAGGTTGGCTGATGGGCCTCTCCAGGCTGCCCTCCTAGCGACCCCACCCCTGGTCTGCTCCTGGCCTGCCGCAAACTCTGGGTCTGGGTGGCCGGCTGTTCTTCCCCAGGGCTAACGCGTGGACCCCAAGCTGCAAACTCCCGCCTCCGTGCACGCAGTCCCTGCCCGGAGGCTGGAGCCGGCTGCAAGCTGAAGGGTGGGAACTGATGCGGGCCACCCCCTGCAAGTCACTGAGCGCCCAGGAGGCGACAGAGGGACAGGAAGCGGCAGACCCCAGCTCCCCCGCCCGCCCCCCGAGGAGCCTGCAGCCGCACGAGAAATTACAACGGGGTCCACCTGGCCCAGCGTGGCCGGCCCGCCGCCCCTCCGGACCACCAGCAGCCACAGACAACGGGCAAGCGGGACCCAGGATCTCAGCTGGGCCGCGGCAGCCCCTCCGGGATAGAGAGACCCCCGAGCGGCTGTCCCCAGGTGCGAGAAGTCCCAGTGCACAGCTCCATGCAGACGGGGCTGCCGTACCCAGGCTGGCTGCTGCCCGCCCCTCGAAAGCCACTTTGCGAAAGGCGTGTGTCTCTGGGGCAGTCGTGGCCAAAGCGCAATGGACCCCGGACCCTGGACCTCGTTGGAAGGGGACACCGGGTTTTCCTCCCCGGACACGTGGGATGCGTCCTGAGTCGTAGCTCACACGCCCAGCCTAACGACAGCGAGTTCTGTGGTTTTTAAAAACAACTCATTATGATTACTGTCGTGATGTTCAGACATCATTTCCATGAGCTTTGGGGGATTTTTATGTGGAAATAAAGAACGGTAACTGAGAACGGAGGGTTGTCACTTTTGTCCACTTCCCGGAGGTGTGGTTCTGGCCTTGGGCCAGGAGCAGACGAACCGGCCTGAACTCGCGCCCTGCGACCTCGAGCGACCTTGAGTGGCCTCAGGCCGGTGGCCTCAGGTGTCCTTGGGCAGCCTCAGGCGACCTTGGGTGACCCTCAGTTGACCTCCCAATCCTCTCTGCAATCAAACCCAGTCAGCAGGTGATCCTAGTAGTAATTTAATAACCATATATACGTGTTCTTACTAGTACTGAAGAGAAGGCTCTGTGTCTACACTCGCACCAACACGTCCCAGACCGGGCGCCACGGTGCCCACGAGCGACTCCGGCTCCCGGCGGCCACTGGCGGGGTGTCCTGCGACCTAACTCAACCCGGACACCGCGCAGAGTCACGCGGACCCCACAGGTTAAGGGCTCAGCCCCACGAGCACGCGTGCCCCCAGCTTGGGCACCGGTCTCCAGGTGTGGGTCCCCAGGTCACCCACACTCCTGCCCCAAGTGGCCAAAAGTCAGGCGTTTCCTCAGCCTTCCCCCAGCAGCTCACAGAACTCAAGAAAAAGGTCTCCTTGCTTTTTGCCTGACCATGACAAAGGATCGGACTCAGGAACAGCCAGCGGAAGAGCCGGGGCGGGGGGGGGGGGGGGGGAACAGGGCGCGAGCAAGGGGCGCGTCCCCGAGCCGTCCCAGTCGCCCACCCGAAGGCGTCATGACGCAGGCATGATTGGTTAACCTCTGGCCGTTGGTGATGAACCCCACTTCCAGCCTGGCCCCTTCTCAGGGGTCTGCTGGCTGCTTTCCAGAAGTCCCCCCACTCGCATCAACGCAGGTGTGGCTACTGGGTGAGTCACAAGCAGTAAAAGATGCCGCCTCCATCTTGATCGCTCCAGACCAGTTTCGGGAACCGAGGACAAAAGGGACTCCCTCTTCTCACCTCGGAAGTCCCAAGGGGTTGGGAGCCGTGTGTCAGGAACTGGGACCGAGATCAAGTATTTCCTTCTTGTGACGCATCACAATACCACCTAGTAACAGTCGGAGCCCTCGCCCCACCCAGCCCAGGGCCTGCGTTCCCAGGACAGGTGGCACGGCCCGCCCAGGGCCCCACAGAGGGCAGCGTAGAGCTCCCCGTGCTGGGTGCAGGAGGGGCGTGTGCCCAGGAGAGAGGTGCCAGTGGAGGCACCTGGCCCCGAGGGGCTGGCTTCACGGTCCTGGAGCAGGTGCCCTCAGGGTGGGGCCGGCTGCATGGGGCACAGCTGAGGCTGGGATCACAGGTGCCACTCCCGGTCTGGGGGTGATGGAGCCACCCATTCTCCCCACCCCACCAAGTCTCTGATTACCCTGCGGGATTTCTGGAAACCTGACCCTTTTGCTCATAAATTAATGCATCCATTCATCTGCTATCTCTGGGGGTCCTGCGAGGCCCCTGCTCCCTCGTGCTGCCCCCCGCCTAGGGGACGGGGGATCTTGACCCAGGAACCAGGGCCTCCCTGGGGACCAGGACGAGGGGCCAGGCCCTGTCCCAGAAAGAAGGGTCCTCTCTGATCAGAGACCTGATGGGGAAGCAGCAGTCCGCCCGTCCAGCAGGTGGGTGGAGGGTGTCCCCGGCAGAGAGCCCGCCCCAGTAAAGGCCTGGGGGCCGGATCAACAGCACTGGTGTTAGTGGGACCCTGAGCTCAGTGCGGACCTGGACTCTCTCTTTTCTAAATTTACCATTAGTGGCATTAGAACATTCACAACGTTGTGCACCCATCCCTATTATCTAGTTCCAGAACATTCCACTCCACCAAAGGGAAACCCTGTCCCCAGGAGCAGTCACTCTCCAGGCCCTGGCGCCCACTAACCTACTTTCTGTGTCTGTGGATTTGCCTGTTCCAGACGTTTCACATAAGGGGAATCGAACACAGTCATGGGATGGTCACCCTTCATGACCTGTGGGCTGTTTGGGGACAGGCAGGTCACACTGTGTGCCAGGCGAGCCGACACCAGGAGGCCTCCCGGAGGCGCCCTGCCAGGGGCCCTATCTGGGCACGTCACTGTCACCCGTGGTCTGGGCTTCGTGCCCCACAAGGAGGCTCCCAGGAAGTTCTTACCACTGGAATTGGGTCAGAGGTCGCACCCCGGAGCCAACGTCCCCACCTGCCCAGCTGCCAGGCGCCCAAGGAAGCTCATGGGTCACAGGGGCAGCCAAGCTGGCAGTCAAGAAAACGGAGGCCCAGAAGGGGCTGGAGGTGGAAGGAGGAGACAGGTGGGGTCCCTTGCTCAATTCTGTGGCTGGCGGCTGCCTTCCAAGTACGGTCACGGTGCCAGCAACCTCTCCTAACCTCTGCACCGGGTCAGTCCCCGCTGGAGCCATGCGGGGACTCCTCAACGACTAGTTGACTAGATGACACACTTTCTGTGTCCCTCGGCTGTCCTGGCCACTGTGGCCCTGCCGGTGGAATCAAGGGATGGAGGTCGCAGAAGTCATGGGGGACACACAGGCCACTGCAGTGGGGGAGCCCCTGGCATCTTGTCGGGGGACACGCACAGCTTTACAGCCAAAGGGAGGCGGCTTGGTGGACGGAGAGTCACTGAGAGGAGACACAGGGCGGGGGTCCTGGAGAAACTGACTTGGCAGGATTCTTGCTGAAATCAGGCTCCTGGGGTGGAGCTTGAGGATGAGACCCATTGGAAAGGCGCGAGGAGGAGACGGCCTCTGTCCAGGGCAGCAGGGAGGTGACGGGAAAGGGAGAAGGACTTGTGACCGACCACGTATGTGTGGGGCCCACCAGACAATCCAGGAGACCCTCCCCAGCTCAGGTCCTTAACTTAAAATCCCGTCCGCAGCCTGCAGGAATTGGGGCGTGCACCTCTCTGGGAGCCCTCGTTCGGTCTCCACGGGCTACCTCTTGAGCTGGGAAGGGGCAGGATTCTGGGGCTGGGCAGCGGGAGCTGTGAAGGCCTCTGGAGATCAAGGTCAGGGGCTCCATCTTCATGTTCTAACCTCCCTCTCACTCATGGCCTGTTTCCCCCATTTGTTCCACTGAGTGGCTCGATTCAATGAGCTTCTATCATTCCTCTTTCACTAGTTCCTTCCCTACCATTTAGGGGGCCCTGGCCTTTTGTGGGCCCTGACTTGTTGGGTAGCAGGACACAGTGGACAATAAGATGCACCTGGCCCTCCCTGTGTAGAGGGAGAGAGTGGAGGAAGCAGAAAGACTTCCTGGAGGAGGGGACGTCCAAGCTGACACAATGGTTTAGGCTAAGTAGGCCACAGGGAGGAGGCTGGGATAAGACCAAAGGGGTTCTGGCAGCTCCTTTTACCTGTGGGTCCTGTCTGTGCTATAATAAGCACGTTTTTGCACCAGGGGGGGGAAAAAGACAAAGGGTCCAAGGAAGCAAAAACCGCATGTGCGAAGGCCCTGTGGTGGCAGCTCTGGCTGCAGAGGGACAGGTACATGACGGGTAGGGGCAGGGCGTCCTCCCTCTCTCTCTCCCCCCACTTCCCTTCATAAAACCTCCTGGAGGTGGGGACTCAAACCCAAAGAGAGCCTCCCTCCCAAGGGTTGGGGCCATCTGCCTCCCGTCATGAAGATGAGGACAGCGAGGCCCAGAGAGGCAAGGGTGGGGCCGAGCTCACCCAGCTGGCGGGTGGCGGGACTTTTAACCAGTGGTTTGCTAAACGTGTCGGGGACTCCCTGGGGGCGGGAGGTGGGAGTGGCCCCTGAGACTCTGTCACGGAGTGCTCAAGGTCAAAATCACGCACGGGCCAAAGATCCATTCAGAGTGCAAAGACAGACGGCTGGATTTTGCTGGAACTGAGGACTAAAGAGAACAAGTCAGCTTCCAGAACCTTCACCTGTCCGGTGTAGGTGCAGGACAGAGGAGACTGCCCCTAATGACCCGAAAGGCTGTGAGCATCCTCCTCTCCGCTCTCGCTGGGAGGCTGGGTCCTCCTCCTGCACGCGCAGCACGATGACCGCTGGCAGCCGGTGAGAGAAGCCGCCTCGGACCAAGCCAGACGTTGAAAGAGGTTTGCAAAAGTGCCGAACAGTGCCACTCTTTCACCTAAAAACCGGTTTTGGCTTAAACAGCATGAATCTGTCCTCCGCAGTGCTGGCGGTGAGGGGTCTGGCGGGTCTCAAGAGGCTGAGGTCCAGGCGTGGGCGGGGCTGGTTCCTGGGGGGCTGCACGGCTCGCCTGCCCCACTTCCAGAGGCGCCGCACCCTGGGCTCCTGCCCCTCTCCGTTGTCCAAGCCAGCAGTGGGCATCTTCCTGACCCTCCTGCTGTCCTCAAAGCTGAAAGACTCTCAGCTTTTTTCTGCAACTGAGGTGCAATCCGCATACTACACAGCTGACCGTGGTAAAGCGTGGAATTCGGTGGCGCTGAGCGCGTTCACAACGCTGTGTGGCCACCGCCTCTGTCCGGTTCCACAACTTTCTCATCAGCCCAAAAAGAAGCCTCGTCCCCATCAGCCGTCACCCCCAGCCCCTCCCCCAGCCCCCGGCCCCCACGAGCCCCCTTCCCATCCGTGGAGGAGCCTGTTCTGGACATGCCACACACGTGGACTCACACGCCGTGGGGCCTTCTGTGTCTCGTTCCCTCCCTGAGCGTCGTGGGCTCGGGTCCTTCCCCGTTATGGCAGGTGTCAGAATTCCCTCCTTTCTAAGGCTGAACGCGATATTCCAGGGTGTGGACGGACCACCTCTTTACCCATTCGTCTGTCGGTGGACACTTCGGTTGTGGCCAGCTTTCGGCTACCGTGAGCAGCACTGTTGTAAGCGTTTTACGTATCTTGATCCATTTCATCTTCAAAACCAACCCCTGTGGTCGATTCTGTGCTCCCATTTCACAGAGGGGGACACTGAGCCACGGAGACATGAAATGACAATGACTTGCACGCAGCTGCAGAGCGCCAAGTGAGAGCTGCGAGTCTGGGGCCGGCGGCATGGCTCTAGTCACAGCGGTGATGCCCATGCCCACCCCGCGCCCTCTCGGCAGCCGGTGCGGGGATGCACACCGGGAAAACCCAACACGCCCTGGGGACGCCTGGCTCAGGCAGCTTCCATCAGCTTCGATGCCTACGCTAACGCTGCCCTTCATGACTACGGAGCTCCCTCAGAGCTGACTACGGAGCTCCCTCGGAGCTCCCGCCGGATCCTCATGGTGCCGCGGTAGGGAAGGAGGAATCACCTCCGTTTCGCGGTCGGGCGCCTGTTGCAGGAGGGGTAACTTGCCCGAGGTTGCTCTGCAATTTGTGAGCTTTGCTTTGAGACACACACAAGCTTTAAACGCTCCCCTCCAACGAGCTTCGCACACCAGGGCTGGCCTGGTTCCTGCCTGTTAGAGGAATGCAATCCACGGCTCCCCAGTCCACCCCTCCAAGCCACCCCAAGAAGAGGCACAATGACGCCCCCACTCTGCACAAGGCCAAACCAGACGGCAGGGAGCCCGCACGCTTGCGCAGTGGCCCCCTCTCCTCAGAGCAGAAGGAAGACGGCGGCCCAGCACTAACATGTGTCCCAGTCACAGCCCCTTAAAGAGGGAACGGAGGCTTAGCAGACAGTGTGGCGTCACAGGACGGGCAGGTGAATTGTTCAGTAAACCCACGAGGGCTTGCAGCTCATTTTCCTCAGTGTATCAGTCAGCTACTGCTGGGTAACACAGGACTGCCAACAGTGGCTTGAAACCACACGCGTTCTGCCCGGTCTCCGAGGGTCAGGAGCCCAGGCACGGCTTACCTGGGTCCTCTGCTCAGCGAGTCTCAGGTGGCTGCGATCCAGGTGCCAGCCAGGGCTGTCTTACCGGACAGCGCCACTGGGGAAGGGTCTGCTTCTGGGACCTCTCGTGCGGTCAGCGGGCTTCACTCCTTGCTGGCTGTCCCTGGCCATCTGGGCCTCCGACGTGGCAGCGAGGAAGGGTCTGCTAGCCAGATGGAAGCCACAGCCTTACGTAGCCTAATGAGGGAAGTGACGTCCATCACCTGTTGTAGCTGCTGGTTTGATCCCCCGCTGGGCCAGCCCACTCTCAAGGGGTGACAGCAGGGGGCAAAGAGCCCGGGGGGCCATCTCGGAGTCTGTGGGCCAAAGTCAGAATAAGAACCGTATAAGCCCCACAGGCTCTGCAAGACGACAGCACCATCTGCTGATCACTGGCGTGGGCCACATGCCCTGGCTAGGTGCCGCGTGACCCCAAAACGGCTCCCCATGCCCTCAAACGGTGGAGTGAGGAACCCGGGGCTGGGCTGCGCGGAGCCACCCAAGATAACCCCGGTAGGAGGGGTGGGGCCAAGCTGTTTCCAAAGCAAGGACGCCCACCGTCACCCTGAGATGCTGTGCATCTAGGCCTGCGGCGTGCGGACCCTGGACACTGAAAGTGTGGGTGTAAGTGCAAAGTGAATTTCGGTTTCTACCCAATCCAGCAGCTGGATGGACGAGTACTCCCTCCTCTCCCGCATCAGGACAGATAGTGTCTCAACCTCTGGCCAATGCCTCCCGGGGGGTCTGGAGCCCTACTGATCTCACACGCACTACACACATCTGGGCGCCCCTCTCCCACAGCCGGCCCAGCGCTCTTTGCAGCGTGATCTAGGGACACTTGCTGCTCAGTCATCGTCCTAAAGGACGTAACGGCCAGACACCATGTGCTGGCCAAACCAGGTCCTAGGCTGGACGAGCCAGATGCAAAGGACTGTTAGGGACAAACAGAGAAGGCCTGAGGTCTGAGCAGTCAGAGAGCGGAAATTTACTGAAATGCTAAAACCTGCCATTGTGATCCAGAAGCAGATTAAAAGGGATAAATGTTACGGTAAGTCAGATCTCAAATTTTTTAAGTTAAAAAAAAAAAGGCAAATGAGCAGAAACGTGGCCCGGCGTGTATGGAACGAGGCAATAAAAAGATGGCCAGGGGCTCCGCTGATGCTCAGCGCTTGGGCTCCTGGGAAGGAAGTAAGAGGGCTCCTTCCTGGAACCACATTCCAGACCCAGAGGCTGCAGCAAGCGGCAGCGGGGGCGACACTCCCTTCCCTTCCGAGCAGACAGGGTGCCCTCTGTCCAGCAGAGGCAGGTGAGGCCCCTCTGATTCCAAGCCCCGGGCCCTTGGCAAAGCCCCCGACACAGGTCCTGCACACGGAGGCCGCCCCCCGCCAGCCAACCCCTCACAGCTCGACCCTGCTGGGGCCCAGAGAGGGCAGCGGAGCCCCTGTGTGGCCTGGCAGCCCCTGAGGCAGCACTAAGGGACAGGCAACCCCTCTGACGTCACCATGGGTGCCTGGAAGCTTCCGGTTCATTACAACGAAGTGAGACCAGCTGAACCCCAAGATCAGGGCAGCCTGCAAGGCGCCCCATGATGCTCTCTTCTTCCCAAAGAGCACAGGGGCAGCAGCGGAGGGGCACAGACGCGTGCGCCCGCGAGGCCGCAGCAGTGGGTGCCTGGGCCTGAGCGCACACACAGCCGTGTTGGGAAGTGGGGCTTTATTTCCTGTAGACTTGGAGCAGACACATGCAAACGGGTACAACAGAGCTCGCGGAGGGGTACACAGTGCTCCCACCCCAGCCCTGGGGCCAGGCCTAGGCACGCGGGAGGACGGCTCGGACAGACCCCACAGTCGGGTCCTGAGGTCCTGGCCAATCCCACTGCCTGGCTCCCCCATGCACTAGGCCCAGGAAGAGCTCTGTCCAGAGAACTGCTCCCGGGCGACAGAGGGGCTGCACAGACGTCACTCGTTTAACCCGACCTGCAGCAGACAAGCGCAGAGCACCGCCTGCCTGGGACCCACATTTTGGTGAAGCCCGGACCTTAGGGCCCTTCCTCTGGCGCTCCACCCTGCTCGAGGGCGGCACCTAGTGGCGGGCGATAGCTCTGCCTGCTGCAAACCCTTCTCCACCCCTCTGGTCCAGGGCAATCGGGACAGCTGGGGGCAGCAGGGAGCAGCAGGGGCTGGCCAGGCACTCAGGGGACACTAAGCCTTCGCAGAGCATTCAGGGGGCGATGACTCCACAGGGGCTACAGTGAGCCCTGACAGTCCGAAGGGCAGCACTGGAACGGGGAGTGAGGTTGGGGTATGCCCTTGGCCGCAGGTGCTTGAGAGAGGAGCGTGGGGGCCGTGACGGCTCCTCAGCCGGCACCTGGGGCGCCCTGGCCTTTTTTCCGTGCCCAGCCACACACCCTCAGTAGCCCCTCCAAACCGATGCCTCGAGGGCTGGGCCATGCCCTCCACGGGTCCTGGTGCCAGCTCAGGGCTGGGGGCGCAGTGAGGGTGGGGATGGCGAGAGTTGGGTCAGAAACCGCCTCCACCGTGGACTCCGGAGAGCTGCCTTCCGTCTCTACAAGGGCCGGGACCTTGGTGTCCAGCAGGGGCAGGCAAGGCCCCTCGGATTCCAAGCCCCGGGCCCTCGGCAAAGCCCCCGACACAGGCCCTGCACATGGAGGCCGCCCCCCGCCAGCCAACCACTCACAGAGCCCAGAGTTCCTCGGGGGACGCTGCCCCCGAAGCCCCGTTGTCTGAGCCACAGGACAGAGGAGCTAAGCCAGGGGAAGGCAGTTTCGAATTCCAAGCCCCCTGGAGCACATCGCAGCCCAGGCCCCCTCCCGCCTCGGCGCCCAGCTTGGGAACTCTCCAGAGCCGGACCGGGGTGACAGAGGCGCCTCGCCCCACGCTGCCGAGGCACCCCCCGCCACGCACGGCCCTAGCGGAGGCCGCAGCCCACGCCCTGCAGCTTCTCCTGCTCCATGGCGCGCACCAGATCCTGCACGAAGCGCATCTCGGAGGCCACCTGCTTCGCCAGGGCCTCGTAACGGTTCTCAAGGCGGCTGAAGCGGCGCTTGAGCCCGCTGGCCCCCAGCAGGGCGCCCTTGGCCTCCTCCTGCGCCTGCCGCTGCAGGGCCTCGGTCTTGTGCAGCTCCTGCCGCAGCCGCCGCAGGTCCTGGCCGATGCTCTCGTTCTCCTCCCTGTACCAGGCCTCCTTCTCCTCGTAGATGGCCGTCAGCGCCTCGATGTCCTCGTGGAAGAGGCGCCGGCTGTGCTCCAGCCCCCGCAGGCCCTCCTCCGCCGCCGCCACCTCCTCCAGCACCTTGGAGAAGCGCTCGAAGTTGACGTAGGTGTTGTTGGGGGGCATGCTCGAGTGGGACTTGATGGTGTACTCCTTGAGGCGCGCCGTCTTCAAGCGCCGCCGCTCGGGCTTCCGGCCACTGTCCTCACGCCGCACGTTCCGCCGCCGGATCGCCTGCAGAGAGAGAGGCCCGTCGCCCAGAGCAGGGGTGGGCGGTGGCCACCCAGGGCCACATCCGGCCCTCCACTGGCTTTCCTAGATAACGTCGTATCAGCACGCGCCCCTCCCACTCACGTGGGGTACGCGCGGCTCTGGCACTCTCCTGCTAGGACCGCAGAGCTCAGGAGTCACGCCAGAGACCGCAGAGAAGAAAACACGGACTCTCTGGCCCTTTACAGAAGCCGCTGCTCCTGGCCGAGAGGTCACCTGTTCTGGAAGTTTCCGTGGGATGAAGCCCTGCTGCGGGCAGAGGGGCTGAAGAGCCAGCTGGGTATCACAGGGAGATGGCTCCAACACCGGCTCAGGGCACACCCCGTGCCCTCTGCCACCCAGGCCCACCCCCCGGGGACCCTCCCTGGACAGAGGCCTTGTCGCACTTGCTGTCCTTGAGTGGGAGCAGCCCTGCCCACCTCACCTTGATCCAGGAATGCTCCAGGCTCTGGGCGATGGTCATTCTTCTCCTGGAAGAGCCCCCCCACCCTGGTTAGTCCCATGCGTGCCATGTGCCCCATCCTCCCACAAGGATGGCGGGGAGACGAGCAGAGAATAGGCAAGGAGTTTTCCGGGCTCTCCCCTGCACCTCCACTCTCAGCCCCCACCTCAGACAACTCCCACACGCAGACCCGCAGGGACTCCCCTCCAGCCTGGGGGCAGGTCCCTAACATGCCCCTGCGCTCCAGACCGTCTGCTGCGCTCGGCCGGCAAGGAGCCCACGAAGGGGCCAGCGGAGGCGCAGGCCCCGGGGTCTCCCGTGCTTTCCGAGGGACCTCGGAGGGACCTAATGCTAGGTCTCACCAACTCAGGTGCCCACAGGAGGGACCAGGCAGGTGGCAGGAATGGGCGGCTCGTGCCAGGGAAGGACTGTCACCAACGGGAGCCCCTCTCCGTGAATGAGGGCTCCATGATGCCAGAAGTTTTAGATTCTCCTGGGAAAAGTACCCCAGGAATCTGGAATTTCACATGACACCTATCTTAAATGTCCGCAGGGAAGGAACAACTCCTGAAGACACAGCGGGAGCCAAGCTAAGCATCCACTGCCGTCCCCAACTCCCAGTTACAAACAGGGGATGGCACGGAGCGATGTGCTCTCAGGGGACCGGGCGGCCTTCCCTGCCAGCCCCCCCGCCCGCCCACCCCAGCCCGGCGTGCCTACTTGGGGTCTTTGACGAGCAGCCGGCGGATGAAGTCCTTGGCCAGCTCGCTGGTATTGCTGAAGTATTCCTCGTCGAAGTCATAGTTCACAGCCGAGATGTTGGTCAGTGTCTCCTGCTTGGTCTCACCCAGGAACGGGGAGGCGCCGCTCAAGCTGGAAGGCGGACACAGGGCTCAGGGTCCCCGGCGCCCGCTCCATAAACAGGCCGCTTCCTGGGCTACCGGCTGGCACTGCCCTGCCGCCTCGGGGGCCGGATGCAGAGAAAAGCGGATGCTGGGCCCTGGGCTCCCCGCGCACCCGCATTTCCCCGGAACCTGCCCCCAACCAGCCCCCGGCCTTCCACCAGAAAGCACAAAAGGGTCATGGCCAGCCGCTGATGGGCACTCAACAGGGGGCAAACATCTCTAAGGAAGCTGAAAACATCTGCCCCAAACATATGGTGATTATAGAGGAAAAGCTGGCGACTTCCCAGGAGGGTGTCCTGGCCGACACCACGCCAGCCCCTGGGCAGGGTGCACATCACCACAGATGACACAAGGACATCAGTGCGTCCCAAGCAGCTGCTTGGGGCTCTGGGGATGTGGCACAGTGACGTACAAGGGGTACACTCCTGGTCCTCACCCCTGTCCTCGGGCACAGAGCTCCCATAAGCCTCGTACTCTCCTCAATGCTAAGAACTAAGAAGGTGGGAGCACCTGTTATGATACTCGGTCTCTAGCCCCGGTTTTTGAAATGCCTGCAGGGTGGTAAGAGCCCTCTGCCGCCCATCACGAGAACCTTTCAACCACACCAGCGCTTACATGAAGGAGGAAACTTGGAAGGGGCCTAGATGACCCCGGGCTGGGGCTGGTGGCCGGGGAAGCAGCCATGGGGTTAGGATGACCTGCTGGCCCCACCACGACCTCTGGGGCAAGAAGAGGAGCTGGAGACTGAGTTCGTCATTGACAATTTAATCACTCATGCCTACATGATGGAACCCCCATAAAATACCTCAGTGAAAGGGCTCAAAATTTCTAGGCTGAATGCCTCCACGTGTGGAGAAGAGGGCGCAACCCCAAGATGGGTTTTTAAATAGTTTGTGGTTTTGTTTTTAAAGACTGAGGTAAGGGGCGCCTGGGTGGCTCAGTCAGTTAAGGATCTGCCTTCAGCTCAGGTGTTAATCCCAGGGTTCTGGGATGGAGCCCCACGTCAGACTCCCTGCTCAGCTGGGGGGGGGGGGGCGGCGGTCTGCTTCTCCCTCTCCCTCTGCCCCTCCCCCAACTCATGCTAGCTCACTTGCTCTCTCAAATGAATAAAATCTTTAAAAACAAACAAACAAACAAACCCGGGGCGCCTGGGTGGCACAGCGGTTAAGCGTCTGCCTTCGGCTTAGGGCGTGATCCCGGCGTTATGGGATCGAGCCCCACATCAGGCTCCTCTGCTATGAGCCTGCTTCTTCCTCTCCCACTCCCCCCGCTTGTGTTCCCTCTCTCGCTGGCTGTCTCTATCTCTGTCAAATAAATAAATAAAATCTTAAAAAAAAACAAAAACAACCCATCTTAAGAAACCTTCAGGGTGGATCGCTATGCCACCTGACAAGGGAAGAAAAAGCAGTGGGGGCCTGCCTGACAGGGATGGAGGTGAGGAACAGTCCAACGGTGGCACCTGGGGGAACAGGTCAGGGAAACCCCTTCTGCCCAGAGCAGGGCCCTCCAGGAGCCTGAGACGGGAATCACCTTCCTCCCCCATTCGTTTGCTCACCCACCCACCCACCCACCATCCTCCCACCCATCCGTCCACCAAGTTCACTAAGCACTGTGGTGGGTCAGAGCCCGCAGTCCCTCCCCCTGCCCAGAAGCCTTCCTGACCCTGCTCCTGACCCAGCAGGGCCCCAGGGGACGCAGGAAGCACCAACCAGGCACTCACAGGATGTAGGTAATGACTCCGATGCTCCTGGAGCAAACACATGAGAAGAGAAGAACAGTCAGCTCAGCGGTGGGGGGTAGCACCCCAATTCCCAGAATCTCTAAATGGCCAGGGGTCCGGAGCCCAGGTGGGGAAGCCAGAAGCCCGTGGCCTGCTCTCCTTCCAGGGTCTGAACGGCCTCCACTAAGCCCTTCCTCCCTCGGCTCTGGGGGTCTCAGGACTGGACACTTGAGCTCATCTGGCCATACCCATCAAGGCTCAAACTGGGCGTGGGAGGGGCTGGGCAGATGTGGGACTCTACGATGCCTGCTGTGCTCCAAGGGGGGCTGACAAACGCTTTCCACAAAGGGTGAGACAGCGAATGTTCCAGGCTCTGTGGGTCACAGTCTCTGTCACTTGTCTGTTTTGTGTTTAACAACACCTTAACAAGAAAACCATTTCGAGCTCACGGACCTGCTCCAGCTGGCAGGCCAGCGTTTGCCGACCCCCGTTCTAAGGCAACGGTCTGTCCTGCCCACGCCCAACAGCACCGCAACCAGATGGATGGGACATTCCAGCCTGCGGCTGTGGCCTGGCAGCTCCCACGGACGGCTGGGGGAGTCCCCGAGGAGCAAAGGTGCTCCACGCCAGGCGTGTGTGTGCTGGGCTCGGCACCAGGCAGCCCTGGCCCCACCACTCCCCGCCACTCACCACATGTCTGCCTCCAGACCCAGGGGTTCATAGTTGACAATCTCTGGAGCTGCGGGGACAGGGAGACGGAAGGGGCAGGGTCAAACACTGGGTACATTTGAGGCAGCACAGGGGACACAGTCACAGGGAGTGGCACGGCCCACCTGGGGGGAGGGGGTGCAGGGCAGGGCTGGCTCGGGCAGGAAGGCCTGACCTCCACGTGCCTGACACCAGGACTCGGGAGAGGAAATCTGCGGGGTAGGGGGAGCGGAGGCCGATGCCCAGGGGCCAGGCTCAAGGTGTCCCCGCAGGCCAGGGATCCTCACCGGCCCCACAAACCCCGGCCCCGAGGCCCCATGCAAAGCCGTACCCACAAATTCGGGGGTGCCGAAGATGTTCTTGAACTCGTTCCCTGCTTCGATCTTGTGGGCGATGCCGAAGTCGATGAGCTTGATCCGTGGGTTGGGCACGTTTTTGTCCAGCAGCATGATGTTTTCTGGCTGGGGGTGGAGGAGGACCCTGTTGCTGCGCCGGCCCCGTGTCCCCAGGGACAGCCCCGGATCTCCCCTGGGAACCCCCCATGGGTCACCGGCCTGCACTCTGTGCCTTAAGAGCTGGACCCCCTCCCCGGACCCCCCACCGCACCGGGGCCCACCTTGAGGTCGAAGTGGGCGATGCGCTTGGAGTGCAGGTAGTGGACGCCGTCCAGGATCTGCTTAAGGAACTGAGTGGCCTCGTCCTCCGTCAGCGACTCCTTCTCCGCCAGGAAGTCAAAGAGCTCCCCGCCCGAGACCAGCTCCAGGATAAGTACCACGTCAGTCTTGTTCTCGAAGATGTCATGCAGCGTGATGATGTTGGGGTGCCGGATCTCCCGCAGGATGTTCACCTCCCGCTCGATTTCCTCCCGGCTGACGCCCCGCCGGCTGGACGACAGGCGACGCTTCTTGATGAACTTGGCCGCGTACTCCTTCCCCGTGCCCTTCTGCCGGCATTTCCGCACAATGGCAAACTGGCCACTGCGGGGGCAAAGGAGTGAGCGGGGCCTGGCGAGGGACTGGGGCAGGGAGGGCGGAAAGGACAGCACCTCCCAGGCCCCGCCGCCCCGGGAATCCAGGTGCCAGGTGAGCTGCCAGGTGGGTCCAGAGCGGCCACGGCAGGTCTGCCCGGCGAGAGCAGGGACGCCGCTCCGTGTTTACAAAAGGAACTGAGTCCATCCCAGGGCCGGTGGGATCCCAAGCAGCCAGGAGAAATTGGCCGACAGGAGGGGCTTCCTCGGGCACAGCCGGCAGGAGGCCTGAGGGCTCGCCGCCCCGCTTGCCCCCCGTGTCAGAGGAGGGGGCTGAGCGGCCAAGAGGGGTTTTTACTTTCATGTGATATAATTTTACACTGATTTGACTTTCCATAGTCTATTTCATCAATTTTAAAAACCTAAGAAAAAATTTATAAAGCCACTGGCTTCAAAGGGGCTTCTTATTCAGCTGGCCTAGTAAGAGAAACGCACATTTTTGAACTGACAGGACTGGGGGCGGGGGGGGGGGGCAGGTCCTGCGCCCGTGGAAACGGGAGCTTAGATACTGTTTCCATGCGCCTCTGCAGTTCCTTCCAGTGTCTGCCCAAGAGAAATGACAACAGAAATCCAGAGAAGCTTCTATACAAATCCTCAGTCAGCACAACTCACAGCAGCCTCAAGGGGGAAACAACCAGATGGCCATCGACATGAATACAATGCGTCCCACACGCGCGCGAGTGTCCCTCTGCCGCGGACAGGAGCTGGGCGCCCACACGCGCTGCCCCAGGGATGGACCCCGAGCCCACGACGCTCAGGGAGGGAACCAGACACAGAAGGCCCCCCGGTGTGTGAGTCCACGTGTGTGACACGTCCGGAACAGCCTCATCCACGGACAGGAAGGGGGCTCGTGGGGGCCGGGGGCCGGAGGAGGGGAGGGGATGGCTGACGGGGATGGGGTTGCTTCTGGGTGATGGGATCTTCTGGAATTATTTAGGGTGACAGTTGCAAAACCCTGTAAATACACTGAAGATCACTAACCTGCATACTGCAAATGGGTGAACTGTACAGTATGTGGCTTGTATCTCAAGACAGCGGTTATTAAAAAAGAGAGAGAGAGAGAAATCCTATTTACTGCACTCCAGGGAACTGTCCAATGTCCAAATTATCTTGCTATCCAGGAACTTAGTTATATTCATTTACTTTAACTCAAGAGCTGGCTGAAAAAGGCCAGACAGTAAATATTTTTAGCCTTATGGGCCATGTGGTTTCTGTCACAATTCTTGTGTGTTTTTACAACCTTTTAAAAAAATAAAAAACCATTCCAGTTTCAGAGGCAGGCAGGACCACACGAGGCTGGGGCGGGATTTGCCCATAGGCCGTAGTTTGCTGACTCCCCATAAGCGGGGACCAAGGGCAAGACAAAGCACACGCTCCTGACAGAAAACTTCACGGTACTAGCAGGTGTCAACAGAAAAGAGACAACGTGACATCTCAGGGAAATGAGGGGGAGGGCGCAGAGGAAGGAAGGGCGAGACGGGGGCAGGCAGCTGGGCTCGCAGAAGCTGGCAATGGCAGAGGGAGGACAGGCAGGCAGAACGAGCCTCAGAAGAGACACACAGACGGGTGAGGGACCCAACTGGGTTCGTGCGATAAGTGGACCGACCATGGTGCCAGCACAGGTGTGCTCGACTCACGCTCAGTCAGAAGACCGAAGACGTTCCAGGTGGGCAGGTGGGAGGCGCAGAATTATTACTAACACGGTGGGCTGAATGATGGCCCCTCCAAAGACACCCACGTGTGAATACCCAGAACTTGTCAACGGATCACTGCTCCTAGTAAAAGGGACCTTGCAGGTGGGATTAAGTCACGGCCCCTGAGGTGGGGGTGACCCTGGGTTCCCGGGGAGCCAGAGGGTGGGAGTCCCAGAGATGGGCAGACCCCATGCTGCTGGCGGTGAGGACGGAGGGGGCGCCGAGGCCCAGGAAAAGGCAGGAGCCGGGTCTTCCTGGAGTCCTGGGGGGAATCACCCCTACAGGCCTGTTTTAGCCTCCCGACTCCCAGACCTTTCACATAATAATCGCACGTCCTTCTAGGCCACTGAATTGTGATGGTCGGTGGCAGCAGTGACAAGAGACTCAAACACTAATCCAAGAGCCAAGTGCACAGGTCAGCGGAGAAACGCAGTGTTCCTGGTCAGGCGCCGCCCCTACCTCTGGAACCTGCTACAACAGTCCCCTGGGTACATTATGCTCCTGCCCCCTCCACATCTCCACTAACTCTCCCCCCACCCAAAATGCCTTCCCTTCTCTTTGCCTGCACCAGCCAAGCTCAAGTCCCACGACAAACCCCCGGTGGGAATGACATCGAATTCTGAATGTTCGCTATGCTAAGTGCTGGGCATGGGGCCTCATTTTCAAATACAAGGACTGGTTTCCCGTGCTTTGCTCTAAGCTGAACAAATGAAGAGGAGTAAGGCAGAGCTCACGGGAACGGGCAAAACGATGCTACTGCAGGCTGAACTGGGTACCCCAAAAAGCCTGGTTGAAGTCCTAACCCCCAGCACCTCAGAGCAGGATATCTGGAGACAGGACCTCTAGGAGGTTGATTCAGATAAAATGAGCTGAGAGAAGTGGGCTGAATCCAATCTGACCGCTGTCCTTATAAGAGGAGAGGAGGACATATGCACACAGACAGACAGACAGCCCTGTGAGGCCCGGGGAGGACAGCTGTGTGCAAGCCCAGGACAGGTATCACAGCAGGAACCAGCACTGCGGACACCTTCATCTTGGACCTCCCGCCTGCAGGCCCGGGAGAGCACGAATCTGCTTTTCGCGGCCCCCCGCCCACAGTGGCGGCCCAAGCCCACATAGCTGCACACGCCACTCTAAGAAGTGGAAGCCAGAGCAGAAGGCCACGCGTGTCAACCCACAGACTGACTTGTTCCCCAAGACTACTAGTGTGAAGGTGAACTATGAAGAAAGAACCCCCCAACCCTTCCTAAGCACACACACAAAGAAACCTGCTTCCACTTCATGTAGCCCCATCACCCTGGGACAAGAAAACGTGGCCCTGCTTTATTTGTGGTCCTCCTCACTACGATGATGCCCAGCAGCTGATTCCCCACAGACAGTCAGCAATTAGCCTCGGGGAAGACCCTGCTCTGAAACTGAGAGCTTGCTGCGACAGCCACCTGCCGAGGTGCGGAGCGAGCACGGGAGAGGACGCTGTCCGGGGCACAAGGATGCGTACTCATCCCAACGTGCAGGGCTCCGCCTCACTGGGACATCTGATGGGCCTCTTCCAGGGGGGCAGGCGGAAGCCTCAGGCCCACCTCTGGTTCCAGCATGCCTGGGCTTTGCAGCCGGCAGGGCTTGGCCTCAAGGCTTGAATCCCACGTGCCCACTTCCGGTCCGTGTGGCCTGGGGCAAGCTGCTTCCCTCCTCTAGGCCTCCACTTCTTTATAAAACAGGGAAGGCAAGCGCACCTGCCTTGTAGGTCCTTCCGTAGATGAACGAAACTAACAGAAAGACCAGACCGTGGTCTGCCTGGCTGGAATGGTCCGTCCAAACAACATCTGTAATTCATACAAAATGCAGCACGGTGTGCACGCTGTCCTGTGCCTGTAACCCTTCACCTCATGGATGTCCGAGCACGTTCAGGCTCATTGGATGGAGCCGTGCTGTCCAAGATGACAGCCACTCGGTGGCCCACACGCCAGTGCAAACCAAGCTGTGCTGGGAGCGTGTATCACACACCAGATTTCAAAGGCTTCGCATCAAAAAAAGACGGTAAAACTTTTCACCTGTAATTTTTGTTGTGACTACAAGCAAAATGATAATAGTTCAATCTACTGGGTTGAATAAAAGATATTATTAAAACTGACCCAGCGACTACAAAATTTCCACCTGCTCCCGAGGTGGCAAACATCACACAGGCTGCCTGGCTCCTTGTGACGGCTGCGTAAGACTCCACAGAGGCAGTAGTGCCAGGCGGACCACTGAAGAAGCTTCCTGTCCTTTGTTCAGGTAAAATCTTCACGACTCCCCCTGTTCTTAGGTCACCGGGTCCACATACGTAAATATTCCCGTGGAATTAATTCCTAACAGTGGAATCCATGGATGAAGGGGAATATACACGGGACATTCCGCTGACTTTGGCCAAGCCCACCCTCAGCAGAGGCCCTAACACATTTCCAACAATAAAGGACGAGAAGAATGGGGGAGGGGGTGGGGAGCCTACATTCTCTACCATTCTGTTAAGGAAATTCCTAAAGGAGGGACTTCAGAATCCCAAATGAGCCTGAAACACTTTCTCAGCCAAGGCGTGAGGCACGACTCAGTTATTTACATTCCCTTTTGGTGACATCATGGGGCTGGTCAGCAGCGAACTCACCAAATAAGGTCTGAGGCTGGGGGAGGGGGGAGGATGGTGCCTGGCTAGTCTGAGGCAGGGTGTTCTCAGGGGACACGCCAAGGTCCCACCAGACAGGAAATCAGCTGCCTGGCTGGAATGGGAAACCTCTGCTCTTTCCCACAAGAATGCTAAACAATTGGCAGGGATGTGGGCCCAGACAGGAGGCCTCTCCTGCAAATGTGCACAAAAATCAATCATCTCCCTCAAGAGAGGATTAAATAGAGGGACAGACCTTTACCAGCAAACACTGCCACCACTTACTGCTCTCACACCACGCGGCAGGCACTCTGGTAGGTGCTCCGTGTGCTCAATTCTATTTTTCCCCAAGGAAACACAGAGAAGGTCAGAGCAACCATGTGCGGACACGGCCACCTGACTAAATTCCTTCGGCCAGCACATGCCACTGACTCATTTCTTCTCCAAGAGGAGGATGAAGGACAGGAGGGGGGATACTATGCAGAAACCCCACAGTGTCCCTCTCCCATGCCCAGAGCCCCGGCAGCCAGCCCTGCTCACCTGCCCAGCTCCTCCCCCATCTCGTAGTAGTCTTCCACATCTTCCTGCCTGAACGTTGACATGGTGGGTGGTCTGCTTTCTGGTGCCTTCCCCTCGATCAAGGCTGGAGACAGGACCGCAGGGAGTCCCCTAGCTGTGACCCTGGAGGAGAAAGGGAAATAGGGAAGAAGTGAGACGCCAGCTATTACTCTTAGTTACATGGAACAACCTCCCCATCCCCCCCACCCGGCTCCATCCCCAAACTAAGTTCCACACTCCTCATAAAGGGCACATGCATGTGGCGGCCAGGTACTTTCCCGTTATCTCACTTGGACACACCACCCAAAAGGTCTCTGGCAGCCCCACTGTGCCGGCTTGGCCCCGAAACTGCCCCCAGGCCTACACCTCTGGCTCCCACACACTGCCCCAGGCCTCTGCCTCTCCCACCTAGGCTTCTCGCAACCTGCTCATCCAAAGCCGCCCCCCCACATTCCTGCAAGTTCCCCCCACACTCTGCACACCCCCAAACCCCAGGGCTCCCTCACACCTGTCCAACTTGCTAAGTCGTTCCAGTGCCAACACCCCCCACCTCCTGGCCCATCCACAACCTTAACTCCTCCTGTCCTCACCCATTCCACCCACAAACCCCTGACCTCCACAGATCTCTTAAGGCCTTCCTCAGTGGTGCGCTGAATTCCTCGGGAACTGAACAATGGCTTCCAAGTTCCGGCCAGCCCCCTACCCACTGTCGCCTCCCCCTGACCTCCGCTGTCCCGACAGGACTAACCGCTTGCCCGCTCCTCGTTGGCACCCCGGCAGAGGACCGCACCCCGACTCCCCCATCCGCAAAGGGCCACATCTCAGAGTCTCCTCCATTGTCTTCTCCCCCAACCCTCGGACAAGCTCCAGGGTACACCCCGATGGCCCCCTCCAAGGTCCCTCCAAGCCCTAACGTCCCGGCTCGAGCGTCCCCAAGGCCGCCACGCCCCTCGCAAGCCCCGACCCAGCCCCTTCTACAGCCGGCTCATCCCAGGGGTCTCCGAACGTCCCCCCGCGTCCCCGAAACGCCGCCTCGGCCTCCCCCGCCCGCCGCCGGCCACGAGTCACGCCCGCTCCGCACCGTCCGCGGCCCCGCGCCCCGGCCGGCCCTCTGCCGCGCTGGCCACCACCGCCCTCTCCAGCCTCGCCGCCTCGGCCGCCGGGACGCGCCGACCTGCGTCGACGTCACCACGTCAGCCAGTGCCCGCCCCCGGGAGGCGGGTCCCGCCGCCCATTGGTCTGCGCGCCCGCCGCTCGTGACGCCCCGCCCCCCAGTCTCCCTCCAGGCCCAGCCCCCTGGCGTCCGGTCCTCCGAACACGGATGATGTGTCGCCACTGGCCTGCAGCCTCGCCTTCATGCAGAGGATTGGTTGGAACCGACGTCGGTCACACTCAGGAAGTCGGAAGGCCGACTTCCGGCTCCTGGGCCGCCCCGCCCGCTCTCCTCTGACCCGGGTCCTGAAGCTGAGGGGCGGGATGCCGAACTGCGGCATCCTTCTTCCTGCCTTCCTTGAGCACGAGCTATGCGAATGCGAGGCCGCTCTTGGGGTGGACTCCGGGACCGCTTTAGTCGCTGAGTTGCAGTTTCCCCCTCTGTAAAATGTTACCCACATTTCAAATGCATAAACAAAAATGCAAATGAGATCAGTCAGGTGTTGCCACTCAAGCTTGATTCTTATGACTCCTGTTGTCTCAAGATAAGTGATAAAACAGCTAGTTAGTATGTACCAATCAACCATCTGAGGAGGTAAAATATGTTAACATCTCTCCGGTTCTGCAGATGGGGAAGCTGAGACTCAGGTTAAGTAACCCACCCGAAATCACACAGCCAGTAATGGCATAGCTGAGATTCATCCCCAGAAAGCCCTGAACCCAAAGCCAGTGCTGGACCACTGCAGATGCCGTCTGACAAAAGACCCCAGGTCTTGACTTTCGCCACCTACCCTGACCTCATGCCATTCTCTCCTCCTCACTCACTCCACTCCAAGCTCATCTGTCTTCCTTCTGACTTCAAACATTGCACTCCCACCCAGGTATTTGCACAAGCTGTCCCTGCAGCCTGGAGATTGCCTTCCTCCATTCTTGCTTCGAGCACCTTCTCCCGCACCCGTTGCATTAGTGATTAACTACATCTTACATTGGATGTAATCATTACATCTTACGTTAGTATGGCACACTTGTCACAACTAACGAACCAACAGCAATACATTATCATAACCAAGTCCAGACTTTATTCAGATTTGTTCTCCCCGACGTCCTTTTCCTGTCTCACAATCCCGTCCAGAATCCCACCTATTTAGTCCTTAGAGTCCTCTTGGTTGTTTCTGACTTTCCTTTTTTGATGACTTACACAGTTCCAAGGAGGACTGGTCAGGTTATTTTGTAGAATGTCCCTCAATTGGATTTGTCTTGTTTTTTTCATAGACTGGAGTGATGGATTTTAGGGAGGAAGACCAAATGCCCTTCTCACGACACTGTATCACAGGTCCAGACTATGAACATGACATTGCTGTTCACACTGACCTTGGTCACCTGGTTCCAGATAGTGTCTGTCAGTTTTCTCCAGAATACTTTTTTCTCCTCCCCTTCCCATACTGCATTTTTTGGAAGAAAGTCACTTATGCATAGCCCCCACTTTACTGAGTTGGAACCTCATTTTTCTTGAAAAAACAAACAAACCCGACAAACTATAGTAAATTAGACTTGGGTATATGGCATTTTCCTAAAAAAGTAAAAATCAAATCTGTCACTTCAAGGGAAACAATGGACAAGACTTGTTGCCAATGGTAAATTTTAAGGTTTTAAGAAAAAAAAAATTCAAAACTTGCTTGACACTTTCCTGATAATTTGACACTTCCTCTTTTGAAACTGTTAACAAATGGGACTTTCCAATATTTTTTTAGTGAGATGTGTCAACATCCAGAAGAACAGACTTGGTATATACGAGTTATTTCCAAGGAACCAATGCATGTCACAAAAGCACGCACAGGAAAAGGACGCCTCCAAAGTGCAACAGGGGCCGATGGAGTTTAACAGTGACGAAAAGTTCATTAGTATGGTCTCAGACACCACATTGTAATTATTCTTTAAGAAATTACCACTTGTCGAGTTTCGGTGTTCCATCAAAGAATATCCACAATTACCCAAGAACAGTTCTTAAGGGGCTCCTCTTTTCCAAGCACAGGAATAAATAAAGCTGATTCTCTCCACAGAATCCAACCAAAACTATGTTATCACCATAGACTTAACACAGCAGGTATGAGAACCCAGCTGTCTCCAATTACGCCAGAGAGTTCGGGGATTTTCAAAAAGGTAGCCTACTATTCTAATTTTTGTTTCGGACGGTTCTTTTCTTCACAAAGATGTTAACACATAAGGGGCTTATTGTCTTTGAATAAAACAATTTTTTAAATCTCTCAATTTTAATTTCTAAACATGGCAAATATCAGTAGATAAAACCCATTTAAACAAAAAGGGTCTTGGGGTGCTTGATAATGATTAAGTATGTACAAGTGTCCTGAGACTAAAAAAGGTTGAGAACTACTGGCCTAGAGGGACACGGATAACACAAAACTCAATAAAAGGAAACAATGTGAGGGAAGCAATACACACAGACACATTACTTCTAACACATCGATGCTTGGGAATAATCACAAAGACCTGATGGTTACAAGTCAGGACAGCCCCTACCAGTGGAATCCTTTTGAATTTTTCAACTGAAAATGCACACGGACATTGAGGTGCTGTGTTAGCCAAATACCCCAAGTGACATACAAATTTAGAATTAAGTTCCATCTTCTCAATTTTGTCCTATCTTTTGACAAAACTACAGGATATTAAAAATGCACAAAAGTAAACAATGTGGCATCTGGGACTGGATCTTGAAACCGTGAGGACTCTAGGGGAAAACCAAGTGCACAGTCACTTAGCATACCTTTGTACATCTTTGCAACTTTTCTGCAAACGTATTCAAAAAAGTGTTTATAAAAGCGCAAAAGCACTTGAGTGTGCATGTCTAGCAAGGTCAGATTTTGAAGAAAGAACATTTTGCACCATGAATGACTTTCTGTGGGGAAGATGCTGGGGGTCAGGACACTTGCACAGGGCAAGTCTTAGGTGGGCAGAACTGTCCAGTACATTCCTGACATCCATCAACCCTGGCTCCTACCTTCTAAATGCTAACGGGGTTCCCTAGGCTGGTGAACACCCCAAGTCCCCCCCAACAAATTCCCAAAAGGGCTCCCACCACAGTGTATCATCACTTTAGAAGCAATGGATTCTGGTCATTATCAAGGAAGATGAAGAGGGACTAAGTGTTCAGATCTTAGTCCTACATAAGTTCCAGAATTAAACATTTAAGGTTAAAAAATCAGGTATGTGTGTCGTTTTAACTTTTCTGAATAACCAAGCTGGCTGGCTAAGGCAACTTGCCTGGCAGGTGGCTTTCTTCTGGGGTTTTCCCTCACTGGACAGTTAAGCCCACAGGAGCAGGGAGCATTTAGAGTTGTCCAGGCCAGAAAAATCACTATGGCAGCCCCAGCACCATCAGACTCCAAACGTGTATTTACGTGCAAGGTTAGTCAGTTCCTTGCCCGCAGAAAACCCCCCTCTGGAGCACCTAGCAGACATGTGGGCCAGCGGCCACCTCTCACAACACAGGGGCCAAGGGGCACCATCACACCGGCTAGCCCTGTGTGGCAGACGGGAGGACTGCCTGATGGGCCTCTGTACCCGGGTCTGGGTTCCCAAGGTAACTTCAAAGTCAAGCTGAACTTTTGCACTACAGTATCACTAACAGCGGGGACACTGGAATGGGGGGCCCACTACAGCCTGACAGGACCAAGGAAGTCACATGGACACACACAGTCACCACCATATCAAATTTATTATCCCAATGGTACTAATACAGCTGGAGGAGCTCACGGTGACACCGCACAATTTCCTGCCTTCTAGCTTCTGTCCAAAGAGAAAGATCTACCCGCTCGTTCCTTCCCCCTTTCCGGGGGAAAATCCACTACGGGCCGTTTACCCAAATAAACCTCTTAATGCGTTATTGTTATTACTTTTTTGGACATGAGTTTCTGAAATGAAAAAAAAAGTGTTGCATGTCCCATCCCGCCTCCCCCACCCCCACCGGCCAAATAAGTCCCTGCTGCCAGGGCGTTTCTGTTGCCTCTGTAATCTTGAAATAAATATCGAAAGAAACGGCATCAAGTGTTCACGTTGAGCGATGGCACTGAGTGGGCCCCAGAACCCAGAGGTGGCGCGTCCCCGTCTGGACAGTCTCGAGGTGTCGTGGAGAATGCGAGGGCTTGTTGCTGTGGTCGATCGTCAGCCGGGGGCAGGGGCTGTGCTGAGTCCCACCTGGGGTGGTGGGCTGCAGGGGGGGCTGCCTACAATTTGTCCAGGAAGTTGTCCAGGGCCGGGATGCCTTCCTTCAGGCCTTTGCGCTTGCGGGTTTCGGCCACCACCTGGCTGGGGCGGCTGGTATTGTCAAAGGGATCCCCGGGCAGGATCTGCCAGTGGTCAAAAACGCACTGGGGGAAGGCCTGGCCGCCAGTGTTGGACCGCAGGTCAGCGGTGAAGCCTGTGGGGAGGGACAGGGTTCACTAGCAGGCTCAGGAAACTTGGTTCCCACTACCTCCATGGCCAACCCCTCCCCCCCGGGAGGGGGGTGTCCAGACAACACAGGTACACACATGACAGAGCCCCATCAGCCCGTATTAGGTCACACGTTAAACCTTACCTGTATTTCACACACGCCTTGCTCAAAAATCATGAATTTGTAAGGGAGACAATGGTGGCCATTCCTGGGCCTCCCTCTGCTCACCCACAGCATGAACCTGAGCTACAGGCCAACTGCTCTGCTGGCCTTGATCCTAACATTTCACCAAGTTACCTATCAAAGAGTTTTCTTCCCCTGCAAATACACCATTTGAGGGATCTGCACGCTGAGTGGACCAATTCGTCCTCCACAACCGCACTGCTCCCACCATCCAAATGGGCGGAGGCCAGGCCAGCACTTTGCAGATTCCATCCATGGCTCTCATCAGCCCGCTCCAGGCCTTGCTAGAAGCAATACCCTAACGCGTGCTAGCTCGATCAGGTTTGCCTGTCTGACTACGGCTCTTTCCCAGAGCCAGACAGCCACAGAGCACTGCGTGTCTGAAGGATGCAGAGCTGGCACTTACCAAAGGACTCATTCACAGGCAGGTAGGCCTTCACGACAAACATGGGGGTGCCGGCCACCTGGGACTCCTCAAAGACATGACCCCGCTTCCTGTTCAGGACACCGTAGATTCCACCAACCACTTGTTCCGGACACTGTCAGACAAGAATGACTATTGTAAGCAGCTGCTGGGCAAAACAGGACCAGTAAAAATGAAGAGACCCAGGACTCCCTACCTGGATCTCCACAAGGTAGATAGGCTCCATAAGCCGGGGCTGGGCAGTCAGCACACTGGCGTAGAGGCAGCGCCGGGCAGTGGGGATGATCTGGCCACCCCCGCGGTGGATGGCGTCCGCATGCAGGGTCACATCATGGACATCGAAGCGCACACCACGCATATTCTCCTCGCACAGAGCCCCCTGCAGGAGGAGCCAAGACAAATCATCAAGGTCCTGCGGCTACTGCAGCCCCTCCTTCCAGAAGAGATCACACAGCTCTACACCAATGCCTCCAGGTCTCCACCCAGACACACCTGCTGCGTCCTGCCCAGCTCAACCAACCTCCCTAGGAACCCCTTCCCAGAAGGCAAGATACAGCCCCGCTTCACCACCAAGGAACCAAGAAGAGGTGACCCCAAGATCCCCCAACAGATGTGAGCCTCCCTGGCCCGTTTGAGAACCCACAGCTAACTAATCCATCATCTACTAGACACCCAAGTGGCTCCCTCACCTCTTTGGTGGCCCACTGGAAGCCGGCTACCACGCTGTCCTTGATCTCGTTGAGGTACTGCACACCCTTGGTGATGTCAGTGAGGACGTTGGGGCCGGTGCCGTCGGGCCCAAAGCACCAGATCTTACGGGCCTCAGCCACATCCCACTCATACTTCTCAGCCAGATAGCGGGCCCGCTGTTTGAGCTCCTGGCGGGCGGACACCTCGCCCTTGTCAATGTCCTCGGCCAGGCCGTCCGGGAAGGGCCGTGCCTTCATGTACAGCCGGTTGTGCTTGTTGGGGGACTTGGACAGGCAGAGCACATTCGACTCCTCACTGACAGTCTCGCGATAGGAGACTACGGGGTCAGATTTCTGCAAAGGAAGCATGAAGATCAGGCCAGGGAGCGACCTCCCAGGGAAACATTCACGGGGCCTTCGCAATCGGACTCATGGGCATAGCATCACACACAGATGCCAAGTCAGGCCCTTGAAAAGCAAGGTGCTGAACACCCAGACCTGAGGCTGGCTACAGAAACCTT
Source organism: Ursus arctos (assembly GCF_023065955.2). NCBI lineage: Eukaryota > Metazoa > Chordata > Mammalia > Carnivora > Ursidae > Ursus > Ursus arctos. The sequence goes on from NW_026622808.1 coordinate 14,794,816, forward strand.
CAGAACTGTTAAAACAGTTCTTATCATCTGGAAAGCAGTAGACCCTTCACACTGCAACAACAAAGGTTTTGAAAACCTATGTAAACGTTTCCTAATAACACATTATCTGACAAACATTCTCGAGGAAGGGCAGAGGACCCCCGACTATGCAGTCTCTACCTGCCCTGCTCTGTACAAGGCCTCACCTTGATGGGGATGCACGCATGGTCTTCCTCCAGGTCCTTCAGGCAGATCTCCAGGTGCAGCTCCCCAGCCCCTGCGATGATGTGCTCCCCAGACTCCTCAATGATGCACTGCAACAGGCCAGGAATCAGCCCCGGGCACTGACCTCAGGACACGCAGGGACCCCTGGGAATTCTATGGAATGGCTAGAAAGCAGGCTCCAGGCTTCCCTCCAGTTGGAGAAGGTGGACTCCCCAGAAATGGGTATTTCAGGTAACTCGGGGCTCATGAAAGGCAGCAAGAGTTCTCACGTGCCCCCCCTCCTTTTTTGCTGGTTTTCAGCATTACCCCCCAGAACAATCTGCTCTACGAGGCCAGCCTGTAAAACCCCAACGTATGAGAAAGAACTGGATGCGACTACCCCCCCCCCCATTACATAGCTGCTGCCAGGGAAAATGTGTGCTTAGCACACACCTGACTTTCCAAATACCTCAATATCCCCCACTCTAGAAGCTACCTGTAAGCGACAGACTAACCACTCCCGCAGGTAGTGTTCCCTTCCGCCAGGGGACCCACCCACCTGCACCATAGGGTCCGACTTGGCCAGCCGCTTTAGACCCTCCACTAGCTTGGGAAGGTCAGCCGGATTCTTGGCCTCCACAGCGACCCGAACAACAGGGCTGACACTGAACTTCATCACCCGCATGTTGTGGGCATGCTCAAAGGTGGTGATGGTGCCAGTCTTCACCAGGAACTGGTCCACGCCCACCAGACCCACAATGTTCCCACAAGGCACATCTTCAATGGGCTCCACATAACGGCCCATCATCAGGATTGTCCTGGCAGAGACAAAAGATCATCAATATGCCAGATCCCCAAATGGCCAAAAGGAGTCCTTCCTTCTGGAGCCTATGGCCATCCTGCTCGCCTGGAAAGGTGGTATGAGCCCAGTCCCAGAGCCTCAGGCCCTGGCTTCATGTTGTAACCCAGGTTCCTGTGACAAGACTCCCAGATCTCATGCCCCAAAGCACAAACCTACCTGCCATTCCCACCTCCCCTGTGGGGCTCCACACCCCACTCAGGGCTGACAAGAGTGTCAGAGGAACCTGAGAGCCGACAAAGTCCGGGCCCCAAGGAGCCTGAGATGGAGGTTCAGTCTTTCCCTCACCCTTACCACCACCACCAGACATCACCTCTGAAGTCTACATTGGCTCTCTACAGACGGAACAGAACTACTGCCGCCAGCACCTTGAGCTTAGGGACGTGTGTTTCCAAGTCCAAACCAGGGCTCTGACTGCTGCTTTCGGTGTACAATCATGCAGACGAGTCCCTCCCTCAACAGTTCCTTCGCCCTCTCTGGGCCACACTACACCCTGCCGCCCTCCCTGTGGGGGCGAGGTGGTGAATGGAGAGGATATGGACCAGCCTGGCACATACCCGGGAGCTGCTGAGCACCTTACCTCTGGATGGGCTTCAGGTACAGGTCCTCCTTCTTCCCAGGGGTATAGTTGGGCCCCATGATCCGGACCTTCAAGCCAGTGGACACCAGCCCCGAGAACACACGACCAAAGGCGTAGAACCGACCTTTATCAGAGGTCGGCACCATTTTGGAAATGTACATCATGAGGGGGCCTTTGGGATCACAGCTTTTAATGCCTGAGGAGAGAAATCCCCAAAGGGGAACATGTCATGCTCTCACAGCTCCCCCTTACAGAGCCATGACCCAGGACCTGGCAATAAGCAGCCTTCCGACCACCACTCACCACCAGCCGCAGAGCCCAGTGACCCTCACATACCCATGGCTGCCTCGTCGTCCGGGGGCCCCTCGTACAAAAGCTCACAGCGGTACTTCTGGGCCGTCACGGGAGAAGGCAGATGGATGGTGATCATCTGCAGCAGGGCGTCCCCGGCAGGCAGCCAGCGGCGCATCACAGCCTGCAGAAGACGACGGAAAGCTCAGGTCAAGGCCCACGGCACTCACCACCTCCCGCTCCAAGTGACAGGAACATGCACTTAAGAGTCCGAGCTGCTCCTCCCAGAGAGTGGCCAACACCACAGCTCTCCTGACCACCCTGCTGGCGATGGGGCTGTGAGTGGTGGAGCCTCCAGCAACAGAGCCACTGCAGCACCAGAGGGCAGGGCCGGCGGCAGCCCCAGCACAGGGCCCGCCACGCTCACCTTTAGAAGTGGTTTGCCTTCTTTGTCTTTATCTTCGCTGTCCAGCTTGATGTCCAGCTTTTCAATCAGCTTTGCCGTCTCCTCTTTCTTGAAATTCATGATCGCGTCAAACACCTAACATGTTACAAAAACAGCATGGTGGGTTTAGGAATGTCAACGGAAGCCCTCAGCTGCTTCCTGCCCAGCAATACTAAGCCATGGGCAAAGCAAAGTCCCTAACAGCACGGTGCAAAGGGCCTCGGCCGACTAAGTCTTGGCACAAGTAGAGAAATCTGTTGAACACCTAGACCACAAACGTGTTCTAATTCACAAACACTTAAAACTTGCTAAAAAGCCCCCACCTTTAGTCTCCACTCCCCACCACTAAACCCCCAGCCAGGGAAGCACACTCCCCTCCACCGCTCTTACCTCCCCCAGCAACCCACCTTTCAACCCAGCTCTGCCCAGCCATAGGAGGTTGGGTAACAGGTCCTCTGGGAGCCACCAGGCCCAAGGACAGCCAGCCCAGGGGATGCACTCAGCAGCTCACCTTGAAAATAGGGTCCAAAATGAGCTGGCAAAACGTCCGTGGTAGCTTCTTGCCATCAGGGCTGGTGGCAGACTTGCTGAATTTGCCGTTGGCTGGATCAAAATACCTGGCAGAGAAGTATTCACCAACTCAACTATGGTTAAGAGCATCAGGAGAGACCCAGGTGGGCCAAGAAAACCAAGCTGGGCAGAAGGAGCCTATAATCGTTTGGTGGTCCCCAGCCACGTCCCCACCATTGCCAGTGGATCCCCCCAGGTACAGGAGTACCGCAGAGCGCGCCTGCACCTCCCCCTGCGGTGCTCACCGGTCACCCCACAGCTTCTTCATCATGTCCTCCACTTTCTTGGCCCGCTCAGCAGGCCCCAGCTGGCCCTCGCCCTTAGCAGCAAATTTGGCCACATACATCTCTGCAAACTGCTTCAACGTAAAGGCCCAACCGTGGAGTCCAGACCCGAAGCCGACAGTCCCAAGTACAGGGTCGATCTGCAAAAGGCGAGAAAACGCTATGAGCAGAAACAGTTGCACAAAAAGCACAAAGTCCCTGGGTACTGTGGGCCTCAGACATCGGATTTCTTCAATAGCCATCAGGTCAAAGTGAAGAAACTTTAGTCATCATTTTTAAGGCCCCCAACTCTGCTCCATCCCCTCTGGAAGCGGGGTGTGTGCCTGCTAATGCTTAGAGCACTGTCAGCAGGCAAAACAACCCACTAGTCCGCAACTCCCCAAAACCACTAGGTGAAACCAGCTTCAAAAATGGCCCAGTTCCCTTGGCACCCTAATGTTCCTGACAAACCCACTTTCAGAACTACCAAGAGCCCCCAGACTCACAATATTCCCCAGGGCCAGCACCCTCCCACCAAGAAAAGTAACGGCCCTTCCAGTGCAAGAATTGAGGCTCCCCCTAAGAGACATCGGACAAAGTACTGGGAACACAGGGACAAACATCAAGCTGGCTGAGACCCTCAACATCAGCAGGCAAATGACTTACCATGATGTTGCCCATGGGTCCACTCTCGCCCTCCCCATAGGTGGAAATGATGACATTGACATTCTCCACGATGCGCTGGAAAGTCTGGTAGAGCTCTTCAGGCTCCAGCTGCAGCTCCAGCAGAGCCCGGTCCATCTTGTTCATCATCAGCACAGGCTTGATCCGCTCAGCAATGGCCTGCCGCAGCACGGTCTCTGTCTGCACGCACACACCTGGGGGTGGGTGTCTCCATCAGTGGGGTGGGGTTGGGGGAACAGCCCCAGGATCCCAACCACACGTGCGGGGTACCTATGCTTACCAGACACACAGTCCACCACCACCAAGGCACCGTCGGTGACACGGAGGGCGGCGGTCACCTCCGAGGAGAAGTCCACATGCCCGGGGGAATCGATGAGGTTGATTAGAAAGCCGGAGCCATCCTTGCTCTGCTTGATAAAGTTCAAGTCGTTCTCCGAGAGCTCATAGAAGAGGGAGATAGCCCTGAGGAGATTGGGGCAAGTTGGGTGGATGGAAACCACATCTTCACTACCCTCCCGTAACCCCTGGAGTAAAACCAGGTTCTGCTCAAGAGTCAGTATGGCCCTTTTCAACTTCTCAGTGAGGTGGTATTTCCTTTCCTTGTAATTATTCCTCCCTACAGCCAAATTTCAGACTTCCCACACATAAAGCCATCCCACCCAAGACGCTTTTGTCCCCAGCCAGGGATGTCCACCTCCCCACTAGTACCAGCTGCAAAAAGCAGCTCCTTGGAGCCCACCTGTTCCAGCCCCCCCCCCCCCCCCGTGCTGGTTACTACCAGGCTCAACACACCTGATTCCAAATACTGACCAGGTGACAAAACAAGACCTAAAAACCCCAGACTACCTTTCACTCTTTTGCCGACCTCTACCCACAACTGAAATAAGTTAACAGAACAAACGCCCAAAAAAACCTCATCAACTACCAACTAAAAATAACTGACAGCTACAGTCACTGCTTTAGGTGCTCACTCTACCGACGTTAAGGCCAAAAATACTGTCACGGGAGGGGGGGGGCGGGGGTCCACGTATAGGCCAGGATATCTGGCAGGATTCTGATGCCAGTGGCACTACCCCGAGACTTCTCTACACAGTGCCAAGAATCCTGTAGCCCCAAAATGAGGAAGCCACTGGGTTAACCCCCTCCCTCTCCAAGGCTCCCCAGGCCCCAAAACCAAGCATCACTGTGCCTCACCGGCTGGCTGCAGCTTCCCCTCACTAGACTGAGCCTCATTCTTCCTCCCAGTTCAAAAAATCCAGCCCTCAAGGTGCTCAAACCATCTCCCCAGCAGCCCCAGCAACAGTACTGCTGTCTGGCTTTCCCATGCATTAAAGACCTGGGTGAGCACCTCCCCTCCCACTCTCCCCAGGACACCACGGATTGCTCACGTTGATTTGATGGTGATGCAGCGCTCCTGTTCGTCCTTCCGGGTGTCAGTGAAGCGGGTCTCCCCAGCACGGGCGGAGGCGATGATGCCGGCCTTGCACACCAGTGAGTCCGTCAGCGTGGACTTGCCGTGGTCCACGTGGGCGATGACGGACATGTTTCGGATGTTGGCCTTCTTGTCCATGATGGCCCGGATCTGGTCTACTGTGAAGTTCACCTGGGCAGGGGGAGGGGAGGCTCAGGCCAGCCCGGGTGGCCTTGGGACTTGGCTCTGGGACTTCAATCGATGGACTGCCAAGGCCCCAGCCAGGAGAGCGCCGTCGCTGGGACAGCCTCAACCACGATCTTAACTCCTCCGTCTGTTGGCTGACACCCCCTTAAAAATACCACTCGCCCCATCTCCGGGAAGCCCACCTCTACTTGTCACTGAGACGCAGCGATGCAGATGGGGGCTGGGGACCAAGCCTCCAGAACTGACACGAGGTTTCCGACGGGATACACACACACACCCCGAGGCGGTGGCAGCCCGGTTAAGAGTGCGGGAGAGAGGAAGCTCCCCTAAAAAACCCCATCCCCGCCGCTGGATTCTGCCCCGCTTCTCCCCAGGGAAGGCCCTCTGTGCAACCCAAGGTCACCCCTCCACCTGGGGGTCAGACGGGGCCACCCGAGCGGCGGGGAGCCCGCGCTGCCCCCACGGACGCCAGCCTCCATTTGCTGGCTCCGCTGTCAGCTGTTCGCAGTCGAGACGCGCAGAGGGCAGACAAGCCGGCCAAGACGGGGGAGGCCTTGTTCCCTGCGTGCCCACCCCCGTCTTCCCACCTCCCTGCCACCCGCGGCAACCGACAGAAAACCAAGCCCAACTCGCGACCCGCGGGTTACATAAGGCGGCTCGCCCTCGCCCCACTCCCCGTATGGCGCCCGCCATTACGGCGTCTGCCACATCATCATAACCCCCCGCCCCACCCCGCCTCTGCCCCAGCTCCGGCCTGGGGTCCCGCGAGGCGCCGGCGCCCCCGGAAGCGGGGAAGGGGCTCGGCGGACGACGCGACGCGCAGACATGGCGGCGGCCGCTTCCTCAACCTCGGGCCCGCCGGCGCCGCCATGTCTCCTCCATGTCCGGGAGGCCCCAGTACTCCAGACCCGGGAGCGCTGGTCCCGCGGAGGCCCCGCCGCCCTCCCAGGCCATCAGCCGGACGGCGCTGCTCACCATGGTGGCGGATGGCGGTGGATTCTCCCAGGCAGATCCGAGCGAGATGAGTCGCGCCGAGGATGGCGGCGACGACGGCGGAAGAGAACGTTGACGTCAACACCCGACCTTTTATAGGCAGAAGCCGGTTGGGCGGGTCATCTGACCACACTGCGGGGGCGGGGCGAGAAGCGACGCCCCGCGCAGGCGCAGGGAAGCGCCCCTCCGGTTAACCCTTCAGGCGGTGGTGTGGCCGCGGGATTTCCCGCGGGCGGTGGTCGACCTAGAGCTGGGTGCAAGGCTCCGGAATGCAATACTCAGGTGCGGAAAGCGAAAAGCGCCGTTTTAGGTGAGAATGTTAACCATGGCAGCTATATCAGCTTGCACAATGCCAAGCACTTCTGTGACAAGCACTTTACAACGTGAAAAGGGTCTGTGGGTTGTACCACAGCCAATTTTCTGGTTCTGCTATTATGTAAGATGAAACCACTGGGGGAAGGTGGAGGGAGGGTCCTTGAGACCTCTCTGTACTATTTTTGCAACTACCTGCCTCATAATTATTTCAAAATAAAAACGTTTTTTGAAAGCAGGTATTAATCACTCATTTATCCCAGAAAGGTAGATTGGTCATCTACTCTATCAGGAATTGCTGTAAGCGTAGTCGGTATAAACAATAAACGAAACACCTTATTATCTCCCTCACTTTACCTGTTCTTACACTAGGTACTTGGATTCTTCTGTGCCTCAGTTTCTTCACCTGTAAAATGGGGTAATCAGCACTAACTCACTGGGGGAGAGTAAGATTAACTAAATATATTAAAAGGGATTAGCTCGCGCCTGACACAGAATTCAATACACCTCAGCTATTTTAATTAGCTATCTCTGCTATTAATACGTTTATTTCAGGGACAAGGTTTGTCATGTCTCAGGCACAGGGCTCAGCGCTTTCCAGGTGCAATCTCATTTTCTATTTCATTTCCTCTCTAGCCGGAGGTTCACAAGTCTATTTTGCATTTGTGTCCTAATCTGACCCTAACAAACCATTGTATCTCAGATCTTTGGCTCCAGGGAACAAATCGGCATTCCATTCAGGATCTTCATTCTTTATGAAGAGCCAAGCTCAGTGCTTGGTACATAGTAGACGCTTAGGAAGTCTTTCTTGTATCATCCATGAATGATATTCTTATTAGCACAAAAAAAAAACCCCTAAGGTAAATCTTCCCCTACAATCATGCTGCCAGAGGGAGAGGGACTGCATAGCTTCCCCCTCCCCTCCCAGAAGGGGAAATATGCATCTGCAAAAAACAATGCAAGTTGCAATGTGAACTCTAAGCCTGTGCACCCCTCCTTCCCACAAATGCTTCGCACATTTTGTTTTGCAAAGTGCTGTCCAGCCCTAATAGCATTTACACTGGGGGTTGATTCCGGGGCTTGAAACACCTACATCTCTGTTCTTGACACATTTGATGTTAATTTTTACAAGGCAAATATATGTGCCATTTGAAGGACACGTGTTTTTTGGGTTTTTTTTTTAAGATTTTATTTATTTATTTGACAGAGAGAGAGAGGGAGAGGGGGAAAGAGAGAACACGAGCAGGGGGAGCAGCCCAGGGAGAGGAAGAAGCAGTCTCCCTGCTTGCTGTAGGGCTCAATCCCAGGACCCTGGTATCATGACCTGAACTGAGAGCCACCCAGGTGCCCTGAAGGACACGTTTTCGGCAGTTGGGTATCCAGTTTCCCATTCTTAATAAATTTTAATCTCTAAATGTATTGAGCACCCACTGTGTACTGGGCTCCATATCAGACACTTCACAGAACTTCCTTGCAAATTGGGGCATTTCATTGATGAAAAGCGAAGGTTTTCATTAAAAGGGGGGGTCAATTTGCTCTCAAGTGAAGAGAATGCTTATTACGAAAATTCAATTTACTGTAAATTTAATCAGCAGGGTTGAATTTAAGGAGAATAGTGAGATTTAAGTCCTTCCATCCACTGTTAGCCTTCATGGGGAGATGTTCTGTCCCGAAGCTGCAGAGATGGGACCAGGTATTGGCAGGATACCTGTCCCCATCGCTATCCCCAGACCCACGTTTAGCAGAAGCCTGGGGAAGGAATTGAGCTTCAGCGGAGAGCAAAAGCAGCCACAGCCAGGTTCAGGGTCTGCAGTAATAAATACAGGCCGAGGTAAAGGGCGGGGAAGAACCACGAGAAAAAAAGTCACCTCCGCAGGGAGGCTCAGCTGCGCATGCGCCAGCCCAGAGGCTGGGTCGTCCAGGAGGCGACGGCAGCGGCCCCTGCTGACCAACATCCGCCATTGCACGCCCCTCGGAGCCGCCTTTTGGTGCACATTGAGAGCTTATTACGACGTCGGCGACCGCCCTTTCAATCAATTAATTCACTAGCTCCTCCTCACACCCTGGGCTTTGGCTAAGCTCCTTTGTGCTGGAGAAAACTGAGGCTCGGAGAAGTTAAGTGATTTGATCAAAGTCTCAGCTGATTAGAGCAGAACCAAGTGACTCAGAAAGGCATGATTTAGCAGGGCATACATATGATGGAAGGTTCTTCACCCTTAGGGGGGACAAACATTCCTGTACCTGCCACGATGTGGAGGGACCCTGAGGACACTGGGCTCAGTGAGAGGAACCAGACACAGAAGGACACATCCCGCAGGAGGTCCCGGATGAGTCCCATCCACAGAGACAGAGAGGAGATGGTGGGAGCCTGGGCTGGGGCAGGGGCTGGGGAGTCCGTCCGTGCTTCCTGGGGACAGAGTGTCTGTGGGGGGAGATGGAAAGTTCTGGAGACAGGTGGTGGCAGTGGTTGCACAAGAGTGTGACTACTTGGGACGCCTGGGTGGCTCAGTCGGTTAAGTGTCCGACTCTTGATTTCTGCTCCGGTAATGATCTCAGGGTTGTGAGAGTGAGCCCAGTGTGAGGCTCTGAGCTCCGTACAAAGTCTGCTTGAGATTCTCTCTCCCTCTCCCTCTGCCCCACCCCCTGCTCATGCTCCTGTTCTCTCTCAAATGAATAAATAAAATCTATAAAAAAGTAAATAAATTCTGGTCCTGCCCTCACTGGCTGTGTGACCTTGGGCATGTTACTTAACCTCTCTGAGCTCCAGATTTTGTATGTAAAATATTGAATAATTACAGAACCTATTTTATTATGGGGCTCTGGTGAGGCTTGAAGAAAATAATACCCAGTATACAATATTCCCTTAAGAGTTTACTCCTGTTTAAAAAAAAAAAAAGGATTTACTCTTGTTATGGGCTGAATTGTGTCACCACCACCACCACCAAAATAATATACTGAAGTCCTAACCCCTGGTACCTCAGATTTTGATTGTATTTGGAGATAGGGTTTTTATAGAGATAATGTTGTAATGAGGTCAGTACAGCAGGCCCTCCTCTGATGTGACATCAGTCCTATTGGCCTGATTCGAACACAGACGTGCACAGAGTGAAAACCTTGTTGAGGACACAGTGAGAAGACCGCCATTTGAAAGCCAACAAGAGAGGCCTCAGGAGAAACCGGCCCTGCTGATACCTGGATCCCGGGACTTCCGGCCTATTGTTTATCTTTTTAAAATTTATTTATCTGTCAGAGAGAACACGAGCACAAGCAGGGGGAGCAGCAGGCAGAAGGAGAAGCACACGCCCCACCGAGCAGGGAGCCCAACGCGGGACTCGATCCCAGGACCCCGAGATCATGACCTGAGCTGAAGGCAGACACTCAACCAACTGAGCCACCCAGGCGCCCCAAATATCTGTTGTTTAAGCCCCACAGTGTGTGGTGTTTTGTTATTAAGCCACGGCAAACTCACACAGCTCCCACTATGGGACAGAAACACTAGATTTTATGCTGCACCCATTCCCCTTTACAAGCATTTATTAGCGCCTACGACACGTTCGGCCGGGCTGGAACCAGAGCTAGGAGAGGGGGGCACTCTCCTTGAGCGCAAAATGTAAGAGGGCTCCAAAAATCTCAGTCACTGGGGGCGCCTGGGTGGCTCAGTCATTAAGTGTCTGCCTTCAGCTCAGGTCATGATCTGGGTCCTGGGACTGAGTCCCGCATCGGGCTCCCTACTCGGCGGGGAGCCTGCCTCTCCCTCTGTCTCTGCCCCTCCCCCTGCTTGTGCTCTCTCTCTCTCTCTCTCTCTCTCAAATAAATAAAATCTTAAAAAAAAACAAAAAACCTCAATCCCCGGGTTAATATTTTAACACTACTTTTCTTTAACACCACTTTTTCAAAAATCCAAACAGATGCAAACATGTCCATGATAAACAAGACACCAGATTTTTATTTTTGTTAAAGATTTTACGTATTTATTGATTGATTTGAGAGAGAGTGCAAGAGAACACGAGTAGGAGTAATGACCTGAGCCGAAGGCAGATGCTTCACCCACTGAGCCACGCAGGTGCCCCAGGACATCCAATTTTTAAAACCAAGACAGGACCAGCATTCCGGATTCTCCCCCTTTGCCCCAGGGTCCAGCACGGCTTCCAAACAGCTCTTTAGTGTGTAGTTCTGCAAGATGCCTGTGTTGGCTTCAAGACCCGAGAAAGCAGTGTCACGTTGCATTCTCCCGGAGCGGCCTTAGGGAGGGACATATTGCACCCCAGGGAGGGTCAAGCAAACAGGTTTAGGGAAGTCTGGCAAAGCTAAGAGGTGAGAACAGCAGCTCCAGGGAAAAGCCAGCCTCCAGGGTCACTGAACTCTGCAGAGGCTTTAAGGAAAAGACAGACTTGCTTCTCCCCTTCAGAGGGGTTTTGCTGTGGCAGCTGTGAAGCCCCAGGTTACAGGGGCTTACACTGAGAGTCTGGGAGGAAAGTAAAGGTGACCCTCTCTTCCGAGCTCCGCTTCTGCGAGGACACCCAACTCGCCCTTAGGGACTTGATTAGAGCCCTTCGCAAACTGTTTTGCATTTCTTTGTTTTTAAGCTGCCCCTAGGACCTCCAGCCCCGGGACTTTCCAGGAGCTCCACCCCTCCCCACCCACCAACACACCCACCCCTGTGCAGCCTGGCTCCACCTTTTTGCCTGGAATTCTTCACATCCCTCAGACGTGGAGCTCCTGGATTTCTTCGGTTATCTACCCTCCGGGAGCTGACCAGCCAATGGAGGAAGTAGTCGATCCAATATTTGCACAAATTGAACCTTTCAAATTGGGCTTAGATGGAGAGATAGACTGAGCAAAGGAGATAGCAGAGCAGGGGAGGGCTATGATCTCGCCTGCGGGATCAGGGAGGGCTGCCTGGAAGAGGTGACTCTTAAAACTGTTACCCGAAAGATGAGAAAGCTTTCAGTGAGCAAAAGTGGAGACTGTGGTCCAGGGAGAGGCAATAGCAAGTCCAAAGGCTCTGAATAATGAAAGCCAAGTGGCTCCCTCCCTCCACTACTTTCAACACAGGACGGAGTGAGAGCATAGCTTTAGCTGGGCTGGCCAGGGCGTGACTCCAGGACAACAGACAGCTGACTTTTCCTTAAAGGGCCAAGTAGAAAGCATTTCGGCGTTCTGGGCTACACAATTTCAGCCACAGCTTCTCAACTGTTGTGGTAGCATGTAAGCAACCACAGACAGACTATGCAAGTGGGCATGGCTGTGTTCCAATAAAACTTTATTGATGGGTGCTAAAATTTGCCTTTAATACAATTTTCACAAGATATGAAATATTCCCGCCCCCAACCATTTAAAAAATGCAAATACCAGGGGCTCCTGGGTATCGTAGTCGGTTGAGTGTCCGAGTCTTGGTTTCGGGTCGTGATCTCAGGGTCTTTAAATCGAGTCCGCAGCGGGCCCCGCGTGCTCAGCACAGAGTCCACTCCAGATTCTCTTTCTCCTTCTCCCTCTGCCCCCCACCCTGCTGCGTGCACACGCTCTCCCTCAAAATAAATAAATACATTTTTTTTTAAATGTAAAAACCATTTCTAGCCCCTGGGGCACACAAAAAAAGACTGTAGGGTGGATCTGGGCCTGGGGTGGCAGTTTGCCACCCCCTGCTCTGGGAGAAGGGTGTCCCTATGATTTATCATCCAAATAGGAACACTTTATGTTGGCAACGTTGTGCCTGAAGTTTAACCAACATACGGAAAAGGCATAAATCAAATGTAAAAAATCTGATGGCTTTCAGAGACTAAGCACAGCATGGTAACCAACATGAAGATTAAAATACAGACTGTGGGGCTCAGTGGGTGAAGCGTCTGACTTTTGATTTTGGCTCAGGTCATGATCTCAGGGTCCTGGGATAGAACCCTGCAGGCTCGGTGGGGAGTCTGCTTGAGATTCTCCACCCCCCCAGCATGCCCTCTCTTTCTCTCACTCTCTCAAAATAAATAAATAAACAAATCTTTCAAATATGGACTGTGACCAGCCCTCGGAAACCCTAGAAATGCCCCCATGTCTCCTCCAGTTGCTACCGCCCCAAATAAGCCACCGTCATGTCTTCTAACAACATCGATTACTGGGGTGTTATTGGTGAATTTTGTACGTGTTCAATCATGCAGCATGGCCTATTCTCAATGCTGTGTCTTCCTTTCGAGACCCTGGCACAACAACGCATTAGTCCATTTCCCTGTTGGTGGGCATTTGGGCTGTTTCCAGTTTGGGGCACTTACGACTAACGCCGCTATGGAATATTCTAGCACAAAGTCCCAACAGCACTTCTGTTGGGTACGCACCTCGGAGTGGAACTGCGGAGTCACACACCGTGCCGGATTCCAGCTCCAGGGGATTGCATTCGACTACCAAAGTGCAAAACAAATGTTAATTTCATGACACCAGGATGATTGGTTGTCCACCAGGCTTGTCCCGGGACCCTGGGATGTGTGGTTCCCCCAGAGTATAGGGGAGCATATGAGACCCCAAAGAGAGGAAGCTTATGTACGGTTGCTGTCAGTCTCATTTGTAAATGGGAATGGGTAATCCTCGCTCTGCGTCAGTGGATAGCACCCAGGAGCAATTCTGTCCCCCATGGGACACTGGGCCATGTCTGGGGACGTCTGTGGTCCTCGCAACTAGGGGTGCTCCTAGCATCAACTGGGTGGGGGCCAGGAATGCTGCTCAACACCCCCAGTGCCCTTGATGCCCCCCAGTGCCCAGCATAGGCCCACTTCAGAGAATGATCGGGTCCTGAAGGTTCACAGTGCTGAGACGGAGCAAAACCTATTATGTGATCATTTTCTTAAAAAATAACGTGCTCTAGGGGCACCTGGCTGGTTCAGTCAGCAGAGCATGTGCATCTTGACCTCGGGGTCGTGAGCTCGAGCCCCACGTTTGGGGGGAGAGATTGCTAAAAGTAAGTAAATGAATAGATAAATAGCTCTAAATGTTTAGAGTGTGAATGATATTTATCTATCCCACATGTATCTAGTGAGCACCTCGCGTCTGCCGGACATTGTCTGAGGTGCTGGGGACACGGAACAATCATCCCTGTCCTGGTGGGGCTTGGATTCTAGCGGGGACATGGCAGGGAGAAGCATGAATACAGTATACGGTATGTCAGGTTGTGAGAAGTGCTGTGGAGGGAGCCAAAATAGGATTAGGGGCTGGGATCACTGGAGGCCGATGGTAGTAGGATTTCATACGTATAAGGACATAAGAGAGGGGCACCTGGGTAGCTCACTCCGTGAAGCGTCTGCCTTCAGCTCAGGTCATGATCCCAGAGTCCTGGGGTCGAGCCCCGCATCAGGCTCCTTGCACAGTGGGTAGTCTGCTTCTCCCTCTCCCTCTGCCCCTCCCCACTGCTGGTGCACTCAGCTCACTCTCTCTCAAATAAATAAATAAAATCTTAAAAAAAAAAAAAAAGACATAGCAAGGCAGAAACCTGAAGATCAGGGATGGAGCGATAGGGGTGTCTGGAGAAGGGCATTCCAGGTGGGGAAAACAGCATGTGCAAAGGTCCAGGGGCAGGACCTTGCTTGGAGTGTTGAAGGAACAGTGAGGACGCCCTGTGCCTGGAGCAGCTTGAGGGAGAGGAAGAGAGGGAGAAAGGGAGGAGGGAAGGGGACGGAGGGGATGAGGTGGGAGTACTGGGGCTTTTACCCACACGGAGGTGGGAGTCCTGGAGGGCCCTGGGTAGAGGAGGGCAGAATCTAGCTCAGGCGCTCGCTGGTGCCCTCTGGTGGCTGCTGCAGGGAGGACAGACTGGAGGCCGCAGAGGGCAGTGTGGATTGCCCTGGTCCAGGCAGGAGACCCTGGGGCTTAGGAATAAGGAAATGTGCCCCCGACCCGGCACACTGGAATATTATCATGTCCTAAAAGGGAGGGAAGTACTGACACGCTACAACATGGCTGGACCTTGTAAACATGATGCTCAGTGACAGAAGCGACATAAAGTCATACAGTGTGTGATTCAATTTGTAAGAAACGTCCAGAACAGACAAATCCACAGACTCACAAGGTAGGTTAGTGGTTAACAGGGGTCGGGGGAGGACGAATGGGGAGCCATGGCTAAGGACCATTGGTTTCTTTTTAGGGTGATAGAAACATTTTAAAATTAGAATACGGTGGGGGCGCCTGGATGGCACAGCGGTTAGGCGTCTGCCTTCGGCTAGGGGCGTGATCCCGGCGTTACGGGATCGAGCCCCACATCAGGCTCCTCTGCTGTGAGCCTGCTTCTTCCTCTCCCACTCCCCCTGCTTGTGTTCCCTCTCTCGCTGGCTGTCTCTATCTCTGTCAACTAAATAAATAAAATCTTTAAAATAAATAAATAAATAAAATAAAATTAGAATACGGTGATATGAAAACTCATTATACACTTACATTGATTCTACCTACTTTGCTCCAACCCCTCTGCCCCCGCCCTGGTCCATCATCACTTGGGCGGGTGACTGCCCTCGCCTCCTCCCTGGTCTCCTGCCTCCACTCGTGGCCCCCACAGTCCCTTTTCCATAGCTGCCAGAGGGATCTTTGTAAACACAAATCCTACCTTGCCCCGTGGGCTAATTTTATGTGTCCACTTTGCTGGGACATGGCGCCCATATTTTGTCCAACACTATTCTGGGTGTTTCTGTGAAAGTGTTTATGGATGGAGCACCTGGTTGTCTCAGTCGGTTTAGCGTCTGCCTTTGGCTCAGGTCATGATCCTAGAGTCCTGGGATTGAGCCTCACATAAGGCTCCCTGCTCAGTGGGAAGCCTGCTTCTCCTTCTCGCTCTGCTGCTCCCCCTGCTTGTGCACACGTGCACTCTCTCTCTCAAGTAAATAAAAAATCTTAAAAAAAAAAAAAAAAAGAAAGAAAGCGTTTTTGGGTGAAATTAACTCAAGTCAGGGGACTGTTAAGTAAAGCAGGTTGCTCGCCCTAATGTAGTGGGCCTCGTCCAATCAGTTGATGGCGTGAATAAAACAAGAAGACCGACCTTCCCCAAGCAAGAAGGAATTCCACCAGCAGATGGCCTTTGCATCTGAATTGCAATGGCAGCTCTTCCTTGGGTCCCCAGCCTGCATTTCCACCGTGGCATAAGCAAATGCCTTAGAGCAAACCTTCCTTTCTCCCTCTCTCCCTCCCCCATCTCCCTATGTATGCACATGCATGTATGTATGTGTAGATGCACAGACACACATGCATAAACACACGTGTGCATGCACATGTGCACACATGTGTGCATACATACATGTGCATATGTTTACTGTGCACACATGTGCATATATTCTATACACGTGTTGTTTCTATGTAACATATACTGTACTACATATACACAGTATCTGTAAGATGTTTGTAACAAACATATTGCCATCAACATCTCAAAATCCTTCTATCTTTTTGCTTCACCCTCCCTAAAAGTATTGCCCTCACCCTCTGGCCCAAGATGTGCACCACATGTCCACATTGCAGCCAATAGGAAGAAGGAAAGAGGAAAAGGAAAAGGACTGCGCATATCACTATCATCATTGGACAGAACTTAGTCACATGACCACACTCAGATGCAAGGGAATCTGGGAAATGTAGTCTTTATTCCAGGAGGATGTGACCAGCTTACAATAGGAAGTCTTCTTATTGGCAGACGGACAGATATGAGGGAACAATTCATCTTTACCACCCTGTGATCATGCTAAGACTTCTGTGAGACTTGCCACCTCTTGAAACACCCAGCACAAATTTTTCTGCAAATCACACACTTCCAAATTTACCAGTGCAGAGCTTGGGACATATATAAGAATACATCTCTATGGAATAAATTCCTAAAAGTGAAATTGCCAGGCCAAATTGTATGGCTACTTTTAATTTTTAATAATGACATGACTGTGGAGCGCCTGGGTTGCTCAGTCAGTTAGGTGTCCGACTCTTGGTTTTGGCTCAGGTCATGATCTCATCATATGTCATGGGATCAAGCCCTGTGTTGGGCTCTGCGCTCAGCAGGGAGTCTGTTTGAGGATTCTCTCTCTCTCTCTCTCTCTCTCTCTCTAAAATGAGTAAATCTTTCAAAAAATAATAACACAAATGTCAGGGCGCCTGGCTGGCTTAGTCAGTGGAGCACACGACTTTTTTTAAAATAAATTTATTTATTTTTATTTTTTAAGATTTTATTTATTTATTTGACAGAGAGAGAGACAGCCAGTGAGAGAGGGAACACAAGCAGGGGGAGTGGGAGAGGAAGAAGCAGGCTACCAGCAGAGCAGGGAGCCTGATGCGGGGCTCGATCCCAGGACCCTGGGATCACGCCCTGAGCTGAAGGCAGACACTTAACGACTGAGCCATCCAGGTGCCCCAGCACGCGACTTTTTATCTCAGCATTGTGAGTTCAAGCCCCGTTGGGTGTAGAAATTGCTCAAAAAAATAATAACACAAATGTCTAATATTATAAATAAGATCAGATTACATATACTATTTTTAAGATGCCTCTGGTATTTTTATTACGAGTATTTTCAAATGTACTGTTGGTGGACAGACTCTTAGGGTGGCCCTCCAATCCCCACCTCCTGGTATTCACACCCTTGTGCAATCTCCTCCCCTTGAGTGTGGGTGGGACCTGTGACTTGCTTCTAACTAACAGAATACAGAAGTGGCGGATGGCATTCCCGTGAATCAGTTACATAGGATTGCAGTCTCCAGCGTGTGAGTTGTCTTTCTCACTTGCGGGTTGGGATGGAGTGAGCATCCACGTTGGGAAGGTTCCTGTGACAAGTCCTGGAGGGTGGCTTCTAGCTGACAGCCAGCAAGGAGCTGAGTCCCTCAGTCCTACAACCACAAGGAACTGAATTCTGCCCATGACCACAGCACGCTTGAAAACATTTCCTTCCTCAGTCAGGCCTTCTGATGAGACCATGGCCTGGCACACATCTAGATTTCAGCTCAGACTCTAAGAAGCAGAACCACGTAAGCTGTGCATTGGATGTCTGAACTACAGGACATGTGAGCTGATAACTAGGTGCTGTTTTAAGCTGCTAAATGAGTGGTTATTACACAGCCATAGCTACACATTCAAGTTAAAGGGACTGGTATAAAGAATCATCATGTGTCAATCATAATTAGTCAACGACAATCAAGATTTTGCAAGCTTGTAATAATTCCTATCAGGAAATATATTCAAAATTTATGAAATTTCTCAAAAATGTCATTTTAGGAGCATCTGGGTGGATCAGATGGTTGAGTGTCTGCCTTTGGCTCGGCATCATGATCTCTGGGTCCTGGGGTCCTGGGATTGAGCCCCACATCAGGCTCCTTGCTCAGTGGGGAGTTGGCTTCTCCTTCTCCCTCTGCCCGCCACCCATCATGCTCTCTTTATCTCAAATGAATAAATTAAAAATGTCATTTTACTGTTTCTCTTCTTTTTTTGAACAGCATATCAATTTCCTAGGACCGCTTTAACAACGTATCACAAACTGAGTGTCTTAACTGACAGAAGCTTGCTGTCTCCCAGCTTTGGAGGCCAGAGGTCCAAGATCAAGGTGTCCACGGCATTGGATCTTCTGAGGCCATAAGAAGGGATCTGTCCCATGCCTCTCCCCCAGTTCTTGTAGCCTCAGGTGTTCCTTGTCTTGTAGATGGCTGGCTTCTCCCTGTGTCCTCACATTGTCTTCCCTCGTACATGTCCAAATCTCCCATTTCTATAAGGACACTAGTCATACTGGGTTTGAGCCCATCGTAATGACCTCATCTTCTCTTGATCATTTGCAAAGACACTATTTCCAAACAAACTCCATTCGCAGGTGCTGGGAGTCAGGACTCTAACATCTTTTGGGGAGACACAGTTCAACCCATAACAGACAGGACTCAACAACAAAGTCCATGGTTAAATTCAGTTGCGAAGTCTCTTGAGTCTCTCTTCATTGGGATGGTTCTCCCTCCCCCAGCCTGCTTTTCCAAATATGACCCCATTGAAGAAACCAGGTCGGTTGTGCTGAAAAGTGTTGCACATTCTTGCATGTGTTAATGTGCTTCCTTGGGGTGTCTGAGTCCGTTAGCCATCTGGTCTAGCCTTGATAAAATGGCAGTTAGGGCTGGAGTCTTGGTTGAATTCAGGTTCAACTTTTGGGGCAAGAAAATGTTTCCTAGGTGGTGCTATTTGCTTCCTATTGCATTACACCAGAAGGCTCAGAATGCTGCACGTCCCAAGTAGAGTGATTCTGAGACGGATGCGAATGACCAGGTGACGGCAACCCAACCCCTCCCGGGTCAAGTCATCCTTCCATCGATGGCTTTGACCATGAATCATCTTTGCTGGAATCAATGATTTCTTTGAAAGTTGCAAAATGGCAGCTTTCTAATTCCACCAAAATGTAAGGCTTTTGCTTGTTTTTCGTTTTCAAAAATTGAGCTATAATGGACATATAGATTAGTTTCAGGTGTATAATACACTGATTCAACATTCATGTCAAACGTAGACTTTCTAACTCCTATATCGATTGGCTGGAATTCTGTAAAAAAAACAAAAACAAAACTTCCCTTTATCAGCTAGAGCTACTCGATTCCACTGAAATACAGTTTGTAGGGTAAAGGCTGATTAAATGCTTAATTCTCTTTGAAGTCCTGCTTTGATAGGAGTGGGTGCCCTAGTTACCTGCACGGGTGACGAGGGGTACCTTAGTTTTCTTCTTCCTCTTTCTGCTTTTATGAAGTAGCATTAGGAGCTCATGGTTTTTTGTACTTGCAACGTGTCTGGCCAATTACGGTCACCCCGTTATTCTTTGCAAGCTGCCTCTCCCCCCACATAAAATTCTGTCGGGAAGATCTCCATCATTCCACTGAGTCTGAGATGTCATCCATGGTAAGCACGGCTTTATTCCCACGACTTATGTATTAGTAAGAAAGAAATATCAGCCATCAATCTACATCACACAATTAATGGTAAGGAGCATCTTAATTTCAGTGACATTAAAACAGGAAGACCACACACATCTGAGTTTCTTTTAAAAGTCATGTTGTAGAAAAAAAATTAAAAAAATAAAAGTCATGTTGTGCAACAGTCTATTTTGCTCTTTGTTAAAAAAGCTTTTTATTTTGAAATAATTATGGATTCATAGGAAGTTGCAAAGATAGCCCAGAGAGGTTCCCCGCACCCTTCGCCCAGTTCCCTCTCAAGGGTTCCACCGTATGCAGCTATGGTACAACATCAAAGTCAGGAAGGTACTGGTACGATGTGTGTCTAGGCTGGTGTCATTTACGTGCAGATTCACGTAACAACCACGGTAATCCAAGCACAGAACTACTCCGTTGGTCCGAACGTCTTCTTTGTACTCTCCCTTTACTGTCTCTCCGAATCCACTCCCCATGGCCCAGCCCTTATGCCTAATCTCTGTTCCGGCTCTCGAATTTTGTCCATTCGAGAATGTTGTATAAATGGAATCATATGGAACATAACATCCTGAGATTGGCTTCCCCTCCCCCCGCCCCGCCCTAGACTCAGCATAAGGTCCACCTCAATTAGCGGTGTAATAATACATCACGATTCGGGATGCCCGGGTGGCTCAGCCAGCTAAGTGGCTGCCTTCGGCTCAGGCCTTGATCCTAAGGTCCTGAAATCGAGTCCCACATTGGGCTCCTTGCTCAGCGGGGAGCCTGCTTCTCCCCCTGCTTGTGCTCACTCTCTCTCTCTGATTATAATAATAATAATAATAATAATAATAATACATCACGATTCTGGAGTGCTTCCTGGGTGCCAGGCCCTGGGCTAGGTGGCCCTACGGTCACCCAGGAAGCAGACGCTGTTTGTGGTGGCCAGCGTCTGACATGGCCAAAGCAATCCTCAGCCCCTGGCATCCAAGCCGGCCCCACTCACACTGAACAGGGCTGAGCTCTGTCACCGATGGGATAGTGTGTGATGGCGCAGAGTGACTTCCAGGGCGCCGTAAGAAAAGACGGCATGGGTCCCTCCTCGCTCTGGCTCTGGGATCCCCCACCTGGGAAGCCAGCCACCATGTGGTGAAGAGGCTCAGACACAGATCCCCGTGCTGAAGAACTGAGGCTTCCCACCAGCAGCAGTACGATCGAACTACCGCAAGCAGACCTGCCAACCCCAGGTAAGCCTTCAGATGACAGCAGCTCTGTCCAACATGCCATCGACAACCTCTGAGAAACCCAGGCCGGGACCACCCAGCGAAGCTGCCCCCAAATTTCTGCCCCACAGAAACCGGGTGGGATAACAAATACCGACTGTTATCTTAAGCTGCCAAATTTGGGGGGTCATCTGTTAGACAGCTGTACACAACTGATCCATTATTTCCTTCCTCTTTCATGGCTGAAGAAAACGAGGCTCTGACAAGTTAAGTAACCTGCCCAAGGTCACACAGAACACAAGCCCTAAACTTGATATTCTTTTTTTTTTTAAAGATTTTATTTATTTATTTATTTATTTATTTATTTATCTATTTATTTATTTATTTATTTTTCAGAGAGGGAGAGAGACAGAGGGAGAGAGAGCACAAGCAGGGGGAGCGGCAGGCAGAGGGAGAGGGAGAAGCAGGCTCCCCGCTGAGCAAGGAGCCTGATGCGGGACTCCAACCCAGGACCCTGGGATCACAACCTGAGCCGAAGGCAGACGCTTCACCGACTGGGCCACCCAGGTGCCCCTAAACTCGATATTCAAACCCGGGAAAACAGACCCGGAGCCATGCTCTTCCACTAGGTAAATAGCAACGTAATTTAGCAAAGCAATCATCTATGGCTGAGCATGTAGGTTTTTTCCAGATGGCCGCAGGTGTAAATAGCCCAGCCCTGAATATTAGGTGTGTACCTTTTTATGCCTTTATCTTCCTAGAGTGATGCTGGCAAGTCACTTAATCACTCAGGACCTCCTTTTCCTCAGCTCCAATAACAGGGCCCATTTCATGGGGTGAAGTGATAACATACGGGAAGTGCGTGAAACAGGGCTCAGCATCTAGTAAACGTTGGCCAGTATTATTATTATCGCTGCCATCGGTATTGTTATTTCCTGGGGAAGTGGAACTGGTGGGTCAAAGACTAACTCCCTTTTCCAGAAAGGCAATCAACTCGGCCATTTTACACACTGACTCTTTGAAATATTATCAGCTTCTCTTTCTTCCCATTTAAAAAATAAAATAAAATAAAATAAAATAAAATAAAATAAAATAAAATAAAATACTGGGGCTCCTGGGTGGCTCAGTTGGTGGCGCTTCTGACTCTTGATTTCTGCTCAGGTCATGATCTCAGGGTCCTGAAATTGAGCCCAGGGTCGGGCTCCGCGCTCAGCAGGAAATCTGCTTGAGATTCTTTACCCCTCTCCCTCCCCCTCCCCCTCTGCTCCTCCCCCTGCTCGTGCTCTCCCTCTCTAAAATAAATAAATAAAATCTAAGAAAATAAAATACTAAAAATCTAGAACAGGTGGAAAAGGCAAGAGATAAAGCAATCACCAAGATCAACTGGGGAAACAACAGGTCTCAGGAAGAGAGGACTGGGGCTTTGCTTCTTTGGAACATTTCGTCCCTAATAAAGGCAGTCAAAGATTATTTATTTGAGAGACTCTGTGTGTGTGTGTGTGTACCTGTGCACAGGTGGGGAGGGACAGAGGGAGAGGGCGAGAAAGTCTCAAGCAGACTCCTTGCTAAGTGTGAGCCCGATGTGGGGCCCGATCTCAGGACCCTGGGATCATGACCTGAACTGAAGGCAGATGCTTAACCAACTGAGCCACTCAGGCACCCAATTTTCTCTTTTTTATACATAAAAAAAACTAGCAAAATATACATAACATGAACTTTACTCTCAATTCTGTCCATCGGTCAATGTGTCTGTGCAGAGGCCCACGCCACACTGTTTTAATCGCTTAGCTTTACAGTATATTTTCAAATCAGGAAATGTGAGTCCTCAGATTCATTTTTTTTTCTCCAAAATTGTATTGGTGGGGCGCCTGGGTGCCTCGGTCGGTTAAGCCTCTGCCTTCAGCTCCGCTCATGATCTTGTGTTTCTAGGATCAAATCCCGCATTGGGCTGTGTGCTCGGCGGGGAGCCTGCTTCTCCCTCTGTCCTGCTCCCCCTACTTGTGCCTCTTTCTCTCTCTCTCCTGTCAAATGAATAGATAAAATCTTTAGAAAAAAATTGTGTTGATCATTTGGGGTCCCTTGAATTCAATAAGAATTTTAGGATGGATTTTTCTCTCTCTGCAAAAACAAGTTATTGGGATTTTAACAGGGACTGCATTGAATCTGGCGCCCAATCACTTTGGGTAGTTTTGACCTCTTAATAGTATTAGGTCAGGCACCCAAGGTGATGTGGGGTTAAGGGCCACAATACACAAAGAACTCCTACAGCTCAACAACACAAAACACAAATCTAATTAAAAGGGGGGGGCGCAAAAGACTTGAATAGACATTTTTTTAAAAGATTTTATTTATTTATCTGACAGAGATAGAGAAAGAGAGAGCACAAGCAGGGGGAGGGGCGGGCAGAGGGAGAGGGAGAAGCAGGCTCTGTGCGGAGCTGGGAGCCCAATGCGGGGTTCGATCTCAGGACCCTGGGATCATGACCTGAGCTGAAGGAAGATGCTTAACCGACTGAGCCCCCCAGGTGCCCCTTGAATAGACATTTTTTTTTTTAAAGATTTTATTTATTTATGTGACAGAGAGACAGCCAGCGAGAGAGGGAACACAGCAGGGGGAGTGGGAGAGGAAGAAGCAGGCTCCTAGCAGAGGAGCCCGATGTGGGACTCGATCCTGGTACGCCGGGATCACGCCCTGAGCCGAAGGCAGACGCTTTAACGACTGCGCTACCCAGGCGCCCCTGAATAGACATTTCTGCAAAGAAGATATACACATGGCCAGTAATTGCATGAAGAAACGAGAATCCTGAGCATGATTCCTTAGGAAATGCAAATCAAAACCGCCATGAGATACTAACTACTTCATACCCATCAGGATGGCTATTGTTAAAATAAAATGAAACAAAAAAACAGAAAGTACCAAGTGTTGCTGTGGAGAAATCAGAACCCTTGTGCACTGTTGGCTGGGATGGAAAATGCACCAGCCGCTGCACAAAACAGTATGGCGGTTCCTTAAAAAGTTAAACATAGACCTACCACACGATCAGCTATTCCACTTCTGGGTATTTACCCAAAAGAACTGAAAGCATGTTCTCAAAGAGCTATTTGTACGCCCAGTGTTCATAGCAGAATTATTCAGAACAGCCAGGAGCTGGAAGCAACCCAAGTATCCATCGATGGATGAACGGATAAACAAAACGTGGCCCATCCATACGACAGAATGTGATGCAGCCTGAAAAAGGAAGGACATTCTGACACCTGCCACAATGTGGAGGGACCCTGAGGACATCACGCTCATCAGAATAATCCAGACTCAAGAGCAAAATACTGTATGAATCCACTTAGATGAGGTCCCCAGAGGAGTCCCGTCCACACAGAGAGGAGATGGTGGGAGCCAGGGTTGGGGCAGGGGGTGGGGAGTTTATGCTTTGTGGGACAGTCTCCGTGTGGGGAGATGGAACGTTCTGGAGACGGAGGGTGGGGGTGCTTGCACAAGACTGTGAGTGGCTTCATGCTGCTGACCTACGCACTTTAAAATGGTTAAGATGGTACAGTTTTTTAAATATTTATTTTATTTTAGAGAGAGAGAGTAAGGGAGCGAGTGGGGGTAGGGGCAGAGGGAGAGAATCCCCAAGCAGACTCCCCGCTTAGTGTGGAGCCTGCCATGGGGATTGATCCCACGACCCATGAGACCATGACCTGAGCTGAAACCAAGAGTCAGACATCTAACTGACTGAGCCACCCAAGCGCCCCTAAGACGATACCTTTTATGTTTTACGTATTTTATCACAATTGAAAATTAAGAAAGAAAACAGAAAGAATGGAAGAGGAAAGAGAGGGAGAGAGGAAGGAGGAGCCAAATCTAGCCTCACAACTGATTTAATTTTATTAATTTTATTTATTTTAAATATTTTATTTATTTGACAGAGAGAGAGAGAGACAGTGATAGAGGGAACCCAAGCAGGAGGAGTGGGAGAGGGAGAAGCAGACTTCCTGCTGAGCAGGGAGCCCAATGGGGGGCTTGATCCCAGGACGCTGGGATCAGGACCTGAGCCGAAGTCAGATGCTTAACCCACTGAGCCACCCAGGTGTCCCAAGACTTTATTTATTTGACAGAGAGGGAGAAAGAGCGAGCACAAGCAAGGGAGGGGTGGCGGGAGAGGGAGAAGCAGACTCCCTGCTGAGCAGGGAGCCAGACATGGGCTCAACATCATGACCTGAGCGGAAGGCAGACGCTTAACTGACTGAGCCACCCAGGTACCCCTAAAGATGTTTTATCTTTTAAATGTTTAAACAAAACAGAAGACTATTTTATAACATATGACGAAGTTATAACATTCAGATTTCAGTATTTACAAAGTTTTATCGGCACATAGCTATGCCTGTTAATTTGCATATAGTCCAGGGCTTCTGCCCCAGGACGGCAGTTGATCAGTTGTTAGAAACACTGTATGTGGCCTCCAAAGCCAAAAATATTTCTTATCTAGACCTTTACAGAAACTGTTTGTGGACCCTGACCCAAAACATTATCTGGTATATGGTATGTGCTCAATATATAGAGAGATTATTATGAAATATCTCGTGGAGGGGTGCCTGGGTGGCTCAGTCCATCGAGCATCCCACTGGTTTGGGCTCAGGTTGAGATCTCTGGGTTGTGAGATTGAGCCCTGTGTCAGGCGCCACACTCAGCACAGAGTCCGCTTGGATTCTTTCTCCCTCTCCCTCCCCCCGCCATGCTCGTGACTCCTGCACTCTCTCTCTCTCTCTCAAATAAATAAATCTTTTTTTTTTTTTAAGATTTTATTTATTTATTTCACAGAGATAGAGACAGCCAGCGAGAGAGGGAACACAAGCAGGGGGAGTGGGAGAGGAAGAAGCAGGCTCATAGCAGAGGAGCCTGATGTGGGGCTCGATCCCCTAACACCGGGATCACTCCCTGAGCCGAAGGCAGACGCTTAACCGCTGTGCCACCCAGGCGCCCCTCAAATAAATAAATCTTTAAAAATAACAGTTCATGGAAGAGCCTGCTGTAGTTTAGGACTGTGGTCTTGGAGTGGCTCAAACCCGGGTTAAGTTTCTATGTCTGCCAAAGTAAGGTTGCTTCTCATCGCTGAGCCTGGGTTTCAACATCAGAAAACGAGGACCAACTAGAACGCTAACCATGTGGAAACGGCTTGATCCGGCCGTTCTGGGAGAGTAAGGGCGTAGCAGTCTCAGCTATGGATCGTCACAATCCCCCAGGAATCCGGGCCCTAGCCCCAACGGTGAGCAATTCACATTTTGTTTCACCTCTTCTCCCCGCAGTCCGCACACGCTCATCATTTTACAGCTAATCCTGCATCATTTCTTCTGTAAACAGGCCCACAAGTACTTCTCAGAGCCTTCTCAAAACACAGCCATGATACCATGATCGCACCTGAAACCATTAGAACCGTGAGAGTGGCAAGATTCTACACACATGTGATCGGATTTCACCACCACCAGAAAGTACATGTATAAAGTGGAGAAATCGAAACATCTGTACCCGAGTGGATTGTATTGTACAAACATCACTTTCCTGGTTTTGACAACACACAGCGTTTCTGGAAGATGTTATCATTGGGAGAAGCTGGGGGAGGGGGAGGTAAAACCCTGTACTACCTTTCCGATTTCTTGGAAATCTGAAAACCGTTCCGAAAATTTAAAAATTGCAATAACAATAAAACAAACCCTGTAGGGACGCCTGGGGGGCTCAGTCCGTGAAGCGCCTGCCTTCTGCTCAGGTGATGATCCCAGGGTCCTGGGATTGAGTCCCCCATCCGGCTCCTTGCTCAGCCCGGGAGCCTGCTTCTCCCTCTGCCTGCTGTTCCCCCTGCTTGTGCGCAGGTGCTCTCTCTCTGTGACAAATAAAGTCTTTAAAAAAAAAAAAACCAACCCTGTAAAATTAGAGCTTGGGTGAGGTCATGCGCAATTGCAGCGTCGGATTCAGTCTTAAACATTTTGATATTTCGTTATCATGGATTTTTTCCTCTTGCACTCTTATTTTTTAAAAATTAGACTAATAAGGGGCGCCTGGGTGGCACAGTGGTTAGGCGTCTGCCTTCGGCTCAGGGCGTGATCCCGGTGTTATGGGATCGAGCCCCACATCAGGCTCCTCCGCTATGAGCCTGCTTCTTCCTCTCCCACTCCCCCTGCTTGTGTTCCCTCTCTCGCTGGCTGTCTCTATCTCTGTCAAATAAATAAATAAAATCTTAAAAAAAAAAATTAGACTAACAAGGACACCTGGGTGGCTCAGTCAGTTAAGCATCTGCCTTCAGTTGGGGTCATGATCCCAGGGTCCTCAGATGGAGCCCCATGTGGGGCTCTCTGCTCAGCCGGAGTCCGCTTCTCCCTCTCCCTGCCGCTCCCTCTGCTTACATTCTCTCCCTCTGTTAAACAAATAAATAAAATCTTAAAAAAAAAATCACAGTGTCATATTTTGTAACTGAGTGATTTGGGGGTCTTCCTTAAGTTTCTCTTAATTCCTGCCCTGAGAATCATGAACTCAGGCTATGAGCCCTGAAACATACATTTTTTTTAATTAAAAAAATTTTATTATTATTTCTAAAGTAAACTCGCCCCCCAACGTGGGGCTGGAACTCACGACCCCGACATCCAGAGTCGCATGCTCTCCCGACGGAGCCAGCCCGGCGTCCCGAGAACACACATTTTTGTGCTCTCGTCTCCGGCTTTTGCCACGGGCGCTGGGGAGCCGACGAGGGCTCTAGAGCAGGGGAGGTTCCCGTTAGCGCAGATTCCAAAGGTTACTGTGGGTGGGGAGGCGGGACCGGCAGAGGGTCGCCCGCAGGGGCAGGGCAGAGAGAGCCGCGGGAAGCTGGGGAGGAGGTCCTCATTCCTCGGCCCGGGGCCAGCTGGGGGGCGCCGCGCCCGCTAGCCTTTGGCCGCGCCAGGACCCGGATGTGCCGCGCGCCCGGCCCGCCGGGGCTGTACGGCGCTACGCGCCCGGGCGCCCGGCTGCAAGCGCTGGCGGCCGCTGCCTGGAGCACCCGTCCCCTCCCCCGACGCCGCGGGGCATCCGGGCGCGCACCTGGCGGGCCGCCCAGCCCGGGGCCGCTGCACCTGGCTGCATTGTTGTCACCGCCGCCCCCTCCCACCCTCTGTTCCTCCCCACACAGGACCCAGCACTCGCCCCCACCTGTGCCGGGCCAGTATCCCTTTAAGCAGCCAGACGCCGCCAGGGGTGGGCGTGGCCGCCGCGGGCGAAGGGGGGGGCGGTGTCGGGCAGCCCTGATTGGCCCGAGGCCCGAGCGGCCGGCGCACGCGCCTGCGCACTGCGCAGCAGCGCGCGCCGGGGGGGTGGTGGGAGGGCACGCGGGTGCTAATTGGCCGCCGCGGCGGCCCCGCCCGCGAGTGGCGGGCGGTCACGTGACGCGACGGCTGGGGGCTCCCGGCGCGGGGGACGCTGGTGGCCAAGATGGCGGCGGAGCTGGTGGAGGCCAAAGTGAGTGAGCGGCGGCGGCGCCGGCCCGGGCGGGCGGGAGAGGGGGCGGGGGCCGGGCGGCGGGCGGAGGTCTGCGCCTTCCGCTTAGGGCCCCGCGGCGCGGCCCGCTCGCGGTTCGCTGCTTGGCCCCCTCGCCCGCCCCTGGCCCTGGCGCGCCGGGTGCGGGCGGGGGGCGGGGAGGCCGGGGGCGGGGCCCCCCAAACCTTACCCCAGCCTTTGCGCTGGGGGTTGGTTCCCGGGCTTGAGGCGGGGTCGCCCCCCCACAGCCCGAGTGGTTAGGGTCCAGTCTCCCTAAGCACCGGGACAGGGCCGCGCCTCCCAGCTAGAGGCAGTTGCCCCGGACAGCATGACGGACTGTACTGTTCGTCTCCTTCTCTCTCAGAGCTGGGGTCCTGCTCTTTGGCTTGGGGGAGTGTCTTCGCCTCTCCGCCCCCTATGGCACCAAGGGCTGGCATCTGGGTCTCAGGTTCCCACCCAGCAGGCCAGCAGGGGTTGGCAACTCCCTGCTCTGAAGGGTCCCTTGACCCTTCTGCCACCGATTCCACCATCCGGGATGATGAGCCAGGGTCCTGAAGCACCCCCAAACACAGTGTTCTCTTGGGGTTCGTACCCGGGCTGGAGTTTGGACCCCTAGTTCAGCTCCCGCTTTGATCCCAGAGCCCCGCCCCCCTCCTGACAACCATCTCTCTCGCCCTCAGAGTGGGCACCGTGTCACTCGAGTTTGCTCTCCCGCCTGGGATGGAGTCCTGACCCCTGTCCTCTGTTCAAAGCCTTCCTAACTCTCTCCTCAGTCTTGGGTCCTGGGCTCTGCCTTCGTCCCCCTTTTTACCTTCGGGACAGCATCTGTGAGGTTTTGGACTCTGCCCCTGGGGTCTCTAAACTTCACACTAGCAAGATCAGACCCCACACTGGCTGTTTCCCCTATATTTCCTAGTGAGTCTACTAAGATCGTACTCCCTCCACACAGCTCCCCAAACCCTACTTTAGATCCCTTTATGCACCCCAACTCTGGCTTCTGAGGCTCCCTCTCCTTTTTTGTTTTTGCTGGTTTCTTGTGTTGATCCGTGGAGAGTCCCTGGCCTCTTTCTTTACTGCTCTCAGTGCTTCTCCCTCATACTCCATTTTGGGGCTCAGTTTCCACATCCCATAGATGCCATCCCTGTTCCGGATGTACCTTCTTCCAGGTACCTCCCCAACGGTGAGGCTCCAGAGCCCTTGCCCCGAACTAGAACTTCGCTGGGGTTGTTCCCTTCCTCCCTGAGAAGTTTACTCAAGGTCTTTGGTGGCCGAGAGGTGGGGGGACTGGACCTTCGCTGGACAGAAGCTCTGCCCCCTCCCTCCCACTGGTCTCCCCTCCCCAGGGTCCTGACCTGTAAATGTTTTCTTTCTCCTGTTCCTCTCTCTCCTTCCATCTCCCTTCCCTTCCCTTTCCAAGCAGATCTGAAATGGAGCTCCCTTCCCCATGGAGCGTCCCCTTCAATGCCTGTACTACACACTCTGCCCTTCTCTAGGGTTTTGAGAAATTGGGACTTGCCCTGGAGGTGCAGAAGTCTGAACTCTGCAAGCCCAAGTTTGTAGCTGGTGTGCTGGAGGTCCCCCGAGCCCTGAAATTCAGTGGTCCCTTGGGGCTGTGACTTTGTGACTCTGGGCCCCGGCCCCCGCCCCCACCCCCACCCCTGCCAGAGGGTAGGGACTAAATTCTTTTATACCATCCAGGGCCTTGAAATATGATCTGATGAACTCTACTTGACCCTCCGGTGGCTGGGGCCCCCCACCCCAATTAAATCAAGTTGACCCTTTCTTCAAGTTCTCTAGAACGTGAGCCTCCGTTCTGTGGCACAGCTTGCTCTGAGCCTCGGGAGCCTTTCTTCTTTAGTCTCTGGCTGTCACCGTGGAGTGCCGTACGTGTCATTGATGTGTTCTCTTCTTTTAGGTGCTTACCTAGCCTTTTGTATTAGGAGCTGGAGATTTCGTCTTTTGGGGTACAAAACTGGCTGGTCCGTGGGGAGAACAAGGGGGGGGCTTGTTGGTAAACTTGGAAATCAGACTCTTCACCCGAGGCCCCTGAGAGGGCTTGGGGGAAGACGCAGTCTGGGAACCGCTTGGGATGGTAGCATTTTGCACAGGTCTCCCGTTTCTTGGAGATAAGGACCTTAACTTTCCCCCACGTTCAGAGGAACCTATACCCGAGACCAGTTCAGTTAAGCCTAGCAGCTCTGTCCAGGCTGATGTTTTTCCACGCAGCTCGAAACAAGCCCAGAGTTGAGACTATGGAAGCCGTCGGGGCCTGGTGCTGTTCATAAACACAGATCTGAGGGACAGGCAGTGTAGGATGAAGCCATGGCAGGAAGTGATTTGCAAAGCGCTTGGGGCTTCTTCCTGAATGTTTGTGCCCCTCTCACGCTGTCCCCCCTCCCAGTGTCAAGGGCAGGCTCCATGGTGGTGGCAGCTGCTGAGAAATCTGAGTCGTGAACATATGGCAGCCTGAGGGATGTGCCCCAGGATGCTCGTGCGGCAGCTCCGGATGTCCAACCTGGTGAAAGGGCTGGGCCTCGGCAGGGGCAGGGTACTCCCAGGGGCGGGGTGATGTTAGAAGATGTGTTGTGGTCAGACTCGGCACCCCGAGCCCACCTGCCGTGAGCTCCATGGAGGGCAGTCAGCTTCCACATCACATCGCCTCTCCCCTCCAAGGCCTTGGGCCTCTTCCAGAAGAAACATCTTGTGTGCAAGCCTATTTTCTCTGCTCAAGGTAGGAAGTCAGGCCAAGGAAGGTGAAGTCTTGGTTTTCACTTAGGTTCCGGGCTCTCTGAGGACCAGCACAATGCTTCGGTCCCGAGGCAGGGGTTGTGCGGGGATATGAGGGTCCCCAGGCCCCCAGACAGCTGGGTGGGAGTGGAGAAAGTGCCCTTGGGACTTCAGTGGACCCTGCCACTCACACGTGGGCAGGCTTTGGACCAGCCGCCGCTTTCATGGGGCCTCGGTTTTCTCACCTGCCTAGTGGGCGTGGACCCATGTGCGATTTGTGGTCAGGAAGAGCCCTTGTGCTTGGCATGTGGTGGACACTCTACATCTATAGTGTGGGAGCAGGAGAAGGCTCCCTCTTGAAATTTTGCAGGCAGGACAGGGCAGCCACATGCATTTGTATCTGTCGTTTTGTGCCTCGACAGCCCCTGCGCTGTCAGCGGGAGCCTGGTATACGGCGGGAGTGATCTTAGAAGGTTCCCATCTTCCATGGCTAGATGAGATGCCCAAAGTGCAGAGAGGCTGACGGAGGGCCCAGGGTCGTCTGGGAACCCAGGGTTCGAGTCCCGGTGCTGCCATCAGACTCCGCGCCTCACCCTTCAACAGCCAGGAAACGGGAAACACCAGAGCCTTCTGGCACTGAGACCGCTATGTAAACACCCTGGCAGGGTTCCCACCCACCTCCGACTGTCAGACTCTCAAGTTGAATTTAAGGGCTTTATTGGTTTCCTTGGGTGCTGTCCTGCCCCGTGCCCACCAGCTTCCCGTATACACCCTCGTCACTTGTACCTATTTTTCCCTGGAAGTTTCTTTTTCTCACCGCATTTCATTCATCGCAGGCCAGCTTTGGGGCTTGGTGTGGGTGGCCTTGAAACCCTGCTGGCCCATCCGTCCTTCAAGGACACTTTGCTTATGTAGCATAGGGGGCAGCGTCACTCCCCTGGGTGTCCCAGAGTCTCGCAGAGGGCAGGCCATGGTCAGGCCGCCCCAAAGAAAACATTGGCATCAGCTGAGCTCTCACGTTTGGTTTGATTGAGTTGGAGGGACCCTGCCAGGTAATAAGTGCCAGACCCTGCCAGCCCTTTCATCACTTCGCCACAGCTCACTTCACAGCCTCTGGGGCTGCTGGATTCCCAAAGCCTTCCCCTCAGACCCACGGTTCTCGATGGGCTGATCCTGTTCCCAGGGGACACTTGACAGGGTCTGGGAGACCTTTGTGATTGTCACCGCTGGGTTTTGGGGGGGCTCCTGGCATCAAGTGGGTGGAGGCCAGGGATGCTGCTGAGTACCCCACAGTACCCACGACAGCCCCACCCCAAAGAACAATCCAGCCCCGATGTCCACAGTGTCGAGGTGGAGAGGGCCTGCTGGAATGATCAGCAGACGTTTGATGCTCGCCTGTGCTCAGCTCCATGTGGATGCCTGTAGTGCAGTAGAGAGAGATTAGCCCTGGCTCTAGAGTCGGGCCTAGGTTTGAATCTTGGCTATAACGTGGAGCTCCCCCTAGCCTGGCAGGGTTGTTTTAAGACTCAGTTAAGTATATGATTGCATGTGTAGTGTGGTTCCTGGCAGGTGATTAGTATTAAGTCGTGGCTACCATCCTCCAGACCGAAGGGAAAACATGTTTGTGGCCAGCGTTGATTTACTCTGCTTTCCGTATGTTACCTCATCTGGTCCTTCCCACATCCCAACGAAGTGGATCCTGTCATACTGACGAAGAGACTGAGGGTCAAGGAGGCCATTAGTGTTCTTGGCTAGGGAGTGGTTGAGGCTGTTTACGGGTAAAGCAAGATACCCAGTTCCTGCCCTGGGGATGCTTTCAGGCTTGAAGATGGGAAAAGAGAACCTAAAATAGAAGGCAGTGGTGTGTGTTGGGGGGGCGGTCAGAAGCTTTTGCTGCGTTGGCAATGCTGAGGAAGGTTTGAAGAGGAGGAGGGGAGCAGGGCTGAGCTGGAGGGGGCATCACAGGGAAGGGTGAGCGGGCAGCCTGAGCAAAGGCATGGAAGTGGGACTGAGCCTGGGCCAGTGGGCCTGGTGCCAAAGCCGCTGCCTCCTCCTGGGCTCCTGCTCCTGCCAGCTAGAGTGAAGGGGGCCTGGGGGCAGGGCCAGGCCAGCTGATGGGTTCTCACTTCGCTGTCCCCCCGTTTAGGGCGCAGGTGGCTGCAGGAAGCCCCTTGCCCCGTCGGCCGTCCCTGGATCCGGCCATGTCTCCTCTGAGCATGTGTATCTCTTGTTGCTCTTCCCCAGAACATGGTGATGAGTTTCCGAGTCTCCGATCTTCAGATGCTTCTGGGTTTTGTTGGCCGGAGTAAGAGTGGACTTAAGCACGAACTTGTCACCCGGGCCCTCCAGCTGGTCCAGTTTGACTGTAGCCCCGAGCTGTTCAAGAAGATCAAGGAGCTGTACGAGACACGCTACGCCAAGAAGAGCTCAGAGCCTGTCCCCCAGGCCCACCGGCCGCTGGACCCCCTGACCATGCACTCAACCTACGACCGGGCTGGCACAGTGCCCAGGACTCCCCTCTCGGGCCCCAACATTGACTACCCCGTGCTCTACGGGAAGTACTTGAATGGACTTGGACGCTTGCCCGCCAAGACCCTCAAGCCAGAAGTGCGTCTGGTGAAGCTGCCCTTCTTTAACATGCTGGACGAGCTGCTGAAGCCCACAGAGCTGGGTGAGTCTGCCACCGCCCTTTGGGGGGGGGGGTCCCACCTTCTGCATTCTCCCAGCGCCTGTGGCCAGCCACCTCACCGACCCAGAGTGTCTTCCGGGAAGCAGCGAGGGCCGAGGGGTCATGGGGGGCTTTCCCTCCCAGGAAGCACAGGAGCCACCTCTGGATCTTTATATTAGTGACCTGTAGGGTTGTCTCACGAATAAGCCTGAATCTCAGCAACTTAGCATGAGGCACTTAGCTTGTGAGGACCAGAACGTGGGAGTGGCTTAGCTGAGTGGTCCTGACTCGGGCACTGGCGGGGTCTCTGCCGGGCTGTTTGCTGGGAGCTGTCTCATCTGAAGGCCTGACTAGGGCTGGGGGCCGCCCACTCACATGGTTGCTGGCAAGTTTCGGTTTCTTGCTGGCTGTTGGCTGGAGACCCTGGTTCTTGACACGCGGGCTCCATAGACCGTTGAAGCATCCTCACAGTGTGGAATGTTGGTTTGCTTTCTCTGGAACCAGTGATGGGGGTGGGAGGGTGAGCGTGTGCACATGCATGAGTGTAGGAGCAGCTAGAAGCCACATAGTTTCTATGACCTCAGCTTGGAAGTGCCCTAATGTTGTGCTCCATGTTCCATCGGTCACACAGACCAGCTCTGTACATTGTGGCCCGGGACTGTACCAGCCTGGACCATCAGGAGGCAGGCATTACTGGGGGCCACTGGGGATGCTGGCTTCCGTGCTCTAACTCCCTGTGGCAAAAGGGCTGGAAGTCAGATCTGACCTTTCTGCCTTCCTTCCCCCTACAAGAGGCTTGTTTCCTGGTATGCAGCCTGGGGAACAGCCTTGGCCAGAGGGTTCAGGCTGATCACCACGGGCCAGCTGGTTAGGGGATGGCTAGCTGTGCTCCCAAGAGGTGGGACACTGCCAGGACTGAAGGAGACAGTGCCAGGCAGGGCCCTGTGGTTCTTCTTTGCTCATTTCTCTGGTCCCCAGGTTGATGGAGTGCCGCGTGTGGACAGGCCCCTGGCCCCTCAACAGCAGCCATGATGTTGGGGCGGGGTGGGTGTTAGCCTGGTCTCGGGGCCTCACATGCTCTCTCCAGCCACAGCTGCCTGTGCCTCCAGGGCTCCAGGTAGCGAGTCTAGTGCGTCGGGCTGCTTGGTGCTCTCGGATTTGACTGGGTGTGCGTGCGGTCCTGGAGGCCCCTCTCGTCGTCATTCTCATCTCTTCCATCTTCCTCTTGAGGGCTTGCCTGGTGGGTGCCTGTGGAAGCCCACCCTGGGCACACAGCAGGGAGCAAGCAGAGCCCCCCCTCCCCGCCCTTGTGAAGGTTCACTCTGGCATTCCTTGTTTAGGGCCTAGAGATGCCCTGAGCATGTGTTGGCACTGTGGGTTGGGCTGTCTCCCTGCAGGCTCTCATCCACATCTCCCTTTCAACCCCCACATCTTCACTGGGCCCCTGCTGCACACCAGCCTCTGGCCCCCGTTGTGAGTTGGTCTCTGCGTGCCGTGGCAGAGGTCACAGCCCTGCCATGCCCCTTCCCGCCATGCCCCCTGCTGTGCAGGTCACTCCCTCCCACCCTGCTGAGCCAGCATCCTGTCGTGCTCAGCCAAGGGGCCCCTCTGTGTTCAGAGAGTTCCACGCCAGCCCCGTGCCAGCCAGCCCACTCTGTCCAGCCCTCGCGGGGGCGGGGAGGGGGCCAGATTCAGCTGCCTCTTTTCCTCCTTCCTGTAGCCCTTGAGCTTCATGAGGTTGGGCGAGGGGGTTATGGTTCTGGTGAGGCTGCAGGAGGTGGAGGAAAGAGTTGCTGGTGGTCCAGGCCCTGGAGTCCCAAGGCCCCATTTCAGTCCGAGGCTCTGTCCTCTCCTGCCTTCCCTCTGGCAGTGTTTGTCACCAGCCCCCGGGTGGGGAGTAGTTGGCCTAGCAGCACCTGTCGTGGGGTTGACATGGGAGCATTGGAGACCCAGGGCCCTTTCCTCATTTTCTCCAGGACAGCCCCCCCCACCACGCCGCCCTGGCTCTGCTCCTCCCGACTTCCTCTGTGTATGTTGGAACCCATTCTCCCTCTACCCCCAGGGGTTCTCCAGCAGGCTCTGGGGGCCTTGGGGCTGGCTGGCTCTGAAGGTTTGGCTGACGGTTCAGGTTCCTAAGGACTCAAGGCTGATGTTCCTAATAGGGAGGCTGGGTTTTCACCGGGAAGCAGTAAGTCAGGCTCGGCACTGGGTGGGGGGCAGAGGTGACTTTGAACTCAAGGGCCAGCAGCCTCCCTCCACTGCCTGGACCACAGACTTCCTTCCTGCATGGCCTGCTCCCACTCCCGCCCCACAATGCATCACTTTGCCCTGAGCCCCCCAGGGACCCCAGTCACCTGATCTCCGGGAGAGTCTGCTCCCCTGTCTACACCAGGATTACACTGCTGGCGGCTCAGAACAAAGAGGCCGACCCCGCCCTGCCCCGGCTCCCACCCACTCCCCAGCCCCTATCCTAAGATGTACCCCTGCCCTGGGACTCCCATCCTCAGGGACCCCCCGGCGTCTGCCAGGTTCCTAGGGAGAGTCCTCGTCGAGCACAGATCTGGCCCTGAAGCAGTCTGGTCCCCTCTGTTCCAGGACCAGCGGTTTTGTCCACCCATTCCTCAACCTGGGGGCCTCCTTGTGGTGACTTCTGCAGCACTGGCATTGCCCAAGAGCCACTTCACGGGGCTCGAGCGCAGCCAGCTTCCCCTTCCCCCTCGATCCTGACCGTGACCTGCTGACCAGAATGAGGTCCAAACACTCTGGTCTGCTTCCCCGGAAGAGCTGCCGGCCAGCTCCAGCTTCGGGATGGAGACCGCGCCGGGTGCAGAGGAGACATAAATCACAGGGAGTGGAATGTTTGGGTTGGGGGAGGGGAGGAGAATAATGGAGCTGGAAGGACCTTAGGAGACGAGGAGCTGCTCCAGCGGGGCTGGCACCTAGAAAGGTTGGGAAACTGGCGCGAGGTCACACAGCATTGTGAGGAGGGGGCCCTGGGGCCGCAGGCTAAGCCATCTTCCTGACTCGAGCCCTCCCTGAGTTATCAGTGCCCTGCACCCCACTGGGGAGGTATCCATTTTTGAAGCACATGAAGGTTCTGGGACCTCAGGCGTTCTCTTAGAGAGCCTGGCTGTCTTACCCATCCCAGCCGGGAGAGGGACGCGTGCTTCCCCACCACAGCAGACTCCAAGGGGGACCAGGGAACACCTCCTGGGCCTGCCGCTGCAGCTGGGGGCTCACTGGGCATCTGACAGCCCCCCAGCATGTGAGCGGCCAGTGACCGAGGAGGCCCAGAGCTCCGTCAGGGTGCGTGGGGGAAAGGAGAGGCCGTCATAGACTTGCGGGCGGAAGGAAGGAAACACGACCTGCCACAGGGCTGCGCTGGGAGGCTCGCTGGCGCCCTGTGGCAGGCGTCTCGGGCTGTGAAGGAGCCACCCCGCGTCTGACAACTCCCAAGGGTCTGCTGGTTGTCTCCGTGGCCCGAAGTCTGCTGGTCCAGTGCCCGCCCTGTTACACAGGGCACACGTGTGCCCCTCATCTGGCTTCTCAGGCCTTTGGCTCCTTTCGCCCAAGCAGCAAGGCGGGTGTGGGGTCCCTGGCCTGGCGTGTTTTGCAGGGAAGCTGCACTAGAGGCAAAAAAATGGTGCGGGGAGAGGACTGCTCTGATTGGGGAGTGCAGGCTTCCTAGGGGGCAGTCAGGGCTGGGAGCTCCTGGTCACGCATTCGTGGGGAGGTGGCAGTCAGGAGGCTTCCTGGAGGAGGCCACGTTCTGGACCTGAGGGGTGAGTTGCCATAAGCCTGACAGAGAGGAAGGGCAAGAGAGTTTGTTCCAGGCCCAGGCCTGGCAGTGAGCGAGGGCTCTGGAACGAAGTCGTCGTGACTGGAGTGTGGTGTGGCGTGGGAGAAGAGAGGGAGCCAGAGGCCGGAGAACACAAGATGGGTGGGCCGCGGGGAGCGTGGGGCCTGCCTGGACTGTCCTGAGGGCTTTGGGGTCATCGAAGATCTGGTGAGCTTGCCTGGGTCTCGTTTCCTGGGGTCCTCTCTGAGGTGGGAGTTAGCCCCTGAGGTACACAGAGGCAGAGCGGCCTCTGTGCCGTCCAGGGGCCAGGCGGGGCTCATACACAGGTGCGTCCTCCCTCCCTGGGTCCTCAGGTCCATCTGGTGCCCTGGGAGCCTGGTCATGTGGTCATGTGGCATCCCAGGTCCGGCCTCCCAGCCCCAGGGGCAGGTGGCCCAACCTACTGGGCCGGCGGGACTTCCCCACAGCCCACCTGCCTAACTGCCTCCCGGGTTTCTTCCCTCCACATTGCCAGTCTCCCCTGGCAGCCAGAGGAAGCTTTTAAATAGCAGGCTGGTTATGTTCTTCCTCTGTTCAAAACACTCCCATGACCCGCTGACTTTTCTGCTTGGTTTCTTCCCTGCTCTCCCTTCCGTTTGCCTCGCTATTCCTCCAAAACACCAGGCCCAGTGTTGCCCCAGGGCCTTTGCATGTGCTGTACCTTCCGTCTGTCACACTTTCTCAAACACCACATGGCCCTTCCTTCCCCGGTCGCGTAACCTGAAGCTCATTTTCCTTTCCTGCTTGCCTTCCCTCCCCTGTCGTCACTGCCCTCTTCCCCTCCACGGCCTTGCCTCCAGCCCTGACGCGCCTTATTCGTTTGTAGGTGTTCTTTAACACGTGCGCCTGGGGCCGGTCCGTCCCTCCCTGCAGCCACAGAGTGGAACGGGGCTGGAGGTGCCCGGTCCAGGAGCTGAGAAGCAGCCTGTGGGCTGCCGTGAGAAGGACCATGAGCTGGCATTCTCCGGCTCTCCTTCAGTGCGTGACCCTCTTGCGTCCCCATGACCTCATGAGTAGCAAGTCAAGAGCCCGCCAGCTGGGTGTGGGCACCCAAGTTCTTGCTTCTGTGAGTGGAGGAGTTGGGGTGTGAGCCCAGAGCCCCTGACCCAGGGCGCATGCCTGCTTGCTCCCTGCTGTTGGCAGGGCCCCCTGCGCCCATCTCCTCCCCTACCGCCACCTGCACTGCCCACACCACCTCTCAGACTTTGACTTCTCCGTTTGGAGAGTTGGGGCCGGAGTCAGACGCTGTGTGGGTCTGGGGGCATTGGCCTGGAGGACGGGCCTTGATCCTTCTGGGAGGCCACAGCGTGCAGGAGGCTGCAGACTAGTGGGAGGGAGGCCAGGCCTCTCTGACTGACTGGAGATCCCTGTTTCTTTGCTTCTTATTTAAACTTCTGTAAAAGTGCGTGTGCATTGTACAAAATAGGATCAGGTCTCAGTTGGAGGTTTGGGCTTGTTCTTTCCACCGTCTTTTCTATGCATGTGTCATCCTGCGATATGGTGGCTGTGTCCTAACTGCTGTTTCATCTCCCCTCCCCCCCAGTATCATGAACGTCCGCTCAGGACATGAAGTGCTCTCTGCCGGTCGCGGTTTGCACGGTGGCCTGGCAGCCGGGGTAGAGGTGGCCGTGCTGGGCTTCTCTGTTACTGTCTTGGATTGAACTGGAGGCTGGTTCCCAGTCCTCCCAGAGGACCTGGGAGCAGGGGGTTCCCTCCCTGTAGTCCCTGGGGGGGGCTCTGAGGCCTGGGTGGGTACCTCGTCCTGGCCCACGCGCTACCTGGCGGGGCCCCCATGGCTTTGTGGCAGCCTGTGTGACACAGCAGTGGTGCTTTGGGGTTGGTTTGGTGTTCGTGACAAGCCAAAGACACTGGGAAATTGTGTTGATTCTTAGGAGGTAAAACTTTTAGGAAAAATCAAACAGGCAGGGAGATACGGGCAGTACCGGGGGTGCAGGGGCTGTGGAGGGCTCGCAGTTTTATAAAAGCGATCAGGAGAGTCTGTTGTTCCAGCGGCGTTTGAGCAGACCTCAGAGCCATCAGGGCCATCTAAGTAGCTGGGGGAGGAATGTTGTGAAAGGGGGGATGTTGCGTGCAAAGGCCCCAAGACAGGATGTTCTTGGCACGTGGGAACACGAGGAGGTGGCCTGGGTGGCAGCCGTGAAATCAAGGCCACTAGGGGTGGGGACAGCATCCCTCACGTGGCAGACGGTGAGCTCGGGGGAGCCAGGGGCCCGCGAGGGGTCTGTGTACTGATCAGAGGGCAGGGGCGGTGGGAGAGGGACCTCGCTAGTATGTTTTAAAATTGGAGCCAACTGGGAGTTGATGCTGCGGGTCAGGGGGTTCCGAGAGTCATGGATGCTGCCCACAGCTCAGCCCTGAACAGATGAAAGGGCGGAGCTGCCATTGGCAGTGGACGATGGAGACCTGTTGGGGGGGGACCCCCCACCTCCCTCCTACCGTATAGGGTATGCTGCGTCCCGGGGCCGATGGCACAGCAGAAAATCCGAACGCTGTCCCCGTGGTGGTGTCATCTAGAAGTGGGAGCCCTGGGAGGGACCCCAGACTCTTGGCCTCCCATGATGGTGCTCACCGGCCTTCCTTGTTTCTGGGGCGGGAGCTCCCTGGCCAGTGGGTGGGGTCGCCGGTGGTGCTCTTGGCTTCCCACTTAGCCGTCACAGCCTGGCCCAGTGATGGTGAGCCTCCCGCCGCGCCCCCCCCCCCCGCCCTGTTGGAAATAATTGCCCCTTGGCTCTTTGGGCATGTCTGGGCATGTCTAAGGTGGCCTGTGTGCGCCCCCACCCCCCAATTAGACGGCCCGTCTCAAGGGCCCCAACCAGGACTCCGCAGGGACTAGCCAGGCCCTTGGCAAACAAGCATGGATTGGTGGCAGCAGTTTGGCAGTGACACGCCCAGCTCTGTGCCCTGTGAACTGGGTCCCGTGGACGGAAGGCCACCCAGGGGATAGGGATGTGTGGCCCAGGCAGAGCCTGGGGTATAAACCTGGTGATCTGGCTTCTGAGTCTGAGCTGGCTTTAAATCCGAATTGTTTGCTTTTTAAATAGGTTACCTGCTGTTGTGCTTTGGAATTGAGAAGGTTCTGGAGCAGGGGTTGGCCGACTAGGGCCAGGGGCCAACTTCATTGGCTGCCTGTTTTCCTAAACCAAGCTGTATTGACAGACAGCAACGCCTATTTGTTTACTGTCTATGGTGGCTTTCGTGGTACAAGGCAGAGTGGGGACGTTGAGGTAGGGACCATGTGTCTCACTAAAACCAGGACTGTTTACTCTCCAGCCCTTCATAGGAATAGCACGCACACCACTGTTGGAAGGGTGGGCAGTACAAAGAAGGCTGGTTCCTTGACTCTTCCAGTCACTCTGAGGCGGTGACTGTGGCCGGTTCTCACAGAGCCCCTACCCAGAGATGTCTCTTGCGCAGACCCTTCCCTCTGCCGGTGACATGAGTCCGGGGGTGATGTACGCCTGTCTGCACCAGCTGCTTTCACCCAACAAAAGCATCTCGGAAGTTACCCCTTATCGGAGTGTGAAGAGTGTCTGGATTCTTCGCTCCCTGTGTCAGGGTCGCATAGTATGCCTTCGTAAGCTGTCCCGGAGCGCGTCTTCACCAGACCAGATCTGTGGGCATACATTTAGGTCGCCAGCCATCTGATGGAAGCCATTCTGAGTAGTGGCTGCCCGTGGGCCTCGGTCGTCCTTTGTGTGTGAGCGTGTCTGCAGTTTCTAGAACAGAGGGGCCGCTGTGTCCCACGTTGTGTGTTGGTGATTTTAGTGTGCGAGACAGCCTGCCCTCCCCAGAGGCTTTCACTCCTGTCAGCCATGTCTCATCCAATCTTCTGATCGAGTGGCTTTTCAGTGTTGGTTGTTTTTTTTGTTTGTTTTTTTTAAAGATTTTAATTTTAGGGGCTCCTGGGTGGCTCAGTTGGTTAAGCGTCTACCTTCAGCTCAGATCATGATCCCGGCATCCTGGTATCGAGCCCCACATCGGGCTCCCTGCTCAGCGAGCAGTCTGCTTCTCCCTCCCCCGGTCTTGTGCTCTCATTTGCACGCACTCTCCCCACCCCCCCGCTCTGTGAATAAACAAAATCTTTTTAAAAAATTAAAATTAAAAAAATAAAGATTTTAATATTAAGTCCTCTCTACACCCAACATGGGGCTCAAACAACCCCTAGATCAAGAGCTGCAGGCTCCACCGACTGAGCCAGTCAAGTGCCCCTATTCAGCATAGATGTCAGTGTTTTTAGGTTGAGGCATAATTTACATACAACAAAGTCCACAGATAGTCTTACCAAGTGAATGTACCCCAGTAACCAAATACTAGCAAACAGAACGTATCTGTCACGTAAAGCCCCTCAGCCCTCTTCCAGCGTCCCTCGCCACATCCCCGGAGACAACTCCCATTCTGATTCCTGTCGCTGTGGGTTAGTTGTGCCTGTTGTGGACGCAGCCTAGTGCACATGCCGTGGGTACGTCTGGGCGTCCGCCGACTGGCTCAGCATCCTGACTTTTAAATTTGTCCTTGCGCTGCCCTGGGTCATCATTTTACTTCACTGTGTGAACATACTGCCGCTTGTGTGTCTGTTTTTCTTTTGGCAGGCACGTGGGTTGTTTCCGGGTCAGGGCTCATAGGAGTAAGTTTGCCATGAGCATTCTTGTGCACATCTTTTTGTAGACATATTTCCATTTATTTGGGGGGCAGGAACCTAAGATACCCCTTAAGAGTGGGGTTTCTGAGGTGTTGGTTAGGTGTATGTTTAACTTTGCTGGGAACTGCCTGGCAATTTCTGCCTGTGGCAGAAAATCCTGCTCGCTCCATGTCCCCGTCAGCACGTGGAGTTGTCACTCTTTCCATTTTAGCCATGCTAGCGGATGTGTAGAGGTTTTAAACCAAGCTTGCATTCCTGGGCTAAATCCGAAGGGCCTGGATATTTGCTGATATTTTCTAAAGGTTTTTTTGTTTTTGTGTTTATGGGGGATGTTTATCTGTAATTTTCCTTTCTTTATATGTTTTTGTCAGGTTTTGTTATCAGGGTCATGTCAGTCTTGTAAAGTGAGTTCACTGTTCTTTATTTTTTGAACTTTCATAAAAGTTTATGCGGTTTCTTAAATATTAGAACTCATCAATTGGAAATGCAGTTTTCTTTGTGGAAGAATTTTAATTATGAGCTCAACTTCTTTAACTGATAAAGGGCTTTTCAAACTTCCTATATTTTTTGGTGCTGGTTTTGGTAATTTGCAACTTGGGAAAAATTTGTCTGTTTCATTTAAGTTGTTAGATTTATTGCCATAAAGTTGTTGGTTTCATTCCTGTATTAAACCAAAAGACTGTAGGATCTGTACTACTGTCTATCTTTCATTTCTGACAGTGGGTGTGCTTACGATCTTTTGTTATTGTTTGTTCTAGTTAGCTTATCAAAGAAGTCTGACTGATTTTCTTTGTTGCTGACTTTCTATTTTTATCTTTAATTTCCTTCTAATAACTTCAGCTTTAATTTTCTCTTCTTTTTCTAGTTTCTTGTGGAGGAAGCACAGGTCATTCATTTGAAACCTTTTTGTTTTGTTTTTTTTTAACAGAGGCATTTAAAGCTATGATTTTGCCTCCAACAACTGTGTTAGCTACTTCCCCCAAGTTTTGGCGCACTGTATATTCTCATTCAGTTCAGAGACTTTCTGATCACCCCTGGGGTTCTTGATGCAGTTATAACTTGAGAGTGAAGAGCCAGTTTGTCACCACCATGGTCTCCATCGCCTGGCAGACATTCCTCTACTTCTGTGCCCAGTGGGCACTTTGGGATGGCTGGCATGGCTCTGTGTGTGGTGTCCCTGCGGCCCTCCTCATGCCTCCTGCTGTGACTAGGCTGCTCCGTGACTCGTTTTGTGCACTTGGTGGTTCGGGGCTGTTTCACTTGCCTTCCTCCTCCACCGGCCATGAATGCCCGAGGCAAGATCTCTATCCAGCTTGTCCTTGTTCCCTCCAGCAGTGCTTGCAGGGCCTATGCTGAGCACCGCACAGACAGGCTCATGCTTGCCGGGTGCCCCGAACAGTCGTGCGAGGTGGGGACAGAGTTGTATTGGCATCTTACAGGCTCCAGGTGAAGTGGCTGGCCCAGCAGGCTCCTTGCCCTGAGCCAGGCACTTCTGTCTGCCTGCCCCGGAGGGCTGAGAAGATTGCTGCTTCCCAAGGGGCCCTTCCAGGGTTAGGGGTGTTCCTTGAATCG
The DNA here is from genome assembly GCF_023065955.2 of Ursus arctos. Classification (NCBI taxonomy): domain Eukaryota; kingdom Metazoa; phylum Chordata; class Mammalia; order Carnivora; family Ursidae; genus Ursus; species Ursus arctos. The sequence goes on from NW_026622808.1 coordinate 14,838,651, forward strand.
TAGGCTGTGGTGTGGCACCAGGAAGGCCTGGGCTCCCCCTGCACCCTCGTCCCTGGTGGCCCTGCTTCCATCCCACAGGCCCGGCTGCCTGGGTGAGGCTCAGCCTCCTGTTCCCTGCTTCCCGGTCTGAGGAGGGGCCGGCCCTTGGACATGAGTGTGGCTGGCTCCCTCACTGGGGACCAGACGTAACCCTGACCCTGAGTTTGTCTTTAGTTCCACAGAATAATGAGAAGCTTCAAGAGAGTCCGTGCATCTTTGCATTGACACCAAGGCAAGTGGAGCTGATCCGGAATTCCAGGTGCGCTGTGCCCCGCACCACTGCTGGCCTCCACGGCAGGCGGTGGACTGGCGTGGTCTTGGGCCATCTGGAGGGCCGGGCTAGGGCAGCCTTCCGCAGCCCCGATGTAGACCCGGCGCTCCACAGTGGAGGCAAGGGGAAGCCCCGCCCCCACCCTGTGCTCAGCACCTGCCGTGTGCACTGGGCAGTGCGCCCCGTCTTCGTACTCTCGCTGCCTCTGATCTGCAGCCCCCAGAGGTGGGCCGGTGTCCCCCTTTAACAGGGCTCCCCTTGGCACTCTTGGTATCGGGGCCAGGTCACTTTTTGGAGGGGGTGCCCTGGACACTATGGGGGGCTGAGCAGCATCTCCGACCCCCACCACTTGGTGGCAGGGCTCCCCTAGTCGTGATGGCCGTAGCTGTCCGCAGACTGCCTGGGGTCCTGCTGGGGCAGGATCGTCCCAGTGAAGACCCTGAGCCATAACAGCTGAGGGACAGAGGCCATTCCCTGCTGTCTGAGGCCCTTCCGTCTCCAGCTGAGTCCGAAGTCACCACTGGAGCAGCCATTTGCTGGCCCACTTGGCACATGCTGGACCTGTACCCACCAACCTATTTAATATATCCACATGGACCCTGCCCTCCACTTGTGCAGAGAGGGGAGGTCATCTGCCCAAGTCCCCAGTGAGTAAACAGGAGAGGACATTTCAGTCAGCACCCAGAGACCTTCGGGTGCCCAGGGAGGTAGCAGGTGAACCTGTCTGGCTAGCTCAGGTGAAGGGATCAGCGTGGCGTGCTGAGTGCTCTTCTGCCTCACTGACCCCTCTCCTCCTCCCCTCTGCTTCCTTGGCATGCGCAGAGAACTGCAGCCCGGGATCAAGGCCGTGCAGGTCGTCCTCAGGTAAGCCTGGGCCTGCCTGGACCCCGCGGCGCCCGTAGCCCTGCCCTTTCCACCCCAGGCGCATCCCAGTCAGGCCCCTCTCCCTCCTGACAGTTCTGGTTCTCCCCGGTCAGAGGCGGAGCCCCGCTCCTCTCTGCCTGCCGTCTGTCCTTGCCTGTGGACCCATCACCGCATATGGACCCATCACCGCATAGCCTCGCTCAGACCAGATCCGGGGCCCCGAGAGCCCCTCGCGTGGTCTGGAACGGCGATCCACCTGCCGGGCAGACACGGCCCTCGTGGCCTCCACCCTGGCCCTGCGCCCACACCCCTCTCAGGGCCGCCCCTCTGTCCAGAGCCCCTGCCGGCCTCACAGTCCGTGTCGTCACTGCAGAATCTGCTACTCAGACACCAGCGGCCCTCAGGAGGACCAGTACCCGCCCAACATCGCCGTGAAGGTCAACCACAGCTACTGCTCGGTCCCGGTCAGTGGGGCCCCCTGGGCAGCCCTGGGCCGCTGTGGGGGATGGGGCCGAGAGGCTGCCGTGGAACCTCTTTCCGCGGTGTGAGCCCCCGCGTCTGCTTCCAGGGCTACTACCCCTCCAACAAGCCCGGAGTGGAGCCCAAGAGGCCCTGCCGCCCCATCAACCTCACCCACCTCATGTACCTGTCCTCGGCCACCAACCGCATCACCGTGACCTGGGGGAACTACGGCAAGGTGCGCGGGGCGGGGAGCGGCCTCTGCCCCCCCCACGCCCCACCTCCGCCTGACTGCCCCTCCCCCGTCTCTGCCCCCAGAGTTACTCCGTGGCCTTGTACTTGGTGCGGCAGCTGACCTCTTCGGAGCTGCTGCAGAGATTGAAAACCATCGGGGTCAAGCACCCGGAGCTGTGCAAGGCACTGGGTGAGCTGGCCGGCCTGTCGGTCACCCCGGGGGACGTGGACGGAGGGGGAGCACAGGAACCAGCGCAGAGGCCCTGAGGCAGGGACGCGGGAGGCGGGCCCTCCAGCCCAGGGAGCTGGCGCCGCGAGAGCCGGGGACCGGGTCTGCTGGCTTGTGGGTCATCCCACAGCAGCGAGGCGGGAAAGGTCCTAGGGGATGGGTGCTCAAAGCAGAGCTGGGCGGGGCCAGGAGCCCAGGGGGGCAGGAGCAGACCCAATTTGGAGCTGCAGGTACTGGGTGGTGATGGAGTCCAACCTGAGACCAAACCAGCTGTGTTGGGGACGGTGAGGGGGACACAGTGAGCATTGAAAGTGAACCACCGCCAAGACGGGTAGACAAAATCCATCCTGTTTCTTGTCTCATGTCCATGTATGCAATGGCTGTGTGGCCTCGGGGAAGTCACTGGCCCTGTCTGGTCGCTGCACCTTCTGACCAGATCCTCACGGTAGCCCTGGGCTGAGGGACTTGGCGATGTCCCCATCTGACCATGGGGGACCCTGAGGGGCAGAGTGGCAGGGCTCCTGCCTGTGCACCCCACCCCACCGCCTCCTTCTTCCCTCAAAGAGCCCTTTCTTCAAAACCACTCCCCCACCTACCCAGCTTCCTGTGGGGACAAGGGCCGACTTGACCAGAGGGGGCAAAGGGGGCAGGCACTGGTGTGGGGGCCAGGTGGGATTCATCCAGGCCTTGGTCCACAGGGTGGGGGCGGGGCACCCGGAGGTCTGGGGAAGTCTGGGAGGGGCGGGGGTCCGCAGTGCTGAAGGGGGAGGTGTGTATGGGACCTCTGGGGCCCCTGCTTGGCACCGATGGTCCGGTATCCTCTCGGAAGCCAGCCCCAGGCCAGGTTGCCGGCTGCTGGGTTTCTAGTAGCCGCGGGAAGTCCTGTACTTGTCTCACCTGTGGCCTTCTTGCGGACCCAGTCTTCTCTCTGTTGGGTGGGGAGGCGGCGGCCTGGCTTCCAAACCACGTGTACTGGAGTCCATCATGGGCACTTAGCCAGAGAGGCGAGCGTGAGGTGGGAATTCACATAGAGGCGTGAGGGGAGTGGGCTGGGGACGCGCCTGCGCGGGCCCCCCCAACCCTGTGTGGGAGGGAAGAAGAAGCTTCTGGAGGAGGGCTGCAGGGCTTGAGCGGAGGAAGGAGGGGCAGCTCCGGGGTCCGTCTCTGCTGAGCCTTCTGGGGTCTCTTGGCCAGCCTCCCCATTCCCACTGAGAGCAGAACAAAGGCAGAACAAGCCTGAAAGGGTCCGGAGGTGGGGAGCTGCACGCCCTTTGCGGGCCTTCCCCAGGGTTTGCTCTGCATGCCTTTCCTTCCAGTCTTTCTTCCAGCCCTGTGTTCACCGTTGAGAAGGGGGCCTTGTGTGTGGTCGTGGGCATTTGCCACGAGGCCTTTGGCTTCAGGCACCGGCCAGCTTTTCCTAAGTCGGAGAGGTAGCTTTGGTCACCCAAGAAGCCGTGCTCGTGGGCTCGCGCCCGCCCCTGCCAGATTTGGGAGTGTTCGGGAGGGGGGCCTCGCGTCCTGGCCCTGCGTGTGGTGCAGAGGGCGGCCAGGACCGTCCTGGAGCGAGCGGCCCGTCTCCCTTTTTGCCAGGTGCTCAGGGATGGTTCGCGTGGAATGTGCAGTCCCAGCGGACAGCCCTGCAGGCGGCTGTTGGCCTCCATCTTTCTTTCACAAGAGGCCCGTGGGCTGTGCCGGTGCGCGGCAGGGTGGGCTTGTCGGGTCAGCGTGCCCTGCTGGCATGCCGCTCCCCAGCTGCTGCCCTGGCTGCTTTCACAGGGGACCCCGCAGCCCTGGGCCCTGGAGCCGAAACACGCATCTCGTCGTCCTGGGCGGTGGCTGTTGGGGTCTCCGTGTGCGGATTGTCTTCCCCCTGAGATGGAGGGGCTGAGGGTGCTCGCCGCTGCCTTTCCCAGCGCCGACGGGGGCTGGAAAATCTGCCTCTTGGCTCCGACCCCACAGACACCTCTGTCCCTTCTAACATCGACCACCCCCTTGTCCGCAGTCAAAGAGAAGCTGCGTCTGGACCCTGACAGCGAGATCGCCACCACCGGCGTGCGGGTCTCCCTCATCTGCCCAGTGAGTCCGGGTGCGCGCGTCCTCTGCCCCCACCTGCCTGCGGTGCGGCGCCGCCGGGGGGGCCACTCACGCCACCCCCTCGCTCCCCGCAGCTGGTGAAGATGCGGCTGTCGGTGCCCTGCCGGGCGGAGACCTGCGCGCACCTGCAGTGCTTCGACGCCGTCTTCTACCTCCAGATGAATGAGAAGAAGCCCACCTGGCTGTGCCCCGTGTGTGACAAGCCGGCCCCCTACGACCAGCTCATCATCGACGGGTGAGGCTCCGGGCCGCCTCGGGGGGCCCCGCCTCTCCCTGGGCCCCTGTGGGAGGAGGGGCCCAGCCGTTGGAAGCTGGAGGCCCCTGGGGCGCCCAGCTGTGCAGGTTCTGCGGGCTGCGCTCAAAGCCCGGGCGGCAGGAGAGGCAGATGTGCTCCTCGGGGGGCTCTTTGGGGTCTTCGCTGCCCCGGCGGGGGCTGCTGGCGTGGGCTCTCTGGGCCCAGGAGGTCTGCCGTTGCTTGTGACCTCACGGACCTGGAGTCTGCTTTTCCCCACACGGAGCGGGGACCCCGAGACCCCAGCCCCGTGGCCACTGCGCGAGCCTTCAGCGCCACCATCTGTCACACGCTCTGTACGGAGAGGTGGGAAGCACAGCCGTGCCCCCGATTCTGGTCTCGGCTCTCGTGTGCCCGTCTTCCCAGGTGGCGCCCGCGTAGCAGCCTGGCCCTCCCCACGCCACAGGGGGATGAGGGGAAGAGGCCATTCTCCCCAAAAGGGAAACTTTGCTCAGGTCTTAGGTTTCCAGAAACTGAGCCCAGCACCTGACCAGGCCGTTCCTGCCAGGCGCCAGCCACACCCATCTCCTGTCCCCGGAGCTGGGGGAGGGGCAGGGGGCGAGAGGCTGTGGTCAGTTAGGGGTGGGTGTGCGGCCGCCAGGCTGGCTCCGTGGCCACACTCTGCGCCCCAGCAGTGTGTGCGTGCTGTGGGCTGGGGGCTGGCCCACGGCCGGTAGGGACTTGGCGTGAGTCCGTCCCCACGTTGGAGTGCTTGTTGTCAGCCATCCACCCCAGCCGTGCAGGAGGTGGGCCTCGATCACCCCCACCTTGCAGATGAGGGGACTGAGGTTCAGAGAGGCAGTCACCAGGCGTGCCCAGCTCACAGGTGGCCGGGCCAGGACCGGAACCCGGGTCTGGCCAGCTCTGAGCCTGGGTGCTCTCCCTGGAGGGGCTGAGCCTCCGTGCCCCAGTGTCCCCACACTGTCTAGGCCTTCGGGTGGAGTGAGGAGGCCCCTGGGGCTGGGCACAAGGGCCAGGGCTGAATGGCTGCTCTGTTCCTGGCCTGGCAGCTGTGCGGCCCCGTGCCTGCCTCTCCCCCCCACCCCCACAGGCCTAGAGTGGGTCACCCAGGCTCAAGTGGCGGCAGCTCCGACAGCTCCAGGGGCAGATGGGCCTGGGGTTTGGGGGTATGGCTGTGCCCCACACAGACCACAGTCCCAGCATCCCACGGGGCCTGGGCCTAGCCAGGGAGGCTTCCTAGAAGCAGGGTCCTTGATTCATGTGTTTGCTTGAGGATTCGCTGTTTTGTCCCACCTTGTCCCTGAGCTGGTGACTCTAGGGTCCCCATAAGGACTCTGTCCCAGATTCTGCCTTCAGGGAGCTCCCAGGCGGGCATGGGGAGCGTGGGGACCCGAGCCAGAGATGCTCCTGCTGCTTGGGCTCTGCTGGCAAGGGAGGGGGCGCCGCGGACTAGGACGTGTGGTGGAGACCGCCGTGGCGGGCAGAGCCGTCGGGATGCCACAGAGTGACCCCGGGTGGCAGGCCTGTGAGTGTGATGAGGGGGGCCCCCAGAGGCTCCAGGGGATGTCCTGGAGCAGGAAGGGCCTTCCTCGTGTGTGACTGTGTCTGAGGTGGTTCAAGTTACGTGGAGGCAGGTGCAGCTTTGACCTCCTGGGACAAATGTGGGGGGGCCTGTTGCCACTGAGGCACGTGTGTCCCCTGTGCGGGACCTGGCCTGGCGTGGGTCCCCCGGTCCTGGAGTCGGTGGGCACTGCAGAGGCCTCATAGGTAGGGAGACGGAGGCCCTGTGACCTGGAAGGGGCGGGGCCTGGAATGGAGCCCAGGCGGCTTGCTTTCTGGTCTCATGGGCTTCAGGGAGCTTCCCACCCGTCCCTGGGCATCAGTGTCTCCATCTGTAAAATGGGTCTGGCTGGCAGTACCCTCAGTGAAACGGTGCCCAGGGCCAGAGCGTGTCCTGCCGGGCCGGGCCTGCGATGGGCACTCTCTTGGGGGTGCTGTTGGCGTGTGTGGGAATGCAGTGGCCCCAGTTCTTCCTGCCCTGCCCCAGAGCCTCTCCAGGGGGCTGTCTGTGCACATGCGGCGCCTCGTGTGTAGAGAGAGGGGTGGCGCAGGGGTGGGGTGGGAGGGTGGGGGGCCGAGGAGCAGAGGGGGTAGCTGTAGGCACATGGAGCGCTGCGGGGCAGGCCTCCCCCTCCCGCGGGGCAGCCGGACCTCAGGACACCAGGCCCTGGTGGGTGCTGTCCTTAAACCGCTTTTGCAGAGAAGGAAGTGGCTTGTTCAGTGAGCAGCCGGCCTGAGCCCGGGCGGCGGGGCGGGGTGGGGAGGGAGTGGCCCTGCCGGCCCAGGAGTCAGCCCCTCGCCCCTCCAGGCTCCTCTCCAAGATCCTGAGTGAGTGCGAGGATGCCGACGAGATCGAGTACCTGGTGGATGGCTCCGTGGTGCCCGATCCGCGCCGAGAAGGAGCGCAGCTGCAGCCCCCAGTGCCCCATCCTCGTGCTCGGTGAGTCGACTCCCAGAGCGCGGGGCAGAGCTGGGCTCGGCTCGGGGCTCTGGCGGGAGACCCCGCGGTTACCGAGTGCCTGCTGTGCACCGGGCCTGGACGGGGCTCTGGGGACCCGGTGGCGCTCGTGGAGGCAGAGGAGACACAACAGGGCCCCGGCCCCCACTGGCCTCCACGTACCTGCTCTGAGCTCCTCTCCCCTGTCGCCCTCAGGCCCCTCGGACGCCAATGGGCTCCTTTCCACCCCCAACGTCAACGGTGGTGGCGGTGGCGGTGCGCTTGGGGGCGCCGGTGGCGGGGGCGGCGCGGTAGGCGGTGTTGAGAACGGGAAGCCGGGAGCCGACGTGGTGGACCTCACGCTGGACAGCTCGTCATCCTCGGAGGAGGAGGAGGAGGAGGAAGAGGACGAGGAGGACGAGGATGAGGAGGGCCCCCGGCCCAAGCGACGCTGTCCCTTCCAGAAGGGCCTGGTGTCGGCCTGCTGACTGCTCGCCGCCGCCACCAGCACCGCCACCGGCTGGACACTCGACTTTCCTGGTGCTCACCCACGCGGATGGGGCGCAGGCGGGCCTCGGGGTACAGAGGGAGGAGTGATTTTTTTTCTTTTTATGGTTGTTCGTTTTGTTTTTCCACCCCTTTCCCTGGCTCCTGGCACCTGTACCTCTGGACTCTCCTATCGGAGGATTAAAAAAAAGTAAAAAGACAAAAAAAAAAGTACAAAAAAAAAAAAGGAAAAGGAAACAAAAAAAATCAAACTCTTATAAACAAGGCAAGCCACCCACACAGCTGCTTCCCCAGCCGGAGCCGGAGCCGGAGCCGGCCCTGGGGAGGGGTGGGCAGACCCAGGGAGCCCACTCGGACGCCCCGCCCCACCTCGCCTCTTCCAGGGACCATTCCAGCTGGTGCAGAGGGACGGGGCGCGTGGGGGCAGTAGGGGCAGCAGGGGAGACGGACGGGCGCACCGCCCCCTCCCCGGCAGCAGCCACGACTTTGACATTTGTCTGTTCCTTTGCTTTTTTTTCTCTGCAAACACGTTCTCTCGCCCAGAGACCCTGGAGCGCACCGCCGAGCAGGGAGCATTTTAGCCAAGAAGCCATGGAGTGGGTTGGGGCGGGGAGGGGGGGCGGGGGGGGGCACGGGGAGCAGGGGGGTGTGGGGGGGCCAGGGAGGGTTTAGCCACAGATGTGTTGTATTTTTTGAAAGTGCAATAACTTGGTATTTTGAAGACCCAGCATGTGGCCAGGACCCCCTGTGGAGGCGGGGGCCCCAGAGTGCGGCAGCGTGTGGCGTGGGGGGGTCTGTTCTCTAGCCAGCTACCTCGGTAACTCCAATTCAGGTTAACTTCCCTACGGAACAGCGCAGATGTCCACAGATGCCACCACCACCGGCCCTCCTCAGCAGGGCGGGGCGGGCGGCCACTTCCCGAGGGGCAGCAGGGACTCCCACCCCACCCTCTCCACGTGGGGTGGCGCCTTCCCCCTCTTCTTGCTCTTGGGTTTTCCGACGGGTAGAGGCCTGCCTGGCCCCCCCCTCCCCCGGGAGCCTCACTCTCGTCTTCCAACAGGACCAGGCCGAGGGCCACCTGTCAGCGACTCGCCCAGCCCCTGGGGGCGCCCGGCCTCGGGGGTCCAGCCATCGCGGGGGGCCCCCACCACTGCCCCCATGCCTCCAGGATCCCGCTGCTGGGTGCCCGGCCCCCTGCCCAGCATCCTTGTCCTCTGGAGGCCGCGCTCGGTTCTCCCACCGCCTCTGCCCTCTGTTCTGTTCTGCTTTTTTTTCCTTGCTGCCCCTCCAACCCCAGAATAATTTCCTTTGTGTAAACAGAGCTCTTCTAGTCAGGAAGCAATACCGTTTCAGGTCTGAAGAAGAAAGGGACATCAATCTGGCCGAGGGCAAATTCAGTTTTACTGTATAAACTCGGCTGTGCAGCTCGGCCCCCCTCCGGCTGCACTGGCAGCTGAGGGCCGCGGTTTTCTAATATTTGTATTCTAATTTAATTGTTTTTAAAAAACGCAAATAAAAAAGGTCAAGGTGAAGCCACTGAAGTGTCCGCTTCTCTGTGCATCAGGGTGCTGGCTGGGGGTGAGGGGATCAAAGGACAAAAGCTCCCCGTGAACGGTCCCCTTAGGCTGTGTGTCGGGGACCCAAATCCAAACAGCGCAGCATTTGGTCAAATGTGGAAGGTTTGGCTTTGCAATGCTGGGCCCGGTGCCTGTCTTCTAGTCTGGGCAAGGAACCGAGGCAGAGCTGCCATGTCCAGGATTGTCCCCGCTCCCCTGGGTGGCTGGGAAAATACACACACGGCCAGTAAGCTGGTGGGAGGACGCCGGGCCTCGTTAGGGAGATGCGGGCCACAGACCCCAGACCCCAGGCTGGGAGGGCTGGGAGGGTTGCAGTCAGACAGTAGCAAGTGTTGGCGAGGACGCGGAGGGACTGGAACCCTCACGCGTGCCTGGCGGCAGTGGAAAGTGGGGCAGCTGCCCTGGAGGACAGGACAACAGGTCCTCCCCAGGTGAAACACAGAGTGACTGCGGGACAGCCATTCCGTCCTAGGTTGGCGAGACGAGTTCCTATACAGACCTGCACGCGTGTGCACAGCGGCCAGAGGTGGAAACAGCCCTGCGTCCAGCGAAGCAACTGGATAAAGGAAGGGTGTCCCCACGCATGGGCACGTCCCTCGGCCGTGGCAGGGGCGAGGCGGCCACACATGCTGCCTTCCACATGGACCCTGAGCCTGCGACGATCAGGGAGGGAACCAGACACAGAAGGCCCCAAGGTGTGAGTCCACGTGTGTGACACGTCCAGAACAGGCTCCTCCACGGGCGGGAAGCGGGCTCGTGGGGCAGTGGTGGGGGTGACTACTAACAGGGATGGGTTTCTGAGGTGATGGAATGTTCTGGATCTAGACAGGGGTGGGCTCCTGGAATATGCTGAAACCCCTGGTTTTCCAGGATGAGTCTTGTGTATTATTTCAATTAAAAACAAGCCCCTCCCTCCTAGCGGGGCGTGGGGGTGGGGACACACGGCACGTGGGAAGAGGTCCTGGTGGGCTGGTGGCTGCCTCAGGCCACCAGTCCCACACCCACTCAGCCCACGGTGGAGGCCCCAGGTGCCAGCCCCGTGTCTGCCCCCATGTGACCCCGAATCCCTCCCTGAGCACCTGCTAGTGCTCTCCCAGGCTGTGGCATGGCCATCCCGCCTCTCGGTCCGCTCCATCACCCACCCCCCCCACCCCCCACTCGGGGCCCTGACAGCGGCTGTGTTTGGTAACCCCAGCCGGCGGTGGGGCTGCAGTCCAGGACCCCTCATTGTGGGTGGGCAGCGGCCCCCCTTCCTCCTGGGGGGAATGTCAGGGGAGCAGCCAGTGCAGATCCTTGATCATGTCATGAGGCCCAGCGTGGGGCCTCACCCGGGGGCCTCCGACAGACTTGGGGCTCCCAACCAGACGCCCGGCCCCCCGCCTCCAGAAACCCTGGAGCTGGAGGTGACAGGGAAGCCCGTCTGGCCAGTTCTCCCCGCCCGTCCCTGGGGCCCCTTCCTGGTGGCACCTGCTCAAGCGGGGCCTGTGGGTCACCTCCTGTCGGGGCCCCAGGCCCTCCGTCCCCGCAACCCAGCCCCCCCCGCCCCGCAACAAAACACAAAGAACATCAAAATCAGGCAAATGAGGCAGCAGCATTCGTAACAGGCTGCGTTTAGTGGTTTTTTTATGTACAAGAAAAATGATTTTTTTTTGTCTGGTTTTTCATCTTTTGTCTTTTTGTTTTTGTTTTTTTTATTACGTTTAAAGCTTCTCCCCCCCACCCCCAAAAAGTGCATTTTTATCAATTGATTTTTGTTTTAAATCTCCCACACTTTATAAAGACTCTCAAATACAGTCTATGGAATGTCTGCTCTGTGCTCTGTGTCCCCGGGCGCCGCCCCTGCCCCCCATTCACCAGGCCCGGCCCCCCCAAAGTCCAAGGCACCTCGTATCTGGGCCTGGGAGGGGCAGGGGGGAAGCTGGGTGTCCGGACCCCTGGCCGCGGCCTCCAGGCAGCCCTGGCTCCAGGACTGGGGTCTCCCCGGCCCCTCCATCCCCTGGCCCTGCCCGCCCACCCACCCCCCCATGTAAATCTATGTATTTAGTGCGAGCTAGTCTTAACTCTGAGGTTATGGCTCCCGGGGTGCCTGAGCCCCCAGACCCTGACCCGTCCTGCACCAGCCGCCCCTCCAGGAAGGCTGCTTCCTCAGCTTAAATAACTTTTTAAAATAAAACTGCAAATATAAATATCTTTCTTTCTCAAAAAATAGGATTTTTGCTTTTTTTGTTGGTTTTACATTTTTTGTCCTGCTTTTCCTTTCACTCTGTCTGGCCTCCTACAATCCTGGCTGCCTGGACTGCCTCGGTCCGGGGGAGGGGGGCTCCCCGGGCCCCAGCTCCTGCCTCAGTCCCACCGTGTGCCACACGACGCCATTGCCCCCCACCCACCCCACACTCCCGCCACCGTTGATGGGTCTCAGTAGTGCAAAGACTCCCCGGAAGGCCCTGGGGGGCCCTCCCCTCCCACCTGAGACCCCCTCCCCCCTTGGAAAGAAGCAAAGGGACAGCCATGTACAAACGGAAACAGGATGAGATGGCCACATGGGGTCTCCTGGACAAGCCACCCAACGGGGGCAGACTTTGGTTCGGCCTGCTGGAGCCCGGCTGGGCGCAGGCCATACCCGCGCCACGCTGGGCCTGCTCCGGCACTTTACATTCACTGGGTTTTAAGTTTTTTTTTTGTTTTTTTGTGTTTTTTTTGTTTTTATTTTTGTTTTTTTCTTAATCTCAAAAGGCAGGGTCAGGGTTGGGGTGAGGGGCTAGGCAGGGAGCAGTAGCAAGGGTGTTAACCTCTCTCTCCCAGGTCCCGCACGCCGGTGCACGGCTCGGGGGGAGGGGACTCCGGCACCCCCACCCCGAGCGCCCCCCGGAGCCCCACCCCCCGAGCCCCAGCCGGGACCGCACTCTTGCACGCGCGCGCACAACACACATCCACGGAACTTCACCGAGATGATGGAAATAACAATTTCGCTTTGTTTTTCTTTTCTTTTTTTTTTTTTTTGTACCAGGCAGTTAAAAAAAAAAAAACACCCCAAAAAAAGAAAACACAAAAAAACCCCAAACAACCAAACAAAAAAACGTTTTGCTGTGTCCCTTCTGACCAGTCAGCACGTCCCCCTCAAATTTTTTTTTTGTTTGTTTGTTTCCTGAAACGCGAGAATTCAGCAGTATCTTTGGCAACACTTTATCACGACCTTAATTTAAAGAATAAAAATAAAATCGATCCACGTCTATATACAGTATGTGATTGCGCAGAGTTGGGGGGCTGGGGTCCCGGCGCTGGGCCCATGCAGACGCTGCGGCCCCTAGGACGGGCTGGCGGGCAGCAGGAGAGGGTTAAGGCGGAGTGGGTGGGCAGGGCTGTCAGAAGCTGAGCTCAGAGCTAGGGGCAGGGGTTTAGTGCAATTCCCGAGGAAGTTTGTGTTAAAAGTGTGCTCGGCGGGGGTTCAGCCCTTGCCCCCACCATAGTCCCAGAGGCCTCGATCCCCCAAGTCCAGTCGCCCCCACTGGCCAGGACGACAGCTGTGATTTTTCAGTTGGTTTTATTGCAAGGGGGTATAAGGGGGGGGGGTTGTTCCCTCAGGGAACCTCTCAGCTGGGGTGGGGTGGGGGGGGTCCCTGGCCTGGGCACTCGAGCTCTCTGCTTGGCCTCTACAGATGGTTCTCCGAAAGAGCTCACATCCGTGACACTGGGGTGTGAGCGAGGCCACCCAGCCCTGGGCTCCCCTGCCACCCCCCTCAGGAGGGGGGGTCCTGAGACATTTGGGGGGGCTGACGGGCTCGGGGGGGGACACGAAAAGTATCCTGTAGAAACGATGAAAGTTGCCTTCTTAAAAAGCTTCCCTTTAAAAAAAAAAAAAAAAGAACGAAAAAGAAGACGAGAAGACGGGGTCTGTGTCACAGAGCAAAGGGTGAGGGGAGATGGGCCAGCAGCTGGAGGGGGAGAGCAGGGGCACCCCTCACCTTGGGCTTTGATGGGGAAGGGTCTCGGCTTGGCAGGGCGTCTATTTACAGGGTCCCCACGCTAGGCATTGCATATGCGAAGAGGGCGTTGGGGTGAGGGTGCCCCGGCCTCTGGCAACACGGTCCCCCCAGCCCTGGCCCCTGTCCGTGGCCTGTGGCTCGGTCGACTTCCGGGCCTTTGGGGAGCCAGAGGCTGGGGGGAGGCAGGTGCCAGCCCCCAGATTACAGTCAGTGCCTTTGAATAAAAAGAGGGGTGCCTGGGGGGGATGTAAGGCCCTGGAGGTGGGGCCCCCCGTCACCCACCTCGACTGGGATGGCATGTCTACGATGGTGGCTCCTTGGTGGCCACAAGGAAGGGCGGCCATGCTGGAGGGTGGGGAGCCCTGACACGGGCGAGGGGCGAGGGGCGAGGGCAAGGGCCGGTGGGTAGGGGGTGGGGGGGGCTGGGCTGCTCCGGCTGGTCAGAAGGCCAGCCCTCTCTCGGGCCCATCCCTGAGCTGGGGAGTCGGTAAGGAGGGTCCCCGTGGACACGGGGTGGCCATCGTATGGCTGGCGGGTGATGAGACATCTCCAAATCAGAACGAAAAAGGGACAGAAGGGGGCGGGGGGGTGGGGGGACACGGCAGAAAGACAGAATCCCCACGGTCCTGCCTGCAGGGCGGGCCCCCCGTGGCAAAGCACGAAGACGGCCTCGGAAGACCTCGCCCGTGCCTTCCTGACCCCCTCCTCACCTCGGGGAACAGAAGTGGATTCTGCGTCTGTGGTGGGTTTTTTTTTTTATTATTTTGTACAAAAATAAATTGACTTTTAGGAATTTCTTTTTGCTCTCCTCGCTCGCTCGCTCTCGCTCGCTCTATTTTTATTTATTTTTTTTGTCTTTTCGACTTTCATAGAAGTTGGTTGCAACGTGTAAACATGTTTTAAATTAAGAATGAAGATAAAGTACCCGTTCTGTTACAAAGTGCCAGGACTTCGATCTGCGGTTGGCTGTCTTTTTTTTTGTTGTTTTTTTTTTTGTTTTTTTTTTTTTTTGATTTTTTTTTTCCTTTCATTTTGTAAAATCTTGTTTTTATTGCTTTTGTGACACTGGAACTTCTGGACTCTCTCCCCCTCCTCCCTGCCACCACGAGACCCTGGGCTCCCACTGCTCTGGGCTCCCACCCCCGCACTGTTGTCTGCTCTCTGAGGAAAGAATATTTTATATATATATCTATATATATCTATATATAAATTTTTGTTTTTAAGGAGGAAAAGAAAAAAAAATCTAAAAAGTGCTTTAAAAACTTGGGAGAGGGCAGGGGCAGGGGAGGAGGGTGAGGACAAAAAAAGTTTTGAATCTCCAAACGTCTCGTGGGGTCTGGGCGGCCTGGGTCGGGGAGCATGGGGAGGGGTGGGGGGCGCCCTGAGCGAGCGGTCCGGGCTGGGGCTGGGGGGTCCGCCAAGGTGTAAGTGCCGTGAAGGGAGGTGGCGGGAGCCCCTGGGAGCCGCCCTGGGTGCCCCCTGCCGCCCCCCCCAGCTCCCCTTTCTCCAGGCCTGGAAATAAATAGATTTGTGTCACAGCGGCCAGGAGACACAGAGGACCACAGGCAGGAGCGGGAGGCGGGGAGGCCATCGGGGAGATGGAGGGGGGGAGACCCCCACTTAGTAAGTGCCCTGAGGAAGGAGGGTGGGGGTGGGGACGGGGTGCATTTTAACGTCCACTCACAGTGGACAGAGATCGTTTAAGGTCCTGTCTGAAAGACTCGTAGAAACCAGCGAGGGGATGAAAACAAAAGCCCGCCCCCACCCCGTCCCCAGCCCCCCGCGGCCACCCTCACCCCCCACCTGGGGCCTGGGGCCCTGACCAGGCCTCAGAGGGGACCCCCAGACTCCGTGCCGGGGGATGTCCGGGGGCCTCCAAATCTCTACGTCCCACAAAAACCCCAAACCAAGCCCCGAAACCCATCGACGGGGTGGGGGGACGGGGAGCCGGAGTGGGGGCGAGGGTCCCCGTGGAGGGAGAGAACATCATGAAGGAGAAAAATCTGAGAAAAGCACTACCCTAGATTCTGTGACGCTTCATATATATATATCTGTATATATATATATAGATATAGATATCTGTATATAGATAGATTTTCTTTTTTTGTGTTTTTGGGGGGGTGGTGGGTGATTTTCTCTCTCTCTCTCTCTCCTCTCTCTCTCTCTGTCTCTCTGTCTCTCTCTCTCGGGTTTCTGTTTTCTCTTTTTGGTTTTCAGGCAAGTCCGGCCGCGAAGCTGCCATCGGCGGTGGCCCCCGGCGCCCCCGTCGCCCCCCCCCTCCGCCGGCACCCGCTACATTCAACCTGCTGAGGCCGTCGGGGCCGGCCTCCTCCTCGTCCTCCTCCTCGTCCTTAAAGTGCTTTTCCTGGCCGTTGCGCCGGGCGTCGGGGGAGCCGGGCGGGGCCGGGGCGCCGGGCGGGGCGGCGGCCCCCGGGGAGGGGTCGGGCCCCCCGAGCCCCCCGCCCCGCACACGGGGCTTGCGGCCGCGGCGCGAGGGGACGCCGTTGCAGCCGTCCTTCTTGAGGTGTCTGTGCAGGTGGTCGGAGCGGACGAAGGTCTTACAGCAGCTGTCACACTGGTAGGGGCGCAGGCCGGTGTGCACCCGCATGTGGTTCTTCAGGTCGTAGTTGTGCGCGAAGGCCGCCCCACACTGCTGGCACAGGTATGGCTTCTCGCCCGTGTGCTTCCTCATGTGCACCTTGAGCTTGTCCTGCCTGTGGACGGGCGACGGGTCAGCGGGCACCGCCCGGGGGCCCCCCAGCCACCCCCGCACCCCGCCGGCCCGGGCTTGGAGACGGCTGGGGAAGCTGGGCTGCGGCTGGGGACGTGGGGCGTCGGCGCTCGCGCAGAGGAGGCCGGGGCATCACGGTGCAAGCGGGGGCAACCGGGGCCCGCAGGGACTGAGAAAGGCCTCGGACCCCACTTGCTCTGTGGCCTCACACAAATGGCTGAACCTCTCTGAACCCCTTTTCTTACCAGTAGAAAGAGAAAGATAAGGGGCTTCCTTCCTGCAGCATTTACAGAGAGCCTGCTGAGTACCAGACGCTATTCCAGGGGCTGAAATATACTACGGGGCACAAGGCAGAATGGGGGGAGGGGGGGAGGGGGGGGAGGGCGGGTTTGGGAACAGAAGGTGACCAGCTGTCCTGGTGTTTAACACTGAAGGTCCTGCATCCCAGGGCAGCAAGTCTTCACCCCGTAGCCCTCAGTCCCCATCGACTCTCCCAGCCCCTCTGCCTCTCTCTGCTCTGGCCACACTGGCTTCCTGGCTGTCACCACAACATGCTAAGCACGTGCCTACCTCAGGACCTTTGCACATGCTCTTCCTGCTGCCTGGAGCACTTTCTTCCCAGATCTTCACATCTGAATTCCAGCTCAAACGTCACTTCCTCCGAGAGGCCCCTCCCCTGCCCACAGCGGACCCCACCCCATGTCCCTCATACCACCACCATCTGACGCTCACCTATGTGCTGGTTTCCTCGTTCCTCATCTGTCTGCCTGACCAGACTGCGAGCCCCAAGACAGCAGGGTCTGGGTGATTCCAGGACCCCTCCCTGCCTATCCTTCCCCAAAGAGATCAGCGTGGACCCAGCTCAGCCTGGGGCCTTTTGGCCCACAAAGCTGGTCAACATATCAGCCCTAAGCACTACAGGCCAGCCGCTGCTCTGTCCCTCACAGCAGCCACTGCTCACACGCGCCCTGGAGCCCTTGAAATGTGGCCTGTCCGAACTGAGACGCACTAGAAGTGCAAAAGGTTCCCCAGATTCTGAAGACTTCATCTGCTTAATGTAACATAAAAAAGCTCATTTATGATTTGACGCATTGGTTACATGTTAAATGTAAAAAAAAAAAAAAAAAAAAGATGTGAAACAGGGCTCAAATTACTTTCACCTGTTCCTTTAACTTTTCTTAAAACGTGCCTATCAGAAAACGCAACATCACAGAAGTGACTCATGATGCTTTACTGCACCATGCTGGTCTGTAGTCACAGGAGCGGGCTCCTGCCTGGACCCACACGGTAGGGGCGGAGACCTAGGTCTCGGGAGCCCTGGCCAGCATCTGACCCATTCTGTGCTGCAGCCTCTTACACCCTATGTCTGAGACACACTGGGTCTCTCACTTTTCACACACACCAGATTGGTCAGTGCCAGGACTGACAAACTCCTATTCATCCTTTAAAGCCCCATCTCAAATGCCCTCCTCCCCCAGGCAGCCTTTCCCACTCCCAGACAAAGACTTGGTCTCCCCTAGGCTCCTCTAGCTCCAGTTCCCTCCCTCTGGAATCACCCACAGAGCCGGTGTCCTTACTGGCTCTAACCCTTTCTCGGCTCCTTACTGCTCTGAGGGTCAAGGCCTGGCCTGCAACCACACCCCTGCCTATTCTCCAGCCTTAATACTTGTACATGCGTCAACACAACTCAGGCCACAGTGAACTCATTGCTCCCTGGACTGACCGGGTCTGTCAGCAGTGAGGGGTTGCAATTGCCAAGCTCCCTTCCTCTCACCCCCCTCGAAGCCCACTAACATGGTCGCCCAGCTGCCCCGCCTAGATCCTCGCACAGGGCCAGGTCCAGAGAGCACAGCAGGGGCTCGGACAGTGTACAGAGACTTCCCCAGGTGAGACTCAGGGGCTCAGAGAGGGAAAGTGACCTGTCCCAAGTTGCACAGCGGGTCAGGGGCCGCACAGTGGTGGGGTGGGGGTGGAAGCAGCCTGTTTCATCACCCCAAGCCCTGGTCCGGGTAATTATAGCCCCGGCTGCCACAGGCCCCGCTTACTCAACTTTCTGTGTGACTCAGAGGGGCCCCTGGGCTCCCTGGCCTGGAGGAAGGCGTGGGGGCTGGGGCCCTGGGTTGGGGGCAAAGAGGAGCCAGGTGGGCACATGGGGGAAGAGGCTAGCCTGATGGCCCTCTCCCAGCCTCAGTTTCCCTGACTGGCAAAGAGGATCACCCTGAGTCAGGGTGGGGTGACCGAGAGACCAGCAGATCAGAATGAAACCACCCTGAGCCTGTGGTTAGAGGTGCTGGGGGGGGGCGGCGCGCATGGCAGGGGGGGCTCCAGACCTCTCCTCAGCCTGGTCACCTCTCCAGACCTTGGCTTGCTGGGCCTCTATCAAGCTACCTCTCCTGGGCCCAGAGACCCCTGAGGGCAGGGACCACAGCCACCTTAGGACTCCCGTCTGGAGGAGGAGGGAGGCCCCAAAACCACCAGCACCCCAATCTCACCTAGGGGGTGGGAGCTGGGCCACCAACTAGACTGCCTCCCTCTGAGCTGGCACCCTTTGCCCCTCGCCTGGGCTCCTGGGCCTTGCAGTCCGGGCCACACCCTCTTCTCCTGGCCTGCTGGGGAGGGGGCCAGGGGTCAGCCCCTAGGTCCTGTCCCCATGGGGCAGGGCCGGGAAGCCGGGACAATGGCTTCTTTCTTCAGCCTGGGTGGGCGTGGCTGGGGGAACCCCAGGGCGGGTGGGGGTAGGGGGTGATGCTGAGTCACCCAGGCTGGCCAGGCCCCTGCACGCCAGCCCCCCACCCCCACTGGGCTGGCCCACGAGGCCCAACCAGCCAGCTCTGGACTCTTAAGATCCAATCGCAAATTCCCCTAGCCTGGCCTCCGACTCCTCCCGCCTAGGGACCAAGCCCAAGTGGCTCCTAGGCCTGTTTCCCTCCACGGGCTGCGGCGACCCCCAAGCTCCACTGGCCTCAGGGCCTTTGCAGCGGCTGTTCGCTCTGCCTTTCCCTTGCCTCCTCGGGGTCTCGGCTCTCTGTTTAAAACAGCCGCCGCCCCCCACCTTGTTCTATGCGGCTCTGCCGACTCGCATTACCAATTCTGTGGTTTCATCTCAGACGTGCCCCATCGCTCCCACGGGGCCTCTGGCATGTCTCTGCACTCCCAGGTCCCTGCTGCCTAGAACAGGGCCCGGCACCCAGCAGGTGCTCCATAACTGTTGGCTGAGGAGGCGAGTCCCCGGGGCTCCCGGGAGACTCAAGGAGATAACACCACTCCCCGTGCCCTACGGGGCGGCCGCCCTCTCCCAAGGCAAACAGCCACAGCCACAGCCACGCAGACGAGAAGAACCACCCCCGGCAAAAGAAGAAGAGCGACTCCTGGGCCCTTCCCTCAAGCCTCCTATGGTCCGGCCCTGCGGCCTGCGCCACGCTCACCCTGGTGACCGCCTGAGCCCTCCCCCGCCCCGAAGGCTGCTCCCAAGGGGAGCAGGGGAGGCAGGCACCCAGAAACGGAGGAAGCACCGTCCCAGGCGGGACAGTGCCGCTGCTGCTCGTGCAGGCGCTGCTGTGTGTGGTGGGGGAGGGGTCCACGCGGCCGCAGTCGAAGCAAAGGGCCCTGGCCGCCCCTGACGTCCCCCGCCGCCCCCCGCCGCGGCGCCGCCAGCTCACCTGGTGAAGCGGACCTTGCAGATGTTGCACTCATAGGGCTTCTCCCCGGTGTGGGTCCGGATGTGCCGCGGCAGCTTGCCGGCGCCCTGGATGACCTTCTCGCAGATGGGGCACTTCTGGAAGGCCTTGGCCCGGATCTTCTTTTCCACCTTCTGCGACCAGGCCGGGTAAACATCCCCATCGTGGGCGCCACTGAAGTACTTCAGGTAGTAGTCCACGACGCCCTTGTCGTCCGCCCGCGACTCCTCGTCGCTGTCCCCCGCCGCTGCCGCCCCTGCCCGGCCCACCGATGACATCATCTGCTGCAGCAGCGTGCTGGCCGCCAGCCCGTCCGCGTCGGGCCCGTCCCCGTCCCCGTCCTCGGCCGCACCTGACAGGAAGCCCGGAGAGTCGCCCGGCTCGGGGACTGCCTCCGACAGCGAGGCCACCTCCTCCTCGCCACCCCCGGCCGTAATGGCCATTCTGCGTGGCGGTGGCCGGCGGGGCCACAGGGGGCGGGAAGAGGCCCCCAGCAGGGGCGTCCTCGTCCCGCTCTGGCCATAGACCTGGGTTGCTGTCGCCCTCGTCCCCATCCCCGGCCGAGGGCCGATCAGCCGGTGGTCCCGGCCCGTAGAAGTCCAAGCCATTGCAGTCGCCGGCAGCCACGGCAGCCACGGCGGCGGCCACGGCCTCCTTGGTGGCGTCCAGGTCGTCATCGGACGCGCCGAAGGCAGACCAGGGGAAGGCGGCGGCGGCAGCGGCAGCAGGGGGCAGGCTGTTCATGGGGTTGCTCTGGAAGAACTCGAGGTACTCCTTGGCCCGGAGGAGGTTCCGCTGGTCGGTCTGGTCGACGAGGTCCAGCTGCCCGGCATCGGCGCCCGCATCGGCCGCCAGGATCTGCCGGTCCAGGAGGTCGGCGCACACGTGGCTCACGGCGGGGATCTCGAGCAGGCGGGCGGCGCTGAGGATGTCGCCCACGTTGGCCGTGCTGACGGTGAGCGTGGCCGTGTAGGCGAAGTCCATGAGGGCCGTGAGCGCCTCGGCGCTGACGAAGTCGATCTCGTACACGTTCTGCTGGTCCACCACGGCGCCCGACGTGAACAGCTTCTTGAAGTACTGGCTGCAGGCCGCCAGCACGGAGCGGTGCGTGGGGAACTCTCGGCCCTCCACCAGGATCACCACGTCGCACAGCAGGCCCTGCGTCCGCTGCTCGTTGAGGCCGCTCAGGATGTCGCTGCTGTGGTCAGGGAACGGGATCCCGATGGGGCCGTCCACGCCGCCGGCCATCTTCCGCGCCGAGACCTGCAGCACCGGGGAGGGAGGGGTGCTCGTGAGGGTGCGGGGCAGGGGGCGGGGCGGCCAGGAGGCCAGGCCCGAGACCCTCGGAGAGGAGCGCCCGCCCCACCCCCAGCCTCCGTTGCCCAGCCGGGTGCCCTCGCTCCACCAGAGGGCCCACCAGGCTGCCCGTCCGAGGGGTGCTCTGAGGGGGGATGGGAGCACACAGTAGGTGCTCGACGAATGCCTCACGCGACTTGTTTCCTACTGGATCTACGCGCTGGCTCTCTAGGAGGCAGTGACACAAGGGGCCCACTGTGCACCATCACCCCCGAGCCCCCAGCAGTCCCCCCGGCAGCACCGTCTCCGCAGCGCGTGCGAGAAACCAGGACTCAGGAAGCAGATCTGTGCCTGCGGCCCCCGCAGCAGCACCCCAACTCAAACCTGGGGTGCATGACCTGAGGGTCCGTGTCCACCTGGTCCCTTGGCCTCCCTGACCCTCACTCCTGCCTCCCCCCAGTAAGACCCAGTTCTCTTGGGGGGGGGGGCTCTGAGTCAGATGGAAAGGGAGAGGCCGAGACCCAGAGACCAGGCTGGGGTCAACAGGCTGGAATCATGCGGGGCGGGGGGGGGGGGGGGCGGAGCCAGTGAGGACACAGCAAACCCCTTCCTGCCCCGGGGGAGCCCCCACCATGCACTTTGGCCCTGGCAGCGAGTAATGGGAGAACTGCCTGAGACTCCTTTTTGCTGCTCACCCAGGCTGAACCTTCCCAAAGGTGGAGCAGGGGGCCGTGGGCTTCCTGTCCACCTCGGGTCCACCCAGCCCCTCCCCAACTCTTGGCCACCCTGGACACTACTGTTCGGCCCAGGGCCTCAGTCTCCCCATCCATCAAATGGACAGAGGCTTTTGGAAGAGTTGGCCATGGGGCAGGGGCCGGGGGCGCGACACTCTGTCTGTCCTGCCCCTCTCCCCCACTCCCTTTTTCCGCCTTCCCCTGGGCCGTGAGTCATCCACCCACTCGGGCGCTTGTGCAACCCTCTGGCTCCTGTCCCCACCCCTCCACCCTCTCTGGGGAGCCCCCGGCTGCCCCAAGCCACCCAACACAACCCACAATCCTCCAGCTGCTCAGCTCGCAGGACAGAGCCCCCGATATCTCCCGGGAGGACGAAGCTGTGCCTTCCTCGGCAGCCCAACGCAGTTTGGACCCAGACCCCTCCCACTTTGAGGGGCCACCCTGGCAAAGGACCCCAGGGTTGGTGTGGCTGGACCCAAGGCCAGGGCGGGACTGTCCCAACCCTGGGCCACCCTGGGAACAGGGTCCAGGCCCTGGGACTGACACAGAGGCCTTTGTGCAGCCACTCCGGCAGACACTACACTTCCCAGGACTCCTCTCTCTGCGGCCCGCCCTCTTTCCCGCTGACCACACCAGCTGCTCGGCTCCCCCCTCTGTTCCACCAGCCCGTTGGCGGCGGGGGGGGGGGGGGCGCTCAGATGTGGCTGCTGGGAGCAGGAAGATGAGGGGCTGACCCCATCTGAGGCTCAGCCATGGGAAGCCTCGGAGGAGCCCCTATGGCAGCTTCCACCCCCTGCCACCATCTGCTGTCTGGCCCCAGGCCCCAGGGAGCAAGTGGGCAGATGGGCTCCGGATCAGACTGGCCTCGGCCCTCCTCACCCCTTTCTGATCGCCTCAAGATGGCCACCCTGCCCCTGTTTGCCATTGTCCCCCCGGGTGCCCCAGCGTCCCCTCGGACCCCGAGGTGTCCCCGGGGGCCTCAAGATCGAGACCTGAAATGGTCCAGATGATTCACCAGCCCCCCTCCACGGCCTCTCCACCCCCGCCTTCCCACGGGCACCAAGCCCGCCGGGCAAGGGGGCTGGCACAGCTTTACATCGAGGGCGAGGATGCCCGGGCTCTCATTTGCTGGAAACCACCGGGCTGGGAGGACGCGAGCTTGGGCCTCAGACCTGGCGTGGGCCACCAAACCAAGCCCTGGGGTCTGGGCCTCCGCCCGCTCGGTGAGCCTGTGGCGCGGGCCAGCCTGTGGGTCTGCACCGGGTCCCAGAGTTTCTATTTCCCCACATAACCATAAGAGATCCTCCCCCAAAGGGCCAGGCCTGGGAGGATGGATGCCAGCCAAAGAAAACCCCCGTGAGAGCAGCATGACCCCCATGACAGAAGAGAACACAAAGGCCCAGACACACCTGGAATCCTAGCCAAGGGCACCCCGCAAGCCTGACCCTCGGGGGTCTGGCCTCCCACCTCCCCGGCCCAGCAAGCCATCCCCTCATCCCTCAGCCTGGAGACTAAACTAGCTCTGCAGACACCTGGCCCACACCCTCTCTCCAGGAACACAGGCCACCTGCCCGCCACGCCCTGGGCCGCTGCCCCCACCCAGGCCGCTTGGGGCCCTCCCTCTAAGATAAAGAGGCAGAAGACCGGGTGCGACGGCAGAGGGAAGACAGCTGAGCCCCCTTGCCGGTTCCGGTGGGCTCCGGGCAGTACACAGCACGCGTCTGTTCCGCACCCACTGCGTGCCGCATCCCTCCCCAGGATGGCCTGTGGCTTCCTGCGCTGAGAGGCCCGGCTGGCACCTGACGCCCAGTAGGTGCCCCCACACCAGGTGGTCGCTTGGCAATGACAATCCACTGAAATGCCTCTCCTCCAGGAAGCCCCACCCCCACGCCGGCCAGGTCCCCACCCTCAACGGCCTGGCCTGCCAGGGTCCCCTGAGCTCAGGCCCACACCCACCTGGCCCATCTTTCATCAGAGCTCCGCCCCCGCGCTCGCCTCCGTGGGATTTCCGGGGCGCTGGGTGCTGACTCGGCGGCCGAGGGGCAGGCCTCAGCAGGCTCCTCCCGGGCTAGAGGTGGGGCACCCCCTTCCCTCTGTGCTCGCCGCCCCCCACCGCCGCGGGCGCACAGTAGGGGCGCAGCAAACCGGATGAACCGAAGACCACAGAGCGAGGCGCTGGAGAGAGCCCACACCCAGCCCCCGCCCACCTAGCTGGCGGGCTCCCCCCAGTCCCACCTCCCATCTAACCCGGGGTCGCCTGCTGTACTTTTCCAAGGCGGCAGAACCCAAGTCGGTTTCGGCCCTTCTGGGGCCTCCTCTGTGCCTTGGACATTTCAGGAACTAATTCAGGAACTAACTGGGCACCTTTACTTCACCCTTCCCACTGTAACCCTGGGCTTTACAGGCAAGGAGAAGCTCAGAGCAGTGAGGAGACCCAGGCAAGGTCACACAGCAGACCAGCGGTCAGGCTGGGACTCAGACTCTCGGACCTGAGCTGCAGCCACTCCACGGCTGGGGCCCCGGGGTGAGGTCGGGAGTGCCTTCCCTGGTCCCGGGAGTAGCAGGTGTCACCCGGGACCCCAGGATTATGGGAGGGCGTCTTGAGCATGGGGAACAGCAGAGGCCAAGGCCCGGAGGTGGGCGCCTGGGAGAGGGACGGGGGAGGAGGCTCCATCTACCAGGCTTCCCAAGGTCAGGCGCAAGGTGAGGGTTGGGACGGGCCTCCTCCTCCCGGCGCTCCTCGGGAAGGAGAGGGGGCGGCCATCACCCGGTGGGCAGGTAACTGCCTGAGACCTGACATCTTCCTGGAGGAAGGGGGGGGCCGGGGCTGCTTAATGAGGGGTCAAGACCTCTCCACTCCCCCCCCCCCGGAGACTACAACATGAAACCAAATGGAACTCGAACACCTACTATGCGCCATGCACAGCAGCCTGGGCCCACATCCAGCTCTCCCACCTCCAAGCGGCAGGACACTGGGCAAGACGCGGTGCCTCCGTGCCTCGGTCTCCTCAGAGGTCATGACAACAATAAGGGGACAGGGGCAGCTCTAGGTCCAGGGTCCCACTCTCGCCCATTGGGCAAACTCCGCCTGAGGACCTACTGTGTGCCAGCACCAGTCCCCAAAGGCCCAAGAGGCTGTTTACTGACCCCCTCCGTGTGCATGGGGGGCTTCGAACTCAACCTCTGAACGTTACTGCAGGAATTCAGCCCCCTCCCCACCTACTATGTGTCAAGGGAGTGCGTGTGGGGGGCCCCAGGAGGAAGCCAGGGGAGAGGAGCCGTCACCTGGAAGGGGGAAAACCAGGCCCAGAGAGGGTGGGTGGCTGGCCCAAGGTCACACAGCAAGTCTGGTGCCCAGGTGCGGTTGCCAGGCCCACGCCCAGCCACCCCCGCCCCCTCCCAGGCCAGCGGCCTGTGTTGCAAGGTTGGTCCCAACGGGTAACCCCGCCCTGACCTGGTGCCAATCCCTGCCTGGCCCGGTCCCCGGCCTGGGGTTTAATGGGACAGGAATGCAGCGTCCCGATTAGGGAGTGGGGGGCACCAATGGCCCGCGTGGCTGCCCGGCTGCCAGCCCGCCCGTCCTCAGAGGCCTCCCTCCAGGCCAGACACCAGCAAACAGGCCCTCGGCCATTTTATGTGTCCATTTATTGCCCTAAATGGGGAGGGGCTTCCTGCCCAGGCCTTAAAGGGCCAGAGGCAGGAAGGCTGTGGGCCCAGTGGGAAGTGTGTGTGGGGGCGGGAGGGGCGATGAGGAGGTCATGGGGATCCCATCTGACCCCCAACTCATGGGTGGGGCTGAAGCTCACCCTATTCCCACGCTCTTGAGTGCCGTCACAGGTCAGGAAGTAACAGCCCTGACACCAGTACCGGGTTCCAAGAGGAAGCCCCGGGAAGAGAGAAGCCATTCGTGGTGAGTTAGAAGGAACGAGCTTCCATCACCTGGGGTAAGTAAAGCCAGGCTTCTCAGAATCCCATCACTACCTACCCCACCCCTGCTCAGGCTGCACCTGCTTGTACAAGGTGCCCGGAAGAGGCCTGGGTGGCCTCGAGAAGCTGTCCTCCTCTCTACCTCCACACCTCTCCCTCCCTCCCCTGAGGCCCGCTTGTTACCTCCTGCACCACCCCCACCCCCGCCCCCAGCCTGGGCAGGTGGAGAGCTTGCCTGGAAGCCCCAAAGGGGAGCTCAGCCTATCGGGGCCCTAGTGTCCTGTGCCCACAAACCCGCCAAGTTCCCTCCCATCAAACACATCCTGATGGGAGGTGGGACGGGGCCTTGTTTTCCAGTTAAACCAGAAAGGCGTGGGTGGGGACACTTCCACTGAGTGGCCGTTCACAGCCTGCTGGGGGGACAGATGGAGGGGCTGGTCCCTCGGCCACGCTCCTCACAAGCGCCAGATTCTCCGCAGGACATCTTTCGCGCCGTGGTGCTCCTGACTCAGGCCTCGGGCCCCAAGGACGGGGGCTGCTCCTCAGCAGGCCGGTGGGGGGGGCTGATCTCGAGCGTGTCAACATCCAGCATCACAGGGTCTGTAATCATCGCCCCACTTTACAGGCCAGGAAACTGAGGCTCAAGAGAGGGAAAGGGACTTGCCCAGGGTCACACAAGAGAGCTGAATTTGAACACAAGCCCACTGGCTCTGTACTGTCTAACTGGTCCTTCCAGGGCTCCTTACCCCCCTCCTCCACACTGCCCCCGGGCACCAGCAAGGGACTAAATCCCCCTCCCCTGGGGGCCTTGGGGCCAAGGACAGCTTATTCTCACGCCTCCTCAGAGCTGCCTTGTGATAGCCCAGAAAAGGGAGAGGTTTGCCTGAGGTCACACAGGGAGCCTGGGGCAGGACTGGAGTCTGGCTGACGTCTGTGCACTCAGGGCAGGGGCCCTGAGCCCTGGTCATCAGGACAGGGATGCAGGAGGGGCTCTCCTAGGCCCTGACGCGGCACAGCAGCGACCCAGCAAACGCTCCTGGGGAATCACTGACCAAACCCTCAGGACTACAGACTTGGGCTGATGGCAAGACTGAGGTTGACAGAGGGGTAGGGACCTCCCCAGGTAGACCTCAGGTGGAGGTGAGGGCTGGGCTGGGACTGGACCACACTGGCCCCCACCCAAGCCTGTTCCTCTGGTCCCCACCGCCCAGGGCTGTTACAGGGCGGTTTATGGCCCATCAGGTGCCTGGGGCACAAGGTGACAGGTGGGGGGGTGCTGTGTGTCTCAAGTGGCTGGGCTGGCGACACACTCCAGCAGAATCCCAGTGGTGCCCTGAGTTGACCCGGGTGCTCCCTCCACGAGGAAGGGAAGGCACGAGAACACAGGTAGACCTGCAGGCGCCACCCGCAGAATACCCCATAACCCCATTTTACGAGGGGGGACACCCAGACTCCGAAAGGCCGAGGGGCTTGTCCAAGGTCACAGAGCAGCTAGTGGGCCGTCATTCGAAACCCCTGCAAACCTCAGGCCAGCTCTGCTGCAGAGGGGCTGGCTCTGAGACGGCTTTTTCGAGGTGACCTCGGTCATCTCGGGTATAATGGGTCATAAAACCCAGAGAGCCCTGCCCGTCTCCAGGGGCCAAGGTGCCAAGGTGCGGGACTGTGGCTCAGAGGGGGTGGGAAAGGCCTCAACAAGCCATAAAAGTGCCTGCCACAGAAGGCTGGGAGGCGAGAGGACAGGGGCTCATGCTGTGTGACCTTGGGCACCTTGCTGGCCCTCTCTGAGTCTCACCGTCCTCTTTGCGCAGAGGGTTTCATGAGTCCCAGGACAGCTCCATTTGGCCTACAGGCGCCTGCTCTCAACCCCCAGGCCCTCTGGAAGACAGGTGGGTGGGCGCCCCTCAGCTGAGAGGAAGGAAGATTGGGCCTCATCCTGAGCCTGGAGGCAGGACCACAATGGTCAGACCCAGCTCTAGCGAGGTGACCTTGGGCTGCTCTCTGCTTCCCCCTTGGGCCTCGGTCTCCCCCCCCCACCCGACACCCACTCCCAGGGCTGCTGTGAGCCCCCCCCCGCCAGGCTCCTCTCCCAGCCTTGGTTTCCTCAAACGGCAGTGGGGATCGCCACAAGCCTGCACCAGCTCTAGGTCAGGGGGCCCCAAGGAAGAGAAGCAAGGAAAACAGCAAACACACGTACGTGCTCCCGCCTCGGGAGCCTGCCCCACTGGATGGAGGCTGGGCTCTGCCGGGCCTCAGTACCCCCCACAGAGGAAAGGGTGCACCAGCTCCCTGCGGCCACGCTGATGCTGCTTCTCCCAGTGCCTGCGAGCGCTCAGAGTTTCGTGGCTCCCGGCCCCGGGCCAGGGTGCTGACTGGCCACCACGCAGCCAATCAGAGCTGAATAATAAATACCCCCCCAAAGTGACCCACGAATTAAAATTTCAGTGTCCCCGTTGGCTCCTCTTTCCTTCATTAGGCATGCGGATCCCAGGGCTTCGCTCTTCCAGTCACTGGCTCCTGCCCCCCCTTCTCCCCTAGGCTCCCGTCTCCACAGCGATGGCTGGCGGTAAACAGAGCCCCGAGCCCAGCCGACAAGTGCCAGGCCCGGTGTGCTCCAGGGGCCCCACCAGGGGGTGGCCCCCGGGGGGAAATGCCCCCTGCCTGGAGCCCTCCACCGGGCAGCAGTAGGGCCCAGCCTGGACTCCCCGGACCTCTCCCAAGACCAGCTCTGCCAATAGGAAGTGATCGGCGGGTCCTGCGGAGGCCCCCCCAGTGTGGGAGCGGCACACTCAGGGTTACGCCCTGGCCCTGTTGTGGGGGGGGGGGCTGACATGGAATCCCGGATGCCCTCTCCAGCCGGCCCTGCTCCCGGAGGCAGCTGGCAGGGAGGAGGGGGGGGAATAAACCAAGCCTGCCACCCATGGGTGAACCAGGTGGGCACGCCCGGGGAAGGGGCACCAACACCTCTCTCACTTCCGCAGCCTGACTAGGGGGAGAGAGAGGAGTTGTCGGCCTCCCCCTGCCGCTCACTCAACTGCTGGCTGCATTCCCCAAACATTTAGTGGGCGCCCACTGGGTGCCCTGGCCTGGTTGGACAGCAGTCTCTTGCTGCGGTCCACCGGGCTCCCCCGCAGCCAGCCAGAGCGGGCAGTGCCTCCCAGAACCCGCAAAGGCCTGTGCCTGGGGGTGCACCGGCCCCAGCGCTCAGCTCAGGCCCCTGCCTGGTTCCCAGGCCTGGGGCTGGGGGAAGGGGTTGGTTCCCAAGCCAGAGAGGGAGGAAGAGCGAGGGAGGGGGCCGGATCCCACCAGTTCACCCCCTCCTCTGCTGGGGCTCAGGGTTCGCACGTGGTGGTGGCGTCAAGGGGAAGGAGGGGGGTCCGGGCCAAAGGAGACGGGGTCACGCGCTTTGGGGGCGCGGGCGGGGGGAGAAGGGTGCTCTCAGCCCCCTCCCCGGGGCCCGGAGCCGCGCGGCCGCGCGGGCGGGGCAAGGGGCCAGGCCGGTCCCCCCACCCAAGGCTGAGTCAGGCCCGGGCGGGGGCAGGAAGCGGCCCCCTCCCCCGCCCCGGCCGCAGCGCGCGGCCCCCACCCCGGCCCACGGGCCCCCGCCGCGCCGCCCGCGCGGGGGGCTCCTACCTCCTTCCCGGGGCAGCGGCGAGGGGGCCCGGCCCCGGCGGCGGCGGTGGCGGCGGCTGCGGCTGGGCTGGCTCCCTCCGAGGGGCCGGGAGGCGGCAGTGAGCCTGGCCCCGCGCCACCCCCCGCCGCCGGCGGCCAATCCCCACCCGGGCTGGGGGGAGGGCGATGCAAATTACCCCGGATCTGGGTCCGCCCGCCCGCCTCCCCCACGCCCGGGCCCGGCCTGCACTAGGCCGCGCATCCCCGGGCTCGCTTGCGCCGCGCGGCCGCTTGGGCCGCCGCCCTCCCCGGAGAGCGCCGGGTGGGTGACCCCCCCCCCCCGGGGCGGGGGGCCGAGGGGAGGGGGGCTGGGGACGGTTACACAACCAGGCGGGGAGGGGCCCCGGGGCGGGGAGGGGGCCGGCCCGCGGGCCGCGCAGCCGGAAGCCGGGGACCGCCACCGGCCCCCGGCGAGGGGAGCCCGGCTTCAGGCCCCGCCCCCGGGCCGGCTCGGCCCGCCCCCGCGCCGCGCCGCGCGATCGGTCCGCGCCCATTGGTTCGCCTGCCCGCCGCTCACCGCCCCTCCTCCGCACCGCCCCTACCCGCGGAACGCGGCGGGCCGCCGGCGCGAGGCACCCTGGGACATGTAGTCCGAGCCGCCTGCCACCTGCCGGCCGCAAGCGGCGAGGGGACTACGACGTCCAGAAGCCCCCGCGGCCCCGCCCGCCCACCGGGACACTCCACCCCTTCCCCCTCCTTTGCAAAGCCCCCCTCCCTGTTTTTTCAGCCCCCTCCCCCCCCATCCCCCATGGAGCTCAATCCTGGCCAACTCCAACGTATGCACGCAGCACCTAATAGGCCCCCGGGGGGCGAGAGCACCCCCAGTACCTAGCTGCAAACTTAGCACGCGACGCGCCCCCCTATCTCCCCACGCCGGTTTCCCCCACCCTCAATGCGGCCCTGCTTCCCCTCCCCCGCTCCCCGCGCGCCTGGGATCCCCGAAAAGCCATGCACTCGGGGGGGGGGGGGCTGGGGCACAAGCCCATGCACTTCGCCCTCAATCCCCCTTCCCGGGCGGCGCCCCCTCCTCGCGCTCGGGATCCAGGGCGCTTCCAGCCTCCGGGCAGCTGCCAACCACCCCCTCCTCTGAAACTTGCGGAACGTCCGCGGCTCCCCGGATCTCTCCTTCCCGAGAGGGCAGAGGTGGGCGCAGCGCCCCCGGCCCGTCCCCGCCCTGCACCCCGTACGGGGGGCCGCGCCGGGCACTGACTTACCTCGCGCGGCCGGGCCGGGGCCGGGCCGGGCCGGGGCGCGAGGGGCCGGGGCCCGGAGTTGGGACTGGGCTCCTCGGCCGCTCGCCTCCGGGGTCCGCGTCTCTCGCTCTCCGCCTCTCGCGCTCTCCCCTCGTCGCTCCCTCGCTCCGGCGGCGGCGGCGGCGTCACTGCCCCTACAGTAACTGTACAGTACAGCCAAAGCCCCGTATGATGCTCGCGACTCCCTTCCTGGTTTCTCCGAGGGCAAGAGGGGTCCTCCCTTGTCTTAAAGGTGCCGCAGCCGCCGGCCCCCCCCCCACGCCCAGCCCGCCCCCCCCACCCCGGCCTCGGAGGCCAGAACAGGCTCGGCAGGTCCCCTCTTGCCACGTCTCTGCCCTCCCGTGGGGCTTCGCCCGCTGCGCCGGGGAGACCGGGCTGTTATTAGGTTTTGTCAAGTTGGGGGGGGTCCAGCCCGCCCCCGGCGCGCCCCCCCCTCCTCTGACCTCTCCGCCCCGCTGCGCGGCGCCGTGCCAGCTTGCCAGCTTATCTGGCCCCAGAGCTCCCCGGGGCGCGGGGGGAGCGGGCCCCCCGGGGTGGAGGGGGGGTGGGGGCCTCCAGATAAACAGGCCCCCAGCCTCTGCGCAGGGGCGGGCGCGGGGGGGCGCGGGCTTTGCCCCCGACGCCCGGGGCGTGGCAGGATGGCAGCGGGGGCGGGGAGGGCTGTGCGCACTGCGAGGACCGACGCGGGCGTGGGTCGCGGCGGCCGGGGCTGCTGGGGGTGGGTGGGGGGCGAGGGAGTGGGGACCCCGGGCCAGGCGCCGGCCCTCCCAGGGCCTCAGTTTGCCCAGCCGCAGAAGGGACCCGGGGGTGGGTTTTCGAATGACGGCTTGGGTCCGCTGGGCTCCTGGGTCCCTAAATGAAACAACCAACCTGCCTGCCCGCGATTATATAAAAGAGTCGCCTCCGCCCGCTGCGCCAGGGGCGTAGCGGGGGAAGGGGTTGGCGAGGGGCGGGCTGGGCGGTTGTTTTCCCGGCTTTCCGAGTTCCCCCACCCAACTGCGGGCCGCTGGGCTGGACGGGGACCGGGCCCCGGACGTCTGGGTCCTGCGGGCCGCTCGCGCCAGGGTCTGCGTGGCTCCGGAGGGGCAGCGATGGGGAGTGGGGAGGCTTTGGCTCAACCCAACTTTTTTCCCTGTCCATTTCTCCCACTTCCTCCCCGGTCGTGGGAGAGGTCCGGCGGGGGACGGGGGAGGGGGAGGAGGGGACGAGCGGTGAGAACAGCCTGACCCGGCCCGGCCGGCTGCCCAGCTGCACACAGTAGGCTCCTGGGGAGGGCTGGCTGGTGCGATCCGCCGCGTGGGGGGCTCTGGGCCTCGGTTTCCCCTTCCTCCTTCCCTTGGACGGAGAGCGCTGGCACCTGCTTAAGAGCCGCCTTTTACTGAGCGCTTCTCGTGTGGTTGGCTCTGTCCGGGGTCCTGTTTACCTCCATTCTAACATCTAATCGCATTATACTCGTTTATTGCTATTATCATTACCACCACTACCTTACAGGCAGGAAACTGGCACTGCCATGGGTGAAGTGGGCTCAGTCTGTCCTCCTCTGACTTCAAAGCTTCCCACCGCCCCTTGTACTTTATTACTTCTACGCACAACATATTAAAGGCGCCTTTCAACTCCCAAACGGGTTGAATCGGCTTTTGTAATAATAATTTGGCTTCAAGGGGAAACCCGGGAGGCCCCCAGAGGGGAAGTGACAGCCCCAGGACTTGCAGCCTGAAACCAGCCCCCAGTAGGTGGGAAGGGACTGAGGGAGGGGCCGCGTAGGTCCCCGGTGAGGGTGGAACCCAGGGACTTTGCTCTAACGACCCTGCCTAGGACATAAGCCCTTCTTCCTTCCTTAAACCACGGGGCCACCAGCCTTGGGATTAGAAGGGCCAGGCACAAAGACAATTTGCAGGTCTCAGGGTTGTGCCTGGACTCCTGCAGATAACTAGAGCTCGGTCCTTACTCCTCAATGGTCTCACCCCCCCCACCCCAAGCTCCACCCACTCGGCCAGTACAGGGGTGACTTGGTTTCCCCTCCTGTGCCACCTAGCCTCGAATATCCTGCCCCGTTTCTCTACAGTTGATAACCTGATTCAGAAGGGTAAGGGAGTACACACAGAAGATTGGCATTGAGTCTAACCCTCAACACACCCTGAAAAGAAGCAGGGGTTATATAATTTCCATCTTACATATGAGCAAACTGAGGCCCAGGGAGGCACCATGAGCAAGGATGTCAAATGCAGCATCCCCCTGGCTCTGGATCCTGCCAGAAGGGCTGGGAAGGGGTCCCTCGGGATATGCCAAGATGGCAGACCCCGACCTCCCATGCTCAGTCCTGTCCCTGACGTGGAAACAGTGAGGGAGGCAGAGCTTTGTCCTGACCCCCATTCCTCAGTCCCTACTCCTTCCCCTCACCTCCCCAAAATACCCGAGTAGATACTATTTTAAAAGCTAATAGGGTTATAAAAGACTGAGTTACTGTGTGACCTTGGGCAGATTACTTAACCTCTCTGATCCTCAGAGTCCACTGCAGAGAATAATGATAGAGACTTCCTAGGGTTCTAACGAGGGAGACACATGATGGTACATATAACATTGTTTTTAAAGATTTTATTTATTTATTTGAGAGAGAGGCAGCGATAGCAAGAGAGAGCATGAGCAGGGAGGGGCGGGAGAAGCAGGCTCCCTGCTGAACAGGAAGCCCGATGGATGTGGGACTTGATCCCAGGACCCTGAGATCACGACCTGAGCAGAAGGCAGACACTTACAGGACCAAGCCACCCAGGCGCCCTACATATAACATTCTTCAACAGCACAGTAGGACAGGAGAGAAGTCCTCCATAAGCCATAGACGTTATTATATTGATGTCATTGCTACTGTTTGGGCCATACCCCCCTGTTCCTGGCCAGGGCAGCGATGAAACCCACATTTCAAAGATGAAAAGTTCACACACACACACTCAATGCATTTTTTACTTCGCCGGCAAGACCCCCATAAGGTGCTCGGCGAAAGGGTTCTCGGAGCCTCTCAAGACCAGCTCCATCTCAGCAATAAAACAACACGAAAATCAACAAATACTTGGCCCTTGCCTCAGAACAAATTTGTTCCGGGGTGGATTTCTAAAATTCCACCTTTGAATGCAACTTTAGTCCCCCTGTGTAGGAGGGATTATCCTCCCTGACCGACAGGACGATTGGCGTAGAGACCCAGAGAAGGCTCATAACTTGCCAAAGACACACAGCCAGTGAATGGATGGACTTGAATTTGAGTTACGTTGTCTAGGCTGCGAGTTTATATATTTTGAGCGGATAATTCTTGTCCCCATAAGTAGGGCTTGCTTCTGGGGTGGAGAAGCAGGAGGGGTGGGGAGCAGAGTCAGAGACCTTCTGTTCTCTGTCTTTGATCTTTTGAATTTTGCATCACAAAATTTTTTTTTTAAGTCATCTGCACGCCCAGTGTGGGGCTTGAACTCACGACCCCAAGATCAAGAGTCACAGGCTCTCCTGACTGAGCAGGACAGGCGTCCCGATGCATATATCATTTATAATGAAATTTAAAATAAAGTCACATTTCTTAACTTGCGTGCTTCAGAGAACACCATCAAGAAAGTGAAAGAAAAACCCATGGAAGGGGAGAGAATATTTGCAAATCACAGATATGATCAAGGTCTGCTGTTCAGAATATGTAAAGAAATCTTAAACCCAACAATAAAAACAAAATAACCGATTCTTTTAAATGGGCAAAGGATTTGAATAGACACCTCTCCAAAAAAGATACACCAAAAAGAAAAAAAAAAAAACCAGATACACACACACAAAAGTTGCTCACCATCAGTAGTCATTAGGGAAATGCAAATCAAAACCCCGGTGAGACACCAGCTCACCCCTGCTAGTAGGGGCTGAATCCAACAGGCAGACAGCAGCAAGTGCAGTGGGGGTGGGGAGACACCTGGGCCCTGCTGTCCCGCTGGCGGAGGGATAGGCCGGCACTTCGTCCCAGAGCGAAACACAGTGACCGTCTAACCTGGCAAGGTGTAAACCCAAGACAAATGACATCCGGTCCACACCGAAACGTGGGGTGCAAATCCACAAAACGGCATGACCCGTAACAGCCAAAAGCTAAAAACGGTTCAAATGTCCGTCAACTGATGGATGAACGCACGCAACGCGTCCACCAGGCGCAGGGAGTGTCCGCCGCCAGCAGGAGCGAGGCGCCCACCCGCGCCGCCCCGGGCAAGGACCCCGAGCCCACGACGCTCAGGGAGGGAACCAGACACAGAAGGCCCCACGGCGTGTGAGGCCACGTGTGTGACACGTCCAGACCGGGCTCGTCCACGGACGGGGAGGGGCTCGTGGAGCAGTGGGGGGGGGGGGGACTGCTGATGGGGACACGTTCCCTTGAGGGGTGATGAAAGTGTTCCAAGATCAGATCGTGGTGATGGTTGTACCACTTCTGAGCACACTGAAAACCACTGAATCATACGCTTTGAAGAGTGAATGTTTTGGTACGGGGATGACATAAATTTTTCAAAAGAAAAGCGACACCCATATTCACAGCAGCGTTTTTCACACCTAGAATGTAGACACAACCCAAATGTCCATCAACAAACGAATGGATAAACGTGGTGCGGCTCATTCACACGCTGGAATATTACTCGCCCTGAAAAAGGAAGGACATCTGACATAGGCCACGACGTGGACGGACCCCGAGGACATCGGGCTCAGCGAGAGCAGCCAGACCCAGAGGGACACATCCCGCAGGACCCCACTCCCAGGAGGTCCCCAGAGGAGTCCCGTCCACACAGACAGAGAGGAGCTGGTGGGAGCCAGGGCTGGGGCAGGGGCTGGGGAGTCCGTGCTTCCTGGGGACGGAGTCTCCGTGTGGGGGGGTGGAAAGTTCTGGAGACGGACGGTGGGGACGGCTGCAGGACGGGGTGAGCGTGCTTCATGCCACGGACTTATACAGGCAAAAATGGTTGAAATGGTTAATTTTCTGTCATATATTTTATCACAATAAAAAAGTAAAAAGAAAAAAAAGTCTACCTGTAGGAGGGTCTGAGGGTGGCCGTGTTCTCTCTGGCTCCAAAGTCTGGGAACGTGTGTGGTGCCGAGCGGTGGCACATTCCATTACTATATAAGTGTGGTTATGCAGGAATAAAATTAAATTTTTTTCTTTCAAAAAATTAAAATTAAAAAATGGAAAGGTGCCTCAAAACGGTGTGAGGGGAAGATGTTAGCATCATTCTAAGCAGATGACTGCCCGCCTTTCTGCTCCATTCGTCACACGCGTGGCCGTGCAAGAGCCCCCGGCGGGGCGCGGAGTGGCAGCTGGGGATCTGGCGTGGGCATCCGGGGAGCACGGACGGAGACAGCGGTGGCAGAATGAGGAATGGGTCTGCTCTGAAGGTCAAGTCGAGATTTGATGCTGTGTCAGATGTCAGGAGGACGGGAAGCAAGGAACCCAAAGGGCTTGCTGGGTTCCACGGGCCGTGCGGGGGCCGCGATGCATGGGCTTGGAAGACAGCGAGCGCGAGGTGTGAGCCGTAACCCCGTTTTTCCTCTTCACAATGGAGACGCGTCCCTCGGATGTCCAGAGACAGTGGACAGGTGAATCAGGAGTGTCAGGGAGAGGGCGGGCTTGGAGCTGGGCAGGGGGATGGTCTTCCCCAGCTCGAAGGCTGCGTGGCATCCCCCAAGGAGCATGGACAGAGAGGGCGGCCCGGGCTGGGGGACCCCAAAGCTGGAGTCCAGCAGGGGGGCAGAGAAGGAGGCCAGTGGGGAACTAGAAGGTGGTCGGATCACAGCCAGCAGTTTCCAGCGAACAGGCCTGGCCGCTCACTGCCTCATCCCCGGGGCTCGGGATAAGGTCCTGCAGAGCGGCACCCACTAAACACTTGCTTGAAGAATGAACATTGGTCTTTAAACATGCGGACAAGAGAAACGATGAGCCTCAGGAACCCTCGGGCGCTCCCTAGGGACAAGTCACACCGAAGGGGATCTTCGTTCCCTGTTAGATCAAACCATAGAAGGGGGCAGGCACAGGGGACCCCGAGTTCCAGCAAAGTCAGGAGCTGGATGGTGCCCGGGAGTGAGGAAGAGTATGGCAAGGGTACGGTGATCAGCAAACAGACGGGTAAACATGGCCCGTTCCTGGACCCGCCTCCGCGCGCGCGCTTGTGTGTGTGTGTGTGTGTGCGCGCGCGCACACATTTATTTTTACCCTTGATCTCAATTATATATAAATAATAGACACACTATTATTTTTTAAAAAGGCTCATGAGGGCGCCTGGGGGGCTCCGTCGGTGAAGCATCTGCCTTCGGCTCGGGTCATGATCCTGGGGTCCTGGGCCCAAGTCCTGCAAAGGGCTCCCTGCTCAGCAGGGAGTCTGCTTCTCCCTCTGCTCCTCCCTCCCCCCACTCCTGCCCTTTCTCTCTCTCTCTACCTCTCTCTCTCAAATAAATAAATAAGATCTTAAAAAAAAAAAGGCTCATGGTCTCTTCCCTCCATCTTCAGAACCGGCAGTATGACAAGATCTCTCTGACCCTCCTACCCTCCTCTTGTAATGACCCTATAAAATGGATCAGCTGCTTTCCTAGGGCTGCTGTCACCGGCTCCCCAGACTGGGTGGCACAGAACAGCTGAAAGATAGCCTCTCAGTTCTGGGGCCAGAAGTTCCGAGTGGAGGTGTTGGCGGGGCCCTGCTGGCTCCCAAGACTCCAGGTCCTGGCCTCTGTCCAGGCTTCGTAGACCCACGGCCCGCTCACCGGACCGCTCCCCAGGGCCTTCCCTCTGTGCGGGTCTGTCTCTCTGGGTCCAGGTGTCCCCTTCTTACAGAGACAGCCGTCATATTGCGTGAGGGCCTGCCCTCCTCCAGCGTGACCTCGTGTTAACTGAGTCTATCGTCTGCAGTAACCGTATTTCCAAAGAAGGTCCCATCCTAAGGCTCTGGAGTTTGAACATGACGTGTGCGCGCGTGTCCACGCATAAGCACATCTTCCTCTCTACCTGCCTGCCTCCCCATCCGCTGTCGTCTTTACCAGTGACTTGAGTGAAGAAGACCAGGCACCGTTCGGAAGCCACGTCTGGAGAACAGAGCTATGTCTGGATTCGAGGCCGACCACGGAAAACTCCCCGAATGAACACCGAGTTTCCTGGGGGGGCCGCAAAGGTCTGTGTGCGCTCTCAAAGGCCAGCTGGCTGCATGGGGACGGAGGCCCAGTCTGGGAAGACGAGAACGTTCTGGAGACGGCTGGTGAGCGCGGCCGCACCCCAGTGTGAGAGTGTTCGAGGCCACTGACCTGTGCACCTTCTAGGGTTAAAATGGTAACTGTTACACAATGTATCATTTACTACAATTATTTTTTATAAAAGGGGGGAAAAGTCAGTTGGCTAACTGCGAGGCGGGGTCCTGGCCGGGGTCAAGAAACAGAAAAAGGGCCTTAGTGGAAAAGCGGGCATAGTCCAAATCCACGACAGACTTTTCCCGATGGGGGTTTATGGACGTTGGTCCCCAGCTATGACAAATAAAGGTGGGTGTATGATGCTGGCTTTGGGGGAAGCCGGTGAAGGGTGCCTGGGAAGTCTCTCTAGAATCTTTGCAGCTTTCCTGGAAAATTCTAAAACTTTTCTAAAATGAAACTTGACAGCCAAAGACAGCAAACGCAAGGCTACGTCGGTGTATACATTTGTCAGACCCATCAGACTATACACTTAATATCTGTGCTTTTTACTTTATGTAGCCCGTATCTTAATTTTTAAAAAAGATTTTCTTTTTTTCTTTATCTGAGAGAGAGAGAGAGGAAGAGAAAGCACAAGCAGGGAGCGGGAGGCAGAGGGAGAAACAGACTCCCCGCGGAGCAGGGCTCCAACCCAGGAGCCTGGGACCATGATCTGAGCCGAAGGCAGACGCTTCACCGACTGAGCCCCGCAGGCACCTGTAGCCTAAACCTTCATTTAAAAATACCAGGCAAATGTCACATGATGGAAAATGTGCCTCGATTGGCCCAGAGACACTGCATTTAAAAATGTATCTAAAGGAAATATTTTGGGTTGTGCATCAGGACATAGCTGCAAGGATGTTCAGCGGAGTGTCGTTTATAAACACAACATATGGGGAGATGATGCAAATGTCCTGTGGCAGGAGTTTTGGGTAATGAAATATGCAGGGGTGATATTCAGAATATTTGACCACCTCATAAAGCCTGAGCACTGAGGGGGCAAGGACCCGAGGGAGGGATGTCAGACCAGCTCTTGGTCCCATCTGAGCCTCCGCCTGTGGTCTTGGCACTCTGTATGGGGCGCTCTAGCCCCGGGCGGGGAGATGTGCAAACTCAGGAGAAATTCCTGGAAGCCTGTGGGGAGCCCTTCCACCAGACTCATCAGGTCCAGCTCCTGAGTGCCAACAGGGCGGCTGAGGTCTAAGTCTGAGAATCCAGAGTGAAGTTCAACTCCTAAAATTATGTTGGTGTTTGCACACCCATGTTCGTAGTCACCGAAAGGTGCAAGCAACCTAAAGGTGTCCGTCCGTGGATGAAGGACACACCGTGCGGTCCATCCACGCGCTGGGACACGAGCCAGTCTTAGAAGGGAAGGGACCGTGACACCTGCCACGACGTGGAGGGACCCTGAGGACACTGGGCTCAGGGAGAGCAGCCAGACCCAGAAGGACACATCCCGCAGGACCCCACTCCCAGGGGGTCCCCGGAGGAGTCCCGTCCACACAGACAGAGAGTGGATGGTGGGAGCCAGGGCTGGGGCAGGGGGTGGGGAGTCCGTGCTTCCTGGGACAGAGTCTCCGTGTGGGGAGACGGAACGTTCTGGAGACAGAGGGTGGGGGTGGCTGCACGACGGCGTGAGTGTGCTTCGTGCCACGGAGCTGTGCGCTTAGAGATGGTTACGATGGTGACTTCTGTGTATCTTACACAATAAAAATATCAGGAGTTCTGATCTATATATTTTTTAAGACTGAAAAGAAGGAAAGCAAAGAATATCAGGGTCCAACTCCGCAGAGGCAAGCAGGGACATTAGAAAAAAAGAAGTCTCACCCTGCTGCCCGCAAGTACAGAGACAAGCCCCCGCCCCAGACTCTGAGTCCCGCTGGGGTCACAGCGCTGATTTTGTGGGCTGGAACGTGACAGGCCACGGGCGCCCAGGAAACCCGGGACTGTGTGCGGGCACAAGGAAGGCTGGGGGCACCAGGAGCCCCTCAGCTCTCCCCCTGCAGGTGAAGCCTTCTCCCACTTGGGCTCCTCCCAGATGCCCCGGGCTCCACCCGAACGCTCCCGGGGCAAGCGAGCGTTTAGCCAGCACGCCCAGGGTGGCCAAACCAGGCGTGCAGGTACAAGGCGATTCCGTACTTGTTGGCAGATCGCTGGGGCTTGGAGCGCCCGGGAGCCTCTCCTAGGACAGCCCCCGAGCATCACAGGAGTCCTGCAGCCTCTGGATTCACAGCGTCTGGGGAGAAGCCGGCGGGCCGGGGGGAGGGGGCTAGTGCACCCCACCTGGGCTGTTTAGACTTGGCCCATGAGGTGGAGGAAGGGGGGATTTTCTGGCACTGCTTCGGTCCCTTACTCCACCCTGCAGCTCAATATTCCTATCTGTGCAATGGGCCTTGCAGCCCAACACTCGCGGAGGGGAGGACGCCTCTCTCTGGCCCCTCTCCCCACCTGCGCCCTGGCCTCCTGGATGCCTCCACACTCCCAGGCTGGACGAGGACCCCAGGGCCTCTCAGCACCTGGACAGAGGGCTCCAAAGCCGGGGGTGGGGGGTGGGGGGCCGTCAGCCTGCCTGCCTTTGGGGCCTGGCTCAGGGCTCTGTCTCTGCCACTCTCTCCCTGGCCTGGCCCCACATTTTAATAATTTGCATGAGAGACACTGATTCCTCCCCCTCCTTCTGCCCCCTTCCCAGGACATGGGGTGATGTCTGGGGACATCAGTGGTTGTGACACTAGGGGGTGCTCCTGGCATCGAGGGGTTGGGGCCGGGGATGCTGCTAAACCCCCCATGTGCTAAGGATGCCACCACCCCCCCCAGAATGATCAGGCCCCAAATGGTCACAGTGCCGATGGGGAGAAACTCTGGCCTGGGTCTAGTTTTAATCCCGCCTGCTGCCAAGCACACCCCTTGCTTCTCCCTTTCTGTGCTCTGCAGGGAAGGAAATCCTGCCCCATGGCTCAGGACAACCCAGGACTTGAGCCATGCCGCTGCCCACTATCCCCTGCTGCCGAGGGCAGCCGGTCTCCATTCAGGGCCTCAGCTTTCTATCTGGACAATGGGCCCGAAGCTGGATAACAAGGGAAGCCTCAGAGATGGTCCCCGGGGGTCAGCTTCGCCTGCTGATCCTGGTCCTGTGTCCCCAACCCCCGCCGGAGACAGAGGAGAGCGGAGGAGACCAGGCCGTGGGGGCGGGGTGGGGGCGTTTCTGGAAGAGTTCTTTCTTTTTTTAAAATCACCGCAGTTGAAGAAGCGACTCCTCCCTCCGTCCTGCGCCTGCCACGTGGGCCGCCCTGCAGCCGCCCCTGTCCCCCGGCCCTCCCCGGGCTGGGCCAGCAGCAGGAGCTTTGGTTTCACTTTGGTGCCACCGGTTTCGCTTTCGGGCAGAAGGAAAGAGGGAGGCAGAGCGAGGGCTGGAGAGAGCACAGGGGGCTCCGTGGGCCACAGGGTCAGCGCCGCCACCGCAGATCTCAGGGGGCTGCCTCCTGCAGCTCCCACTTCTGACCTTCCTCCTGGCCTGGGGATTCTCCTCTCTCCCGGAGGCAAGGTCAAGGGGTCAAGGTCAAGTTCCCTGAGTGACTGTGGGCGGGGCAAGCCTCCTCCTCCCTCTGGGCTCCTCTCCCCAAGCCCACCCCCTTGCTAGTGGGGCTGAGTCACTCCAGTCCTACCGTGTCCCCAGTGGGAGCGGGTGGGGCAAGGTGCGAGGCAGAACAGGATGTCGGGTCAGCTGACTTTCCCCGGCAAGGGACCCTTTGGCCCAGAAACCACTAGGAAGGAGGCTCCGTGAGGCCTGAGTCTAGGCCTGGATGTGTGTGCGTTGGGGGGGGAGGACAGTGTCCCCGAGGCCACCTGCCGTGGCATCTGTCTGGCAGACCCAGGCTGGAAGCCCAGCTGCTCTGCCGGCTTTCCGGCACACCTGCCCGGCTCTGGGACTCGGTGTTTTCATCTGTGAAATGGGCGTGGCCATGTGCCTTAGCCCCGCGCCCCACCCGCGGGGCCCTGCTGCCCTTCTGCAGACCGGGGTCCAGAGCCTTGTAAGCCTGGCTGAGAACCACGCCAGGGCAGGAACTGGGCCATTCCCCTCTCTCCCCAGCACAAGCTCAGGGCCCGGACAGGACTCGCCAGACAGGACTGGGGAGTCACCCAAGGCATATGTCAATAACATGGCGCGGGCGAGACAGACACTGTGTGTGCCAATGGGACAGGGTGGCTCGTTTTTTTAATAACAGCTTTATTGAGATATAATTCACTTACGATACAGTTCACCCACTTCAAGTGTATAATTCAGTAGTTGTTAGTACACTCACGGAGCTGTGCAACCACTACCACTAATTCTGGAACATTCCATCACTCCAGAAGGAAGCCCCAGGTCTTCCTCTCCTCTTCCCCTCCCCCAGTCCCCGGCCCCCACGAGCCCCCTTCCTGTCCGTGGATGAGGCTGTTCTGGACGTGTCACACACGTGGACTCACACGCGTGGGCCCTTCTGTGTCTGGTTCCCTCCCTGAGTGTTGCGGGCTCAGGGTCCGTCCCCGGGGCAGCGCGGGTGGGCGCCTCACTCCTGTCCGTGGCCGAGGGACGTGCCCGCGCGTGGGGGACCGTGTGTCCGCTCTTCAGCGGATGGACATCTGGCCTGTTTCCACTCTGGGCTCCTGGGAATCACGCTGCCGTGAGAGGGCAGGTGTGAAGGTAACCGCAACAAGTGTTGATTAGTGTGTGTCCACCCACAGTAAGTGCTGTTCGGGGACCCTGTGTTTTGTGGGGTAACAAGCACCATAAAATGCAGAGAGAGGAGGAGCACCTGCGGAGGGGCTCTGGCGCCCAGGCTCTCCAGGTCTCTGCTGGGCTCCGGGAACCCCTTCCCCACCCCCTAGGCTGGCCCAATTGTGAACCCTGAACTCCCCAGCTGAGGAACCCAGAGGCTCCCCGACTCTCAGGGGCAGCCCTCAGGTGCTGCCTGACAGAGCGCAGGGGGCCAGGCGGGCTGGGAACACGGGTCTGGAAAGGGGTCCCTTCCCTTTAAGGGGAGGACCACCGGGCTGTGGTGGGCAGGGAAGGGAAGGGAGAGGCTGGGAGGGGATGGAGGGTGGGGGAGGAGTTTCGTCCTAGGGCGAGTGAGTACTCGGGAGGCTCCCCCGCACCTGTGCCTTGTGTCCTGCCTCCGCTTGGGCAGGGAGTCCCTGGGCAGGGGAGGAGAAGGAGGAGTCACACAGGGTCTGATTCCTGTCGGGCCGGGCCGGGAGCCACTTCCTACTCTTTACTGTGGGGTGAAGACAGGAGACAGCACACCTAGGGGTTCATTCAAGCACCCTGGGCCTCGGCCTTGCCAACACCCCTCCCAGGTCCTGGTGCTGGGACCGCACCCCTCTGCGGGCCAGCCAGAAATCCAGCCCGCATCCCGCTGTCATCTGCGGGGACGAAGCCCAGTGTCTGTTCATGGGCTCGGTGGGGAGACGTCCATTCAAATCCTCTGCCTGATTCCTAATTGGGGCGATTGGCTTTCGGTTGCTGAGCTGTAAGGACACTAGCCCCATCTCCCATTCTGTGGGTTGTCTCTTGATGGCGTCCTTTCATGCACCCGGGTTTTTAACTTTGATCAGTCCACGCACACCTGTGTTTTCTTTTGCTGCTTGTTTCTGTGTCGTGAAGAGCCCACTGCCAAGTCCAAGGCCACGAAGATGGGAGGTGGGAAAATCCAACAAGCGGCCCTTGGCTGGGGGGGGTGGGGAGGAGGAGAAGGCTGCCTGGAGGAGGGATGTTTGTCTGGAGCCTGAAGTTTGGGCAGGAGTTGGGGGTGGAGAGGGGTGATGACAGAGAGAAGCTTCCAGAACAGGGGGCAGCAGGTGCACAGACAGGGAGGGAGGCAAGAGTGAGAGTGAGGGATTTGCACCTCCCCTGCCTCCTCCCCTTCCTCCCCCTCTTCCCCTTTCTTGCCCCCACCATGACCCCTGGGTAGCCCCTGCACCTGTACCCTGGGTCCCGGGGGCCCAACAGGCATGGGGGTAGTGATGTGGCTGTGTTTAGAAACCTGGGTCCCTGTGAAAAAAATCCAAGCCTGTCACTGGAAGAAAGGAAATGGGGGTCAGAGCAGGGGGATGGCGAGTGGCCCCCGCATGAACTTGTATGTGAGTGGAGGGGGTGATTGCAGCCACACAGGAGGGTTGCAGGGGTGAGGGAAGTGGGGACAGCCTCCGAGAAGGCAAATTCTGAGCAGATGCCCACCCATCAGTGAGCAGGAGCTAGGCAGGTGCAGAGGGAACAGAGTATGAAAAGGCCCAGAGGCGAGCAGAACAGGACAGCCGAGCCAGGTAGGCTTGGTCCTTTGGGGGGAAGGGGGGACCTGGGACAGCTTCTCGGGGGGCCAGCCTTTACCTCCACGTGAGGCAGGCCACCCAGACCAGGGTCTCTGTGGAGAGACAGATCTAAGAGCTGGACCCCAGGGCAGGCCATGTGGGGGTCTCCAGGCCAAGGCCTTGCCCTGCCCTTTAGGACCCCGCTCTGTGACGTTCTTTGCAATCCGAGGTCTGCTTCCCTGCGGCCCCCCCCCCCATTAATGCCTGGACGTGCACTCCCGCATCGCTGGTGTGGCCCCAAGAGGACAGCCACAGCTGGGGTAGACCCCGTGCGGAGCAATCTGTGTGTCCTGCTCCTTATTAGGTCAGCTTCCTAACCCTGTCTGTCTGAGGCTATGACCTGGCTCGCGGCCGGCAG
This sequence comes from Ursus arctos, assembly GCF_023065955.2. Classification (NCBI taxonomy): domain Eukaryota; kingdom Metazoa; phylum Chordata; class Mammalia; order Carnivora; family Ursidae; genus Ursus; species Ursus arctos. The sequence continues at coordinate 14,882,851 of NW_026622808.1, forward strand.
CTGTCCCCAGGACAAAGTACTGGTGTCTCAGCCAGACACCCAACTGACCCGGCTCCCAGCTCAGCCACCACCCAGTCCTGTGCCCAAGGCCAGTGGGGGTTGCAGTGGTAACAGGCTTCTGTTCTACCTGGTGGGTCGCCAACGTGCTGGCCCCTTTGTGTCCCACTGCATCGCCACCAAGGGTCAACACCAGGCACAGCGGAGGGCCCCCTGACCCCCTTCTGAACCCAGGTCCTTCCCACATCCAGGGGAGTTGTCACTGCTCTGCTGGACGCTGTGACACATTTCGAGCCCCACCCCCCACCCCCAGCCAGGCAGATCTTCTCCAGGGCCCGTGTTCTAAGGCCCCACTGCCAGGCCTTGGCCTACGCAGGTTCCCCTGCTGGGGATACCCTTGGCCCTCGGGCCCTCGGTGACCCTCGTTCGCAGGTGGCTCTCGGTGAGAACACCAGTCCACGGGGTCCTGCCTCACTTTGCCTTTAGCCTCAAGGGTGCTGTGAGTCCTGCTCAGCTCCATGGCCAGGCCGTGGAGCCCGCAGTGGGGCATCCGTGGATCGAAAAGGCAGCGACTGAGTCAGGAGGAAGCGTGGCTTTGGTGATGGCAGGATGGCTGGTGTTTGTCCCCAGGGAGGCTGGACCCTCTGGATGGGTACCGTGTCGCCTTGGGCAAGTAGCCTAGTCTCTCCGGGGGTCAGACCCGTGCTGCCCCCATTACAGGGTGTGGCCAGGGTGATGGGAGAAGGGATTCGGCTGAGAGGGTCTGCTCGTGGGGGGGAGGGGTAGCCTGGGATGACCGCTCTGCTGCTGGGGGCGGGGACGGGATGGAGGCTCCCAGGGGGCACAGCGTTCCTTGAGGCCACAGAGCCAGGGGGCCGGTGGCACAGTGGGCCCCACGTTCCAACAGGTCCTGCTGCCGCAGGGGCGGGCGTCCCGGGGTAGGAGGCATGGCTGTGGGCCGCAGTCCCTCCCTCACCTGAGGCCCCTGGTTCTCCAAGGGCTGCTCTTCGGCCTCCCTCCGTCCCTGGGGAAGCCCGGGCAGAAACCCGAGACCGAGCCTGGGCCTCGGTTCAGGCTGCGGTGGGGCCCAGGCCGCTCCCTCCGGCCCTGCTTCCTCCTGCTGAGCCGGCCCGCCGTTGCCATGGGGATGGCAGACCGGGCGGGTCCCCCAGCGGGTCCCCCACCCACCTGGCCCGGGGCTGCCCCAGCCTCACACACCTGGTCAGCTGCGCGCCCCGGGAGGGGCGGGGCCTGGAGGGCCCCCGCTGCTTTCATTTTGAGGGGGCCCCTTCCCCTTCCTCACCCCCACTCGGCCTTGGACCCCGCTTTCTGGGAAACCCTGCGGCAGCTTCCTCTGACCTCCGTTAACCCGGAGTCCGCGGCCCACAGAGGGAGGCCGACTTCCGCCTCTGACCTGAGGCTTCCTGCAGGGCACGTACCTCCACCCAGACGGCTGGCTGAGCACCCTTCTCCGGACTCCCCACCTTTCAGAAGGTTCTGGGCCCCTCTGCAGCACCGTGTCCCAGGCAATGGACACAGGAAGTCCGCCGGTTCAGTCAGGGAGGCCGGACACGGACGCCTCTGCCTCTTGGTCCATCGAAGGGGGCTGGGGTTTTGGGCTGAATCAGGCATCATCCACAGGGGTGCTGTGGGGGCGGAGCAGCACCCCGGGCCCCACCCCCTTGATGCCAGGAGCTCCCCAGTGTGACAACCAGAGGTCCCCAGACATCACCCAGTGTCCCCTGGGGGCACCGCTGGATTAGGGGGTTCCACCGACCCACCGGAGACTGCCTTCCACGGTCACCTGACTGCTGAGGTCCTGGGATGCCGCACGCATTTAAACACACAGCAAGCGGCATCCGGAGCGCGAGGCTCTTGACCTCATGACTTCGGGCGCCCCGTAGAGCTTACTTAAAAATAAATAGACACACACACACAGGGTGGGAGGGGGAGAGTGGGTGACTCACGGACCCTGGGGTCACCCTGGTTTGTACCCTCTGACCCCAGGGGGCTTACTCTTGTGTCTACTGTGAGCAGGAGCTGGACTCAAATTCTTTTCCAAATAATTAATGCAGGGTCTCCCCCCACCGCTCACTGTGGCCATTCGGGATTCTTCTCGGCGGGGCCGTCCAGGGCGCTGTGGGGGGCCAAGCAGCATCCCCGGCCCCCACCCGCCAGATGCCAGGAGCTCCCGTGTGACCACCACGGACGCCCCAGATATGGGCCTGTGTCCCCAGGTTGAGACCCAGTGGGCTGACAGCCAGAGCGGACAGAGCAGAGCAGGCTTGGGCCCATGTTGCCCAACACAGCTCCCGGCCACATGTGCGCCGGCCCCTGAGACGTGACCACGCTGGGCTGAGGTGCGCTGTGAGGGCAAAACACACGCCAGATTCCAAAGACTCCGTGGAAGAAAACCAAAAGAACGTACAAGACCACACTGCTCATTTCTCATATTGGTTACAACGTGAGAGGGTCATAGTTTGCCTCTGTTGGGGCGAATAAAACCATCAGATTACCTTCGCCTGTGTCTTTCCTCGTCCTACGCGAGGCTGCTGGGAGGTTAGACCGGCGCTGGCACGGCACGCCTGTTAGTGACCTCGGCTGGGTCTGCAGGCCTGTGCCCCGCTGTGCTTGCTGCGGGAAGGGAATGCAGGCCGCACGGAGTGCGGGTGGGCTTGCTGGAGAGGGGGGCACCACGGGGCCGTCGGGGGAGCCGCTCAGGACCCCGTGGCACAAACAGTGCGGAAGGGAACCAGGCGAGGACGGGGCCCACCCTCCGGGGACACAGGGGACAGGGTGAGAAAAGCTGGTGCAGACAAGATGCCCACGATCTTCTTCCAAACCAAGGGCAAGAACAAAAAAGCAGAGACGACACAAGACAAACGAAGGACTCAACCAACGCACAAGACCCCAGAGCTCTGGCAGCTTTCCTGACTGACGGGACAGAGAGGTCAAAAAGAGGGGGTGGCCAGGGTCACAGGTGTTGTGTCCGCAGGGGCCCCCGAACACGCAGGCGGGGTCTTCGGTCAGGCTCCTGAACTTGGCAGTGTTGGGATCTTCACGAGGACCCAAGAAACCGCAACACGACTGCACAAAACGCTGCCTCCCCTAAAGGCCTTCTGCGCCGGCCCCCCTGTCAGGAGACCCCAAAACCAAGAGCTCCTACGTGACTCATGAGGAGCCTGCCCCCTCGCAACAGAGCCCCCGTCAGCAGGTCTGTCTGCCGGCGACCGGCGGGAGAGCCGGGTGTGTGCTGGGGACCCCAGTGGGGAGGAGACACCCGGAGGTGCTGGCCTAGGTCCCCGAGGCTCTGGCGAGCTCCTGGCTTCCCAGGAGCCTGGTCTGGAGCAGATGGGAAGAGAAAGAGTCCGCTTCTCTGTGGTCCGGCCCTGGGGCACCGCGGAGTGGAGGCCTTGCGGCGGCACCCAGACCTTTCTGGGGTCCTGAGCCCGGAGACGCCCCGCTTTGGAATCGACCTCCCCCAGCTGCTCACCGACCCTGGAGGCCTTACCCCACTGATTCCAAACCCTCCCCGAGCCCTCAGGACCCAGTCACCGTGGTCTCTTACTCCTTGAAAATGGCAGCCTGTTACCAGAGGCTCGGCAGCCGCGGGGTGTGCGGGACAGGCCCCAAGACGCGGCCCATCATGGTGGCCAGCGCTGGGCCCCGCTGCCCAGATGCTGACCCACCTTCCCAGCCCCACAGAGCGACAGCGGCGCACTTCGGGGTATCTTCTTTATTCTCTTCTCAACCAGGTGAGAGTCTGGGGACTAGGAAGTGGCAGAAACCTGGGAAGCTGGGGGAAGGACCCAGTAACTCGTCTCCTCTTTGGCGTCCACAGGAAAGAGCACAGGAGACTGGAAGGGCGGCCTCCAGACGCAGGGCTGGCTGCCGGCCCGTCCCCGCAGAGCATCCAGGCCCTGCGACCCGCCGCAGCATCGGGGGTGGGGGCGGGCGGCTCATAGCTCCGCCATCTGCAGAGACGGGGTGGCGGGGGGGAGCCTGAGAAGCGGCCCCGCGCTCTGGCCCTGGGTCCCGTGTGCATCCTGATGGACACAGGCACTGGGACCACCTCACCCTCAGTGTTTCCTTTCCCAGCAGGTGCGGCTGACCTGCCAGAGGGCCTGAGGGACGTGCCCTGGGGTCACTTCTGGTTCTCTGGGCGAGCAGAGGTGACACGAAGCGCCACCTGCCCGCGTCTGCCGGCCTGCAGGCGTGGGGACAGCGCGGGCTTGTCTGCTGGGTCTGCGGGGCTTCTTGACCATACCGACAGCTTGGAAGCCCACCACTTCCCTTCTGCCAAGTGTCAGCTCAGCAACTGCCACCAAGAGTCCGAAGCGTCTGTCCCTGCAGCACAGGAGGGCACGAGCGGGTCCCTCCTGGGGGCAGGTCAGCGGCATGACAAGAGGGGGGAAGGGAGTGGACCCCATGGCCGCCAATGGGCGCTCCACCTCCAGGGGTGGGCATCGGGCGAGGGGACGACCTAGGAGAGCAGGGTGGTGGCACCTTCCTTTCTTTTGGTGAAAGACGTCAAGGTCTAGAGGTCCCCCTGAGACTGCGTCCTTGGAAACAGCGAAGCCAGTTCCTGTGCCTCCCCCACCCCGCTGCTCTGCCCCCAGGAGGGCAGTGGGCTCACGGCTGGGGCTGCCCTCCAGGGGAGCTCTCCCGCCCTGGGGCTGAGCCAGAGCTGACCACCCCCCCACCCCCCGCCCAAAAACAAACGGAACAAGAAGTACAATGGGCACAGTTTGCTTTTTCTTTCCCTGTTTTGTTTTAAACCTAAGAAGCAGGTCTGAGAAGACCCCACGAGCAGCGTCACCCTCCCTGGGGACCGGAGGCCACACCAGCTGGGACAGGCAGTAGCGAGGCTCAGTGTCCACCGCGGGGTATGCGGGCGGCTCCGCGGAAGGCGGAGGGAGAGGCGGGCCGGGGAGAGGCGGCGCTGGCCTGTCCTGGGCGGGAGGGGCGGGGCGCGGGTGGAACGGCGGGCAGGTCACCCGCAGGACCCCATCACACGGCGGCGCGCGTGGGCGTGCTGGGCTGGTTCAGCCGCAGCGTTTTACACAACCAGCCGGCAAAATCCACTTCTTCCACCTCGGACCGCTTGATGAAGGTGTGGCTCTGCAAGGGGAGGGGAGCGGGTCAGGAAGCACAGCCGACCGGAGCCGGCCAGGGCGGTGACGCCACGCTCCTCAGGCGCAGGTCACCAGCCAGCACCACCGCCGTGGGGCCCGCCACACTCTGGGGGGCTGAACGGTGTCCCTGGCCCCCACCCCCTCGACGCCCAGAACACCCCCGTCGTGAAGCCCACAAAGGTCTCCAGACACCGCCCTGTGTCCCCTGGGGACAGAGCCGCCCCTGGGTAAGAACATCGGATCTGCGATGGGAGCCACTGCGACAGAAAGTTCCTGACATGTCCTGTCTGGTGCGGCGCCCCTGACGCAGGGCTCGCGGGGTGCGCTGGCTCGTGCACCCGAGAGCGCCGCATGTGGCCCGGCGCTTCCCGCAAAGATGGCTCGGCACAACAGGTTCCTGCCTGAAGGCTGGGGGGCGGGGGGCGCGGGTGTCCCTGCAGGGTGCGCGGGAGGAGGTCCGGTCCCCCACGAGACGCCCAGAGGGGGCGGGAGAGGCCAGCCTCGCCTTCCCAACGGTCAGCAGGAGCTTGGGGGCAACCGGGCGCAGGGCTGGACTCCCACGGTCTGGGGCAGCAGGAGGGCCGGTTTTAAGTCGGCCCCACAGAAAGCGGTGTAAGGGGGGCAGAGAGACCTGGGGGCCGCACGGGGACCTCAAGATCAAGGAGCTTGTCTAGGTCACGGATTTGTACATCTTATAATCAACACGCATCGGTGACATCACACGTGCCTCTAACACGTGACTGGAACACTCTGTACGACGGACACAACAAAGACTCTGGAAGAACGAGGGCACGCAGACCCTTCCCACGTGGTGCTCTCGGTGGCGCCCGCGACCAGGAGACGCTGGCTGTCACCGAAACTAACAGAGGAGGCAGGGCTAGAGGAGGCGCCGAAGCAGAGACCCAGGATGGGGACCAGCCAGCCGAGTGGGGCACGGGACGTGCCCCTGGGGAGCAGGACTGTCCCTTGCAAAGTGCGTGAGGTGGAGGCTCTTTGGAGGAGGCAGGGAGGCCAAGGTTCCCTTACTGGAAAGGCTGCGTTCTGACACTGAACAGAGGCTTGCGTTCTGCTGCCTGCACGCGCGAGACGGAGGACCGGCACCCGTGACTGGCACGGTCTCCTGTCGTGGAGGCGAGGGAAGGGGGGGCTGCCACAGGCATGGCAGGGGTGTGGGGGACGAGAGCTGGCGGCGGAGGGGGTTGAATGGGCCAGGCTCCGAGGCCACATCTCAGTGGCCCTGCAGCCCTGTCCCCACCCTGTCAGGGGAAGGGGAGTTTTGACGCCCACCTTGGCTCTCAAGGACATCAGACAGCATGGACTTACAGGGAGGCTGGCAAGCCCAGATCTCCCCGGCCTGTGGGGCCCCACCACTCCTAGTAACCCCCCGACCACAGGCACGGCTGGGCCACTCCATGTCTCCAGGAGCCAAGGGTGTCACAGCTGCTCTAGACCCTTCCCACTAATGGAGCCAGGAGACCACGGGGGCTCTCCAGCATGACATGGGGCCCAGGACAGCAGAGCTGGCTTGAGGGCTGGGGTCTACCCTCTCCCCGAGGTGAGCCAGAGCCCCCAGGATCACTTACCATGAGCATCTTCAGATCCGCTCGCTCTGCTGGGTTCTTTATTAGGCTGGAGAGGAAGACAGAGGATGGAAGAGACAAGGCAGGGCAGTTAGCCAGTGGCCAAGGGAACTTGCATTTTGAGCCGTGATAGGTGAGCCCTGTCCCCGTGCCTGGCCTATCTGAAGCCTGAACACAGCAAGGAACAGAATCCGCTCTGCTATCCCTTGGGAGTAGGGGCAGGACCCCTGGGGAGGAAAGGGCAAGGGTCTGAAACCAGGACAAGAGAGCAGGGGAAAGGCTGTGGGGACCCCCTGGCCGCTGCTCAGTCTGAGGCCTGGCAGCAACCACAGCCACACTGCTGATCAATCCCCCTAATTTGGGAGTCTGAATGTCAAAATGGAACTTTTTCCTTCAAGAAAGCAGAACTGCCCCTAAACACAGTTGCTCAAACCAGCCTGAGGCCAAATGGTGGCTGTTCAGAACCGAAAGAAAACTCGAGGGGCAGAAAAACATTTACACAGATCCCTGGATTCGTGCGGCAGCATGCTGCCCAGTGGTCGTGCAAAGGGCCAGGGGTGCCTTCACCACCAGGAGCAGGTTTGCTGCCGTGTGCGATGCAGCCCCCAGGCAGCGGTGAGGCTGGCAGACTCCACCCGGCCTGCTGTGCAAGACTGCCCTCAAGGTGACGGGGCGGGGGGTGGGGGGGCTGGGCCCCCTTCCTGCTCCAGAGCCCGCTCCCCTCAGGCCCATGCTGACGCATCGAGAACAGCTGGCCTCTTGCTAGAACCTGACTTGGAAGACTTATTTGGAAGCTGGTGGGTTACAGGGCTTGAGGGATTAGGAAACTGGGATGCCTGCTGGTGGAAGGCAAGGCGGGAATGGCATCACTTCCAAAGAGCCTGAAATCCTGGTGTGTTCTGGGCTTTGGGGACAGGATGGGGACAGCAGCTGGACACGACTCAGCAGCTTTGGAAAGGGAACCTATCTGGGTTCTCAGGTGAGCTCCAGGTGCCCCCCAGATGCCGCCCCCACGGGTAGTCCCGCCGTTAATCCCGACAGAGGGGCCCAGCCCAGGACCAGGAAGGAAGTGTGCATCTGGGTCGGCAGCCAGGGTGTGGGCAGCTGTCCCAGGAGGCAGGCAGGGCCTCCTGACGGCCTGGCACCACGCCCCGGCCCGCCCCGAGACCATGCTGGAGGCGGTGGCACCTTACCATTTATTTACAAACTCCTGGAAGTCCTGGGTGAAGACGCCACTGGGCAGCTTGGGAGGTGGCTGTGGGAGAGAGCAGAGAGGTGGGGGTCAAATGCTCAAGGATGGTTCCGGAATCACAGGGAGAAGGTGCTTCCCGGCCCTGAACCAGTGAGGACAGCATAGCACTTTTTGGGGGCACTCAGAAGGCACCTCTCCTGACCCCAGTCCCTTCGCTTTGCCAAAGGGGGAGCGCCCCCGACCCTCACCTTCTGGCAGCTTCCCTACTGGCCCTGCCGACTGCCCTGCCAACTTGGTCAGGCTCTTCTGGGGTTCTCTTTGGAAAGCTCTGGTTTCAGGATCACAGCTGGTTCGAGGGGAAGGAGAACAGGGCCCACCCATCTCCAGCAGGGGGTCTAGACCACTGAGAGGAGGGGAGGGGTGGGGCAACAGGTTCCAGAAGCCCAAGGAGCCTGGCCCCATACATATGTGCCCGGGTGGGGACAGCTGTGTGCAGGGTCAGGCCCTGTAGGGAAGGCAGTGGGCAGACTGCCCGGTGAAACCCACGGGCCTTCCTCCACGCAGGGATGGCAGGTGCCGGCAGCTGCCTGGAAGGACCTGCTTGCTGTGTCCAGGTGTGGCTGCCAGGTGCGGGGCAAGCTGTCACCAAAGCCAGCCCGTCCTGTTCTGTCATCACTAGCCCTGCTCCGAGCTGCTCACCCCAACGTTCAACCCTAAACCAAGCCAGTGCCAGAGGCCACCCGGCCGCCCCATTTCTCTGTCCTGACTCTGAAGCGCCCCGGAAAGCACACCTGGGCCCACAGAAGGCCCAGGAAGGGTGACTCAGTGGGACAGGGAGTGGGGCTTTGGGGCAGGTCCCACTCTGCCCCTTCCCAGCTGCAGACCCGAGGAGGCTGTCCCCATCCTTCCACCTCCACGACGGAACAGCCCCACTACCTGCGCTCACCGTGGTGAGGAAGGTCGGGAGGGCCGGGCCCTCTGTGCCTCCCTCCCTGAACTTGCCCTCAGGAAGCGGATCACTCACGACTGCACGCGCACGGACCCCAAGAGGCACACAGAGCTACAGGGGGGCAGCTCCGGGGAGGCAGGGGGCTGGCTCCAGGGCCTGGGCACTTGGCTACAGCCTTGGTGGGGGGGCTGCGGCAGGAATCCGGGGTTTGTCTTTACCCCCCCCCCCCCAACATGAACATACGGGCGCGTCAACTCCTCTTGGGAAGTGGTGGACTTGCGCGGTATGGCAGGAAGGCCACACGCTTCTACCCCTGCTCACCAACCGCAGCAGAGACGGCCTGCCCCGCCCCCCACCCCTCCCCAGCAGAATCTGGTCTACGTGTGGAATTCCCTTCATTTGGGTCACGAATTCCGAGTCCAACGGCTTAATCCGCCCACATGAAGATGGGCCAGAGGGGCCTCAGGTGCACACCTCGTTCACGATATAGTCCAGCAGCTCGAAGATGGCCATGGCCGGCCGGCTGTCCGTCCCGTGACCTGCCAGGGCAGAGACAGAAACAGGGGTGAGGCGGGCATCAGCCGAGTACCCTTCCCCTGACACTGGCCTAAACCAGGGGAGGCACCCTGGCGGGCTCCTCGCCACTGAGCTTGCTTCTTGGGAAAGCAGCTTCTCTCTGAGCCTCCGGTGAATTAACAACACAAAACAAAGCAAAAGCCAAAACGAACAGGAGCATTTTTCTGAGAAGTCACACATTTGGCCCGGTGCTGCTTCCAGGCACACAGGCAGGGCATGGGGGGTGGCGCTGACCAACGGCAAGGACGGCAGCGTGACCTTGCACGGAGCCGCGGGCGAAGGCAGCATCAGGCCCCAAATGCTGCCCAGAACGGACGAGTGGCTGGGGGTAGCTGACCCCTGTCTTCGACCCAGCTGGCTGGGGCTGGGTTTGGCAGCTGGACTTTCGCCTTCTGTCCCGTCCTGAAACGGGCACGCGGGCCGGGGCTGGGGGAGGTGCTGGCAGGCCAAGGTGGCCTGGCGTGGCCCGCCGCTCCTCCCTGCTGGGACGGGGCCGCAGCTGAACGCCCGCGATGCCAGGGCCCGAGGACACAGATGGGGCAGGAGGTGCTCCCCTCGGAGAAGTCAAGACACCCCGCGACGTGGGTCTGGCACCAGGAAAGGAGGAGGAGCTGGGCTTGAAAATACTGTGAAAGCCGCTGTTTGACAGCCCGTGTCCACCAGCAGTGAAGACACACAACACGGTCCACCACACATGGGGATACGTGGCCGTGTAAAGGAGCGAAGCGCCGACACGCGCTGCCCCGGAACGGACCCTGAGCCCATGACGCTCAGGGAGGGAACCAGACACAGAAGGCCCCACGGCGTGGGAGTCCACGTGTGTGACACGTCCAGAGCAGGCTCCTCCATGGACGGGAAAGGGGGCTCGTGGGGGCCGGGGACAGGGGGAGGGGATGGGGCTTCTTTTTGGGGTGATAGACTGTTCTGGAACTAGACGGTGGTTATGCTGGCACAACCTTGTGAAGATACAAAATTCCACTGAATTGTACGCCTTCAACCAGTGAGTCCCGTGGAGCGTGACGTCTATCTCAGTAAAGCTGGTATCAGCCCAGCGTAGCCCAACCGCACTCCACGCAAGCTCCTTCAGACTCACTTAACTCCCTTCCTGTCACTTGACTTAAAAAATAGAAATCAGAGTCCTAAGCGCTGCTTCCTAATTACACTGCGTCCGCCGTAACCCTTCCCCCTCGCCACCTCCAGAATGGTCAAAGGGTCAGCCTGAACCCCTCTGGCACTGGGAAGCCCCCCACCTCCCAGGGGACCGCTGCCAGCCCGAGAGTGCTCCGAGAGCCCAGCTGTTCCCCAGAGCCCCCCAGCCTCTTGTCCCCTCCCACACCGTGTGTCAGGACTGAGTCTGACAGGCCACCCAAGGACGTTCTGAGTCGTTACTTTCAGTTTCTGAAAGGCCTGGCCCAAACATAGCAGAACACTCGCTGCCGAGTCTAGGCGGTGGGCATACAGGTGGCTCGCTGGGCAATCCTGGTGGGCCTTTCTCTCCATTTAAACATTTCTGTGATGAAATGCCGGAAAACCCACCCAACCAGCGGCTTGGCTGAGAAGTTCACTTCCAGAACAACCCCCGGCCCTCCCCCAGCTGGCCACAACACACGCAGCTGCCCTGGACGGCAGCGGCCTTGGGAGCTGTCCCCAGAAGCCTCAGGGCCATCTGTGGCCTGCTGAGCGCAGTTAGCATGACCCGGGGGGACAGGTGGTGCTGAGGGGCCAGAGGGGAGGCAGCTGCCACTCCCCCCACTGGGCACGGCACTCCCTGCGTGCAGATCGCGGCCTGTCCGAGGCCAAAGTTCCAGAGTCAGCCCGTACCGCTAATGGGGCGTCCAGGGGGTCTCGGCCGTGGTGAGATGCTGTGAGGCTCTCCTTCTACCCCGTCCACCACGGGCCGGCCAAATATGGCCTCTAGCTCCTTGGCGTCCGGCGGGGGGATGGGGTACCTTCCGATGGACAGCTCCACCAGGGACAGGCCCATGCTCCAGATGTCCGACTGCACAGAGTAGTGAGTGCCCTGCAACCGCTCTGGCTGTCGGCGAGAAAGAGCAGAGAGACGCCCAGATGGATGCTGGGGCCTAGGAGCACTCGTGGGGTTCCCCCTGCAGCCCCATCCGGGCCCGGGCCACCCTCCAGACACCCAGCAACGGAAAGAAAGCAACTCCATCTCCACCCTGCGCCTGCCGTGGGTCTGCGAAGCTCCCAGCCAGCGCTGACAACAGCACTCAACATCCAAACCATGGGCCGTTTTGGAAAAGGATGACCGGCCCCGGGAAAGGCAGTGGGGTGCCTCCTTTTCCACGACAATCCCAAGACTAGCTTCTGAGAGTCTGCTCCTGAGATCACCCAGACGTTCCCTAAGATACGTGGGGGGTGGTTCCTTGACTGCTCTCCTGGACTAGTCTCTTCCTGCTAGCGGGAAGCCAGCAGGCACGCATTTCCAGAGAACACCCTGAGCGAGCCGACAGCTGAAGCGAGAATCTGGACGGAAAGGAACTGAGCAGAAACACAACGTGTACTCCGGAGAGCCGCAGGCTTCGGAAAAGCTTCTGGGAAACAGGGAAGAGCTGGCGGGGCAGGGGAGGGAACAGGCGCCCTCGCGCCCCGAGGACTTACAGACATGTAGGACCGGGTCCCCACGAAGGAGTTGGCCATGGAGTCAATGAGCTGTCCGCTCACCCCAAAATCGCACAGCTTAATCTCCCCTCGGGAGTTGACGAGGATGTTGGAAGGTTTCACGTCTGAGGGCAGAGCCAGCGGCAGGTGAGGGGGGCCTGGCCCTCCCACCAGCCCCACCTGGCCCCCGGGCGCCCCCATCCGGCTCACCTCGGTGCATGATCTGGTGCTTTTCCCGGAGATACGCCAAACCCCGGAGAACCTGTGGGGAGCCCGGGGGACGGGTCAGCAGGGCAGCGCCGTGGGCAGACCCAAGGGGCCGCTAGTCTGGGACGAGTTCGGGGAGCCCACAATGAGGGGTGGGGGCAAGTGAGAAGAGCGGCAGGGACGGCCATACCGTCCCGGGCCAGCAGGCAGATGCCCGGCTCAACCACCCTCACCCACCGCCCACTGCCCACCTGCCACCAGGTGCTCAGCAGGGACTGGGCCAGGTCTGCAGCCCAGCGGTAAGGCTGGGAGTGGACAGCCCGGCTGCCCTGCCCTGAAGGTCACCCAGGCCCAATGGGCATTCTCTGGTGAGTGCTTCTGTGCTGGGTTTACACTGAGGCCCTGCTGTTTCAGCAAGGGATGACGGCACTGTGGATCCCGCGCGGCTGAGACCCAGCCACTCGGGCCCCATGCACCCCTGACATCTGTATGGGGCAGGGAAGCATCACTCCCGTTTTATGCGCCACGAGATGCCACTTGCCAGGCCCGCAGCTGGCAGAGATGGGCGTGGGCTGCACTAGCTGGCTTCCAGGGGCTGCTCCAACTCTGGCCACGTGGAAGGGGGCGGGGTAAGAATGAACCCAGGAAGAGCACAGGGCCAGAAGCGCGTGCACGCACCCCAGTGCTGCGTGGCCTAAGGGGGCCAGAGCCACTTACCGCAATGCTGACCTTCCCCAGGATCTCCTCGGGAATTCTCTTGGCTTCTTTCAACACCTGGTCCAGAGAGCCGCCGTCCTAGGGTCAGCACAGAAGAGAAAAAGCAAGCGGAGCTGAGCAGTCGGCCGGGCGGGGCTTGCAGGGCAGGGGAGGGTTCCCGAAGGGACACCGGAGCAGCAGGTATAAAAGCGAAACATTTCCTGGTTCCCGGCGAGCTGGAGCTCAATTTCCTTCCCAGGAAACAGAGGCAAGACCACAGCCAAATGCAACCCGCTGGCCCTGAGCAGGGCCTCCCTCCGGCCCTGCCACCTCTGGGGCCTCAGGAAAGCCCATCCAGTAAGGAAGCAATGAGGGTGCCAGCACGCTCCCTCAGCAGCCCGGCCCGGCCTTCCGGGAACCCAGGCCCGTGACTCAGCCGCCCCTTCCCCGGGGTTGCCACGGCAGCAGCGGGCGGAGCGGAGCCGCTGGGCTTGCAACCAGAGCAACCGCGAAGGCGTCGGAGCTCGACCGCGGGCTTCTGGGGCCTGGGTTCTATTCCTCCCGGCCTGCGGCAGCCCTGCCACACCAGGGGACGGGGAGCCCAGAGGTGAGGCGCCAGGGCAGGAGAAAGCAGGCTGAGCCGCTGCTGCCCACTGCTCCCCTGTCCCCGGCCCCTGGGTCTTGTCCTGTGCTCACCGCCATGCACAGGTATGTCCTGCACAGGATGGGACACAGGTCCTCCCAGTCAGCTCCCCACCCCAGGCCTGGCCTCAAACCCACAGGTTACCGGACAGCAAACCTGGAGACCAAACCCAGGCCGGGGTCCCCGCCGGGTCCCCCGGGACGCTAGGTGGACACACTGAACCTCGGAGCAGGCGCTTTCTTTCCCATGCTGCTCCAGGCCACCTACAGCCCCACGGTTTTGGCCACCAGAGCAGAGGGGGTGGGGGTGGGGGGGTGAGCCTGCAGTCCCAGGGATGCCAGGGCCTCCTGTCTCAGCACTTCTGCCCCAGCCTTGCTCAGTTAGAAAGGCCGTGGGTGGGGAGTTCTAGAAAACCCAACGCACTGGAAGCTTGTACGACATGACTCTGGGCTAGCTCCAGACCGAGGGTGCGGGACGTGCACAGACGGTGGCTGTGCCCCAGGAGAAACCGGCGGCGGCACTGGCTGGGAGCAGCGCTTGTGGCTTAGCCCGGTCCGCCTGCAGGACCATGGGGAATGCCTTCTATTCTCGCTTCTCCCCGGTATCACCTCACCTTAAAAGAACACAAAAAATTCTTTTTAAACTATAACCCTGCTTCCCAACACAGCTCCTTTCATTCTGAACTCTTACGGAGCCATGACAGGTTCATAAATGAGGACGTCCGGGGGGAGCATCCACAGAGAGTCCGCGGCAGGCCAGGCCCTGCTCGGGGACCTCGCCAGCCAGCTCAAACGCCTCGGTGAGCACACAGCTCTGTTCTCTCTCTGGCTGGCTCTGCCCCACCCCACCGCTCGTGCCGACAACAGATGTCCCCAGACATGGCCCAGTGTCCTCTGGGGCAGGATCACCTCTTGATGAGACCCCCTGGTCCACACTAAGAAGAGTGTAAGTTGCTCAAGTCACATTGACAGGAAGTGGTGGAGATAGCAAACTGGGTCCCTCTGACCTCAAATCTCACACCCCGTGCGGTGTCACACGCTTTCATTCTGTGTGTGCTCCAGTAGTCGGGAAATTATACTTTCCTTAAGTAAGTGATACATAGATACCGTTTTATAAAAAGCTCAACATAGGGGCGCCTGGGTGGCTAATCAGTGAAGTGTCTGACTTGGTTTTGGCTTGGGTCATGATCTCAGGGTCGTGAGGTCAAGCCCCCCATCGGGCTCTGCTTACGATTCCCTCTGCCCCTTCCCCTGCTCACGCGCTCTTTCAAAACAAGAAAAACTATAGATCAGTAACACTCTTATCTCCCAAAACTTCCACTTGCCTTCCCTGAAGTGGGACTTCCAGATGCTTCTGTGTATTTCATATGCATCCAGAGGCACTGGGAAATACACGGTTTAAACACCTATCTAAGTGGGCTCACATCTTGCCTATTTTCTCCTCGGGGATCTTCTCCCTCGGCACACACACACCATCTCGTTTCTCGACCGCCAAGTGGCCCGGTATCACTCTCTACCTCTCCCTCACCAGCGGATGTGTGATTTTTCACTATTACAGAAAAAGGAAGCACGTGCTTCAGATGTGACCAGATCCCAAGAAATACCAACAGGTGCCTCTGAACAGTCCGCAAGCTGCCCCCCAAGATACCCACTGTCTGCAGGGTCCATGCCCGGAGTTGCCCCGGTGACAGCCCCAGGCCCCAGGGAAACCCCGGCTGCGTCTCTCAGCCCCGGACGCCAGCATGTGCTGGCCCGCTGAGTTCACCCTTCTGTGCTGAGTCTGGGCTGCTCGTCACCAACTTGGGGTCTTTGCTCGCAAGCCCGGGCTGGAATAGACCAGTCGGAAACAAGAGCCGAGTCATACCCAAACCTACGTAAAGATGAAGTCTCACCCCCTGCGCCCTGCTCCAGACGCCTCTGGAAGACTGGCTCCCCCCACCGCTACCCTGGCCCCAGGAGGCAGGAACTGGCACCTCTCAGCTCTACAGGCGGACGGGGGAGAACATGGTTCCAAGTCACTCCGTTAGGAGGTGAGCGGTGGGGTGCACACCTGACTCCAGGCTGTCCCCCAATATGGCACGCGAACGGAAGTCGCAGAAATGTCCCGTATGCCCGGAAATGCCCTGGGCGTGTGGTGCGGCTCCGGAGCGGATTGTGTGACATGGAGACACCATGGAGGGCGGTGGGGCAGGGGCCACCTCCCCCCTCTAGTATTTTACATCATTTTGTTCTCCTCACCCCTTCCTTGCCCGCAGCGCCCCCTCCTGCAAGCTCAGGGCTAACTTGAGGCACTGGAGCCCGGCGCACGAGGAGCGCTTTGAGCGTGGGTCCTTCCCCAGTGCGCTATTCGCTCGCTCTGCTGCCCTCCTACACCCGGCACAGAAGCGCACCAAAAAACCCAACTGGGAATCTGCAGAGGATGAGTACAATAAACCACTGGGATCGCCGGCACCTCCCCCTGCATCACTGTGCCTCGCTCCTCGTGCTGCTGGGAGGCAGACGCCTCACGCAGGAACCCTCTGCTTCATGGCCCCCGAGAACAGAAGCAGGAGGAGGGCCAGGCTGTGGCGCTCCCCCTCCTCTACGAGGCCAAGAGGCACCTCTGAACTCCCACCGCCTTCAGGGAGAACAGGGAAGGGAGGCGGAAGGCTCGCCTTGGATCGCAAAGTGACTCCCTGTCCTTTCTCACCCTAGGTGCTCGTCGGCAGGGACTGCCGGGCTGGTGGCGAAGCGCAGCGGGGCCGGGGTTGGGGGCCAGGGAGGGGCAGAACGGGAGGGCGGGAGCACCTTCTCTGAGCTCGGTCACCGCACGCAGCGACGATGCATTCCTCACGGGCGCTTGCTCAAACTCACTTCCTGCCTCCGTTACAAAACCGTCAGAGGGGACAGCGCCAGCCTGTGAGGCGTAACCGAAGCCGCCGGGCCTAAGGCCACCGCATCCTGGTTTTGCAAGGGCCCCAAAAGGCCTGAGCCTGGACAGCGGGGCGGCAGGCAGCCCCATACCTGACGAATCAGGCTCGGCAAGGGGTGGGCAGCATTTCCTCCCAGGGCCTCAGCTCTGACCACTTCTGCTTTCGTTACCCCCGATCCCACCCATTTCTGAGGTTCGAGACCAGAGTTTCTTAACAAGGGGGCTCATCGGAACCAACCATGGTGGTCTGAAACCAGATCGGCTCCCATATTCCATCCTGGAGCTCTCCACAGACCCGAGCTGGGCTGCCAAGCCGGGTCTCGCCTTCCACAGAGCGCCCAGATCACGGCTCTCTCCGCAGAGGGCGCTTGGAGCCAGCCAGCCAGGCTTTAACCACACGGGACCTCGGGCGCAGCAATTCCACCTTCGGGACCTTAGCCCCCCTCTCACCCGAGGACATTCCTGTGCTGTCGCTCCGGACAGGTCGGAAACAACCTGTGTCCGCCACCAAGACAGTATTTGATAAATGACCTTACAGGCACACACCGCGGCCCGAGCACGGACAGTGGGGAAAACGACGCCGGCTCCCTGCGTGCCAGCGGGGAGCGGCTTTCCCCAAGTGTGCAGGGAGAGGCCAGGCCAGAAGGGGGGGAGTCTCGTGCTTAGAGAACCAAGGGATCCATGCGCACATGCCTGCACGGCACGGAGCATCTCCAGAAGGAGCCCTTGGAAACAAGTGCGCTTTGCGTCTGAGGACGCGGCTGGGGCGGCGGGTGGCGCGCGCTCACCATGTGCTCCATGCAGATGCTGATCTCGCCGTCGCTGTAGAAGGCCCCGTAGAAGCCCACGATGTACGGCGAGTTACACTCGTGCAGCACCTGCAGCTCGCGGATGATCTGGTTCCGGATGGCCGGCTTGATTTCCAGGTGGATCAGCTGCGGGGGAAAGGGAAGGGGACTCACAACCAGGCCTCTGAGGGGCCCAGAAGGAGGGGGCTTTGGTCCCCCGCCCTTGATATGCTCACAGCAGCACTCAAAACCGTGCAATCCACTCTGACGCATTTATCTAGAGAACAAAACAGTCTACACACAAGCTGGCACACCTGTGTTCATGCAGCAGGACTCCCAACTGCCGAAGCGTGGAAGCCACCCCAGCGTCCGCCCACAGGTGAACAGATAAGCACGCATCCACACCCACCCACACCCCCACACAGGCACGCTACTCGGCCAGGAACAGGAGTGAGGCGCCCACACGCGCTGCCCCGGGGACAGACCCCACGACGCTCAGGGAGGGAACCAGACACAGAAGGCCCCGCGGCGTGGAAGTCCACGTGTGTGACACGTCTGGAACAGGCTCCTCCATGGACAGGAAGGGAGCTCATGGGGGCCGGGGGCTGGGAGGGGGATGGGGAGTGACGGCTGATGGGGACAGGGATGCTTTCTGGGGAGATGGAAGGTTCTAAAATAGACAGTGGTGATAGCTGCACAGCTGCGTGAGTGCACCAAACACCGAATGATGTATGTTTAAAAGGGTAAGCGGGGGCGGGAGGTGGAGCCAAAAAAAAAAAAAAAATATATATATATATATATATATACACATATATACACAAAGCAGTAAATGGTACAGCAAGTACCCCAAATCCCAATAACGCTGTTTTAAAACAAACCTCAATGGAGCAAACATTTTCACTTGATAACCGGGGAGCTCCATTAACAGGAATTCTCTTCCACCCAACTGTACAAAGTACCGCCTTTCCTAGGACCCAGACCTGGGACGCCACTGACCTCAGCCCCTCTCAGCCGGGAGTCTGCTTCTGGAGCCCTTCCCCCTCCAGGCTGTTGACGACACAGAGGGAGCCTCAGGCCGCCACCCAAGGTGGCTCTTAGCTCCCCTTCCACCTGAGTTCAAGTCAGCAGAGGGGTGGGGGGGGTCACAATGTACAAACAGGAAAAAACCCGAGGAGTGTCTGGAGAGATGCAGGACACAGCTGACCAAGCGCCAAGAGCAATGCCCAGCAGGAAAGAGGTGAGGCCGGGGCTCCACATCCTGGCCACTTAGAATCTCAGCTGCTCCGACCATTGCGATAGGACAAGAAAAAGGTGATTTCCACCCGCCTGTCAGATCAAGGGTGTCCGAACCAGTCGCCACAGATCCTGCATTTCATTGGAACCCTGTGATGGGGAGAGGGAGGGGCAAAGACTTGCTCAGAGGGGACACGCGCCTGGAAGGACAAGTGGGAGTTGGCCAGATGGACGTGGTGGGGCTGAGTGTTCCAGGCGGGGGCACCAAGGCACGAAGAGGCGTGCGCCAAGTTTGGGGAGGCACACAGTATGTGTGGGGAGCAACACCCGCTCCCCAAAGACCCTGGCCACCTTGAGAACTGTGGAAGGTCCTAGTGGAATGGTGCCCAGGGCTTCTCGCCACTCCCAGCAAAGCTTCACGCCTCCACCTGCAAAGGCAAGCTCCGGCCATGGGTTCCAGGCCCTGCACTCCCCCAGTCCTCCCCCCCGCCCCGCAGTAGAATCCGGGGATGCTCTATCCTCTGGTGGGACCACACCCGTGAGCTGATACTCAACAGGCACCATGTGACATGCTGGGTCTGAAAATGAAGCACTGCTGTCTGCATGGAAGGCTGCTCTCAGAAGCCCGGGAAGGACTCGTGGAGGCGCTCGGACGGGCCGTGCAGGCTGATGGAGGCCCGCACCAGCCAACAGAAATACAGTCAGGCTCGTGTTTAATTTTAAATCTTCTAGCTGCCACGTTACAAAAGTACAAAGAAACAGGTGAAGACACTTTTTTCACGTATTTTAACTCAATGCAGTATAGAAAACATTACTTTCAACACGTAATCCGTGTAAATTAATGAGATTGTCCCATACTGAATCCTTGAAATCTGGCATCGTGTTTCTTTGCACAAACGGCACACCTCAGCTGGACTGACCGCATCTCAAGGGCTCCGTGCACACGGCTGACCAGGGAGGCTGCTGTGGACGCTGCACTTCTGACCAAGAGCTTCGAAGGAGCCACAGATGAGTGACCGGGCTGGGGAGGGAGAGCTCTACAGGCTTTGTGCAAGAGGAAGGGGTAGGCAAAGGTGGGCAGCACTGAACAGAAACCCAGAGGTCACTGGAGCAGGGAGTTGGGGCCTTTCATGTGAAGTAAGGCAGAAGCTTTGGGGAAAAATGCAGTCGAGAGGACGCAGGGGCTCATGGGCCCCTTCTATCGGGCCTGTAGAGCGAGCCTTCCAGATCAAGTAACGCTGAGAGCACAGGAGGAAAACGCAGGCACGGGAAGCAAGGGGCGTGTTTCTGAGCAGGCGTGGTCACACATCCCCGGGGACGGCTGCGGCGGGGACAGGAGAACCCCCCCCACCTGCAGTGAGGAGCAGTCAGGTTCTGAGAGGCTCAGTCCTGTTTCCAGGGGCACACGGCTCCCAGATCACCCAAACCCACGCTCTCTCCATGCCACCACCCTGGGGTCACCCACACTCCAGGAGCTGGTTACAGAGGGATCGCACGACGTGTTCAAACCCAACACCAAGCCCGTCTAGGAGTTTAAGGCGATTTCTACTGCAGAATGGTGGGAGTGGTGGTGGGGGCTCTGGGGAGTACAACTAGGAAGAGAGGGAAATAAATTCTGGAGGTGAAACGATGACAGCTTCCATCAAGTCAGGGCCAAGTGCAAAGGGCAGACCCGAGAGGGTTTGATCCCAATTCAGTTGCCGCCCCACCTCGGCTGTTTTCTCGTGTGTCAAATGGAGCTTTTGCTCCACTGAAACCAGAACACAACACCGGCTCTGACACGGACTAGTCACATGAAGGATGGCAGCTAGGACCACGAAGTGGCAGGTCACAGGCCTCCATCAGAGGCAAGCACACACTCGGGGCCCGCACAAACGTGAGGCCCAAGCACGCTCCTCTCCCGCGAGTCCTGGGCAGTAGGGAGGCACGTGCCCAACACACACGCTGAACCCCTCGTACAGCTCCCCTGGCCCGAGCCACGCAGAGGTTTCGCTCCTCGGCTCTCAGGATGCAGAGGAGTCAGAAGGCCACGTGTGAGTCAAGAACACACTTACCATCCCATGTGACTGTAAAAATCGAGACCAGTTCACTCGGGGCTTACGTAACTGGTCTCCCTGCTCTCCCGGCAGGTCACACTGGCTAAGAAAATCCTCTGCCGATCGCAGGGGCCGCAGGGATGCTGGCAACAAAGGGTGCTGGCTCTCGGAGAAGCCCCACCCCAGCCCCCAGCTCCCAGCCCTGTGGCAGGCTGTACTTGGAGATCTGATGAGCTTACGTATTCGGAAAACACGGAATCCATACCCAGCACCTGGGAATTCAGAATCTACCGGGGCCAGGGAGGATCGAAGCCGATTTCTCCAAAACTACTTTGCCACGTCAACTTCCCATCAGTGCCCGCAACTGAACAAAGATAAACTAGCCTCGCGGGTGAACTGCCATTCCAGATGGGTTGAAAGGAGCCCTTGACTCCCGGGGACCGGTCGCAAGCTCCTGGGCCATCACGGAGTCACAGCCCGGAGCCGCACGACAGCCGGGTGGCCGGCCTTCTTGTTCAACGCGCTCACCAAGTGCTCGTGGGCACAGTTCCATTCCGGGTGCATACTGTGCCGGACGCGCAGCCGCTCAGGGCTCACACCACGGGGGAGCTTACCGTCTACGGAGAACAAAACTGGACGTCCTGCTCCCCCAAATCTCGGACCCACTTTCTTGTAGCTCTTTATTTTGAAAGACTTACGGAGGCTCGGGAAAGCTGTAACACCAGCAGCGTCCCGTGCAGCCTCCAGCCCGCTGCCCTCGGCAGTGTTTCCTCCAACCGAAGGACGGTGTCAAACCTGGAAGCCCGCATCAGGCAGAACTTATCTGGGTCCCCGGGTTGACACCCCCATATCTGGCTCCGAAGGCTTTCACAAAGCTATAGAGCAGCTCCCAGAGTCACACTTACAAGGCATGTCGGTGCCCCCTGGGCAACGGCTCAGCTGGCCTGGGGGCACTCTGAGTCCCCGATGCCGACCTGGGCCAGCACTCTGTTCATAGCTCCCCCCCCCCCCCGCCCCACCCTCCCCAGAATCTCGCGTCTGCTTTTCTATTCCCTGTTCACAGGGTGATGGCAGACCCGAGATTTCTGCGGTCTCCAGTTCAGGAGAGGCTGCCTGTGAGGGACAGAGCCAGGTCTGGGAGGGTGGGCAGTGCTCTGGGAACAGGAGAAATGGCTGCAGCGCGAGGTCCCAAGCGAGAGCCAGAGCAGCACCCCCAGGGAAGTCAGGGCAGCACACACCACCCGGGCATGGGGCGGCCGGGTTTCTGAGCACACGACGTAAGAACTACAGGGGCAGGGGCTTCCAGAAAGAGGCAGCTTTCTATGCCTGAGAGAACATGCCTGTAGGAGCTAAATAATGTGTCGCACGAAGTCCCCTGGTTCTGTGTCTGGAAGCCACTATCCCCAAAGGGTCAGATCCTCCCCTTCACCCCTCCATCTCGCAGGGAGGATTCTCGACCACTTAGCTGGGAGCCCGGGTGAGGGAGCCAGCCCGGAACAGTCCGGATGTTTCTGAGAACTGGAGTCTACGTCCTGGAGGGCAGAAGCCAGGGACGGAAGGCAAGAGTTGCTCAGGGCAGATGGGCACTGCCGTGTCCCAACCAGAGGCCAGCTCTCCCTGAGGACAGGGCGAGTGCCAAGCGCTCCAAGCCCAGGGGCCAATCAGAAAGCAGAGGCCTGCACCTTTCAAACCTATCTCCCGTTTCCAGGGGGACCTGCCCCACCGCACGCTGCAGCAGGGCACAGGGATGGAGCGCCTGCCCTCACCGACTGCCTCTCACCTTTCTCGCCATGATGAGGCCGGAAGGTCTGTGCTGGACCTTGGTGACCACCCCGCCGTTCCCGGCTCCCAGCTCCGAGATCCGTTCGAAGTCATCGTCCTTGAGCTCCCCAACCTTGGCCTTCTGGGTGAGGAAGGCTTCCAGTCGCTTCTTCTGCTGCTCGTCGAGTTCTAGCTCTGCTAGCTTCTTTTGGAGGTCCACCAAGTTTGCTCTGCAAAGACCCCAAGGGCAAGGGCTAGTGAAGAATGTGCAGGCTATGGAAAGATGATCGGGCCTGGCCAAGCTTACGGCGAGGTCGCTGTGTGGCGGGTGTGTGGCTGCAAGGACGCGGGGATGGATCAGACGCCACCCCCTCCCTCAGGACCAGCTCTGGTTCAGTGGTGCTCGTCTCAGAACAAGGGGCCCCCATTCCTGACACGAGGACTCCAGACTACGTTGGAAGGAGACGCAGGAATGGGGGAGGCCGAGCCACGGATCAGGCAAGTGAAGGCTCAGGCCAGGACAGAGGAGCAAACTTGTCCTGAGTGGTCGCAGGGCCAAGAACAAGAACCAGCAGGCAGAAGACAGAAGTTGCAGGATGCGCGCCTTTAATGCATAGGAATGACCGTGGGCGCTTGAGGAGAAATGAAGAGGGGCAGAAAGCAAACAGCGCAGACATTCCCAGGCCATGCTGTTCAGCCAGCGTGCTCGTGTATAACTCGAAACGTTAAGCATTTCTATGCACAAACATCCCTGGAGCCGGTCGGTAAAAAACCAGCCCGGGTGGCGCAGTCAGTTAACTGTCTGATTCTTGATTTCGGCTCAAGTTACGACCCCGGGGTCGGGAGAGTGAGCCCCGAGTCAGGCTCCATGCTCAGTGCGGTGTCTGCTTGGGGTTCTCTCCCTCCCTCTCCCTGCCTCTCATTCCTCCCTCCTCACCCCTGCTCTCTTGTGCGCTCTCTCAAATAAATAACTAAATCTAAAAACAAAAAACACCCAATCATGTACACTGCATTTTATTGGGCGATTTGAGGAAATTTCCCAAGGAATTTTGACAGTAAGCTATTTTCACTAATGCTTTGACTTTGAACCAAATCCTGGAGTCAAAAGCAGCTCCCTGGAACAGGCGGGCAGACGTTAGCTCAGCGCACACAAGGACTAACCCGGTGCTGTCCAAAAGAAATAGTATAAAAGTTACATGTGCAAAAATTTTCTAGCCACGTTAAAAAACGTTATCAGGCGAAATTAATGTGTTCAACTTAACCCACCAAAGTATAAATTTCAATATGAAATCAGAATAAACAAATTATTGAATACTTATTTTCTTTTTTCTTCACATAAAGTCTTTGGAATCTGAAATGCATATTATACTTTCAGCTCCCCTGAATTTGAACCAGCCACATTTCAAGTGCTGGCGGTGGCCAGGGGCTGACTGGACCAGACAGGGTAGGTAGCTAAGAAAAGTCTCCAAAGGACCTCGGGTGATCCCCAGCCACCAATTTCTGAAGGCGTTTCCAGGTTGACCCTAACCTGGGGGAGACCTGCGGGGGGATTCCAACAGGGAATGAAGGGGGAGACTGGAGCTCTCTCAGGAACCTTCCAATCCTCAGATTCGAACGTAACTAGGCTAGAGCTTAGAGGCTTGAGCGAAGGGGCACTGGCTGGGAAGGAGACGAGGGAAGTCATCTGAGCTGGTAGAGCAAAGCTGCTGCTAGCAGGCAGGGGGCTAGGTGCCACTTCCTGAGCACACAGCAGGGCTTTACAAACACCACTTTTTTTCACTCTCGACATCTTCCTGGGAGGTGGGTATCTTGTAGTCCCAGCCCACGCAGGAGGGAAGAGGCTCAGAGAGGTTAAGTAACTCGTCTCTGGGTCACAATGCAAGGAAGTGGCAGTGCCTGGAATCAAACCTGAGTCCTTCCTCATTGCAAAGCCCTGTTCATCATGGCATGATGCTGAGCCAGGGCTGTGGGCCTACTAGGTGCTCCCTGATGTCTGGTTAAACAAAGACCTGATGAGGAAGGGATGGAGGACGGAGGAGGGAAGGCAAAGGAATGAATGTGTATGAAAAGCTTCCTTCCTAAAGGGCTGAAGAGGTGGCTTTTGAGGCCCGACTCTGCAAAGCTGTCTTGCACTGCCCTACGATCTCAAAGATGCATTCTGGAGTCAGCTGATTAATCCACTTTACATTTTAATAGCAACCCAGCTGTGGTTATTAAAAAAAAAAAAAACCCTGGAATTCCAATGGCTGGCTTTCTCTGCGGGGGGAGTTCTGGAAGGGATGGAAAGCAGAAACCACGTAAAGAGAGAGGAGAGAGAATGAAGAAGGTGCTCTCCTGTGAGAAGAATAAGCAGCAGACTTTTGAAAATAAGGAACAGGTCCCCATGCTGAGCTGCCTGCTCAGAGACAGAGAAAGATGTCAACTTGCACCACAGGCATCAGACTCTCTCGCCCAGGGCACAGGGGCCAAGTCCCCTGAGAGGTGCCGCACACGCTGCTCCCCTGTCACACCTGGTTCTCAGGGGGTCACACCACAAGCACAGCAAACAGACCCCAGCCAGGGCCTCTGAAAACGTCCTGCTCCTCTTTAGCGTGGGGAACAGGAGTGGGGAGGTCACAGGGACTTCTTCCCTGGCCAAGGGGTCACCATCGCTTGATCTCGCAAATGTGTGTCCCTCCCACAATATGATTCCGTCTGTCTCGAGACCCCACTGTCCCAGATGCTCCTGTCTGTCCCTTCCCCCCAAGTCCTCCTGTCTGCTTCGGTGCCTGCAGCTCCAGCCCCTAGAGGCTCCTTCTCCTCCTCCCCACCAGGATCCTGCAGCTGACCTCACTACTCAGGGGCCTCACCTAGCCCTGTCCCCTTAGAGACCGCTCAACTAGTCTTCTCCCCTCAGGGGGTCCTCGCTCATCTTACCCTTCAGGGAGCCCTCAACCACCCTTCCTCTGGAGGGACCCTTGCCCCCATTCCTCTCCTCCCAGGAATCCCTTCACCCCATTCTTTGGTATGCAAGGACCTCCACCCTCCACCTCAAACTCAGGGACCCCCCCTCTCCAATTTCACTACTCAGGGGTCCCATACTCCATCTTTTCCCTCGGGGACCTCCCCCTGCCTTGATTTACCACTCAGACTCCTCCCCCCATCCTCTCTGGGCAGGAACCGTCCCTCAACTCCACCTCACTCCTCCAGACCGCCCACCCCATTGTCTTCACTCAGAGACCCTCTCCCCAGACCACACTACATGCACCCCCTCTCCTGACCTCAGTCCTCAGGGTCCCACACCCCATCCTCTCCACTCAGGGCCTCCCTGCCCCAGCCTCACCACCCAGGGCCCCGCACCGCATCCACTCCACAGGGTCCCCCTCCCCTCAACCTCACTATTGAGAGCCCCACACCCCATCCTCTCCACTCAGGGACCACCAGGCCATCTTCACTCAGGGCCTTTCCGCCCCATCTTCTTCACTGAGGGACCCCCTGCCCCGACCTCGCTACTCAGGGCCCCGCACCCCATCCTCTCCATTCAGGGACCTCCTTCCCCCATCTCGCTACTCAGAGCCCCGCAACCCATCCTCTCCACTTAGGGACCGCCTCCCCCGTCCTCACCACTCAGGGAACTCCCACCCCATCTTCTCCTCTCAGATCCCCCCCTCCTACCGACCTCACTACTCAGGGACCCCCTCCCCTTCCTCACCCCGGCCAAGCCCGGCCCACTCACTCGGAGGCGCCCTCGCTGGTGGGGGACGGGCCCTCGGCGATGGCGGGGTTGATAGTGAGCGCCGGCAGCACCGGCTTCCTCCGGGCCAGCATCGGGGCTCCGCGGGCCGGCGGCGGCGGCACCTCTAACCGGGGCCCATAGGGGGCGGGCCGGGAGCGGGCGGCGCCGATGCGAGCCCGGGGCTGCGGCCGCGGCCTAGCCGGGCGCCGGGGCGACAAGTGAGGGCGTCGCTGCGGACCCGGGCCGAGGGGGGCCGAGGGGCGCCGGGGCTGAGGCCGAGGAGCCGCCGCCTCCGCAGAGGAGGCCGGTCCGAGGCTGACGCTGCAGCGGGAGCCCGGGAGGCCGAAGGCAGGGAGGGGGAGCGACGAGATTGCGGGCCGGTCTCTCGCGAGAGCCTGCGCAGGGAGCCGCGAGGCACCGCCCCTCACTGCGGCGCGTGCGCACCAGCAGGAGGCCGCCTTCCTGTGGGGAAAGGGGCGGAGACCTACCGAGGCGGTTCCCGGAGCGTGCGCACTCTCTCGCTTCCCCATTGCTCGTTTGCTCATGCGCCTGAGTCTCTGGGCGGAGGCGCAGGGGAGGTGGAGCCAGAGGGAGGCCTCTTAGGGGCTGATGGGAGTGGGCAGGTGCGCAGAGCTGAGGCCGGGCACCTGCGAGCCTTGTGGGTGCCCGACTGCGGCTACATGAGCCACTTAAATCCCCAAAAGTTGTGGGAGACTACTCGGAGTCAATTTAAGTCTTCTTGTCACTTACGGACACACAGCCCCCCGAAAGAAAGTTCATTTCAAAACATTTTTTTAAAGTTGTGGCAAATATATATAACATAAAATTTACCACTTAATATTCTAAGTGCATAGCTCAGTGGCATGACACACACTCACACTGTCGCGCAGCCACCCCCACCCTCCGTCTCTGGAAGGGTCCCCAGAAGCACGGACTCCCCACCCCCTGCCCCAGCCCTGGCTCCTACCATCTCCCCTCTGTCTCTGTGGACGGGACTCCTCTGGGGAACCTCAAATAATTGGAATCATACTGTTAAAAAAGAAACAACAGGCCGAAAATGGATTCACTCGTGTTAAGCCCCACATCAGCAAAACAAGACTTAATACCTAAACTGCAGTTTTAGCCTCTCCCAAGAATGTGACTTTAACTAGTCAATCTGGAATTACTAGTGAGGCAATCTGCCTGATAGACCCTCAGCCTTCCCCCAAAGGAAGGAGACTCTTGCCTGAAACAATCCACTCTTTGCTAGAAACTTCCTTTTTCTGCCTGCTTCTCCCTATAAAAACCTTTCCTTTTGTACAGCTTCTCAGAGTTCCTTTCTACCTGCTAAGAGGGGATGCTACTCATCTTATTAATCATTAATAAAGCCAATTCACTCTTACATTTACCCAACTGAATTTTGTTTTGTTTTAACAATAGAGTATTTGTTTTTGTTTGTGTTTTCTGTCTGCCTGATTTCACCAAGCATAGCTTCATCCACGTTTTAGCAGGTGTCAGACTTTCCTTCCTTCTTACAGCTGAATAATATTTCATTGTGTGGCTGGACCGCGTTTTGTTTAGTCGGTCATTCATTGTTGGATATTTGAGTTTTTCTACCTTCTGGTTGTTACATATGGCTTCTATGAACTCAGTGCACACATAAATGTTCAAGTCCCGCCTTTAATTCTTTTGGGGATCTACCTAGGAGTGGAATTGCTGGGTCGTATGGTAATTCTATGTTTAATTTTTTGAGGAATCATCATACTGGTTTCCACAGCAGCTACGCCATTTTATAAGAAAGGACACTTTAACGCCAATTAAAAAAAAAAAAAAGGAGGAATTCCTAGAATAAAGAACAGTCATTATTTAAATGCGCAAAAAGTTGACTTCACAATAATCTCACCAACCACATTGCGTTTCTTTTTGCCGCATCCCTGAGCTCCCGTGTGCATATCACGGTGGGGCGCACCTTTGGGAATCACGCTCTCTGCCAGGGGTCAGCCCCGGTCCCTTGGTTGCCCTGGCTCAGGCCTGTCGCTTTCTTGTGCAGTTCCCCATCAGTCATTCTTTCAGCCCTTCGGGTTATAGGATAGATACTGTGCTGGGCACCAGAAATACAATGTTTAAAAAATAGATACATGATATATGTATGCATAATTACAAAATGTAACAATGATTGAAAGTGCAGTAGAACTGTGGTTCTCCCGGCCGGAACTGCTCTGCATGCTTGCTTCTCCATTTCTACAACCTGAGCTTTTCAGGCGTTCCTCTGGCTGCTCCCACCCACTCACCCAGAGTTAGGGAGAATGCTTATCTGCCTTCAAATAATGCCATGACCTTCGCCGGCTCTGGGTTTTTCTACCTTCCTTCTGTTCTGCAAAATGATCTCTCCGTCATTATGTTTTATTTTAGGCTCTGTATACAGATAGTCTTTTCATGGAGCTGTAACTCCCGTATAATAAACGCACGGTTCTTGAATGTTCCATACCTTGAGCTTTTACTATGATTGTATGTACCCGTGTATGCATACCCGTGTAGCAAACAAGACGTAGAGCTTTTCCATCACTCCAGAAAATTTCCTCCGTGCCCTCTTCAGTTAATCCCCCCGGTTCGTACCAGCAGTGGTATGCTAGTAAATGTTTAACAGTGGGTTTTGAAACGAGGGACGGACTGGCAGACAGATGAAAAAGAGAGAGGGAGGGAGGGGGAGAGAGAGAAAGAGACAGGCTGATTTGTAATGTGTAGTATTCGCCCTTCCCCGTGGTGTAAATATTTCCACCGTGGCTGATTTTCTGCTCTCATGCAGTCGGAAAGAATGGTAGCCATTGGCACTGATAAGACAGGACAGGCCACCGCAAACCGCTACCCTACAGACACCCTGGAGTCTGATTCCTACCCCCGTACACTAGTTCTCCGTGTTCTAGAGCTTTGTAGAAATGGACAGCATGTCCTCTTTCGCGTCTGATTCTTTGGTCCTGCTCGATGTTTGTGGTCATCCGTGTGGCTGGTTGCGTCTAACTGCGATTGGTTCTGGTTCCGCGCTATAGGGTACTTCCCGGTGTATCCTCTGGGGATGGCCCTTCCCGCTTCTTGAGGATGAAGAGATCAAATCTTTCCTAATGCTCAGAATTGTTGGTTTCCCCTTGTTCAGGCTTGAGGGCTCAGCTCACAGGCCCCCTTCTCCATAAACGGGTTCTGCCAGTTGCTGCTAGCCCCCTACTTCCAGAATTTCTGATACACCCTGCCTCTTTCTGGCTTTTAGCTCTTGTCTTCCAACCCTCTGTACTGCTCTAACATCATGCCCTCCCCACAAGTGATGAATGTTCTGAGGGCAAGGAAGTTCTATCTGTGTCTTTCTCTCCCAGTCTAGCTCCTTGGGCACAGTTAAAGCTTCCTACATATAGGCTGCTTGAATGAACGTAATGGGTGTTTCTGTCCGGGGGGAACAAGTTTCCTGCTAGTCACGTGGCTCTCAGCGCTTGGTACAGAACACGAGCTTTTATTGTTGAGATAACAGTATACATTCGCGCCCTCTACCCTCTTTCCTATCACTGTTGGCAGGCACATTTTGCTCTGCAACCTCTCCCTGTTACATATCTCTGTACTTATCATTGATTCTAATCACAGCTCTCTTGGTACATCTGTTCCCCGGTCCCAGAAACCTGGGTGTCGCCTAATTCTGCCCCCAGCCCAGGAAATAAATTTCTAATAGCTTTGTGGATATTTGATCCAAGGTGACATTTGTCTTGCATTTGGGCACAACCTCATATTAATATCACCTGTGTACACTCTTCCTATCTCGAAATGCACCCTGAAATTCATCTTTCTCACCTGTACAATGGATTAACAAAAACAACGGTTGACATGACCCTTTTGGAAAGCAGTTTAGTACTATCTAGAATACATACAACTCAGCAATTCTACTCTCAGGTATTCAGCCTAGGAAACTCCTGGCTTGTACAACCAGGAGACATATACACAAATGTTCTCAATGGTAGGAATCTGGCAACTACACAAATACAAATCGATGGAAAAAACTATGTTCTAGAATAGTCTAGAATAGTCCCACTAAGAGATACTAAGCATCAGAAAACTCACAAGTGACAGCAACATAAAACAAACAAAAAAATGTCTTAGGAATATGGGGTGCCCGGCTGCTTCACTTGATACAGCAGACAACTCTTGATCTCAGGGTCATGAGTTCGAGCCTCGTATTAGGCATAGAGCTTACTTTAAAAAAATTAAACTCTTAGGGGCGCCTGGGTGGCACAGCGGTTAAGCGTCTGCCTTCGGCTCAGGGCGTGATCCCTGCGTTATGGGATCGAGCCCCACATCAGGCTCCTCTGCTATGAGCCTGCTTCTTCCTCTCCCACTCCCCCTGCTTGTGTTCCCTCTCTCGCTGGCTGTCTCTATCTCTGTCGAATAAATAAATAAAATCTAAAAAAAAAATTAAAGTCTTAGAAATGTAGAATTACAGAATATGTCTTTCTGACACCATATTTATAAAATGAAATTGGCTCAGCACCGTTAGCCATTGGGGAAATGCAAGTTAAAACCCTGACGAGATCCTGCTGTTACTGCATGCCATCGGAATGGCCAAAGTAAAAAGGTTGAAATACCAAGTGCTGGCGAGAATGCAGAGCAACTGAGACTCTCACATGTTGCTGGCGGGAATGCAAAAAAAGTACAGCTTCTCTGGAAAAATGGTTTAGTGGTTTCTTAGAAAGGTAAACACTTACTCTAGGACCCAGCAATCGCACTCCTGGGTTGTTTACCCAAGAGAAATGCTCTCTTAGTTTCACCCCACATCTGAACATGAATGTTCATAAAAGGTTGATTGGCAATAGACCCCAAACTGAAAACAACCCAAGTGTTCTTTGATGGGTAAACTGATAAACAAATTTTGGATTGAATGAGTAAAGAAAAAAATATATATATATGGATTAACTCCACACAATGGAATACCACTCAGTAATAAAAAGGAACAAATTGGATACACACATGAACTTGAGGGAATCTCAAAGGCATTACGCTGACGAAAGGAAGGTAATCGCAAAAATGACGCAGGATTCCATTTATGTGAGGTCCCTAGAGGAGTCGCATACATGGAGACGGGAAGTAAATGGTGGGAGCCCGGGGTGGGGGAGGGGCATAAAGAACCATTGCTTAGTGGATACTGGGTTTCCTTTTGGGGTGATGACAATTTTTTTTTAAAGATTTTATTTTATTTATTTGACAGAGATAGAGACAGCCAGCGAGAGAGGGAACACAAGCAGGGGGAGTGGGAGAGGAAGAAGCAGGCTCCCAGCGGAAGAGCCTGACGTGAGGCTCGATCCCAGAACTCCAGGATCACGCCCTGAGCCGAAGGCAGACGCTTAACGACTGAGCCACCCAAGGACCCCTGATGACAATGTTTTGAAACCAGATAGAGCTGATGGTCACAAAACACTGTGACGGTATTAAATGCACCTGAATTGTTCACTTTGAAAGGGCTCATCTTACGTGAATCTCATCCTTTCCAAGGATGTGACATTTTGCCATTCCACATGCTTTTTATTTTATTTTCCTCTATTTTTTTTAAAGATTTTATTTATTTATTTGACAGAGATAGAGACAGCCAGCGAGAGAGGGAACACAGCAGGGGGAGTGGGAGAGGAAGAAGCAGGCTCATAGCAGAGGAGCCTGATGTGGGGCTCGATCCCAGAACGCCGGGATCACGCCCTGAGCCGAAGGCAGATGCTTAACCGCTGTGCCACCCAGGCGCCCCTATTTTCCTCTATTTTTGTGACTGTACCTGGTTGGTGGAAATAGTATATGATGGTGAGCTACTTACTATGTACCTTTTCTTTTCTTTTTTAAAAGAGTTTTATTTATTTATTTATTTATTTATTTATTTATTTGAGAGAGAGAGGCTGAGAGAGTACGAGCGGGGCGAGGGGCAGAAGCAGGCTCTCCGCTGAGCAGGGAGCCCGACGAGGGACTGGATCCTGGGACTCCAAGGTCATGACCTGAGTCGAAGGCAGATGCTTAACTGACTGAGCCACCCCGGTGCCCCTTACTGTGTACCTTTCCAACTCCACTTCATTGACATCACATTGGCAGCCCGAAGTGGGCCATGGTGGGAGTGCTTACGTCATGGGAATCAGCAAATATTACAAATGAGGGCAGAACGTATAATGCTGTTGATTCTCTAGATCAGGGGTCATAAAACTTTTATGGTAAAGGATCAGATAGTATATATTTTCTGTTTTGTGGACGCTTCCAGTCTCTAGTGCATCTGCTCAACCCTGCAGTAGTAGTGAGAAAGCAGCCAATAATCCAATGGGCATGGGCGTGTGCCAATAAAACTTTATTTATATAAACAGGTGGAGGGCCACAGCATGCCAACCCCTGGTTTAGGCTTTAAAAAGTGATAGAGAGGGATGCCTGGGTGGCTCAGTCAGTAGAACGTATAACTCTTGATCTTGGGGTTGTAAGTTGGAGCCCCACCTTGGGTGTAAAGGTCATATAAAAATAAAATCTTTAAAAAAAACATGTCATGTCTCCAGTTGTCATGTTGTGAATAGCACAAAAAAAGTGGGGCAATGTGTTTTCCAGTATTTCAAAACTATTATTGGATTCATCAAAGAAGACATTCATGTTATCAATGAACAAGTGAAATTCCAACATATGTCCTCACTTTCACGTTACTTATTAACAGAGATGAAAATATTGCCAACGTTCATGTCAGAACTACACTCATTCCCTTATTTGCAACCGTAGGTTGGCTCTGGGTACCAAACTTTGGCAAGAATCAACAAAACCATATTTTGAGATTCAAGTGACTATTACAATACACTTTATAATACAGCATTGTGTATTTTATTATTATTCGTAAATGGTGCGCTGCCTATCGTTTACGTAACACTTACAATACATACATATGTTATAGGCATGCGGTATATACGCTGCATTCCATATGTAGAGATAAATACGGTCTCCTCTCCAGAGAGCCGGTTGTTAAGCACTGACCAGCACACCATTACCTTCATACACTTGAGGGTTGAGTTATTCCTTCATCAACACCACATGCATTCATTCAACTATCATCAATTTAGTGTCTATTTCCTGCCAGGCAGAGACATATCCTAGGGGATATGGATAGCCAGCAAATATTTCATTCGATGACAATATCTTGTGACCCTTCCCTGTGCTGACATTGGTCCAAGTACTCAACCTAGTCAGAGGGAGGGAGGGGTGGGAAGAGAATGTACCAGCTGGGGACCAGAATGTGCAGAAGCTCAGAGTTTCACTTCTGTTGGGGTGGGGTGCCATTCTTAGAGGGCTTTTTGTTTCCTCATCTGCTTTTATTTTTTTATTACTTTTTCATCGATATATGGTTGACTGGTAACATCTCGTTAATTTCAGGTGAACAGCTCGGTGATTCAATTTATGCACATATCACGCAGTGACCACAGTGTCCAGGTAACAACCATCACTCACACAGTTACAAACCTTTTTCTTGTGCGACCTTTTAAGATGTGCTCTTCCAGAGACTTTCAAATACGTAATGCAGTGTGGTTACCTACGGCCGTCAGGCTGCACACTACAGTCCCGGGACCGACTTCTTTTTTTTTTTTTTTTTTTAAAGATATTATTTATTTATTTGACAGAGACAGCCAGCAAGAGAGGGAACACAAGCAGGGGGAGTGAGAGAGGAAGAAGCAGGCTCCTAGCAGAAGAGCCTGATGTGGGGCTCCATCCCAGAACGCTGGGATCACTCCCTGAGCCAAAGGCAGACGCTTAACAACTGCACCACCCAGGCGCCCCTGACTTCTTTTTTTTTTTTTTAAGATTTTATTTTATTTATTTGACAGAGAGAGAGACAGCCAGCGAGAGAGGGAACACAAGCAGGGGGAGCGGGAGAGGAAGAAGCAGGCTCCCAGTGGAGAAGCCTGATGTGGGGCTCGATCCCAGAACGCCGGGATCACGCCCTGAGCCGAAGGCAGACGCTTAACGACTGCGCCACCCAGGCGCCCCGGGACTGACTTCTTTTACACCCGGAAGAAGTTTGTACCTTTGGCCCTCCTCCGCCTATCTCACCCACCCCCAACCCTCCACCGTCTTGATGAGCTCGTACCAGGTCCCGATCAGTGGGTGGCCCAGATAATACCCTTTTTACAGCCGCGCGAAAAGGATCTCTGCAGATGGACAAGAGCCAGGAGGGAATGTGGGAAAATAGAAGGAACGTGACTGGGGTAAGAGGTGAGATTTACGTTTTGCTTACCCTTTATTTATTTATTTATTTATTTATCCAGCCCATGGCACTATTATCAGCAATAACTTACACCGATGGGTGTTGTCTCTTTTACTTTATTATTTTATCGAGACAGTGTGTGTGTAATGTCAAGTGCACCCTTCCCAAGTGTACAATTCAATGGTTTTTAGCATATTCCCCCTCTCGTGCAGTCGTCACCACGCCCTATCCTGGAACATTTCCATCATTCCAGAAAGAGACTCCATCCCCATCAGTCCCCATTCCTCGACACCCCAGCCCCCCAACCACGAATCTGCTTTCCGTCCCCATGGATGAGGGTTGCCTCTTGCTACCAACTTCTGACTGTGTTCATAAAATACCTCCTGAAGGGATCAAGTCAAAATGGGGTTTTGATAGGATGTCGTAATCACTCTGATCAAAGTCCCAAACTCAAGGTTTCTAAAAAGAGCAATGACTTTTTTTTTTTTTTTTTACAGGGGCAATTAAAAAATCTTCAGGGCTTGGCAAGATCAGATGTGTGTGTTCAGATTTCTCTCTCAAGGTTGGTACCCTAGATGACCTTCAATTTATGAAGGTACTCATTCGTGGGTCCTATTTCTGTGTTTCTGGCAAAGAAACCCACAGACACACACAATATTTGAGGTATTGTTTGGATAATTTGGGCAGTGAGGAATCCCTCAGAAATGTGGGGTCTTGAAAAACTCACTTCAACCCGCTGGGCCTCAGTTTCCCATTTGGGAACAGGATTTCCTCCTTTGACACTAAAGCAGGGCTCTGCAAACTTTTCTGGTAAGGACTGGTTAGTAAATACTTTCTGCTTCGAGGGCCAGATGGTTTCTGCCACAGCTACTCAACTCTGCATCCATAGTAGCTAGAAAGCCGATATATGGACAAGTGGGCGGGGCCTCGTGCCAATAAAACTGTATTTATGGACACTGAAATTTGAATTTCATATCATTTTTGGTGTTATAAAATACTCTTAAAATAAATTTTTTGTTCAGGGGCGCCTGGGTGGCTCAGTCACTAAGCATCTGCCTTCAGCTCAGGGCGTGATCCCAGTGTTCTGGGATCAAGCCCCTCATCAGGCTCCTCCGCTGGGAGCCTGCTTCTTCCTCTCCCACTCCCCCTGCTTGTGTTCCCTCTCTCGCTGGCTGTCTCTCTCTGTGTCAAATAAATAAATAAAAATCTTTTTTAAAATGCTTTTTTTTTTTGTTCAGCCATGAAAGAAATGTAAAAATCACTGTTAACTTGCAGGCCATGCAAAAACAGGTGACAAGCTGGGTTTGGCCCATGGAAGGGGTAGAAGGTAGGACTAGGACAAGGACGGCAGGGAAGGTCTCATTTGAGAAGGTGACATTTGGTCAAAGGCATAAAAGGTGGGAGTGTGTCCCATGGATATCTGGGGGAAGGATGTTGAGGCAGAGGAAACAACCCGTGCAAAGGCCCTGGGACAGGACGGGGCCTGGTATGTTGAAAGAGCAGGGAGGAGGCCTGCGTAGCGGGGGCAGAGAGAGGGGGAAAATGGCATGCACATTAATGTAAGGCGTACAGACAAAAAGCACGGATTCAGTTTGTAGGCATGTACTGGAAAGGGCTTCGGAAAGTCACACCGTGCAAATTTGGTGGCGTCCTTGACACTAGCTGAGTGTGATTGAATTCAAGTGTGTAAAGCATGGTAGGGTGGTGGGAGCGTGGTCCCAGGAAGGGGAGCGCTGGAGACCTTGCCAGGGGGCAGAGGGCAGAATCAGGGCAAGGAAGGGATGCAAAGATAACTTCCCCACTTCCCCTGGGTGGGGGTGCGCTAGGAAAGGAGGTTGCGAAGCAGTTGCTAATAGCGTCCACTAGAGGGCGCTAGGGACTGGGAAGACGACCTCTGTCCCCCAGCGTCAGGCCTGTCCTGGGTGGGAGGCGGGGGGAGGGTTCACCGAGGATGCTGGGTGGCTGGAAGAGCATTAGGGAGCGGGGGGGTCTATGTCTTTGAATCTGGAGGGCCTTTTCTATGCTTCCGGAGGTGGGGGTTTGGAGGAGAGGGGTGGACAACTTAGCGCAGGAGTCTGCAAACTTTTTTTTTTTTTTTTTAAAGATTTTATTTATTTATGTGACAGAGAGACAGCCAGCGAGAGAGGGAACACAGCAGGGGGAGTGGGAGAGGAAGAAGCAGGCTCATAGCAGAGGAGCCCGATGTGGGACTCGATCCTAGTACTAGTACGCCGGGATCACGCCCTGAGCCGAAGGCAGACGCTTTAACGACTGCGCTACCCTGGCGCCCCTGCAAACTTTTTCTTAAAGGGCCACATAGCCAAACGTTAAAAACTCGCTGTCTCTACGCCAACTACTCAGTTGTACCCCTCCGACTCCCAAACCGCCACACAGGATACCTCGACCAACGCGTGGCTCTGTGCCAATGACATGCTGTTTTGGGAAGCTGAAATTTGAATTTCATATAACTTTCGTGTGACACGAAGTAATTTTTTCCTTATTTTTTAACCATTTAAAAATGCAAAAACTGGGGACGCCTGGCTGGCTGGGTCGGTAGAGCACACGACTCTTGATCTCCGCGTGGTGAGTTTGAGCCCCACGTGGGGCGTAGACATGACTTAAAATAAATAAATACACAGTAAAAAAAAAAAAAAAGTCAAACGTGTTCTGAGCTCTCGGGCTGTACAAAGGCAGCCTGGGGGGGGGGGGTGCGTAGTTTGTCGGGGGTAACTATGATAATAAATACTTGCTTGATGCTTACTAGGTACCGGGTAGTAAGTGCTTAAAGGTGGTGACCGGTGAGTGTCACACATGGAAAGCCCGGACTGGATCTCGTGTTAACACCCCTAAATCTATATCACAAAAAGCCTCAGGAATAATTACAAAAGGCCACCAATAGTAGTAATGGCCAGAAAAGAAATCTGGAGTGAAAATTTTTCTTTTATTGAGCATTGCATGGATAATCGTGCCAGTAACGTACATAAAATAAACACCACGGTCCAATAAGGTGAAAAGAGGAATGGATGGACACTTTTTCATTCCATTAATGATTTTCTTTTAAAGAAAAAGTTATCCTTACATACTGGCCTGTCACCGTGGTAACAGCATGACCATTTGATAACTGGAAACTATCAGATGAAAATATCAATTTAAGGGGCGCCTGGGTGGCTCAGTCGTTAAGCGTCTGCCTTCGGCTCAGGGAGTGATCCCAGCGTTCTGGGATCGAGCCCCACATCAGGCTCCTCTGCTGGGAGCCTGCTTCTTCCTCTCCCACTCCCGCTGCCTGTGTTCCCTCTCTCGCTGGCTGTCTCTCTCTCTCTGTCAAATAAATGAATAAAATCTAAAAAAAATCAATTTAAAGGAAGAAGATATTTTAGTTGTAAAGATACGGCTCAAGTTCAGTAAAGATATTCTGTGTTTGAATTAAAATCTGAGCTGAAGGAAGAAAAATAGTATAAATAGCTATTAAAAATTTTAGACACAATTAGAACCCCCAGGTGTCCAGATACACTAAAGGAAGTGAAGTGTCTCAAATCCTATTTCTTTGTATTTAAAACCACTGGGCTAGCGTTGTTTCTTTTGAATGTACTGTTTAAAGATTTTATTTATTTATTTATTGGGGGGGGGGGCAAGGAGACTCCGTACTGAGCGCAGAGCTGGAGGACGCAGGGCTCGATCTCACAACCTGAGATCATGGCCTGAGCCCAAACCAAGAGTTGGAGGCTTAACCCACTGAGCCACCCAGGCGCCCCGAGTCTGCTGTTTATTTATTTTTTTTATAGAGACAGCCAGCGAGAGAGGGAACACAAGCAGGGGGAGTGGGAGAGGAAGAAGCAGGCTCATAGCAGAAGAGCCTGATGTGGGGCTCGATCCCATAACGCCAGGATCACGCCCTGAGCCGAAGGCAGACGCTTAACCGCTGTGCCACCCAGGCGCCCCTTCCCGAGTCTGCTGTTTAAACAGAAGAATGTGTTAACACCACAAAGGTGCCCAGAGAGGGCTGGAGAGACTTGGAATAACACCACAAAGGTGCCCAGAGAGGGCTGGAGAGACTTGGAATCGTTCAGGAACTAACTCTCAGGACGGACGCGTGTAGCTGAGTCTGTGTGCTGAGAAACGCACAGCACGGAGTTCTCCAAAACCTCTCCCAAATGGAATGCAGTGCTTCCCAAAGGACAAACCATAAAAACGTGCTAATTCGGAGCCTCTAACTGTTACATACCGCTAGTACCGGCAGCATTACACCAAGAGTTGACAAACCACGGCTGGCGAAATCCAGCTCAGTGTCTATTTTTGTAGGAACGCAGGATAGTTTTTCAACTGGTTGGGGAACAAAAAATCAAAAGGAAACTAGTATTTCATGACACATGCAAAGTATATAGGATTCCCATGTCGGCATCAGGCATAAATTTTGTTGGCACGCAGCCACGCCCATTCAGTCACAAACTGTCCGTGGCTGTCCCCCCCCCCCCCCCGCCCGGAGCCTCAAGCTCACGGTGCTGAAAATATTTACTGTCTGGCCTTTGATAGGAAAAGTTTGCGGACCCCCTGTTTAGACCAATACAAGATTTCTTCGGGGGAAGATGCTTGTGTCATTGACATTGTTCAGTACTGCCTATGCACAGAAACAGTAAAAACACAGATCATAAATAGGGTTTATTATCATTTTTTGAATTGTCTTTAGCCAACATGCCCCTGTGGCTAGCGCCTGCAGCGGGCTGCTTCCCCCATCCCATCCTTGCTATGGCGCTGCTATGTGCGGGAGCTGGCTGGATCTGTACTGTTATCTTCACTTCGAAAAGGAGAATGTGGGGCATCTGGGTGGCTCAGTCGGTGAAGCGGCTGCCTTCGGCTCAGGTCATGATCCCAGGGTCCTGGGATAGAGCCCCACATTGGGCTCCCTGCTCAGTGAGGAGCCTGCTTCTCCCTCTCCCTCTGCCTGCCACTCCCCCTACGTGTGCTCGCTCTTGGTCCGGCAAATAAATAAATAAATAAAATCTTAAAAAAAAAAAAAAAAGGAGAATGCCGAGGCACAGAGAGGCCAAGTAACTTGCCCCAGATCACACAGCCTGCAAGAGGAGGGGCTGGAATTCTGGAATTGAATCCAGAGGGCTGTGACCGTGACGTCACCTCTGCTCAATGACATGGCATGACCACCCTGCCTGACATCGCCAGGAGCACCGCCACTCAAGAGCATCACTGCCTGGAATCTCAGCATCGCCATGTACAAACTGCCCGTGCACATTTGGACAAGAGACATCCCCTCCCCCCACCTCCCGGCACCTCCCTTTCCTCACTCATCTGTAGAATGGGTCTTACCAAATCCCCCACTCACTGAGATTTCTGGAGGATGGAGTTGATGTGTGTACTAAGCCTTGGGCCTGGCATAGTGAGTGATCAATAAGTCTGAGCTGGAGGGGCACCTGGGGGGCTCAGTTGGTTAAGCGGCTGCCTTCGGCTCAGGTCATGATCCCGGGATCCTGGGATCGAGTCCCCCATCAGGCTCCCTGCTCGGCGGGGAGCCTGCTTCTCCCTCTCCTTCTGCCATTTCCCCCTGCTTGTGCTCTCTCTCTCTCTCTCTCTCTCTCAAATAAATAAATAAATAAATCTTTAAAATAAATAGGTAGATAGATAGACAGATAGATATTGGCTGTAGTTTTGAATAGATTGCGTGCTTAGACCCAGAAGCTGGGCCTAGAGGGATGGCAGGGTTTTCCTTGGACAAAGAAGGTCCAAGAGACTGGGGTGTGGCAGGGTTTCAACGCACAAACTGAGTTTGTGCATTCTTGTGGGCACACTGCGCACACAAAATAAACCTAATGAAAGATAAGAGACTGCTACCCTTTCAATCCCCACCTTTAAGAAATTTTTTTTTTGAATTTTTAAGTCATCTCTATGCCCATCGTGGGGCTGGAACTCACAACCGGGAGATCAAGAGTTGCATGCTTCACGGACTGAGTCAGCCAGGCACCCCTCAACCTTCTTTCCAATTTCGGATTATATCGGGAAGTACTCAAATTGGGTGCTTCTGTGTCTCTAATATCTGTTAATCTCTCTCTTTTTTAAGATTTTATCTATTTATTTATTTGACAGAGAGAGTGCACAAGCAGGGGGAGCCCAAGAGGGAGAAGCAGGCTCCCCGCTGAGCAGGGAGCCCAATGTAGGACTCGATCCCAGGACCCTGGGATCATGACCTGAGCTGAAGGCAGCTGCTTCACTGACTGAGCCCCCCAGGCACCCCTGTTAATCTCTTTTTAAGAGTTACCTAATCCAGAACCTTCCACAGGCAACAGTAGTTGCCTAAAATTTAATAACATTGTTTATTTTCCTTTGCATATATTTTGGGCATCAGATACTGTGGTTGTTTTTTAAATTTACTCTAGTGTCATAATGTTTCCTCTTAAGATAAATGTATCAGGGGGCGCCTGGGTGGCACAGCGGTTAAGCGTCTGCCTTCGGCTCAGGGCGTGATCCCGGCGTTATGGGATCGAGCCCCACATCAGGCTCCTCCGCTATGAGCCTGCTTCTTCCTCTCCCACTCCCCCTGCTTGTGTTCCCTCTCTCGCTGGCTGTCTCTATCTCTGTCGAATAAATAAATAAAATCTTAAAAAAAAAAAAGATGAATGTATCAGAGGAAAAAAGTTTAGTACAGTCTTTGACATTATTGTGAACTTTGGGTTTTTTTCTTCATTAAATTTATTTTTTAGAAAGACAGTTAGTGACCTGATGGTAAATTGAGACTGATATCAGATGCCCCAAACAGAAGGTAGCTGTAAAAGTAAATGTTATTAAATCCCGTCAATGGTGGGTATGCATAAGCTGGGCGATCTTTCCAGCATACTCCAAGCTGGAGATTCTTGGGATCTGAGATCCGAGGATCTGACGTTCTGCCTGCTGTGGGCAGGGAGTTCTGTGGGGAAATTCATAGCATGTCCCAGTGAGAAGAGCCAAGGGGCGGTATTTTCTGACCCCCTTCTCAGCACGGCCAACCTCACTCCTGTGTAGGAGGGGATTGGCCTCTAACTGGTGGGCTTCGCTGTGTGCCTGAAGTGAGCCCTTAGCGCCAATCGACTGCCACTCCTGATCTGATTTTCCCTGGGATTAAACATTAACCCCCATGTTTGGCCTTGCGGGGGCTTTATACAACCCTTCGGTCAATCGTCCCATTTTACGGAGTCTCAGAGGCGAGAAGCGATGTGGAATCACCGCCAGGTTTATTGCTGAGCTGGGGGTGGGACTGAGGTCACTCAGCACCCAGTCCAGAAAGCTGCTGTGCACTAAATGGGAGAGTAAGTTATGACCTGATGAGAGACCATGAGGCAGACATCCCAAGTTGGCCAGGAGCAGGCACATTTCTCTTGGGATCCACGGTGCGTGCTGAATTGTGGGGTTCATTCCACAAATGTGTTTGGAGGCACTTTTGTGCTCAGGGGCCATCAGTGGCCAAAACAGACAAGAGCCTGTTCCCTGGGGTGAGCAGGTAACATAGACAGATAGACAGAGCCCCTCCCCACCTCCAGGTGCTCCGCTAGAGTGACCGAGGGGGGCTGCCTCTGGCTGAGGTGCTCAGGATGGCTTCTTAGGGAGGGGACCATTGGGCCGAGACCACCAGCCTTGAGAAGTGTGGTGGGTTGAATTATGAGTCCGCCATTTGTAAGTTGGAACCCAAGCCCCTAGGACCTCAGAGCATCACTGTATTTGGAGATAGGGTCTTTACAGAAGTGATCAAGTTAAAAGGAGGTCATTGGAATGGGCCCTGATCCATATGACAGGTGTCCTTATAAAAAGGGGAAATATGGACAGGGACACAGGGAGAAGATGGGGTCTACACAGCAAGGGGAGGTCTCAGAAGGAAGCAGCCCTGCTGACACCTGGATCTTGGACTTCCAGCCTCCAGGACTGGGAGACAATAAATTCTGTTGTTTAAGTCACCCTGCCTATGGGATCCCTTTCAGCAGCCTGACTAACCAATTCAGAAGGTGAAGGATGAAGGGTCAGGACAAATTCAGGATCTGGAGACGTGGAAATGCCTCTGCACCCCTACATTGTGGGCTCCTTTCCAGAATGTTCTGGGGCGGAGCTGGAGGACACACCCCCGCAGCCCCCGCGGCCACGGGAAGGAAGCTGGGATGACCACATCCTCAGCCAATGGAGGACCTCTTCCCTGCGTCG
This sequence comes from Ursus arctos, assembly GCF_023065955.2. Lineage (NCBI taxonomy): Eukaryota > Metazoa > Chordata > Mammalia > Carnivora > Ursidae > Ursus > Ursus arctos. Next base: position 14,925,275 of record NW_026622808.1, read on the forward strand.
CTGTGACCCTTGGACCAGCCAGCCATAAAGCAATCACCAAGATTTGATGGCGGCTAGACGTGGAGGGAGGGGTGGGGACAGGACAGAGGGGTGTGGGGCGGGAGAGAAGTGGGGGGCCGGCTCTACTGGCCGCCCTGAGCTCAAGGCTGTCATGGGGCATGGCCCCAGGGACTGCGGACCCAACTTAAGCTGGAGGACAACCTTCCTGTGGCCGGCTAAGAGTGAGCCCCAGACACCAGGCTTGGAGAATAGTGTCCCTGACACGCGAGGCCTCCCAGTTCCATCCATACACATGTCCCCACCCAGACCCCCGCAGAAACTTCTAGAGCCATCAATGACTGACTGCCACAGGCCTGACCATCAGCCTTCTCACCTTGGAACAGACCCTCAGCATCCCTGCTCTCACCTGCCCCTTGCTCACTGCACTTCAGCCCCATGCCCTCCCTGCCGTCCCCCCTGTTTCTCTGCACGGTCTCTTCATCTTACTTTTTCTTGCGCTCAGGTACAAATGATTTTATTTAGCCACTGTCTCCCCCCACTGGAACATCAGCTCCACCAGGGTGCGGAGCGGGGGATGATTTGTCTGCTATGCTCCCCGCCGTGTCCCCGACACCTGACACAGAGCAGGTGTCAGTAAACAGTGACCACGGGGATAAATGAATACATGGATGAATTCTCGGCGATAATATCCTTCATCCTTTAGGGAAAACGGAGGGAGCTCCCTCCCTGCCAAGTGCTCCTCCCTTGGAGTACTTGGAGACCCTGGTTCAAATCACCGGTCTTCACCCCCCCACCCCCCTCACCCCCGCCAGAGCCCGGAACTTCCTGGACACACCGAAGCACGTGGTGTAGGAGGAGGGAGGATGGGCAGCCCCAAGGGTGAGGTGCTAATCACTGGGCATTGACCAAGGGGTGGATCAGAGTTCCCCAGCCCCCCCAGCCCCACGCCTGCCCCTGCCACACCCATATCACGCGGGTTTTACTCACTGCCCGGCCTGGCAGTACACCAAGGGAGGGTCCCGGAGGTAGAGGAGGAAGCGGGGGTGGGGGGAGGCAGGCGGGGAGTTGGCCAGCTGGGAGCTGCTGTTCCCAGACCTTCTGCTTCTTCTTCCTAAAACTGACCTTAAAGGGAAGTGTAGAGAGACCCCTCCAGTAAGAAGTCAAAGTAATGGGGAGGTGACAGGGTGGCCAGGGGTAAGCCCCCACCCGGAGCAGGGGAACCGGGCGTTGTCTCAACCGTGGCTGACTCACGGAGTGGCACGGTGAGTCATAACCCCTTATTAGCCTCTCCGTCCTCGTGTGCAAAGTAGGGACTGCTGTCAAGACCAGACCTGTGCTGAGGCCAAAGGGCTAAGGCGGCCGGAAAGCGCCAGACAGGCGTCCGCCGAGGGTCTCCGGTTTGGAGCACCAGGGATCTCTTGCAGGTGGACGTACTGGTCATGATGGAAACCAGTGCGAAGGCCGTAGATGTGGGGACCCGGGTCTGCTGAGATTCCTTCTCAGCACCTCGCGTGCTTTAATTTATCAACCCCTGCCAACAATTTGGTGAGGCAGGGCCTTTGCCCCCTTTTGCAGATAAGGAAACTGAGGCAGGGAGAGGCAGGGTCATGGGCCCGTCGTCACACGGCGGCACACGACAGAGCAGGACGCGCCCGCAAGCTCGGCTCTAAGCCTTCGCCGTCTGACCGAAACAGCACACAGTACGGTGAAGTTTCAACTTAATAATATAGTGGGTTAATCCGAACAATTGGATTCATAAATCTGAACAGTGATCACTTCAACGCTCATCAATACCAAGACTTTTTTTTTTTTTTTTTAGATTTTATTTATTTATTTGTCAGAGAGAGAGAATGAGAGCACAGCAGGGGGAGCCGCAGAGGGAGAAGCAGGCTCCCCACTGAGAGAGCCCAACGCGGGACTCGATCCCAGCACCCTGGGATCACGCCCTGAGCGAAGGCACACGCTTCACCGTCGGAGCCGCCCAGGCGTCCCAATACCAAAAGTATTAATATTTCACTTTTCAAAATACTAACTCTCACGTATCCCTAGTGTCTTTCACACTCAAAACACATCTCAATATGGACCCTAAATTCTCATCAGAAATCCTTGATCTGTATTTACAGAGTTCATAAATTTACAGTTTCAAAGGTAGATTCAGGTACCCAAGCTGTTCCGTATGTACCAAAGGTCGTCCATTAACCGAACTGAGTATTGGTCTTTAAGTGCAAATTAATGAAAACGAAGTCACATTTCAAATCCAGGTGGCCAGTCACACCATAGACCTCAAGTGCTTTGATAACCTGTGATGTGGACCCTGCCTCGGGCAGAGCACGTCTAACTCACCGAAGCCGTGAATTACGGAGCACTTCTTCCGTAAAGGGCCAGGGAGCAAATACTTTCAGCTTTGCAGGCCACGGGGTATTTCCTGCAGCTACTCACCTCCGCCAATGTCGTGGGAAAGCTGTGGTAAGCAACAAGTAAACCAAAGGGCATGGCTATGTGCCAATAAAGCTTTATTTACAAAACAAGCGGAGGGCCAGAATTGTCCCACAGACTGTAGTTTGTCAACCGTGCACTAAACTCTGTGGTTCTCTTCGGACATCTTCGGTTGTCCCTTCCACAAGCATTTGTGGGGAAGCTCCTGTGTGCCAGGCACCGGGGATACTACGTAGGTCCTGTCATAACTTCGCAGATAATCCTAGCTGGAGACTTTCTAGCTCTCCACCCCACACCCCTTCCTCTCTCTGACTAGTTAAGCACCTGGACCAATGTTGATGCAGGGAAGGATCAAAGGCATTTTTTGCTAATGAAACAATTAACGAAGATTTGTATCCCCTAGGATTCTCTGCCCGGTGCAGACACTCAATAAATGTCTGCTGAATGAATGCGTGCCCTGATAAATAAATAAAATATATGGTGTGTCAGGTGATGCTAAGTTTCTATGAAGAAACGTAAAGCAGGATGGGGGAATGGGGACTAAGGGGGGAATTGCAATTTTCAAGGAGGTGGTCAGGGAGGGCTTCATGGAGGAAGCAGATATGAGCAGAAACCTGAAGGCGAAAAGAACCAGCCACAGGGAAATCTAGGAAAGGGAATTCCGGAAGGAGAAGACAGCAAGAGGCCTTGAGGCAGGACTGTCCCTGGTGTAGGTGAGGCCAGCGTGGAGTGAGGGAGAGGGAGAGCTGTGGAAGACAATGCTAGGGTGGTGAGGGGGCGGGCACAGCTCCTGGAAGGACTTTCGTGTCATAATAAGGAAAGTAGACAGTGGTGGCGAGTGAGGGTAGGAGCCAAGCCAGGAAGAGGGCGAGTCAGAGGAGAGTGCTGAGGGGGCTGGACCAGGATGCAGGAAATGAACGTGGTTTGAAGGCAGAGCTCGCAAGACTCTAGGGTGATTGTAATAAACACGAGCAAATACCACTGAAAGATAAAAATAAGTACGAGAGAGTGGGGTGTAATGAAAGGAGGTAAGTGGCAGATATTCAGGAAATAGAGCAAAAGGGCACAGAAGTCAGAACAGTGATAATGACTAGGAAGGAGCTTCTGAAGTTCGGGGACGTTCTGTGTCTTATTCTGGAAGGTGCTTATGCAGATCGGTATACACATGTAACAATTCACCGAGTCGTACAATTACTATCTGAGAGGTCTTGTATTATATATAAGCTTATATATATATATATATACACACACACACACACACATATACACACACATTATATACATATACACATATAATATGTAACATATATTTAATATTATGTTTATATTATATTATAATTATTATTTAGATTTTATTTATTTATTTTACAGGAGGCCGAGGGAGAAGCAGGTTTCCCGCAGAGCAGGGAGCCCGATGCGGGACTTGATCCCAGGATCCTGGGATCATGACCTGAGCTAAAGGCAAACGCTTAACTGACTGAGCCACCCAGGTGTCCCTATATGATATTTTAAACAATGATATTATATTTTAAACAATTAGTCTCTGGCTGCAAACTAAGGCTAATAGTGTGCCACGAGATCAAATAATTTCAGTAATTTCACTGATTCAATAAAAGAACTTGACAGTCAAAAAAAATAGGGAGAAAGAAGCCAAAGATGTGTGGGCAGGCAAGAACCTTTTTGGCAGGTTCAGAACTGGCCATTCTTGAGTACCCTTCATGGCCTGAGTAGTGTCAGGGGAGATGAAGACCTGCCTTCAAGGGGCTCCTTCGTTGTGAAAAGGCAAGGCAGACAGATGAGACCCACCAGCAGAGACCCAAGGAGAGTCTGTTCACGCTGATCGCCATAATCCATGTTCAAGTGTGCAGTATGAGTGGGAGAGAACTCTGTGGACAGAATTAATTAGGGTAAGTGAATAGTTAGCTTCCCGCCCCTGCCCCCCGCCATGGAAAAATCAGAAAATCAACTGAAATTTTTATGCCGGAAAGGGAATCCAGTGACTCACATTGCTGCCATGCATCTGAAGCTGAGGATTGGATTTCAGGTATGGCTGGATCCAGGACATCAGACCATGTTGTCAGGGAATGATTGCACTCTGTCTGCTCTGCTGTGTTCTGGGCGGGCTTCATTCTCCTGTCGTGGGGTAATGATGGCCAGCACTCCCAAACCTACGTTCCTTGTAGCCTGGCATTCCCAGCATGCCCAGCATACCCTTTCTACAGATGCAGAAAGAGGAGGTGCAGAGCGAAGTGACTTCCCCAGCATCTCATACAACACTTGTGAGGAGTGAAGGAAGAGTTTACACACTGGTCCATCTGCTGGCTCTGAACCCTGAGCTCTCCACCACTGAATTATACTGCCTCCTGTGGACCTGTCCTCAGGCTGTAGAGGACGTGGGTAGCATTTTCTCAATTTCAAGAATTCTCTCATCTGAGTTTTTCCCAGTCTTTTCTGACTTCTAACTGCCACGTGTGTGAGCTAGAATGTGGTACAGTATGTAATCGCCGGTCAGTAAAGATTCAGAAAGCAGTTCCTCCGTGCCCTAAATTAGATGCCGGGGTTTTCCAGACACAAAATTTGTATGTGAGATTGAATATCATAATTTCATGGTGTTTCACAAAGCAGCCAGTGGCTTTTGGACGTCTGACCACTTGAACACATCTGAAACACACACAGAGAAGGATTTGACCCAAGCAAAAAGTTGAGAGCTAAAATAGATCTGAGGTGCAATTCCTTCGGGCTCCTTGAGAATGTAAATGTTCCCAAGAAAAATAATATATTCACCTAACATCTGTCATCACATTTTAACTAGATCTAGTTATATCTAAGTAACATCTGAGAGGAGTGGTTTTTGCCCTGGGAGAAAAGCTAAGAACTAATCTTTGAGTTACAATGGCTTCAAGTTCCACAAGAAAATGTAAATGCTCCAGTGAAAAGGAATACATATGCTCGATATCAGTTATTCACCTTCAACCAGAACTAGTCATACCTAACTAATATCTTCAGCGGGGGTGAATTTTACCCTGGGCAAAAACCTAAGAGTAAAGCTGGACTTGAGCTAAAGGGGCTCCTCCAAACCCCATTACAAAATGTAGTTGTTCCCAAGGAAAGGAATAAATGAGGGGCGCCTGGGTGGCTCAGTCAGTTGAGCAGCTGCCTTCAGCTTGGGTCATGATCCTGGGGTCCTGGGATTGAGCCAATATCCGGCTCCTTGCTTGGTGGGAAGCCTGCTTCTCCCTCTCCCTCTGCTTGTTGCTCCCCCTGCTTGTGCTCTCTCATGCACACTCTCTTTCTCTGTGAAATGAATAAATAAAATCTTTTTTAAAAAAGGAAAGAAAAAGAAAAAAAAATACATGAGCCCGATATCAGTCATTCACACTTTAGTTAGAATTAGCTCAAAGAGCTTTGAGTGCATTTTCCCTCTGTACTGTTAGAAACCACCTGAGGTAACTTTAGGGATGGAAAGGAAAAGGGATCAGTGAGCAAGACATGGGTCCAGGGGAACTACCTCCTGGCAGGGCTCAGCTGGTAATCATTGATACTTTAGTGTTCACACCAGAATAAAGCAATAATGGTGAAAGAGAGGCATCTTCTTATTTAAGGAATGTTACAAGGGAGGCATCTAGTCCTGGTGGGAATGCCGAATTTGGGGACACAGGTGAAGCAATTTACTGTTGCAGGAAAGGCAGCTCTTAAATGCTAATCGAATACAAGATGAGCTTACATTAGGAAACTTGAAAAACTGTGAAAAACACACGATCCTTGCTTCATTTGTAAAGTTTTTTTCTTTTTTGTTTCAATGAAATTGTACTTCTTTGGAAGAAGTGCAACAGACACATGGCTTCAAATTCCAGGAGAGTAGATGACGATGCAGTAGAAAGCGTCTTCCTCAGGGCGTCTGGGTGGCTCCGTGTGTTAAGCGTCTGGCTTTGGCTCATGTCATGAACCCAGGGTCCTGGGATCAAGCCCCGCATCGGGCTCCCTGCTCAGCAGGAAACCTGCTTCTCCCTCTCCCCCTGCTTGTGTTTCTCTCTCTCTCTGTCAAATAAATAAATAAAACCTAAAAAAAAAAAAAGCGTCCTCCTCCTAGAGCCCCCAGCCCTGAAAGCTACCGCCATCCCCAATGTGTCTCACTTCAGAGGTAATCTATAAACGTACATTCATTTTCCCTTTTCTCACTCACACGTGGTATCCTGTGTGCTGCACTGTCCTTTTTCACTTCCCTGGTGCACTGAGGAAGATATTGTCTTCAAGGGGGTGAAAACTAGTTCTAACAGGGTGAAAAAGGTCTTCTTTTTATGCAGAAAGCACAGATACACGTAGAGCACATGAGCAGATATATAACCTAAGTACGGTATTAAAATTTCAGTGGGGGGAAGAACACAAAAAACAGAACAGTGAGAAAACCTGATGGAACAACATACACTCAGTATTGCCCCATGTCAGGGGCGCCTGGGTGGCTCAGGTGGTTAAGAGTCTGACTCTTAATTTCAGCTCAGGTCTCGATCTCAGGGTAGTGAGTTCGAGCCCCCTGTGGAACTCCATGCTGGTGTGGAGCCTACTTTTTAAAAAATGAACATTGGGGCGCCTGGGTGGCACAGCGGTTAAGCGTCTGCCTTTGGCTCAGGGCGTGATCCCGGCGTTATGGGATCGAGCCCCACATCAGGCTCCTCCGCTATGAGCCTGCTTCTTCCTCTCCCACTCCCCTGCTTGTGTTCCCTCTCTCGCTGGCTGTCTCTATCTCTGTCGAATAAATAAATAAAATCTTTAAAAAAAATAAAAATAAAAAAATAAAAATAAAAAATGAACATTGCCCCGTATCAGTACATACAAATAATCTTCATTCCTTTTCAAAGCCACGTAACATTCCATTATGGGAATACACCAGACTCTATTAACCAATCCCCGGTGGATGGCTATTTTGTTGTTTCTAATGTTTTACTAAGTGTTTTCTGTATGTAATTATTCATTTTATATTCCGTACACTTTTTATTGAGGTAGAATTCGTTTACAGTAATAATGCACAGGTCTTAGTTCTGTTCAATTTGACGAGTTTTGACAATCCTACACGCTCATGTAACCACTGCTAAAGATAAGATCTAGGGGCACCTGGGCATCTCAGTCAGTTAAACATCTGCCTTCAGCTCAGGTCATGATCCTGAGGGCCCAGGATCGGGCCCCGCATCGGGCTCCCTGCTCAGCGGGAGAGTCTGCTTCTCCCTCTGCCCCTGCTCCTGTGCTCTCTCTCTCGTTCGCTCACTCTCTCTCTCAAATAAGCAAATAAAGCATCTTTAAAAAATAAAAAATAAGTAAAAATAAAAACAGATCTAAAATATTTTCCCCACCCTAAAATGTCCCCTCATGCCCTGTCCACTCAGCTCCCCACTATACCTGAGGCAGCCACTCTCTATCTCCAAGGATTTCTTTGCCTAGTCTCTGGATTTCATATAAATGGAATTATACAGTGTGGTACCATCATATGGTAAATGCATGTCCAACTTTATAAGAAAACTACCCAGTTTCCCAAACGGGGTAGAACGTTTTGATTCCCACCAACAACGGAAGAGTTCCGGTGGCTCCTTATTTCCCACCAGTATCCGATGTCCATTTGTTTTATTTGTTTTATTTTAGTCGTTCTTGGGTGTATCGTTAACATTTTCACGTGTTGGTAACGGCTCAGAACCAACCAGGTAAAAATTAAAAACAAAGTCCACGCCGACACGATTGTGCTTGGGAAATGCTACAAACTCCGTCTGCTTTAAGAACACAGCAGAGCTCGTGAAGCCTCTGGTCAGTCCCGCAGAGCTACTGTCTGAATGCGGGGTTCCTTCGTCTTGTTCGGCTAGATCACCTTTCGTGCTGTGTTTCACACTTGCACGTGTCCGTGGAAGCCCCTGTGGGAATGCTACTTTGCATTCCAGCTTAATGTTGCCTTGAAGTACGCGTTCCTGTCCCGTAAATGAGATAATACGATGCCAAGGGCATCAAAAAGTCCTCCGGTCCCTCACTGCTTATCTTTATCGGACTTGTTCAGATATCTCTTCATTGGGGCATATAAATGCCTTCTAAAGTCCATAATTATATATAAAAACATTTAAGTACAAATATCTTGGGGAGGGGAACTAGGGGGTCTAAATGTACAGGAAGGGGTGAGTGAGCGATGCCAGACCCTTTCCTCTGGCAGGTTTGGGTACGAGGAGGAGGAAGAGCTGTATCTGAAGGACGCCAGGCCTCCTGGGGGTCAGCAAGGAGGGGGCAGCGGAGGCAGGGAGAAGCAGAAGTCAAAGCTCACCTACTGCCGACACCTGCTGTGCCTGCCTGGGAAAGAGCTTCCACGGCAAAGGCTGAATAAATATTATGGCTGGGATCACGAAAGGCAAGCCAAGCCAAACAAAGCCCTTAAAAATCCAGCACAGGGTGGTTACAGAGGAAGCAAGGAGGATGGGGAGGCTGAGCGTGAGAGGGGACAGTGACCCCTGCCTCGGCTGGATCGCTCTCTGGGGCGGGGGGCGCCCCCGGCCCCACCCCCTCCATGCCGGGAGCTCCCCCAGTCCGACAGCCACAGACATCTCCCAGACGTGGTCCAGGGTGCCCCCGGGGCGCAGCCGTTGTCATGTGTGTCCCCGTCAGAGACAAGTACCGCACCAGACGTGGCACACTGTGGCCCCTCATTAAATGTCTGTTATGTGACTGCGTGGTGACGGGTCCCCTGAGAAAAACACAGCGGGATGGGAACTTCTTGAGGTGAGGAGGTGTTCTCCTGACGGCTGTGAGGCTGGCACCCAGCATCGTGCCCCACACACAGAAGGCTGGATTCGGCTCTCCTGCACTCACTACGCTCCCAACCGCTTCCTGCTGTATTTAGTGCAAACCAAACTCCTTGCCTGCTCTGCCCCCCCCCCAAGACCCTGAACGAGTTTGGCCACGCCCCTTCCCCTGCCTGCCCTTCCTTCTCCCTCTCTCCAGCCCCCTCTCTCTGCTCCAGGCACAGGGGCCTCCTCACTGTTCCTTCAACATGCCAGACTGGGTCCTGATCCCAGGACCTTTGCATGTGCTGTTTCTTCAGCCTGCAACACGCTTCCCCTAGATCTTCCCATGGCTGGCTCTTTTTCATCAATCGTAAGGGGCACCTGGCTGGCTCAGCGGGTAGAGCATATAGCTCTTGATCTTGGGGTTGTGAGTTCAAGCCCCACATTAGGCATAGAGCTTACTTAAAAAAAAAAAAAAAGCTCACCTTCTTCAAGGAGGCTTTTCCAGCCTTTGGTTGCCTTTCACTGTGATCACACGCAGTTTCTTGGTAGCATTTACTCATTTATCAGTGTCTTGATTTATTTATGTGATTATGGTCTAGCTTGCTCTGCGCTTTATCCCTAGCCCCTAAAACGGTGGTGGGCTCGATGAGCAAGGGTTGGTTGAGCACCGCGCTGCTGTGTCCAGCCACTGCCTAGAGACAGGGGACACCCCGCAGAAAACAAAGGAAACTCCATTCTAGCCCATTAGGCCCTGGGGGTAGGGAGGAGAGAAATGAGGGAAGAGGAAAACAGGTAAAGGAACAAGACAATGTCAAACAGTGAGGGGTTCCCGTAAACAGTGATGTCACAAAAAGCTGTGGGGCTGCCCCCCCCCCAGGAGGGGGCGGTCACACATAGCCTCTCAGCCATCTGGGCTGAATATACAAAGAATGACAGAATCAGAGGTGGGAGGGAGGGCAGCTCCTGGCAGGCAGAACAGCAAGTGCAAAGGCCCTGGGGTGAGACCAAGTTTGGCTCAATCAGTATTCGGTGAATAAACGAACAATAGAAGATTCTAGAAGGAACTGATTGCTGCTTAGGTTTGCTTGTGGAGGGCTTGGAGGGTAGGTAGGGGGTTGCCGGCTCCTGAGGGAAGGGAGTTTCTGGCAGAGGGGGCGGCTTCAGCAAAGGCCTGGGCTGTTCATCTTGGGTTTGTTTCATCTTGAGAATGGACGGGACCCAGCCAGGGGCCCTGGGCTCTCCTGGAGACCCACATCCTGGGACTCAGAGGAGAAACAGTCCCTGAAAGTAGGGGAGAGGTCATGGCAGAGCTGAGGCACCCCAGACTTTGGCCTTTGCCCATTGCCGGCTAGAAAAGCACAAAACATCAAGATAACGGTCTTCCCTCCCTTCCCCCAGCCTGCCCTGGTGTCACTGGCCCTTAACCCTGTCCATCTTGCCTGTCCCCCAATCAGCACCCAGGGACGGGCTGTGAGCTCCCGATACTATTTCAGCATCTTTTGGGGGTGGTTACAGAGCCTCAGAGAGGAGCAGAGCGGAGCCGGGGCGTCCTAGTGGTGGGGTGAGGCTCCAGCCCGGGGCAGGTTCGGAAAGCGTCTGGAGGCAGAGCTGGCTGGCCTCATGAATGGGGATTTGGCAGCTGGAAAGGTGAGCCCTGCCCAGGTCCGTGGGGGAAGGAGGTCAAGGCCCAGGAAACCCTCCCCAGGCTCCCAGCGTTGGAAGGAGTCTCACAGCCCCCCTGTTGTACAGATGGGAAGACTGAGGCCCAGAGAGAGCACAGAATGGCCAAACTCGTGCCTCCATCCTGGGGCTGCTCTTGTCTTTGCTCCAGGAGGGGGCACTTGGGCAGGATGGGAGGGTAAGAGGGGGCTGGTTTCATCAGCCACATAGCGGTTGACCAGGCTGCTCACCCCCACGCATGCGCCCGTCTGGCACTTTTAAAGAAATTAGCTCGCAGGCCCTGGGAGGGCCTGTGTCAGCTCCACAGCCCATCTGGAGACGGAAACCCCAGGGGCAGGGTGGGCTGGCCGGGGGGCTGGGGGGGGGTGAGTGTGAGCCACATGGACCTCGGGGTGGCGTGCAGATGGGAGGTGGGAGGAGAGGGGGCAGTGTGATCCTCATGCCTGTCCCCTCCTTGCCCCAGATGGCTTCCTCCACTGGTCCCATGGACCCCATTGGCAGCCTGGAGCTCCTGGATCTCCTGTTTGATCAGCAGGACGGCATCCTGAGACATGTGGAGCTGGGTGAGGCCTGGGACCACGTCGAGGACCAGGTGAGGACGCGCTGGGCCACAGAGCCAGAGCTCCACTCGGTGCAGCGTGTGGGGCTCACAGAGCTCAATTTCAGCAAAGCACATCATTGTGTCGCATGTCTCAGCTACCCTAAGGGGTAGGTGACATTAGCTTCTTCTTAGAGGTGAGGAAACTGAGGCCCAGAGAGGGGCAGTAACTTGCCCAGGGTCACACAGCAGTTTGGGGTTGGGTTCAAGCCTCGTGGGGTGTACCCCATGTCGTATGATAGTGTTCAGGCTCCGACGACCCGGGAGGAAGGAGCATGAGCCCTTCCGTCTTGCAGAAAGGACAAGCGAGGCCCAGAGAGGATCCATGGCTTGCTCGGAGTCACTCAGCAATCCAGAATAAAGCGTAGTGCTTCTAATTCCCTCCCATTCCTCTCTGTCCTAGCAGGTCCTGCCAGGCCCAGACTCTGACGATTTCCTGAACTCCATCCTGGCTTCTGGAGACTCGGTGCCCAGCTCCCCGATCTGGTCCCCTGCAGCCAGTGACAGTGGCATCTCTGAAGACCTGCCCTCCGATACCCAGGACACCCCTCCACGCAGCGGGACATCCGCCACCCCCACCGGCTGCCAGACCATGGAGACAGGCAAAGGGCTCTGCCCCCCCTATCATCCTGGACCCGCCTGCCTCGCCAGTCCCCCTGGACCGGTGGCCCAAGTGCTGGAGGCCTCTGTGGCCATAGACCTGGGTAGGCCCTGAATCTTCGCTCATTGCCCTCACCTCATTCCAGGCGCCGTGCGCACATACCCACCCTTTGAAATAGATGCTGTCATGGGCCCATTCCCTGGATGGTGAAATGGAGTCCCCGTGAGGTTTAGGAATGAGTCAGAGCCACTGAGCTGGGCTGTAACCCTGGCAGGCTGGCTCCCGCCCCAGATGCCACGCTGTCAACCTCATCTTTGAACTTCCCGTGCCTGGATCATAGAGATGCTCGATGAAAGTGTGTGAGGTCATGGGACCCTGGGCCTCGGGACGCTCTTCCTGGATCTGGGGGAAACTAGCCTTATGCAGAAGACACCCCCCCCCCAGCAGGGCATCCTTTGTCCCCTTGAGCCTTGCAACAAGGTGGTAGCTCTTAATAGATTCATTGGAGAATTGACAAAACTGAGACTCAGAGAGGTTTAGTCACTGAACCAAGGTCACACAGCTCTGCCCCGTCAGGATAGAAACCGAGAGCTGTCACCCCGAAGTCTGTTCTGGAGAGCAGCCTGCCTGTACGTGCCAGGTGGGAGGGAACCTGGGGTGCGTTAGACCTGCTCCCTGCCCCCAGGGGGAGATAAGGCCGATCCGGCAGCAGACCTAGTCTCCTAGGCAATAAGTGCTGCTCCCTCCTCGGTTGGCAGTGGGTCCCTCAGCAGTGTCCTGAGGATTCTGGTTCCCAATTTCCCTCAGCGAGAAGCCTGAGGCAGCAGCTGGGGCCATCGCCTTCAACCCAGGCCTGGGGGCCCCAAGCTGTGCCCCAAATCCCTAGCACATTGTGGTCAATCCTGGGAGTCTTTCTGTAGGCGGCAGGTAAAAGCTGGGAGCTCAGGGCCCCCACCTGACGTTTCTCTGTGTTTGTCCCCGTCTGCCCTGGTCAGAAATGTGGAGCCCGAGCCTCTGTTCTGAGGAGCAGGTTGAGATGGCGGACCCACCCCCATCCTGCAACCTCACTGTGAAAGATCTCCTCCTCTCCGGCAGCGGCGCCGCGGACCTGGTGAGCCGCCCGACCCCCCCACCCCCACCGACCGAACATCGGGGCTCAGAGGGCTTCCTGGGGCCCCAGTGCCTCCATTTCAGAGATCGGGAGACTGAGTCACACACAGGGGAGGGCACTTTCCAGTAGTAATAATAATTAAAAAAAAAAAAAAAGCTAAAACCAAGCATCCACTACAGGCCAGACATTCTTCTAAATGCTTTCGATGTATCATCTTTTAATTCACGGTAATGCTAAAGATTGGGGCTCTTGTTACATTAATTTTACCCTTGAGGAAATGGGCACAGAGAGGGTCAGCAATTTGCCTTAAGTCCCACAACGGCCGCTGGCTCGATCCCTGGGCTGGTCTATAGGCGCATTGCACACCAACCCAGGGCCATCTGTCTTTCCAAGGGATTTGAGTACCCATAAACCAGAGCTGATGACGCAATTAGTGCCCCCATTTCACAGATGAGGAAGCAGTTGGGCTGATCAGTGGCCTGGAATTCTGGGTAGTGGGGACTGATTCACAGGACTGACAGGCTGCCCCAATCTGCACATTTATTCCGGGGTCCACCGTTCCACACAGTGACATTTCTAAGACTTCGGCACTCGGATGACATTTCTAATGTTTATCTTTCAGAATTTAAATTTAATTAAACACTTTTTTAAAATAGGCGAATGCATGCACACAGCCCGAGTTCCAAAGGCACAAACAGGCATGGGGGGGGTGTCTTCTCCCTCATTGCCGATGCCAGACACCTCCCTTCCCACACAGGTTCCAAGGACTCCTGCCAAAGGGATTCCTTCTTTTTTTTTTTTTAAGTTTAATATAATAAGTAGCATCCCACCCTTAACACTGTTTTTGTCCCTTAATTTTTTTTTAAGATTTTATTTATTTATTTGACAGAGACAGACAGCCAGTGAGAGAGGGAACACAAGCAGGGGGAGTGGGAGAGGAAGAAGCAGGCTCCCAGCGGAGGAGCCTGATGTGGGGCTCGATCCCGGAACTCCGGGATCACGCCCTGAGCCGAAGGCAGACGCTTAACGCCTGCGCCACCCAGGCGCCCCGTCCCTTTATTTTTTAACGAGAGTTTATCATGGTGACTGCTTTATATGATGATACGGGGGGGGGGGAGCCCCGTCTTTTTCACAGCTGTGTAGTACTCCCCGTTGGGCACACCCCGCTCATGCCTTATTTGATCTGTCCCCTATTTGTTGGGTATCCCCACTATGTCCAGCCCTTTGCTCTTACGGCCAGCACCGCAGTGCATTTTCAGAGCCCAGAACAGGGCCGGGCACCTAGTAGGTGCTCAATACACGGCTATCAAGTGACTATTCGTTAAACAGATGAAAAGCCTGTGCCTCTGATCTTTTGTCCACGCGTGCGAGTATCTGTAGGATCAGTTCCCGGCTCAGAGGGCTGGTGCTGGCTCTCATGAGCCCCAGTGCCCATGCGGACCCTACAGCAGACGAATCAATATTTTCTCAAATCTGGTGCTAGCTTCATTTCCTAGAGGCTGTGGGTTTCCCTGCCCCCAGCGCCATGTCCCTATGTTTCCCACAGCAGCAGCATCACCTGGCGGCCCCCCACCTGCTGTGCCCCGGGGCTGAGCACGGCCAGGAGCTGGTGCTGACAGAGGACGAGAAGAAGCTTCTGGCCAAAGAAGGCCTCACCCTGCCCACCCAGCTGCCCCTCACCAAGGTGAGCCGGGGCTCCGGGCCCCGCCCTCTTTCCTGCAGCTACCTGCCCAGGAGTCTCACCTGTGGGCCTCCAGCGCTAGAATGTCAGGCCGTGTCTGTCGCTGAAGCCGGGAAATTCATGCTAAAGGCCAACTCGGTAGGCAGGGCTTGACATCCGGGAGCCAAGGGTGGGCTTCAAGGCAGCGGAGGCTCGGGCGCGGGGAGCCTTCCTTGTGCCTTTCACGCTCCATCATAGCTGCTTGCAGGACAGAGCTCACAGCAGGGGTGTCCTGCCGGCCGGGTACTCCTGCAGACAGGCTTCGACTGGGCTGGGCTGCAGTTGATGAATGTTCAAATCGATTGCTAACGTTTCTCTGGCCGGGAGTTTTCAAGAATCCCGTGACTATGGCCACCATACTCCCACATCTCCACATGCAACTAGCTCGCCGCAGCCCCTCCCCTAAAAAAAAAAACCCTATTTCACTCAACTCAAACTGGGTTTGCCATTCCCACTGGAAAGACTCCTTAGTCTCAGTACCAGCCCGGGAAAGGCGCTGTTCCCAGGCGTTGCCGGAAGGTGGCGCCATCGCACTAGTGTGCAAAGTCTGGTAGCCAGTTCCTCACTGGGATTGGGGTCCGGGGAAAACTTCAGGACCCAGGACCCTCCCTGCAGACTCTGCAAGAATTTAGAGGGAGTCACCTGGAGTCTTTCCCCAGGTCCCTGGGTCTGGGAGGGCTACCACGGGAAGAGAGCAGGGGTCAGACAACCGAGTGGACCCTTCTCCCCATGTCACTGTGCAGTATGAGGAGCGAGTCCTGAAAAAAATCCGCCGGAAAATCCGGAACAAACAGTCTGCCCAAGAAAGCCGGAAAAAGAAGAAGGAATATATTGATGGCCTGGAAACTCGGTAAGCCTGGGGGCCTGGGATGCCACACTTGGGGTGGGGGAGGGGGACAGAGGCCAGGGAGAGGGGTGCAAAGTGATGAAGGTCCCAGTTTGGGGGGCCTGACAAAATGAGAGGTTTTTTTTCGCTCTTGGGGTGAGGTCATTTTTCACGTGACTTGCAAGGACGGAAAGATGCCTAGAGATGGCAGAGGGCTCGGTCTCGGGGTCCCTTTAGCCCCTAGAATATGAAGGAGAGAGGAGAATGTATGACCCATCTTGTTCTGGCTCTCTGCCTGAAGATGGGGTGCTTCCTCCCCTGGTCCGAGCGTCCCTGGTGCTCAGACATCACAGCTTCCTTAAATGTGTGTGTTGGGAAGGACAGAGGGAACATCATTCCCCTCGGAACTTCCTCAGCTGAAAAACTGTGACCCCAGTTTCATCCAATCACCTCTCTCTTAACTCGCATCAGGGGACAGGCTCCTCTTTCTTCTTTAACAGAAATGTAACAGGTGGGCACGCTCACTTCCTCACCCGGGACTGACTTGACGGAGTGTTACAGGTCTGTCTGGATATTCTGTGTCTTCCCAAGTCAGTTTTGGGATGGGCTACATTTCTGGGAAGTTGTCCATTACAAATGTCTCGCCATAAAATGGTTCGCAGTTGTCTCTTATTATTTTGCTAAGCTCTGCATTATCGGCGGTCATACCCATTTTAAGAAACTTATGCTGTTCATTTGAGCCTTTTCTTTCTCCTTCATCTTCTTGATTCATCTTGCCAGAAAATTATTTATTTACTTATTCTTGCCAGAGAATGGCTTTCTGGCTTTTCTGCTCACCCGCCTATATTTTTGTATTCTAGTTCTTGCATTTCTTTTTTTTTTTAATTTTATTTATTTATCACACAGAGAGAGTGCATGTAAGCACAAGCAGGGAGGGTGGGGCAGAGGGAGAGGGAGAAGCAGGACCCTGGGATCATGACCTGAGCTGAAGGCAGACGCTTAACCGACTGAGCCACCCAGGCGCCCCTCGAATAGGCATTACTGCAAAGAGTAGAGTGGCTCGAGCTCAAGCGGAGGGTGAGGATTGTGGCTTGGTTCTCCTTGGACTCCCGGTCATCCTACTCCTTGGTCTTCTGGAAGCATCCCTGCCCAAGTTTGGCATTCCATTCCCAGTCCTGGGGGCACAGACCAGAATGAAGCCCCCACACCAATTCAGACATGGGATCTAGGAGCCAGGCAGATGGTTCAAATTCTGGCCCTGTCCACAGACCGGCCAGGTGACTTTGGATGAGTGACATCCCGTATCTGGCCTTGGGTTCCCCGCCTGTAAAGTGAGGCCTCACAGGGGAGGGTCAGCTGGGCCGGTTGGTGACAGGCATATTCTGAAGGTCACTGTGACATTGTCCCTGCAGGATGTCAGCCTGCACTGCCCAGAACCAGGAGCTTCAGAGGAAGGTGTTGCATCTCGAGAAGCAGAACCTGTGAGTCTTGGTCCAGCTGTGGCAAAGGACAGGGGAGAGCTGGTCCCCAGAGTCCCTTGCAGGAGAGGTGGACAATGTGGGGGACAGCCTCTGTGATGGCAAAGCAGAGCAGGGGGTAAGGGCTCCACCTAGAAAGGGGGCAGGCTGCATAGAGGAGGGCACTTGGACTTGGGGAGAGGGGTTTCCGGTGGAGGAAGTGGCTAGAAACACGGCATGCCACACTGGAACTGTGTGTGTCTGGCTAACAGGTGCAGTCATCTACTCAGCATTTCTTTAGCCCCTTGTCTGTGCCAGGCATTGTTCTGGGCACTGGAACCAAAACAGTAAACAGTCTCCTGACTTAGAGAACTCGTGGTCTAATAGGAGACATACTCAAGCCAAATGAAAATACATGCAAGATTATTTTCACATAGTGACTGTCACTGAGGGGAAGAGTGAAGCCGAGTGAAGGCATTGGAGAGCGAGTGGGGGCTGTTCTGGGCAGGGAGGTCACATAAGGTGACTTTTGAGATGAGACCTGATGGATGAGAAAGAACCAGCTACAAGAAGACCTGGGGGAATAGTGTCCTTGGTACAGAGGAAACCAGC
This sequence comes from Ursus arctos, assembly GCF_023065955.2. Classification (NCBI taxonomy): domain Eukaryota; kingdom Metazoa; phylum Chordata; class Mammalia; order Carnivora; family Ursidae; genus Ursus; species Ursus arctos. The sequence continues at coordinate 14,943,068 of NW_026622808.1, forward strand.
ATGTGCAAAGATCCTGGGATGGGACCAGGTCTGGTGTGTTGGAGAAAAAGCACATGGGCACGTGTGGCTGGAGCAGAGTGGGCGAGGGGGGGAGAGGGAGGAGGGGAGGGCAGGGGGTGACGGGGCAGGTCAGGCAGAGCCTTGGGGGCCACGAGGTGGACTTGGGCTTTTACCCGAGGGGGGTGGGAGCCTGGGGAGGGTGGAGAGAAAAGTGCCATCTTACATTTGAAAAGTGCTATCTGGTTAGTGCTTGGAGCATGAACCCTAGGGGGGCAGGAGGGACCTTGGGGGGGCCAGAGTAGAGGCTGGGGCTGGCATTTTAGTGAGAGATGATGGCAGCCTGGATCAGGGAGGTGGGGTGGCAGAGAAGTGAGTCGGTGCAAGGGGGTGGGGTGTTCAGGGAGATTTACTGAGTAAAGAGGGAGAGTTTGAGACTCTAAAGACCAATGGGGCTGTGAGGGATCAGACATCAGCCAGGCTGGGAGACCCCAGAAATGGATGGGAATCACATCACAGCCCCATGGGGCTGAGCCAAGATCCTTCCATTCCCACTAAGGTCCCTCTTGGAGCAGCTGAAGAAACTCCAGGCCATTGTGGTCCAGTCCACCAGCAAGTCGGCCCAGACGGGCACCTGCGTAGCGGTAAGTCCTAGTTCCCAGGATAAAGGGGGTCCTTGGCCTTGGCAAAGGCGGTCTGTGCGGGGAGCTGAGCCCCAATTAAAGCACGATCCCATCTTCTGGGCCTCGGTTTCTTTGCTCACGGGGTGGGGGGGAGGGATGGGGTGACCTCCCCCATCTCTGCCAGGTCCTGCTGCTCTCCTTTGCCCTCATCGTCCTGCCCTCCATTAGCCCTTTCGTCGCCAAAAAAGCCGAGAACACCGGAGACTACGCACCTGTTCGAGGTAAGTGGGCTAGGGACTCTCTGTCTTCAAAAGTCCTCTGGGCTGCACCATGGGCACAATCCCCTTGTTTCCCCAAGGCCTTATACTGGGCCTCTGGGGGATGGGGGGACCCCTTGCCGCTTCTTCCTGAGGCTGGGGCTAGGGAACAGAGGGACACCAGTCCCCCACCCCATCCCTCATGATCCTCCAACCCTTGCTCAGTTTTCTCCAGAACTTTGCACAACGACGCTGCCTCCCGCGTGGCCCCCGACGCCACACCAGGCTCCGAAGCCCCAGGACCACGGTCCAAGGATGGCATATCCCAGGAAAGGTCTCCAGGCAGCCCCACAGCGGACTGGGAATCTCAGGGCATGTCGGCTCTGGACAACTTGACGAAGGGGCTGGACAACTCGACCCTGACCCCAGACAACTCCACTCTGGTCCCGGACAACTCGACACTCTCCCGGAACAATTCGACACTCATCCAGGACAACTCGACGCTCGTCTCGGACAACTCGATGGAGAAGCAGAACGGGGCCACCCTGCTGGGCTGGACTGCACCTGAGCCAGCGCTCAGCTCTGGGCGGGTGGGCTTGGAGGCAGCAGGGGAGGAGCTGTGAGCGCTACCCTCATATGCCCGCAGACCCCTGTGCTTAGGGGCCCTTCTGTGGACAGCGATGGGCATAGGGTGAGAAGTGAGACCTGGCGGAAGAGTCAGGATGGAGACACACAAACTCACGGACCCAGATACACACAGAACACACAGGGCAACCACAGGGCCACGAAACCCAAGAAATACACAGACTCAGGCAAAGGAACAGGCACATACAGAATGATCCACAGACCCAGACAGACAGACAGACACACACACACACACACACCATGCCTCAACAGCTCCCCTGCCCTGGGACTCCTCCCTGACCCTTGCACACAGGGAAGAGAAACTGGCTGAGGCTGTGAGGACGCTGGCCCACAGCCACCCCTCTTTTCTAAGATTGCAGAGATCCTTAATAAAGTATTTTGACAGAACACGGCTGACACAGAGCAGCGTAGGGTGGGGGCTGAAGCAGTCTCGGGCTCCTCAACTCTAGGAAAGAGGGGCTGGGGCCAGCCTGGATGGGGGAAGGAGGTGCCCCCAGGCTGGAAGGGAGGCCTGCCAGGCCCCACGAGTGCCTTCAGCACCTTGGAGAGCGTCCACGAGCAGCGCGCAGGGCACGCCTGGACCACGAGGTGTCTGGGGGTCCCAGGGGTGTCCATGGAAGGTCTGGGGACCTGCCTTCCTGGGGGGCTGCACAGCCTACCCTGCTCGTTTTCTGGATGGGGAGACTGAGGCATGGGAAGCGAAGGGACCTGGCTGGAACCCGGCTGTGCTTGCGCTCTCCTAATGCGTGGTGACTCCCCACCCGCTCTGAGCAGGTGCCAGGGGCTGCGAAACAGTCCAAAGGCCACGGCCTCTAGCCTCAGGGGGCTCACAGCCTAGTCGTGGAGGGCAAGTATTTAGAAACCACGCACACAGGCACCTCACCACACACTGAGGGCTCCAGGAACGCTGTGGGACTGCCCCTCCTCCTTCACCCCAGGCCTGGGTTGCAGGGAGGCCCACGCAGGCTCCACAGGAGCAAGGGGACCTTGTGGTCCTGCCCAACCAATCCCTCCTCCTCGGGACTAGGACCTGGCACAAGGTTATGAACGTCAAACACAGACTCAGATGCAAGAATGTCTGCTTTTATTGCATTGAAGACTTCTCTGGAAGTCTGGAGGCGGCCAGGTGGACACACCTCTTCCTCCCTCTAGCCCCAAAGGCAGTGCAAACCCAGATGGTCTGTGCCACCACAAGGTCTGGCCCCTGAACGGTGGCTCTGGCCCCCCATACCTTCTGGAGGGACTGTGAAGGCGATTTTGGGGAGGCAGGGGATGGGGAGTGTGAGGGCCCAGGGCAGAGAGAGTTAACTCCTGTTGCTGGGAACTAGGGAGGGCCTGGCCACACCTCCCCAGAACATCCTGAGTCAGGGGCCAGCGGAGGAGCCGGTGCCTGGGGTGTCAGATCCAAGGTCAGCGTCCAGGGTGAAAATGTTCCTCCCCAGGCCCGCACCAGAGGCCCCCAGAGCTAGAGAGAGAGGCAGTGGAGGGTGAGCCTGCCCTTGGGCCTGGAGCCCAGCAATCAGCACCCTGAGGTCGCTCCCCCACCCCCATGGGCAGGTACGAGTAACAAAGTGAGACCAGTAAGAAAAGATGAATCCATGGTTTCTACAAAAAGCCCCACCCGCCCCAGGGCCCCTGGTCAGCTGGGGGCCACCTCGGCCTTCACCCTTTTGGGGGGCCTGCGCGGTGCAGGACTGTCCAGCCGCTCCCTCTTGGGGCTGGCGGGCCCGGAGCCGTTGTGCTGGGTGCAGGGCTCCGAGAAGGGCTCCGGCTTGGGGCTGGCGGGTGCTGGGCCATTGAGCTGGGTGGGGGCCTCCTCCTTGGGCTCCAGCTTGGGCGCGGGTGGGCGGGGCAGGGGGGGCAGCGCCCTCTCCAGCACGTGGGGGCCATCCCAGGCGGGAATCTCCAGGCCCAGGTGCTTCATGAGCCTGGTCATGACCTCGTCCACATAGCCATGGATTCGCAGGTCGGCGTGGCGGTCCTGCGGGGCAAAGACAGGCCAGACCGAGGCGGAGGTCAGGAGGGGAGGGAGGCTGGGGCAGGGAGTACGTCAGGGTGGGCTCAGAACCTACATGCTTCGTGGGCTGAAGGTTGACAATGACCAGTCGGCCTCCTCGGCGCTTGGTGGCAAGCGGCAGGTTCCCGCTCGGCCGGATTTGCAGGGAGGTGCCCAGTGTGATGGACAGGTCTGCGTTTCTGCGTCGGGAAGGCAGAGTCAGACAGAGCGCCTTCTCGCCCTGCACAAGGGTCTCTGCAGCCGTCCTCCTGCCCCACGAGGTCGGGGAGGCCTCCAACCCCCCCGGCTCAAGACCCATTGTCTCATGACCCACCCTGTGCTCATGACCCACCCTGTGCTCCTGCAGCACGCCCAGCCCGGGAGGTCAGCTCACCGACCACCTCTGCTCTCCAGGGCCGCCCAGCTTTGAGCTGCCCTGAGTGCTGCCCCTGCTGCTTTCCTTCTGCCGTCTCTCCCCCACCCCCGCCCCCACTGGCAAAAGCAGAGTTGTTGATGTGGGCAGGACCTTCGAGGCTTTGGGACTCGGGTTCTATCCCGGCTCAGTCACTTGCTGGCTGGTAGCACTGGACAGGAGTCCACGTGCTGAAGCCTCAGTTTCCCTGCCTGTCACACACGCACGCTGCAGGGTGTGTGAGTAGCTGCTGTTATTAAGAGGACAATGAGGCCCACAGCAGGGGCAGGCACCTCTTTCAGGAAGCCCTCCTGATGGCCCCGGGGCCAGAGCTGGTTGTGCTTCTGCCTGTGTCCCCACCTGCCCAATCCAGGCTCATCTGAGCATCAGACCTGCTGGCCTCATCAGCGAGAGTGAGGTCCCGGTCAGGCAGGGCGTCCTCCCAGTCCAGGATGGTATCTCTCAGCTCCCCCCTGCAGTGGAGGGGTGGGGGGATCAGCACGGGGCCGCGCACCCTCCCCTGGAGCCCGGGTGCGGCGAGACGTCACTCACCTGCAGGCCCGCAGCCCCCTTGCCTTGGCCACAGTGCAGAGCCGGCCCGTGGCCTTGAGGCCCATGCTGCCCACGACGGTGTCCCGGACATACTGCCTGTGTTGGGGGAGGAAGGGGGGGGGGCCGTGGGGCCGGGTCAGCCCACCCCCTGCTCCCCTGCAGCCTGAGCTGGGTGGCTCTTGCTCTTCTGGGGGAGCTGTTCTCCCAGGGAAGTGGGGGGCCACACAGCCAGAATCTAAGCATCAGGAAACATCCCACAAACCCAGAGCAGGGGCTACGGGGGCTTCCACTAGACAGCCAGCCGGCTGCACCCCAACACCAGGGGCATGGAAACAGAGAAGGCTGGGAAGTGTTCCAGACAAAGGGGACTAGAGAGACCCGATGACGACATGCAGAGCGCGAGCCCAGGCTGGCTCTCGGACCAGGACACAAACGGAAAGCACGGACGCACCGGAAGCCGGGTGAGGGCCGGGGTGGTCTACATGGTCTTCCGCGTCCCGGCCTGTACCACGGACGCGCTGCGGCCGAGGACAAGAGCTCCTGGGAGACACACGTCCCTCGGGCCTGGGGGGTGGACACTGACACCTCAACAGCACGGCAACGACTAACAAGATAGGAACGACTGTGAAAACCACACTGGGATCGGCGAACTACGGCCCCGTGGATCCAATCTGGCCCTCAGCCTCCTGTCTTTGTGAATAAAGTTTTATTGGCACACGGCCACGCCCATGCCTTCCTGTGTCATCCACGGCGGCTCTCACGCCGCCACAGCAGAGCCCGTCGTCCTGACCAGACTGTCTGGGCCACAAAGCTGAAAATGTTCTATCATCTGGCCCTTTCCAGAAAAAGCTTGCTGAGCCTTGGTCTAGGTGAAGTTTGGGTTCATCATATGATTCTTATCAGTTTTCTGCAGATTTGAAATTTTTCAAAATAAGTTTGGGGACAATTTTTTTTGATGTGGGGCCCCACCTGGGCGGCTGCCCAGACAGCAGGAGGAGACCCATGCGGACAGCCCCAGCCCCGGGAAGGGCTCTGGCTCAGCCTTCCCAGAGTGGGCAGACACACCTGTGTCACACTCCGTTGTGTGTCCCCCCAAAAGGTATGTTGGGGTCCCAACCCCCAATACTTTAGAGTGTGACCACATTTGGAAATAGGATCATTGCAGACATAATGAGTTAAGATGAGATCACCCTGGAGGAGGCTGGCCCTCATCTCATAGGACTGGTGTCCTTACAAGCCAGGCAGAGGGAGGTGTGAGGAAGCCCCAAGGACTGTGAGAAGCTTCCAGAAGACATGAAGAGGCAGGAAGGAACCTCCCCTGCAGGGTTCGGTGGGAGCCCAGCCCTGCCCACAACTGATGTCGGACTTCTAGCTCCCAGACTGAGATGACACATTTCCGTTTTAAGCTGTTCAGCTCGTGGTCGTCTGTTACAGGGGTGCAGGAGAGGAACACGCCTCCACAGGAGGAACACGTGCCCCCGGCCCCATCCAGCCTGGGTCTCTGGCCACGTCAGAGGAGACTCACAAGGCCCTAATGCAGAGCCCGACTTGGGAGGTGACAGAAAACAGGGCTGGCCCCTGGGCTGCCCACACTTTGTGCCCTGCCCCCACCCTCCCGTGGCACTCACGTCTTACACTTGACACACTCCTCTACGAACATGTTTCCGTGGAGCTCCGCCAGCTTGTCCCTGTGGGAAGAGAAGGGAGACGCTTCGCCACGGTACAGGGTTCTGGTTCCTGAGGCCACGCTGAGCACTGAGCTCACCTCCTCCAGGAAGCCTTCCCTAAGCCCTCAACCAGACGATCAATGGACTCCCTCCTTCTGGTGCCTCTGGCTGCTGACAGCACCACCCACGTGTTGTACAACCTTACCCAGACGGCCCAACCTCTCTGGGCCTGAGCGACCATTAACCCTTCCGGTTAACCCCAGCTTTGTCACGGACAGCCCATTCCGCTCATAAAATCCATCCACAATCATGTTGGAACCTCCGAATGTCACCAGGTCGGAAGGACAGGAATCCCGACGCCCAGTTTGCAAAGGAAGAACGTGAAGCGATGGGTGGCCCGGAGGCGCGAGCTTTGGAGGCAAGGACGTGGGGTCAACTCCCTGCTCTGTTGGTTCCCAGCTGTGTGACGTTGAGCAGGTCCCTTAACCCCTCTGTGCCTCAGGCCCCATCTGAGAAATGGGACAAAAGTGCCTAACTTTTGAGATATTTGGGGGAGTAATGATCAGGCCTGGAAGGCTCTTCCCCTGGCTCCCTCTGTCACCTCCCTCAGTTCCCACTCCAATGTCACAGCCTCCCTGGCCTGGTACAGGCCGCCTCTCCCGCCCTACCTTCCCCTTTCGTTCCCTGGCAGTGATCGCTGCCTGACCTAGAATGCAATTTGCTAATTTATCTTCTGTTTCCTCGCCACTAGAGCCTAAGGCGCAGGAGGGCGAGCTTCTGCCCGGTGCACCCAGCATCCTGCGTCTAGAACAGGGTGTGGCACGCAGGGGGCACCGGGTTAATAGCTGTCGGGTGTGGTCCATTTTGCTCCCGTCTGCACGCAGTGGGTGCTGGGGGGGATCAGTGCTTCCTCCTCCAAAATGGGACTCAGGCCCATTTCAAAAGAGGCGGGGACAGTGGCCTCATGCCGCTTTATAAGCAGAGAAAAGTCCTTTTCCCTCAACCCTCGCCTGCGAAGCGTTGGCTACTCCTGTCGACATCTGACCCGGCTCTCATCCGTCAACCCAAGGGTAAGACCCGGTCAGTCTCTCGGCCCTAGTACAGTGCTCACACTCACGCTAAAAGTCAGAAAGAGGAGTATTAAAACCCAACTACAAAGTCTAAACCGTGAGCGCCCTTCTTCCGGGGCCAATTTCCTCCTGGCCTCCCCCTGCCCCGAGGAAGATTTTGGAGTGGCCTGCGGTGCTGGTGGCTGAGGGCCACACTCCAGGCCGACGGAGGTCCAGAGCAGAGCGGTCAGGGCTGGAAGCACCCCTAGGACCAGGAAAGGGGACCCCGGTTCTCGAGGTGTGCCCAGGAGGCAGTGACAGTGGATGACAGCTCCAGCCCGCAGAGCCCTACGGGGCGCCGAGTGCTTCTCCCTGCAGCCTCACTAAATCGCCGCATGGGCCTCATGGCGGAGGGGCTGGCATAGAAGTTCATCCTACAGATGAGGACACCGAAGCCCAGGGAGAGCGCTGGCCTGCCCCGCGCTGAGCGGGGCCGGAAGCTGGCGTTACCTGGGGAAACCGGAGCGCACGTGCAGCCCGTCCACGTTCTGGCTGACCAGGAAGCGGAGGAGGCCCACGCGCTCCAGCTGCACCAGCGCCATGTGGGTCTGCGTGGGCCGCGCGCTCTCGAAGGTGGTGTCGAATTTGGGGGCCAGGCCCCGCTCTTCCATCGTCCAGACGCCATGGGGGCCCCTGAAGGCAGCAGGTGGGGAGAGACACGGAGAGTTTAGCATTCAAGGAGACAGGGGTACAGAAAAGGAGACAGAGCGTTAGACACAGAGAGAGACAGAGAATCAGGGAGACGAGAGAGAGAGAGAAAGAGAGCGAGCGAGACAAAGAGAGGGGAGAGACAAAGGGGTGGGTAAGGGGAGAGGAGGAAGAATGTAGTGCATGAGGGCAAAAAATTATTCATTCTAATCAACATTTCCTGCTGCTGCACTGAGCCTAGCCCTGTGCTGGGTGATGCGGGGGTCCTAGTGGACCCGGGCCCTGCCCTCGAGCAGTCCTCCACCTTGTGGAGGGAGGACACGAGTGGCCACAGACCCTCCACAGCAGCCTGTGGAGCTGAAGGAGCCCAGTGGAGGTGGTGGGGTCTATGCATGGGGAATGCAGGAAGGCTTCCTGGAGGAGGTTGAGCTGTCTCTTCAACTGCGCGAGGAAAGGGCAGAGCAGTTCAGGCAGAAGGGGTAAGCAGAGGTCTAGGGGACTGACAATAGCCTGTGAGGCTGGGGAAATGAAGTGGTCTGGGGGCTCCAGTAGGAGCAGCGGGAGCTGAGGTGGGAGAGACATCCTAAGGCGAGGTCAGGAAGGGCTTTGATTTCCAGCCCAAAGTACCTGGAACTCTCCTGTGTGGCAGTGGGGAGCCATGGCAGATTATGGAGGAGGGGTGGGAGGCAGTCATGCCTTAGAAGTCTAACATTCCTCCCAGAACCAGGAATCTGCTCTCCTGATGCAAGTCTGGGCTAAGGGCCCATGAGGCCTAGGGAGGGAGCATAAATGCGACAGGCCTGTCTTAGGGGGCAGGGTTGCAAACTCAATGCCTACAGGGACCACTGGGGGGGGGGGGTGTGCCAGTTTGAGACCCCGATGCTTCAGCAAGGAGACTCCTGTCTAACACAGGATGCCCCAAGCAGGGAGAAGTTTAGACACTGTTGGGTCACACACCCTTGTGAATAGGTGAGAGGCTTAGGTCTGGATGGTAAAGCCACTTGCTTGACACCAAGTCTGATAGAAAAATATTTGCAAGTGAGTGTGGAGCTAATTGCCCCTGATATCAATCTTCCCAGGGTGTAAGGTAATACAACCGCAATATTTAGGCATGCATGGTGAGCCCAGGCAAAAGACTACATTTCCCAGGATCCCTTGCAGCTAGGTATGGTCAGGTGACTATGCTCTAGCCAATGGGGTGTGAGTGGAATGTGGAGTCTGACTTGAAGGGACCGGTCTGCAAGGGCGGGCTCTTTCCAGGGCCCAACACCCTCAGGGGGAAGGCGGCAGGATGGGTTCTGATGCCCAAGCCTCTGTGAGCTGACAGGGAAGCTGCTGGCCCTCCATGCCCACAGACCTGAAGTCAGGGATGCCCGAGGCAGTGCTGATGCCAGCACCCGTGTGGAACACCACGTTGGAGGACTGCCAGACCAGCTGCGCCAGCTCCCACACCTTCCTCTCCAACTCCTCAGGGGGGTCGAAGATCTGTCAGGGGACAGAGCAGAAGGGAGAGGTCGAAATGTGTTCCAAGTGGCAAAGCCATTAGCCACAGATTGGGACGCTCCTGCCTTGCCCAGGGGGGAGCACCAATGGGAAAAGGCAGCTTATCCTCATGTCCCTCCTCTGCCCACAGCCTTCTGGGGCTCCCAGATCCCTCGGGGTAAAAGCCTAAGCCCTCCCAGTGGCCCCAAGGCCCTCATGACCTACCCTAGCCTCCTCCCTCTCTCACCCTCGCCCACTCTGCTGCAGTCACACATGCCTCTTCACTATTCCTCCAGCACACCAGACCTGGTCCTGCCTCAGGACCTTTGCACAGGCTGTACCCTCTGCCTAGAATGCTCCCACATGGCTCCTCCCTCACCTCCTTTAGGGCTTGGCTCAAAAGTCATCTCCTTTGCACACCCATGTTCACGGCAGCATCATTTACAATCACTAAAATGTGGAATCAACCCAAGGGTCCATCAATGGATGAAGGATAAACACAATGTGGTCCATCCCCACGCTGGAACACGATCCAACCTTAGAAAGGAAGGGACTCTGACACCTGCCACGATGTGGAGGGACCCTGAGGGCACTGTGCTCAGCGAGAGGAGACAGGCCCAGAAGGACACATCCTGCAGGACCCCACTCCCAGGAGGTCCCCAGAGGAGTCCCGTCCGCACAGACAGAGAGGAGCTGGTGGGAGCCAGGGCTGGGGCAGGGGTCCGTGCTTCCCGGGGACAGAGTCTCCATGTGGGGAGATGGAAAGTTCTGGAGACGGAGGGTGGGGGTGGCTGCACAACAGCGTGAATGTATTCTATGCCACTGAAGTGTATACTTGAAATGGTTAATGTGGTACATTTTACGTTGCGTATTTTGCCACGATAAAAAAAAAAACACACAAAAAACAAAAGTGATCTCAGTGATGTCTCCTGAGCCCTGGTTTCAATGCAGCCCCAGCTCTCCTCACCACTCCCCAATTCACTCTTCTCCCTGAAGCTTACCATCATCGGACTTCTTAAATTTACTTGCTCCTTGTCTGTCTCCCTGCTAGAATGAGGGGGTTTTGTATGTCTTGTTCCGCACTGTGGTCCCAGAGCTGAGAAAATGCCTGGTGCACAGTAGGTGCTCAATAAATGTTTGCGGAATCAAGCGCGTAACAGGCTGGAAGAGAAGAGACGGACTAGGGGAGGGATTCTGAGGGCTCATATTAAATGCCTCCCTCAGAACACACAGACCAGCCTTTAGGGGATGGGGGCAATTTTACAGAAGGGCGAGGGGACCCAGAGGGAAGTGACTCACCCCAAGTCCTGCAGTGGCAGAAGGGGTGTTTCCAACACATATCTAAGCCCATCCAACTTAAAACCCTTCTCCATCACCCTCAGGATAAAGTGGCAGCTCCCCAGCCGGGCACGTGCGGCCCCTGCGGTTCCGCTCTGGAAACCTCTCTGGCCTAATTTGTGCTCCGAGTGTGTTTATTTTCACCTCCTCGCCTTCACCCCTGCGGAGCCTTGCGTCCCCGCAATTGCGTTCCCTCGCTTCCCCCATCAAAACTTCAGGACTTCCCGCGACGCGGGTGCCTCTCTCGGTCCAGCCCCGCCAACCCGGGGCTGGGGGCGTCCGGGTCCCAGGGAGCACAGGGGGCGTCACTTCCCGCCCCCTCCTCCCTGGGAAGTCCCTCCCATTGTCTAGCCTCAGTGCCTCCCGATATTCCCACAATGCCCCGCTGCTGTCCGGCCCCGCCCAGCACGCGGCGATGGGGGCGGCCTTCGGGACGCCGGGCCGAGCTCACCTCGGGGAGGCCACACTTGCCCTTGTCCGCGTACGGCGACAGTCCCGCCGCGTAATTCACCGACATCCTCACCGCCCCAACGGGAACAATAAAGTTTCTCTTGTTGAGGCCGCTTCCGCCGGAAACGGGGCGGGACGGGAGGGGGAGGAGGAGTCGCGTTCCACCCAGCCCGCCCGGCCTCTGCCTCTAAGGCGCATGCGCCGTGTCTGACGCCTCAGGCGCCATCTCAACTGCTGGCAAAGAGAAGCCCCCTTCCTTCGAGATGTTGGTGGGTGGCGAGAAACAGGGGCAGCCGCCTACGGGACAGTTCTCCAATCACCTCTAAAATGAGGGGCACAAGCAACCGGCGCCCCCTTTCTTCTTCTTGCAAATGAGTAAATTGAGGTCCCCGCATCCCTAACGAGGACAGAGGACTCGTGCTTCCAGTCGGGGCTCTTTCCACTGCACATTTCAGAAGTTTATAAAGTCACCAATGCAGGGCACTCGTGCAAGTGTGCGGGGAGGGGGGCAATGTGGGGCCTCACCAGGTAGGGTCTTGGACGCAGCTCCGGATTACCCAAACGTCATCCAGGCGGGTGGTAAGCTGCACTCGGCAGGACAGGTGCACTGCTAAGAGAGTGCTCAAGGGCACTGGGGCTGGTGGCCTTGAGGATGCATTTAACAGAGGTGTTGAGCACCAGGCGTGCCCGGGAGACGCTGGAGAACAAAGGCGGCACCTTGTGGCGAGAGGTGGACACAGACTGGTGACTGGGAGATGGTGACTTAGTGTGATTAAGGTGCCATGAGGGCATGGGGCCATAGGGAGCTCGGACGACGAGGCACCTGACCCAGCCTGGGTGCATCCGGGAAGGCTTCCTGGAGGAGGGGGTGTTGTAGCAAAGATCCGAAGAGTGAGTAGCAATGAGATGGGGAGAGTGAGCCGGTTGGGAGCGACATGGGGTACAGAGGGGTGTTCCTGGTGGAGAAGCAGCAAGTGTAAAGGCCGGGAAGAGAAGCAGAGGGTGGTGGAGGAGTGCTGGTGTCTTCCCGCCAGACCTCGTTGGCCAGCAGGCAGCCCCGCAGCCAGCCTGTCTCCTCCCTCTGCCCATCCCCGGCCCCCTGGGCAGCTGCCCTCTCAGAGCTGATCGGGTGTCTGAGCTGAGCGCTTGGAGCTGCCCAGCTGGGAGCAGGTAACTGGAGTCGGCAGTGGGCGAGGAGGCCTGGTGCTAGAGTCACTGGAGCTGCAGGAGGTAGGAGAGGAGGAAGTGAGGGAAGCCTGGGAAGGAGGCGCCCCTTAGGGCCTCAGCCCCTTGCCTCTGAGTCCTGGTGCGCGGGAGCAAGGAGAGGCCCGTGTATGGTATATGTCCCCGCTATGCTGAGGAGCTCCCCAAGCGCCCCCCCCACACACACACATTCACACTCATGCATGCACTTCCCGCTTCCCAGCGTTTGCGTTGTCCAGGGTACATACCCTCTTTAACTGCTGCTGCCCCTCTCAGCAACCTGCCTGGCCATCAGGCCCTCCTTTATATATCATAACCTCTTCCAGGAAGCTACTCCCGTCCCCCAAGCCCATGGATCCCCTCCTGCCCAGGCAACCTGTGGACTCCTCTTGGGTGTCTTCTTACAACCTGTCTGGGTGTGATTGAGACAGAGGTGGTAGAAAAAGGGTAGGGTGAGTGCTGAGTGAATGGGTACGTTGATGGGTGGAGGGGTGGGTGGATGAATGGGTAGTCAGTAGATAGATGGGTGGGGAGATGGAAGGGTGAATTAGACGAATGCACGGTAGGGTGGGTGTTGGGTGTACGGGTGGGTGTTGGGTGTACAGGGTGGGCGGATGGATGGTGGGTAGACGGTGAATGAAGTATGATTGAAGGGTCATGAAGGACCATGAGAAGGTGCGTTGGTGGCCGGTAGCCAGGGGATGGCTGCGTACGTGCTTGGGTAGGAGGACGGATGCCCAGGTGGATGGATGGGTGAGCAGACAGGTGGAAGGATAGTTTCGAGAATTCACAGGCAGGTTGGACAGGTGATGGACATGCCTTCGTAGAAATCCGACTCGAAATAGGAAGGAATCCCTGGCCGCACACCCCGGGATGTGTCTGCCTGTCCTCCATGCCTGTGCATGCAAAGAACATGTCACAGGCCCAGGTGGACGGACAGGTGCACGTACGTGTACACAGCCGTCCCCCAGACCTCTGCTCACCTGGGGTGGCTTGCCTCCATGCAAGCCTGCTGTAAGGGGACTTGGCTGCAGATAATCCCTGATTATCCAAGAAACGTGCCTTTGTGCTAAGAGGTCTCAGCTCTGGGCCTGGCCCCCAGGAGCCCCTCACTGTTCAGGAAGACAGTACTTGCCCAGACACTTGCAGCCTGCAAAGCCAGGGCTGGGGCAGAGGAAGGGACCCAGCTAGGGCCAGGGAATCCCAGCTTGACAAGTTAAGAGTTCAGCCTGTGGACAACAGGCAAAGCTCATCAGAACACGGGATTTTGGAACTGGGCTGTGAAGAGTAAAAAGGAGTTCACCAGGGAGGAAGGAGAAGAAAGGGCATTCTGTGTAGAAGTAACTGCACAGATGGAAGCTTGGAGACCAGAAAAAGCTGGATCTGCTCGGACAACAAAGAATACTGGTGAGGTGCATGTATTGAGCACCTACTGTTTACCAGGCTCTATGCTGGGGACTTCACTGAAAACCTACCACAAGTTGGTCAAAAGGGGGTTATCTCCCTCCTTTTGAGGATGAGGAAGGTGAAACTCAGAGAGGGCGAGTGACCTGCCAAAGGACACACAGCGGTGAGGAGATGGGGTGTCTTGTGTCTGGGTCCTGCTCTAGAGTCTGAGGTGGCTCCCGGGCAGAGGAAGCGGTCCTTTTGAGGAGGGGGAGGTGGGTGACCCTCCTGCCCACCAGGTACCTCACCCCAGCCCACTCTCGTGCTTCCCCAGGTGGCCTGGGTTGAGGAGAACCGACAGCTGCTGGCCATGAAGACGCTCCGGGCGCGATTTAAGAAGACAGAGGTGAGTCTGAGGCCACTGAGATGCCCAGTGTCCCCCGATTTCAGGCTCATACGCCCCAGGGCCTGGCTGAGGAGCCATTGGGCCTTTGGAGCATGGTCCTCTGCCCCTCCTGTGATCCTTCTGGCAGCTTCCATATGACCAGGCCCCTCCCTGTTCAGGACTCTCCCGAGGTTCCTCACCACCCACCCCTAGCTTCTGCTCCCTCTCCTCCCTTTCCTGTCTACTGCTCCCTGCTGCCCTCCTGTCCCCCCTGCTTCCTGCTGGGTTTCCAGCCACCAGACCTTTGCCCCGCCTGTTCCCTCTACCGGGAAAGCCCTCTCCTGGGTGCATTGCTGCCTGTCACACCTTCTACAGCCCCCAGCCTATTTGATGCCAGAAACTCTTCTTCCAGAAGAATCTCGTTCTCCCAAGCTCCAGTGACCACTTGCTTTTCTGAGGACTCAATTTCTCGGGGACCCTTATCTCTTGCTTTTGAGTATTCATTCAGCAAATGTCTGTATCAGGCCCTGTTGTGGGCACTGAGGAAATGCCTGACGTTGTGGCACTGACAGCCGAGTGGGGGATGGATACCAAACAAGAGGAATAAGGGCAAGGCTTTTTTTTTTTTTTTTTTTTTTTTTTTTTGGGTACCATGGCGTCCAAGAAAGCAAGGAGAGGGAGCATGCAGGGCAAGGGAGATGGTTGCAATTTTAAAGCAAGTTGTCAAGGAAGGCCTCACCGAGGAGCTGATATCAGAGCAAAGACCAGAAGGGAAAGAGGGAGGGAATTGTGTGGATATTTCAAGAACTGCATTCCAGGCAGAGGGAACAGCCAGTGCAAAGGCCCTGAGGTGGGCTGGAGCTGGCTTCCCAAGCAGCCATACCTTAGACTGTGGACTCCCAGAGGGAGATGTTCCTTCTTCAGTCATACTCACTCCTTCTTGGCTCCCCAAGTCCCTGCCAGTGTGGGGGCCGGTCCAGGGCACAGATTGAGAGAATCTAGGGTTAGAGGACAGAGACCAGTGTGAGCAAATGTGAGAGGCTGGGCCAGGCCTGGTTGAGTCAGGGCATCTGGGGACAACGAGCAGGATCCTTGGGCTGGAACAGAGCGTGTGAGCGGGCCCAGCCTGAGGAGTCCTGGAAAGCCAAAATGAGGGAGCAGAGGAACACGCCTGCTTGTAAAGTCGGGCAGCTCTGGGTTTGAGTGCATCTTCCTCCCGGCTAGCTGGGTGACTCTGGGTCTGTCCCCAGCCTCCGGTGGCCCCCTCAGTTTTCCCAACTCATCTTATTGATGCCAGCAATTTATTAAGCTTAACATTCCTTTTCCATTGATTTATTTTAATTTAATTTTTAAAAATTTAAATATAATATCATTGAATTCATTTTCACTTATTTCACCTGTATTTGGTTTTATGTATTTGTTTTCGTTTCATCTGCGTGTTTTCGGACACCATAAGGAGCTTACCATGTGCTTTGCAGATGTTAGCGTATTGATTTCTCATAACAATCGTCCGGGCTAGGAGCTTTCATTATCCCACTTTATAGATGAGGAGAGGAGGCCCAGAGAGGTTAAGGAACTTGACCAAGGTCACACAGCTAGGAAGCGAGTCAGCAGACTTCCCCCAGGTTGTTGGGGGCGGGGTATCTCCTGACAAAAAAGAGAAAGGTAGGGACAGACAGAGACAGGAATAAATGGCTCATGAACCACCCACAAAATGTGGCACGGAGTCAGATTCATTCATTGCAGAACGATCCTAAAATTCTTCATCCTGTTTGGAACCCGTTCCTAAGGTGGACTGTTCACGTTTACCCCTCAAGAGTTCCTGTGATGTTGTACCCAGTGGTAACCCAAACCATGTAATTGTTTAATTTCAAAAGTAGAATTATATTGAAATCGAATCCTTTGAAAAGTTTGTGCAACTAAAAAACCCAAAGACACCTAATTTGGGACATGGGTGTATTGGGCGTGTAGCACAGGTGTAGGGGTGAGTGGGGGGGGCGGACAGGTGTTAAAGCCTCAGACTGGGGTGTCTGGGAGGCGGGGAGGAGGCTGGGCTGGAGCGGAGGCAGCAGCAGCAGCACCGCCAAGAGGCCTGGGGGTGGCCGGGGAGAAGCTTGTCCTCCGCATCCCCCATCAGGCATCTCGGGCAGCTCACTGTCCCTCCCTCCCCTGGCCGGCTCCAGTTTCTGGGCGGACAGCAGGAGTCAGGTTCGGCTTTTGTTCAGCTTCCCAGAGGGACGAAAGCAAACACCGTGACTTCGTGACTGCAGACACACAGACACACACCCCCGCTGCCCGCCCCCAGCTGGCTCTTGGGAACTTTCGCTCCCTCTTCTCAGCACGCAGCCCAGCCACCACACCTCGGTCCCATCCTCCCTGCCGCCTGGCCTACCCTCCCCGCTCCTTTCTGCTTCTTTACCACCAGCCTTTCCTTCAAGGCCCCAACACATCGTCATACTTGCTCTGAGCCTTCTCAGAGCCTTTCTGGGCCTCAGTGTTCCCATCCGTAAGATGGGATTTAACTGGAGCCGTGAGCCTCGTCCTTGGGTTCCCACCGGCCTCCTGCCCTTATTTCAGGTTTTAGAAAAATCCCACAAGCAAGGAGATCGGAGTTTTTAGAGGTTCATAGATTCCCAGTGCCTCTCTGCTTCTTGGAAAGCCTGTCTGTCTCTCATTTTTATTCTCCAGAGTTACTATTTCTTTAATTCATTCAACAGACATTTACTGGGTCCCTACCACGTGCCAGACCCTGTGGTAGGTGCTGGAGATCAGGGCTGGCTTCACGGACCCGCGCTCCTAAGGGCCCCGTGTTTGGTTTAATGCTGTCCTCTCTGACATCGTAGGGGAATAGGCCAAGAGGAAACAGAATGTATTCAGAAGGGGTGTGGCATCAGGTGGGGAGAAGAGCAACAACAAAAAAACCCTCTTCGGGTGCCAGTGTGGACAACAGGAGAGGAACAGGCCGTGTGGACAGTGGGGGAGGGCGGGTGCCCCAGATGGAGAACACTGCAAGAGCAGAGGCCAGGACCAGAAAGGAGGCCACTGCGACAGGACGGGTCTGACCAGGGCAAGTGTAGGGAAGGTGAGCTCAGGGAGTTGACGGGTGCTGTTTAGAGCAGGGGTGGGCCAGTTCTCCCTGTAAAGGGCCGGGCAGTAATATTTTTGTCTTCAGGGCCCTCAGGCCTCAATTCGGCCGCCGCAGCTTGAGAGCAGCCATAGACTGCTGCAAACAGATGGGCGAGGCTCCGTCCAATAAACCGTTATTTATAGACACCGAAATGTGAGTTTCATGTCACTTTCGTGGGTCACAAAATATTCGCTTCTTTTGATTTTTCCTCCCAACCACCTATAGATATAAAAACCTTTCTTATCTCTGGAGCTCCACAAAACCAGGCTGGGATTCAGCCCCCAGGGACCAGTTGCTGTAGACCCTTGGGCACCCCCACAGCAGTCTGGATTTTACGCTGAGTGAGGTTGTTGGAGGCTTTTGAGCAGGAGCGAGCCAAAAGCTGACGCAGGCTTCGGGAAGCTGGGGACAAGGGCAGGGGCTAGGAGACCAGAGCGGAGGTGTCCCCACGTGGAGCCCACAGTGATGGGGCTGGACCGCAGGTAGGAATGGGTACGTGGATCGGGTTGACAGCAGTGGGGTTGGCTGGTGGACTGAATGTGGCACGAGAGAGAGGAGTCAGGTGATGTCAAGACTTGGACCGAGCCCCTGGGGGTGGTTTGAGGGGTGTTTGTCTGAGCTTGTATGGTATCCAGGAGGACAGAGGAGGAAATCCGAGGCCCGAGCTGGGAGATCCATTTCAGTTTCCTCCCAAGGCTGAGAGGGGCACTCGGCCTTCGGGTGTGAGAGACAGGAGCCCTCAACACCCACCCCTCCCCAATCGCTTATTACCAAACTTTCCATTTATCTGCCCCACCTCTCCCTCCTCCTGCCCATAGGTGTCCTAAGAAGAATGGCAGACAGATCTTGCCCCCCAGGGACACTGAGCCATATCTAGGGATGTCTGAGGGCGCTCCTGGCATCGAGTGGGTGGGGGCCAGGAATGCTGCTCAGCCCCCTGGTGCCCAGGACAGCCCCCCGACAGAGAATGATCTGGCCCTGAATGTCTGCAGTGCCTCGGTGGAGGAACCCAGCTCTATGGTTCCTGTTGCTTTATCCACCCCATTTAGCAGTTGGGGAATTGAGAGCCAGAGAAGGAGCATGACTGGCCCAAAGTCATGCAGTGTGCATAACATGACCAAGCTGGATTGATGTTCCCCCTTCCTGTCTGCCATCACGGCTGCTGACCCCAGGTTCCATCTCTACACTCATCCCTTCTCTCCCCTCTCATCCCTGTGTCCCGCCCCACCCACCCCGTGGCCCTTTCGTGAATTTGCACCCATCAACACAGTGGGCCATCCCACCTTTTGGAATCTCTCATGACTTCCCTGATCTCCCCCATTCCTGGTTCCCCCTCCTTCCGTGGACACACCTCTTCCTCTGTCCTACCTTTAAGTATGACCCCCAACCACCTGGTCCTGGACCAGGGTACAGGCAACTGGGCTGGTGGAGGTAAGTGATAATTTCATGATTTCTCCTGAACCTGATCTTGTCTCTGCCACCCCCCAACTCCTGCCCATCTTCCAAGTTTCAGCTCAGATGCCCTCTCTTGCAGGAAGCCCTCCCAGACTCCCCGGTGGCAGGAGTCCTCTCTGAGCTCCCAGCTGGCCTGGGCTTCCCTTATTACAGCCCTGATCACACTGGTTCATCAGTCCCTGGGTGTACATATATGTCTCCCCAGGGACCCCAGGGATAGCAGGGACATGTGTCTTGTCACCACTGGGAGCCAGTGCCCCGGGCAGCACCAGGCACCCAATAGGACAATGGACTCAATGACTGAAATTCACATGGCTTGGAAGGCCTGGCCTTGTGAGTCATTCATTCACTTAGCAAACATTTACCAACACCCCCACCCCACCGTGGGGTGCCTGGCCTGTGTCAGGGAGGCCTTGGCCTGGCCCGCTGTCAAGGGACCCCAAGTCTGAGAGAACACCCAGGGGACACAGATCCTACCAGCCCCTGGGAGAAGCTGGGTCTTCTCCGTGTTTTGGTCATTTTACTGACCACCTACGATGGTCTGTGTCCTCAGGATTCAGCATTAGATATGCACACGGGCACAAGCACATCCGTGTTTGACGAATGAATCCGTGTTTACTGCACTATGTGCCTGGCACTGATGAGTGCTTTGCTTGAACGATCTCATCAGTCCTCCCCTTAACCCTCGCGTGCAGTAGCTACTGTTTGTTTTGAAATCCATTTTCCAGGTGAGGAAAGTGAAGTCCGGAGCAGGTAAGCAAGTATCTTGGCCGGGTCGCATAGGTGTTAAGTGTGGAGGGCCTGGGGGTAGGGCCCAGGATTCAGATTCAAGTTTGTCAGACTACTGGGTCCCCCTGGTGCGTGAGTGCGTGAACGATGGCCAGGGAGAGGGCCCGGAGTCACCTGCGACCCGCGGCCAGCTCGGACGAGGCGGAGACGCTGCAGGCGGGTCCCTGGAGATCCAGCGGGCAGCCTATGGGGGCCAGGGAGCCAGCCTCCTTGGCCGCATCCTTCTCTGGGCAGGAAGGTCAGGGAGTGCCCAGGCCTCACCCGGTCCGAGCCTAGCCCCTCCTCGACACGACCCCGGCCGTAGGGGCGGGGCCTCCGGGAGGGGGCGGGGTGCGCTGGCCCGGCGGCTGAGCTCTGCCGGACCCCGAGCCCTCCCTCGGGTCCGCCCAAGTCCCTCCCTCCGGACCCCCAGCCCCTCCTTCCGGCCCCTCCCTCCCGCGCTCTCCATCCCTTCCCTCTGGTCCCCTCTAGCCCCTCCCTCTGGATCCCCCAGCCCCTCCTTCCGGGTCCCCCCTGCCCCTCCCTCCCGGCTCCCACAGCCCCACCCTCCGTGTCCCCCTGCCCCTCTCTGGGTCCCCCCCTGCCCCTTCCTCCGGACCCCCTCCAGCCCCCTGCCCCTCCCTCCGGGCTTCCCCAGCCCCACCTTCCGGGTCCCCCTGCCCCTCTCTCTGGGTCCCCCCTGCCCCTCCCTCGGGCCCTTCCTCCGGACCCAGCCCCCAGCCCCTCCCTCCGAGCCCCCTCCAGCCCCCGGCTCCTCCCTCCAGACCCCCTTCCAGCCTCCTGCTCCTCCCTCTTGGGTTCCCCCAGCCCCACCCCCTGGGTCCCCTTGCCCCTCTCTCCAGGTCCCCCCACCCCTCCCTCCGGGCCCCCTCCAACCCCTCGCCCCGGGCCCTCCCTCAGCTCCCAGCCCCTCCCTCCGGGCCCCCTCCAGTGCCCCTCCGGGCTCCTCCAGCCCCTCCCCCCAACCCCCAGCCCCTCCCTCCGGACCCCCAGCCCCTCTTCCCGGCCCCCTCCAGCCCCTCCCTCCAGGCCCCCTCTAGCCCCCAGCCCCTCCCTCCGGGCCCCCCCCAGGCCCCAGCCCCTCCCTCCGGGTCCCTTTCAGCCCCTCCCTCCGGACTCCCCAGCCCCTCCCTCTAACCCCCCCAAGTCCTTCCCTCGGGTCCCCCCCGCCCCTCCCCACCCCTCCTCTGGCCCGGTCGCCTCCCGGAGCACGGAGCCCGGCACCCGGCGCCCTGGCCGCCATGAAGCAGCTGTGCGTGTGCACCGCCACCTCCTCCGCGGTAGGGCCAGGGGAGGGGGCGCGGGAGCGGGCGGGACTCGGGCCCTTACTCTCCCCTCCCCACCCCGCCGCTCCCCGCCCCTGGCCGCGCCCGGCCTGGACCCCCACCCCGAGACCCGGGACGGACCGGGAGTGAGGGGGTTGCGGGGGAAGGGGGCAGAGGTTGGGGGATGGGCGGGTCATTTGGGGAAACTCGGGGACATTCTGGGAGGCAGTTTTGAGAACAGATTGGGGACACTGGAAAATATAGAGGGCATATGGAGGGACAGTTTTGGGGAACAGTTTTGGGTGGGTTTGTTTGAGGGGACAATTTGGACTATATTTCGAGGGATCATTTTGGGGAAAATCTATTGACATTCGGAGAACAATTTCAGAGAACATTCAAGGGATTTTTTTGGAAGGACATTTTTAGGACAGATGTTGCGGTCATTTGGGGGGACGATGTTGGAGAAACTTCAGGAATTTGGGGAAGACAGTTCGGAATGCATTTCATGCTAAGTAGGGATTTTTGGGGAACAGGTCTTGGAACATTTAGGGGACAATTGTGGCACTTCGGGGTCAGTTTAAGAAGGATGGATGACAGAGGACAGTTCTGAAGGACATTTAAAGGGACCTTTTTAGGGGCTCCTATGGGAAGATTTTGGAGGTGCGGGTGATGTTGGGAAGGACAGGCTGGGGGCTGATCTGGGGGAAATTTAATAGCATGATGCTGGTAGTGGGTGTAGGGTGGAGCTGGGGGCAGTGCTGGGGGATGCAGGCTGGGGGGATGCTATCTCAGACCCCCGCCCAGGACTACCTCCCCCTGCAGCTGCGACTCAGCCCCACTGACCTTGGCTCCTGCCCGCCCTGCGGCCCCTGCCCCATCCCGAAGCCGGCAGCCAGAGGCAGGCGCCAGGCAAGTGCCCAGGAGCAGGTGGTGAAGCCTGGAGCCCTGGCCAGGGGACGCAGGGAGGGGGCAGTGATCGCCTGGCCCCACGACCCTCTGGGTGTGCCCCGCAGAGCCAGGAGTGGGGCAAAAGTGACGAGCGGCTGCTACAGGCCGTGGAGAGCAAGGACGCGGCGCGGGTGGCCGCCCTCATCACCCGCAAGGGGCTGGTGCCCACAAAGCTGGACCCCGAGGGCAAGTCTGCGTGAGTGCCCACGCCCTGGGGGGTGTGAGGGACGAGGGGCAGCCATCCTGCAGCTGATGCCCCATCTCTGACCTCCAGATTCCACCTGGCTGCCATGAGGGGTGCGGCCAGCTGCCTGGAGGTGATGCTGGCTCACGGCGCCAACGTCATGAGCTCGGATGGGGCAGGTACTGCCTGCCGGGCCCTGGGGGGGCGGGGGGACGAGGAGCTCAGATCAGGTGCCCAGCCTGAAGGTCCAGTCGGGCCCTGCTCCATGGCTTCCGTGACCTGCTGAAAAGGGGGGAGTTCCTTTCAGTGCTCCCAGGGAGGCACAGGGACGTGTCAGGCTGCCTTGCCTGCGGAAAAAGACTCTAGGTGGCACCAATCAGGGTCAGTCGACAGCTTGTGGTCCGGGAGTGGCCAGGACTCAGGTAGTGGTTAAGTCAGAAGAACAGAGGAGTACCTGAGCTTGAGAAGTATCTGCGGACAGGAGACTAGCAAGTAGAGGTTAGGGGGGAGTATCTCAGGTATGTGGAGTAGCTGGAGCTCTGGGAGTAGCTGGGACAAAAGGAGAATCTGGGTGTATGACTTCACTAGGGCCCTGAGGGAATGTCCGGGATAGAATGCATGGCCAAAGGGACTAGTTGGAGCTCAGGAGGTAAGTTGGCGTGGGGCACAGCCGTGTCTGAAGCTTTGGGGTACCATAACGGGCAGGGCAGCCGCAATGTGTGAGGCAGCTGGGGATTTGTAGAGCATCAAAGAGGGGAGACAGCGCACGGAATAGCAAGGGTTTATGGACTGGCAGGAACATACAGGACAGCTGGATTCCGAGGGGCAGTGTCATTGAGTACATAGCATGGCTGTGAACGTGGGGAGTCGCCAGGGCAGGAGGGCTTGAGGAGCGCATGGGAGTGGAGTGTAGGCTGGGAGGCAGGCTAGCTGGAGCATGGAGAGTCTCTGGCCACAGGGAGTAGCATGGTTTGGAGAAGTACCCGGGGTCTGGGGACTTACTGGACACGGGGAAGCTCATCAGAAATAGTTGACACAGGTTTGGGGAGCGGCTGGAAGCACCTTGAATATGTGGAGCCCAAGCAGACTCTCCCTGCCTTGCAGGTTACAGTGCCCTCCACCTGGCCGCCAAGTACGGGCACCCACAGTGCTTGAAGCAACTACTGCAGGTCATTTACTTTCTTGTATTGGATACTCCCTCAACCCTAGATGCTTCCTTCCTCTGGCCCCTACCCCCCTCCCTGAGTTCTAGAAATTCCCCAAGCCCCCAGATACTCTCTGAATCTTAGATATGTCTTAGCCTCTTTCACTCCTGAGCCCCAGTTACTCCCTGGACAACCAGATACTCCCCGAGTGTCCAGATACTTCCCACACCCAAGATATACTCCCAGTACCAGATATCTCCTGAGCCCCAGCTTCTCCCCCAAACCCTAGGTTGTTCTTAGCCACAGCCACTCTCAGAGCTCCCACGAGCCCCCAAACCCCCAGCTTCTCCCGAGCTCCCAGCGATTTCCTTTCTCACCAATTTTCATAAAAGCCAAGTCACTTGGGGGCCGTGAGGAGATGGGGGAGGGAAGAAGTGTAAGGCTAGGAGCCTGAACTCCAGCACAGCCCAAGAAGGGGCAGTTCCTAGAGAACCTCCAGTGACCCGCCCCCCTCCCCCCCAGGCGTCCTGCATGGTGGATGTCGTGGACAGCAGTGGGTGGACGGCCCTGCATCATGCAGGTGGGTGAAGCCCAGTGTCGCTCTGTGCTCACCATGCCCCAGAGGGTGCTAGGCTGGGGATTCTTGTATCGGGGACCTACCATGGACGTTCTGCCTCCTTCCTCCTTCCTCACGGAGTACCTGCTGTGTGCAGCTGCTGGGGCTCAGCATTAATACTCAGCAACCCTCTGAGCCACAGACAGTCACCCCATTGGACAGGCAAAGTGATTGAGGCTCGCCCACAAGAAAGTAGGGAAGACCCAGGCTGTCTGACCCCAAAGCACAGCCTGATGTCTGCCAGGCTTGGGTGACAACCACGGTGGCCGTGTTGGGGGTGGGGGGGGGCGGTGACCAGAGTGCAATTTCCTTTGACCAAATCCTAGGGGATCTCTGGAAGGCCAAAGGTCCAAGCATCCTTCAAATTCATTAAGTCCAACTCCCTCGTGAGGGAGGGGAAGGGACCCACCTGCCGGAACCAGATCCCAGCTCGACATCTGTCCACCATGCCCGTGAGATTAGGGCATGACTTTCACTAATGACTCAAGAAACGGCTGACCTTTTGGGAACACGAAATGCATTTGTGTTTGCTTTGGGGGTTAAAACTTCCCTGCAGTTGGAGTATGCTGCCACCTAGTGGTATGCTGCCAACTTTGGTCACACTGGAAGCTCACTAGGTTTTTTCATTGAATAAATATTTATCAAGTTCCTGCTGTGTGTGTCAGGCTCCGTTCTAAGCATGGGGATTACAGCAGAAAACAAAATGCCATAGCCCCTCAGGCACACAGCAGGTCATCATACGGAGCTTGTTGACTTTTCCAGTGCCTCCCTAGCACGAAACCCTCCCTTCTTTCCTTGCGGCTCTGGACATAACACACTGTCTCCCACTTCCCTGACCTCACCAAGCTCTCCCCCACTTCACGGCTCTTGCCTACTAAGAAACCTCTGCCCTCGCCCTTTCACCTTGAAAACTCAGATCCAACCCCAAGAAGCCTGCCCAGTCTCAGCTGACCGTGTGATCGTTAACATTAACGCTGTCTGTGTGAGGCTTGGTTCATGGTAGGTACACAATGCTAGTTAAGTCAAAGAGCGGAAATACATAAAAATTAGTCAAAAGTTCCACCTTAAGAAGGAGCCATGATGGAATGTGGAAAGAGCTTGGGACAGCGGGTTAGCAGACCCTGTCCACAGCTCTGTCTCTGACCCTGCTGGCTGACCGTGGACCTGGCTGGACCTGTTTCCTCATCTGTAAAATAGGAGTCATACCTTTGCCTTTGCCCTCCTAGGGAAGGTGAGAGCTTCTCATGAAAGAGGGAATAAGAAGCACACCAGGCAGAAGGCCCCCAGAAAATGTCTAAACTTTGCCCTACCTACCCTCCCTCTTTTTCCAGCGGCTGGCGGCTGCATCTCCTGCTCAGAAATGCTGTGCTCCTTCAAGGCACATCTGAATCCCCGAGATCGGGTGAGCCTCTGGGATCTTTTTGGGAAAGATGCCGTATTTGAGGTACACCGTCACCAAGTGGCAGCTTCCCAGGCACCCTTTAAAAAGTGTGAAAAGGTCTGGAGTGAAGTTCAGGGGCACTCCTATAGGCTTGCCTACCTCCCAAGGTCAGCCTCTCACCTTTTGTCTCATCCTTTCCCTAATTTCCACCAGTCAGGTACAACGCCCCTTATCATAGCAGCTCAGATGTGTCACACAGATTTGTGCCGCCTCCTCCTGCAGCAGGGGGCAGCTGCAAATGACCAGGACCTGCAGGGCAGGTACGTATCTCCCCTTCCAGTTAGTCTACTGTATTCTGTGTGACCTTGGACAAGTCTCCTAACTTCTGTGGCTGGGGGTCTGGTGGATCTCTCCCCCCACCCCACCCCAGCCTGGGTGTTGAGGAGGGCTTGGGGGTTTGAGAATGTCCTCGCTTCCTCAGTAGCCCCCTCTCGTGGTAGGACAGCCCTGATGCTGGCCTGTGAGGGGGCCAGCCCCGAAACAGTGGAGGTGCTGCTGCAAGGCGGGGCCGAGCCGGGCATCACTGACGCACTGGGCCAGGACGCAGCTCACTATGGTGCCCTAGCAGGAGACAAACTCGTTCTGCACCTCCTGCAGGAGGCAGCCCAGCGCCCCTCACCACCCAGTGGTATGGAAGCCCCCCCCCCCGCCCTGTCTCCTTCTAAGCAGTTTCTTGTCACCCCTTTCCCTACTCTAGGTCATTTCAAGGTACCCCATTAGCTGCCTTACAGGAGGTTTCATGTTTCCCCTGTTGCTACTCAGAACAGTTTCAAGGAGCCCCAGAGCTTTTAGAATACTCTGGGGGTCCACTCTGCTTTCTGGGTCATCCTTATCCTTGGATCCTTGCCTTTCCTAAGAATTGGCACCCCTACATGGGCCATCCTGGAGGTGCCACTGTCCCCCCTTTTGAGAGTTCCAAGGGCCCTCCTATTAGCATCTGCAAAAGTAGTTGAGTCCTACTTTCAAAGTTCTGATTCTCGGGGAATTGAGAGCCCACCCCAGCCATCAGTCCCCTCACTAGTGCCCTTCCTAGGGCTGGGAATGGAGTCCCTAAAACATAGTGCCTGACCCTGCTTCCCTCTTTTCCCCTAGAGGATGACTCAGGCGAGGCATCATCTCAGGTATGGATCTCTAAGCAGTGAATGAGTCCCCTCCCCCTGCACACACTACCTTCCCACCCTTGCCCCAAACTTTATGGGAAGGGAAGGAGGAGATGGACTTCTCTCCCAGGGTTATGACCTAGGAAGACCTGTTTGGGATGAATGCCACCTTCAGGGTATGCTGCCACCAAGTGACAGCTGCACCCACAGCATAACTCTCAGAACTGGGTGAGAACACTGCGGGGATGGGGCCAACTCATGGGGCTGGGGTGGGGTGGTAGAGGGAACTGAGTTTGGTGAGGGCTGGTGTAGGTCAGGGAAGCAGGCAGGTCTGGCCTCTTTCTCCCTCCCAGCTCTACAGCATCTCAGCTTCACAGGGAAAGGGAACTTGTAGACAGTCCGGTCTAGTACCGTGTACGAAGGCACAAAGAGGGGCAGAGAGTAAAGCATAAGATCTGGAACTCTCAGGAGGTATGGGCCCTTTTATGCAGGGACAAGCAGGGACCAGGGAGAGGCAGGGACATGCTCAAGGTCACACAGGAAGTGAAGGCTGAGTTGGGGCTGATGACAGATAGTGGGGCTGGGCTGGCATATTTGGGTAGGAGGCTGGCATGTGCCCCATGTGCCCCCTCCCCCCTTCCCCCAGAACTCTGTGTCCAGCCATGAAAAGCGAGGGACTACCAAGAAGCGGAAAGCACCTCAGCCCCCTGCCAGCATCCCCGTGCCGGTGAGAGATGCCCCGGCCATGGGAGGAGGAAGAGGGGCAGGCAGGAGGGGGGAGGCTCAGGCTCAGGTATGGGAGGAGACAGCCCCTGGACCTCACGTGAGGGTGGTGGGTCCCCCGGGCGGGGGGAACAGGACGATCAAGATGCCTATGAGGAGATCGTGCGGCTGCGACAGGAGAGGGGCCGCCTGCTGCAGAAGATCCGGGGCCTGGAGCAGCACCAGGAACGGAGGAAGCAGGAGGTGAGGGGCCGCAGAGACACAGGCCTGGGACTAAGCCTGGGGTGGGGTGCAGTTTTGCAAGGAAGACTCCCCTTATCTCTCCTAGCTCCTGCCTCCCTGTCAACACCCTCGTTCACTCTGTTCCAGCCAAATGGGCCTCCTTGCTGTTCCCCCAGTGTTCCAGGCCTGGTCCTGTCCCAGGACCTTTGCATGTGCTGTGCCGTCTGCTTGGAGCAGTCTTCCCCAGATGCTCCTGTGGCTCCCTCCCTCTTTTTTCCTTTACGTCTTTGCTCAGAAACCGCTTGCCAAAGACACCTCCCCTGCCTACCCTATTTAAAATTGTGACAACTCTCCCTCACTTCCCAGTTCCCTTTATTTTTATTTGAAGCACTTAGTGCTGTTGGACATGCCCTGTATTTTATTCACGTTCACCCATTTGACTGTAAGCCCACGAGGACAGGCGTGGTTGACCATAACTGGCTCACAGGAGACACTTGATGTTTACTGGAAGAATGAGTATTTGAGTGGGCAAGTGAATGAGTGGCCCAAAACAGGGTCTGACACTCAGTAAAACCTTAGTAATGAGTCAGGGGGCAGAGCAGGGTGCTGGGCACGCAGTAGGTGCACCGCCGATGACGTCCGTGGTGGTGGGGCTACTACGGAGGTGGGGGGGGACGACCCCCAACCCAGATTCAAGCCCTGTCTCCCCTTCTTCCCATCAGCTGCCAGAGGCAGAGGCCAGCTCCCTCCACAGCCTGGAGAGACAGGTAGGTGGCAGGTGCGGAGAAAGCCAGCCCCTCAGCAGCCTGTGTTTCCTCCCAGAGTCTGGCTGAGCCCCCCACTGCCGCCCCCACTTCCAGGTGCAAGAGCTGCGGCAGCTGCTGGTGGAGAAGCAGGAGGAGAAGGAGAGCCTGGGACGGGAGGTGGAGAGTCTGCAGAGCCGACTGTCCCTGCTGGAGGTGGGCTGGGGGCGGGGTCTGGGAAGGGGCGGGGCGGGGTCTGGGAAGGGGCGGGGCGGGGCCTGGGAAGGGGCGGGGCGGGGCCTCCGTCCCGCTGCCCTTACCGGACAACCGCACCAGTGCACTTACGGGCTCTCACCCGTGAACACAACAGTCAGACCTACAATCACGCCATCACAGACAGCACACCCACCCACGTACGTGCACAAAGTGGACACTTCTCCAAACACGGAACCTGGACACTCAGAGATGAACAGCCGCGCTCACACACACGGTCTTGCACGTAAAACCGGCGGCCGCAGCGGGCATCCGTGAATGTGTACTCCCACACGCACACCAGAAATACTGGCGCCTACACAGCAGATGCTTCTCCATCCCACGCAGACGACACACCGACAAACCCATGTACATGCACAAGCATTTCCCCCAGTACGTGATTACACAAACATCCACTTGCACCTGTGCTCACACACACGCACCCACCCATGTACACAAACACGGTCGAAACAGTCACACACACCACAGACTAAATCACAAGTGCAAAATCACACACAGTCACAGGCGCTCACACAGGAGGAGCGGGGGGCCACACACCGCACCCCGTGCTCACCACAGACCCACAACCCCGGAGCTGGCGGTACTCACATGCAGACACCCTCAGCCCCATGTGACCCTCTGCAGGATCCCGGACACACCCTTGTGAGGACACAGCCCCGCATCCCTTTCTCTGTGTCCCACACACACAGGCCACGCATACACCCCCGGGCATCGGGCTATGGTCACACATTTGAGCAGTGGCTGGGCTGTTCCCTGGCCTTCCCAGGGAGCCCAGCATAGCCCATGGCACACAGACGGCACACAGTAAACACTGTGGCCCAGACACGGCCCGTCTGAGGCTCCCGGGGAGCAACAGAGACCCATGAACTCCCCTGTCCCCTCTAGATTCTTGGGGGCGGGTCCTGGGGCTGGAACAGGCATAGGACCCAAGCCGGCCCCTTCCCCCCCCCCCCCCAGAATGAGCGGGAGAACACCAGCTACGATGTGGCCACTCTGCAGGATGAGGAGGGCGAACTGTCTGACTTTCCAGGCGAGCCCCCACCCCCGTCCTCCCTCTGTGCACCCCTGTCCACCTTGTCCCTGGGCCCACCCCCGGGAAACGGAGCCTTGACCCACAGGCAAGGAGAGAGTTTGAAGCTGGGAGGGAGGTCGGCCCCCACCCATTATTCATTCTACCTGCCTGCCTTGGGGGCTCTGACCCCCTGCTCCAGACCCCCGGTTCCCATCCCCTATGGCCTAGGCCCCCCGGGCTGACTCTGTGCGCCCACCAGGGGCCGAGGCTCTGCTCTCCAAACGGCTAAGCCCCTCAGCCCAGGAGCTCTTGGCCTCACTGCAGGAGCAGCTGGCTGCACTCACCAGACAAAACCAGGAGCTGATGGAGAAGGTCCAGGTGAGGAAACCGAGGCCCAGGAGGGTGGGATGGGACAGATCTGAGGACCCGAGGGGTTGTTACCTTGGGGGTCAGGGTGGGCACACAGCTGAGTCTGTGAGCAGGGAAGGTGGCAGAGCCACCCTGAGCCCCTATGGCCACAAGTTCCTGCCAGCTCCCCACTACCTCCCAGATCCTAGAGAGCTTCGAGAAGGATGAGATGGAGATGAACGGGTCAGCCGAGGTCATCCCCCTGGCCCTCTATGACTCTCTTCGGGCTGAGTTCGACCAGCTCCGCAGGCAGCATGCCGAGGCTCTGCGGGCACTGGAGCGACAGGAAACACAGGGGGCCCCTGGAGAAGAGGAGGCAGCTGCTGGGGAGGGCAGGGGCACGGGAGTCAAGACCACCAGGAACGGGCCAATGGAAATGGAGCTTGACAGCACCACGGCTCCAGGATCCAAAGTGAACGGAGCTGAGACCACAGACGAGGAGGCTACAGGAGTGGAAACTGTGGAAGCAGCATCCGTGGGAGCTGAGGCCACAGAGACAAAATCCACGGGGGCTGAGGCCACAGAAACAAAACCCATGGACACCGAAGCCACTGAAACAAAATCCACAGGGGCCAAGGCCACAGAAACTGAGGCTCTGGAAGAGGGAGGAAATCCAGAAATAAAGGCCACAGGAGCAGAGGCCACAAAGCCGAAAGCAGAGGAACCGGAAATGAAGGCCAACGGAGAGGGTGCCGTGGAGGCCGGGCCTGCAGGCACAGAGCCCACGCATGTGGAGGCCACAGCCCCGAGGGCCCCCCCGGGCCCAGTCCTACACCCTGGTGCTGCCGAGGCCTCCGAACAGCTGCAAGCAGAGCTGGAGAGCAGGATTCGTGGCTTGGAGGAGGCGCTCCGGCAGCGGGAGCGGGAGGCGGCCGCCGAGTTGGAGGCGGCCCACGGCAAGTGCCAGGCCGCGGAGGCGGAGGCTGGCCGGCTTCGGGAGCGGATGCGCGAGGCCGAGGGTGGCAGAGCTGCTGGGGGCGGCAGCGGTGATGCGGTCCAGCTACGGGCCGCCCTGGAGCAGGCCCGGGAGGACCTCCGAGTCCGGGACGCCCGTCTCCGGGAGCTGGAGGCGGCCTCAGCCTGGCTGGACGAGACCCGGGCTGGCCGGCTGCTGGCCGAGGAGGAGGCCCGGGGCCTGCGGGCAGAGCTGGCCCGGCGGGAGGAGGTGCGGCTGGAGCAGAGCCGGGAGCTGGAGGTGCTGCGGGAGCAGCTGGCCACTGCCACGGCCGCCGGGGAGCAGCAGCGGGCAGCGGCTGCAGAGCTGGGCCAAGCACGGGATGCAGCGGAGGCCCGAGCGGCTGAGCTGGCTGCAGCCTGCGAGGAGGCTCGGCGGGGCCTGGCGGAGCTGCGTGAGGCTTCCGAGGCCCTGCGTCAGTCGGCGGTGCCGGCCACCGAGCACCACCGGCTGCAGGAGGAGGCCCTTGAGTTGCGGAGCCGGGCGGCCAACCTGGAGCAGGAGGTGGTGGCCACGGGCAAGGAGGCGCGGGCCGAGCTGGAGCGGGAGCGTGTGGGGAGCGTGGCCCGCTTGGAGCACGAGCGCATCGTGGGCGCCTTGCAAGCTGACGTGGCCCGGCTGGAGGGGCAGCTGGAGGAGCTGGGACGACGGCACGAGAAGACCAGCGCCGAGGTCTTCCAGGTGAGCGTGGCCAGGCCCGCGCCCAGCACAGCCAGGGGCCACTTGGCGGTCTGAGCCGCAGCCATGGGGTGTGTCCAGCCCATTGGTTCCAGTCCTGTAGACACCTAACCCTGTTAGCGTTTCTGGGTGGATGGCTGACCCTGAAGCCGTTCTGATCTCTCAGATGTCTCGACTTGTGTTATCTTTCTTAAAAACCTTTGGCCATTTTGACCCCATCATTTTTCTTTCCTTTTTTTTTTTTTTAAGATTTTATTTATTTATTAGAGAGAGGAAGAGAAAGCACAAGCAGGAAAGGGACAGAGGGAGAAGCAGGCTCCCCACTGAGCAGGGAGCCCGACATGGGGGTTGATCTCAGGACCCCAGGATTATGACCTGAGCCAAAGGCAGACACTTAACTGACTGAGCCACCCAGGCACCCCGACCCCATCATTTTTCTAACGGTTGGCACTTTTTGAGGTTTGTCTGTGAGTCCTCTGTGCACCCCAGGGTCACACTTTCCCTCAGACTGTTATTGCTTTGGTTCCATGGCCGTTCTCGTGCTTCAGCTCTAATTGTGTGTATGGTGTGAGGTAGGGATCAGCGTGCACTTGTGGCTTTGTAGGCAGTGAATTCAGCTTTTTGCCCTGATGTTTTTTACTGTGACAACCGTTTTCTCTGCTGGCCTGAAATCTCCCTGTGGTTCTTCCAGCTGGCTGTTTAGAGCTTGTCATTTTGCCTTTGGATTATTTTTGATGCTTCAGCCCAAACGTAAGAGGATGTTATGCCCAGAGATGTTTAATCTAATATTTTGAACCCAGTAGATTTTGATGCTGAGTTGTTGGGGTTTTTATATATTCATTTTCTTTTTTGATTGTTAAGGCGTAGCCAGTCTGTACTGAGTGGAACATCTGCTTATCCTCCACGTTTCCCAGGAGCTATTATTTCTATTATTTCTACAAAGGCCCATATCCCCCCACCCCCGAGCCCCCACCCCAGGGTCAATGTTTGCAAAGCTGACAGTGCTCTGATCTTGATATTTTTGTGAAAATGGAGTCATTGACTTCTGGACACTGATTTGCTTTTCATGCAAATTCTTCTGGTTTTCTTTCCTTTTGTAAGAAACTGATAATGCTTCACAACACGAACAGAGAAAGGAACATCACACTTCCTGGGTGCCAGGCGCCGTTCCAAGCACATGCCCTGTATTTGTCCATTTCCTCCTCACAATTACTCTGTGAAGTGGGGGCTGTTATGACCCTGATTTTACATATGAGGAAACAGACACAGAGAGGTTACGTCAGTTGTCTGAGGCCACACAGCTAGCATGTCAGAAGTGTCAGACTGGATCAGAAAGTTCATGGTGTCCGGGAAGAACCCAGAACTCCCTGAGTCGAACTCCTCAATATCAAAATGGGTGTGAATGTCCTCGGGGCAGAATAGAAGGGTCGGGAGACTCTGGGGTCCTCATGTCCTCAGGGTCGCACGTGGGCTCGGGCTGCAGGTGCAGAGGGAGGCGTTGTTCATGAAGAGTGAGCGGCACGCGGCCGAGGCCCAGCTGGCCACAGCAGAGCAGCAGCTGCGGGGGCTCCGCACCGAGGCCGAGCGGGCACGCCAGGCCCAGAGCCGCGCCCAGGAGGCCCTGGATATGGCCAAGGAGAAAGACAAGAAGGTACGTCCCCTTTCCCTGCGCTCACTTGGGTGGTTCCCGCCGAACAGAGGTTGGGGGAAATCCAAGAATGTCCCCAGTGAACGAATCTTGGGAGATCTGCCCATTTTCTAGATGGGAGACTGAGGCACAGAGAAGGAAGGGGACAACTCAGACATGTGGGCTACTGTTCTAACTATGAATCATAAACATAGTAACGTTTATTGAGCACTTACTGCATGCGAGGCCCCAAGCTATGTGTTTGACAGGGACTAACACATTTAACGCTCCATCAAGTTCCTGTAAGATTGGTGCTTTTATTGTCCCCATTTGAAGAAACAACGCACAGAGAGGGGATGCCACTTCCTGAGGTCTCACAGCCACACAGCAGTTCATCCAGCTTTTGGACCCCAGTTCCCCAGTTCTGGTCTTCGGTAACGATGATGGTTGACAGCAGCCCATGGCTATTGACTCGGGTGGTTTTCACACACTATCACTTTTAATTTCCCTCTAAGCCCGAAAGCCAGAAGGCATTCTTATTCCTGTTTTCTAGATGAGCAAGCCGAGACTCTGAGAGGCAAAGAGTGACACGTCAGAGTGACACGTCAGGTCGCTCACTCATTGGACAGTGCACGTGACTCCCAGAGCCCCAGGTGCATTACCATGGAGTCACCCAGCCCTAGCTCACTGTGTGACCTTGAACAAGTCAGTTGACCTCTCTGAGCCCATTACTGCCTCTGCAAAATGAAAATTACATTGTGGTCGAGATTACAGTTTATTTGTTGCAGGATTTCTCCTGCTCGGCACTAGTCACACTTGGGTCAGGTCATTCTCTGTGGCGGGGGTGTCCTGAGCAGCATGCCCGAGCCCCACCCACTCGATGCCAGGAGCACCCCCAGTCGTGACAACCACAGATGTCCCCAGACATGGCTTGGGGTTGCCTGGGGGCAGGATGGCCCCTGGTTGAGAACCTCTGATCTGTAGTATAATAATAAAGCTCAGCATTTATTGAGCACCTGCTGTTTACCAGGCATAGTTTAGATTTAACCTCTATTCAGAATCGCAGTAACCTGTCAAGGTGAGAACTGTGACTCTCCTTCCTTTACAGATAAGGAAACTGAGGCTCAGAGGGGTTAAGTCGTCTTCCCAAGATCTCCTGCAAGAAAGGGGTAGGGAGGGATCCAAACCCAGGGCTGCCTGATCCAGCCCCACCAGGCCAGGTAGCTTTGGGCCGCCTGTTTTGTCAGCCTCCCCTTTCCAGAATCCACAAGAGGGGCTGTGACAGGATCGGCAAACTTCTGGAAAGAGCCAGAGTCCATGTTTTCGGCTCTGACGTGTCGTGAATGGGCCTGGCAACGGACCAATGAAATTTTATGTACGAGCTCAGAAACGTGATTTTGATTTGATTTTCCTGTGTCATGAAATACCATTTTTCTTTTGACATATCTCCCCCAACCATTTACAAGTATGAAAACCATTCTTAGCTCACGGGCCAGACTCCCGCGGGCCGGAGTTCGCTGGCCTCTAGGATGTGACCTTCCCTCACCAGCCTCTTCCCAAGGTGCTGGAGAGGTCCAGCGCCCCGGCCCCAGGCTCAGGGTGACTGGAGGTCCCCCCCGCTCCCCCCAGATCACAGAGCTCTCCAAGGAAGTCTTCAGTCTTAAGGAGGCCCTGAAGGACCAGCCAGTGGCCCCAGGCTCCCCCGAGGTGGAGGCCCTCCGAGGCCAGGTCAAGGCCTTGCAGGAGCAGCTGAAGGTGAGGACACGGGGCAGGGGAGGAAAGCAGTTCAGTGTTTTAGCAGCTGTCACACCAGGCAGGGGCTCTGGGTGTAAAGGGGGCTCTGGGGCATGTTGGGGGGACCTGCTTTTCTAAGTGCCCCTCCCTGACGCCCACAGCAGGCTGCCAGGGACCACAGTGCGGTGGTGGCCTTGTATAGGAGACACCTCCTGTACGCCATTCAGGTGAGTCCCGCCTGGCCGCCACCTGTACCAGGGGAGAAGCTCGCGGCCTTCGGGGGCGGGGCGGGAGTGACCAGGGACGCGGGGCCAGGAGTGCCAGGCTCGCTGTCCCTCTGCTGTGCCGTCCCAGGGTCAGATGGATGAAGACGTGCAGCGGATTCTGAGCCAGATCCTCCAGATGCAGAGACTGCAAACTCAGGGCCGCTGAGCGCCACGGGGCTGGCCCTCCGCCCGCCAGGCTCGCGCTGACCTTCCGAGCTCGGACACCAGCCTGGGCCTTCTCCACTGTACCCAGCTGCACCCACTGCCCCACTGATCCCTGCATGCACTGGCCGATGTCCTCCCCAGCTGTGACTGTGGCCCCGCCCCCACCGGAGAATCTGTGAGCCCCTCCGCCCCCCCATGTCCCGTCCTGTCGGTCCTGTAGCCAGGCAGCACCCCGGACCCAGGGAATAAAAGTTCTCGGAGCAGAGGACGGATGTGTGTGGCCTGATTGCTGCCCCCAGCCCCCCCGCGGCAGGGAGGAGAGGGGTGGCCCAGAGCAGGACTCACAGGAGAGACACTCGCCTCCTGCACCGAGGACTCAGGCCCCAGAATGAATACTTTGTTCACGCGCTGTTGTAAAAAGTCAGAAGTGCACGATGAATGTCGGGTGAAGACAGCATCCAAGTCTGCGCGCCCTGAGTCACTTTCCTCACCCTAAATCCAGCCCTGCTGGGAGCCTCCCACCCCCAGCCTCCCTGCCCTTGGCAAGTCCCCTGAAATCCCCTGGGGCTTCTTGGCTCTTTCCAGCTCAGGCGGGGGAGGTGGGAATGTGGCCTGTCCCCGGGGTTTCCTTGAGTGTCCAGGGCTGGCATGCGTCTGTAGGGGCTCAGCCTGTCCCTTGGTGTCCCTATGGCTCCGAGAAGGTCCCGCAGGTGGGTCTGCCTCCCCAGGGCCGTGCGTGTCTGTGGCTCTGTGACCTGGAGTGTGGAGCCCTGGCCAGGGTGGGCCCCCACTGCTGCCGTTGGTCGGTGAGTGAAGGGGCATTTTCTCTGTTATCCCTGGCTCTCTCTTCACCCTGTGTCTCTCCGTCTCCATGTCTCTCTTCTGTTTCTGCCTTTGGCTCGTGGGCTCCCATCTCGGTCTCTGTGCCCCTCGCTGTGTGTCTCTGTGTCTCTCCCCGCACTGGCCTTTCTCATCCTTCTCCCTGTCCTCTTCCCCCTCCCGGGGTTTCCCCGTCCTTGTCTTCTCTGCAGCCGGAAGGAAGGACTTGCAGTCGGGCTGTTGTGGGAAAGGCCACGGGGGCTCCACTTCTCTCTTTCGAGGCTTCCTCCTCTCCCGCCCCCCATCCCCCGTCCCAGGGGCCTCCAGAACCCCACGCCCAGCTGCGACAGGTGAAGGGAACAGGGCTCCTCCGCTGCCCCTGCTCAGCTCTCTGCTGGCTCCACACACCGGCCAGGGAGTCAGACCCAGGGAAGGGGAAGTGGGGGCTTTGACCGGGGGCTGCACTTCCCCCTCGAGTGGGACCCGAGTCCCCTGCCTCCCCGAGGTGCTCGCTGCCCCAGCTCCTGACAGCAGAGCCTGGGGACTCATGGCCTCAAGACTTCTCCTGGCGCTCACGCTCTGGACGGGCTGCTCACCCTGCGGCGGGAGAGAAGGTATGGGGGACCCGCCGGGACCTGGGGGCCAGCGCAGAGGGATGCTACCTGGGGACTGGAGTTGGACTGTCTACCATGGAATATTCTGGGCTGGGGTGGGAGCTCACACACCTACTGGATAACCCACAGGTGGGAGGGGGTTACCATCCCATTGCACAGATGGGGAAACTGAGACACAGAGGACCAGTCCCACCGCAAAGTGACACCAGGAAGTGGCAGCCACAGCAGGGACAGAGGGAGAGGGAAGGAGAGAGGGAGGGAGAGACTGAGACATTTGATTACATGCATTCATTCCATGTGGTTCTAAACAAAGCTGCTAGGAAGAGGAGCTACAGTGAGACAGCTCCCTCCCACCGGGGCTCCCCCCACCCAGGTCCCCCGTGTGGCTCCTTAAGCCTCAGTTTCCCTATCTGGAAAATGGGCTAATACTCCCTGCCTTTGCAAGTTGTAGTGGAGGTGAGAGATGCTGCTGCTGCCTTTCATTTATATATGTATTCGCTGCACAAACCTTTATTAGGTGCCTACTGCGTGCCCGGCACTGACGGCTTGCAGGGAGCCGGGCACACGTAGGGCTCGGACAATCCTGGGACAGGTTGGAAGCTCACACGGCTCCCTCTCCCTCCGGGGCCCCAGCAGCCCCCACCCAGCCCAAGGTGCGGTGCCGGGCCTCTAGGTACCCAGTTGCCGTGGATTGCTTCTGGACCCAGCCGCCCGCTCCGCACTCCGCCAGACCCACGTCCTTCATTGCCACGTACAGGTCAGAGTGCCCGGGAGGGCGTCCTGGGGTGTCAGCTGGGGCCGGGACAGCTGGAGGCCTAGCGAGCACCAGAAACTCTCGGGATTCCAGAGCAGCATGGGCCAGTAGAGATATACTTCCTAAAATACAGCCTGCGAGTCACATGCAGAGTTCAAACCCTTCTAGAAGCCACATTTAAAAAGGAAAGAGAAATGACGTGACTTTCAATGTTTTGCTTCAGTATCATCTCAGTATTCCAAATACTTTTTTAATAGGATCAAGTGTAACTTAACAGGCTTATGTGTAATTTATGTATTTAAATTCATAGTAGAAATCAATATTATTTAGTTGTATTAAAGCAGGATCGTGTCAACATGTAATCAATATGTTAAAAGGTAATGAGATATTTTACATTCTCTTTACGCTAAGCCCGAAATACCACCTGCGTTTGACACGTAGGACACTTTTCAACTCATGTGCTAAATGTTCCTTGGGAATTCTTGGCCTCTGATTCGACTTTATAAAATCTGTGGGTGGGAAAGTGGAGTCACCCACCTGGGTCGTCCTGAACAACTTTGTCAAGTTTTCTGACCACCAGGAACTTGACATTGAGTGTTGATAAAAAATAAGTTGAAAAGCCACCCTCGAATGCACCAGCCACATTTCAAACCGCGGACAGCCACTCCCGGCCAGTGACTCCTGCATCTGACAGTGCAGTCGGAGCACGTGGAATGTTCCGGAAGGCTGTATGCGCAGCGCTGAGCTTGTCTCTAGAGCCTGCGATCTCGGGGTCTCAGAACTCAGGACGATCAGAATCTTGTTATTTCAGGATCTGTGAGTCCATAAACCTCGGAATGTTGGAATTCTAAGGCTGGAATGTTGACATTCCAGAAACGTGTAGAATATGGACCCTAGCGTCTCCCTCTGGGGTGTTCCCCCGACTCTGGGTCTGCACAGGCTCTGTGATGTTGGGGTGAATGGCTCCCTCAGGGTCACACAGCCAACAGCAGGATCCCAGCCTGGGTCCCCGAGTGCCATCCACGTGGGGTCCAGGGCACAGGTGGGCCCGTGGGAAGCGCTGAGGCCCTCACGCTGCCCCTGCGTGTCCAGGCTCGGCGTGGCTGCCCACGGGGAGAGCCGGCCCTGCCTCCAGCTGACCCCTGAGGCCACCAGCTGCACCATCCCAGACGTCCAGATGTTCTCCATGGTGCCTTATATACTCAACGTCACAGCGGTCCAGCCCTGGGGCAGCAGCAGCAGCTTCGTGCCCTTTGTTCCGGAGCATATCAGTGAGTGCGGGGCACACCGGGGGAGTGGGGGGTGTGGAGGGCCACCGGCTTGCCCCTGCCCCTCCCCGCTCTCACCACCCACCTCCTGTCATCCGTCCTGTCCATCCGTCATGGGTCCTGTCGGCACCACCTTTGCATTTCTTCAAGAAGCCGCCCACTTCTCCCCACACTGAGCCCCCACCCGGCCCAGCTTCCATCCTCACTTCAGTCCCCTCCATCCTGATCCCCAGTCCTGCCCTCACCCCCACTATCTGCCCTCCCCACAGTGGCCACCAGAGGGCGCCCACAAGCACCCAAGTCAGGTCCCACCCTCCTCTGTTGTGCCCCAGAGCTCCCACCTGTCTGGGGTAAAAGCCCAAGTCCTCCCAGAGGCCCCCAAAGCCTGCACGACCTGCC
Source organism: Ursus arctos (assembly GCF_023065955.2). Lineage (NCBI taxonomy): Eukaryota > Metazoa > Chordata > Mammalia > Carnivora > Ursidae > Ursus > Ursus arctos. The sequence goes on from NW_026622808.1 coordinate 14,981,948, forward strand.
CATCCCCTCCTTGCCCTCCCCTACTCCCTCTGTCCTCCTCACTCACTCTGCTCCAGCCACACACGCCTCCTCTGTTCCTCCAACACACAAGGCAGGTCCTGCCCCAGGACCTTTGCACGGGCTGTGCCTTCTGCCTGGAATCCTCTTCCCCCAGACCTCCACACAGTTCACTCCCTCGGCTCCTTCACATCTACTCAGATGTCATCTCAGTGAGCCCTCCCCTGAGCACATTATTAAAGACTGCAAACCCTCATGTGTTGCCAGTGGTTATTAAGAAAGTCTAGTAGTCCCTCAAAGAGTTAAACATACATTATCATGTAAGCCAGCAATTCCAGTTCTAGGTGTACACCCAAGAGGGATGAGATCATATGTACTCAGAAGCGCGTATGCCAATGTTCTCAGCAACATTATCAATAATAGACAAAAAGCAGAAACAACACCAGGGTCTATCAGCAGGTGAACGGATACACAAAACAGGCTCCATCCACATTATGAAACATCACTCAGTCATGAACGGGAGCGAGGTGCCCACACGCGCTGCCCCTGGTCGGACCCTGAGCCCATGATGCTCAGGGAGGGAACGAGACACAGAAGGCCCCACGCATGTGAGACCACATGTGTGGCATGTCCAGAACAGGCTCCTGCATGGACGGGAAGTGCATTAGTGGTTGTGAGGGGCTGGGGCTGGGGAGTGACTGCTGATGGGGATGGGGTTTCTTTTTGGGGTGATGGAATGTTCTAGAGTTAAATAGAGGTGAGGGTTGCACAAGTCTGAAGGTCCTACAGCCACTGAACCGTACGCTTTAACAAGGTGAGTTTTGTAGTGTGTAAGCTATGTCTCAAAACCCATTGCAACCCACTCTTCTCCCTGCACTCTCGAACTTTCTTCCCTACTCTTGATGACCATAGGTTTTGCCTCTTGTTTCTTGCCTTTTGCCCTGATGGGCTGAGCTCCAAGAGGACAGGGTTGGGTCTGTGTTGGTCACTGCTGTGTTCCCAGTGTCCAGGACGCTGCTGGACGCTCAGTAGACACTCAATAAATACATGTGGGTTGATTGGATGAAGGCGTGAGCCTGCCAGCCCCTGACCCTGCCTCCTGCTTGTCCATCAGTCAAACCGGACCCTCCGGAAGGCGTCCGCCTGCGCCTCCTCCCTGGGCAGCAGCTGTGGGTGCAGTGGGAACCCCCCAGGTCCTGGCCCTTCCCAGAGATCTTCTCCCTCAAGTACTGGGTCCGGTACAAGCATCACGGATCCTCCCGCTTCCGCCAGGTGAGGAGGGGAAGGAGGGTGGGGGTGGGGTCCCAGGGAGAGGGGACAGCACATGCAGATGTGCTCCGGGGCCTCAAACGCAGCCCGGAGATGGGACTCCTGGCTATCCACCCAAAAGGACAGCAGATGGGAGCTCGAACAAATCCTTGGACACCTGTGTTCACAGCAGCGCCATTCACAGCAGCCGAAAGGCAGAAACCGCCCAAATGTCTGTTGACAGATGAATAGAAAAGCACATGTATCCACCCACGCACGGGCACCTCACTCAGCAGAAGCAGGGGCGAGGCTCTGGCTCGCTCTGCCCCAGGGACAGACCCTGAGCCCACGACGCTCAGGGAGGCCACATCATGTGTTCGTAATTCCATGTATGGGAAACATCCAGAACAGGCACATCCCCAGACAGGCAGGGGGTTCTGGCTGCCAAGGGCTGGGGAGGGAGTGGAGAGAGACGGCAGATGGGGCAGGGCTTCTTTTTGGGCTGATGGAATGTTCTGGAACCAGAAGGAGGCGATGGTTGCACAACATTGGGACTACACTCCATGCCACGGATTGTCTTCTTTAATTGGTTAATTTTATGTCATGTGAATTTCACCTTGATTGAAAACAGATACGTTGCTTAAAATTTTTACAAAGGAAAAGACCAAATCAGGCAAGGGTACTGCTGAGCGCCTGGGGGCAGCTGTGTGGCGGCCTGGGAGACCGGACCCAGGGGCGGCTTGCGGGTGGACGCTTCTGCATCCCTGTCCCAGGGGACTTTCTGGGACGATGGGAATGTCCTACATGAGCACCAACTAAAATTGTACCACGAACCACTGAGCAACTGCAATGTGGCGAGTAGCCAAGGAACTGGCTTTCACATTTTATTTAGCATGCGTTCATTTTCTCTTGAATATTTTTGCAGTTTATTTTTATATATACAATTTTTTGTTTATTTTATTTTATTTTATTTTTTTAAGATTTTATTTTTAAGTAATCTCTACGTGCAACTTGGGACTCAAAGTCACAACCCCGAGATAAGAGTCCCATGCTCCCAGCACCTGCATGGCACTGTCGGTTAAGAATTCGACTCTTGGTTTCGGCTCAGGTCATGATCTCAGGGTCATGAGATCGAGCCCCACATCAGGCTCCGTGCTCAGCAGAGAGACTACTTAAGTCTCTCTCCCTCTGCCTCTGCTCCTCCCCCCTGCTCTCCTGCACGCTCTCTCTCTAAAATAAATATTAAAAAATACAAAAGGAGTTGCACACTACCAGCCAAGCCAGCCCAGAGCCCCCATTTTTTTTTTTGCAGTTTTTTTAGTGGTGAGAATGGGGGTGATTTTTTTTTTTAAGATTTGTTTATTTATTTGAGAGAGAGAGAGTGTTGCGGGAGGCGGGAGGGAGAGGGAGAGAGAATCTCCAGCCGACTCCCAGCTGAGCGCAGAGTCCCTGGCTTTGAAGAGCTCGGTCTCAGTGTCATGAGATCGTGACCCGAGCTGAAACCAAGAGTCGGACCCTTAAATGACTGAGCCACTCAGGCTCCCCCATTTTTGCAATTCTTAGATTGAGACAGAATTCACATGCCATGAAACTCATAAAAACTACACAAGGCAGGGGCTTTGAGCATATTCGCCAAGTTACACAATCATTCATTAATCTAAATGTAAACCGTAAACCACCACATCCGGCCATGGGGATGACCCGGGCAGAACCAGAGGGAGACAGTCAGATCTGGGGCCAGGAAGTTGGTTGGGGGGGCAAGGGGGCTGGGACATGGGTCTGTCGTTCTGTTCTGAGGATGGGGGGGACCCAGAAGGAGGACGGAGTGGCATCTAGGAGGGAGAGTGGGAACGGTGGGAGGGACAATGGGAAAGGCAGAGCCGAAGGGGGTGTCCCCCTCGCGTCCCCAGGGTTTAGTCTATAGGGGTGCCTGAGTGCAGACGCGGAGAGGTCAGCGCCACTGCCAGAACTGATGACATTCCCCCAGAGAAGGGGACATGCCATGCCACACAGGGCCACACGGGCCACCATCAGGACGGTCGGAGGGAGGCAGAAGCCGGAGTTAGGAGAGCAGCGAGGCCCAGCCTCTACGGGGGGTTAGGTGGGAAGGCAAGTCAGGGCGGGGTGAACTGTCGTTCGCTGGGGTTTGGGGAGCTCGAAGACTTCTGGCTGCCTCTGGGCTGCACTGGGAGGCTTTAGGGCAGGGGGACTGCTGGCCTGTGTGGGAGCCAGAGGAAGTGGGCTGTGAGTCTGAGGGCTGGCGTGTCCCTGGGAGGGGCAGCCTCTCCCTGGTCAGCAAGATGTGGCAGGTAGAGGAACAGAGGCTGCCAAAAACTTAAAAACCAGGTTAATATAGCAGGGCCCAGAGGGAGGCCAATCCCAGAGGCTCTGGCTGGGGCCGGCGGGGGGGGGGGGGGTCTGTGTGCTCCACAAAGATGTCCTGAAATGGGTGGCTCGGGCGGCCAAGGATCGGGAAGGACCAACGACGCAGAGGGGGCTGCAGAGGCACGCGTGTTAGGGTGGAGCCGGGGAGCCGAAGCTCCATCATACGGTTCTGTGCCCCCACGGCCCCTCCAGCCTCCTCGTTCCCACTGACCTGGCCCCTCTTTTCTGCTCTCAGGTGGGGCCTATTGAAGCCACATCCTTCACCCTCAGGGCTGTGAGGCCCCAAACCAGGTACTGCGTCCAGGTGGCTGCTCAGGACCTCACTGACTACGGGGAAAGGAGTGACTGGAGTCTCCCTGCTGCTGCTTGCAAGCTAATGGGCAAATAGTGGGGCTTCCCAGGCCCCCCCCAGAAGAGGGGCTGGGTCCTCAACTTCCGCTCCCCACTGCCCCCACTCAAGGACGGATCGGACCCAACTGGCCTGGGTTCGCTGCTGCTGAGGTGCTGGGCAACTTTGTACAAGTGACTTTGCCTTTCTGAGCCTCAGTTTGTCAATCTGTGAAATGGGGATGTCCTTCTTCCTTAGGCTGCAGTACAGGCCTCTATGAACTGTGAACCTGTGATGTTTTTTATTGTTGAACTAAAAAAAAAAAGATTGTTGCTGGGATCAAGACTTCTCCTTTCATTTTTAAGAAAGATTTTATTTATTTATTTGGGAGAGTGAGCACAAGCGGGGTGGGGGAGCGGGCAGAGGGAGAAGCAGGATCCCCACTGAACAGAGAGCACGACGTGGGACTCCATCCCAGGACCCTGGGATCATGACCTGAGCCAAAGGCAGACGTCCAACTGACTGAGCCACTCAGGCGCCCCTCCTCCTCCTTTCAATAGACCCAGATGAGACCCAGAGGGGAGAGGATGAAGCAGGACACATATAGCGAATCCCCACTCCCACCGGTGGGGTCAGGGCTGGACCAGAGGAGGAGCCTGGGGCTGGAGGCAGGGCTGAGCCTGGGGCTGGAGGCAGGGCTCTGCCTGGGATAGGGTGGGGGTGAAATCCATTCTGTTCAGCAGGTCAGCTCACCTACCTCCTGAAAAGCTGTCAGGGGGGCGAGCCCCACTATGGGGCATGAGTTTGGGAAGATTTCTCTTGGGGGGGGGGGTGGGCAAAGCCACCAGAACTGAAGGGGGGAGAAAATCCATGGGCTTCTCTGTGAACTTCACTCGGGTCTAAACTCAAACGTCACCATCTCCAAGAAGCCTTTCCTGACTACCTCATGTATGGCCCCCCAAAAGATAGCTGCCTCCTAATCCCCAGAATGTGGGGATTTGGTCCCTTACGTGGCAAAAGGGACTTTGCTGGGTGATTAAGTTAAGAATCATGAGGATCCTTAATTTAAAGATTAAGGATCCTGTATTAAGTTAACGGACGTCAAGGCGGGTTATCCTGCGTGGTCCGTGGTCCGGGTGGCAAGGGTCAGAGGGAGGGAGAAGGTGATGCGGCAACAGAAGCAGAGGCCAGACTGATACCAGGCCATGCGGTGCGGCGTGCGGGCGGACACCGGAAGCTGGAAAAGTGGAGGAAGCCGATTCTGCCCTGGAGCCCCCTCCCATCCACTTTATACTTCTCTCCCCTCCACCCTGAGGAAAGAGAATGAGAGAGAGAGAGAACACACGAGCAGAAGGACAGAGAGAGAGGGAAAATTCCAAGCGGGCTCCACGCTGACTGACGCAGGGCTTGATCTCATGACCCTGAGATCATGATCTGAGCTGAGATCAAGAATCCGACGTCTAACCAACTGAGACACCCAGGTGCCCCCACTTTAGACTCCTGACCTCCCCCAAACCATAGGATAATAAACGTGTGTGGTTTTAGGACAGCGAGCTTGCCATAACCTTGCAGCAGCCACATGAAACTCACACACCACCTCAGGTGCCCCTTCTTTCCCCTGTCCGGACACTGCCCTGCGGCACCACGTGTGTGCGGGAGCTGGTGCACGCATGTGTGCACGGCAGGTAGGTCTGAGCGGGAGCTGGTCTTTGAGTCTCTGGGACTCCAGGTAAACGTGGAGGAGGGTGTCCAGGCTGCTCCTCTGTAGACATGCGTAGCCCGTGAGAGCTGTCTCCAGTCCCCAGGTGCGCGCTAGGGACACAGGAACACCTGTAGCTTTCCGCAGCGCAGCACACGGCGTAAGCACTCACCGCCGACCTCTGTGTACGCTGCTCCATAAAGGAGTAAACTGCAGGGAATGTCGTGAGCAGCGGCCACGGCGCGTCACGATGGAATTTCTGTGAGCCGCTGCTCGCCTCTAGGGGGCGCAGAACCTCCCCCTAACTCCAAGTCAGCCGATCCCCGGAACCTTTGTCGCCAACCAGCGAGGGTGCAACTCGGAACGGAAGGTGGCCGGATTCAGCTCTTGACAGGCGGGGACTAGGGCCAATGAGAAGGGGAATCTGAGTATGCTCCAACCAATAATAGAGTGGAGGAAGTGACGTTGGCGGAAATACAAGGGACGGTCAGGGAAGTTCGGCAAACACCGAACCTAAGCGTCCTTCTCGAGCTTGTGAGAGCAGGAGGAGGCAAAGATGTCGGAGCGAAAAGTTTTAAACGTAAGTATTTGGTGACTAGCGCTTTCTACCCGGAGCGGGCCCCCTCGGAGCTCCGGCCTCGGTGGATTTCCTGTGCTCTCCTATTGGTACCTTTATCTCTTCTCCAACGGTCTTCCGCGGGGCGGGGCTTTCAGACACCTCCCAATCACCTTCCGTGAGGGGTGGGCCTTCGCGGCTTTTGGGGGCGGAGCTTAGGGTGTTTGCTCCATCCCTTGCCTGATTGGATGTGCCGAAGGGAGTTAGCCAGTCACGTCCCTTGGGGGGCGGGTCCGCCTTGGTCGTATTGCCGTTCGCCCCTCCTCCTCCAGGCGCGTGGCTCCGTGAGGCCCCGCCCCCCGGGGGGTCCCGGGGTCGCGCTCCCGGGAGGGCTTCGCCTTTGCTCAGTGCTTCCACTCTGTTGGCAGGGGACCCTCCCAGCCGCCTCGGCTTCTCCCGACTCTATTGGAAAACCGGGACTTTGCGGGGGGGGGGCTCTCGAAAGGCTTGAAGCGGCCCCTGAGTTCCGAGTCCTTGTCCGCACTGCCCCGGAGGGGTGTGTGCTCTGTGTCGGGGAGTGAGCTCCCCGGCCTGGGAGTGTGTAAGCCCAGGATGTCAGGCCTAGAGCCCAGGTTTACACGCGCGGGCCGATGCCGCTCCCTGCGGCTCCGCGCTCCGATCTTTGCAACACTTAGGTTAGGGATCCATCCCCGGCGTCTTCACGGTCCAGGGCAGGTGCTAGGCCCCGTGTCCACGAAAGTCCTTCAGTCCTGACGATCCAGCTGGGAGCCAGCTGTCCCCATCAGTCCCTAGTGGATCCTGCGCCAGCGCCCGCTGATCAGACTGTGGAGACGAGCGGGTTCTCTCCATTCAGATGAGGACAGCAAGGCCCGGGGAGATGGGGGATAGCGGGGAGTGGAGGACTCGAACTCAGGCCCCTGGCTCTGTAACCCGTGCCCCTGATCACTGGACCACGCTGCTGCCCCCAGAGCCGGGTCCCACTGGGACTCAGTTTCCTCATCTGTGACATGGGCACATCACACTCTGCCTTGAAGAGGCTCTGCAAGGATTCTGTGAGGCAAGAGCTATAAAGTGCTCTGTGTAGCAGCACCCGGCACCTAGTAGGTGCTCAGAACCCAAGCTGCTTTATTTTCTGATTATCCAGTGAAGCTGTTTTCCATGATCCAAACCGGCCTTCCACATAGCTCCCAGCTCAGGCCCCCGTGCGGGAGTAGCTGATACAGCAGGCTCGAGGCTGCCGCCCTTGGAAAGGCTGGTTTGCCGGGTTGGACCTTGGCTGGCGTCCGGGAACTGCAGTTTCAGGATGGTTCCCGTGCTTACGCTCTTTGTACGAATAGCGTGGGTTATGCTGAGCACCGGCCCTCCTCTAGGGGTCTAGAATATTGGAAGCTGCGAGGCAGAGGGGCTAGTGTGACCATCCCTCAGTGAAAGCCCTGGGCTCCCTGTGCGCTTCTCTGGGAGACACCATCTCACATGTGTGGTCATATCTCCTCACTGGGGTAATTAGCACGTCCTGTGTGATTCCATGGGGAGAAGACTCTGGAAGTGTGCCTGGTCTCCCCAGACCCCTTCCCGCACACTTTTTCCCTTTGCTGATGTGTCCCTGTGTCCTTTTGCCGTAGTAAGTGGTAGCCATAAATACGAGTGTATGCTGAATCTTCGGAGCCCTCCCACCAAGCCATCAGACCCCAGGGTGGTCCTGGGGACCTGGGTACAGCTCCCCAGAGCTCCTCCTGCTGCCCCTGGCCGGCTCCCCTGACACTTTCGCTTCCCACAGAAATACTACCCGCCGGACTTTGACCCGTCAAAGATCCCCAAGCTCAAGCTGCCCAAAGATCGGCAGTATGTGGTACGGTTGATGGCTCCCTTCAACATGAGGTGAGTGCCCCCACCCCGTGTGACTCCCCACGTGGCCCCTCCCATGGCACCCCACGTCAGTCATGGCAGACGGACCTGATGCCTGACATCCCCAGAGAGTGGCTCATCCCTGGCACTCAGACCAGGGCCGGTGCCGACTCAGACATCCACCCAGTGAGCGCGGGTCCATGCCAGCCCTCACTTTCCTCACAGGTCAGTTTTAACCCCCCTGACTCAGAGCTCCCAGCCAGCGTCTGCCCCGAGATCTTTTTTTTTTTTTTTAAAGATTATATTTATTTATTTGACAGAGATAGAGACAGCCAGCGAGAGAGGGAACACAAGCAGGGGGAGTGGGAGAGGAAGAAGCAGGCTCATAGTGGAGGAGCCTGATGTGGGGCTCGATCCCATAACGCCGGGATCACGCCCTGAGCCGAAGGCAGACGCTTAACCACTGTGCCACCCAGGCGCCTGCCCCAAGATCTTGATCTTTGGTAATAAATGTGAGTGCAGAGATGGGACCCTGTCTACTAATTCACGGCCTCCAGCAGCCACACTGCTTCATACCCCAGGACCTTTGCACAGGCTGTTCCTTCTGCCTGGAACATTCTTCCTTCCGCTCTCACCTGGCCAGCTCTTCTTCACCCCTCAGGTCTTGGCTTAACTCTCACCCTCTCAGGGACACCTGGCTGGTTTTTGGTAGCCAGTCGTTGGTAGACCCTCTTGATCTCAGGGTCATGAGTTCAAGTCCCACTTTAGGTGTAGGGATTAATTTTTTTTTTTAATTAGCTTTAAAAATATAAATTTCAAAAAACTTTTTTCAATAAAATCTTTAAAAAAGCCCTCATCCCCTCAGAGAGGCCCTCGTGACCCCGTCTGACCCCTTCCATGATTCCCTCTCCCTCACCATCCCCAGATCTTGCCCCTCGTACTGCTTCGCAATTACCATGTTTTGCTGGTTCTGAGCCTCACGCTTTTTCACGTTATAGCTTATTGAAGTCAGATACACCCAATCATCAGACACCTTGTTCTTTGAAACTCGGTGTGTGTTTGCATATGGTTGGCCCATTTCTCTCTCCTTCATTCACTCATTTTTAAAATTCAGCAATCCTTTTGGGCACCTGCGGTGTGCCAGGGCCTAGGCGAGGCAGGGCGGATGCTGTGGGAACGAGACCGGCAGAGCCGCGGTCCAGCAGAGCCCACGGTCTCACGGGGAGTAGCGATACAACCACGTGCTCAGGCGCGCTCTTGCCAGGTGTATGTGGGACGTGTGAATCGGGCACGAGGGAGAGTGGGCAGGTGGCCGCCCGGTCGGGGTGGTCAGGGACGTGACAGAAGCCATGTCAGCCGAGCCGGGGACTGAGAGGTGAAGGGTGCCATGGCCTTTGTGAACTGTAAGGGGAGAGAGGCCTGGGGGTGGGACCGGGCTGGGGGGATTTGCAGGAACAGTCAGAAGGCGGGCGGGCCAGGCCTGGGGAGCACAGGATGGGAGGGAGGCCAGGGTGGCGGGAGCTCTGCTTTGCTCTATGTGTCTTCCGTCCTGCTGGAACCTTCCCTCGTGGAGGCCAGGATGCCCCACGAGCGCCAGCCAGGCGGCTGGAAGTGTGTGACAGGCGAGTGTCTGCAGGTCTGGGTCGTCTGCGTGCTTCCCCAGAAGGGGATCCCGGGGCCAAGCCCAGGCAGATAGTAAGGAGAGCACACCAGATGGGAATCTGAGGCAGGCTGCCTCCGGAGGGAGGGAGCTCCCCGTCCCAGGACGTATGCCCGCAGCCATCTGCCAGAATGCCAGAGCGTCCCACCGTAGGAACCAGGGTGCCGGGATGGCCTGAGCCCCTCTGTCGCGGCCAGGTGTAAGACGTGCGGGGAGTACATCTACAAGGGCAAGAAGTTCAACGCGCGCAAGGAGACGGTGCAGAACGAGGCCTACCTGGGCCTGCCCATCTTCCGTTTCTACATCAAGTGCACGCGGTGCCTGGCAGAGATCACCTTCAAGGTAGGCGCCCGCCCAGCCGGCCCCCCCTCCCTCCACGGGGCTCCTGTCTCACTCTGTCCCAGGAGACAGACTTGTTCCCGGGAGCGTTATGTACAGAGGCCCGGATGTACAATGTGACGGGATTCGGGGAGCAGACCGCGCGGTGACGGGGCGCGCAGCCGGTCACGATCACAACTGTGTTGAGGATTTGGGGAACAGTCGAGAACCTTACGGTCCGTTGGAGTTTCTTTTTACCAAATGCTTTTCCCTTCGGGTATAAAAAAAGTACGTTGAAAGAATTACGTATTTTGGTTACTTTTATTTTAAGATGTATTTATTCGTTTGAGAGAGAGCGAGTGCGTACACGCACCAGCCTGGTGCGGGGCAGAGGGAAAGAGACTCTCAAGCAGACTCCCCGCTGACCGTGAGCCCAGCGTGGGGCTTGGTCTCGCCACGTGGAGATCATGACCCGGACCTCACCCAGAATCAAGAGTCGGACGCTTAACCGACGGCCCCACCCGGGCGCCCCTATTTGGAGTACTTTTAAACAACAGCTTTAGTGAGATGTGATTCACGCGCCACGCAGTCCACCTTTTACGGCGTCTGGTCCGGTGGTGTTTAGTGTATTCACGGTGGGCTAACCTGACCCTGGACCCGATTCCAGGAAATTTCCATCACCCCCAGAATGAGCCCCGTAACCATTAGCAGTGGGTCCCCATCGTGCCCACCTGAACCCCTGCCCTGGGAGCCACCCGTCTGCTCTCCGTCCGCGGGCGTGTGCGTTGTGGACGTTTCCCGTGTGGTGCCGTCACCCTGTCCTTGTGCGTGTGTCCTGGTGCGCCTCCGTGTTCCTCCGTGCCGCGGAGTGCGGTGTGACCCATTCCACTTCACACCGATCACGCTCTGGCATGGGAACATACCACGTGTGCACAGCCGTCTGTCCCGGTGGACACATGGGTCATTTCCAGAGAATGACCTTTTTACCTGAATTGAAATGATGTATATGTATTTAGATATTCACAAATACATATGAATTTGTTAAAGACTAGAGGATCTCTGGCAAAATGGTATAAATTGGTCTTTCCGGTGAAGAACTTGGGGCGATTAAGTAGCTAGGGTCACGCACACAGTTCATGGGTCCCCGTGTGCGTGCGTGGTGGAAACAGAGCTCAGACAGAACTGCGGGGCCGGCGCTGGAAATCGGTCTGCTGCTCTTGCTGCCCAGACAGCCCTGTGCCTGGAAACATGCTCAGAAGGCTCTGGCGCAGTTTCCAGGAGATGTGCCCCGCACGCTCGCACGTAGGGATCCCCGTCTTCCTCGCGCTTTCCCTTTTAGCGATGCACTCTGTACTGGGGAGTACTTGCAGGCACGCGAGAAGCTGCAGGCCCACCTGCCCCTCGCCCGCTTCCCCTCCTGTCCGCAGAGACGCCCGCAGTGCCTCTGTCTCTGTCCCACTGAGAAACCGACGCTGAACGTGACCGTTAACCACGTTCCACACACGGTGTGGGTTTCCGTGTTTTTCCTGACGCCGTCTTTCTGCTCCAGGGTCTCAGCCAGGATGCCAGCTTACGTTTCCCCTCTCCATTCTAGAAGTACGTGTAGGAGCGTGCTCTGTACGTGCTTAATATGTGATTTATACGTATGAGAAATTGCGAACAGGTGCGCACACGCACGCACACACACGCACACAGGGCAGACAGCGGACAGGAAGACAGGACACATGCAAAGGCCTAGAGACTTGTATTTGCAGTTGTGCGGAAGGCGGGGGGCGGAGGGAGGCAGCGGGCAGGTGCAGAGGGGTCTGAAATTCCATGCTGTGGAGTTCGGCGTTTTGGGAAAGGGGGCAGGAGCACTAGAAAGTAGTGTACCAACCAGGCATTAAAACAAGAAAAGGGGGGCGTCTGGGGGGGGCGCAGTCAGTTGAGTGTCTGACTCTTGGTTTCAGCTCAGGTCCTGATCTCGGGGCCGTGAGGTCGAGCCCCGGTCGGGCTCCATGTCGGGCTCCGCACTCAGCGGGGAGTCTGCTTGAGATTCTCTCTCTCCTCCTCTCCTCCAGCTCGTGCTCGCTCTCGCTCTCTCAAAAAAATACATGAATCTTAAAAAAAGAAAAAAAAAAAAAAAAAGACAAGGACAGGCCCGAGCAGGAGCGAGGCCCGAGAGCAGGTGGCCCAGGCTGCCGGCTAGCAGAAGCTCTCGATGCGCGGGGACACGGGACTGATGTCTGCCCATTCTCCCCTCCAGACAGACCCCGAAAACACAGACTACAGCATGGAGCATGGGGCCACGCGGAACTTCCAGGCGGAAAAGCTCCTGGAGGAGGAGGAGAAGAGGGTGCAGAAGGAACGGGAGGATGAGGAGCTGAACAACCCCATGAAGGTGAGCCGGGGGCCCGCGAGCACCTCTTCCTGCCTCGGGCCCCTGGGCAGGGCGATGGCGTGGGCGGCAGAGCGTCAAGGTGGCCTAGGAGCCCTGCCTCCCGGTCACACACGCCGCGTAGCCCTGGGAGCGCACACGCAGGCGTCTCACTCCTGCGGTCAGGTCGTTCATTGGGTCACGGTCGACCTCAGGAAACGGAGGTGATCCAACGGGCCGGACCGCTCACGCGAGCCCTGCGTCTGGGTCTAGAGGACATTCGCCATGTGAAGGAACAGGCCTGGAGTGGGGACCCACGTGGCAGGGAGCAGTGGGGGGCCCACGTCAACAGCCAGCTAGAAAGTGGGACCTCAGTCCCACAGCCACAAGGAATAGAATTCTGCCAGCCGTCCGAGTGAGGCTGGGCCTCGGATGAGACCACCGGTCCCTGACGTGAGCCTGTGGAAGCCCCGTCAGAGAACCGGCCTCACCGCGCGCGGCTCCCGACCCATGCCAGCCAGGGGACACGGAGATCCCTGTGGTTTTAAGCCATTGAGCTGGTAGCAGAGTGTCATGAAGCCAGAGGAAACAAACAGGAGGCAGGAAGTTGGACTTGAGAATGCAGGGTGCTTCCTGGCTTCCCGGCTACCCCCCAGTTTGCAAAGACGCCCGCGACCATGGCTGTGAAGACTAGAAGTATGGAAGGAAACGTTCTCTTGAATGTTTCCTGGCTGTGTGACCTTGGGCAAGGCCCTTGGCCTCTCTGTGCCTCTGCATCCTGGTGTGTCAGATGGGATTGATGACCTGCCCCAGAGGTTGTGGTGGGAATTGTGAGTTCGTACATGTGAAACTCTTGGGACGGGGCCCGGCACGTAGTTACGCAGCAACGCCTGAGTCCTGATGCTCTGATGGGCCCTCTTCGAACAAATCGTCATCTTCCGCTAGCCAGTTTTGTTGTCTTTCTCGGAAATGTGATGACGTCTGTATTCTTTCCGGTCTCCCCCACCGCACAAAGCCCATCCATCCCTGGGCCCTTCACACCTCTGCCGGCTGTTTTCTGAGCCAGCACATCGGACCTGACTCGGGGTTCTCTGTGGCGTGGGGAGCAGCAGGGAGGGACGCAGGCTCCGCGGAGGCAGCCGTGTCCCCAGAGCCGCCTGTGCGGTCGTGTCCGTTGTGGTCCACCCATGTGGCCACAGGCTTACGGCCTAATGAGTTACCCCAGAACTGCACCTTACCAAACACCCATGTGATCCTCCGGTTTCTGGGGGTCAGGAGGCCCAGGGAGCTGAGCTGGGTGGTTCGGGCCCGGGGGCTCTCAGGAGGCCGCAGTCAAGCTGCAGGCTCAGCTGGCCACGTCCCTGCCACAGGGGCCCCTGCACCCCGCATGACATGGTGCCGGCCTCCCCAGGGCCAGCAGTTCAGAGGAGCAGGGAGGAAGCCTTTCAGGACCCACTCTCCGAGTGACACCATTGTCCCATCACACTCCGCTCGCTCGGAGTGGGTCAGAGTCCAGCCTGCGCTCACAGGAAGGGGAATGAGGCTCTGCTTTTTCAGGGAGGAGCATCGAAGAATTGGGGGACGTGTATTCAAACCCTCGGGACTGCCACTTTCCCCTGTACGCGGTCTCACGGCCCGGGAGCGGCCGACTCGGGCTTCCCACCCACGCCTCGGAGACCTGGGCTGGCCCGGTTCCTCTGCATTGTCGCAGAGATGAAATGAGCTTACGCTTGGCAACGTGTCAGCCCGGGGCTGGCACTGAACAATTGCTCAGATGGTCGCTTTAATCTTTGTTACTATTTTTTTTTTTTTTTTTGCATAAGCTCTGCACCCAACATTGGAGCCGAACTTACGACCCGAAGATCAAGGGTCGCATGCTCCACTAACCGAGCCAGCCAGGCTCCTCATCTTTGTTTGTACTTCTGTTTCATGACGGAGCTGGGCCGGACGTCCAGCCACGGGGCCTCAGGAGACCACTCCCTGTCCCCGAGCCTTGGTGCTCTGAGCTGGGAAATGGGCACAACAGGGGGACCGGGCAGGAGGCCCCTGAGCAGGCACGTGGGTGCAGGTGGGCGTGGGGGCTCCTCCCCGTGTGGGTGCTGCGCCCCCCCACCCCCGCCCCGGCCCCAGCAGCTGCACGGAGGGGCCGCGTCCCCACACACTCAGCCTGGGTCCTGCCTGCCAGGTGCTGGAGAACCGGACCAAGGACTCGAAGCTGGAGATGGAGGTTCTGGAGAACCTGCAGGAGCTCAAGGACCTGAACCAGCGGCAGGCCCACGTGGACTTCGAGGCCATGCTGCGGCAGCACCGGCTGTCGGAGGAGGAGCGCCAGAAGCAGGAGCAGGAGGAGGACGAGCGGGAGACGGCGTGAGTCAGCCGGGTGGGGCCGGGCGGGAGTCCCAGGCGCTCGACCCACCTCACAGCCTTTTCTCAGGCCTCTGCCTGGAACACCCCCCTTCCAGATCTTCCGTGGCTCCCTCAAGTGTCCCCTTCTGCAGGAGGCTTCCCCCCACCACATCTCCCTTTCTTTCCCATGGCGTCTGTGCCAGGGTTACCAGCATCACCCCAGGTTTGATGATTTGCCCAGGCCTGCTGTGTTCACACTCTCTCCCTGGCACTGACACCCTGGAACCTTCCCTCTGCTTCACCCATCTCTCCTGATTCATCGCCTCCCTCCCTCCTCCAGAATCTGAATGCGGGCTTGGTTTGGCTTCTGCGTTCCCAGGGCCTGGAACTGGGTCAGGCGCGTAGTAGGTGCCCAGGCGGCACAGCGGTGAGACGACTCTGCGTTTATTGAGCACTTTATGAGCACCAGGCGCTGGTTGGCGGTGGTCCTCATCATTATGGCCATCAAGGGGACTGTGGGGCGGGGAGCTCCGGGCTCCAGGTACCCGGCTGGGGTTCCAGCTGAGGGGGCCGGTGCCATTGGCCAGCACTTAACCACACCGCCGTCTGTGCACAGGGAGGATTGAAAGGAGTTTGGGTGCCGCTCCCTGCCCCGCTCACTGCTGTCAGGAGGGGCGGCGAGCGGGGCAGGGGATCGCAGGCATGTGTGCTGTCCCACAGGGCGTTGGTGGAGGAAGCGCGCAAACGCCGGCTGCTGGAGGACTCGGATTCCGAGGAGGACGCGCCTGCTCCTGCCCCGCCGCGGCTGGCCCTCCGGCCCAAGCCCACCGCCATCCTGGATGAGGTGAGTGTGCCTGCACCTGCCGAGTGCTCTCGGGACAGCAGAGAGCGACTCAGGACGGCCAGAGACCCACTGTGCGTCAGCAGGCCCGGCCCCTGCAGGGCTGCAGTCTACCCGCCCCTGCTCAGCTGCTGAGACGAGCAACCCCAAGCTTGGAGACTTAGGAACACAGACTTGTATTTCTCGGTCCGTAACGGCCCTGCGGTGACCACCGGGACTTGCAGGCAGCACTGCTCCCAGCTCGGGGACCCAGGCTCTTTCCAGCTTCTCCATCTGCTCTCTCCTGGAGCATGTTCCCAGCTCTGGGGTCACGGTTTCCAGCCAGGGTGGGGGTGGGAGGGGCACCTGAAGCTCAGAGTCAGACTAGTGAGCCACAGGGGGCCTGGGGGCAAAGGGAGGGAGGGGGATTTTGGGGGTGGACTGCCACCATCCACGGTGGTCAAGGCCATGCTGCTGTGTTAATCCAAGATGGGGCTAAAGCGGGAAAGGATTTATTTTAACTCAGACATACTCGCGGTCTGTGCTGGCTAGATGCAGGCTCGCCTCTGGGTGAGTCCCAGAGTCACAAGGGTTTCAACTGCACGGAGGTTACTTTTCTATTGAAAAGTTGTGCACAGGCCCCCCCCCTCCACCGTCGGCATCAGGCCCAGGCAGCTTCCTCCTCCTCCCGGTCCTGCTGTCCTGGGGGGGCTGCCCTCACCGCGCCCCGTGTCAGCGCCACCTTCACATCCTAGCCAGGGGCGAGGGCCGGGCAGGGGACAAGGACGTCCAGGGCCACTGTACCATGGGTCCCACACATCCCGCTGCACAATCCCATGGGTGAGAGCTGAGCCACCTGAGCACATCCTGCCACAAAGGATGATGGGTAATGTAGTCTTTCTGGGGTGCAGCCATGTTCCCATGAGGCTCCTGTGACTGTCAGCAGAGAGACTGGCCCTGGGGGTCGCGCACACTCATTCGTTACTCTCTGACACAAAACCAGGGTGGTTTCTTTGAGGATCTGTCCCCTGATGACGGGTCTCACGCTGTCTTTCTTGCATAAACAGCCCCCAGAATTGTCTAAAACTTCCTCTTTTTTCTTTCACGTAGAATGAGATTGGAGCCACTGTGGAAGCAATCTGGCTTTCTTTGGCCCCCCCCATCTGTTCCAGGTGTCTTCTTTGCACCCAGTTTGATGAGACTTTTTGTTTCGTTTTGCACAAAATAGCTCCATCGAGACTTCCCAAATCCTCACCGTGACGTTTGCAGGAGCCCACCCCCTTCCGCGCTCGTGGCGCCTGTGTCCGTGGTTTCATTTAGTGGCTGTGTGCGCAGCTGGCGGACACGGGCTTGGGGAGGGGCTCGCAAGGGCTAGCGCTGGGGGCCACGTGAGTCGGTTCAGAAAGCTGCGGCTGGGATGGCTGGCCTCTCTCCGCACCCCACTGGACCACGTCTGTCCTGGTCAGCGCACAGATGGCTGCGTGCCTGCCGGGTCCCCCTCCCGCGCGCCCCCTGCTCCAGCCGAAACATGCCCTTGCATGTGCCAAGCCCAGTCCCTCCAGGCCCTGGCCTCATACTCCGCCGCCTGGAGCACCGTCCCTCACGTCTCTGCTCATTAACTCCTCCTCCTGCTGTCAGCCCACAGTCCCCTCTCAGAGGAGACCTGTCGTGACCGCCTTATCGACTGGCCGCTGTTGCCACACACTGTCACACCACGCTGATGTCTTTCTTTGTGTCGCACCACTTGTCAGGACGGACGTCGTCTTGTTGATCTATTTGCTTGTCCATCCTCCCTCCTCCCTCGGACGGTGGGCCCTGAGAAGGCAGCCCCCTGCCGCTCCAGCTCCTAGCTCAGACAGGAGCTCCCGAATCCAGGGGATTCTGGTTCCTCTGTTTCAACACAAAACTGATAAAAGGGGTCCCTTCCCGTACAGTTGAAGAGCTGGAGGTGGGGCTGAGCCCCTCTCTGCCTTCCCTGCACTAGTCTCCAAGTGGGGGCCTCCATTTTCCCTCATTCCATCAAACTTCGGTAGAGCATCTTCCTGCCAAGAGTTGTTTGTGGCACTGTGGACCCAGTTGTGAACACGACAGGAGCCCCCAGCGTAGATGAGCGGGCCACTTAAGAAGGCAGTGGAGGGCACTGGGGGCATGGACATGCGGCACTCACTTGAGCACTTGAGCTCGAACTGTAAAGAAAGGTTTCTCAGAAGAGCTGATACTTGGGTTGGGTATTGAAGGATGAATAGGAGTTCACCAAATGCCTTAGAGGAAAGGGGGCATTGCAGGTGGAGGGAATGGCGTGGGTAAAGGCACGGAGGGGAGAAGGTGTGGTGTGATTTAGGAAGTGTAAGTGCAGGGGCGCCTGGGTGGCTCAGTCGTTAAGCGTCTGCCTTCGGCTCAGGGCGTGATCCCGGCGTTCTGGGATCGAGCCCCACATCAGGCTTCTCCACTGGGAGCCTGCTTCTTCCTCTCCCGCTCCCCCTGCTGTGTTCCCTCTCTCGCTGGCTGTCTCTCTCTGTCAAATAAATAAAATCTTAAAAAAAAAAAAAAGGAAGTATAAGTGCAGAGAGGCTGAGGAAGGTGAGATTTGGGCCAGTTCACTCACTTGTGTCCCCCCTCGCCCCCAGGCCCCAAAAGCCAAGAGGAAGGCGGAGAGCTGGGAACGGAGTGTCGGCACGCTTGGCAGCAGGCCCCAGCTGTCGGGCCTGGTCGTGGTGAAGAAAACAGACCTGGGTGGCAGCACCCGACAGGGCCTGGCGTCACCCACCACCCAGGGTAGGTGCCCTGGGGTCCTGGGACTGGAGCACAGCACCTCGGGCGGCCACCAGGTGGCAGCAGCACCCCAGTGCGGCCTTGGGGGGGACCATCAGAGTGGCTGGGGGTGAGTGGGCGGTGTGCCCCCAACCAGGGCTGTGGGGTTGAGGCTGGGTAGGCTAGCTCTTGCCTCTCACCCAGGGCCTGTGCAGAGCAGGAAGGAGGCCGACCCTGCACCGTGGACGCCCGGCACCTCCTCCCTGAGCCAGCTGGGGGCCTATTCAGACAGCGAGGACAGCAGCGGCAGCAACTGAGACCCCACCCAGGCCTTTCCCCAAGTCAAGGTCCCGCGTCCAGCTTCAGCTGACGGTCGGGGCAGGAGTCCCCAGCATCAACCAGAGCCATGCATGACTGGGCAAACCAGGGAGGCCAGCAAGGGCGTCGGCCGAGGGACTTGGTTTCTCCCCTGTCCCCCCATGTGTTGGCCCTTGGGGTCCTCAGCTCACACTGCCGCCCTCCTTGCCCTCCTTTTGGGGCCGCGGCATCCCTGGAACAGCTCTCGGCTCCCTGTGTGGTACTCCCTTTGACAGCAGAGTTTGGGGCCCGCTGGTGAGAGCACCCACCCCCCGTTAGCTCCGCCCCCTCAGGCCACAAAACCTGCGAACCAATAAAAGGCACCTGCTGTCTGGCCGGCCGGGACACCTGTCCCGCCAGCTTCTGAGGAGGGGCCTCAGAAACACACAACGTGGCCAGTCCGGCCTCGGTGTTGGAAGCTGTGAGATGGCAAAGGCTCGTTGATTAGTGGAGGTTTGGGGAGAATTTGTTATGTAGCAATAGATCGCCAATATGGCCCCTGGTCATGTGACCAGGAACTCGATTCCAAAGCTCTCGTTCTTTCAAGGTTGCCGGACTTCAACTCTGCTATAATTCTCTCCCACTTGTGGGTTTTCTAGCTGAAGGTCCTGTGCTCCCGCCAGACTCCTTCAGCACCTGACCTCCAGCTCTGCTCTCCTGCCCCTGCCAGGGTCCCCGGCCTCAGGGCCTCAGCCCTCCCCTCTCTCTCTCTCTCTCTCTCTCTCACACACACACAATTTGTTTGGCATTTGGTAATGAGGCTTTGTGCTTCTTGCTGGCGGCGTTTGGGAGATGAGAAGCCCCCACTTTGGGGACCCACTTCCTACAATGATTTATGTGCCGCAGTATGACTGGAAGACGCGAACTATCCAGCCAGGCCCCTGGGTCCTCGCAGCTCCCCGGCTGTGAAGACAGGCCCCGGGAGCCCTGGTTCTGAACCGCTGTCGGTGGTGGGCTGCCGCCGGCAAATTGGCCGTGGCGGGGGGTATTCGCACTATGGAAGTCGGTGCTCGGGCAAATCGGTGTCCCGTGCCAGAGCCCCCGCCGTGGGCACTTCCCAGCACGCCGCTGCCCGCTTTCCCCAGAGTCAAAGTCAGCCTTGCGCGCGGTGCCGGGGACGATCTGCGGCTAGAGGAAGGCATCCACTGAAGCGCTGGTGGAAGAGATGAGGTGGCGTGGGGCCCCCGGGTCACTCTGATTTGTTCTCGCAGACCGGTACCTGAGCGCCTGTCCCTTTAGCCCCCCCCCCTTTGTCACTACTAAAGATTATGAACTCCATTCTAAAACACAGATTAGCAAACTATGGTTGGTGGGCCAAAGCTGTCCCACAGCCTATTTTTGTGAATAAAGTTTTATTGGCACAGCAACATGTCCAGTTGTGTGCATATAATGTATGGCTGCCTCGCCGTGCGGTGGCAGAGCCAACAGGTGTACCATCCGGTCTCTGATAGAGAAAGGTTGCTAGCCCCCGCTGGGTCGCCCAGCTCTGCACTTCCTCCTCTGCTCCCCACGGCCTCCAGGGGAAAGTGCCACCCCCCCGCACCCCAACTTCCCAGCTCACCGTGTGCCCGCGGCTCTGCTACTGGGGTCACCCTGAGGATGGGCGCCAGCTGCGCGTGCCTCAGTGCGGAGCAGGGGCTGAAGTCTGCGGGATCCGTTCAGGGAGGAACAGCTAACGGTCGTGAGTCCTTGCCGCTTGCCTGACGGGCATTGAGCGCGTGCGGAGTCACTCGTTTGAGTTTCCCAAAGCAAGTTGCTCGCTCAAAAAAAAAATTTTTTTAATGTATATATAGAATTTATATACAAAATATATATTAAAATATGTATATAATTTATATATTTAGTATATATCATAAAATTTATATCGCTTATATAATTAATACAATTTATGTATGAAACATTTATTTTATTATTGATTTATTATGTATATATATATATATTTTTTTTTTTTTTTTTTTTTGAGCACGTACTTTGTGCCCAGACCTGTTTTAGGCGCTGGGGCTGCAACACTGAAGGAAAACATATGACGGTAATAACCTAAAGAAAAAAAACAACAGGCCCCCCTCTTTGTGGTGACGTCATGTTTGGAAGATGGGGGATAAGATCGTGAACGTATCTAAATACAATGATGAGCTATGAAGTGAAGCAAACATACACCGGAGGCAGTGATTGCTCTGAATGAAAACAGGGTGAGGTGGCTGTAAGGGGCGGCGTCACGTGTGTGTCTTGCCCACCGCCCCCAGGATTAGTTACCCCTGTGGAACGAGATCTCTCAGAAGTTCACAGCGGCAGACACGGGAGTCTGGGTGCGGCTTTGCCGGCTTCTCTGCCTCAGGGTTTCGCAGCTGTCCTTGAGACTTGGGCCAGGGCTGTGGTCTCATCTGAAAGCCCATCTGGGGCCGGATCTGCATCCACGCTCGCTCGTGGCTGTTGGCAGCTCCTCACGGGCTCTTAGCCAGAGGCCACCCTCAGTTGCTTGCCTACACGGCCCTCTGACAGCTGGCTTCGTAAAGCCAGCAGGACAGGAGTCTGCGAGAAGTGGCATCCTGTCACCTTTGTCATGTCCCCCTGGTTGGAAGCAAGCCACAGGTCAGGCCACATTCAAGGCCACCAACAGGTCAGGGTCATTGACAGTCAGCCGAGGGGCTGCCTGCCAGACGCCCCCCCCCCCCCCGCCACATCAACAGGAGCTTTGCAAGGGTGGCTGTGTTGATGAGTGTAGCCCCAGCACCTGAGACCATCCAGGCACTTAGTGGGAACTAAGTGGAACTCACTGGAACTGTCTTAGTCTTATCCCCCAGCAGGCTTTTATGCTTCATTCTCCCACCCTGTGATCTGGGAGCCCTTCTGCTCTTGGCCCAGTTCCCGGTGGGGGTTCCCGGGGGTGAGCGAACAAGCAGAGGGATAGCGACACGTCAGGGTCTCGTGTGCATGCATGTGAATGCAGATCCACCAGGGCCTCCACCGCCTGCTCTCCCCTCGTCCCCTGGACCCCCTCCGGCTCTCTGGAGCCTGCCCTTCCCCCATCACTGCTGATGGTCCCCCCCTTCCCTGTGCTGCACTCCATGTCTGTCATCCCAGGGAGCTGTTAGGCCTCATTCGGAATCTCCTGCATCAGTCCCCCTGGGGGCCGCCGCACAGCAGAGGGACTTGGTGGGGGTGGCCTGCCCTCCTGCTAGAGCCCCTCAGCCTGAGCCTGGCCTTCACAGAGACAGGGGCCGCTGCCCCCTTCCCAAGCTCTAACTGCGTGCCAGGCTTTGCACCAAGCTCCCTCTACACCAAAGCTCACTGCTCACTCCCTCAGGCACATGCCCTGGTACTGCCTGATTTTACAGAGGCAGGAAGCTCCTGGGCCAGGGATTCGGAGTGAGTGAGGGACAGGACCTGGGCTTGCCACCGCAAGGCTCCGAGGCCACACCTTTAATGACCACACTCCACCGCAACTCCTGCAGACAGAGCCTCCAGGGCCGTGCCTCTCCCGTCGGATTGGGCATTCATGACGACAGAGCTATGTCTCCTCCATTAGACTAGGGGCACCTAGAAGCAGGGCCATGTCTCGCATCAGACTGGAAAGCCCTGAAATCAGAGCCATGCCTCCTAATGCAGACTGAATGCTTCAGAGGGTAGAAGCATGTCTCCCCTATCAGACTAGGAGCCTATTAAGGCATATACTCTCTCCTCCATCAGACTGAGGCTTCTGAGGTCAAGACCATGCCTGTCCCATCAGACTGTGAGTTTTAAAAGGCAAGGGTGTGTCTAGGAGCTTCTCAGGGCAGAGACTGTCTCTCCTATCAGAGTAGGAGCTCCTAGCGCAGGGCTACATCTCCGCCATCAGATTAGGAGTATTTAGGCCCCACCATGAGCTGTCCTGGTGCTCCCATCCCCCCTTCAGACTCCATGAGACAAGGGTGAGGGGGCAGAGAAGGTAGGCACCGCCCCCACGCAGGGACCCCACCTGGCTCCTTCTTAAGGTCCCACCCACGTAAAGCATATATTGTGTACGTACTGTGTGCCCTGCGATAGAATATGATTGGGCCACACGAGGAATGAGGCACTCACATGCACGTGGGTGGACCTCGGAAGCCTGATGCTCAGGGAGAGAACCGGCCACAAAAAGCCACATCGTGTGTGATTCCATTTATGTGAAAGGTCCAGAACAAGCCTATCCACAGAGACAGAAAGCGGATTAGAGGTGCCAGGGGCGAGAGAAGTGGACAGAATAGAGAGTGCTGATGGGGGCGGGGTTTCTTGTTGGAGTGATGAAAATGTTCTGAAATGAGTGGCGATGGTTGCATGAATTGTATCAAGAAAGAAAGAAAGAAAGAAAGAAAGAAAGAAAGAAAGAAAGAAAGAAAGAAAGAAGAAAGAGAGAGAGAAAGAGAGAGAGAAAGAGAGAGAGAAAGAAAGAAAGAAAGAAAGAAAGAAAGAAAGAAAGAAAGAAAGAAAGAGGCTCCAAACAGCACCCAAAAGCTCAGCAGAGGTTAGCTGTTCCCCCATCTGAGAGATGGAAAACAGCCCAGTCACCACCCCAGGTCGAGAGGGCTGGGATTCCAGACCCTGAGCCGCACCCAGGAGAGGCCCCTGATACACTTCTTCTCAGTCCACGAGGGCTGGGAAGAGGGAGGACGCTCAGCCCAGGGCCCCTGGACCACCCCACCTGCCCGCCTTTGTCCACGCAGGGCCCCACACCGCTGTGCATCATTGCGCCAAAACCCAAGAGTTCCTGTGGCTCTTTCAAGGGCACACCGCAAGGTTACCAGCCCCCCAGCCTGACTCTCCTCAGCCACCGTCTCCCGCTCCTCGCTCCTCCCGGAACCCCTTGCCAGCTCCTCTCCTTGGGGGGGGTGGAGCCCCGGGAGCAGTCAGCTCAAAAGCGCAGGAAAGTCAAACGCCGTTTGATTCTGCCTCCGGGGCCTCTAATTGCTATTCCTGACACACGCTGTAATTAGAAGGCCCCTTTCAAATATTTATACCTCAGACGGCTCGTATTTATCCAACAGGGAGAGGGTTCGGATTTGATGAGATCTGTCAACAGCTCATCCCCGAGCCAGGAATTGCCTTGCGGCTGACAGAAAACAGGACAATTACCCGCCGTGCTCCCCGGCAGTCCCCAGGGACGCTGCCTTGTCGCTGATCTGAGAGGGAGGGGTGGAGAGGTGCGAGGAGGTGCTGCAGGGGGAGGACCGAGTTCAACAGGTTCATGTGGGCAACACACCAAAGCCGGGAAGAGGAGTGTGGAAGCCCTGCTGCCGAGAGGGGCTTTGCCTGCTCAGCTCTGGACCTCGTGTCGTCACCTGGAACATGGGGCTACCAGTGGGGCAGGGGCGGAGAAATGCTGATCCCATGAAGACACACTAGTGGGTCTCGAGTGCCACCCCAGCCAGGCCACAGCAGGACGTGCAGGCAGAAATGAGCTGCATGGTGGCTCTGAGCAAGTCCTCCTCCTCTCCATGCCTCAGTTTCCCCATGGGAAAAAATAACTCCCTCTGGCAATCCTTCCTTGAGCTCTCTGGGAATTTCCTGTTAGAACCCCTGTTAGAAACCAGGAAATCAAGGCACAGACAGCATAGCCACGGCCCCGACCCACTGGGGCATTTTCCCAACAGTGTCAGCTCTGACTTCTGTCTGGTCTTCCCTCCCCTCCAAGCAACAGGCACCAGCCCACCCTGGGGGCCATGGAGGGGGGCACCAGGAGAAGGGAATCTGCAGTCCCATTCTTCCCAATCACCCCTCTCTTACTTCAGTATTAGGGGGAGCTGAGCAAGCCCCCTTGGAATGAAAGAAAACCGAGTTTGCCCTGGAATTGGCCAGCACACGTCTTTGCTTCCCTTGCCCCAAACCTCTTAGTGTCCTCGACCCCAGGCAGCTGCACCTGCCAACAGGCAGCCAGGCCAGGCGAGACCCCTCGCGCTTCTGTCCCCCCCCACCCCGCCTCCACCCCCAGAAGCCACAAAGGGACAGATGCTGAGGACACGCCAGGCACAGATACCATCTCTGTTCCCAAGGCCAGCTGCCCCAGCCCCTTCCCCCATGCTGCAATTAGTCCCCTGGGGGGGGGGGGTTGCAGAGAAGAGTCCTCTTGGGGAGAGGAGGCCAGACCCCCCTCCCTCCCATCGCCTCCCCGCTTCCTTCAGCTGCATCAATATCAGTTTTAGCCAGTGACCTCTGGAACACTCTGCTGATCAGTTGCGCCGCCAGATACTGGTTCAATTTCAACCCTCGACAGTGGTCGCTCTCACCCCCTCTGCTGGTCAGTTTCACCCCCTCTCGCGGTCACATCCAGACCCCCATTTCCCGACCAATTTCCACCTCGCCTCCCTCTCCCCCCTGCTCCCCGCCTCTGCACCTCTCCCTCTCCTGAGCAAGGTCAGCCCTGTCGGTTCCCACCTCCCGCGCTCCTCGCTCGCTCCTGCCAGCCGCGGTCCTCCGGGTCAGTGTCCAGCTGCCGCGGCCTCGGCCCCGCGACTCCCGCCCCGCACCCCCCCTCCCTCGGCGGGCAGCGGCTCCTCTCCCTTCCCAGAACAGCTGAAGGTCTCAGTCACCTCCGAGGGGGGCGCAGGGGTAGCGGAGGGGGGCGGGGGAAGCCGCGGAGGGGGAGGCGGGGAAGCCTTGACGTCGCTGCCTGGGACGCGGCCGGGGGCCGGTAGGGGCTGGGGCGTCCGCCTGCGCGCCCCCTCCCCAAAGTCCCACCTCCCGGCCGCGGCGGGGAAAGTCTCTCCGAAAGCGTGAAGGGGGATTGGAGGAGGTTTTATTTCCCTTTGTGCCGGTGGCTGGGGCCGAATCGAGGCGGCCGGGCCGGGGGCTGCGGGACCGGGGCTCCCCCCGGAGCGGAGAGGAGCGCAACAAAGGATGCGGCGCGCGGAGGTCACCGTCCCCGCGGCCCAACTTTGCGCGCGGCGCCCGCGCCCCGGGGGAGCCCGCCCGCTGCGCTGAGAACCCAGGCGTCCGGGCTGAGCCGGGGCTGGAGGCGCCCGTGGGCGGCGCTTTCCCCGACTCCCGGCCGCAGAAGGGAATCCCGGAGCTTCCCGGAGGCGGAGGGCTGCCGAGCCGCACGCGGGGACCGCGCTTCCCGCGGAAACTCCGCGCGCTTCCGCGGATGTCCCTCGCCCTGGCCCGGCCACCCGGCGCTCGGCGTTCAGGGCCCTGCGGGGCGCCCCCTTCCCCCGCCCTCCTTGCGGAGCCGGGCTAAGGTGGACTTTTGCTCTCCTTCCTCCTCTTCCTCCCTCCTCTGTCTCCTTTTCTCCTCTTTTCACCGCCTTCTCAGCCCAGCCAAGGGACACACCTGGCCTTTTTTCTCCTCCCTCTCCTCTTTCCCCTCCTCCTGTCCCCCCCCCCCTTTTCCCTGGGGACTCTGCGGAGAAAGGGGGCCGGGAAGGGGGCATGTGGGTCCCCCTCTGACAGTGGCCAGGTTTGGCGCGACACAAGCACAGATGGCCAAGTGGCTGCGGGACTACCTGAGCTTTGGCGGTCGGAGGCCCCCTCCGCAGCCGCCCACCCCCGACTACACGGAGAGCGACATCCTGAGGGCCTACCGCGAGCAGAAGAATCTGGACTTCGAGGACCCCTATGAGGACTCAGACAGCCGCCCGGAGCCGGACCCCGCCGGCCCTGGGGACTCCAAGGGCCTTGGAGACACCAAGTACGACTCTCCCAAGCACCGGCTCATCAAGGTGGAGGCGGCGGACATGGCCAGAGCCAAGGTCTTGCTGGGCAGCCCCGGGGAAGAGGTGTGTGGCTAAGTCCCAGACGTTGGGTGGCCCAGGAGACTGGGCGGAGAGGGTCAGGCTGGGTTCCCTGGATTTGGGGGACATTGATTTATGCCGGGGCACCAGCCAGACATTCCCCAATCCCCCACCTGCTTAGTGGAGTCTGATTTATGTCCTTTTCCAGGGCTACTATCTCTCTGGCCCTGCTTTGTGCCCCTGTCCTCCTGCTCCTTGCTCCCCACCTCGAGTCCCTCCCCTCAGTTTCCCCAGACAGATCTGAGTGGGTCACTCCCCTAGCGAGCCCTGGAACCCCCACCACTATGCCCCTCCTCTGTTACTATTCCCATTTCACAGAAGTGGAAACCAAGGCTCACAGAAGAGAAACAATTGGCCCAAGGTCAATGGCCCTAGTTCGTTAGAACTTGACCCAGATCTGCCTCCAATGCCCACGCTTTTTCCAGTATTTTTCCTAGAGGATCAGGGAGTGGACCCCAAACCCTCAGGGGAGACAGGATTTGAGGAGGGTCACAGGAGGCTGTGTCAGGCAGTGATTAAGAGCACAAAGGAAGGAGAGAGGAGGCAGGGACTCCAGGAAGCAGACCATCTGGGTGAAACCCTGCCTGTTACTTATCAGCTGTGTGACCCTTAGCAAGTCACTTACCATCTCTGTGCCTTGGTTTCCTGATCTGTAAAATGGGGATAATGTACTTGCTGGGTGTTGGGATTACAAGGGAACACATGTGAAATATTAAGAACAGCACGGGCAGCTGATAGACATTAAAATTATTTTTTCTTGTTTAAAGGTTTTATTTATTTATTTATTTGTTTGTTTGTTTATTTATTTATTTGAGATAGCGTGCACACAAGCGGGGTGCGGGGGAGAGGCAGAGGGAGAGGGAGAAGCAGGCTCCCCGCTGAGCACGGAGCCCAACACAGGGCTCTGTCCCAGGACCCTGGGATCATGACCCGAGCTGAAAGCAGGTGCTTAACCTACTGAGCCACCCAGGCGCCCTGACATTAAAATTCCTGAAGGAGGGAGGTGGCGCTGTGTGTCAGGGAGGCAGAGAGATGGGGAAGCTGGCATCCGTATGCAAACCCTCGTGGGGGGGAGAGAGGACCCCCGGCCCCGAGACAATGAGCTTCGTGGAGGGGAAGGGTTAGCCGTCCCAGAAAGGTGCACCGTCGCCCGGGGAGGGGTGTCTACGGCTGGGCTCGGGCCTGCCCCCCAGCCCTCGCCACTCCCTTAGTTCGCTACTTCTCTCTCTAGTTGGAACTCGACACAGAGTACTCAGACCCCTTTGATGCCCAGCCTCACCCGCCACCCTCAGATAGCGGCTACATGGAGCCCTACGACGCCCAGCGGGCCGTGAGCGGTGAGGGGGCGTGGCTTGGGGAAGGGGGCGGGGTCCCTGGTGGGTGTGGGAGCTGACCAGTGTTCTTCGCCCCCCAGAACTGCCACGCAAGGGGGTGCAGCTGTATGACACTCCCTATGAAGAGCAGGACCAAGAGCCAGGAGACGGTGCCCCTTCTGGGAGTGGACCTCGCCGGAGTCGCCTGCCTCGGGAAGACGAGCGGCCAGAGGATGAGTATGACCAGCCCTGGGAGTGGAAGAAAGACCACATCTCCAAGGCGTTTGCAGGTGCCCCTCCGACCCGGGTCTTGACCCTCCACAGGCCCTGAATGTCCACGTCCTTCCATTTCCTGCTCTGGTCATGTCCTCTGATTCAACTTACAAAATAGACCCCAAGCACCTACCACTGTGGTAGAATTCACTCTCACTAAAATGTGAATGGCTGATAACTATGAACTGCTCTTTCTAGGAGAACCTGTATCTTCTCTGAGGACAGAAACTCTTTTAGAGCACCTGTAATGCTCGCTGTGGCGCAGGGATAGGCTCTGGCGTCAGGGTAGACCTGGATTTGTGTCACTTACTTGGGTCAGGTGCCTTATCTTCTAGTCTCGGTTCCCTATAGCAGCTACAGAACAGGGGGCGTGTAAACTGGGTGCTAGAAAGTGCTCACAGGGGCGCTGTTGGGGGACAGGGTAGCAATTCTTAGTAATTATTATTAGGTGGGCTTGGGGTCAAGTCCTGAGTTGGGGAAGCATGGGCAAGGCTGTGACCTCAGTTTCCGCTTCTGTAAAAGGGTAACAATATGGTCAGCTTTAGGAAATAAAAGAACTTGGGCCAGGAAGAGTTGTGCGAACCCAGCTTGCCCCCAGAAATTGTATGACTGGGAGGGACACGGGCTCAGTGCCTCATTCTACCTGTCCGTACCTTGGGGGCGAGGGGTCTAGCTCTAGGACTTGGCCAGAAGCTACAGAACGACCAACCCCTCTAATGCATCCCTCGCTCCTGAGGTTTTGTCCCTCGTGGAACTGCCCCGCCCTCACCACATTTTGGAGTGACCACACCCCTTTCTTCTGAAGGCCGATTGGTTGCTCCTGGACCAATCCTGCCCCAGCCCTTAAACCCAGCCCCTCCTATCTTGGATTCTGATAGGTTGCCCAAACTGGCACCGCCTTCCTACTGAGAGTGCATTGGCTTGCCCGGGTCCCGCCCCCCATGTGGGTTGGACTTAACCCTTTCCTCTCTAACCCTCCCCCTCCAGTGCAGTTTGACTGTCCCGAGTGGGAAAGGACCCCAGGCTCAGCCAAAGAGCTCCGGAGACCCCCATCCAGAAGCCCCCAGCCCGCAGAGCGCGTGGACCCGGCCCTGCCGCTGGAGAAACAGCCGTGAGTGGGGAAGCTGACGTTGAAGGGGCCGGGTTGACTCCCTCCCCATCATCTCATACCAGCTGCAGACTCCCACTCCTCGGACTGGGGGGCTGGGGGAAGTATGACTCATTCATTCACTTCATTCCTTTCTTCAACTAATCTTCACTGGGTGCCAGCGCCTGCGGCGTGTCCGACACCTAGCTAGGTACAAAGCAGAGTCACGTGGTGTCTCATTCATCTGGTGTCAGATTCTGGGTTCAAATCTCTGCTCTGTATCTCTTGGCTGTGTAGCTTTGGACAAGTCACTTAACCTCTCTGAACCTAGATGCTCAAAACCCCCAAGACGGTGCCCGGCTCAGACAGAGTAAAAGGGGATGTCCTCCGTTCACTCGGGTGACGCTCATGACCCCGAGAGTAAAGAGACGGAAATCATCCTCACCCCCAGGGGATCTTGGGATGGAACTAGGAGGAGCGGGATTTTGAGGGGGTCCCAACTTTGGGCTGGAGTGCGGTGCACCGGCTGGGAGGGTCTGGGCCTTCTCTGTGTCTCTAGCCTAGCAATTCCTCCAGGAACTCCCTGAAAGCCCATTGAGCCCAGCCCGACGAGGTGGGGAACGAGATATTTCCTTTAAAGCCCTCCAGTCCAAAAGACACCGCGATGTGTTCCCCACAGTTATTCCCAAACCCCTGAGGTGGGCCATACAGAACCGACTGAGGAACACTGAGGTGCAGAGGGAGACGCTTCTTCTCTGTTCAGTTTTTTTTTTTCAATACAAAACCCACGAAGTCTGTTTGGCGCTCCTCTGTCTGTGACCTTGCTCGCACCTGCTGACCTCTCTCTGAGCACATTCAGTACAAATATTAAGTAAAGGACGGTACAGGGGGGTGAGGGTATCGGTTGTGGCAAATCTCCAGAAAACCAGATGCAAGTGATTCAACTTGAGGGCTTAGGGAAGGGGAAACAAGACCCTGGGGACCCAGCCTAGGGCGTCTGTAAAGATCAAGGTCAGGTGTATCTATGGAACTGGACGGAGCAGCTCCACGTGGCCCCGGGCTCAGCTGCCTGGCAGGAAAAACCGTATCTGCCTGAAAACCAGGCTCCCCTTGAGAAACCCAGGGGAATTGTTCTCACTTGTTTGCCTGAGCTCCCAAGTCCTGGACAGGGCGGCGCCTGCACCAGCTCCCAGGGGGTGTTTGCCAGGGGATCGCCCTTTATGAGACATCTGCCCCCACCCCTAGGTGGTTCCACGGCGCCCTGAGCCGGGCGGATGCCGAGAACCTCCTGTCTCTTTGCAAGGCGGGCAGCTACCTCGTGCGGCTCAGCGAGACCAGTCCCCAGGACTGCTCCCTGTCCCTCAGGTGAGGCCCCAGCCCCCTGAAGGCACCGAGGCTCACAGGGCTAATTCCTGGGAGCAGAGGGTGGCGCCCGCAGCCAGTGCACGGAGCTTCCAGGGCTGCCCAGCAAGGCTTTGGAACCCTGGAGGGGATTTCTGGGACCAGTGAGCGGGCCTTCCGGGGTCAGAGGGTGGGGCTTCCAGGGAGGCCACAGGCATGGTTCCGACCGAGAGTGAGCACCCTGTCACCGGAGGTATACAAGAAGGTGGAGTGGTTGTGATCCAGGACGTGGGTGAGGTGGGGAACTAGATAGTTCCTTTAAACTCCTCCAGTCCAAAAGTTGAAGTATATCTACTTGTGTCTATCGGGGCCAGAATCTCCGAGTGGCCCTGTAGGCATTTGAGTTTGAGATCCTGATTCTACACGCTTCTCTGCCTAGGATTCTAAGTGTGTCTGATTATACAAGCCCCCAAATTTGACTAAGGATCTGAGTGTGAGATTCCTAAAAGGACAAGACTGAAGAGGGCTTGGAGAATAGTTTATATATATATTTTTAAAGATTTTATGTATTTATTTGAGAGAGAGAGAGCATAAGAGGGGGGAGGGTCAGAGGGAGAAGCAGACTCCCCGCTGAGCAGGGAGGCCTACGTGGGACTTACTCTAGAATCATGACCTGAGCCAAAGACAGTTGCCCAACCAACTGAGTCACTCAGGCGCCCCTGGAGAATCAGTTTAAATCCTGCCTCTATCACTTTATAGCTGTGTTACCTTAGCTAAATTCCTCAGCCTCTCTGGGTTGAGATACAAATAGCACCTATTTCATGGTAATACTGCCATGATGAAATGAACACACACACACACACACACACACACACACACACACAGAATTGTTGAGACTAGTGCCCTGGCAACAGGAAGTGTTTCATTCATATTAATGATGATAAGATCATTCCCAGGTTCCATGTCATTCCACTCACCAGAGATGGAAGAGAGGAAAGGGACCCCAGGCTGAGGGTTAAGTTGTGGGGAGCCCAGGAAGGGTAGCGGAAGGGCTCGGAAGGTTTGGAGAAAAAGTGCAGCCTGTCTTCGGGGGAGCAGCAGCCACCGGGTAGGATGTCCAGCCTGCCTTTAGAGCGGATGGGGGGCAAGGCATCCCTGCCACTGGGGAACAAGCCCAGAGCTTGGCACCCAAGTGGTGGTTTAGCAGAAGTATTTGGGAACGCCAGCCACCAGCTCCTGGCGGCCACAGTGTGTGTGGGGGGCTTTAGGGTCGGAGCGCATGAGCCGGTCTGGGGTGATCAAGGCACTCTGTGACGCCTGTCCCCCAGGAGCAGCCAGAGCTTCCTGCACCTGAAGTTCGCACGGACCCGACAGAACCAGGTCGTGCTGGGTCAGCACAGCGGCCCCTTCGCCAGCGTGCCGGAGCTGGTCCTCCATTACAGCTCCCGGCCGCTGCCTGTGCAGGGCGCTGAGCATCTGGCCCTGCTGTACCCCGTGGTCATGCAGACCCCCTGACCTCAGCACCTTCAGCCCCTGCCCTGCACCAGGCAGGCCCGGAATCACTGGCTGCAAACGCTAGAGGTCTTTCCAGAGACTCGCCACCCCTCCAGGCCCTGGGTCTGCCTTCTTGGCCCTCTCTTGGGTGCTAGGGTCCAGAATTGTGTCTCCAAGCACTCGTCTGGCCTGGAAAATAAATAAGTTATTGTGTGTTTCAAGTGTCCTTTCTGGGAGGCAGGGATCCCAGCCCCAGGGAAAGGAAAGGGTGAGTGACCCTTAGAACCTTGGGGGAAGGGCATCCCCAGCTCCAC
This sequence comes from Ursus arctos, assembly GCF_023065955.2. Lineage (NCBI taxonomy): Eukaryota > Metazoa > Chordata > Mammalia > Carnivora > Ursidae > Ursus > Ursus arctos. The sequence goes on from NW_026622808.1 coordinate 15,014,199, forward strand.
TTGGGAGATGAGCTAGGGGTGAAGCCTGAATTGCTCACAGGGGTGGGCGGGGGGGAGGGATCACAAGTAAGAGAGCTAGGAGTAGGCAGGGAGAGAGCATATGAGGTCAGAGGAAAACCTGGACACAGCTGATACAGACAGATACAAAGATGGAGAAACCGAGGGGTGAGCTCTCAGGCCAGCCCTGCCCCCACCCAGCCCCTCTCTCACACCCGGGCAGGCAGCCGTGGCCTGATGCTGCTGCTGAAAGGACATCTGTCCCCATGGTAACAGCAGAAGTGGGGGAGGGGAGCAGATCCCAGCTGGTGTCACTTCAAGGTGACAGTTGGACAGGAGACCCGGGGGGCTGATAAACTCCAGGGAGCCCCAATGTCCCCCGTCACCTTTCATCTCCAACCCGACCCCGGGGGGGGGGGGCGGTTTCCAGCTCAAGGCACTGTGTGGAGATCGGGGGCATCACGTCTCTGCTAATTGGACATGACTCTCCAAGGATAAGAGGAGGGAGCTGGCCAGTCATCACAGAGTCCCCTCACCACAGTGGCTCACCCCAGCCATCACGAGGCTCAGGAACCCCCAGACCACCCCTCAGATATCTTTAACACCCCAAAAATCACAAAATCCGGCTTTCCTTTATAAGCCTTTATTGACTGCTTTAGGGGTGAGGGAGGAATCCGGCATTACAGTAATGAGGCCGGGGTCTTGGGCTGGGCTGTTGAACTCCCTGTCTCTTTGGTAAATCAGTCACATTTTCACGTGGCCATTGGTGGGAGGGGGTCTTTTCTGGGGTTTCGAGTCCTCTTCCCACTTGAAGGAGCCCTCTTGGCCACTGCTGCCCAGAGGGGCGTGGGTTAGGGGAGTCGCCGACAGTAGATATGGGGTGACTCGACCTGGGGCTGGGGCAAGGCTTCTGGGCCAGGCGCTGCTGGGGGCTGGGAGGCTGGGGAAAAGAGATCGAATAGAAGCTCTGACTCTTCTGGTTCGCCCTGGGGCTGTCCAGCACCTTCCCCTCCACACGCCACGCCTTAGTCTTCTTTGGGGCCCCCCGGGGCTGGTAAAGGACGTTCCCATAAAGAGGATGCCCTGCAAGGGTGGGAGGGAGGGATGACACAGACTAAGAGAGGGAAATCACATGAGACAGCCTGGCTTTCTCCAGCCTACCTCCGCGTCTACAAAACATGAGCGTTGGAGCCAGACTTCTCCATTTATTCCCCTTCTCTCGCCCACCCCGCGCAGCCCCACCCGCCCTCCTTCCAGAAGGCACAGATGCGGCGCGCACTGCGTCCCTGTCAAGCGGGTGCAGTTCCTCCCTCCGACACGCGGGGGCAGGGGCGCCGGCGGAACGCGTCTGCCGCCCTCCCCGCCACCTGCGCGGTTACCTGAGTCCTCGCGCCGGCTGCGACGGCGGCCCCAGACACAGGCGCTCAGCGCGATGGCGGCCACGGCCACGCCCCCTGCCACCAGCGGCGCCACCAGGAGTCCTGGGGGAGGGGGAGTGCGGGACGGTCTGACGGGGAGCGGGGCGCGGGGGGCGGGGGGCGGGGCGGGGCTGGCGGCGGGACTCGCGGCCGGGGCTCACCTGAGTCGGTGGAGGTCTGGTTCGTGGGCAGGCCATCTGTAGAGAAGAAACCTGTGTCTCGGAGGTGCTCACCTTCGAGTCCAGCCTCCACCCTTCAGGGTCAGAGCCTCCCTACCCCACGGGGGACGTCAGGATTCCGCCCCTGCCATGCTGCGTGAGTCCGGGCAGGTGTCCCTCTGGACCTGTTTCCTCTTCTGAAAAACGAGGCGGCCCATTTCTGCCTTGCTCGATTAGTGCAAAATAATCGCCAAATGGATTTTTTTCATCATGAGCTCCATCATCCTTGCCATGAACCCCGTCACCCCATAATAGGCTCCACCATTCCCATCACAAGCCTTGTCACCCCCATAAGCCCCCTCACTGACATCATGAGCGCCATCATTCCCACCATGAGCTCCACGACCCTGGTCACGGGATCCATGATCTTTATGGCTCCTGTTTTTTGAGCTCAACTCTGCTGTCAAGCCCATTTCACGTACAAGGAAACTGAGTCTCAGCCTGAGTCACTTGCCTGGGGTCACGCACCCAGGCAGCAACAGTGCCCTGCTTTGAACATAGGTGCTGCTCACCTCAGTTCCCTTTCCTTTTCTGTTTCAGGAAAAAACAAAAGAAAGAAAGGAAAGAAAGAAAGAAAAAGCTTATACTGGCCTGAACTCATGAGTCTTGATGAATAATCAGCATAATAGACATAAATAATCACTTAGGTTTACTGAGGGCTTATCGTGTTCCAGACCCTGTAATAAACTTTTTCGATATAATTACTTCAAAGGCACCTAACCCATAGCGAAGGAAACAGGCACTGAGGGGTCAAGTTACTGGCCCAAGGTCACACAGCAAGTGAACAGCAGAGTGGGGACATGTTTCCAGGTCTGTGTAGTTGATACACGCTCCAGCCAAAGGCTCCTGGTGTGACTAAGATGAGGCCAGTGCCCCTGACCTCTTCGTCTTGTATGTTTTAAAGTTGGCGTTGAGGGCCGTCTGGGTGGCTCAGCCGGTTAAGCGTCTGCCTTTGGCGCAGATCGTGATACCGGGGTCCTGGGATCGAGCCCTCGACTCCACGGGGAGCCTGCCTCTCCCTCTGCCTCTCTCTCTCTGTGTGTCTCATGAATAAATAAAATCTTAAAAAAAATAAAGTTGGCATTGGTCCCTGGGGGCTACCAAGCAGCTGTTGTGGGGGTGGGGAGAGCCAGCTGTGTGGAGCTGGATGCATGCCAGTCCGTGTCCCTGCAGATGCGGACAACGCGCAGCCTGGTGCCTCTGCTCCCCAGATTCTGCTAATTGCTAATTGGCCCTCTCAGCCCTAGAAGGTGGGAGCAGGCAGGACAGCCGCAGCGCACAGCCCTAGAGGCGGACGGTGGGAGGGTCCTGCCAAATGGAGAGGAACGGGCATCTCTTTGGGCCAGGCGCTGGGGAGCCACCCCATCCTGCCTCATGGGTCCAGGCATGTGCCCGAGGCCCTCAGGAACCACCCAGAGAGCGGGAGCCCCATCTGGGTCAGCTGGAGTCTCCAGGCCCTACGCAGGGTTTGGCCCAAAGTGGGGAGTCATGCAGAGGAGGGGGAGTGTATGAGCTGGGCTCTCAAGAAAGTCAGCTGCATCCCTGGCTCGTGTGTGTGGCTGGACACGCCTTGGCCTCCTCTGGGCCTCAGCTTTCTCTTCTCTAAATGGAGGCAGCTGGCTTAGCTGATCTGGGAAATTCCTTCCAGCCTTGACAGTCAATGGCTTTCAATGTGGATTCTAGAATTCTAGAATTATCTGTCTTTACACACTCTTGAGACTGAAAAATTCTAAAAGCCTATTTAAAACATTTAAGATACTGCAATGCTAAGATTCTAGAATCATCTATCCCTTTACGTCAGTGTTTTTCAACCTTTTTTCATTATCACCCCCCCAAAGAGACTTTTCAAATCCTACTTTGTTCCCCCGTGACATTTTAGTACCACAGATACAGTGTGAATCTCTTTATGTACACCTATGCTTTATACCTAAAAAAGTAAAATTTTCATTGCTCCCCAAGAACCAATTCTTGCCTCCTTAGGAGCAAGATTCCCCATTGAGAGTGCTGTCGTTCTAAGAGCCTAGAATTCTGTCTCTAGGATTCTAGAACTGCAAGATCCTGTTTTGTGGTTCGAGATTCTAGAATTGTCTGAGGCACAACAGAAATGTGTGCCTACGTTGGCCAAAGACAAGTTGTAAATTGTTCACAGTGGCCTTATCCGTGATTGCCGGATGCCCACCCACAGGAAATCGGACTGACGGATCGTGGTGGGTCTACAGCAAAGAGAAAGAACGTCCCGCTCTTGCATGACCAAGATGGCCATGCTTTCGGGCTGAGTGGGAGAGTCGATGTTGAATGAAGAAAGCCAGACACAGAAGAGCACGCACCCTGCGATTTCCCTTAAGTAGCGCACAAAGCCAGGCCAAAGACATCTATGCAGCTAGAAGTCAGGATAATGCGCTGCGCACGCGTTGGGGGAAGGGCTCTGGGAGGCAGGAAATCTTGTTTCTTGAGCTGGGTCGTGGTGCAAGGGGCGGGCTCAGGCTGTGAATATCCAGTGCTGTGGTCCGAATGTGTCCCCCCTGCCATTCCTCCGTGGAGTCCTAACCCCCGGAGGTGCTGGAAGGAGGAGGTGGGAGCTCAGAAGGTGATTGGGTCCTGAGCCCTCCCGAATGGGATGCGTGCGCTTATAAAAGACACCCCACAGGGGCGCCTCGGTGGCGGTGGCTCAGTCGTTAAGCGTCTGCCTTCGGCTCAGGGCGTGATCCCAGCGTTATGGGATCGAGCCCCACATCAGGCTCCTCCGCTAGGAGCCTGCTTCTTCCTCTCCCACTCCCCTGCTTGTGTTCCCTCTCTCGCTGGCTGTCTATCTCTGTCGAATAAATAAATAAAATCTTAAAAAAAAAAAAAAGAAGACACCCCCACACATCCTGCCTCTTCCTCCGCGTAGGACACAGTGAGAGCGCCAGCTACGAGGCAGGGTGAGGGTCCTCACCAGAGCACAACCACGCTGGTCCTGGTCTTGGACCTCCAGCCCCCCAAACTATGACAAATAAGTTTCTGCTGTCTTTAAACCGCCCTGTCTGCAGTATTGCCGCCCAAATGGACGAAAGCCTCCACCATTCACGAAGGTGGCCACTCACAAAATGTGCTTTTTTTCTGTGTGTCATGGATACTTTAATAACATGCTTTTTAAAAAGATTCTGGGATGGTGTTTAATCAAAACTCCAGAATTACACGTATTCAAGAGTCTTCGTGATTGTGATATTCTAGAAGGCTCAGCAAACTACAGCCTGTGGATCCAATTAGGCCCACTGCTTGTTTTTTTAAATAAAGTTTTATTGGAGGCTAGCCCCACCCATTCACTCCTGTCCAGTCTATGGAGGCTTTCACGCTTTCCCGGCAGAGGGGAGTCATTGCAACACAGAACACAAAGCAAACAGTATTTACTCTGTGGCCCTTGACATTGTTTGCTGAGTCCTGGTCTAGAAAGATACGTTCCAGCGTGTCTTTGGTTCTGCAATTCTAGATTTTGATGTTCTTGAGTTTGCAGGATCTCTGTTTCTAAGAATCCGATTGGAAGAATTCAGAGTTTATGTTCCTAGGAGTTAGAGATTCTAGAGTCTTAAGATCCTATCAGTTCCAAGAGCCCACTTCTCCCCTCCACTTGCTCCCGTACCTTTCTTCACCAGGAGCTGCGTGCCATTGCCCCGCTCCACCTCCAGCTTCGGAATCTCCACGGCCACGCCGCACACGTAGTGCCCGCTGTCGTTGAGGCTCACGCGGTCCAGCTGCAGGGTGAGATTGCCGGGCGGCTTCCAGGAAAGCTGCCTCCGGGGCCCACAGACCCGCAGGCTGAGGCTGCCATTGGTGATGTGTGGCTCACACAAGGAGACGCCGTCCTTGGTCCACTCAACACGGAGCCTCTCCCACGCCTGGGACTGTATCACCTGGCAGGCCAAGGTCACCTGGCTGCCCCGCGTCACCTGCAGCTCCTTGGGCTCCTGCTGCACTCTCAGGCCTGTGGCTCCTTGCAGGACTAGGGGGTACAAGAAGTGAGTAAGGCTGTTCTGTGTGTGTGTGTGTGTGTGTGTGTGTGTGTGTGTGACTTACTCCCCTAGTGAGCCCACAGGGCTGAGGCTATGTGATCTTGCAAAGATCAAAGCCTTCTTCTTTTTAAAAAAGATTTTATCTATTTATACGACGGCGTGAGAGGGCACAAGCAGAGGGAGCAGTAGAGGTGGAGGGAGAAGCAGGCTCCCCGATGAGCAGGGAGCCAGACGCAGGGTTCGATCCCAGGACCCTGAGTTCATGACCTGAGCGGAAGGCAGACGCCCAACCATCTGACCCATAGGCGCCACTCAAAGTCTTCATTTGTGAAATGGGTTTAATTTTCTTCTGGCACTTGTCAGATTTCAGGGTGCACTCTATGACCAGTCCAGCTCTCGGCACACAAGTATCGCCTTGTGTGTGCCACGCCCTGTTCGGGACACCGCAGACACAGACACAGACCTGATGAAGACAGACAGAAATTCCTGCCGCCCTGGAGCTGACAGTCTGGGAAGAGAGAGAGAGAGACACACACACAGGATGTCGTGAAGTGAGAATCCTGTTGGAGAATAAGGATGAGTGAGAGAGAAGCTACTTATGGAGGGTGGTCAGGGAAGGCTTCTTGCAGGAGGTGGTGTTTGAATGGAGATCAGAATGGTAAGAAGTAGCCAGTCATGGGAAGAAAGGAAAATGGAGGAAGAGCACTCCAGGCAGAGGGAGCAGGCCATGCAAAGGCCCCGGGGCACAACCATGCCAGGTATGTTAGAGAAAGAGCAAGGGGGCCCCTGTGGCTGGAGCAGAGTGACTGAGGGGGAGAGAGGGAGGAAGTGGAATTGGACAGGGCGGCTTATACAAGGCTTTGCAGGCCACAGGGTGGAAGTGGGGAGGTGGGGGTGGGGAAAGGGGAGCAGTTTGCTTTTTAATTTAAGTGTGATGGGAAACCAGGGGAGCAGGGGAAAACATGGTCCAATTTAAATTATTTATTTATTTATTTATTTATTTATTTATTTTGAGAGAGAGAGCATGTGAGCAGGGGGAGGAGAATTTCATGCAAACCCCCTCCCCCCCAACTGAGTGCGGAGCCCAAATATCAGGATCTCTCGACCAATGAGATCAGGATCTCAGCTGACATGGAGTCGACGCTCAACCGAGCCACCCATGCGCCCCCCAATTTAAGTTTTAAGAAGATCACCCTGACTGCTGTGGTAAGAACAGACAGTGGGGTGGGGGTGGGGGCCAGCGGTGGCTGGGGGTGAGGGTCCATAGTAATGGGGGCTGGACCCTGGAAAAAAGCGATCAGCAGCTGAATAGATTGAGGGAGGAAAAGAGGGTTGGGAGCAGATTTGCAAGGTTTTAGCCTCCGGGACTGTGGGAGTGGCGGTGGCTTTGGGCCCATATGGAGGACCCTGACAGAGGAGCGGGGCTCGAGTAGAAGAATGAGAGTTTGCCTTGGGTCCCGAGATATCTGCGGTGCCTGTCAGACCCCCTAGAAGGGGTGCATTTGGATCAAGTTGCTGGCATTTGAGATGCAGCTGATGCTAGAGAGAGGAGATCCAGGCGGAGGGAACAGCAGGTGCAAGGGCCCGGAGGTGGGATGGAGTTTGGTGTGCTGGAAGGAAGGAAGGAAGGAAGGAAGGAAGGAAGGCAGGCCAGCAGGCCAGACAAGAGTGAGAAAGGGAATGCTGTGGAGGCTGGAGATGAGAGACGCCTGCAGGGCCAGCTCACACAAGCCTGGTGTGTAGGTCGCGGTGCGAGTTTTACTCTAGGGACCCACTCTGAGGATCCTGCTAGAACCCTTTACCCCTGAGTATCAGAGAGAAACAGGCCCTATTTAGCAGAGCAGAGAGATTGGTTTCCAGGGTCTTGGAGCCAGGGGTAGGCTGCTGGGGTGATGGACAACAGGAGGGAGGGCGGAGGGGAGGGGGGCCCAATACTCACCCCAGAACTGCACCAGGAAGACCAGCGCTGAGCCCAGAGACTCCATTCCTGGCCCACCAGGCCCCCCTCTCCTGGCTGGCGCCCCACTCCCACCCCACCCCACCCCCCCAAACCCCCATCCTAAGTGACAGACTTCCTGCCACAATCTCCGCCCCCACACACAGGCCACACAGCCCAGGTCTAGTAACTAATGCCGCTTAGGGCTCCACTTCCTCCCCTCTGGTGCCTGGGTTTCCCCAAAGATTTTTTGGTTTTGTTCTTGTTTTTTAATCTGAAAGGCAGCATGTGAATGTGAATGTGAATGGAATAATGCGTCCCAGTGAGTGCAAATCTTTCTGGGAGATGCTATTTAAACTCACCCGAGGGCGCCTGGGAGGCTCATTTGGTTAAGCGTCTGTCTGCCTTCAGCTCAGGTCGTTCTCCCAGGGTGGAGCCCCCTCACCGGGCTTCTTGCTCAGCAGGGATCCTGCTTCGGCCTCTCCCTCTGCCTGCTGCTCCCCCTGCTTGTGCTCGCTCTCCTTCTGTGTTAAATAAATAAATAAATAAATAAATAAATAAGGTTTTTTAAAAATAAAAATAAAAATAAGCACACCTGAGCTGGGGCGGGGGGACATGTCGGAAGATTAGGTGATGCAGGTGTGGGAACAGGGAGAGGCCTGAGCTTGGATTGAAGATCCGAATCCTAGCTTCAATTATTTGGCCTCCAAAGTGTCGTCCTCTGAGGTTCAGAGAAGATCTGTGCGGAGGGTTTCAGGTCCTACGACAGGTATGGCGGTTCACTCATCCCCACAGCCTGCAGAGAAGTTTGGGGACCCAGTTGAGGAGGTTCGTAGGCCCTGGAATTTCTTCCAGCCCTGCGTCTGTCACCCTGGGGCGGGGAGGAGGTGGCAGACTTCAGGCCTCCATGTGTCACCCCCAACCACGGTGTGATGACCTCTTTTCTCACCCAAAAAGAAGAGGGCCTGTGTGCTCGGTAGGACGGCCCCCGCCTGCCGTGACACTCTGCCCACACCGCCCCAGCGGACACACACAGCTTCCCAGCCTCCCCTGCCCCGGCCAACTCCTCCCTCCCACTTTCTTCTCAAAGGCTACCCTTCCCCCACCCTCTGCCCAGAGGCAATGCTGGAGATCCTGGATAGATCTGGCCCCAGGCCGAATGGGAAGACCAAGCTGGACACAGACACTCAGAGACCTCTAGCTTCCGGTCAGGCAGAGTGGCTCCTGGAGGGGATGTGAGAGCCTGGGGCTTTGTGGGATGTACAGGAGTTCAGTTGCGCCTTGGGGAGAGAAAGAAGGCATTGGAGGCTGAACATCCGCTCGGGCAAAACGTAAATGCTAGGAGTAAACGCAAGGAGCGTGAGCTGTTAGGGGTCGGATCTCATGCGGGGGGCGGGGGTATGGAATTCCAGTTTGAGGAGCAGCCAAGAATGGCATGGGTGCAAGAGTGGGGAGACTTAGGCACCAGGACGACTAGGGATGGGCTCAAGGTCACACAGCAGGGCCGGGGGTCGAACCCAGGCAACCTGCTTCCCAGCTCCGAGCTCTCCGCAGCTCTGTCATCACTACCAATGTAGCCAGGCGGGCCCCAGGCTCTGGGGGGACCCGACTCTCAGGGACCCCAGCCAGGACTACGTTTCCCAGCCTGCCGCGGGGGGCGCGCGTGCGCACTGCGGCCAGTGATGGAGCGCTGACGGGGGGCGCGGCGGCGGCGGCGGCGGCGGGGAGGGCTCGGCGGGCCATTGGCTCGTGGTCGCGGCAAAGGCAGCTTGAGGACCAGAAGAGAGAGCGGGGCCCGCGGGCCGGGCCGGGGAAGACCTGGGCTGAAGCCATGGAGGACCAGAGGGTAGGACCGGGGCGGGGCGGGGCTGGGCGGGGCCCCGGGCGGGGGTGGACAAGGGGGAGGGGACCAGGTGATGCCGCAGCGCCCCCCCACCCCCGCAGCTGCTTTGCGGCCGAGGCCCCAACCCCGCCCGGATCAAGCCCCCTAATTCGGGACGCAGCCCACCCCCCCAGCCGTCGCCCCGACCTCTCCTCATCTTGCCGGGGTCCAGGCGCATCACTTCCATGCCCCCCACCCGCGCCCAGAATCCCAGCCTCAGCCTTGACCCATCCCCCACGCCTTCCATCCGGACTGCGGACCAGGTGTCCGGTCTCTAACCCGCCCCACCCCGGAGGACCCCCCTCCAGCTCAACACAGGTTGTCCCACCGATCCTGCACCCCCAGAAAAGGGACCCGTCCGAGGCCTAGGTCAGGATTCCAGGCCCCAGCAGGACCCTCCCGCGTGGCGTCCTTCTCTCCAGGCGTCCCCTCACCCAGACCTCGCTCCCCCACTCCCCAGTTACCTGGACTCTCAGGCACCCCGTTCTCCAGGTTCCTCTTTTCTTTTTGCTAATCCCTGCTCCCAAGATTTCCCCTTCCCCAGGATAGCCCATTTTCTACAGGCATGATTTTGCTCTGGGGTTTTCTTTCCCCAAGGTAGCCCCTCACCCCATGCCCGGCCCTCAGTAGATAGGTACAAGGTTGAAGGCTTTGTGCTGAGGCAGACCTGGCTCAGGCCCAGGGTCTGCCCCTTCCCCAGAGGTTCTTTTTGAGCCTCAGTTTTCTCTGCTGTAAAATGGGCATGCTTGCAGTGCCCATCTGCTAGGTGAGGGAAGATAGGGCCAGAGCTTTGCCCAGGGCCTGCCTCGTGGCGGGTGCCTGAGCTCACTGGAGCCGTGGCTCCCACCTCTCCTGGATCCCAGGACGGCAGAGTGGGGAGCCCCAGGTGGGGGAGCCGGGCCTGGCGAAGGGGCTTACCGGCCCTGCATGTGTGCGTGCTTCCCGCGGCAGCAGGAGGCGCTGCGGAAGATCATTACTACCCTGGCTGTGAAGAATGAAGAGATTCAGAGCTTCATCTACTCCCTCAAGCAGATGCTGCTGAACGTGGAGGTGAGGAAGGCGCCTCTGCAGGAGGGATGGGAGGAGGGGGGAAGTCTTGGACAGGTGGGGGGAAGGGACGGAGGGAGGGGCAGCCATAGGAGTTAGCCTGTTACTGCTGATGCCCCTCGGCCGTGGCCTGGCTACTGTGTCCAGGCCTCAGTTTTCCCATCCCAGCATGGGCTTTGGCCAACCCTGGCCTGTCTGACCCTGCAACATCTCTCCAAGGCAAACTCCACCAAGGTGCAGGAGGACCTGGAGGCCGAGTTCCAGTCCCTCTTTTCTGTCCTGGAGGAGCTGAAGGAGGGCATGCTCATGAAGATAAAGCAGGACCGCGCCAGCCGCACCTATGAGCTGCAGGTGTGTGTGGGGGGAGGGGCTCCAGCCGCACCTACGAGCTGCATGTGTGTGTGGGGGGGGACTCTCCTGACCCTCACGCAGACCCAATTCCCCACGGCACCCCTCGGACTCAGCAGAGCCCATCTGGCCTCATTGTCTTCCTCCCAACCTGCTCCCCCTCCCCCGCACTGCTTCCTGGAGAGGCCCCCAGGTGTCGCCAGGGTCTAGAACCAGACACCCCAGTGGCATTGGCCTCACCTCCTCTTTTCCCTGGTCTCTTCTCTGCCCCCTCACTGGCCATGATCCACCAATCCCCCACCCCACCTCCTCCCTTTGATCTCTGTTTCTACCACCTCCTCCTACCCCCTCTTCTCTGTCACCACAGCCCCACCCCCACACCTGGCTGCTTCTCTCCTCCAGTCCTCACCCAGCGCCTCCAATGTCTCAGTCCTTCCCACTGGTCCCCCAGATCTAGCAACAACCCCCCTTTCCAAACACCCCACCCCCCACCACCACCCCATGGCTCCTGTGCCACTCTAAACTGAGGCACTGGGGATGCATCAAAACCTCCTGGAAACTTTCTAACATCCCAGATTCCCAATCCCAGGAGAATATGGAGCCCCAAGGCTCAGGTGTGGCCTGGACACTCCAGTTTTTAAGAAAGAGATCCCCAGGTGATTTTGAAGCGCTGCCAGGAGCGAGGCCCCATTTCCCTCCTCCCTCCCTGCCCCACCTGGAGTTGGAGAAAGGCATGGCGGCCGAATTCCAAAGGCAGTGGGGAGCCGCGGTGGGTTTGATGCAGTGGGGTGAGGTGTCTCTTCCCTCGGTGCCATGCCACTCACTCCCAGAACCAGCTGGCTGCCTGCACTCGGGCCCTGGAGAGCTCCGAGGAGCTTCTGGAGACAGCCAACCAGACCCTGCAGGCCACGGACCGCTATGACTTCCCGCAGGTGGGCACCCCAGGAGCCATACTGGTAGGGCTATGCCGTAAAATGCAGGACACCTGGTTAAATTCACATTTCAGATCAACCCCAAGTGACTTTTTTAGTATAAGTATGGCCAATACAACATTTAGTATAAGTATGTCCCAAAGATCCCACAGGACATACTTACGCTAAAAAATTATTCGTGATTGATCTGAAATCTAAATTTAACAAAGAATAATTTGTTTAGTGTAAGCAGATCCCATGCAGATGTTTAGTCTAAGTGTTTCCAGATGTTGCATGGAGCATATTTATATTAAAATATTTGTTGTGTATCTGAAATTCAAATTTAACAATGAATAATTTTTTAAAAGATTTTATTTATTTATTTATTTATTTATTTATTTATTTATTTATTTATTTTGAGAGAGAGAGAGCAGGGGGAGGAATGGAGGGCGAGGGACAAGCAGACACCATGCTGAACGTGGAGCCCGACATGGGCCTCAATCCCACAACCTGAGATCATGACCTAAGTCAAAACCAAGAGTCAGATACTCAGCCAACTCTGCCCCCCAGGCGCCCCTAACAATGAGCAATTTTTTAGTATAATATGTCCCATGCAATATTTAGTATGTGTCCCAAATATAGAGTGGGACATATTTATACCAAAAAATCATTTTGTTTATCTGAAATGAAGGTTTAACTGGGCATCCTGTATTTTTATTTGCTAAGCTGGCCAGCTGGATATAATGGGCACCAGGCACTGGGGAGGGGGGTGTGGGGGTAGGAGCCTGTCTTTGCCCCTAATTTCTCTGGGGCACGGCCAAGTGTTTCTGCCTCAGTGGTGGGGACTTGGCCAGTGGCTGCTACTCTGAGCCTCAGTCTACCTGTCTGTATAGTAGCTTTCTGATTCCATCAAGAAAACTCTTTGACTTTTATTCTGTTGCTTTTTCTAGGCTGCCAAGCAAATCAAAGATGGGTAAGATGCTGGGATCTGGTTCCCACCCCCGTGCCCCGCCCCTGGTGTGAAGGTGGGGATGCCCAGGTGAGGGTCTCTGGGCCCAGAGCACTGAACCAGAACAAGAGGGAGTGGGTCTCCCACACACTCCCGAGAACTGGGCCCGGGCCCCCTTGAGATGCTTGCCAGCAGGCTGCCTCCGCCTTCTTCCCTGCAGTGTGACAATGGCCCCTGCCTTCCGGCTGTCATTGAAGGCCAAGGTCAGCGACAACATGAGTCACCTCATGGTGGACTTCGCACAGGAGCGGAGGATGCTACAGGCACTCAAGTTCCTACCTGGTGAGAAGGGAACTTTCTCGGGCCCTGGATTTCAGGGCTATGGTACCCTGAGAAAGGCTGGAGTAAGCCTGGCATTGGAACCCCAGAGGCAGAAGCCCTGCCCCTGTGGGTGGAGCCATGAGGAAGCACGCCCCCAGTGGGCTAGCCCTGGAAAGCCCCACCCACCAGGGGGTGGAGTCCCATGAAGGCCACGCCCCTATCAGAGAACTGAAAATATTCTACCTCTAAACGGTGGAGTCCTGAGAAGGCCCAGCCGTTTGTTGGCTGAATCCCGAGAAAGCTCTTCCGCACCACCCCACCCTGGGGAAGCTGCACCCCTAGACCCCAGTACCCGGGGGTGGGGGGGGGGGGCCAGCCCCCAAGAAGGCCTGTAGTGTGATGGACGAGTTTCAGTAAGCTGGCCTCCGGAGGCCCAGGACCCTGACCTCCCCTCCCCTGCTCCCCTCTGTCCTGGACAGTGCCCAGCGCCCCCGTGATTGACCTGGCCGAGTCCCTGGTGGCAGACAACTGCGTGACCTTGGTGTGGCGCATGCCGGACGAGGACAGCAAGATTGACCACTACGTGCTGGAGTACCGGCGGACCAACTTCGAGGGCCCGCCCCGCCTCAAGGAGGAGCAGCCCTGGATGGTCATCGAGGGCATCCGGCAGATGGAGTACACCCTGACCGGTAAGGGCAGCTCAGCCCTGCTGCCAACAGCCCCCCCACCCCCAACCCGGTGCAGCTCAGCAGTCCCAGGATCCTCTTGCCCCTTTCAGTGGGAGCCTGGCTGGGCTGATCGGGAGTAGCAGAAAGTAATAATAAGACAATATTGTTGATCGCCCCTGCACTGTTCGTGGAGGGCTTACTAAAGGTTTTACCCACATGTAATGGACATGCTTATCATCAGCATTTTACAGATGAGGGAACTGAGGCCCAGGGGGAGAAGGCATTCTGCATCCCCAGCTACAATCCAGCGTTTGTCCATTGCAGCGTATTGAGCGCCTATGGTGTACCAGGCGCCGGCCTTTGCATTAGCAAGCAAAGCGGACGAAAATCCCTCCCCTCGTGGAGCTGGCATCTTCCCAGTGTTTGGGGATTTCCCTGGCAGGTGTAAGAGAGCAGAATGCGTGGGGAATCCCCCAGCCGGTAGGGGAGGGTCTAAAGAAGGGTAAAATCAGGGGGTCCCTAATGAGTTTCAGAAGCCGTCCTGAGCCAAGGGAAATCCTCAGCGGCGGGGAGAGCCTTGCTGACACGATAACTATCACCACAGCTCTTGGGCTATAATCAGCCCGTTCTTTATCTGTAATTAGCATACATGGTTAATAATGAGTATGCTAATTGCAGGAAAGAAAAGCTACCAGCCAGCAAGAGGGCCTGTCCTTTGCATTGGAATCAAAATAAAAATACCCCACTTCCCCCCATCATGTGTATTTTTTTATTACGGTAAAATACATATAACGTAAAATTTGCATCTTAACCATTTTTAAGGGTCCAGTTCGGTAGTAGTAAGTACTTTCCTGACACTGTAAAGCCATCATCCCATTCATCACTTTCCATCTTGCAAAACTGAAACTCTGTCCTCATGGAACACCGACTCTCCAGCCCCTGGCTCCCACCATCCACTTCCTGCCCCTGCGAGGTTTACCATTTTCAGTACCTGATGTGAGCAGAATCCGACAGGATTTGTTCTTTCGTGTCTGGCTTATTTCCCGGAGCGCAGCGGCCCCAAGGGTCATCCATGTTGTAGTGCGGGTCAGGATTTCCTTCCTTTTTCAGGCTGAATGTTCCCGTGGGTGGACACACTGGGTTTTTGCCACTAGTAGCGGCTTATGTAACTATGGTTCAGTGTCAAAACCGAGGAACGGCCACGAGCACATTCTGCGGTGTCAGTCCACGTTTCCCTGGTGCTACGGTACGCCATCATCCATGCATGCGGTTTTCTCCCGGGTGCAAATTCTCGTGGCCGCCACCACGGTCAAGGTGGAGGGCTGCTATAGCCCAGGCTTCCTGATGCACCGCCCGCTCGCCATACCCTCTTGCCTTCTACAAAACTCTTAGCGAGCGAATTCCGCAGGGGAGGAAGTTCAGTCCATCACAGGTGTGTGGTACTGCGGCTGCGGCTGAGGACACTCATCCAGCCACTACCCCATGTGGGTGGTTGTAGCCCACCTGCCATCTCGCTCGCTTGGACAGTCAGTGTCTATAGCTTACATGCCTCCACTCATCTCATCCTTGTGTGAACCCTGCTTAGGATGGGGAATATGATTGTCGGTTTGCAGACTGGGAAACTGAGGCCCGCAGTGAGTTCAGACCGTCCATGGTCAGATGGGTTCCAGGTTTCTGAAACTGAGCCTTCTGGATGGTGATCTTTGCTCGGGGGTAGTAGACCGTGTTGCTGAGCAAAGCACTGAACTCTCGGAGAAGGGGATCCGAGAAGGGTGAGACAGTCTTGGGCACGTGGAGGGGGTGGCAGCCAGCCTGAGGCCCGAAAGAGAAGGGGCGGGTGGAGAACAGCCTTCTAAGTAAAAGATGAAGGGCTCAGAGGCTAGAGGGCTGGGCCTTTGTGTCTGGAACTAGTTAAGTTTGCCTCCCACATCTGTGGGGAGAAGTGAAAGGAGGAACGGGGTCTTTATCTGGAGGGCAAGGGGAGCTATGGGAGGTTTTAGAGCAGGGGGTGCTGAATGCTGTTTAGGATGGTCAGGGAATGGGCATCCCATGGGGAGCACTCAGGAGGCAACTGGACATGTGGTCTGGGCTAGAGGTTGGGCTGTGGGTGCTGTGGTGGATGGATGGGATCGGAAAGGCAAGAAGGGGTCAGGGAGCAGAGTGAGATGAGTAAGGGCCCCAGACTGAGTCGCCCCCACATTTAAGGGTGTCAAGGAGGGAGAAGCCTGCAAAGAAGACCTAGGGAGAACAAACAGAGGGGTCGTCCAGGAGACGCCTTCCTTCCGAGGAAAGAGAATGTTCCAGGAGGGAAGGAGTGGTCAGTCAGGAGGTCCTGTAAGGTGGGGACTGACAAAGCCAGAGGAGGGAGAGGACGTGAGGCAGCAGAGAGGGGGTAGGAGTGAAGACAGCTGTTTACAGAGGTTTAGCTTGAGGGGAAACACAACTAAAGACAACTAAGTAGTTGCCTTTTTAATTTTTTAAGACTGGAAGAAACTGATTAAAAAAAAAAGGACATAAGAGAGTGTGGAACGTATCCTAGAAGTAGGGGAAATTTTTAACCCGGCATGGCTAGATCCAGGGGTTCCAGCAAATGACTTGCTCACTGTTCCCTGAATTTGTCGGCTCTGGGGGCTGCATTCTGAAGGAGGCTGATAAATTTTCCTAAGAAGAGCTTCCTCCTAGTTGGCCAGCCCAGGGAAGACAGTGACTCCGCTCCCTAGAATACCAGCCCGATGTCCCAGGGAAGATTCTTATTGGCCAGTTTGAGTCATGTGCTATTCCTGAACCAATTGCTGTTACTGCCTCCTAAAGCAGCCTGATTGGCCAGTCTGGGTTGGAGGCGGAGCCAAGTAACCCATAGCCCCACAGGTGAATGAGGGCTAGGGGGGTTTCTCAGGGATAAGATGTCGTTTGCGAGGTGCTCCTTAGCGTGAGGGGTGGTGGGATTACTATGGGACACAGGGACCTATAACCGATTGCACAAAGCGTACACAATGTTGAGATCCCTCTGTTGCTCCTAGGTCTCAAGTTTGACATGAAATACATGAATTTTCGTGTGAGGGCCTGTAATAAGGCAGTTGCAGGCGAGTTCTCCGAGTCGGTGACCCTGGAGACACCAGGTGACTGGCCCACCCCCCACCCTGCCTGTGACTCCATAACCCCTCACCCTGGGGCCCCAGGTACTATAGTGCGTAACGATAATCTTCTAATCAGGGTTCTGTGACCCTTTTTGCTCTGGCTGCCAGGAAGCTCAGAGCTTAGTCCACAGGAGATTCCATAGCCCGAGTGTCTAATGTGAGCCTGCTATTGTTTTTGCTTTTGCAGTGGATCCCATTTTACCTGGATGGTATTATACTCTTACCCTGTCTCTCTCACACACACACATTCTCTCTTCTACAAAAATAGTTAAGGGCTCTTAGAGTGGGGGATGGGATATCAGTCGTGCAGACCGATCTTACTCTCCTGCAGTGACACCTTTGCCCTTATCAGAAGTCCTTCTGCAGTCTAGCTTAACTATCGTGCTATAGCGGGCCCCTTTCCTGAGACTAATCCCCAACGGAAGCACAGAGCACAAGCGCTTTGAAAATGCCTCCAGACCTAAGGGACCTCTAGGCAACAAGCCCTCGGCCTTCGCTCCCCTGGCTGCACGCTCTGCCCCTTCCAGCTTCCCCATCTGTCTGTCTTGGTGTCTTGCTGCCTGTCCTCTCTGTATCTGTCTGCCTCTGAGTCTGTCTGTTGATCTCTCTGTCTTTCTGTCTCGGTCTCTGTTGACTTTTCCTGTTCTCTGTCCCTGTCGTGGTCTGTCTTGGTCACCGTCTGTCTCTCTGTCTCTCTCTGTGTCTCTCCGGGTTTCCCCATCTCTGTGACTCCCACGTCTGCCCGGCCCCAGCGTTCATGTTCCGCCTGGATGCGTCCACATCTCACCAGAACCTACGGGTGGATGACCTCTCCGTGGAGTGGGACGCCATGGGCGGGAAGGTGCAGGACATCAAGGCTCGCGAGAAAGATGGCAAGGGGCGGACAGCGTCTCCCGTCAACTCCCCAGCCAGGTAGCTGGCCCCCCCACCCCCTGCCCTCCCTGAGTGTCGGGTGGAGGAGATCAAGCTGGACAGGGACGCCCAGAGTCCAGCGTGGTCAAGGCTGGGGTGGAAGGAGGGGCCTGGAGCTGGAGGGGCGCAAAGAGCAAATGAAGGGAGAAGAGGTTTTTAACTGGGTGTTGACAGTTGAATAGTTGTCCACAGGAGGAAGGGCAGGGCGTGTTCTGACACGCGGGGGCCACTGCATGAAAAGAATCGAGTCCTGTGGAGGACTGAGGAGAAGACCTCAGCAGCTGGGCGGGCCGGGGAAACCCTCCTCTGGGGGCATTGAGGGCCTAACTGAGCCTTCCCCTCCCCGCCCCTCACAGAGGTGTGCCATCCCCCAAGAGGATGCCCTCGGGTCGTGGGGGTCGGGACCGCTTCACCGCTGAGTCCTACACGGTGCTGGGTAAGGAGGGGCGAAGACAGGGGGACAGCAGGGACACTCTGGGCAGGGCCCTGATGGTGGGGGGTAGGAGAGAACTCCTTCAGCTAGGGAAACTGAGGCAACCACCAACAACAAAGCTTTCTGGGAATGGTTCCAATAACATGTTGCTGTGGCACTGGAGGAGTGGGAGGATTGGGGGGGTGTGGGCTTCCCGGGGGGGGGGGGCAGAGCTTATGGAGGCTCTGGCCTGGAGATCGGCGGCGGGGAGGGGGTCCTGGGGTTTGTGCAGTGCCTGGGATTTGCAAAGTAGCTGGAAAGAATGGTTGCTGTTCTTGGCTAGAGGTGGGGTTAGGGGAAGAAACAGGGGAAGGGGCGGGGGGGGGGGTTCTGCAGGGTGGCTGAGACTTCAGAGGGAAGAGCCTCTCCTCGTTGTGGTAGGGGGAGTAGCTGGGGTCCGGAGGAGCAGGCCCGGAGAAGTCATGTACGCGGGGTGAGCCCTGTGTCTGAGGAGGAGCTGAGATAGTAGAGGGACAGGAGCTGGGGGTGGTGGGCAGGAGCGCGCAGAGAAGCTGAATGCAGCTCAGGAGTCGCGGGATCGGGGAGGAGCTGAGCTGGCAAGAATCTCAGTGGACCTGGGAGAGCGCGCGCTCAGGGCTTAGCTGAGCTCGGGGGAGAGCCGAGGCCCAGAAGTTGGGCTCCGCCGGGAGCCGGGAGTCTGGGCAGAATCTAGATTCGGAAAGCGATAGGAAGGAGTCCCAGAGTGTCAGGGAGCACCTGCGCTCCCGCAGGACTCGAGGCCTGTGGGCACACTTGGAGTCGGCCAGGAGCAAGGGTCGGGATTATCTAGTCTCCGGGAAGAACTGAGGACTGAGGAGTATTTGAACATGGGGAGGAACTGGGGGGAGTTTCTAAGGCCGGAAGCATCTGGAAGGATTATTTGGACCTGCAGAGAATCTGAAAGGATTAGTTGAGGCTTGGAGAGTATCTGGACTTTCTGAGTAGCTAGAGGAAGTGGACACAGCCTGGGGACGACCTGGGAGGAACAGCTGGGAACTGAGGAGTATCTGGGGGGAAGAGCTGGGGTCTGGGGAGTACCTGGGTGACCATCCCTTTGTGGAAGGGCATCTGGGACCCGATTCCACCCAGCCCCCACTGCCCACCCTCCGCCCCCCAGGGGACACGCTGATCGACGGCGGGGAGCATTACTGGGAGGTGCGCTACGAGCCGGACAGCAAGGCGTTCGGCGTGGGGGTGGCGTACCGCAGCCTGGGCCGCTTCGAGCAGCTGGGCAAGACGGCCGCATCCTGGTGCCTGCACGTCAACAACTGGCTGCAGGTCAGCTTCACCGCCAAGCACGCCAACAAGGCCAAGGTGCTGGAACCCCCCGTGCCCGACTGCCTGGGTGTGCACTGCGACTTCCACCAAGGTGACCCTGAGCCCCGGTCGTCATCGCTAGCCCCCTCTCCCTGCCTGCTCTCTGCCGCAAGCCCCTCTCATCGCCTCCTCCCCCCCGTACTTCGCTCTGCCTCCCCTGCAGGCCTCCTGTCCTTCTACAATGCGCGTACCAGACAGCTGCTGCACACCTTCAAGGCCAAGTTCACACAGCCTCTGCTGCCCGCTTTCACCGTGAGAACCCTTCCGGGGGGGCGGGGCCGGGGGCGGGGCCGGGGCTGGCTCTGCTCCTCAGCCTGCCAGCACCCCCTCACAGGTCACTGGTCCCCAGGTGTGGTGTGGCAGCTTCCAGGTGACGACAGGCCTGCAGGTCCCCAGCTCTGTGCGCTGCCTGCAGAAGCGGGGCAGTGCCACCAGCAGCTCCAACACCAGCCTCACCTAGGCGGCCGGACGGCCTGCCCGGCCCGGCTGAGTCTGCGGAGCCCCCCACTCCCACACCCCCAGGCCTTGGTGGTTTCAGCCGCCACCCTCTTCTCACTTGCTGCTTGGAGCCTTAACTCCTGATTGGGGGGGAGGGGTCACCAACGGGGAGCGGGCACCAGGGCGGGCCCTCGTCCCCACGTCACC
Source organism: Ursus arctos (assembly GCF_023065955.2). Lineage (NCBI taxonomy): Eukaryota > Metazoa > Chordata > Mammalia > Carnivora > Ursidae > Ursus > Ursus arctos. Next base: position 15,034,366 of record NW_026622808.1, read on the forward strand.
TCCTAATAAAAGTCAATCACTGGCCAGGCCGTGCTGATGGTTCTTTGGGGCTGGCTGGCACTGAGTGTGCCCCAAACCTCTCTGGACCTCAGCTTTCCTGGCTATAGAATGGGCCTTTCTTGTAGGGTCCGGTGGCAGGTTTTGCTGAGTAAGTGGGGCCTGCTGTGGGTGGACATCTGACAGACCCTCACTGCCCCCCCCCGCCCCAAGCCAGGCCAGACACATCAGCCCCGGGGTCACTTGAGCTTTTATTCTGGGAGGAGCAGTCGGCCTGGCTGACTTCTGCACCCCGAAACCGGCTCACTGATCGCCGGCGTGTCCGGCTGAGTGCTCCAGCGCCCGTCTCCTCTGCAGTTTCTCTGCCAGCTCCGCCGTCAAATCTGCCAACCCTGGGGGACGGGTGACCAAGGCCTCAGCCACACCAGGGATCCCCAGTCCGTGCTGTCCCCCCACCCAACACCCACTCACGACCCGCTGTAAAATCTGTGGGGCCCCATGAAAAGTGAAAATGCACTCAAAAGCCCTGAGGAATTTCAAGACAGCAGGGCGTTAGAGCGTGGGGTGTTTCGGAGTACGGGTCCCGTGTGACGGCGCCGGCCACCTGCATCGACCCCCACACGCCTCACCTGTTGAGGGGAAGAGAGTCTGCATTGAGCCGACTGCCAGCTTCTTGGCCAGGCCGCCGTGGAGGCCTTTGGGCTCTGGAGGAGAAGGCAGATGAAGAGATGGAGGCTGACGCTGGCTCCCGGCTGGAAGGGGGGGCAGGAGGGACCCCCTACCTGGCTTGGGGGCAACGGGCTGCTTTAGAGGCTTTGCCTGAACCTTTGCCAACTTCCTGGGGTTCAGGACCGGTCGACTGCGGGAAGGCACTGTGTGGACAAAGGTGTGTGTCACGTCCGGCTTTCAGCCCCCTCCCCCTGTCCCCATCTCACCTCCACGCCATCCCCACCTACCATCCTCATTCACGTAGTTGGCAGCTGGGGCGTCTCCAATGGGGATCACGTAGTTCTCCTCCTGGTTCAGGAGCGGGGCTGACCTCTCCTGGCTTGCCACAGGTGTGATGGGCACGGGAGGCAGCTGCTTGGGGCCGCCCGAGGCAGGTGCGGGCCCTGGTGGGAAACGGCAGTTACCGTCTGGGCCCACGTGGTGCAGGGACACCTCAGCGTGGGTCTGTGTCCCTCCAAATGAGGATGCGTGCATGCCCGCTGGGGTTCAGGCACGTGACCCTGTGCGTGCGTGCGTGTGTGTGTGTGTGTGTGTCCCCGCGTAGTATAAACAGGGACCCTGAGGGAATCTGCATGGTGGAATATATATAAAGGGTGTGTACACACACACCTACACGTGTGTACGTGCCTCACGCTGTGTGGACACTACCTACGTGCTCAGGTGCTCGCCTATATCATGTGCGCACCCCGTGTACCTAGAAATGTCTGAATTTGCACTCGCGAGTGAGCATTCGTGTGTACACGTGTGGTTGTGGCTTAGGTGTGGGTATGTGTGACACAGGACTGGAACTGTGGGACACTTGTACTCACGCATGGGTGGAGCCCTCGGCCATGTAGCTGTCTACACGTGAGCTTCTGATTATGTAGACGGACGCAGTGCGTGTGCGTGTGTGTGTGCACATGTGTGTGTACGTACATACCCGGTGTGCACAAGGGTCCCCCCCCACATCTGCCCAGCCCGAGGAGGACCAGACTGCCCACCCCACAGACCTTTCCAGCCTCCCACCTCAACAGCCAGCTGGATGCCCTCTCTGGGTACTTTCTTGCTCCAGGTGAAGCCCATCTCTACCTACTGAAATCCTTCAAGACCTTGAGCAAACACCCCCTCCTGCAGGAAGCCTTCCTCCTACTCTGCCCCCTTTCTCTCCCCAAGTCTAGGCACGGCTGCCTCCAGCTCCAGGTTCCACCACACAGGGCTGGGAGTGTGTCCAGCTCTCTGTCTCCCCCTCCACAATCCGGAGGGCAGGGTCTGGGTAATTTCTGGGTCTTTTGTAGAAGATTGGACACGGGCAGTGCTATCACCTGGGCCCGGGGCTCCGGGGGTCGACCGCGCCACCCACACACTCTCGCCGTTCTCTTTATCCGCCTCCACGTGGCCTAGAACAGAGAGTGGTCCTAGAGGAGGTGCGGCGGCCGGGCATTGACCCAGGGGTGGCCCGTGGGGGCAGGAGCCGGAGAGGCACATACTGGGCCCCCCCGAGTTCCCTGAGGCTGCACGCACCTAGCACCTTCTCATAGTCCTCGTCCAGCAGGAAGGGCACCAGCGCCTTATTGGTGTGTGACACGAAATAGTCGACCACTGCGTCCAGTGAGGCACAGGAGAACTGGAGGCGGATGGGGGTCACAGTCAGTGCTGTTGCGGAAGGGGCGCAGACCCCACCACTGCGCATCCCGGGACCCCGGCCCAACGCTCACCGGCTCCTCCACGTCGATCACATACTTGGGGCCCTCATGCTTCACCTTGTAATGCCGGACCACCGACGTCCTGCACAGGCAGTGGTGAGTGGGCGGACAGGCTCAGGCCAGGGAGGACCCCGCCCCTTGTTCTGGCTCCGCCCCCACGGAGGGCCTAAACTCTTCCTGCTCCCCTGCACACTGACCACACCCCGTCCTGGCGTAGCTCTCGGTGGAAAACCAGGCCCTCAACTGACCGCACCCTCCCGGAAGACCCTACCACTGGTCCTGGCACTGCCTACAGGGAGGACCATGCCCTGATGGCTCCACCCCAGGAGCCCCCGCCTACCGATGGCTCCGCCCCCGGGGTTCTGTCTCCGCTTTTAACTAGCCCGACCCCTCACCAGACTATCTCAAAGGAAGCTTTAGTGTCAGGCTCTGATCCGCCCCCAGAGTGACTCCACCTCCAAAGCTTGAGTCAAAAGCCACGGGGAGGGCCGGGCCATGACTCCACCCACAGGTTCTGACTCCGCCCCAAGGGCTGGTTACCACCCCTGGATTTGATTTCTTCCCTGCTCCAGATGCCCAGACCCAGCTCCGACTCCGCCCGGAAGAGCCGATCCTAATCCAAGGGTCTGACCTCTCCTGTAGAGTCTCGTCCCCGCTCCAGGATCTAACTCCTCCCCTAAGGGGATCCACCACTCTGCCTGGCCTCTAGCCCCGCCCCCAGGCTTTGACACAAACTCACAGACGCACCGACACAACCCCCATCCCGGGGCGGGGCCAGCCTCAGGACCCCACGCCCCGTAAGCTTTGGCCCCGCCCCCAGGGCTTTCCCCCTGTCCCAGCTCTGACTCCGCCCCCATGCTTGCCCCTCCTCCCACCGCGGCTCCGGAGTCGCGCAGGCGCACCCATTGAACGTCTGGCGCGTGGTGACTGACACGTCGTCCCCGCCGTCCCCGCTGGGTCGCAGCAGCAGGTTTCCGCAATCGGGATAGCGCTCCAGGAGCAGCTGCGCCTCCAGCCTGCTCACCTTCAGGAAGCAGCTGGGGCCGGCCGCGTCCCTCACTCAAGGCAGGCCCTGCCCCTGGCGCCCAGCCACGCCCTCCCGCAGAGCCCCGCCCCGGGCCCCACCCCCCACTCCCCGGCCAGTCCCCTGCACCTCCACCGGTCTCGGAAGACCTAATTCCCGCGCACCCCGCTGGCCTCCCCGACTCGCCGGCCCCGCGCCTCGTCCGCCGCCGTCCCGGGGCCGCTCGGCGCGGCGGGGCACTCACGAGGGCACCTCGAGCGTGCGGCGCGCCTCCTCTTTAGCCAGGGCCTCGGCCATCATGTACAGGTGTCCAGGCAGCAGGGTCAGGTTGGACGGGACACGCATCTGAGGGGCGATGGGGCGCCCGAGGACGCCCGGCCGTCAGGGCACGAGCGGCTTGTGCCCGTGTCACCGACGGGCACCCTGAGGCTAGGGTGCGGGCCGAGCCAGGATGGGAACCCGGGTCTGGGGGCTCCGCAGCCACGCAGGGCCAAAGAAGGGACGTGAAGACACTTCGCTGATGGGGAGGACAGATCAGATGCTAGAATGAACGTAGGGTCTCAAACCCAGCGGCCTGCAGGGGCCAGGCTGGGGACAAATGACTAAAAGAGAAATCAGGAATGTTGACGAAAACTCCAGGCTTTTAAGTTATGGCAGGTAACTTCCACATTTTTTATGTCTGTGGGCGCCACCTAGCTCACAGGCCACCGTGTGGAGGAGGCTGGTTTGAGGGATGTCGGGTGGAAAGAGGAAAGAGGGTTCTGAGCAGGCGAGCCCTCTTACCTCTACCACCGTCAGAATGAAGCCTTTCCACATCTCGCGAGACTCCAGGCTCTCTACCTGGGGAGGGAAAGAGAAGAGCCCGTGTTGGTGAGCCTGGGCCCATTCATCTGTGAAATGGGAGTGAGGAATAGTAGTTGTTTTCAGGGTTAACTAGTAAGGACGGGTTAGTTTAGGATTCTGAACAGAAGTCCTTAGTAATGTGGAATGCTCTTCTGTAATGCCACCGAATCAACGTTTATTTATTTATCTAATTATTCTACATCAACATATTTTTAAAGATTTTAAAAAATTTGTCCATTTGAGAGAGAGAGAGAGAGCATAAGCAGGGGGAGGGGCAGGGGGAGAAGCAGACTCCCCACTGAGCAGGGAGCCCAATGTGGGGGCTCAATCCCAGGACCCAGGATGATGACCTGAGCCAGAAGGCAGGGAATTAACCCATTGAGTCACCCAGGCGCCCCCTACATCAACTTTTAAAACAATGGATATCAGATCGTGCATCTCCTGTGCTCTAAGCCCTCCTAGGATTCCTGCCTCCTTTGGAGTAAAAGCCCAAGTCCTCCCCAGGGCTCACACAGGGCCCTGCACCAATGGCCACCCTCCTCTCCCTGCCCCCCTCTCTCCCTCCCTTTCCCCCTTTCTCCCCCCCCCCACCCCGCTCCAGCCACACAGGCCTCTCCCTGGTCCCCCAACATGCCAGGCCTCTGCTAAAGAGCCATTTCACAGCGATCCACATTGCTGGCTCCCTCTCCTCCTCCCGGTCCTCAGTAAGGCCTTCCCCAGTCACCCTGGGTAACGCTGTACCCCAACTCCCCTCTGTCCTTTCCCGAGCATCTCCCGCTGCCAGACACTCCAGACATTTCACACATTTATACTGTTATTTGTGTGACCCCCACTAGACTCTAAACTCCACAAGGGTGGGGATTGTTAATTGTCTTGTTCACCGTGCAACTAGGAGAGTGGCAGGCACACAGTAGGTGCTCAATAACGTTGGCTGAAAGATCGCATGAGGGCAGTGACCATCCGCGTGGCTCACGTCTTGTTCTGACTATTTTATGCGTATTATCCCATTTTGCAGGTGTAGAAACCAAGGCATAGAAAAGTTGAGTGAGCCGCCCAGGGTCACCAACCCAGTGGTAGACCCCGTGTGACTCCTTGCTGGTGTGTGTGAGTGTTGAGTGTGACAGGGAGCGATGGACCTACCTTGAACTTGATATCTTGGTTCCGGAGGACCAGGCTGAAATAGAATCCAGGGTCTCTCGAGCTTCCCCAGGGCGCCTCATCGGTAAGCCTCACAAACGCTGTTAGGCCTAGCTTCTCCACATGCTGGGGATCCAGAAGCAGGAGTCTGAGCACCAAGCTTGTGGCTTGCCAGGCCCTCTGACTGGGCCATACCACCCGCACTCTGCTTGGTCCTTGAGCTTGGAGCGGGGAGACCAGCTCTTGAGCTCACAGGCCCGTCCTTACCTGGGAGTCCCGATTGCTATTATAGAAATAGAGAGTACAACCCTGGAGGCCTGCCCAAAACTTCTTGTAATCCTGGGGACAAAAGGTAGAGAGCAGAAGGTGAGAAGGCAAATCGGTACCACCATGATACCCACTGCTGTCTCAGGACCTTTGCACTGGCTGTTCTCTCTGCCTGGATACTCTTTCCCCAGATCTTCACACAGTTTCCTTCAGCACCTATGTTGGGTCTTTGAACAAATGTTGCCTTCTTTGGGAGGCCCTCCCCTCCATGGCCCAGCTTCTGGGGATCTGTCATTCTTTGAGAAAGGACCAAAGAGAACTTGGATGAGATGGGCGATGCAGAACAGCCCCGCAGTGACCAGAGGTAGGAGCTCTAGGAGAAAGTTGAACTAGCTATCCACCCACCCACCCATCTATTGGCTCATCCGCACATACGTGCATCCCCCTTCTCCATGTCCACCCCACAAATATTTATTGGGATCTCCTAATTTCATGAGGTTCTGGGCTCTAGAAGTACTGTCGATTCGGGATGTCTCCCAAGGATTCTGAATTAGAACGGCCCTAACTCTCTGGAGGTCTGAGGGGCTGATACAGCTAAGACTGTAAGATTCTAGGGTTTTTTCCCAGCAAATATTCCCTGAACACTTACTCTGCACCCAATTGTGTTGCAGGCAAAATAATAAATGGGACGTGGCTTCTATTTCAAAATGGATCATCTTCCAGAAGAATATAGAAAGCATAGATACTAAAATCCGGGGCACCTAGGCGGCTCAGTCGGTGAAGCGTCCGACTCTTGGTTTTGGCTCAGGTCATGATCTCGGGATCCTGAGCTCAGGCCCTGCTTAGGTCTCTGTGCTCAGTGGGGAGTCTGCTTGAGGACTCTCTCTCTCCCTCCGTCCCTTCCCCCCTTACACTGTCTCTCAAATAAATAAATAAAACCTTAAAAAGAAAAAGCATAGATACCAAAATCCTCCAGGGAAGAGAGATTAGTACCCCAGGAGGGACAGACCCTGAGACTTGAGATCACAGAGGACAAGAAAGGCCCTCCAAGTGGGAATCTGGGAAGACTTCCTGAAGGAGGGGGTACTTTAATTAGTCCGTAATGATAATGAGGATAGTTCTCATATTGATGGCTAGCAACCATTCATTAATCTGCCTATCGTTCCATCCATCCGCCTCCCTATCCATCTATCCATCCATCTGTTCATCCACTTATCCACCCATCCATTCATCTGTCTATCCATCCAACCTTCCACTTATCCACCCACCCACCCATCTGTCCATAGATATATACAGACATTTAACATTTACTGAGCACCTACAATGTGCCAGGCCCTGGGAACAGAGCAATAAGTGACTAAACTCAGCACGGTCAGACCTGCTTCCTCATGGACCCACTATATACCATTGCACAAGGTATCTAGGTGCTCTGTGCCTCAGTTTCCCCACCTATAAAATGGCCATAGAGGTGTACCTACTTCAGAGGGTGTTGTGAGAAAGGGGGACCTGAATACCAGTAAAGCACCAGCACTTGCGGAGTCAAGCCCACCGAGGGCTACCCCTCCCCTGTAACCATGACTAGGGCCCTAGCGTACCCATTTTGTACTAGAGGAAGCTGAGGGACAAAGACGGAGTGTCACTTGTTCAAGGCCTGGGAGTCAGGAAGGCGTAGAGCAGGGATGTGAACCTGGGTCTTGCACTCTGGGGCCATGCCTTTCTGAGCCCCTGTGGTCTCGATGCTGTCTAGGCTGGGGAGGATGTGGGCCCTTGGAGGCACAAGGAAGGGAGGAGGGAACTGCAATGATGGTGGCTCTGGGGATGAGCAGTGGGGGGGTGTCTGGGGCTGGAGCAGGAGATGAGTGTGAGCAGTGGGGAGGGAGAGATGGGGCTTCTGGGAAGGAGTATCTGGTCCTGCCACATGTGGCCCTCTCAGCCCTCAGCTGTCCCCACGTACCACCTGTCCTGGCCTTGAGACCCCTGTAGCTGAGGTTCAAGGTTACTTAGGGGCTGGGGGTGGGGCATGGGAGTCAGAAGGCTTCCCATTTCCTGGTAGAAGTCCCTGATCCTGCTTGTTTCCAAGAGACAGAGAGACCAAGAGGGAGGCACATGGAGACAGGCAGGGAGAGGCACAGAGAGAGAGAGAAATCAGCCCAGTGGTGGACAGAACCTTTTCCGGCCCCCAGCACATGCCCTGCTCCATCCAGTACCCACCCCGCCCCCTGGGCCAGAGGCAGAGTTCTAGGCTCAGAGAAGCGCTGCCAGCCACCTAGGAGCCCAGCTGTGCCAGCAACCTGTCCGGCCTTACCTGGTCACGGGGTCCCTTCTTCTCCAGAAAGCTCTCATAGTAGTGTGAGGGTAGAGCACCCTTGTGTTTGGGGACCCGGGGTGGGCTTAGGGCCGAGGCCATGGCCTGGCCTCTCCTCCAGTGGGTGCCCCAGCTGCGCCAGGAAGCAGAGAAACAGGTTCCAGGGGAATTTCCTCTTCTGTCAGCTCTCCAGCTCCCTCCCCTGCCAGCAATGGGCGGGTGCTGGGCCCGCTTGTCCTAGGGAAATCCCAGCCTCTCTGGTCTCCCCCGGAGGTCTGGGAGGCCTGCAGGAGTTACGGAGGAGGGAGCCACTGGGAGGCTTTCAGTGCCAAGCAGAGACTGGGCAAAGGTTTCACCTGGAAGAGGGACCTGCCTAAGCAAAGGTCTGAATGTGAGAAAGGGAGGAGCAAGGTGTCAGAGTGGCAAGGGAGGTGTCCAGAGAGGACACTGCAGGAACAGAGCAGGAAGGTCTCAATGCCCCTTAGGCTGCCTGCACTTAAGGCCAACCTTGCCTAAACCTACAAAAAATCTGAATCTCAGATGCTTAACGACTGAGCCACCCAGGCACCCCTTCAGGTGCCCTTTTTAAAAAAGTTTTTATTTAAGGGGCACCTGGCTGGCTCAGTCGGTAGAGGACGTGACTCTTTTTTTTTTTTTTTAAGATTTTATTTATTTATTTTGACAGAGAGAGACAGCCAGCGAGAGAGGGAACACAAGCAGGGGGAGTGGGAGAGGAAGTAGCAGGCTCCCAGCGGAGGAGCCCGATGTGGGACTCGATCCTGGAACGCCAGGATCACGCCCTGAGCCGAAGGCAGCCGCCAAACAACTGCGCTACCCAGGCGCCCCAGAGGACGTGACTCTTGATCTTGGGGTCATGTGTTTGAGCCCCACCTTGGGGAGCAGATTGTATTTAAAAAAAATCTTTGAAGTTTTATTTAAATTCCAGTTAGTTAACATACGCATTATATTAGTTTCAGCTCTACAGTAAGTATAGTGATTCAATATTTCCATATAACACCTGGTGCCCATCATGACAAGTGCCCTCCTTAATCCCCATCCCCTACTCCTCCCATCCCCTCTGGTGACCATCAGCGTGTTCTCTATGGTTAAGAGTCTGTTTCTTGGTTTGTCTCTCTCTCTCTCAGCATCATCTATGAATCAACTCCTTCCAAACTCCTGGTTCTGTTAATATTTTGCCCTCCTCCCATGAGCCACTGTAAGTATATAATAATAATGCAAAAGATTGGAATATTATGAGAATTACCAAAACGTGACACAGACACGAAATGAGCAGATGCCGTTGGAAAAATGGTGCTGCTTGACGCAGAGTCACCACAAACCTTCAATTTATTCAAAAAATGCAGTATTGGGGCGCCTGGGTGGCACAGCGGTTGGGCGTCTGCCTTCGGCTCAGGGCATGATCCTGGCGTTCTGGGATCGAGCCCCACATCAGGCTCCTCCGCTATGAGCCTGCTTCTTCCTCTCCCACTCCCCCTGCTTGTGTTCCCTCTCTCGCTGGCTGTCTCTCTCTCTGTCAAATAAATAAAATCTTAAAAAAAAAATGCGATATTAGTGAAGTGGAATAAAGTGAGGCACGTTAGTACGAGGTATTCTTATACATTTCTTGGCATTTTCCATGAAGACCATCATGTCATCTGCAAATAAGGCTGGTTTTGTTTCTTCCTTTCCGATTTGTATGCCTTTCATTTCCTTTTCTTGCCTTATTGCACTGGCTAGAATTTCCAGGACTGTGTTGGGTATAGGTGCCCTGTTCCCTCTGTTACAGGGAAAATGTTTAGTCTTTCACCATTAAGTAAAATGTTAACTGAAGATTCGCGGACATTCTTCAGCACGTGGAGGTGGTTTCTGTCTGTTTCTAGTTTGCTACGAGTTTTATCACTCATGGGTGTTGAATTTTGTCAAATGCTTTTCCTGCATCAGTTGAAATGCTCTTTCGACCTTTCTTCCTTAGTTTGTGTGTTAGTTTTCTGTGACTGCTCTGACAAATTATTGTAAAGGTAGAGGCTTAAAACAACACAGCTGTGTGACCCTGCAGATCTATACGAGTCCTACACGGATCTCACAAAGCTGAAATCAAGGTGTTGACAGGGCTACATTCCTTTCTGGAGGTTCAAAAGATGCATCCATTTCCCTGTCTTTTCCAGCTTCTAGAAGCTTCTTGTATTCCTTGACTCACGGTCCCCTTTCTCCACAAATCCAGCAATGCAGGTACAATCCTTACATCATCTCACTCTCAATTTCTCCCACTGTCACTTCTCTCTTCCACTTTTAGGAAACCCTGTGATGACATTGGGTTCACCCAGATAATTCAGGATAATTTCTTTAAAGTCAGTTGGTTAGCAATTTAAATTCCATCCACACCTTAAATCCCTTTGCCATGTAACCTAACATATTCACAGGTCCTGGGTATTAGGATGTGAACATCTTTAGGGAATCATGACTCTACCTACCACAGCCTGTTAAATATGGTGGATAACATTGATTCTCGAATACTGACCATAGTATGTAATTTTTTAAAAATATATTGCTGAATTCTATTTCCTTATATATTTTTAAAAGATTTTATTTATTTGATACACAGAGAGAGAGAGAGAGAGAGAGAGCACAAGGTGTGGGGAGGGGCAGAGGGAGAGGGAGAAGCAGACTCCCCACTGAACATGGAGCCTGACTCAGGGACCAGAGATCATGACCTGAGCCCAAGGCAGACACTTCACAAACTGAGCCAACCAGGTGCCCCTATTTCCTAATATTTTGTTAAGGATTTTTTGCATCTATTCATGAAGAATATAGTCTATAAGTTTTCTTTTCTTTCCTTTCTGTTTGTTTGTATTATCCTTATCTGGTGTTGCTATCAGGTAATGCTATCTTCATAAAATGAATTGGGAAATATCCCCTCCTCTTCAACTTTCTGGATGAAATTATTTAAAAGTGGTGTTAATTTCCTCTTTGAAACTTTGGTACAATTCTTCATCTGGGCTTGGAGATTTCTTTTTGGGGAGTCTTAAAATTAGAAATTCAATTTCCTTAATTGTTATAGGGCTGCCTGGACTTCATACACATAGCAAAAAATAGCCTTTGGAATCTATTCAAGAGCTGTCTGACTTGGTAATCTCTTCATCTGATGAACTGTCTTATAAAGTTGATAACAATACCTGCCATAAAGGGGAGTCATGAATGGTTAGTAAGGTCACAGCAGTTTAATTTTATTTATCAAAGGCAATGGGGAGCCATAGAAGGATTTAGAGCAGGGAAGGGAGGTGGTCATGGTTGCATTTTAGTTAAGATCCCTCTGGGACCAGGGCGGAAGATGGATGAGGAAGATGGAGAAGCCAGACGTCTGGCCCAGGGTGTTGAGAACAAGAGTCAAAGAGAACGTGGGCAAGGATATGGGGCTATAAACTGAGGTCAGAGTCTGGAGATGCTAGGGAATGCCCAGTTTGTGGCTGGACCTGGGAGGGGGGTGCGGGGCGCGTGGGGAAACTCCAAAAGGAGGCGTGGACTTGACAAAAATTTATCCAGCTCTTATTAGATGTCAAGCCCTGTTCTTTAACAACCCCAAAATAGATATTATTGTTCCCATGGTGAAACACAGACGAGGAGCCCCTTGGCCAAAGTCACAGGGATGGGAAGTGGTGGAGCGGGATCTGGAGCCAGGTCCGGTCGGACTCCAGACCACCCTCCCTGAACATCGCGCCCCCACCCCCAATGTCCTGTCCCCCACTTCCAGACTGGGGCCGAGTAAACCCGTCCGCGGGAGAGCCCAGCCCCTGGCTCCCCGCAGGCTAGGAGCCCCCGCCCCGGGCTTCCAGTCCTGCCAGGGGCTGGAGACTCCCCGTTCTGGGAAGTGTCGCTGCACCTCGGAGCAAAGGTCCTGGGACAAGGACCGGGGACAAAGGACAGAGATGCAATCGCCCGGCGGACACCAAGCCCGGCTCCGCCTATTAACACTCCGCGCAAAGGGGCGTGGGAAGTCGGGGGGCACGCCAGACCGCGGGCGCGGTTTTGACCCGGGATCTGATTGGCTAGCGGAGGACCAACCTCTACAACTGAGTGGGTGCGTGAAGTCCAGGAGCTCCTGCTGATTGGCCGAGGGGGACGAGTTTGGCGGAAGCAGCTGCTTAACACTGACTGGCTGGGAGGGAAATCCAGCGGCTCTTGCCTATTGGTTAAAGTTTAAATAAATGACCCTCCTATAATTGGCTGTTGGGCTCCGGTCCAACCGCGGAATCAGTTCGGGGGCTGAAAGTTAACCTTTTAGAGGCTGACCTCCTGCTGGGACGTTTTAGAGCCGCAGCGCGGGGCTCCTTCCCCATTCTGGCTTGCAGCCCCAGGGCGCTGTGGCTCGTTCTCTGGGCCTCAGTTTCTCTCTGGTCTCAACGACCGAGATCTCTGGCCCCTCAAGTTTCCCGTCTCGTCCCAATGAGCTGAGTCCCCCGTAGCCCCCAGCTCCAGTCCTCAATCCAATAACGGGTCGCCTCGAGTGGAAGCACTAGCTCCCCGAAAGCGGAAGTCCTGGGACCTCAGTTTCCCCACTTGTAGGTTGCCACGAGCCTCCCACGGGAGGTAGCCTTGGGCCTCTGTTTTCCGAATGGTCCCGGAGGGCTGAGTCCCCCGCCTCCCTGTCCGCGAGCAGGCTCGAGGCCTCAGTTTCCCTGCTCGCCCCGGCAGGCCGAGCCTCCCGCCCGCCCCCAGGCTGGGGCACCTCCCCTTCGGGGCGGAGCCGTGTCACGTGCCGGGAAGAAAGGGCCCGCGGCGCTCGGAGCGCACTGGGCGCAGCGGGCGCGGGGCGCTGGGCGCTAGGCGGAGCGGCCATGGCAGGTACGGCGGGACTGGCTGGGGCCGGGGGAGCACCCGGCGGGGTGGCTGCGGCGGCTGGGGGCGCGCGGCCCCGTGCAGCCTGTCGCTGCCCGCAGCTCCGGAGCCGCTGTCCCCGGCGGGCGGCGCGGGCGAGGAGGCGCCGGACGAGGATGAGGACGAGGCGGAGGCCGAGGACCCCGAGCGGCCGGCTGGAGCGGGGGGCGCGCGCAGCGGAGCCGGCGGAGGCGGAGGCGGCGGCGGCGGCGGCAGCGGAGGAGGAGGAGGATGCGGGGCCGGAGCCGGGGCGGCGGGCTGCGGCGGGCCGGGGGGCGCGCTCACTAGGCGCGCGGTCACGCTGAGGGTGCTCCTCAAAGACGCGCTGTTGGAGCCGGGCGCCGGGGTGCTGTCCATCTACTACCTGGTGAGCGCCCCTACCCCCATCCCATCCCGGCTGGGGCAGGAAGGGGAAACCGAGGCCCAGAGCTCCCTGACCGCGGGCCGAGACGGGGTGTGGGCAGGGAAAGCTGATACACGGCGCATCCAGACCCAGCAGGAGGCCCTCTGGGCTGGAGGACTTTGTTTCCAAACACCCCATTGCACAAAGGAGAAACTGAGCTCAGAAGAGGACACCACCGCTTTCCTGGCTGTGGGACCTTGCTCAGCCTCTCCATATCCTAGTTTCCTCACGTATAAAATGGGATTTTTTTTTTTTTTTCTCACGGGGTTGTAATGAGGATTAAATGAATCCAGCGCCCAGCAGGATGTCTGCTATACCGTGAGTGCTTTACAGGTTTGCTGCTGTTGCTGTGGGTCTGTGAGTGGGAGCAGTTCATGAATGGGGCGCTTGCTGCGTGCCTGGCTGTGCCCTGTGTGTTAGGGATCGAGCAGACCCCGTCCCTGCCCTTTGGGGGCTCACAGTCCAGTGAGGGGGGTGGAGACACAGAGCTGGGCACTTTCAGCCCCGGCTGATGAGGACTGTGATAATGGACATACAGGTGCTGGGAGGCACCTAAGTGGGAAGGCTTCCTGGGAGGGATGCTGTGGGTGGAAGTGGGTGCTAAGCCCTGGGGAGCAGTAGGGGGTCAGGGAGGACCTCCTGCAGGTACCTTGGTGGGTCCCAGGTCCCCGGCTCAGCCAGGCCACTGTTACTGCAGGGGAAGAAGTTCATGGGGGACCTGCAGCCCGATGGGAGGATCGTGTGGCAGGAAACGGGGCAGGTGTTCAACTCACCCAGCGCCTGGGCCACGCACTGCAAAAAGCTGGTGAACCCGGCCAAGAAGTCCGGCTGTGGCTGGGCCTCTGTCAAGTACAAGGGCCAGAAACTGGACAAGTACAAGGCAGCCTGGCTCCGGCGACACCAGCTCCACATTCCCACAGCTGCTGCCGATGAGGTGCGTCCTTCAGCCTCCTGGAGCAGGCTCTCCCTGAGTCAGTGTTGGAGAGGGAGTACCCAGAGTGAGGGCGTTGGAGCTGGGGCCCTGTGGGATGAGCAGGAGTTTGTCAGAGCAAGGTGAAGAGCGTTTTCAGAGGGAGGGCATGGCACAGCCAGGCCATGTCGGTGGAAGGCGGCACAGTGCTTGGGGACCATGATTTGCGCATACGGCTGGAGGCTCACGTGTCTTTGGTAGCTGAGGGGGCTGGGGACATTGGCAGGGACTAGATCTGGGAGAGTTCCGAGTGCTGTGATAATAATAGATCTTTGAGTAGTCGCCAGCTGGGTGTACTTAACCAAGGACCCTCTCTGGGTCCTCAGGCTTCTTCATATGGAAAATGGAGATGATCATAGTACCCGTATGTATCAGATATGTATATCTGGTTGGCAGGTCTGAAATCCGTAGGGCCGCTGGCAAGCTGGAAACAGGCCGGGAGGACTTGGGCTTTTACCCTGAGGTGGGTGGGAGCCCTGGAAGGCTAGGGCAGAGGATGGATAGACCTGACTCAGGTGCCCACGGGCGCCCTCTGGTGGCTGCTCTATGCAGTACAGACTGGGAGGCAGGGCGAGGGTGGGAGCTGGGGACCAGTATGCAGGAGACTGAACTGGTCCAGGTGCGAGATGATGGGGTGGACCAGCGCGACAGTGGATGGGGGAAGAAGTGGGCAAGTTTTGACTAGTTTTTAAAGTGGATGTCACGGGATTTGCTGCTGCATGAGATGTTGGTGTTAAGGGATATTTTGTTCTGAGCAAGTGGATGGCTGGAGCTGCCATTATCACAGATATGGGTATTGGGGAGGAGCAGGTGTGGGGGACGGTCGGGTGCAGTGTGGCCGAGCTGAGTGTGAGACGCCCGGGAGCCCCCCGTAAAGAGACCTCCAGGATCAGCCGGACCTCCAAGTCTGGAGCTCAGGGGAGGGCCAGTCTGGAGATGGGACTGTGGGCATCATCCCGCTGTAGACAGGGGGGTTGAGAGTGGACGAGCCTGCCCGGGAGGGGGGCGAAGAGGTCCGACCATCCAGCCTGGGCACCGCGGGAAGGGTGGGAGACCGAAGGGGCTGGAGGGGTGGGAGGGAAGCCGGGTCCCTGAGGAGTTCCCGGGAGCAGGAGGGGGTCGGGCCAGTGAGACACCGCGGTGAGGGGGAGAAGGACAGAGACTATGTGACTGTTGGATTTGGACACTGGGAAGTCACCCCAGCAGGGGCAGTTAAGGGGAGATCAGGAGGAGGGATTATTGAGAGAATCTGATGACATAATCCCCTAAGCACTGGCTTGCCCAATGAGTGGATCAACAGGAAGTATGCCAATTGCTTTGTGGGCGTTATCTTATTTCATCCTGATGCTGTCCCTCTGCAGCTGGAGGTCATTGTGTGGTTTTACAGACGAGGAGCCTAGAGCTCAGTGAGGTTAGGGCGCTTGCCGGAAGCCACACAGCTTGTAAAAAGCAGAGGGGAGGTTTGGATCTTCTGCAAGGCGCTCAAACCTGAGTTGCGACAGAACTATAGGTGGCCTCTGCTCACTCCCTCCCTCTAGTGGACATCTGGGGCAATGGCAGGAACCTAAGGCTCAGGCCAACCAAAGGTCCGTTTGGCCCGTGGTGAGGAGGGTGGGCGGCATCCAGCTGGAGGTCCTGTGGCTGTCCCCCACCCCCACCCCACCAGAGCCCGGCCAGTGAAGGGGAGGAGGAGGAGCTGTTGATAGAGGAAGAAGAGGAGGAGGTTCTGGCAGGGGTCTCCACGGAGGACAAGAGTCGGAGACCACCTGTGAAGGGGCCTGTGGAGCCTGCCCACCCAGGTGAGAGGCTTAGGGGAGGGGAGGAGGTGGCACAGGAGGCGGGCACAACTCAAGGGAGGGAGGTGGCCGGGGACAGAGCTGGCCTTTCTTTTTCTCAGCGCTCCCAAGATGCCAGGCTGACTTCCTAGCCCTGCTGCCTAATTTCTTTCCCATGCTGCCTGATTTCCCATGCTCTCTTAAAGGACTTCTTTGCCTCATTGCCTGATTCCTTTGCCCTCCCCCCCCACCTGGTTTTCTGAGGTCCTCACCTGATTTCCTAAGCCCTTCATCTGGCATTTTAATCTCCTTTTTTCCGATTTATTAACCTGCCGCTTGATTTCTCCGTTCTGCAGCCCGATTTTTCAAGCTGCCTCTGGAGGTTTTTGTTTCTTGGGCTGCCTGGGCTTTTGTTTTCCGGTTCTGGGCTGGGAGGGATTGATGCTGCCTTTTTCCCATTACCCCACACCATGCAGAGGCTGTGCCCCCCGGGAAGCGGTTGGAAAACAAGATCCGGGCGCCTGTGCGTTACTGCATGTTGGGCAGTCGTGACTCGGCCAGGTCAGACACCCCCCGCCCCCGTGTACAGGCGCTCTGCGGGGGTGGGGGCAGCACGAGCAGGAGTAGGGTGGGCGCAAGGCCTCCTGTGCTCAGAGCTGGCTCCCGAGGCAAGCTGTGGGACCCTCTGGCTCCGACAGGAACCCCCACACCCTGGTGGAAGTAACATCGTTTGCTGCCATCAACAAGTTCCAGCCGTTCAACGTGGCCATCTCCAGCAACGTGCTGTTCCTGCTGGTGTGTGCCCTGCTGCCACCGTGTCCCTTGCGGGCCAAGGGCCAGGCCTGGGCAGGTGGCTGGGGCACCTGGGAGGGGTCCCTGGAATGTTAGCTCTGTGAGGGCAGGGACCGTGTCTGCTTTGTTCACTGCTAGTAAACAGTAGGCACTCAAGGTTTGAACGAAGAAGGTGGGTGGGGTGGTCCCTGCACATCGCAAGGGCTCTGGCCCCGAGGATAGACATTTGGGGCTGGGCCGCAGCCTGAGCCGCTCTCCCGCTGTCCATCCCCTCCCCAGGACTTCCACAGCCACCTGACTCGCAGCGAGGTCGTGGGGTACCTGGGGGGCCGCTGGGACATCAACAGCCAGAGTGGGTATTTGGGGCCAGGTGGGCAGGGGGGGCGCTTGGGGCCGGGGTTGATGTCTGCACCTTCTCCCTGCCTCTGCGCAGTGCTCACTGTGCTAAGAGCCTTCCCCTGTCGGAGCCGGCTGGGGGACGCGGATATGGCCGCCACCATGGAAGAGGAGGTGAGGGGACACATGGGGTCAGGGTGTTCTGGGGAGGGCGGGGGTGGACGCAGCTGTCCTGGCTGCCGTGTCCTGGTGTCTAGCACCAGGTATCCTGGTTCAACAAGTGTGCAGATATATGTGTGTGTGTGTGTGTGAGTACCCACCGTGTGTCTGTGACCCCACGGTCATCCTTCCTCTCTGCACAGGTGGCCAGCCCCCTTTCCCTCTGCACCCCCGTTTCCATGCCGTGCCTGGCGTATAGTGACAGTCTGATGAACATCAGCTGCCATTCTGATAGTGTTTGCACCATGCGGTTTTGCACGGGCCTGGCGCTGTGCCGCGTGCTCCATACCGGCCTTACCCGGGCACCACCGGTGGCTCTCGGGGCGGCCAGTAGGTGTGGATTCGGCAGGCACGTCTCCCGGCCCACCTCTGTCTTGCTCCCTAGGCCCTCGTTTGCCTCTCATCCGGAAATGCCTGTCCTGCTCGAGGGCACACACACCCATCCAGCTCCTCATTTAACTATTTGAGTCCCTGCTGTGTGCCAGGAATTGTTCATGAGCTAGGGGTACAGCAGTGCCCCCCGATAAACTGTTGCCTTTGCTTGGTGACAGGTGCATCTTTTTATGTGGGGTGGGGGCAGGGTCTGTCTTGGTCACGGCTGTGTCCCCGGGCCTGGTACACAGCAGGCACATAATCACTGCTGGCCTCACAGGGGGATGGAAAGAGGCTGGTGTGCGCGCGCACGCACGGGCTGGTAGAGCCCCCGGCCGGCGCCCTGCCCGCCCCAGCCTCGCCTGTGCCCCCAGATCTACCAGAGCCTGCTTCTGCGGGGCCTGTCCCTGGTGGGGTGGTACCACAGCCACCCGCACAGCCCCGCGCTGCCGTCGCTGCAGGACATCGACTCGCAGATGGACTACCAGCTGCGGCTGCAGGGCTCCAGCAATGGCTTCCAGCCCTGCCTGGCCCTGCTCTGCTGTAAGTCCGGCTGCCCGGCGTGCGTGCGTGCGGGCGCGCGTGCGCGCGCGTGGCCGTCCTGGGCCGCTGACCGCTCCAGGACCAGCCCCCACCCTCACTCTCCTCCTGCAGCGCCTTACTACACCGGCAATCCGGGGCCCGAGTCCAAGATCTCACCCTTCTGGGTGATGCCGCCCCCTGAGGTAGGCGGGGCCGGGAGGGGCTGGGGCCCCAGTGTCTCTGTGAAATGGGAACAGAACCCTTGCACTATCTGAGGTTCCGGAGAAGGCCTGGGCGCTGAGGGATGTTGAAGAGGTGTGGGCTCCACATGGAGCATGCTGCCCTCGTTCCTAAGACGGCCTCCTTCCCGAACCTGTGCTGGGGTCAGAAATGGGGTTTGGAGAGCTGTTCCCGGCCTCTCGTGCTGGGCCCGGGGCCATGCGGCCCTGAACCTGGTCGCAGTGCAGAGCCAGGACTGGAGTCTGGATTCCCCGATTGCTGCCCAGGGCACATCCCTCATGGGATGGGGGGCTGGACGTGGCTGGCGGTGACCGGCTTGTGTCCCTGCCAGCAAAGGCCCAGTGACTACGGCATCCCCATGGACGTGGAGATGGCCTATGTCCAGGACAACTTTCTGACTAACGACATCCTGCATGAGATGGTGAGCTCACTCCTAGGTGCGGTGGGCGGGGCCCCCGGGAAGGGGGGTGGGGCTTTGGGCGAAACTGCAGGACTCAGGGTGGCTGAATGTGCCACATCAGGGCAGGGGTCAGACCCTTCCGTGGCTGAAACTCAAGTCCCAGATTCTTGCCCACCTGCTCCCCGCCCCAGCCTGGCCTCCTTGCTGTTCTGGAACTTGCTGGAGGTGCTCGGCCTCGCGCCTCTGCACCTGCCACTGACTGTCCAAATGAAGACACGTGAGGGACTCCAGGTGGTGCCCGGATGAATGTTTTTAGTGCCCACGTTCTAACAGCCGTTTGAAAAACAGCTAGAAGGTCACACCTGTGGTATTGAGGATCCGCTGTTGCTGGGGACGCGGCCGCACGAGGGGGCGGGTCAGGCCTGCGCAGACATTCCGAATCACCCGTGCCTCCCTCTGTCGGGGGTCCTTCCGTCTCCCCCTCCAGGGGCCTCCTGCTCAGCTCCCTTATTTCCCTCTGGTGGCGCTCCTCAGTGGTCTGTCTTGGGGTCCTGGGTAGCGTCCGCGTGCTATAGAGGACCGGGAGCTCCGCGTGGCGCGGGAGGGCGGGAGCGAGGGGTCCCATCGGCCCCCCGTCCTGTAGATGCTGCTGGTGGAGTTCTACAAGGGCGCCCCTGACCTCGTGAGGTTCCAGGAGCCCTGGAGCCAGGAGCACACGTACCTCGACAAGCTGAAGGTAAGCCTCATGCCCCCCGTCTCCTGCAAACCCCTGGAGGAAGACCGTTCTTGGGGAGCCCCCAGGGATCTATCCATGGGCAGCCTAAGAAACAGGTGTGGTCCTACACTGTTCTGTATGAAGTACTGCAGCTGGATATTAAGGCTGCCAAAGCGGAGTCTTGTTTGGCCACAGGACGGGAATGCAGTCAGAGTAGTGTCCCGAAAGCCAGGTTTTATTTTTAAAGGAGGGGGCCCACTCGTGCATCTACTGAAATGCAGATGACAGCTAACAGCCCGCGGGCCGGGGTTGGAGAGAAGCTGCGCTGGGCTGTCTCACAGTGTGGGTGTCCGCGGGGAGCACACAAGGGGCTGTGGTCCGAGCCGGAGCCTCGACTCCAGCAAAGCTGAACCAAGCCGAGAGCAGCCGGTGCCCTGAAGGGTTTCTCCAGCTCTCTGGCCCTACAGTCATTTAGGGGGACACTTAAGGGCTGGGGGGGGGGGGGGGCGTGTCTGACTTCCAGGGTGGAAGTCCTTCTCAGAAGGCATTTTCAACTCCACTGGGTAGAGAAGAGTTTGGCATGCTTGGTTGTTTTGTACTAACTTAGAGCGACCAGAGCTTCGAGCTGCCATGGGGCCCCTCCACCCCGTCACTGGGCCGGTGGGGTGGGGGGGCGGCTTCCCATGCAAGGGGTGTGAGAGCAGAGTGTGGAACGTGCAGATAGTACCCCCTTCCCCCGCCAAGACCCAGAACACTGCATGAGTGGGCCGCCTCCTTTAAAAGTAAAACCTGGCTTTCGGGACACTACTGTGTACCTCGGTTCGTAGAGCCCCTGTGCCTGGATGGGGGGCGGGGGGCAGGACCTCTGGGCCCAACCCTGAGGCGCCAGCCTTGCTCGTTTCAGCTCTCCCTGGCCAGCAGGACACCCGAAGACCAGGGCCTGGGCCACGCGCTGGAGCAGGTCTACAGCCTTCTTAAACAAGGGAGCGGAGGCACTGCCTCTGAGGGCCTGGGGGCCCTCTTGGTTGGACTCTGAACCCCCAGCGGTTCCAGCCGAGGGGGAGTGGGTCTGGGGGCTTTGTCCGTGGCGCAGATAATAAAGGGGAGGAGCAAAGAGCCCGGGCGTGTGTCTCACCCGGGGGTGCACTCGTCGCCGGGCACGTGGGCAGCTGTCTGGGCAGCGAGGCGCCCTGGCTGGTGCAGGAGGGGACGCTCGTCGTGCTGCCGTGGTGCGGGCTTCCCGGGGCCAGGGCTGCAGCGGGGTCTGGGGAGCTACAGCGCCGGTGGCCGGGCAGAGGACAGCTGTCCCTCCCTGGCTCCTGGGGGTGGATACCCTCCCCGGGAGTGGTCCTGCCCTGACAGGGGACCCCTTGGGGAGCTGTGAGGGTCCAGGTGCGCTGGGGGAAGACCAACCCTGCACCACAAACAAGCACGAGGCTCTAGAAAGAGACATTTAATACTTTTTTTAAAAAAGTCAGGATTACATTTTGATCTGCCCTGGATTGTGACCAAGGCTCTGCCGCTCATCTTTGCTAGGAGGTCGGTGCCTCCCCCCTGGAATGGCACTGGGGGGGTTCGGGGAGGAGCAGAGCCTGGCATCCCCGGGGGCTGTGCCGGGTCATCAGAGGAGGGGAATGTGATCCAGTCCTGAAGTCCCCCAGTTGAGCCAATTTTTGGATGAGGCAAGAGAGGAAATGGACGCAGGGCTGGGCTCTGGTCAGGGCAGCTGCCTGCCTGGGTCTCTGGGGAGACGGCTGGGGCCACTGTCTGCAGCGGGGACAGCGGCCAGCTTAGGAGGAGGGAGGCGCCTGTGACCCTCTTGAGGGTAGTCCCAGCAGCCAGGGCTCTGGGAACATTCATCAAAGCCTTTGTATTTGACCTTCCGCAGAGCAGAGGCTGGAAGACTCCTGTGGTCCCGTCTGTGGTGCACACGTGTGTGCTGTGTGCACAGCTGGTGGTGGCAGCTTGTGCCGGAGAAGAACGTCTGTGTGCTTGTCTGGGGTGGGGCGCCCTACACGTGGGAACTGAGGACAGGGTGCAGGATGGGGTGGAGGCAGGAGACGACAGCAGCTCCGAGGCTGCTCAGGAAAGGGCCGCTCTTTAGGGGAACCCTGAGGACCCCAGGATTGTGTCTCCCCAGGGAGGTGGCATCACGGGTGTGCCGGGGCCTGGGGCGCCCTGGAGTTGGGGCTGGGAAGGAGTGCTGTGGGGTAATTTAAAAGCAGGGTGGCGAGTCTTGGCCAGGGGTCCTACTCAGAACACCCAGTGGCACAGATGTTCAGCACATCCTGTTAAGGGCAGGACTCCTGGGGGGTGGGAGACACCCCAGAACAGAGGAGACAGGACAGGGTGTGTGTGCACACACGTGTGTGTGTGTGAATGAGGGGGCCCACCTGGAGTTACCCGTTCCTGGAGGGGCGGGAGGAAGTTAGTGTTTCTAAGAGCACCTTAGTGTCAGGCCCCTCGGGGCACGGGGCTGGGGACGCGCAGTCAGGGAGCAGCGAGGAGGAAAAATACTGCCTAGCCCCAAGACTGCTGCGTGGAGAGAGGGCTGTGGGTGAGCGCTAGTGTCAGCGGCCCCTGCCTCCCTGGCCCCCGTTGCCCCAGGGGGGCCTGCCTTCCCCTCCTCAGGCCCAGGAGCACCGGCGGGCACTGCCCTGGCTGCAGAGGGCAGGTGGGCGCAGGCCAGGTGGAGTGGGCCGACGCCCTCACTGCGGCAGGGGCACCAGCACCTCCACGTAGCTGAGGGGGAAGAAGCCCGACTGGCCATGGAGCATGCCCTCGTACCAGTTCTCGTCGATCTGGTTGGTCAGCGTGATGACGTCACCCTCGTGGAAGCCCAGCTCCCCGGCGTTCTCGGGCTCAAAGTCGTACAGTGCTTTGCAGCTCGGCTGGTCCAGGGGTGCTGGGGGCAGGGGCTCGGCTCAGACCCCTGGCTCCCTCCTGCCCCGCCCTGCCCGCCCCAGCCTGGTCGTGTCCCCTGAAGGACAGCTCCTGCTTCCTCTGCTGCCCCCCAGCCTTGTCAAAAAGGAGTAACAAGGGACAAGAGGGATGGAAATGGGCTCCATCAGTGGGCATCAAACGCTGGGGACACCCAGGGGCATCAGCATGACAGAATGACCAGAAGCCCTTAGGCTGCCCCTCAGAGAGCCTAGAGGCTGTTCGACACCCTTGGTGTTCACGGAAGACCCTCCTGCAGATGGGGAGGCCCAGAGAGGCCGTGCTGTGCCTCGCAGGCCGCAGGGGCTAGCCCCTCCCCTGCCCGAGATGGGCCAAGAGGACTGACCCCAGGGGCATCTTCTTCTACCAGACAAGGGGAGGAGAAGGGTCCTTCTGAACAGACCAGAAGGCAGTGTTTCACACTGAGGTGGGGAGCTTGTGAGGGTAGGGTCTGTGCCCAGGGACACTCACGCATGCTCCTGCTGGGGGTCCGGATGGGCTTGTCGGAAGACCGGAAAGATGACGAAGCTGCTTGCAGACAAAGAAGAGAGGGCGACTGAGAACCTTGGGCTAGGTCACTTCCCCAGAGGGAGTGGGGTGGGCCTGGCTCCGAAGTTTGGACAGAGGTGGGCTGGGGGCGGCCCCCTCCCCGCTCCTTACGTGTGATTTTGGGGGCCGTGGCACAAGGGAAGCCCCCGTTGGACTGCTCAGGCTCTCCAAGGTCGAAGGGCTCCCGAGGCTTGGGCTTGTATTCCCGCTTGGGACGAGAGGAGGCTTCCCGCATCCTGCAGGGAGGGAGAGCTATGAGCAGCCAGCAGCAGGGCTGGAGTCCTGTGTGTGCCAAGATAAAGGGACACATCCGTCCCCGCCACTGATGCTGCTGCCCAGGGCTTGGGGTGGGAGGAGGGGCCCTGAGACCAGGCCTGGACACGGAGGCCCAAAGGGTCTCCCAGTTCGTCAGCTCCCCCAGCTCAGGCCTTTCTCAGAGGCTGCCAGCTGGCCAGGTCCTGCCAAATGCTGCAGCCCCCTTGCCATGCCCAAGGGGGACATCTGTGGACACGGCTGCCCAAGGCTGTCCTTCTCAGGCCCTAGACCAGTGAATAGCTCTCAGAGGGGAGCTCCATCCGCCCCTGCCCTGGGTAACCCACCCCCACCTCAGGCCCAGAGCTCTGAAAGGCCTCCCAGGCCATTCTTCTGGCCTCCCAGCCTCAGGTGACTCCAACCCTTCTTTCTGACAACTGTGACAAGCCTGATGAGGTCTTTCTCCCTCTTGGAGCCCCCACCCCCGAGTGCAGTCTGGGGATTCTTTATGAAAAGCCACCAGCCCCCTGCTCTGTCACATGCTCCAAGCAGGGCTGCGCTGTCAGGGAGGTTGGCGGTGGTGTCCTGGAAGCCCTAAAGGGCCCGCCCAGGAATCCATGGGAGCACTCTAGGCTTCCAGGGCCCCCGGGCCCAGCACAAAGCTGGACGTGGCTCCCGCAGGGAAGGCTGGCTGGGGCTCACCTTCGCTTGAGCTTGTCGGCCAGCTCGTCCAGGATCTGCACGGCCTGCCGGTGGTAGTCGAGCTGGGCGTCCACCAGCGCGCAGAGCTGGCTCACCTGCTCGATCTGCAAGGGAGCAGCCCGCTGAAGGGCTGGCCCTCCCTGTGACCCCTACCCCCAAGACCGCCTCTTTTAGGGAGTCTTGCCAGAATGCTCCCGACACAGGGGCTGGGTCCCCTCCCCATCTGCCTGACCCCTGTGCTGCTGCTGGAGGAGACCCAAAAGCTTCAGGGCGTGAGTGGAGGCCCCTCGGGCTCCTTCGGGCTCCTTCAGGCTCCTTCAGGCTCCTTCAGGCTCGGAGCTGGGGCTGAGCCCGCTGTGGGCAGGGCATGCGTGACTCCGCCCACTGGCCCCAAATTTGGGTGGGGGCTCCCCCCAGGGAGGGCCTGGACGCACATCGGTCTCCAGGAGGTTGTGCATGCTGGTCTCGGCCACCTCCTTGGACTCCTCAAACTTCTCCAGGGCCTGGCGCAGCTCCTCATCGGGGATCCTGCCCTGTCGCTTCTTCTTGTAGTCGAAGTCCAGGCGGCGGCCCTCCAGCTTCTTCAGGTGGTGCTGGGATGGGGGCGGGGGCATGGGGCTGTGAGGTGCGTGCTGGGGGCTGCGGGAGGACGACGCTGGCGGGGCTGCGTGAGGGCAGGCACACTGAATGGGGTGTGGGAGGACGGGAGGGGGGCGGCACCTGGATCTCCTTCAGGTCCTTGTCACACAAGTTCTGCAGGGGGTCAATGAAGTTCTGCTTGACCTCTATGTCCAGAGAATCCTTCACCTCTGCCAGGCGCTTCATGGACTCCCCCGCATCCAGCAGGGCATCCCCTGCAGCAGAGTGGGGAGTGGGGGAGAAGCTGTCATAGGCGGCCAGGGCCTAGGAGCCCAAGCTACCCCCAACTTCTAACCTGCCCTCACACCCCAGCGCCCAGACGCCAGAATTCAGGACAAAACAAGAGTCCCTGGAGTCTGAATCTGAGCCCCAGCAGCCAGGAGCTGGCGATGATGAGGGTCAAGCCCCCGCAACCCCCCTGCCCAGTTTCCCCAGCATTAGCTGTGGGGCTCAAGGGCAGGCTTTCCAGTGGCCTTGGCCCTACAGCCAACACTCCAATACTTGCTTATCCCCACTGAGGAAGGAAGGGTGTTCTGGGAGCCTCAGTCGCCCTCGTCCAGGGGAGTAACAGGCACTGGAGAAGACGGGAGCAGTGGCAGGAAGTGGCATCCCGCCCTCCAGTGCCCGACGCTCTGGCCCTCTAGCCCGGCCTTCCATTGCTCTCACCGAAGTTGGACTCGCCGCCCAGCTCCTTCCCATGGCGGATCATGCACTCGCCCAGCAGGCCCTCGGACTGTGGGTAGCCAGGGTTCTTCACCTGCCCCCGGATCTTGGACACCGTGTTGAGCATCGTCAGCTTGGCCCGTGAAGCTGGAAGAGAATGGACTGGGTAGGCATGCGGCCAGTCTCAAGACCCAGGCCTGCACTTGGCCAGTGCTGCAGGCTGCCTCCTCTCCCCAACACCCTTATTTCTAAAGCGCTGCCCTGACCCAAGCAACCTTGGTTCCTATGCCTGCTGATGGCCAGGCTCCGAGGAGAATCTCCTGCAGAGATCTCCTTCCTCCACTCCCCTGGGCCACAGGAGCACTGGTAGTGAGCAGGTGACTGGCTCCTCTGGACCCCTGGGGGCCTCCTTGTCCTGGAGCACAGCTCTGATCACAGAAGCTCCCTTCCCTGGCCTGGGGCACAGCACCCCAGCGAAGGGGGGGCAGGTATAAGTGCGTACGGGTCCAGGCGCCCAAGACACAGCCCCCCACCTGGCGGGGGGGGAGGAGCTGCGTGCTTGCCTCTGCCTGCCCGTCTGTCCCACACCTACCACCTTCTGCGACGGGAACTCGGATTCGGATTTTCCTCAGGAAAAGGTCCCCATCTCTCTCTCTGACTTAGGACCCTCCCACCTCATGCTCCAAAGGTGGGCCTGCAGCTGGGGCCTGGCAAACGGGTGGGCAACCAATTCAAACTGGTCCAGTGAGTTGGTTAGGTGGAAAAGATGCTCTTTTCTGCTGGGACTATTAGCCTTAAGGGTGATTTCAGACCAGGGTTGCCACAAAGAATGAGCGCTGCCTGATGCAGTGGGAAGGAAATGCATGACTCTGAAGACGTCCTTGGGTCCTTGGATTCAGACCCATGAAACCCGCCTGCCTCTGCCCGGGCACTTCAGCTCTCAGCCCACACATTCCTCGACTCCGGTAACCGGCAGATTCCTGGCTGAGCTGGCCAGCACCCCTACCTGGGTTGGGCTGCAGGTACTCAATGGTTCTGGCCAGCACTTCTGTCACAGCCTTGCTGGTGACATCCACCTTCTGTGAAGAGAAGCAGGGTGTGGGCTTTGCAACCATCGGGGCGCCGGAGGCCAGACCAGGAGTCCCTGGACAGCCCTTGCCCTGCTCCCCGGCCCCACTGCCTCCCAGGGCCGGGGAACCCATCCCTCCGTGAGCTCCCCCCGCAGCCCGGGTGTAGCACTGCTGTGGCCCGTGAGAGTGAACAGTGCTGGGCATCAGACAGGCTGCACCGCCTCTCCTGGTACCTTCTCCATCTCTTTGAAGTCTTCATCAAGCTTGGTCCCTTCGGCCCCTCCGACCTTCTCACTGACCAGCTGGGGGACAGGAGGGAAAACATTGTGAGCCTCAGACAAGGAGGAGGACTGGCTGTGCCTTCCAGCCATGTCCACTGCCAGGGGAACAGGTGAAGGGGTCAGCACGTCCATGACGGCTTCCCAGGGATGCAGCTGATGGCAAGATGGGAGGCTGAGTGAGGCCGTGCTGCCAAACCCACAGCCTTCTTTGAACCAGAGCTGGGGGTGGGGGTGGCATCTCCAGCTGGAAGCCTTCCTTGGCCATGCCTACCCTTGAGTGCCACCATCCCCAGCCTGCTTGGGGCCAACCACAGCTGAGTGACCCTCCCTCAGGGTCCTCTCTCAGGGCTCAGGTGCCCACACCCAGACAGTGATGCCATGGTTCAGCTCCAGGTGTGGGGAAAAGGTTCGTCAGAGCCTCTTTGCTCAGGGATCACACACCTCCCTTTCCCCCACTGAATTCCTGCCTCTTTGGGAAGGAATCCTGGGAACCTGGGGCCAGCACTTCCCCAAAACACACTCTCCCTGGGCACCTCTGGGAGATGAGCAGGTCTGTGGTAGGGAGGAGGTCCTGTGGCTGAATGGATGTGAGGACGACCCAGTCCATCGCTTTGTGCGCCACCCCCCCCACCAAGCACAGGATCCAGGGAAGCACAGGGCCAGTGGGCTGGGGCTTTCTACTTGGCTGGGCTTGGGAGTCAGGGGGTGCCTAGGGTGCAGGTGAGCGGTGAGGCTGCTGCAGTGGGGGGACAGGAAGGAAGCAGGGCTGGTGCAGGGCCTGCCTGGTGACTGTCACCACCTGCAGCGGCTCGGGCCACTCGCCGTCCTCTAGGGGACCCTGCAGGATAGGCAGGGGCTGCCCTCGTGCTCCTGCTAGCCACACCGTAAGAAAAGACCCTGGTCACTTCCTGGGCATTTATGGGGCGTTCCACTTTATATCATGGGACAGTTTCACTTCTTTTGATGATGGTAAAACAGGACGTTCTCAAATTCAGTGGTTGCCAGAGAGGGAAATGAGTTCACTGCCTGACGTGAGACAAGACTCTTCTGGTGAACTGGGAGGGAATTGAAGCGTAGGTGCTCAAAACCACACCTTCCGGGGCCCCGGGACCGATGGCCTGCTCAGTGCAGGAGGACACGGTGTGGGGCAGACAGGGACAGGTCTCCCAGGCAGGAGCCACATCCTTCCCCTAACCGG
Organism: Ursus arctos; assembly: GCF_023065955.2. NCBI lineage: Eukaryota > Metazoa > Chordata > Mammalia > Carnivora > Ursidae > Ursus > Ursus arctos. The sequence goes on from NW_026622808.1 coordinate 15,062,260, forward strand.
AGGGGCAAGGGCAGACACTGCAGCCTGCTGGGAGCACAAGTGGCACCTCCCTGCCTCCCCAGAGCCCTCAGCTCCGCGGGCACCACGTGTGGGCCTGGATACCAGGCCATCCTTGCACCCAGGCACACAGGACGCCATGCTGGGTCCCTACCAGTCTCCCTTCACCCTGCCTGGGAGCTCCAGGCTCAAGTTCGTCAGGTAGCAGATGACCGTTCCCCATGTCCTTTCTTTCCAAGGCTCACAGTCTTAGAACCAGCACAAATGGATAAAAGGATGATTAGAGGCCAAAAGGAAAAAGGGAAAATCAAAGAAGTCACATGCCAATCGTAGCAACGAAGGGCCGCGGCTCTGAGTGTGGGGCTCCCCAGGGTACAGACCGTGTCCAGTGGAGAGGGATCTAAGTGGTCAATGGGAGGAGCTGCAGGTGGTGTTGGTAACAAGGACGACCTTTGGGGATGAGGAGATGTTTCTAGAGACTGGGACCTCCTGTCACTGAGCAGCCAGCCCTGGATGCTCAGCGGGTGGGATGCTGCCTAGGTGGAGGGGGCAGGAGGGCCCCAAAGGGTCCTGCCCATGGGGAAGGCTACGACCCTGCCATCTCAGTCCTGCTCAGGAAAAATGCACTCATTTTCAGATCCAGAGAGAGCAGCAGACACTGGCGATAACAGCTCCGCCTGTGGAGCCCACACCTCCCACACTCCGATCCTGCTCCCACACAGGGCGGGAGGGAACAGATGCGGTGCCTGCTGGGGCCCCCTCTTCCTCTCCACATCTGAGCAATAGCCAGGGATGCCCACGGGCTCACCGAGGGCCTGTCCCCTGCTGGCTGAGCCCTGCGTGGCTGCGGCAGCTCCCGGGGGCAGGTGGAGAGGGTGGTGACTGGCGCCCACTCTCCTGCAGGGCCCTGACTGCCGAAGTGTGTGGAAACCGTAGCCTCCCGGGCCCCACCCGACTGCACCAGAACCTGAATCGCCAGCAGGGACCCCATAATGGTTGCCATTGTGAAAGCCAGGCTGGCGCCTCCCTTGGGCCAACACGAAGCCCCGCCTGAGCCGGAACCTTCTCCAGAACCCTCTCCAGAACCCTGTCCCAGTTCAGGAGCCAGTCTGTGCCCCAAGCGGCCCCCACCACTCGAGACCCAGGGCTGCCGCTCAGTGGGACCTGGTGGCGGAGATGAGCTCCCCATTGCGCACCGGATGCTTCCCGGCTCTTTGCGAGACTGGCTCCCAAGCTCCTTGCCCACCTGGCCTGCCGCTGCCCGCACAGTGGGCCTCAGGGTAGTGCTCAGTGACTGTGTCCACAAAGGGCCTAGAGCGGGGTCTGCCCTGGGGGAGGCCGGGCGGCTGTGTGTTAGCGCCCAGGCTGCTGGGGACCCGCTGCATGAGTGCGGCTGCTCTGCGGCACCCTGAGCAGAGAGGGTCCCATGTCTGTCTTCTTCTTTGCTGGCCTATCCCACGATCTACTGGTCAGGAGTTCCCCTTGGATGAGTTCTAGCGCCAGCACCTTGATCCAGCTTCAGAACACCTCCAGCAAGCAGGGGGTTCCCTCTCTTCTCTCTGGTGGCACCTCTTCTAGAAATTGCACAAAGGATTCACGCCGTATGTTTGGCCTGATATTACCCCTGTCTACTTTTGACTTTTGGGAAAAGCAGGCTCTGTCCCCAGCCCGGGCGGCAGGCACTCCAGGATGGGACAGGAATCTGTGCTCTAAGTGCTGTAAGTTCAGACTGCAGAGGCGGGTGCTGCTGGGGAGGGAGCAACAGGCCCTGCTCCCGTATGCCTCCCTGATGCCTTCTGGAAACTTGCCGGGCCTGGATCCCACCTGGCCTTTGAATGATCTGATTGGCAATGACGTGTCCGCAAGTGACTGTGTCGGGTAAACAGCGGCCTGTCCACAGGCTCCTGCGTTTCTGAGCAGCGGAGCCGTGTCGGCTGACGGCACCCCCTGTGAACTGGGTACCTGGGAGGGGAGCGAGCCTGGAACAGAGCCGGATCTTCACCCCAGAGCACCCACATGACTTCCATGCACAAGTGTTGGCCTGTGGGCATTAATAGTAAAGACGAGGTGGGGCAGGGGCTATTCTTTCAAAGACTGGTTACCATTCCAGACCTTTGGCCATCTTCGGAGAGAAGCAGGGAATCTGACACTCAGGAGAAAAAGAGCATACGCAGTGGAACAATCCACAGAAGGAACTGGGGAGGTGCTGCGCGCCACGAGCCAGCAGGACAGCCACTGCGGTAGTCAAGCTAGAACACGGAAAGGCAGGAGAAGCTTCTTTTATGGGGGCGAGCAGAAGACGGCTGCCCACACTGGCAGGCACATCTGCGGCGGCCACTTGGTGATAGCTGGAAAAGCAGTTTGAATCCTGCGGGGTGGGAGGAAGCCAAAAGCAGGCCTCCAATTGAATCATCTCTGCAGGGAAACCTGATCAACACACATGACACAGAAAATGAAGGGGCCAATCTGCAGGCTTGGTGACCCAGGCAGACGATCTGCTTTGACTATTTAAGGGTTTAAGAGAAAACAAGGGAGGGAGAAAGAGGTGGGGGAGGAAGTGGGGGAGATGTGCAGGGCTGCTCAGGGCCACATTGTCCCAGATGGGCACCATATGGGTCCCTACTCCAGCGTCCTGCACCTTGTCCAGTCACCTTCTTCTTGGGCCACTGGAGTCGCTCCAGGACCACCTCCCAGGGTAACATCGGAGGTCACCTGACCTCTCCTGGCCTAGGCTTCCCCTCCTGCCTCTGCATAGCTAACCTCTCCCTGCCCATCTGTGGGTGCCAGGATGACCTTTCTCATGCCAGGCAGAGGGGAGAAGCTGCTTGTCGGCACTGCTGGAGAGCTGGAGTGAACAGCACAGTACAGAGACCAGAGCCAGTACAGAGTACACAGTACAGTACAGAGTACACAGTACAGTACAGACAGTACAGAGTACACAGACGGAGACCAGGGCCCCGGGGCAAAGGGGACCTCGAGGGTCTGGGCCCAGCCACTCTGGCCATGGCCTGACATGAGCCATCCTGAGGATCTGGGCCAGTGAACAGGCCTCCTGGCTCTTGGGTGTGAGCACGGCTGCCCCTAGTTAGCAATGGCTGTCAGGATGGGGGGTCGACAGGCCGGCACTGGCTAACGACCACACTACATGATGAACTGTCTGAAGTGGGAGGTGATACAGAAGGGGCACGACAGGGGCGCCTGTGTGGCACAGCGGTTAAGCGTCTGCCTTCGGCTCAGGGCGTGATCCCGGCGTTATGGGATCGAGCCCCACATCAGGCTCTTCTGCTATGAGCCTGCTTCTTCCTCTCCCACTCCCCCTGCTTGTGTTCCCTCTCTCGCTGGCTGTCTCTATCTCTGTCAAATAAACAAATAAATAAAATCTTAAAAAAAAAAAAAAAAAAAAAGAAGGGGCACGACAGTCCGCCCTGGCCTTGGGGAGCGCCCCTCTGGTGGAAGCGAGGAGACTGTCCGATATAACAGCAACGAAGAGAAGAACATGGTGAGAGTCACAAAGGAGGCGTAAATATGCCCAAGGGCAGCAGGATGTGGGTCCGAGCTGGATGAGCCACAAAGCCAGTGCTATCTGAGCTGGACCTGAAAGGGCAGGGTCCCAAATGGCAGAGCCAGGCCAGGTGGGCAGAGTTCTGGGCTCTGGGTGAGATGCAGGTTGGGGCACAAGGGCTACCATTCCTGGCCGGCTATGTGCCAGGCACTGTGCAGACACATGCATCGTATCTACGTGATGAGGGTGCAGGGACCAGCTGGCCCATTTCACGGATAAGGAAACTGAGGGGTGAGAGGCTGTGGAGCTGTAAGTGGAGGGCATGGGTGCCATGCCCTGTGCTGGAGGACTGGGCTGTGATAGGATGCGAGCGAAGCCTGGGGCCAGCGCGGGCCTCTAAGGGCGGTGGGGAGGTGTCAGAATGCGTGTGCACAATGCTTGGACATGGGAGGCCCCAAGAGGCAACAGTGATGATCCTGGGCAGAGCTGAGAAATTCCTGAGCCAGGGTGACGGCATAGGGAAGGGAGGAGAGGGCGAGGGGCCCGAGGACAGACACACTCCCTCCAGATCCCTTGCAACTCCACCCGCCCTCCCTGCCGCCTCCTAACATCTGGAAGGCTTGGAGCCAAACGCTGCAGAGCAAAACCCCCAGTCTCCACCATGTCTCCTATCTCGTGACCCAGAGTCCACGGCACGGACAGGGCCAAGGTTTGTCTGCTGCCCCGCCAAATACGAGGCTGCTGGCCTTCTTACGGCTCTCCCTCCTCATCCCATGCTCCCGGGCTCCCACCGTAGGGGTGCTGGCAGAGACACCAGCTGGCGGATTCTTTGGCTAAAGGACTCTCTTTCTGGAAAGGCAAGGCGAGCTGAGCACGATTCTGGGGAGGTGATGTGTGTGATGCACTGGCTTCCCCCAAACCTCCTTCTCTTGATGCGTCTGTCCCTACCCAAAAACCTTCAGTGGCCCCTGGTGTCACCGGGATACTTGGGAAAATTCCCCACGCCCGGGCCCTGGTGAGCTGCTCGAGGACGAGCTGCTTGCTGACTGGGGCGGAGCTCCCATGTGGCTCTGAGAGCAAAGGCCACAAGACACGTGGGGCTGGGCCACGGCTCTTGGGGTGAGGAGGTGGTGCCGGTGAAGTAGAGTCTGTAGAAACCTCATCTGTGCCCTAACAGACCTTCACTCCCCTCCTGCGAGGAACTGGAGGACATGAAGGAGACGTGTGAGCAAAAGACTGAAAGCTCTTGGCACCAGGCGAGGCGCTCCATCCGTCACAGATCCTCCGTAAATATTTGTGAGGTGACTGAGAGAATAAGTCACCACCCCCTTTGTTAAGCCCCACGGAGGGCAGGGTTTGGACAAGTCAGAACTTCCTGCGGCATACCGGGAATTCCGCCACTTCCCCGGATTTGCTGGTGCCCCTGACGCCTCAGGGCGCACACTTCCTCTCCTCCTCGCCATCACAACTCAATGTTTTCTAAAAAGCAGCTTGTGGAAGGCGCAGTGGAAATGATCAACCAGGAAGTCTTCTGAAGTCATGGGACACATGGAAACTCCCAGTCGGCTGCTGCAACCACAGGATCAGGCCCCGGTGGGCAGACACGCACCCAGACACACTCCCACACGCGGCACGTCAGGGCTTCATTGGGAACCCAGCTCTGGTGCCAAAGGACCGTGGCCTCTGAACCCTAAGCGCTCTCTCCGCAGAAGGGGCAGTGGCAGCTGCGACGCTGGCTCAGAAGCAGAAGCCGGGGGCCCCCCAGACTGCAGGGCCGTGCCAGCTGCTGGTCTCCCAGCCAGAGCGGGGCTGCCTGTCGTCTGGGGAAAGAGCCAGGAAAGCTATGGAGAGGAGCCGGGCGGGGGGCCCTGGTCAGACCTGGCCTCTCGCCGCCAAAACCCGTGCTCTTCTACCACCCGCAGGGCCGGTCGTTGATGTCCCGTCTCGGGCTGGCTTGAGCCTCCCACATCCCTGCACAAATGCAGCTCAGAACTGCTTGGCTCCCGGCTCCTCGAGATGAAGAACAGGACTCTGGGCTGGCACGGGGACATACACACTGTGCTGTCTGGAAGGTGGCGAGCCGAATGCCACGTGAAGTCCCAGCTGCTGCTGCCCTGCCTGGCACACGCTGCTCGAATGCCGGGGAGAAACCCTCAAACAAGAAAATCCCTCAGTCACCTGTCTGGCTTAATCCGGAAGTTCGAGCAGGCCATGGCAAGGGCACTGGGAGCAAAGCAGGAACTGACCACTGGAAAGAAGTGGCTTTAGAAGGAAGTGGCGAGGCAGATGGGGGATCATCACCCAGTGACTGTCAAGGTGGAGTCAGGGCCTGGATGACCAAGCTCTGTCCCGGAGATGGAACAGGGATGCAGCAGAGGCCTGGCCTTGAGGCCGTGACCTCTGCTTCTGCAGTGCAAGTCCGAGTCCTGGAAGTGAGAGGCTCCCGCCGGGCAGACACCAAGACAGCTGCCCCTTCGGCTCCAGGCTAAGAAGAACCTTTCTTCACTGACTCCGCTAGAGCCCGGTCCATCCATCCCTTCCTGCAATTGTCACACCAATTGCCTGCTGAGGCCTACAACACCTAGGAATCCGTCACGAGGGCCATGTGTGCCTCTGAAGCCCTCCACATGCCCGAACCAGGCCTGCTGCCACCCTGCTCGGACTCTCCTCGTTCCTCCCCAGGACCCCGGGTAGCCTCTGCCCGGGTCTCCCTCCCCAGGCCTTGCTCCTGTCTCCTGTCCAGAAGCCTCCACAAGTCAAGTTGGGGCCTGCCACCCTCTCCTGGCACCTGCCCTGTCTTTGCACTGCAGCCCCCAGGACTGCTCCCCTTCAGCCCCCCGTCCCCGCCACTCCAGCCTAATCCCTGTGTGGAGTCAGAGGCCTCAGCTTCAGTGTAACTTCCTGTTCGAGTCCCCCATGCCTTTCAGAGCTCTTCCCGTTCTAACTCTGCATGCCACAGATGCCCGGATCCCACACTTGTCTCCAGCTGACAGCGAGCTCCCAGGATGCGGGGACCTGTGTGTCTTGCTTTTTGGCCCAATCCAGCACATTGCATGGGTTTGATGGACATCATCTGACTGACTGGCTGGCCCAAGGCCCACTGAAGGGCGTACCCTTGCTGGCCCCTCTCCCCACCAGTAAAGGGCAGGCTCGAGATGAAGGCTTTCGTCACCTCCCAGGGCGTGGCTAACAAAACACAGGCGCAGCGGCACAGGAGGACCCGAAGCTGGGAGAGAGTTCTGCGCACGAGGCAGCGGAGGCACGGGGAGGGCCTGAGCATACACAGGCAGCTGCAAGGTGCCACTTCTTGGTGCTCCCGTCCCAGTTCCCATAACCTATGGAGCTGGCCTCAGCCCTCTCTGTTTGAGGGAAGTGCCTTGTTCCTCCCCGCAGGGTGACTCAGCAGTCCTAGGAGATGGGGTAACAAGGAACTCACCCTGCCTGGGCCCAGCTCCACGTGGATGGTGCAGGGAGAGGGCAGGCTGGCCAGCACTGGCCACAGGCCGGGATTTCCCCTCACAGTCCATCTGGCCAGGAGCCAGGGGCTGAGCACCCTCCCGAGGACGCACTGTGGTGGGGCAGTGGCCTAAGGTCCTAGGCGCGGCTCCTCTGGGGACCCTCCCAATTTCCTTGTCAGTGAAATGGAGTATTGGCCCAAGTTCAACTGTAAAGACTGGCAATCCTGGGATTTCCATGAAGATGCCAAGTTTCCCCAAAGGAAGCAGAAACCACTTAACAGTACTGGTCCCTGCTTTCATCCATGGTTCACCAGTTCCCTGGTTGATCTCATAGAATCTGGGGGAGGAAGTGGGCCCCGCTGGGTGTTGAGGAGAGCCAGCTTCTAGCTCCTAAGCACTTATGGTTTGCAGAGGGAGGCAGGACAGCAGGAACTATGGAGGGGTCATGTAGCACAGATGATGTTCTGTGGTCTTGCTGCCTTGCCGGCCCTTCTGTCATCCTTGAGACCCCAAGAGGAAGCAACAGAGCCATCCGAGACCTCTAGCAACCACCTGGCCCAGCTGTGGCCTCTGAGCAGGTACCTTTACTTATAAATGGGTAACTGAGGCCCCATGAGTCCCCAGGATGTGCCTTGCCCAGGGCCAGGCAGCGTAGTGCGCATGTGCAGGGGTGCCGGGGGGTACGTGTGTTGTGTGTGTGTGTCCAAGTCAGGCAGGAGTCCCAAAAGAATTAAGTCCAACCCAACTCCAGAGGCTGTCCCTGCACTCCTCTGGCTTATTTCCTCATTTTCAGAGGCTAGCCAGGTGTCAGGGTGCTGGCAGACGAGGAGCTGATTAATAATGAGCATGGGTCTGCTGGAGGCCGAAGCTGGCACTGGGGTGGGCTGCAAACCCCACCCCTCCCACCAGCGAGTATAGAGCCACATCTCAGGCCCTGTAAGTGGGTGGTCAGGATGACCTTACCTGCTCCTGGATGCCAGGCCAAGAACCCAAGTTTAAAGCAGGGCGGCCGCCCAGGACTACTCTGAGTTAACTGTGCAGGCCCAGAGACCTGAAGTCGAGGGCCGGCTTTGCCCTGAACCTTCTGGAACTCTACACAATACCCATGGCTCAGTGCTGACAGGAGGCCAGAGCTCCTGGAACACTGCAGAGCCCTGTGCGAATACCAAGGGCACACTGGACTGGAGCTGTTTAGGGGGCCCACCCCTCATGCAGACCCCCGCCCGTGGCATGGTGCTGCTAACCCGGGAAGAATCGGACAGGACTTCTCTCGCACCCTCCCGCTGACTGAAGCTTGGCCCGGAACACACCCTGGGAAGGTGAGGAATCTGGGCAGCACCTGACTGGGGTGGGGGGCTCAGGCTGTAAGCTCATTCTGCCTCCTCCCAGGACAGGGGGAAGGAACGAGGCCTGACGAGCAGGGGACTCTGAGCTGGGCCTGATCCCAGCTGGCGCCCCTGGCTGTACAGATGGTTTTTACCAATGACCGAGATGTCAGCAATTGCTTCAGGAACAGATCACACCTGGGGCTCATGGTCGGGCTTAAACGCCTGGGTATACATTGACCTCCTGTGTTCTGTCTTCTCACTGTGGGATGAGGCAGGAGGGCTGCAAGTCACACAACCGGGAAAGTCAACTTCCGATGAAAACTTATAAAAGGAAACACCCAATCCACAAACGTACGTAATAAATCCCCCCCATCCTGCCTGGCTCTGCCTCAGTAAGCGTGTGCGCTGTGGCGGCTGCCAGCTGCCCGTCCACAGTCAGAGCATGAGTGGGCTCTGTATACGCGCAGAGACGACAAGGGCATTCTGCAGACTCAGCTGGTATCGATGGCAGAGCTGACAGAAGAGTAGCCCTTCAGGAAGAGACCGGGGATGAAGCTGGGAAATCCTGCTTGGCCTCTGGAAGGCCCCGATACAACAGCCATATCACACGCTGTGAGCACAGCCTACCACCCAAGAGCTAGGCACCCAGGCACGAGTCTCAAGGAGGGGCCGTGTGTACCCCAACCATGACAAGCTAAGGTGACCCCTGATCAATCTAAAAGCCCAGAGCCCCTGCTCCTGGAACACAGATGCCTTCTCTCCTGTCTCTAAGACTCATTCCATTTTTAAAGGCCTAACTAATGAGAAGCCGCCTCTTCCAGGAAGCCCTCCTGATTCTCTTATCACCTGCCCCCTTACCTAGACGGGAGTGATGTGGCCACTGGCCACCTCTCCCATCACATTACTGGCACCTCCTCTCTCAAGTCCCTGCCCCCTTCAGACCTCACCTTGTACCAGCTCATCTGGCCTGTGTTTTCTGTTCTGTGAAGTCACCCACCTCACTCCCACCTCTTTATGGTCCTCCGCCCACTGGACTGTGAACTTGAAGTGAGCAACCCCATCACTGACAGGAAGCACTTCAATATGACCTCATACACTACCCCACGCTGGTGAGGCTCTAAGAGGGCAGCAGACTCAAAAGCTAGCTGGATGGCAGCTTCCCTCCGTATCCCCAACTTCCTCTTGTTGCCCGCTTGTGGGGAATTCAGGTTAGGCTGGCACTCTGGCTGGAGGCTGCCAGTCCAATTCCCTGCCCTCCACCCAAGGTCTGCCCACAGCTGCCTCCCTCACTAGAGAGCCAAGGGTCGAGAAAATTTGCAAAGCAAAAAAAGTCTGAGCCAGCCAGGCCCAGGCTGGTTTGTATTCAGACGATGCCCCCCTTCCCAGAGTGGCGTGATTTCTCATTAACAGAAACCACTATGAAAGCAAACAAGTCTGTGGTTTAGAACAGGACACAGGAGAGGAAGGCTGACAGCAAACAACCTCCAAATGCCAAACAGAAACACGCCAGACTGGAGTTGGGGAGCCTGGGGCGGCACACACGGGGCGCTGTGGATCACTGGGCGGGCAGAGCTCAGACTTGGAGCTCCCTGAGACAGCTCCGGGCAGGAGGTCTGAGTGGGTGCCAAGGAACATACCGGCACCTGGCTCTACTGCTCGCCTGTCCTATCGGGGTGGTGACAATAGGCTTGGCTGACAAGTGACTCACGGCCACCAAGACCAGTTTCTTCAGGTGTGGCTACATAAGCACCTGGGCAGGTGCTGACCCCAGGACACACATGGCAAGCAGGGAGAGGTGAAGTGGTCAGCAGCCCTCAGCACAGCACACCCACCCCTGCTGTGGGTTAATGACCGGCGCTGTGAGTGGGGCCATGTGCTAAATGCCGACATTCAGTCACCCTGCCTGGCCAGTCTTCCACCACCACCCCCCGCATTTGTCCAGGGGCACCCGCCTGTCTTAACTGCAGAGTCAGTCTTAGAAAGCCAGAGCTGGAAGGAATCTAGTCTCAGAATCACTGTCCAGCCACCTCAGCACAAATGAGGACACCAAAAGTGCTGAGGAGGAAGGAGCTGCCCGGGTCAGGCAGGTAGTTCCCAGTGGTCACAGGGGCAAACTGTCCCTATCCTCCCAGCTGCCACCCACCCTTTGGTGACCAGAGCAGGTGGGCCTGTCCTTCCTCGGGATGCACGGTCAGGCCTTGTGCGCACACATGTGCGTACACACACACACACACACACACACACACACTCACTGCCATCAGCATTCGTGCTCCGGCACTGGGGGAGCAGCCAGGACTTCAAGGTTCTCAGGGGCGCTGCCGCAGGCCACCGATGTAGAAGTGCAGTTCTCAGGGACCCTTTCTCCTCCCTCAGGGTTCATCTTCATTCCAGCAATGCCACTTAGGACAGCCTGGCTCCACCTTCTCGCCCCACCTCCCCGCTCCAAGGCGCCCCGTCCCAAACACGAACTTCTAGTCGGCAGTGTGGCTACGTGAGGAGCTGGGAGGGCAGCACAGGCCTGGCTTCCAGTAGGTGCTTAGGCAACCAATATTCGTTGCGATAATAAATAGATGCGTGTTGGCATGCACACCCTGCCCTCCAGGAGCTACTGGGCAGGCACTCTCAGCAGAAACAAGCACCACCTCTGCCTAGTAGGTCATGACTTTATGCAAGAACGCAGACTCCGTTCAGCCTCAGTCTCCTCAGCTGTAAGACGGAAGGTGGTGACGACGTGCTGCGCTGCGGGACTCAGGTATGAACGTGCTTTAAAACCCACAGACTAGGGGCTCCTGGGTGGCTCAGTCGGTTAAGCGGCTGCCTTGGGCTGAGGTCATGATCCCGGGGTTCTGGGATCGAGCCCCGCGTCGGGCTCCGTGTTCAGTGGGGAGTCTCCTTCTCCCGCTCCTGCTGCCCCCCTCCTCCCTGCTGGTGAGTGTGTGCACCCTCTCTCTCTCTCTCTCTCTCTCTCAGATATTACTTGAGAGAGAGAGAGAAGGAGCAGAGAGAGGGTCAGCAGGAGAGGGAGGAGACTCCCCACTGAGCAGGGAGCCCGATGCGGGGCTTGATCCCAGAACCCCGGGATCATGACCTCAGCCCAAGGCAGCCACTTAACCGACTAAGCCACCCAGGTACCCCCACCCCAAAAAATAAATAAATAAAATCTTAAAAAACAAAAACAAAAACCCAAAGACTACAGGTACATGCCTGCTGCTCACCGCAGGACAGACCACCTGAGGAAAGGCGGCCAGGAGGGCTGTGTGCAGGCAGCCGGGGCAGCATTCCACAACTCGGGCAACGTCCAGAAGCAGGATCTGCCAGGTGGCCCACACGACGGGGTGAAAGGCTTCCTGGGAAGCCCTCCTGAGGGACCAATGGTCCCACACACACTCATGACCACGCAGAGCCAGGCAGGGATAAAAACTGTGTCCACAGCAGGCCGATCTGCTACCTCTTCTTTTGCAACAGAAGCTCCGAGGGATCAGTAATGGGACCTCGACTCCAGAAAGCTCACAGCACCAAGCATATTTGTTGATGGGCGGCTGCGGTACACAATTCTTATATTTGAGAGTGAGAGAGAACGCAGGAGCAGGGGGGTGGGACAGAGAGAGAAAGGGAGAAGCAGACTCCGTGGTGAGCAGAGAGCCCGACATGGTGCTCAATCCCAGGACCCCAGGATCCTGACCTAAGCCAAAGGCAGATGCTTAACAGACAGAGCCACCCAGGCGCCTGAGATACACAATTCTGAAGCTCTACTTGTGGGAAAGGGAGGGAACAGGGCACTGAGATGAAACGACTTGGTTTGCAGGAAGACGGCGGGTAGGAAACCCCCAGCGGAGAGTAGCCCCTGGCACACAACTGCTACCATATCACAACCTGGCTATGTTCGTCTCCAGGCCACCCCTCCTAGTTCCGCTTTTGCCCAGCAACCAAGGGGGCCTGCTGGCCAACCCTGAACACCCCTGAGCAGAGGTCTACCCTCTATCCTGGCTAATGGGCTTCCTGCCCCCAACCTCCCCACCCAAGAAGTCTGTTCTCCCGAACCTTCAGATGGCGCTGGTGTGCGCATGCTTACACTCTGTGAATGAGCGTTCACCCCCACTAGCTGGGGATGGGGGTCTTGCTGCACTTGCCAAGATGGCTGGGCTGTTCTGACTCACGGTACTCTCAGCAATGCTTTTTATGTCTTGCAGGAGAGAAGCAACCCTGCCTCCCAATCTGGCGGCCTTTCTCCCTAGGTCTTCCCGCTCTGTTGTCACCCCTGTGATATATGTCTGGTGTTGCTGCTGCTTAAGCTAGGAGCCTTAAGAGCACTCAAATCCCTCTCCACTTCGTGATGCTGATCTAGCAGCAGGGCCACCTCCCAGCACCCAGGGCTGCCTCCACTTCCCGGGAAGGACAGACCCCACCGACAGTGTCTGGGCTCCTGGATGCAGGGGGTTGGGGGGGTGGTGGAGAATACAACAGGGCAAGCCAGCAGCCCTGAGGCTCCAGCGCTCACTCTAGCTGCCCATCTAGGAAGCCCTGTATGCTCTTTTGCTTTCTTCCTCCCATGTCTAAATACAAAGCCAGCATCCAGGGTCATCGCCTTGGGAATCAACCCTGGTTCCTCCCTGCAAGCGCTTGTCACAGGACCCTGTGTTACTGTATCAGCCCTACTGCAATCACTTAGTCACCATGCATGTTTAGGATACTCTCCTGCCCGGAGCTGATCTGCTTTGTCGGGATGGGGATAAACATCTGGGGTCAAAGGCAGAAGGCCTAATCCCCCCCTCTTGAAAACGTTGCCCTATTCATTCAACAATTCATTATATATGACAAGTATAGTAGAAGAAAAAAAGATTGATAAAACCACACACAAAAAAGATTAACAGAAGGGTCTATGCTAAGGGACTTATAGAGAGAAGCCACTTCCTCCTTGTGGGGAGAGAACCAGGGAAGGTTCACAAAGGGATGACCCTGAACTTGGCTTGGAAGGATGAGCTGATGCAGAAAGGAGAAAGGGCCACGATGGAAGAAAGGCAGAGACAAGGGGACACGCAATCTGAACGCGTGCAGAGGACAGAGGAGCTGAGGGCTGGCATGAGACAGATGCCCGGGAGGGGTCCGAAGTGTCTCTCTTAGAGATGGAGGAGGAGATGTCGTTAAGCAAAGAGTATCTGGTGTGAGCCTCCAGGGTCCGCAATGGGAAGAAAGGGGGGTCTCAGACTCAAGAACCGCCAGCCTCCTTCCACAGAGTCAGCAGGAGCCCGCACAGGCCGAGACCCTCCCACGGTGCGTCCTGCGAGGTGCCGCCCTGGGTGCAGACGCGCACCAATGTATTTGGCATAAAACCTGAACACAGCCAGTTTTCAAATTCATGTTAAACAACGGTGATGGAGGACTTCCTATCAGTCCATCAGCTCTGAAGTCACCAACGTGGGCTCCAGCAACCAGGGAGTGACCTCTGCCGAGCTTCGGATTCCCTCCACAGAGCCCTTTACCTGAAGATGGTGGGGGAGGGGGAAGGGGGAGGGGGCGGGGGCGCCTGCTCTCAGCACAGTGACCCAGAAGTCGACTTGCCCAAGTGAACCGGTCCTATTTTCTGGCTGACTTTGGCCATCAAGTTGAAGGCGGGAGCTAATGGAGGATAAACACATGAGCGCATGTGCTCACACACCCACTCCTTAAAGATGGAGCCGAAAACCTTTATCAGAACAAACAAGGCTTTGAGACAGTGCAGACCTATGGCTGCCATAACAAATGACTGTAAACTCAGTGACAAAACAACAAAAATTTCCCAAACAACACAAAATGTTACACAACCTGACACTAAAACAATACAAGAATAAATCTTAAAGAGGTCAAAGTCCCACATGGATCTCACCAGGCTAAGACCGACGTGCTGGCAGGGCTGCATTCCTGTCTACGTGCACTGGGGGTTTTGGTGCCTCTCCTGGTGGCCAGTCCTGTCCTCAAAGCCAGCAAAGCAGACGGGCCACGCTCCCTTCTCCCCGGCCTTCTGTTCTGTAGTCGCACCTCCCTCTCACCACAGAGGGGACAGGAACCTGCCTTTAAGTGCCCTGATCTCTAGACAGGTCCCACCGCGTTAATTCCGAGTGATCTCCGCACCTCCAGGTCCACGCTCTGGCTCCCATCAGCAAGGCCCCTGCCAAGGCAGCACGTGGACAGGCTCTGTGGGGTGGGGCGAGTCACCCAGCCTGCCACGGGGACTGCAGGCGGTTCTCGCCACTCGTCCATAGCAGTTCTGTTCTAGAAAGTCGTGGCAAACACTGAGCTGTTGAATATGGAACCACTGCTCCTAGGGGAAACAATGGGGTTAGGTTTTTGTAAGCCTCTGGCCACAGCCGATCAATACATAACCTTGTGTCACATGCGTTTCTGTTTAAAGACATCATATCTAACACGCACTATTGACTCGTCTACACTGAACTTGGGCAGCAGCGCAGTAACCCCCTCCTGAACGAAGCTCATCTGACACACGGGTTTCCTCCGTAAGGCACAACATAGCCTTCTTACACTCAGGAACTCGAGCCGGCCCCGTCGCTCTGTGCTTGGGGCTGTTTCAAACAGCGAAATCACCCACAAAAAGCACAAAAATGCAAAAAACCGTGGCACTTAAATATAATGCGAGGACACTGGTTAACAATCTGAGCTGAAACGCAAAGGCAGGGTGTCATCTGGTTCCACCGCAGCGGGCAACAAGCTCATCGGGAGACCCAAAATCGTTTGCCCCTCCGCACATGTTTGCAGATGACTGCAAAGGGCCCCAAGTACTGACCTGGGGGCTACAAATGAACACCAGTGAACAGGGGAGAGTGCACACACACAACCCCCAACCAGGAGCTTCGACGGTATGCACCAGCACAAGCGGCCCTTTGCGACAAGGCTGGATGCCAGGTGCTTTCTGCAAACTTGGTCTCACTGTGGAGAACAGAACTGAAAACCCAGCTAGTGACAACTGACAGGCTGACGAACAAACGAATTCTGTGAGGCTGCCACAGGGCAGACAGAGGGCTCTGGGTGCCGGCTGCGGCTGCAGGCTTCCCTGGGTTTATCCGCGGTTTGGGCTCTCCGGGACCACCCCCCAGCTAACCCTGGGCCCACTCAGCGTCCTGGCCGAGGCCCCAGGCAGTACCACAGAGCACACTTGAAATATCACCCTTGGGAGTGTTCAGACACATGACTCCCGCCAGCTTTGGGCCCAGGACTTTTAGGTCATGCAAATTGAATACGATTTTTTTTTCCATGCTGCTACCACGGAAAACCTACACAGTTACATGAAATGAGCTGCAGTCTGGAAAACCTCTTCAGACACGTGCCCAAGGGGACATCTGCAAGAGTGCTCACTGCCACATGGTTCGAAAGAGCAAAGACATGGAAACATCGTAAATGCCCACTGGCAGGGGATGGTCCAGTCACGCCAGGGAAAGCTATCCAGCTGAGCAATGAAACCAGAGCTGCACGGGTCTGTGTGAACGAGAAGCACGAACAGTACTGAGAAAAAGAGCAGCTCGCACCAATAACCACGCAACACCATTTGGAGGAGGGGTAAACTTGCGCAACAACGCTGCGCTCCTTCTGCTGACCGTTCACGTGCAGTAAAGGTGCAAATCGGGGAGGGGCCTTCCCTGCGACTGCAGTGCTAGTGTTTTAGTGAAGCTCTTGTGGGCACGTAATTATGGTGGCCCTTCTTTATATCTTTTTCTGTGTCTGGACCACTTCATGATCCAGCAACAGCACTGATACGGCAGCACTGATACAACACAGGACGTGGATGATAACACCACCTTACACGGACACACAGAAGTTAACGTTAGCTAGATAACGGTTATCGACAATACATGATGCGGTGTGTTACTCCACGTAGCAGATCAATGTACGCACATTAATGGTTATGACCTAAGAATGTGATTAACGATAAGGAATGCTAACAACAGCAGCAAGAACCTTACCAAGGCTCCTGAGAAGTGATGTGCCCTTGACAGCACCCCAAGCGCCCCAGCACCGACTGGCTCAGGGCCTGGTGAGCAGGCCGAGAGCTACCGTAGTGACCTCTGCAAGGGGTCTCTGCACGAAGGTCACCCCTGCGGGCTCTCTGGAAAGCCAAGCGGACTCCTGAACTCCAGAAGCACAATGGAGGCAGCTGGGCAAAAGGCCCTTCTCCCAGCCCTCCTGAACAAGCGTATCTTCCTCCTATCTCCGCAGCTTCCCACCTAAGACCCCCAAGCCCACTCGTACTGAGGTGGCAGAGAGGCTCCGCTCAACAGAAGGGGCCTGCCAGTGCCGCCTGCCCACCCCGAGCTGAAGCTGTGCTCTGGGGCAGAGCAGGGAGCCCGCTGTGGGAAGCGCAGGCCGGGAGAGAGCACTCAGACTCCTCCCTGTGAAGCTGTCCCATGCCAAAGCTGGGGGAGAAAGCCATCCGGATTTGGGTGTCCAGGACCTCCTCACAGCCCACCTCGGCGTGCGGCATCCCCCGCACGCGTTTCAGGGCCCTGACCCAGACAACCACTTGGTGATCACTGGGGAGCTGCAGCAGCTCCTACGTTCCACAAAGATGGGGGAAATGCTGCCTCGTGCAGGGCAGAAAGTGGCAAGAGACTAACTGCAGCAAAGGTTCTCAACTCTCAGGAGCTAGAGGTCAACCCTAGACCAGCCGGGTTAGATTCAGGGATGAAGAAATCCCACCCCCATTCCCTCAGCTGCACTCTTGTGAACCACAAAGGCTGGCCTTGAAGGGCCAGTGCTGGGTGTCTGCCTCTGGACAATCACGGCTCTGATGGGCCAAGGCCTTTGGGCCTCGGACTGGGAAGGTGAGTGGCAGGGGCCAAGGGGAGCCTTGGGGGCAAAAAGGAGCAGGAAGCCCCCAGTTTCCTTCCCACACAGAGCTTCCTAAGAATGTGGGTTGCTGCTCAATCCTGGGGCTGAGGCCCAAAATGACAGAAAGTTCTTCATTCAGCTGTTGCACTTTAGAAAAAGTAGGGCTGGGTGGAGGGGCACTGGTGAATGAGATGTGAATTACGGGCCAAGGCGATTGTTGGGGACTTCCTGAGAATATCAACTGAACCGTGCACTTATTGTCATGCCAAGCCAAAGCCAAGGGGACAATCTCTGAGCTTTGATTTCTTATTTGTTAAACCAGTTGGACCTGTTCCTGATGGAGGGCTGTGAGCCACTCTGCTTCCCTGGGGTTCTGCCTGGGCCTGAGCAGGAGCCACCCCCCGGACATTGCAGGAGGCCACTGTCACGGTCACTGGACTGCCCCACTCCCACCATTTCTGACAACTTGGTCAGCAAGCCATGGCCCAGGGGGCCCTGGGCCTGTCATAAGCCACCAGGCAGCCCTGCTCCATCAGGAGCTCAGGTCTGACGAGCAGAAAAGTACACTCTGGTGTGAGGATGTGTTTGGCGTGTGGCACGTGGGCAGGAGAGCTCTGGGTCAGCCGCTCAGAGGATGGAGAAGTCTTTCCAGTGGGTGGCCACAGGAGAGGGCAAGGATAAAGGGAGATACAAAGAGGGCTTTACAGGGCAAACAGGAAGTGGACAGAGAGACCAGTTTGGGATGCGGAAGGTCAGGCACAAGGTACAATGCAGTATAAGGTAGCCCAGCTGGCAGGCAGACCGGTCAGACTGGAGTGTGCCACCCATGAAGGGAAGGGGTGGGATTTAAAGCTGGGACCAGGTGGGGCTCCAGGAGGTCCTGAATGCCAGGTCAGCTGGGGATGTTGGCACTTCCCGCCTGTCCGAGGCTCTGCTTCCTTTAGGCAGGCTGATACTACAGCTTTGGCATCTGCACCCACAGCCCATGATACAACCATTTTGCTTACTAGTGTGCAAACATCCATCTGTCCATCTATCCATCCATCCTTCCAATACTTACTGAGTTCCTGGGACAGGCCAGGGACTGGGCACAACTGGGCACACAGCAACGGCAGAACCACATGGGCCCTGCCCGCAAAGACTTAGGATCCAGTGACAAAGATGCCAATCTTAGACCTCAACTGGGAAGGCAGCTACATGGGAGTTGGAGAGACGGGAAGACAGGGGCTCTGAGTGCCCGGGGGCTGGGGAGACGCCATGCAGAGGCTGAAGGGACACATGGAAAGTGAACTATGCTCACCTACCAAAGGCAGGTAGGGCTGCCGAGCCCGGGAGAAGAGCTCGCGTCCTCTCTGACACTCAGGGGACACGTGGCGTGGTTGGGCTAGGACAGCACCCCCTACAACTGCGAGCCCTGCTGGGACAGTGGCCGCTTGGCCTGCGATCTCAGGCACCGGGAGTGAGGCCACTGGAGGTGCATGAGTCCCAGGTGTGGAACTCTGAGCAGCTGGGCAGTGACCTGATGCTGAGTCAGGTGCTTCGGAGGAAATCACACTTCCATTTTCCTGCTGTGGTTGGGAGTCTCCGCGTGACCCCGCTCTCCAGGCCCAGTCAGCAGGGTTTTTTCTAGGAGCTGACCGGAAAAGGAAGATGGAGCTGTCCTCTGGGATCCTGCATTCGTGGAACCCTGGTTACTGCCTAACAGGAAATGAACGGAAATGTACCCAAAGTGCAGTGCTCAGTAGAAGCGGCTGCCAAATCCAGCCCTGTGAGTGGCTGGGGGGTGGTGGGGGGGGAGAGGGGGAGGCAGGGACAAGGCAAGGGAGGAAGGGGAGGGGGAAGGGAGAAGAGAGAGGGGAAGCGGGCAGGGGGAGAGAGGAGAGAGTAAAGAGGAGAGAAGACAGAAACCAGCTGCTGCCAATCTGACACACTCCTCCACCCAGCTTGCCAGGGACAGCTTTGAAAAAGAACCAGAAAAAGCCGCCCCTAACACTTCACCAGGCAAGAAAAACCATCAGGGCTTGAGTACAAGGGTATAGATGCCTCAGTGGGCCTGCAGAGCTCCTAATCCCCTGGCGCAGAAAAGGTTTGCTGCTGAAAAGCTTCTGTATCAAACCGTCCCACAGCTTACAAATCTCACCCCCTGCCTTGGAAATCAGGAGAAGACTACTTGACATTCCTCTGGACATCGACCTCCCCCCCCAACTTGCCACAGTGCCAGAACGTGCAGCACACTTGCCTCCGAAATCCTATGGAGGAAGTTGGCCATAGGGCCCAAATTAAAAACTAAGTTTCCCCAGATTGGATCAGTTTCAAAATGTTGGCAACAACGGAAGAGGAGGAGAAGGGCTGAGAGGGCCAGAGCAGAACTGGCCTATGTCCTTGGGTCAAAGGCCATGGGACGCACACGCCAGAGGCAAAGGGCAGGCCTGAGCAGGCCCGTCACACAGCCCCAAGTGTTTCCTCTGAGGAAAAAAGTGAGCAGATGCACATATGGACACCTGAGTGCGCGCGCACACACACACCCCCCCCCCCCCCCCCGTGAGCTCAGGCCTGCAAACATACTAAGATTCAGAGGGCTCCACAAAGGGAAGGCTGGGGGAACGGGTGCGGGGGGGAGGGGAACAGCACTGCATCCCCGGTTCACTCGCTAAGTTCTGGGGTCTCAGGAACGCAACAGCCCCCAATTTCTGAAACCGAACAGGGAGACACTATGAAATCCCTACCCTCCCAGGCATTCCTCAGCGGCACGCGGACTATAATTAAGTACCCCATGGCCCTGCCTTCACACCGAGCCAGATGAGTAGGGAGAAGCGCATGCAGGCACGCTAACCGGTCTTTAATAAACACAGGGCTCTGAGTCAGAGGAGAACTTGCCACCTCATGTTTGGCAGGCCCGGGTAGCAGAGGCAGGATGGGATGCCCTCCTGGTCCTGGTTTGTTAACAACAAGAATATGCAGGATTCTGCTTGGTTACAGAAGGCCTCCATGACTGTGAACAGTGGGTCCTGTGAAGGCGGTCGGGTGAACCCAGTTTTACAGACAGGCCTGGGAAGTGGTGGGGTTCAAGGAGGTCCCAGGATCCTTTGGGGGAGAGAAGTCTCACACTTGTTCTGTAGCTCCGCGGTCCAGCCTAAAACACCAGGCTGATGAGCAGCCTAGCCCGTCCACCAATGGAGCAGGATGGGAACATCTCTGTCCACGGTCCCACAGGGACACTGACAGTTCAAGGGTCTTCTTACAGAGGGAGTCAGCAGAGTTGCTTCCGGCAAAGTTGGACTTAACCCAGTTCCCATCACACACAGATACCGCCAACGGCCAAAGCCATTGCCATGTCTGCTGCCCCAAGGCAGATGATCTTCAGGAAGTTAGCCTGCAGATGCTGAGCTCAAGGGCTTGGGGCAGGGACCCGATTTTGCCTGTCACCTGTTGTTCTCAGCAGACAGGTTTCATGCTTCTATTCTGCTCAGGTGAAGGAGCTACAAAGTTCCAGACGTTTGTATCTAAGATTATTCCACATTTATTACTTAACAGGCCAAACACTTTGCTGGGAAATCAAAAGCTTGATTCCACACAAGAAGGTTTTAAAAATAGGTCAGAGCGGAGTAGTAACTTAGGACGTCCCAAACACCAGCCAAGTCCCCCAGATATTACTCTAACAAGTTGGGGTCCCGGGTGCCCCAGCTCACTCCCCACCCCATGCTTCTCAAAGGAAGTCTTATCTTTCCTCCTAGGCACAAACCCAGAGCCTAGCAAGCATCCAATGAACTTCAAAGCTATGGGATATGGCAGTCATGAATCTTCCTCTTAGCTCTGATGGAACCAATCTTTCAGTTCAAACTCTCTACCTCCTTTCAGGCCAAAAGAAGAAGAGGAAAAAGAAAAAGAAAAAGGAAAGAAAGAAAAGAAAGAGAGAAAAAAAAGTCAAGCCAGCATTCCAGGCAGCTGCCAGATTTATCCCTAGTTACACTCTCAAATCTGGCCTGGTGACAAGAATTATCAGAAACCAGTGAGCAGCTTAGGCCTGGAAATTAACATCGTACTACAAGGAGAAGTGAACTTCTGAGTTTGGATCTCACTAGTGGGGTCCCCTTACCCTCCTCAGTCCCCCAGAAATACTCAGATTAAAGCATCTCCCCCAGTTCTAGATGCACATAAGTACCAGGTGGGCGGCAGGACTGAGGCCCCAGACAGACGCCTCCTCCTTCCAGCACTTTCTTCTACAGATCCCTCAGCAGGCCTCAGCCCAGCAGCGGCCAGTTCTGAACAAGGAGCAGAAGCTCACAAACTTCTCACGCAAGCCCGAACCGACCATATACACGACTTGAATGTTTGCACCAGAGATGAACTAGCACGGAATTTGCCAGGTTGCTGCCAGATACTAATAACTGGTTTGTTACCAGTATCATCAGTGAGATCAGAAACTTTTAATTAATATCACAGTCTCAGCTGCTAGAAACCAAGCCTCTCCATGCCCCACTCTCTCCCACATCCACCTGACTTCTTTTTTTCAATTTAGAAACAACACTGTTACAAGCCTCTGAAATCAAGAACCTGTTTCAAAGCGCTGTTTCTCAACCTCGTCGCCACTGACATGTGGGGCCGGATAATTCTTTGTCACGGGGAAGGCTGTCCTGTGTACTATCGGGTGTTTAGCAACCATCCCTAGCCTCTCCCCACTCAGGGCCAGTAGCTCCCTCTCCCAAAGTGGTGACAACCAAAAACCGTCTCAGACATTGCCAAATGTCCCTGAAAGGGCGCACAGAGCGGGGGGAGAAGGGAAGGCTTAGTCACCCCAGCTGAAAAGTACCGATGCAAGCATATACCTTCTTAAAAAGACCAGATGCCAAAAGATACCCTAGGGTTCTAACAACTTGGGATCTGGATGCTGAGTTTTATGTACATGTCTATCTATGTATATGTGGTTATCCGTGTTTTGAAAACGAAGAAAAGCAGACAGCTATCGCAAGAATGGCCCAGGAGAGATTTTTTTCATTGTTTGTTTTGTTTTTTTGGTATAATTATTCTCACTTCTCACAAATGTTAGGGCAGGGTGTCTCAACCTCGGCACTACTGACATCTGAGCCCAGATAATTCTTGGTTGTGGGGGCTGCCCCGTGCATTCTAGGGTGTTAAGTGGCATCCCTAGCCTCCACCCACTAGATACTAACAGGAACCCAGGTTGTGACTACCAAAAATGTCTCCAGATATTGCCAATGTCTCCTAGAGAATAGAACTGGCCCTGGTTGAGAAACCACTGTCCTAAGGAAGATATAAATGTCCCCACATAGTTTTGTGTAAAAAGGGGAGTGCATTTACCCTTATGCCAGATAAATGAAACCAGTGGCTGAAAGCATACTGCCTGTTCATTCGGTGAGAATTCAATAGACATTAACTACTGCCTCATACTCTCAACAGCCAACCCTGCTCTGAGGACAAGAGGATGAAAAGAGGTATATTGAGTATAAGAAAAGAAACACACAAGGAGATGGACACGTCTGGATAAACAACAGAGATGCTGGGGGCCTGTGGAAACTATTGCAGAAGAGAATGGAGCACAGCCAGAATGATTCTTGAGAGCACAACTCAGCAGAGGATTGATCAGGAGGCCAAGACAGCCGCTCCCAGAGTAGGATGTGGCCATCGCAGCAGTTCTTTGGGGATGGGCCTCAGAATGGCGAGATCACAAACTGATCTGAACCAGGAGCTTGCACTGCACGGTGCTTTTCAGGTTTCAAGGTATTTCTCATAAATCTGAATGCAGGACACCCTGCTTCCTCCTGAGACAAAAAGCTCTGGTGGCCGGCCAGAGTGGCCTAGCTAGTGCCTCTAGCAGAGCGTGTCTGCTTGGGACAGTATGGGCCTCCAGCATGGGCCTTGAGAGCTGGGGGTTGGGAGGAGAGGGCTTCTCCTGCAGGAAGATAGATCATCAAGGTCCAACACAGTAAGCACCATCCCCTCTGGTCAAGCCCTGGGAATCTGGCACCTGTTGGACAAGGTCTAACCCAGGGCCAGGTCCCTTTACTTCTATACTGCTGGGTAAAGGGCTGTACTCTCAGCAATAATCCAAGAACCCCTCTGGATTAAGTTTCTCTTCTTCAGGGGTTAGCCATCATCTGAGGTTTGC
Source organism: Ursus arctos (assembly GCF_023065955.2). Taxonomy (NCBI): domain Eukaryota; kingdom Metazoa; phylum Chordata; class Mammalia; order Carnivora; family Ursidae; genus Ursus; species Ursus arctos. The sequence goes on from NW_026622808.1 coordinate 15,085,489, forward strand.
CCTAGATAAACATTAGGGTGGGGTCATGACTTTTTCCATCAATAGGGAAAAGGTACCAGCTGTGTTACTGTGGACTCATTTTTCTTCCCTCCCACTGAACTTCTCCAAATTGTGCGAAAAGCCCAGTTTGCCAGCAGGGCCCACACTGTCCCTAAGATGGTCGCTCATTCCTCCGCGGAGTCTATCCATACAGACTCCACACCTAAGGTTCTTTTTTTTTTTTTTTTTTTAATTTTTTATTTTATTTTTAGGGTTTTATTTATTTACTTGACAGAGAGAGAGCATGAGCAGGGGGAGCAGAAGGCAGAGGGAGAGGGAGAAGCAGACTCCCCGCTGAGCAAGGAACCCGATGCGGGGCTCCATCCCAGAACCCTAGGATCATGACCTGAGCTGAGGGCAGATGCTTAACCGACTGAGCCGCCCAGTCACCCCACGCCTAAGGTTCTTAATCTGGGATGCAGGAACCAATTGGATTCAAGGAATCTGGGGCTTCGTGGATCTGAAACCATAAACTGAATTCTTCCACCGCCCAGTTTTCTGGTGAGTGAATCCACAGCTTTCATCAGATTCATGAGCAATGGGGCCTGGACATTCCAAAAAAACCTATACTTCTCTGTCACATGTAAAACACTATACTCTTGGATTCAGCACCCTCCTTCTGGGAACTTATCCTGTAAATCCAATCCCACCTGTGAGCAAAGATATTCATTGGCTATTCACCCCGGTATTGTTTGTAGCAGAAACCGACTGGAAACAATGTGCATCCGTCAATAGATGGCTGATTTTCACCAGTCCCCAGTAGTTGACTGGAATACCACCAACCCATTACAAAGATCAAAGAAACTCTAAGAGGTATGCCCTAGTGCAGTAGCTCTGGGGTGGGGGGAGAAGGGGAGTTCCCCAGGGACATTTGGTAGCACAGGGAGGTATTTGCGGTGTCGGGATTGGGGGGTTGCTCCTGGGATGGAGTGGGTGGGGCCAGGGATGTCGCTCATCACCTCACAGTGCCCAAGAGGGGCCCCCCACAACAGAGAGCGATCTGAGGTGGAGAATTCCAGCTCCAGCGTTATCGCCAAAAACATTTAAGGAAAAACCCGAAACACAAAGCACCATGTAGACTATGCTACCACCGTGTGCGTGCGTGCGTGTGTGTGTGTGTGTGTGTGGTGTGTGTATGTGTGTGTGTGTGTTTAAAGGAAAGATATATCTTTGGAAAGGGATGTGAATCGTGGGTGACAGTCCTTGCGGCTGGGGAGAGGGACTGGATGCCTGAGGGACTGGAGGCGGAAACGGACTTTTCACTCTACCCTTTCCCAACTTTGTACCGGGTCCATCAAAAGGGGTTTTCGTTTGTTTGTTTTAAAGAATTACTTCAGACGCCAAGTTTCCCTGCCCCTGGGCTCTCTGGCAAGAGTCCTGTATCGACAGCCTCAGGAGTGTTTCTTCCCCTGCTCTTTCCCCACTCCGTGCCCCTTTTACAGGGGAGGAAGGGAAGGAAGGGGTCCCTGTCCCGGGTCAACCTCCGGGTGCATCCCTGTTCCTCCCAGGGGTCTGCCCACCCTTCTCGGGGAGACCGGAGCCCACATGGCGGGCAGGGCCTGGGCCACTTCGTGAGCAAACCCCCGTCCTTCCTGGGCTCTCCCCACCCAGCGGGGGACACGCGCCAATGCTGCCCCCTCGGTGCCCGCAGCCCCCTCCCGAGCCAGGGTCGGGCCTGGCCGGGTCCCCAACTCCGGGCAGCCTAGGGCCCGGGGCTCGCTCCCCTCGCCTCGGCCTCCGCTCACCTGGCTCGCCTTGTAGAACTGCTTCTTCAGCCCCGCCACCGACATACTGCCTCCCGCCGTGGGGCCTCCCGCCCGGACCTAGCGAACCGGAGGGACCGCGCAAGCGACAGGCTCCCGGGCGCAGCCGATACCCCGCGCGCCTCAGCGGGCCCCGTCGGCGCCGCCTCCACCGCCCTCTCGCCAGCTCCGCGCCCGCCCCGGCGCCGCCTCAGCCCCTCGCGCGCCCGCGCGGCCAGGATATTACATGGCAACCGCACACTTCCGGTGCCGGCCTGCGCGCGCCCCCGGTCCCAACTGCGCAAGCGCGCCCCCTGCCGGTCAGAGAGCGCACGCGCACGTCGTCCGCCCTGCCAAAGCTGCCTCTGCCAGCGAGCCGACAGGAGCGAGCCTAGAGAGACCATGAAGGCTACAGCGACCCCTAGAGGCCCGGAGGTAGTCCTAACGTTTTAGGAAAGCCGCTTAAATCTTAGAGAGGTTGGGAGGCTGGGTTTACAAGTCTCCGGATACCTGTTTGTTAATTGCAGCTAACCCAGTTCTCTGTGCGTTTAGTCCCTCGCACACACACCGTCTTCAACCCTGCCACGTGCTTATCCATACAGTTGCCCAAGTCAGACAACACGGTGTCACTCCTACTTCCTTTCTATCCCCCTGTCCTTCCTGCCCTAACTAGACCTTGCACCAGCCTCCTCTCTGGTATGCCCACCTGCAGTTTCCCCCTCCAATTTCCCCTAAAAAATAGTCAGAAAGATGGTCTATAACACAGTTCATATCACATTACTCTACTGTCCTCAGAATACACTCATAACTTCTAGCATCACCTGCCTACGAAGCTCGCACATTTTGGCTCCATCAACCCTTCTGACTTCAGCTCTCTTCCTCTTCTATAATCCATGATCCCGGCTTCCTATGGGCCTTTGCTAATGTTGTTCCTTTCTTGCACATTTTCCCCCAATTTCCCCCCATCCTTTGTGCATAAAAGAGAAATCTGTTTGGAATGTCACCTCCTTCAGGAAGTCCTCCCAGGTCGATGCATGTTAATTGATTTTGTTTTTTAAACCAATTGTTATTGAATTGAATTAATTGGAAGTTAATAATGAATTGAAATGGATAAATTAATCCAAAAAGAGGAACAAGAAAGTGGCTAGAGCTAATGTGTTTGCAACTTCAATGCTGAAATCTCTGACAGATTTGGGTGATTTTCTGAAGCAGAAGATTGCTAGAAGTTTCCAACTGCCTCAACAGAAGGTACTGGACTAGATGGAAGATTGTTTCGGAATATGTATGTCACAAACCTCCTTCCCGAAGATCCTGATGGGGCTGTTATGAATAGTTTTTTAAAATTCCCCATGTGATTCTGAAAGGCACTCTCGACGGTGACCCACTGGTTTAAATCATTGCAAAATGCCAGAATGTCAGGATTCATATGGGGAAACCCAGGCCTTGAGTAAAACATGACCTGTCCAAAATGATATACCTAACAACTTGGCTTTAATTATCCAATCTATAGAATCGACAGAATTCCAAACTTGGGATAAATTTCAGTCTTCTTTCCTCACTTCTCTGCTTGAGAGATTAAATTGGTGCTAGAGAAAAGGTTGACATTCAAGGTCTCTGTTCCACGTGAGGTTTTTTAATCTACATGATCACACAGTCCAATCAAATGAAGTTTATTCATTCACTCAACTATTCATTGACCCCTTGCTAATGTATCAGTCACTGAGAGGTACTGGGAATACAGTGTTAAATTATTCCTGCCCTCATGGGGCTAGTGACAAATACAGATACTAAATCAAATAACATGCTAAAAAAAAAAAAAGCTGTAATTGCTTCAAGAAAAAGAACTGCAGGGGCGCCTGGGTGGCTCAGTAGTTAAGCATCTGCCTTCGGCTCAGGGCGTGATCCCAGGGTCCTGGGATCCAGCCCCACATTGGGCTCCATGCTCTGCTGGGAGCCTACTTCTTCCTCTCCCACTCCCCTTGCTTGTGTTCCCTCTCTTGCTGGCTGTCTCTCTCTCTGTCAAATAAATAAATAAAATCTTAAAAAAAAAAAGAAAGAAAAAGAAATGCAGGGGAAAAAGGGCGGGGGAGGAGGAAAAAAGAAAAAATGGGGAAAAGAACTGAGTTTTAGGAATTACACCTTGTTGGGGATAGGGAAGGAAAGGCTCCTCTAAGGCGCAGATCTAAGATCTGAAAGTTAGATCGAAACTAGCCAAAGAGAGCTGCGGAGAGTCTTCTAGGTGAGGAAACAGTGTGTGCAGATATCCTGAGTATTAAACCAGAAAGATCCATTTTATTCATTCCCTCTGGATATATTTAGTGCATATTAAATGCTTCTAAAGCGCTGCACAGAATTTATTTAACTTATTTCCACCTTATTGTTCACATAAAAAATTTATAATTTTAGTACTTATAATATTTAGCCGATGCCCAATTAGCATAAACTAAAAACTTAGTTCTTGCTCTAAACCGCAGTTTCAGGCTGTCACCCATCACCCTACGTAAAACGTTTCGTCATGACGTAAGAGCCTGGCCCTCCCTCCTCCTGCCGACCTATCCCACGCGTCCAGCCAATCACAGTGTTGAACTCTCAGCTTGACATCCTCTGCCTCCAATCGCAGGGCACCTCCTCCCCGCCAATGATCGGCGGTCGAGAGGAAGCCCCCGTCCTCCGCGGGAATATCAATAGGGGAGCCCTGGGAGGAAAGGAAGCCTCGGCTCTCGCGAGGATGCTCCCGGCGCTCCCTTCTTCCCGAGGCGGGTTGTCACGTGACACAGCCTAGCCCAATCACCGCGCGGGCTGCGGGGGTCGCCGCGGTTCCCGCCAAATACGAGCTCGGCGGCCGCGGCAGCAGCGGCGCGGGCGGGAGGGCGAGCGGCAGTGGCCGCCTGAACAGAGCCCGCGCCTCCGCCGCCTGAGGGGAGCTCGAGCTGCCGCCGGGGCGATGCTGGAGGATCTGGAGTGCGGGGCGCCCGGCGCCAGGGGAGCGGCCACAGGTCGGTTCGGGCCCGCACCGAGGGGAAGGGGGGGCGCGGCGCGCGGCCTGAGCAGGCCGAGGCGGCAGTTGGGGGCGGACGGGCCTCCCAGCCCCGGGCCCGCTTCTCTTCGGCGGGCGTTCGGTCGGTGCGGCCGTTACGGTCGGAGCCAGGGCCTTGCGACCCGAAGGGCGCCCTCCTTGACGTTATTGTTGCGGCCGCGACCATTTTTTTCCGGCGCTTTTGCGTCAGTTTGTCCTTGCAGGGCTCAGCGGTGACGGGTCGGTGTGGCCCAGAGGGGAGACTGAGGTCCAGGGAGGCGAAAGGGCTGACTTTGCAGGTTGCTGAGTGCGTTTGTGTCCCCTGAGCAAGTTGGACCGTGCAGCGGCCCTCTGGTCGGGTGGGGAAACTGAGGCCCGGGGGCACACGGGCTCGGGAACCAGAACAGCTGCGTCTGCGGGTCAGGGCAAGCCCAGGTAAGAGACCTAGATGGTGGGGTCGTCAGGGAGCTGGGACGCCCGGGTTCTTGATCCTGCCAGCTATGCAAGGTGAAGACTTGTCTTCCCCTCCCCCACCCCACTTTGGGAGGGGGCTTTCTAGCATCTGGCAGGGCCTCGGAAACGTGGGATGGTGAACCAAGGAGGACCAGACTGCCTGTCTACCTTGCTTGACTCCCATTTTGTCCCTAGCACTGGCGCGATGCTTGGCACATAGTGGCGGATAAATAACCTGTTCATTGAATTAAGGGTTGACAGGGAAATCAGTTAGTCTACTCCAGGGTTTCTCAGTCTGGGCACTGTTGACATTTGGGGCTGTCCTGTGCATTATAGGGTGTTGAGCAGCGTCCCTGGCCTCCACCCATTAGATCCCAGTAGCATCCCCTTTTTCCTTTTTGTGACAACCAGAAATGTATCCAGGCGTTGCCAAGGGGCCCCAGGATGGGGCGGGCAGAATCGCCCCCTGATTGAGAAGCACTGTTCCAATTGTTTCCAAACTTTGAAATTTCATGGAGACATAAAATCCATATCAATAAAGTTGGGACAGATTGTCATGGGACAGATTGATCCAGTAAGGATGTTTAATGTAAAAATTTAGAAAACACTACCTTGCTATGACCATCCTACCATAAAAGGAAGGGGTGTTTTAATGCTAAATAAAATTAGGCATGTAATCTCAGAGTGAAGAGCACTGGTAACTTTAGACACCAGTGTGTGTTAATTGTACGTGTACCTTTGAACAGTTCAGATCCCTGGGGGGGGGGGCTACTCTTGTATGTTTCTGGTCCTAGGTCACTTGTGTTCCACTCACATCAAAGCTGGTGACTCAAGGCCATACCAGTAAATACTTGTGGTTGTCCTAAAAATAAATTTAAGTAGGTAAAGATTATGTATACTTTAGTTGAGGGGGGGAATCATGTCTTTGGTAAACAAGGACTTGAGAATGATACTGTCTTGAAATGGGTAGAAAGGAAATGTAAAGGAAATGTGAATCTTCAGGGTACTCGTTTTCCAAGCTTGGGGGGTAGGCTAGAGCAGTTTCATCTATGGACAGCCCAGTTTTTTAGAAACATTGATCTGCTTTTTAAAAATACTCATTTGTATGTATCTTTTACAAAACATATGTAGATTGGCCCAAATATCTAACCTAGATTTTTTTCAAGCCAGATCTCCTCGCAGGTGTCAGCTTCTAAACTTATTCTAACCAATTTAAGGATATTTTCCCCTTAGTTCTATTTACAGTCATTTCTGTACCAGCTTTGATATTATTAGATGCTTTTCTTGAGATTTTTTCGTGCAGGAAAACATCTCCCCTTCTTGACAGCACTTCAGCTCCAGCCTGGCAAGCTCAACATGCTTTAAATTGTTTTACCTGTGTGGACTCCATTTAAAAAGAAAATAAGCCCTATTCTGATTTTACAGATTTGGTGGTGGGGATGGGTTGATTGGAGGAGGACATTTTGAGGTCATTAACGGTGAAATCGATAATGCAGTGTTTTCTGTCATCTCTGCTTGCACTCTTTCTCCTTTTCTTTTCTCTCTCTCTCTCTCTCTTTTTTTAAGATTTTATTTTTAAGTAATCTCTGCAATCAGTGTGGGGTTCGAACTCACAATCCTGAGATCAAGAGTCGCACGTTCCACCAACTGAGCCAGCCAGGTGCCCCATCATTCTCCTTTTCGCTGTCCCTGTTACCATGCTCATTGGTGTCCCACTATGTGCCGGTTCTGAGCTAGGTTCAAAGGGTACAGTGTGGAACAAATCTCTATGTTGTCACAGAGCTGGCATTGTGTGTGTGTGGCCGGGGTTGGAGGGGGGACACAATAATGTAAATTTCAGAGCAATAATTACCACACAGAGATGAAAAGGTGTGACAGTGTTGACAGCAGAATTTCTCAACCTATTAACATTTTGGGCAGATAATTCTGTCGTGAGTGCCGTTCTGTGTATTTTAGTATATTTAGTAGGATCTCTGTCCTCTACCCACTAGATGCGCCCCCTCACAACAACCAAGAATGCCCCTAAACATTGCCAAAGGCCCTGTGGTGGGGGTGGCAAAATTGCCCCCACTGGACAACCGCATTGGACATATTAGGTGGCTGCATATGTATTTATTACTTCATTATTTCCAAGTTTTAATAACTTATCCTTTGACACTTCCTTCACAGCCATGGATTGCAAAGACAGACCAGCTTTTCCAGTCAAGAAGTTAATACAAGGTAACTTTCTGGGAAGGGGCTAAAAACTGTTCCTAATTTTTATCCTTCATTGTCTCCTCAGTCATATTTTTAATTTCCTTTGAGTAGGGGCCTTCTGCTGGGGTCCTCAGGGCTCAAGGGCTTGGGGCAAGATAAACAGTTGCACCTTCCAATCAGAAGCTAGGGAACCTATGTGATTATGTTACTGTTTTCTTAGGTTCCCAGGCAGTGGTCACTGCCTTTACTAAGGTTTCTCTACTTCAGCACTATTGACGTTCTGTAATTTTTTGTCACAGTGTAGGGCTGTCCTCTCTGTTGTAGGGTTTAGCAGCATTGCTGGTTGCTCACCCAAGTCATGACAACCAATAATATCTCCAGACTTGGTCAGATGTCCCTGGCAGGTACAACTGCCCCTGGTTGAACCACTGCTGTACAGGACGATAAATGTTTCCAAATCCTTTTGTGTGAAAAGAGTAGTATATTTGCCCTTAGGTCAGATTAGCTACGTGACTGTATAAAAAACTAGGGTTTCTGAGTTTTAAAACTTGGTCTCTGGTTCCCCTGGAGCAGCTTTCCTCCTCCCTTGATGAGTGACAGCAAGTTTGGTGTTGAGGGGAGTCATGTTAAGGGCAACAGTCTCTGAGGTGAAAGGATCAGGGGCAGGGGCAAACTGTGGAAACTGAGGGCATGAGTGTTTTATAGAAAAATCCCCACCCTCTGGGCCCACCTCCAGCCCAGCAAGGTTAATACTTGTTGAGCATATGGAATACTAAATTATTGATGGGTTGTCACTCTTCGCACTTTCCCTGTAAAGACAGCCTCCTCTCTCTGTTTTAGCTCGTCTGCCCTTCAAGCGCCTGAATCTTGTCCCAAAGGAGAAGAGCGAGGATGGGTTGGATGACACGAGGAGTTCTGAGGGCACTCCTGCACAAAGTCAAGTACCTGATCTGGAGACCTCTTTGGACACCTTGGAGAACAACGGTCATATGGGTTCTGACATAGACTGTAGTCCAAAACTTGTCAATGGGAAGGGTCCCTTAGATAACTTTTTAAGAAGTAGAGTCAAAACCAATATTGACCAGAGCATGGTCATCATTGATTTGACGGAGGACTCGAGTGACCAACTAGATGGCGTTGCGGCCCACAGTAAACTAGATGCTGCAGCCTCTCCCTCCGAGGAGGCTGTAAGTGGGGTCAGAGAAGAAGCTGGAGGTGACAGGGGGCTGCTGGAGGCCAGTCTGGAGGACAAGCTGACGTGTCCGGAGGAGACCCTTTCAGACTTTCCATGCAAAACAGAGGAGGAGGGTGCTGGCTCCAGGGGCGCAGAGAGCAACGGAGATGGGCAGAAAGGCTCGCCCCCAAGCTGCCCTGTGCTGACAGGTGCTCCGAGAACATGCTCCGAGAAGGACCCGGGTGGTTGGAGTGAAGCCGGGGGCATCCTGTTCAAAGGGAAGGTGCCGGTGGTGGTTTTGCAGGACATCCTGGCTGCAAAACCTCCTCAAGCCAAGTCTCCTCCCATGACACCTGCAGAGCGGGGCCTGCCCTCTGAGAGCGAGATGCTGGAGTCCGGCCCTGAAGAAGACTCTGTTCTTAGCCACTCGTCCCGGGGTTCTTCCTCTCCTACCAGCTCACCTGAGGGGCAGTCTGCTTCCAAAAAGCAGCTCAGCAGTCCCAGACCCTCCCCCACCTCCACACCTATCCACAGAGTAAGTATCTGCCCAATGCCAGCGAGGCAGTGCTGACGGCATTCAGCCTCTCGCTCTTCCCCTGGGGATACTGTGTCACCCAGATGGTTAGTGGCCAAGCAGGTGGGGCCACAAACTGATTCAGAAATCTTTGACTATCAAACACCATTAGGGGTGTTCAGTTACATGTCCATTGCAACGTACTGGTGGCTGTTAGTCACCAGTGTGTCAGGTGTCTTCTGTGAACTGCCGTCTTGGTAGCCATGGTTTTTCACACTGATGAGTGGTGCTGGTCAACTTAGCAACTTTAGTGAGGAACGCTTGTAAGCAGGCAACTGTGACCCCTCGTGTCAAGTGTTAGCTCCCTCCGTTTCTCCTTGCTGTTCCAACACAGGCTTGTAAGGGTGTTGAAGGTAACGAGTCTTGGTGAAGAGACCCCGAGACAGCAGTAAGAATAAAATGGAGATTCAGTAGGGTCAGCTCTCGTCAGCCTAGGCACCCACCGAGAAACCTCACCCAGAGCAACAAGAACAAAAGGAAAACATGCACCATTTTTTAAGGACCACAGAAAGATGACTTTTGAAATGTCTGTTTCTGCTGCTGGTTGGTGATCAGCACGGTGGCAGCTGCTGTCTCTGCTCTCACCCACCCTTAGGGTCTTATGGGTAAAACTGCTAAAATGAGTCAAGAGTCCAGAAGTGTGTTTAATGGTGTTCTTTGTTTTGGGTTTTTTGGTTTTTGTTCTTCGGTATTTGGGTTTTGTAGAATTTTTGTTTACCTTAGGCTTTTGTTTGTTTTAAGTAGGCTCCACACCCAGCGTGGGGCTCAAACTCAGGACACCGAGATCAAAAGTTGCATGCTCCACCCACAGAGCCAGCCAGGTGCCCTTAGGTTGTTTTGTTTTGGGGGGGGCTTTTTAATGTAAGATCAGGTCCTGTGTTGGATCATTCAGTCTCTACTGTACCTGCTTGATTTGACCTTGATCACTTTTCTAAAATTTGATTCTAAAGGACTAATTTTTTTTCTAGATGGTTCCATGGCTTTTATCTCCTGAGGAGTTTAGAAGAAAAGAAAAAATGGCCTTGTCTTTAGGTTTTCAAAATGTCAAGAGTGGAGCAATCTTTTTTTCTTGCAGACAGAGATACATTTTTTTTTTAAGGTTTTATTTATTTATTCGACAGAGATAGAGACAGCCAGCGAGAGAGGGAACACAAGCAGGGAGAGTGGGAGAGGAAGAAGCAGGCTCATAGCGGAGGAGCCTGGTGTGGGGCTCGATCCCATAACGCCGGGATCACGCCCTGAGCCGAAGGCAGACGCTTAACCGCTGTGCCACGCAGGCGCCCCCAGAGATACATTTTTTTTTTTTAAAGATTTTTATTTATTTTATTCGACAGAGATAGAGACAGGCAGCGAGAGAGGGAACACAAGCAGGGGGAGTGGGAGAGGAAGATGCAGGCTCCCAGCGGAGGAGCCTGATGTGGGGCTCGATCCCAGAACGCCGGGATCACGCCCTGAGCCGAAGGCAGACGCTTAACCGCTGTGCCACCCAGGCGCCCTCCAGAGATACATTTTTAAACTTCCACATGAGCCATTATTCAGACTCGGAATCAGAGTTGATGTCCCTTTTTGCTGTCAGCCATCTTGTTCGGTCCAGCCAATTGCTTGAAATCCTTCCAGACTGCTGCTTCTACTTTGCCGAAATCCCCCGTCATGTGACATGTTACAGCCAGATAGCCTAGGAAACAGGACATGTACACGTGTTTCCATTCTTCTTAAGCACTTCATTTTTTTTTTTTTTTTTTAGATTTTATTTATTTATTTGACAGAGATAGAGACAGCCAGTGAGAGAGGGAACACAAGCAGGGGGAGTGGGAGAGGAAGAAACAGGCTCATAGCAGAGGAGCCTGATGTGGGGCTCGATCCCATAACGCCGGATCACGCCCTGAGCCAAAGGCAGACGCTTTAACCGCTGTGCCACCCAGGCGCCCCAAGCACTTCATTTTTTAAGTTTGTTTTTATGCCCGTAGCCAAGCCCAGGAATCGGGAAGTGACAGAGTTGGGCATAGTCATGAAACAATTTTATTTCTGTCGGCTGACCTGCACAGCACTCAGACAGCTGAGCCCGTGAACTGAGTGTGGCCGGTTAGGAGATCATGCACCTGAAATGTTGGGTCTTAACTCTGAGCACAGGCTTGGGGGTCTGAAATGCTTGAGAGGGCTGTGTTATCACACTGTTTTGCAAATAATTTACACTGTGAGTGGTGAAGGTTCAGACCGCCCCAGAGCCTGTGGCAGAAAATTGCCCTTGCCACCCACGGGCTGGCTGGTCCATCACAGGAATGCAAGTAGAGCCCACAGGAATGCAAGTAGAGCCCCCTGATGGTGGTCGACACCAAAAGGGTGAGAGCAAAGTGAAGTGATCATCAGGCGCCTCTGGGTGCTGGGAGAGCCAGACTCGCTGGGGAAGTGGACAGAGACAGATCTCTTGCAGCCACACCCACAGCTTCGTCCTTTATCTCCCTCCCCCCACCCAGCAGGAGTTTCTTGATTTGCTGGTTAGTTTTGTGTTTGGTGCTCAGCTAACACCTTTCCCCAGGGCTCGGGCGCAAGGTTTTCCTGACCCTTATTAGTTTGGGGGATACTTTTTTTTTTTTTTCCCCACTTTCCCTCTCCACATCCTCCTTTCCTGATTGTAGGTAGGAACTCACGGGAAGCTGACACACTGTTTCATATTACCATGTAACCTATTTGGTTTTGTTTGGCTCCCATAGTCCTGGGGTTGGTACCATAAAATCTCTGCATTTGGATTCCCTAGGCATTCTCTGGTCCTCTCGTGTGTGTGTGTGTGTCCGTCCGTCTTGTTAAAATGTAGATCTGCTGTGTCTTCCCAGGGAGTCTGAGATGGCAGCCCAAAGAGCTTCATTCTCTTGTTTCTTTTGTTGTTGTTTGTTTTTTCAAGTACTCCAGGGTTCTAGAGAATCTCGCTTTGAAGAACAGTTACTTAGGAACACCAATTTTAGATAATCCGGGGTCTTCTGACTAAACAGTTGCTGTTTAGCATTAGAGCATTTTACCGTTTGGAATAGAACCATTTCTAAGTTTGCTTGCATTTTAGTTGTGAAATTCAGCCTGCTTTATTGGTGATTCAAGATTTATTTTTTCATAAGTGGTGATGTTGATACAGCTGTGTTTTTTTTTTTTTTAAAGATTTTATTTATTTATTCGACAGAGATAGAGACAGCCAGCGAGAGAGGGAACACAAGCAGGGGGAGTGGGAGAGGAAGAAGCAGGCTCATAGCGGAGGAGCCTGATGTGGGGCTCGATCCCATAATGCCGGGATCACGCCCTGAGCTGAAGGCAGACACTTAACCGCTGTGCCACCCAGGTGCCCCGATACAGCTGTGTTAATTAGAATTTCTGCATCTATACAAATGAACCCAGATCGCTGGAACTTTTCCTGGTATAACTTAAATTATACAAGTATTAAATTCTTGGTGTTCAAAAAGCATAACTGAGGCATGACAGTCCCTCCGCCCTTGTCTCTCCTGGGAGCTTGTCACTAGTTTATGTTCTCTCTGCGTGTATGTGAGCGGTCCCTTGGGGATACACAGTATCATTTTGTTTCCGTACATGAGCCATGTGCTGTCAGTATGTTTCTTTTTCATCCTGGGTTGTCTTGGTATGTTTGATGTTTTCTGCACAGGGCTGGGAAGATCTCTCCTTAGCCGCCATACGTTACCCCTGCGGTGTGGGCGCACTGCAGTTCACGGGGTCATTCCCGTTGGTGGATGTTTCCGTTGTCTCTAATTCTCGGCCCTGACAGAGCAACAGCAATGGGCTTCCTTCTGCGGGTTTCCCTGGGGTGCTGTTGAGTAGCACTTTGAGCTCATCGAAGGCATAGGTGAATCTTGCCTGCTTGCCTCCCCCACGGCTGGAGTGGTTTGGGTTGTCCGGCTTCGCCGCCGCTGTCTTCCCTGTGGGTTGGTTTTTAGCTGCTCCTGCGAAATCACCGCCTTTCCTCACCTCATTCACCACCGCCTAGGAACTAAGAAATGAGCTCTCCCTGTGCGTGGAATCAGAGCAAGCGGCTCTGAGAGAATCCTGCCGAGTAAAATGCGAGGATGTCCAGGCACAGTTGGTGACGTGGGATAGTTTACGTGTGTTTCAGCTTCCTTCTGGGCTGTCGGGTCTTGTTTTTGGCAGCTGAGTTCCAGATAGGTAACACAGGTGGTCTCCCCTTGGAGAGAGTTCCGTGAGCACTTGGGCCAAATGTGAGGAAGGTAACACACCAGACCAGGAAGGCCTCGTGAGTGCTAGTGCAGCAGTGGGTCCTGCGTGAAATTCACATTACTCTGGTTGATGAGCGCGCTGACGGGACTGCCGGGAGTGCCTGGCCTCACGGCAGAGGGGAGGCTCTGTAAGAGGCTCTGATTCTGCATCTGAAATTCACCAAATGTGGGTCAGACTGACTGTGTTTTCCCCTCAAGTGCCCTCGCATGGGACTCTGGCAATCACATTTGGCACTGTAAATCTGAACGTAAAGGACAATAGCGGAGATACGGCAACTTGCAGATTCTGCTGTTAAATCCTTGCTGGTGGGGGGAAGTGCAGGGACTCGGCGGCAGAGGACTCTGGAGAGACAGATGCTTTTTCTGAAGCCCTTGGTAAAACCGCTTTGGTAACTGGCATTGGTGCTGCTGCGTGCTGAGCACAGACAGGCTTGAGCGTCCCGGCACGGCGCGTGGCACTCGTGTGGCTGCTCAGCCATTTCCTAAGGGAAGGCTTAATCCAGAAAACTCGGTGTGTCCCAAGTAAGAAGGATGTCTTGAACTTATTAATCTGTAAGTTGTATTCTGCACGAGGTCTTGGGCTTTCTCAGAGAAATCACCGCTGCCTAAGTTTTGTCGACATTGTGAGAACATTGCAAGAGAAACGGGCCTTTGGTTTTTCAACTCTTCAGTCTTACATGTTGGTGGCCTCTCTGTCTCCGAGGAGCCTGGGAAGTTACTGCTTTTCCAGTCTGCGCTCTCTCCCCCCACTGTTCTTCCATCTGATGGTTTGGTTTTCAGGGTTCCCCACTCTGGAGATAGCTTAGGCCAGTAGTCTGAACTTGTTCATACTCATACCTGAGGCCATGTCTCCAGCGTGGTGAGTGAATCCAGCTGTGCATCTTGGTGAGTCCTTCTGGCCCGTGCTCACTTTGCAGCAGGACGGTAGAAAATGTTGTACTCTAGGATATAGGGGTCCTAGACCAGGTCACCACCTCTGGGAAGGTGACCTTTTCCCCTGAACATTGACCCCACATTTCAGAAGGCAGAGTACACATTGGTGGCTAATGGGAATCTAGGCCATAGACCTGTTTTATTTGGTTCACAGCGTTAATTTTTAGATAGTATCTACAAAATTTAAATACAATTGCCAATATCAGCTCTTCCGAAAAATCGGAACGGGCGGCCGTGCCAGGCTTCTGGCCAGTAAGAGCTCTGTCCCTTTTGCACAGGGTACATCCTGTGTCCTCTGTTACAAATCTGTCTACTCCACATCGCCTGCCAGATGCCAAGGCTGGCTGTCCATTGCCATTTATTTTATTTTTTATTTTTTTAAGATTTTATTTATTTATTCGACAGAGATAGAGACAGCCAGTGAAAGAGGGAACACAAGCAGGGGGAGTGGGAGAGGAAGAAGCAGGCTCATAGCAGAGGAGCCTGATGTGGGGCTCGATCCCATAACGCCGGGATCACGCCCTGAGCCGAAGGCAGATGCTTAACTGCTGTGCCACCCAGGCGCCCCCATTGCCATTTATTTTTGACCCTGCCCTGTTTCTCTTGTGCTTGGCCCCCTTCCTTTTTGTTATCTGTCTCCCCGGTCTCCTGTTTTACCCCCAGATGCATGCATATGCGTGTTCATTGGAGTTCATGACCCCACCATGACATTTTGGTTTTTTTGGTTCTGTTTGGTGGAAACTGGTCACTGAAAAGGTTTTCATTGGCTCTTTTTGTAAAGAAGTTCTTAATCCTGTGAGCCCCTTACTCCGCCCCTTCCCTTTCTTTCCCAAAGAAGCGTGTGATATGTTATATGTGCTGTAGTGATGGAAACAACCCATGTTTAAAGAGAAATATCTTTCATTTCAGATAACTAAGAAACTGGTCAAAGCTTCTGCAGAGAAGGACAAGCTCAGACTGCAAAGAGTAAGACATTTCCCCTGAAATAGAAAGTTAACCTGCTGTGCTTTTTGCATTGAATAGTAAGCAAGGCCCCCCGTGCTTTTCCTTTGCCCGTTGTCACCTTTCCCCGCTTGTCCTGACGATGGCTTTGATTCTTGCTTCGTTTCGCACAGCTGTGCCCTGGGACTTGTGGGTTGCATCATCATTTTCAGCTTTGCTAAATCATCTGAAGATTTTGTGTGTAGCCTTTTCTAAGCTTCTATTATTATCATTGTTATTCCTATTGTCTTGATAACTGGGCGTCCCCTTGTAGCTAAAACTTGTCTCCCAAAGAGCCAGTCCCTTCCCTGCGTCCCAGGCCCCTTCCCACGTGCCCTGCTGGTTTGGTGGCCACAACGCTAGATGGGTGATTATTGTCTAGTGTTGCCTTCTGAGCCTTCACTCTGTCACCTGGGGCACCACATGTCGCATGCTGCAAAGCAGAGGACTCTTTTCTCATTGCTGTAAAGAGCAGAGAAGGCCCGCATGCCAGCTTGTGGAAGGGGTGCTGATGACGGTGGGTGTGTGCTCACCCGGTGCTCCCTGTACCGTCCGCCTCGTGGCTGCATTCAGTTCGTGTGGGTCAGGTTTTGATGGCAGTTTTAGAGTTTCTCTCTTTCTTGGTTGGAATTTCAGAGGTGGACACACATGGGGTGGGAATGGACATGGGGCTCAAGTATGGCTGGTTTCCAAAAGGCTTCTGCCTTCTTACTTAGCAATGGGGACAGGTGAATTGCACGCTTTTCCTAGACAGGCACCTTCTTCAAGTATCCGGCCCGTCAGGAGAAGGTGCAGAGGATACTTTGTGAGAACTGCACCGTTCCACCATCTGTAACAGGAGCCTCCATGGCTTTCCTTAAAGCAACCAGAAGTTTCTTAGGGCAGAGGGTAGGATATTCTCTAGAGACGAGGGCAGAGCCCTATGCCCAGACCGAAAGCGGAGTTGCCAGGCTCCTGATGTTGGGAAACCCATTCCCGACAGAAATAGTCCTTGGAAATTCCCTGGTGCTGTGGCAGAAGCTGAGCGCGCCCCTGTGTCTGGCAGACAAGCCTTCTGAGGAGGAACTCAAGCTTCTATAATAACGGGGTGCCTCAGGCCATGTGCCACTTGTTTGGAAGGAGGAACTGATGTAAAGATAAATACAAATTCATTTTTTGCTTTTATTGTTTGTTCTCATTTGCCCCCCTAACTTAGCAGGTTCCTGGTCTCTGCCTCATCCCGAGCTTCCGTTTCAGAGGAAATAAAATAAACCCTATACTCTGATCTGGTTTGGGGAAGGTGGGAAGAAAAATGCTTTTGTTTTAAAGATAGGGAAGCAAAACCTACAGGTGTTTTTGTGTCTTTATTTTATCACGGTTTTCTGATTAGGTAGCCCGGGAGGTTCTTATGTCATCATTTTTAATGAAGTTAAGAAGATAAACTCCGCCCCATGTTTAAAGATGGTATTTTGAGTGAATCTTCTTTCAAATTGCCCAGGAGGTCCTGTGACAAAGGCTGGCGGCCGGTAGGGCCAGGCGCAGCAGGGTGGCCCGTGTGGGAGGGTGCCGGCCAGTGGCGTCCCTCCCAGGTGGGCCACCTCTCTGCGCCTACCACCCTGTCGCAGGCCCTCCGGCGAGGCACAGGGATGCAGCTGTGGGACCGTCTCTTGGTGCAGGATAAGGAGCGTTTGGGCAAGCAGCTCAAGTTACGGGCCGAGAAAGAAGAAAAGGAGAAGCTGAAGGAGGAGGCCAAGCGGGCCAAGGAAGAAGCCAGGAAGAAAAAGGAGGAAGAGAAGGAGCTGAAGGAGAAGGAGAGGCGCGAGAAAAGGGAGAAGGATGAAAAGGAGAAGGCAGAGAAGCAGCGGCTCAAGGAGGAGCGGCGCAAGGAGCGCCAGGAGGCGCTGGAGTGCGTGCGCTCTCAGAGGGCCGGGTCGGGGGCGGTACGGGGCCTGGGGGGGGGGGCAGGGGAGTGGGAGCATACACACACACACACACACACACACACACACACACACGCACATACACCGCACAGACGCGCCGGCCAGGGACCCCAGAGCAGCACCTCGAGAGTGCAGGCTGGGTCTGTGCACACCCGCACTGCTGGGCTGAAGCTGAATTTCCTGTCTCCCAGGGCGAAGCTGGAGGAGAAGAGGAAAAAGGAAGAGGAAAAACGGTTGCGGGAAGAAGAGAAGGTAGATTGTTCTCGCAGAACCACTGCCTGGTGTGTTCCCTCCGCCTGGGGAAGCCAGGTGGCCCTGGTGGGGACTGGCCCCTGTGCAAATTACCTTCTGGCCCGTGGGCTCCACCTACAGCTTGCTGTCATGCAGAGTGGCCCGAGCCTGCGGGGGAGGTTGGTGGGTTTGGAGAGCTGACTTCAAAGGAATGCTTTCAACTTAAAAACGCTGGGGCTCCTGTTCTAGGGGCCATGGTCTCTCTTCATTTCTTCGTGCTCATCTTCTCTTCCGTTGTAGCGCATTAAAGCAGAGAAGGCCGAAATCACAAGGTTCTTTCAGAAGCCAAAGACCCCACAGGCCCCCAAGGTGAGCAGCTGGCTTCCTCTGGCTTTTTTGTCTGTGTCATGTTCTTCCTTTTGAAAAACAAAATGGTATCTTTTGACTAGGTAGCTTCCCTTTCATCAAGAGGCGGTCTCTATTTACAGAGGTAGTTTTTATTTCTGGTAGAGGCTGGATACTCATTATTTTGTCATTCGCTATGTCCTTGAAAAGGCTGAAAGTGGCATATTTGCTAAAACCACTGCCAAATGTTCAGAGGTTGCTTCCTGAACAGGTTTGCGTTGGGAGCTGTGTGGGAAGGTGTCAGAGAAGACCTAGTCCTTACGTTGGGGGAGCTGAGGCTCAGGATGGGAGGCGAGATTAAGCCTAAAACAACAGTTTAGAGTTTGCCACAGAATTCTGCTGCTCCAGCCTGGCATCTGGAGCCTTCCAGCAGTGCTTCCAGAGACCCCAGCCTTCCTTCTCCCTCCCTCCACGCTCCAGAGGTAACCCATCTCCCCGATGCAAGGGTGTCGCGTCTAGAGCTTTCTGTGCATTACATCCTTTCGTGTATTTGTGTGTTTATAGACATAATGAGTCGTGAGTTTATGTCCCTATTTTGTCACATCACCGTATCTTGCCATGCTGGTGCGTTTGGGTGGCTTCACTCTTTCTGTTGTCACTTAACTTTTCATAGTGTGGATGGTGTCACGGTCTATATGGCCATTGCCCCATTGATGCCCCATCAGTGGCACAGTGACCGCCACTGACACTCCTCTCTACACGTGGGCCTTTCTTTAGGACAGCCACCTGGACGCGGGCTTGGTGCTTGGTCCAAGGATGCGCACTCGGACAGAATTACTAATTGCATTAGTTCCTGTCCAGGTGCCCTCCCAGCGGGAATGTCCGTGCTGGGCCTCGTGGGGAAATTAGCTCTTCCCCACCTCACTGCCAGGGGAGGAAATGTGTTTTCTTTTACCTTCACCAATCCAACGGGCAAAAACATTGACATTCTTCTTTCACTTTACATTTTTCTTTGATTACAGTTGGACATCTTTTTGTGTTTTGTTTGCCATTTATTTATTTGAGAGAGAGAGAGAGCGCGCACGCACAAGTGCAGGGGGGAAGGGCAGATGGAGAGGGAGAAGCAGGCTCCCCACTGAGCACGGAGCCCAACGTGGGGCTCAATCCCAGGACCCTGAGATCTTGACCTGAGCTGAAGGCAGACACTTAACCAACTGAGCTACCCACGGCCAGGGTTTTTGTTCTTGGTGACACACACTACAAAACTCTCTCTCAGTCTGTTACTTGCCTTCTAACCTGGCTTTTTTTTTCTTTTTTTTTAATTCAAGATTTATTTATTTATTTGACAGAGAGAGCGCACACAAGCTGGAGGAGTGGCAGAGGGAGAGGAAGGCTCCCCGCTTAGCAGGGAGCCTGAGGCTTCTTGCCTGTTTGTAGTGTCTTTTATCCTACAGAAATTTTATGTTTTAATGTCAACATTTTAAATTTTTTATGGCAGTTGGCTTATGGTTGCAAAGCCTCGTGTACCCCGAGGCCATAGACAGATATATTCTCTTTCCTAGTTTTTTTGTATTGTTTTCACTGTTTGTTTTTTGTTTGTTTTGTTTTTAAAGATTTTTTTAAGTAAGCTCTACACCCAGTGTGAGGTTCAGACTCAGAGCCCCAAGTTCAAGGGTCGCATGCTCCACTGACTGAGCCAACCAGGCCCCTGTTTGTTCGTTTTTACTGTGTAGTTCCTTAGCTTGGCCGGAGTCCTCGGTCGTACAGGCTCGGCCCTAACTCTGTCCCGTATGGGTGCCCAGTGTCCCAGCACGTGCATCGGTGAGGTGGGCAGTCGGCTGGTTCTTGGAATTGGCTGCGTGTTGGGAATCACCAGGGAGCTTTACAAAATCATGGAGCCTGGATCCCATCCCAGAGCGTCCCCCAGGCGTGGTGTGGGCCTCGGGGTTTTCGGCAACTCCTGGGCGGCCTGCTGTGCGGCCATGGTGAAGGCTGTTGGGGTAGTGCTGTTTCCTTCTCCTCCTGACTCCCCACGTCCTCGTGTGCTGCCAGCTTTGGGATCCGTGACAGACATGGCAGATGCTGCAGGAGCTCTGAGGGGGGGGACTGAAACCCACCAGCATTGGCGGTGAATGATTCTGAGGGAACAGTCACCGATGTGGCAGGTTCATGTCCACCTTCAGTGTTGAGGTGGGGGTTCTGGGTGTGAGTCATCTTGTCGCGGTGCGGCTCTGGGTAAGCGGTCACGCCCCGGGGGCTCAGTTCCCTCACCTGGGATCTCAGGGCCTATTGTGCCCCGCCCCCTTCTTTTTAAATAGCCGTGCTTATTGAGGTATGATTCTCTGTAAAATTCACTCATTTGGTGGTTCTGACAACGTATGGGGCTCCACAGCACCCCCATACTCAAGATCAAGAGTATCGTTGTCAGTTGGCTCCCTGTAGTCAGCATCCTCCCCCCCTCCTCAGCCCTCCAGCCCCTGGCAACTGTTGGCATGACCTCTGGCCCTGTAGTTTTGCCTTTTCCAGAACCTCGTGTAAATGACATCACACAGCATGTAGCCTTTTGTGTGTCTGCTGGGACTTCGCAACCCGGATGAATGTGAAAAGCAACGTGCCCGTGCCGCATGTCCAGCGGCTCACCCTGGAGGCTGCTGAGCGGCGGGCGTCCCGGTGCATCACATCGTCTTCTCCATTCCAGACCCTGGCCGGCTCCTGTGGGAAATTCGCCCCTTTTGAGATTAAAGAGCACATGGTTCTCGCCCCTCGGTTCCGGACTGCCTTCGACCACGACCTCTGTGATCAGTTGGACCAGCTCCTCCAGCAACAGAGTGGCGAGTTCTCCTTCCTGAAAGATCTGAAAGGCCGGCAGCCCCTCAGGTCCGGACCGACCATGGTTTCAAACCGAAACACAAATATTCATAACAGGTTAGTGGCCGGGGAGACCGACTTTTGCCCGTTGGTGACATCAGAGCGCAGTTGGAAAGTCCTGGGGGTCCCGGCACAGAGCTCTGGGTTCTGATCCACTGCTGGCTCATTGTGGCCTCGGGCCAGTTGTCTCCCTCCTGGGCCTAAAGCCTGACCTTCAGTGCTGAAGTCTCCTGTGCAGTGGCCTTGCCGAAAGCTGCCGCATGGAGCGCGCACTGCCTGGCTGGGCTCCCCCGTCTCGGGGGAGGGTCCTGTTTCCGTGCCGGCCTCCCCGGGAGGACATTTCGCTGTTCTTGTTGATCTGCTCGTTCTCTGGAAGTGCTGTGTGGGCCAGCAGCTTGGTGATGTTGTTTCTCCCTCCTCCATGCTCTTGTCCCTGGAACGAACGTCCTTGAGCTTTCTTGGGAGCAGGTGGTTACGCATCTTCGTAAAATGCCGATGGCCTGTTCCTTGAGAAGCCCGGGTGGTGGGCGGGCGCGTTGCTGAGGCGGCGCTCGACTGCGTCTTGTCCTCAGCGATGTGGTGATCGTGGAGAGCGGCAAGGTGGACGGCGTTCCTGAGAGGAGGAAGTTCGGCAGGATGAAGCTTCTACAGTTTTCCGAGAATCACCGGCCGGCGTACTGGGGGACGTGGAATAAGAAGACGACCGTCATCCATCCAAGGGACCCCTGGGCCCAAGACAGGGTGAGCACGAGGCAGAAGTGCTGCTCGGCCAAGCACGTCTGTCTGTCTGCCTCTCCTCGTTTTGCCTTTTTTACGCTGGTCTCTTGGATTCTAGCATTTCTGCTTTGCCAGCCCTGAGAGACAACCATGTCGCACTGCGTCTTTGTTTCCTCAGAAGCTCCTGGACTATGAGGTGGACAGTGACGAGGAGTGGGAAGAGGAGGAGCCGGGAGAGTCCCTCTCCCACAGCGAGGGGGTGAGCAAGTGCCTGCACCACGTTCGGGTCTCGCCCAGAAGGCTGCGTTCACTCACAGCCAGCCTGTGTTTGACCGGCGGTGTCGTCTGGAAATTTCAGCCAGCGTTCAACACCCAGATTTCCAGGGGCACCTGAGTGGCCTAGTCTGTTGAGCATCCAACTCTTGGTTTCGGCTCGTGAAATGGAGCCCCATGTCAGGCTGTGTGCTGAGCCGGGAGTCTGCTTGAGATTTTCTCTCCCTCCCTTTGCCTTGCCTCCGTGTGCACGCGCGCGCGCTCTCTCTCTCTCAAATACATAGTTTAAAAAGAATAGTTAAAAAAACAACCACCAGATTTCTAGCCTCTTTTGGAAAACCTTACCTGGTGATGCTAGCCCACTTGGCAGTGGGACCGAGCAACATCCACCCCGTTAGGTGGGGCATGCTTACCCCTGGTCTGCCCTGGTCCACACCCCACACCCCCCATCTTACATCTGGGTGGCTTCACTCGCATATGTTCTGCCTGACAGGCCCCCCCCATCAAATAATGGGATTCACTCATGGGGTTTTACCCTCTGTCCGTAAGAATGACGCTGAGGGCAGGAGATGGCTTTTCCTTCCTTAGATGTTTGCAGGTTAACATTTTAAATGAGGTATGTATTCTTTTGCCACATATTATGAACATGTTTTTTTTGTTTCTTGAGGATGATGATGATGAAGTGGGAGAGGATGAAGATGAGGATGATGGTTTTTTCGTGCCCCATGGATACCTGTCTGAGGACGAGGGAGTAACTGAGGTGAGGGAGCGAGCAGGGAGAGGACTGTCCCGAGAGCTCGCTGGGCCAAGCTCCGCTACTAGCCTGGCGGCCGTGACAACGATACCACTACCCGAGCTCACCCACCCCGGTTCCACATGCACTTTGCAACCCCAACACATAGTCACTTGTGGGGTCGCGGGGACTGGAGCTTGAGTATTGCCTGGGGAGGGTAGTGGAATCTGCAGAGGTAGGAGAGAATCCCAGGTGGGGCGGTGGCGTGAGAGACCTGAGTCAGGGAGGCCAGGAGATTTGTGCTTAAGCACTTTCGTTCTTTTTACATTTTCTTAGCTGAGGTATAACGAGTTATAAGAGAACACACAGATCTGAATTATTGAGCACAGTGAGCTTTAATGATTGACATTTGTAAATCCATCACCTGAGATAAAATCTAGAACTTTCTATCTCTCCAGACGGTTCCCCTGTGCTCCTTCGAGTTAACCCCCAACCCCTGCCACCAACTTTATAGACTCTGCCAGATGGCTGCTTTTAGGGCTCCGACAGCCTTTCAGGTTGTAGTGTTTGGGCATTGGAGAAGTAGGACATTGCCTGGGGGAATGGTTTTGTCTCTCCAAATCTGACTGGAGGGGCAGGTGTTCCTCATACACTTCCAACCACTGAGGCAGGCATGTCTGTGGAGCCCATGAGCCTCCCCGTCTCTGAGAGCGGTGTTGGGCCTGGCCTGGAGGGTGAACTGGGCGTGGGATTTGGGGTTGGTGATTGGACGGCCCTGGCATCACACCCTCCCCAGAAAATCTGAAGTGGCCTTGAGCAGCTTACCGGGGAGGCTCGGAGAATACCTGAGACTCTGCCGGTCACGGCCAGAGAGGATGGGTGCATCCCAAAGAGCAGAGGGCACAAGTGCCAGTCACCGTTGAGTGTAGGGAAGCACTCTGCTGTTTTGCAGCCGGTAACGTTAGGAAGAGGGGTGCAGGACACGGTGGGGGCCGGAGCTGCAGGGTGTCCAGTGTGTGCTCGTCCCTCTCGCTGGCCCCGGGGGTGGGATGAGGGCACAGGGGCCTGGGAACCCTGAGTGGGCATTGTTCTCCACCCCGCAAGGAGTGTGCTGACCCGGAGAACCACAAGGTTCGCCAGAAACTGAAGGCCAAAGAGTGGGACGAGTTCTTGGCGAAGGGGAAGAGGTTCCGCGTGCTCCAGCCCGTGAAGATCGGCTGCGTCTGGGCGGCTGACCGGGACAGCGGTGCCGACCTGAAGGTGCTGCAGCAGTTCACGGCGTGCCTTCTGGACACCGTCCCCCCCGAGGAGGAGCAGACGCCCCAGGCCTCCAAGCGGGAGAAGAGAGACCAGCAGAGTGAGTGCCGGCACCTGCTGGGAACGGGAGGGGATCGGGCCCCAGCTGTCCTGGGCCCAGGCCAACTTTATTCGGTGACGGGATTAAAACGCAGGAGGCCTTTCGACAGCTCTCAGAAGCCAGCGCGTGCTGAGCCCATCTGTTTATTCCTTAACACAGCAGCAGTATGGGGAGCTCCTTTCATTAACACGCTTCCCCAGAGTCCCCGGCTCGAGGTCGCACACCCCCCTGAGGACTCTGCCTCCTTGCTCTTCAAAGCCAGGGGAGGTCCAGTGGCTCAGGAGGAGAGCGTGCTGGCTGTGACCAAGGAGAGGGAGGCGTGCTAGTCTATCTGGCGAAATCCCGCCTCGGGAGACGTGGGCTTCCCAGCCTCCTGCACCTCACGAGTGTGTCTGAAACCATCCTTGAAGGGCCACCCTGAAGCTGACTGGTCTTTGACCTTGGTGACAGACCGGGGAGCCTTGTGTGATGTTTGCTCTCTCTCTCCGTGCCGCCCCCCCCCGCCAGTCCTGGCACAGCTGCTCCCGCTGCTGCACGGGAACGTGAACGGAAGCAAAGTGATCATCCGGGAGTTCCAGGAGCGCTGCCGCCGGGGGCTGCTCAGCGGGGACTCGGGCAGTCCTGACAGCAGCTCTGCCAGCCCGCCCAGCCCCGGCTCCTCCCGCCCGCAGACGCCCACCGCCAGCGAGGACGCCGCCGTCCCCTCCAAGGCCAGGCTCAAGCGGATCATTTCCGAGAACTCGGTGTACGAGAAGAGGCCTGATTTCAGGATGTGCTGGTACGTCCACCCGCAGGTGCTGAAGACCTTTGACCAGGAGCACCTGCCCGTGCCGTGCCAGTGGAGTTACGTCACCATGGTGCCCTCGGCCACCAGGGAGGACAGTGGCAGCGTCCCCGCCACAGGGCCCGGCCAGGGGACGCCTGTGTCGCTGAAGCGGAAGTCAGCCGGCAGCATGTGCATCACCCAGTTCATGAAGAAGCGCAGGCACGACGGGCAGGTGAGGGGTGGGGCCGGGCGGCTGGGGAGATCCCCCCACAGGGGCTTTTTCCACGTCCATAAAGTTTATTTTTTAGAGCAGTTCTAGATTCACAGCAAAAGTGAGCAGAAAGTGTAGCGATTTCCCACGTCCGTCTAGTCCGTGCACGCACAGCTTCTCCCTCTATCCACGTGGCCCCAGAGCTGTGCGTTTGTCCTAATTTGAGCCTACAGCGACCTGTCATTCTCACCCCGCATCCCCAGGGGACGGTCGGGGTCAGTCTTGGTGCTGCACGTTCTGTGGCTTTGGACGGCTGGGTGATGACGTGTATCCACCACTGGTCTCCTACAGAGTAGCTTCACTGACCGAATCAGCCCTGTGCTCCCATCTCCTCCTCCTCCCCTCCCTCCAGACTCCTGGGAGCCACTCAGCTGTTTATCGTTTCCATGGTCCTGTCTTTGCCAGACTTGGAACCACACGGGGTTTGGCCTTCTCAGACCTGCTGCTCGCACTTACAGATGGGCCTCTGAGGTTCCTCCATGTCTTTACCTGGCTCGATGGCTTTTTTTTTTTTTTTTTTTTAAGGTTTTATTTCTTTGTTTGAAAGAGAGAGAGAGCACAGGAAGAGGGAGAGGGACAAGCAGACTCCCCGCTGAGCAAGGAGCTGAGCAGGGAGCCCGATGTGGGACTCGATCCTAGGACCCTGAGGTCATGACCTGAGCCAAAGGCAGACATTTCATCAACTGAGCCACCCAGGCGCCCTGATGCCTCATTTCTTTTTAGCCCCCACCGGTGTTCTGTGCAGTGACTTTTTAGTTTTTTTATCTGGTTTTTGCTGTAGTTATGAAGCACTGACTCTGTATCTGGGGTTCTGCTCGACCTCGTACACAGTGACGAGCAGAACCCATGTAATGGGAGCACGGACAGGATTTGTCTCACGAACAGCTGCCTGATCACGGACGGGCGGCGCTCAGAGGAGCAGCTGTGAGGAGTGGAGCGTGGGGACCTGGGGCATGGGGGCAGCCCGTCTCCAGTGCCAGCTGCGTGCTCAGAGGCCCGGGGACCCAGGCACAGCCTTGGCTGATGTTGGATGTGAATTTTTTCTTCCTTACTGGAACAGGAATGTGATGAGCTTCCTTCCTTTCACGCATCTGCTCTTACCGGAAACCTATTTTGTGGAGTGAGCCCTGGGTTCTCGTCTCAGGCAGACATTTCACGTGGTTACAGATTTTACGAGGAGGATGCGATGAAGGCGTCTTACGAACTGAGTCTCCAGCTCATGTCCGGTGCCCTCTGCGGTTGGGTGGGGGGGTTGTGTGGCTTGGGGAGCTGCGTGCTGCGGGCTGGGCGCCGACACCCCCGCACCCCAGCTCCTGCCCACGGCTTCTCTGACGTGAGGCACCATTCAGCTTAGAAAGTAAAGTGGCCATCAGAGCAGGAAGGCGGGAGAAACTGCTCCTGGAATGACGCCTGGCCTTCTCCCTGCTGCTGCTGGCAGATGAGGCCTTTGATACGTTGTAAACCTTCCTCTTAAACTGTGACTGTTCCTGTCTGCAGTGTAGGGCTGTGTGCAGGGCTCCACCCTGCCTGTGGACACGGCTTGCCCCTCACGCCGTGGGGAGCCTACAGGGTGAGGAGTCAGGGCCTTAGACCCACAAACGCTACTTTCCCTGGGCCTCAGCCCAAATGATGGGCTCCATTAGATCGTTACATGTTCAAGCTGCGTTTGAGCGGCCGACCTTTCCATGGTCTGTACTGTTATTCCCCAAACAGTCTTAGGAGGAGCCCGAGTGTAGCTGGCTCTGCTTGAAACCAGCAGTGGGAACCCCAGTGTGAAAATGGCTGGGCTGGAAAACAGCCTCGGTTTTCCATTGATCCGAGCAGCATCTGCAGGCCTCTGCCCTGAAGCCCCCAACAGGCCCCGCCATGGCCTTGTCTGTTTCGTGGGAGTGGGTGTGGAGTCTCCCTCGATCTCGTGTGACAGTCTCGGCTGCATCCTGAGCTCCATTGTGCTCTCTGCCCTGCGGTCGTCCTCATTTGTGTTCCTAACCCATGCTTGCATGGAAAACCATGGTTTCAGCCACTATGACGTGTTTCCTCAAATGCCAGGTACTGTGCTAGGCACTTTGAGTGAATCCCTATGTTTTATCGGTAAGATGCTTTGTTATCTTGCTGAGCCAGCAGGAAAGAAAAAATGCTCCTGGTTAAACTAGCATGCCCCCTCCCAGGCGACAGGTGGACGTGTGAGAGTGTGTGTCCGGGAATCCATGAAATGGGGAGTTTCATCTGATGATACACATGAACAGCCCGTGCTTCCATTCCCCATTCACAGTGGGGTCTTGTAGAGGCTCAGCAGTGTTGGGGGCTCAACTGAAGGCCACAAAGCAAGTGAACCCCACTCCAGGCCCCATGCAGGGCTTAACTGCTGCACCTGGGATTCTAAAACTTCTGGGCAGGAACTGGGCTAAACCTTCCAAGCTGTGGGTGTGCTGGACCCACTGATTCGGAGTACCTCTGAGTGAGGAACCTGACTCTGCATTTTATTTTATTTATTAAAGATTTATTTATTTTAGAGTGAGAGTATGAGCAGGGTGAGGGGCAACGGGAGAGCGAGTCCTCAAGCAGACTCCCTGCTGAGCATGGAGCCTGATGTGGGGCTCAACCTCACGACTCTTAGATCATGACCTGAGCCAGGCACCCCTGAGTCTGCATTGTAAAAGCTCCTTAGAGGGGCGGCAGGGTGGCTCAGTCAGTGAAGCGTCTGACTCGTGATTTCTGCTCAGGTCGGGATCTCAGGGTCGTGACGTTGAGCCCCGCGTCAGGCTCCGTGCTCAGTGGGGAGTCTGCTGGAGATTCTCCTCTCCCTCTTCCTCTGTCCCTCTGCCTGCTTGCTTGCGCGCTCTCTCTCTCTCTCAAATAAATCTTTAAAAATAAATGCCAGAAGCCTCTTAGGAAATGCCATGTGATGGGCCCAGGACCGCAGCGTGGGCCAGCACCGGTGTGCCTCATGGGGAGGGAAACCCTGAGCACCTGGCTTCTGGGGGTGTTCTGGGAGCGGTTCCGTGGGCAGTTAGCCTTGCCCCTGCTCTGCAGAGTGGGACACAGTACCTGGGGGTCCTAGTGCCGGGCCGCTGGTCACAGGGCCCCAGTGTCACGGCTTCAGCACATGGGGGTTTGTCTTGGCAGCAAGAGGTCCTGAGCCCCGGTGATGACCGGCTCCGCCTGTGTCCCACTCCCTCCTTCGTGGTCGCAGAGTAGCTGTCGCACCTCCAGCCAGCAGGACCAAGGCAGCAGAGACTTTCCGTGTAGCTGGAAAGGAGACCCTCGCCAGCAGACTTCACCAGAGTCCTTCTGGGCAGAATTGGTTGGCACAACCACCCCCGCTGCCGGGGAGGCTGGGTAAATGAGCCTGGCCAGCGCCCTCAACAACACTCTGCTTCTGCTGTGGGAGGGCAGCGTGGGGGAGTGGCTTGGGGGCATGCAGTAGCCGGGGCGCCCCCCGCTGCACTGCCCCCACACAAACGCGCAAAACGCAGGGAAACTTCTAGGTCAGATCGGAGGCCTGGAGCCTGTGGAGCGTTTCCACTTGCTTTAGCTAAGTGATGCTTCTGTGCCCTTGGGGATAGTCGCTGCCAAACTTCGAACGTGTGCAGATATTTTAGATTGGGTTGAGCTTTTTTAATTTGTGGAAATTTAATTTTTTTTTTCAAATTTTTACTTAAATTCTAGTTAATTTTTTTTTTAAATTTTGTGGGAATTTCAAAGTCTTTTTGAGTTGGTCCTCATACAGCATGTGCTCCTAGGGCGCCATGATCAGTCAGGTGAACAGGACTGAGGGGAGGCACCAGGCCTGCAGTCTTGTGTGGCCCCCCGGATGACGCAAGCTTTGGGCCTCGATTTTTTTCTAAAATGGGGACAGGCCCTGTTTTCCCTTCCCAGTCAAAAATCAGCTGTTATCTAAATGACCCCGAACAGAGTTCGCTCTGTGTCGTGGCTAAATGCCTTTCCCAGCACGGAGTGTGTGGCGGCGGGTCCTGGCCCCGCTGGCCGTAGCGGACTCACTGTGTCCCCCTGAACTCTCCCTGTGGCAGCTCGAGCGCCTGTCCTGTGCCTGGAGGGGTGCGGATAGGGATCGCCCTGCAAACTGGTGGACGCTCGGAGAGCCTTGTTCATCCGCGCTTGCGCGTCCTGTCTGCGGGCCCGTGAGCAGGGAGGGTTGTGTACAACCCGTCCGTTCCTTTTGCTCGACAGACCCAACCGAGCAGCACCTGGTCAGCAGAGTTGAGAGTGGGCTGTGCTCTTCTTAGCCAGTGAGTTCTTTGGAAACGGGTAGTGCGAGGTGGCAGCGCTGCTTGCTCTGGGGGCCACTGTTGTGTCCGGGGGGCTGCACACCACATGGTCCTGTGCCGTCACCCCTTCTCTGGGCAAATGCAGATTTTTGTGGCAGAGGGATTCCAGGAGTATTTTGAGAAACAGCCCCCCTTTTGAAATAAGCCCATCTCTGCCTCTGCTGGTTGGTTGTTCCTCTACAGAGAGTAGGGCACTTATATGGACGGTTGGTGTTTCAAATTGGCCCTCTTTTCCACGCTGTCCTTCTGTCCCCTGTGGCGAAAGCCGATGAATGCGGCTCCAGAAAGTCGGTGGAGATTCTGCCCTTTGCCCACAGCGGCTCGGATGGTGTCGTCACTGGTGACTGTGGTCTGAGCATGAGTGACGAGAGAGAGTTGTCGGGTGCTGGGCAGAGGGACTGAGCCCCTGGGCAGAGAAGGAGACGTTGGCTGGCCGAGTTCCTTGCTGTTTATTTCAAGAGAAAGTGGGTATTTTATCACGTCTCTTTCGGATGAAACCAGAAACCTAGATTGCTGATTCAGAAACGGCAAATTATTTTTGTAACATAAATAATGCTGGTGGTCGTCTTGGAAGATCTGAATGAGGTCCTTTGAGAGAAACTTCTCTCCTCCCACAAGGCTCAGGCTCTCAAGCAGACCCCTCAAACTTGTTGCCAACTCAGGTGGAGGTGGTAGGGGACACACCGGCCTGTCTGCTGCTGCTGCTGATGGCCGTGCACCCTTGTCTGTTCAGGTTGGAGCCGGGGACCTGGATGGCTTCCAGGCGGACACGGAGGAGGAGGAAGAGGAGGATGGCGACTGTGTGATCTTGGACATCTCCGATGTTGGGGGTGAGAACCTGGCAGCAAAGGAAGAATGCACGCTGTCTAGCTCCCACGCGCCTCCTGGCTGTAAACAGTGGGGCTGAGTTGCAAGACCCCAAGACGCGCTGGGCGGGCTGGGCAGGGTGTGGGCAGTGGGTTCTGGTCCAGGGTCTGCAGGATATGACTTACCTGCAAGCTGCCGTGTACACAGCAGGACTGGACTCCAGTAGCCATGGCAGAAATAGGTACAATAATGGGCCAGCAGTTGGATGCTGACCACGTCGTGGCACTGTTCCAGAAGCTTCCGAGAGAATCCACAGTGCTGCAGGTGCAGCACCACTGCTGGGCTGAGTCTCTAGAGGGGAGCAGTGGAGTTCTGGGGTGCTCTCGGCTGTAGATGGGGCTCAGGCAGGGGAGACCTCAAGGAGGGGGTGGGAAGCTGAGTGGCCAGTGAGGGAGGCCAGTGTTTGACTCTTATCGAGTGAGCTGAGGAGGAGACAGGCTCTGAGGGCCATGAGGGAGCTGTCTGAAGGTGGGCGTGGGGGGCAGTCACTTGGGCCCCCCTACCCGGTCTGGGGGTGCAGCCAGCTAAAGCCCCCTCCCTCTCTTGCCTTGCAGAGGCCCCGGCCCCGTGTGGAACCACTTCTGGAGCTGGGGGGTCCGTGGGAATGGACACCAGTGAGAGCCCCGTGCCCGCCACCTCGCTCGGCCCCTGCTGAGTGCCCCGCCGGCCCGGCGTGTGTAGGTAGAATGGTTAGGGCATTCACAAACGCCTCTTGGATACTTGAAAATCCTATGAGTCCTGTGTAAAGAGCACTTTGTCCTGCTTCGCAGGCCTCCCCGGAGGTCTGGAAAGTTTTATAGAGGATGCTTGATTTGTTCCTTTTGATATTTGTAAAAATTTTCCCCTCAAAAGCTGCATATTAATCTGCCCTTTAATAAAGCATTATTGCGATGTGAGGACCTGTACAGGGACAGCCGGGTCGCCCCTGTGGGCCCCCAAGCAGGCGCTGTGATGAAATGCTTGTAAATGAGCTGGAGCCCGCCGCGGCTCCTCGACCTGATGTGGGTGTGTATAAACTTATTGTCCAGCCCTGGCCTGGTGCTTCTGTTGTCTTTTCAAACATCGTTTCTTGTGACGGTGTGTTTGTCCCCTGGGGCCTGGCCCCCCGCTCTGTGCTGGCAGGTGCGCGCTCCCCTACCCCGTGCGTGGCTCTGTCGTTTGTATAAAGGATCACACCTTGTAGAAGCACTGTCGCCGTGAAATCCTTGGCCTCTACACTGACCTAGTTCAAGGTGACAGCTTCCGGAAGGAAGGTGCTTCTGTTGGTCTGTCCCTCCTGCCCATGTTAGGTGAGCGGGTGTAGTCCCAGCCACCAGAACCAGAACCGTGGCTTCCAGATCAACGTCGGGTCGGGTCACACCTGGGGAAGAATGCACAGACAGCTGCGGGCCCCTGGGCCCTGGAGCAGCCCTGTGCTGGGGCTGTGAGCGGGCCCCACAGAAGCATCGGAGCACATCAGAGGCCTGGGGACGCTGAGATGTTGGCAGAGCTCACGGACTTCATTTAACCTGGACTCCCGCCCCCTCTGTTGAGCTCTTTCTGTTCCTGCTGCCCCCGCGGGAGAGGAGGCAGCTGCCACGTTCGTGTTCAGCATCCACTGGATTTGGCCAAGATGGCGAGACCCCACCCCACCCTCGGGGCACTCGAAGGCCAGGACTCCCTGCTGGAGGTGGGGTGCAGCTGCATCTGAATACAGGTGTGTGCCGCATCTGTGGACGCACTACCTCAGCCGGTCAAGTTCCCTGGAACCCGTTTTAGTTGGCCTCCTGACAACTTGCAGTCAAGGCCAAGTCACAGTCGGGCGGGGAGGGGACCAAGATGGGGCAGCAGAGCACAGGCCCCGGTTTTGCCCTGTGTGGGAACAGAGCAGCTGGTGGCCCAGGTGGGAGGCAAAGGCAATGTGAGGGGGCTACTTGCTGGCTGGGGGGGCTATGAGGCATTTCTGGTTTTGAAGTCACATTTGGGGCTCAGAGCTTCAGGTCTGTCCATCACTGAGCTGGCGGTGGCCAGAGGACCAGCCACCACAGGCCTCTCTGCAAGGGGAGGAGAGGGTCTGGAAGGGGCCGGCCTGGGGGGAGCAGAGGGTACAGTCCAGGTGAGCGGTGAAGGGCATCTCCCCTCGGGGTGTGACCAGGGCCAGTGCCTCCCGTGCTCCAGGCTCAGCTTCCCTGTTATTCAAGTTCGGTGGCCGCTGGAACACATCACCCCCAACTTGGCTTAAAACCAAACTTGTTTTTATGGTTCTGAGAGTCAGAAGTTTGACATAGGCCTCACAGGTTAGAAACCAAGGTGTGGGCAGGGCCAGTTCCTTCTGGAAGCCCTGGAGGGGGGCCATGCCTGCCTTCTGCAGCTTCCAGAGGCCCCCATGTAGACTCGTGGCCCCTCCTCCACCTCTGACACCTGCAGCCTGGCATCTTCTGCCTCCTACCAGGTGTGAGGACTGCTGTGGTGACACTGGGCCCACCTGCCTACCCAGGATACTCCCTGTCTGGGCATCACCAATCACAGGCACAGCCCCTTTAGTCCTATAAAGTCACCACCACGGGACTGGGGCTGAGCATGGGCCATCTGTGGGGACCCTGTTCTGCCCCCCCACATTAAGATGAGCGCTTCCTGGAAGGCCCACCCTCAGCAGGTGCCAGCCAGCATCCTCACCCCCACCCTCGCCCGGGTGCCACACTCAGGCCTCCTGTGCAGGCAGCCCCGCAGCCCTGTCCCTGCCTTGCATAGCACAGCTTCAATTCAGCACCAGGAGACTAGTCTGATGGTATTTATTCGGATTCATAATTTAGTAATCACAGAACCGTGTCCTGACAGGCCCTGCATCTCCCTCTGCCGTTGTCCCCAGGAACCCTGTGGCTCCGCGTCAGGGCCAGCCGCGGCCACCTGGGCCACAGCACGCAGGCACGGGGCCCATGCTGCAGGCCTACTCCTGCAGGCCTACTCCTGCCTGGGGGTTCCGTGGACAGATACGGTGGCCACCTCCCGAAAGCCCTCTCCAGATGGCGGTCCCAGGCATGTGTCGCAGCCGACCAGCGCTCCTCCCTGTGCCCACAGTGCTCTGTGGCCCAGGCCGGGCAGTTCCGGAGGAGTGGGGGACCCTGGGTGGGGGGAGCCCAGGTGGCAGGGAGTAGTAGTGGAGGAAGCAGGAGAACATGAGACAAACCCACGCGGGCTAAAGCCAACCCTGCTTTTATTTCACGAGAGCCTCTCGATGGCCACCAGGAGCTCGGGTTTCAGAATAGATGAGTCCGGTTCGGCCCCCGCGGCCCTGATGTCCTCTAGCACGGCTGTGTCCCACGAGAAGGTCAGGAGGGCTGAGGGCACCTGCGGTGGGGCGAGAAGCCTCAGCCTCGTGCTGGCCCTTACATGAGTCCTCACACTCCTTCCCTTGTGCTGGAGCCAGGGCCACACTCACCCCGGGCGGCTCCCTGCCAGTGACGGCAGCCACCACAATCAGCCCGTTCCCGCGGGCTCAGCGAACACTCCAGCCGGCTGAAGCCGTGTCCGTGCTGGGCACCCATCAGGACTGCCCTCCAGTCTTCCCGTGGGAAGGTCTGACCACCCCTCCCCCCCCCGTACCCTTGCCCCTGCTTCCTCCCCAGTAAGTCCCTCATCTCTGATCCATCTGCCTTGGTTCTGCTCCTCAGAGAACTTTAACACGCCTGCCATGTTCCCACTCTCCAGGTGGGAAACTGAGGCAGAGAGACGTCACTTGGGGGGATGCCACATGTACATGGGAAGGTGGGACTTGAACCCAGGGGCCCGGCCCCCACCCCTACACCACCCAGTGCTGAAAGTGGCCGCCTTCATGGGGAGTCTGCCGGGCAGGGAAACCCGGAGACGCCCCGCCGCCCTCAGGGAGCCCGTCACTCACCAGCCCGCACTCGTTGAAGGCCAGGCTCTCCTCCTCCGACAACCTCTGCCCACCGGAGGCCAGCAGGTCAAAAGGCAGCCAATCGCTCTGCAAGGCCTCCCGGACGAACGCGTACAGTGCGGCCACCCGCTCCCGGGCGTAGAAGGTTCCTGGGTGGGCAGGACAGTCAGTGGGGCTGCGGTCCACGGGAGAAGCCCCGGGAGCACCCCCGGGCCCACCCAGCTTGCCACGGCGCACGCACCCTGCAGGAGGCAGCCGTCAGGGAGGCGGACGCGCAGCAGCGTGTACGTGTACTTGCGCGTCTCTCGCTGCTCCTCCCTCTCCCGCATGGCCTTGGTCCGCAGCACACTCAGCCGCTCCACGGCCTCGGACCTGAGCCTCTGTTCCCGCTTGATCTCCTCCGCCGTGAGGTTGAAAAAGTCCCCGGGCAGGTCAAACTGGGAGGCCATGGGCGAGGGCCGGAAGACCCGGCGCTGACGGGCCAGGGTGGCCCGCACAGGCTCGGCGACCAGCAGCTGCTCCTTGTGCCGCTGCAGACTCTGGGGCTGGGCCAGCGCGGCCTCGGTCAGCACGTAGAACTCCTCGGGGCCGTCTAGGGCACGCACGGGGGTCACTCTGCGGCGCAGGGAGCGCTCCCCACCCCGACCCCTCCTCCCGGCCCTGCCAAGACCCTGCTCGACCTCCCTTACCCTGATCGGGAACCGGAAGCAGTGCCTTCTGAAAGCCAATGGCCTCAAAAAACTCATGGGTCCCCTCCAGGCAGTTAATGCGCTCCTGAGGGAGTGAAGCCAGAGGTCACACAAGGCCCTGGGGCCTCTGGGAGGCCACCAGTCTCACTGACCACCCTGCCCAGAGTGCCCTGGGCTTGGAGCATCTGCTAATGGGGTGAACCCGCTGAAGCCGTCCCCAGAGGAGAGCACGGGCACGCTCGCCCAACAAGGCTGCAGGGCCTCCACCAGTGGCCCGCAGAGGCCACCAACCAGGTGAAGCAGGAGGGTCCCAGAGGTGGTGGAGACAGGCTGTATGTGATGCTGGGGGCAGGAAGGGGCAAGTGGCATCAAGAGACAGCAGGCACCCCCGTCAGTGGCACAGGTGGCACGGGCCACGGTGGCGGGACCCTCCGATTTCTCTTTCTCTTATGGGAGAAATCTCACCAGTGCCGACGGCTTCCCGATGCATTCAAATTAAAGTTAAAACCCCCGGTGGGTGGTGCGGGGAGCAAAGTCCACACACGCACGACCTGTGGTCACAAAGCTCCGGTTCCCTGTCCGCCACCTGCCGCCCACCCCACCCCACCATCCCTGGAGGAGCCCTCCAGCTGCCTGGTTCTGGCCCCCACGGGCCGCCTGACGGCCAGCAAGCTGCCTCCACCCCCCCACGGGGCGCCGTGCGTGCACGCACAGGCCCAGCCACAGCGGGCACCCGGGGCAGCCTCACCTGGAACACCCTATTCTGCAGCTTGATCTTCCTGTACTTCTCCTCCTCGGGATGCAGGCAGATGTTGTCCAGGTACCTGGGGCGGAACAGGGAGCAGCCGCTGAACGCCCCACCTGGCCTCGTGTAAGAGGGACCCCAGAGGCGCTATGGCACCTTGGCTGCCCCAGGAAACCCACCCCCTGGTGCTGACGGCCTCCACTGCTGCCCCTGACACAGCGCGCTGGGGGACTGTCACCGGGCCTCCTCCTTGGTCCTGCCTCCCGAGGGCGCCAACACACACAGCAGTGGGGTGCGGCAGAGTCAGAATAACGGGCCACAGAAGGCTCTGGGTCCCCAGTGGCTCGGGAGCAACATGGACTTCCTGGCACTCCTCCCTCCCCAAGGCCTGTTCGAACAGATGAGGGGAGTGGGGTGGTACCCTGCCTCCTTCATGCATCCCTACGATGATGCCGAAGGAAAGCCAGGGCTGGCACCCCCCGATTTGGGAAACCCCTTCGTTTTATAGGTAAACTGAGGCCCAGAGAAGCCAACCCCCCTTTCCTGAGGGCTTGGGAGCACAGGGTGGGGCCTGAGGGGCGAGGGGTCAGTGTCACCCTGGTGGGAGGGCAGCTGCCTGCTCACTTGGCAATGGTGTCCACGCCCAGCTTCACCCTGTCCCGGTCTCTGTTGAACGTGTGAATCTTCATGATGGAGGCAGCCACTGGGTCGGTGGAGAAGTGCTGGGAGGGAGGGAAATGCATCAGGCCCCCTTCCCTCCCCCCAGCAGCCCGGCCTCACTACTCAGGCGACCTCGGTGACCATAGTCCCCTGGCAAGCCAGGAGCCTGTCCCCGAAACAAACTCAACTGGGCATTCTCAGCAAAGGAAGAGGAGAGAGCCCTTCAGTGCTCCAGCCTGGCCTCATCCTGCCCTCACCTCTAGGGAAGAGGGGGCGTCACAGGCCAGATTATGCCACCTCTGGGGGTCCATCAGACAGACCTCTGCCAGCCCAGTTTCCCAGTTTAGCTGCCAGGGTAAGACAAGGGGACACGGATATTGATTGGCAGAGAAAGCAGGTCTGCAGAGAGGTGGGCACACAGCAGCCAGAAGGGGGTGTTCCCAGGACGTGGCCAGGCCGGGCCTGAGTGACCTCCCAGCCTCCTCGGGAGCTCCCAGATCCCCCCAGGGAACAGCCACTGCTCCAAATGCTGCTCGCAGGTGTTTCCAGGAGACCTGCGGCCACGTTTAAATCAGGACCAGGGCCCGAGAGTAGACAAAGGAGCAGAACGTCCAGAGAGGAGCCAAATCCATACAGGAACCTACTTTGTGAGAAAGGCAGATTTCACAGCACTGACCAAAAAGCAGGTGTTTTCAGTAAAAGGGGGTGCTGGGGGGCAGAAGCGGGGTGGCTATCAGGGAAAAACCAGCACTGACTTCATGCCTCACGCTCTACAGGGAAACAGCTTCTAACTGGATTGAAGTGGTTTCTGAGGGGTTTTTTTTGATCAAAGTATTAAATGTTAAATAACAAAAAGCAAAACAAAAAACCACTAGAAAAACAATGCAAGAATCATTTCAATTCCAAAGTGGGGAAGGCCTAAGTATGCCACAAAACCCAGAAGCCACAGGACCAACACATTTAATTGTGAAGACCCGAAAGCTCTACGTGGCAAAGTGACCACGAGCACAAACCAAAAATAAAAAACTAGGGGTGCCTGGGTGGCACAGCGGTTAAGCGTCTGCCTTCGGCTCAGGGCGTGATCCCGGCGTTCTGGGATCGAGCCCCACATCGGGCTCCTCCGCTGTGAGCCTGCTTCTTCCTCTCCCACTCCCTCTGCTTGTGTTCCCTCTCTCGCTGGCTGTTCCTATCTCTGTTAAATAAATAAATAAAATCTTTAAAAAAAATAAAAATAAAAAAAATAAGAAACTAGGAGAAAATATTCGTTATTCATATTACAGGCAAAGAAACAACTTCCCTAATATGTAAAGAGTGCCTACATATCAACTTCCGAGAAAGCCCAGGGGCACCTGGGTGGCTCAGTCTGGTCTCAGCTCAGGTCTTGACCTCAGGGTTGTGGGATCGACCGCACTGGGCTCTGCGCTGGGCATGGAGCCAACTTTTTTTTTTTTAAGACTTATTTATTTATTTTGAGAGGGAGACAAAGAGAGAGAGAGTGCACACAGAGGGAGAGAGAGCAGCAGACTCTCCACTGAGCAGGGAGCACGACGTGGGGCTCCAGCCCAGGACCCTGGGATCACGACCTGAGCCGAAGGCAGACGTTTCCCTAACTGAGCCCCCCAGGCACCCCAGGCATGCCACCTACCTAAAAAATAAATAAAAAGTCCAACCACCCAACAAAGGATGCATTCTCCTATGAAAACATGGCCAACCTGAACCAACATGAAGGAAATGCACATTACAACTATCCCGAGACATTTCCACCTATCAGTTCGGTGAAAACGAAGCGTGTGCACGCCCATGGTGACGGTGTGGGCACCGTGAGCCAGCGGGGCTGGCAGTGGAGTGTGCGCGGGGGCAGCCCTCCGGAGGCTGGGAGGGCAGGGCCACTGTCCACACCGCACACACACGCCCACACGGGACGGAGCCCACAGCTCAAAGCACCGTGCGGCCGAGGCTCTGCGTAACTGCTCGCTAGGGACAGGCCACTTCGCACACGCTCCTCAGCAAGGAGCCGGCTACACGGCGACAGGACTTATGGTCAAGCTGCTAACGACGCAGCACTTCTGTCAGATGGTTCAGAAAAAACTAGAAAGGGGTGATAGAGCAAACAGGGGAAAATGTTACACCTGGGAACTCGGGGTAAGGCGCACCGATGCCCCCGTCCTCACCCCTCGGTCTTGCGAATATGTTACTCGGCGAGGGATGCGGTCAGGAGGGACAAAGAATTAAGGCGGCTAAGCAGGGACCCTTAAAATAGGCTGATTAGCCTGGATTATCCTGGTGGGTGAAACGTCGAGGCCCCTCCTAGGGGAGGACAGAAGAGAGGCGGCCTGAGAAAGAGGGGGGGGCGGGGGGCGCTGGCTGTGAAGACGGAGCCAGGCGCCGCGGACAGCCTGGAAGCTGGCCAAAGCGGGGCCGTGCTCTCCCCTGGAGCGTCCAGAAGGAACTCGGGCCTGCTGCCGCTCTGATTTCAGCCCCGTGGGACCCGTGCCACGCTC
The DNA here is from genome assembly GCF_023065955.2 of Ursus arctos. Lineage (NCBI taxonomy): Eukaryota > Metazoa > Chordata > Mammalia > Carnivora > Ursidae > Ursus > Ursus arctos. The sequence goes on from NW_026622808.1 coordinate 15,123,934, forward strand.
CTAGCTTCCAGAACGGGAGGGCATGGGTGCCATCTGAAGCCAGCAGCTTGGTCAGTTTGTCATACCGGGGACAGAAACCTCGGACCCCTGGGCTCGGGGGGTTCGACAGCTGCACGTACTTGGGACCTATCTCTGAAAAGGGCCCGAAACCACTGAGAGTGGTCGCCTCCAGGAAGGGTGGCCGAGAGGTGGCTTTTCTCTACCCACCCTGGTGCATTTAGAATGTCGTACCCCGCGTACACACGCACAGTCTCTTCAGAGCTTCGAACGCGGGCAGAGGGGTTACCAAGGACCAGTGCCACCCAGCTCTCTGGAGCGGCTCTGGCACCAGGACCTTGGGGGCAGGGGGACGGGACGCGGGGCTGCCACTCACCGAGAGAATGGCCTCTTTGATGTGGGCATCCCGCTGGTCCTTCCTGAGCGTGGCCCCAGTGAGAGGGCACGTGAAGCGCACACCGGGGACCGCCAGATGGGCTGAGCCTTCCTCCTTGGCCTCGGGCACCTGGGGGACGGGAGTGCGGGCGGCTGAGCCTGGAGCCCCCCCCCCCCCCCGGGCCCAACACCGCCCCCTCTGATGGTTAGCGCTGGGACACCCTGGCCCCGCACCGGAGTCCCCTGAGCCCGCCCTCTGCTCTGTGGGGCCGGCTCACAACGAAACGTGCTGGAAGAGAAAGTGCCTGGCAGCTCTGGACGTGGGGCGAACACTCAATGGCGCCTGCTGTTTGTGGTTCCCTCATCTCACGAGGAAGAGGCCATGGCGGGCGAGTCAGGAGTCACCGTACCCTAGATGAGTCCAGACCGCTCACTGGACCTCAGTCCCTAGCACTGTCTAGGGCCTCTTCCGTTCTAAAACTCGGTGAGACCTTGAGGGTCACGCTGCTCAGAACACCCTTTCTGCCAAGCTCTCCTTGAAAGCCCACCTCCCCCAGCAAGGCCTCCCTGATGACATCAGTGTCTGAACAGCCCCCTCACCTCCCTGGAAAGCAGCCGGGAGCAGGAGTTGAGTGTGAAGGTCCCAGTCTACCCCTTCAACCACAACCTGCCTCCACTGTTCCAGGCGGGGTTCCCCAAACTGCCTTTGTGCACAAGGCCAGATCCACCTTGATGTCTCCTCTGTGTCCCCCACCCCAGCACCATGTGCTTATAGGCCAGGGCTGGGCACCCAGCTGGTAATGAGGAAATGGCCAATTAGACCAGTGCAGGCAAGAACCAGTTCCCTGCTCCAGCATGCCCCTCGGGTGTCCTGCAGCCATGTGGATGTTTTTACCGTGTTGGTCCCTGGGGCCTCCGTGCTCCCGCTGACGGTCGCTTCAGCCCGAAGTTCCTTTCTCACTGGAAACAGGGCAGAGATGGGCGGGTTATAGGCCCTGCTCTGTCCCCAGGCACAGCCCCGAGACCAGAGTGGGTCAAGTTCTAGTCCTTCCCTGCTCGGGTCCCCTGCCTGAGCCACCTCCCCGTGCCCCTAGGCTTCCCCTGACCACCCGATGACAGCCCTATCTCGGCTCCTTTCTTCCCTCCTCAGCCTTCCAGACCCCAGCAACCTTGCACCTTTCCACCCTGCACCCTTCCGCCCTCTCAACTTGAGACTTTAAAGCCCCCAAGGTTGCTGGTCATGTAACTATTTCCATCCAGGACCAAGCACAGGCCATGCTCACCCTGGTTCCGGATGGACTCCTGTGACGTGGGGCCCCGGGCCCTGGGCTGCTTTTGTTCAAGCCGGGCCAGGGCTGCCGCGGCCGCCATCTGGGCCTCATCGGTGGGTCCCTGGCGGGGTTGCCTCAGTGCTGGCTGGTTGGGTTTTTCTTTGGGGGCCCTCTCCCTGGGGAGAGACAGAGGAAAAGTGAGGTGACATGGGGTCAGACAGAAGAGCCTCTGTCCCTCTCCCACTTCTGCCCCATCGGACAGACCCGTCCCTCTTTTCCAGGGGCCACCCGCAGGCACTAGATAGTTCTAACACGGAAGAACCCCCGGGGGCAGATGGCAGGTCTGCTCCCAGCTCTGCCCCTGGCGGCAAGTCCTGCACCCGCCTGGGCCTCAGGGTCATGGCAGCTAAACCGGGTAACAGCAGCCTGCCCATGGCTGCCGCCCCGGCGCAGCAGTGAGAAGCGCCCTCTCGCCTTCAGGAACCCAGGAGACTCAAAGGTGTCAGTCCTCGATCCCTTCCCTGAGCAAGGTCAAGCCTGCCAGTCTACGACAGCCAGGTGGCGCAGTTTCATTTAGAGCACCTACTGTTTACCCAGCAGGCAGTATGCCAGGTCACAGGGCAGGTGCTGGGTTTGCTCTCGCCTCCGCCTGGGGAAACAAGGATGGAATGCATGCTCCCAGATCCACATGGCACAGAAGTGACCTGGCTTTCCCCTGCAGGGAAGTCCTTCCTCACACCCTAGCCTGATTCACCTGCCTCACCTCCTTCCCTCAAGACCCTCTGCTGACCCCAGGACTTGGAATGATCTGTCCTACATCTCCAGAACTTTCTGAGCAGCCAAGGCTCTGGGTTCATGGCCTGCCCAGATACACAGGCGGCCTGCTTTTCGTGTCCCAAGGCCTCTGGGACCTGCTTCCTGGCCATCCCTGCCCCTCTGCCCACAGCTGACAACCTCACGTTGAAGAAAAGATGAATCACGTAGCCCCACCCTCGCCCCATGTGACATTTAGTTCTATAAAAACACCTGTTTTCAAGACACCTCATACCCGCCCTCTTGAAGACTCCACTGGGGAGCCACAGGCATCCTTCTGAAAGCTAAGCCAGAGCTTGTCGCTCCTGCACCAAGCCCTTCCACCACACGCACAACACAGTCCTAAAGCCTCCCCGCCTGCAGCCCTTTGCAACCTGTCCACTTCCCCCCTTCACACCTCTTGATCTATACTGCTTTCTTGCTATTGCTCCTACAGGCCCAACTGGCTCCTACCACAGGGCCTTTGCTACCTAGAATGTTCTGTCTGCCTGTGGGATGAGGAAAGAAGGTCTAGGAGCAGCTGGAGCTGCTTGAGAGGGAGAGAGAGTGTGAGTGTGTGTGTGTGTGTGTGTGTGTGTGTAGAAAATTGATTTTCACATGGCTGAACTTCACCTCCTCTGGCTCTCGGCTCAGATGTCTCCTTCCCAGAGAGGGGTTCTGGGACGCCCTAACAGTCCCCAAAATCATTTGCTGTCTCCTGACCCAGCTTATTTTTCTTCAAGGCCCTGAGTACCACCTGATCTCTCGCCACATGTGTGCTGGCTTTTCTGTCCATTATCTCCCCACTGGAAGCTGAGCCCCGAGACAGCAGAGACCTTCTCTTACCCATGACACCCAAGACACCGCTTGTCACACACCCTGAGACCCATCGTGCCCCAAGCGTGTCACAGAAGCCTGGATCTCCACACTACTTCCCTCCTCTCTCCTCCCAGGCCTCTTGTCTGACACAGCCATCACCCACATGGCCCCCATCTCCTTCCTGTCACACTCTGCACCAGCACCCACCTCCGCCCACTACTTGTTGAACAAATGAACGGACCCCCTGGTCTGGTCCACCCCCTCTCCCTGGCCCTCCCTTAAGCTACCCTCCTCTCTCAGGCTCCCAGGACCTGATTTGGTCTACTGCACTCCCCTCCCCGACTCAGGAACTTGGTCCTAGTGGGCCTCCTTCATCCCACTCGCAGGAACCCCCAATCCCCATGACAGATGCCCTGATGTCATGTACCCACTCTCCCTCACCCACCCCCGCTGCCTCATGATTCCCTTCCTGCTGCCTCCCTGCCTCTCTGCCTACCCCTCACTGCCCCACCTCTTCACAATCCCTTCCATTATTCCCCACAGACCCCACCCAGAACTGACATCTTTCTTCAGCCACTCCCCTTCCTAGACCCCACTCAGTCCCCAAAGCCCCGCCCCCTCTATACTTTCTTCCCTCACCCCAGTCCACCAGAGCCCTCCCATCCTCCCCTGCTCCAGCTCTACACACTCCTCCCCACTGAGTCTCCAGACTTGCCCCTGGAGCCTCTCTTCTCTGACTCCTCCCCAGACGATCCACAGTGGCCTGGATGGGCACTCCACTGGCCTTCCCTTCTCCCTTCTCCTCCCAGGTCTCCCTCAGGACCTCCCTTCTGACTCAACCTTCGCCCACAAGGTCCCCATCTCCTCCCCGTCACAGATGCCTCCAGCTCCCCACCTCCACCACCACCCTGCCTCCATTTCCCTCCCAGACCTTCCTAAGCCACTCCGACCCCCGCGCCCCCAATTCACCGAGACCTCTTCCAATACCGCCTCAGCCTCCCCGGCCTTAACCACCCTTGCCCCGTTCTCCCTCACGCTCCAGAACCAGGGCCCAGACCCCTATCGCCATGGATGCTAAGCCTCCCCACTCTTTACGACCCCAGCTGTACTTGCTTCTTTAGGCTCTGTGTGCAATCTCGGAAAACCTAGATTCCCCCAAATCTAGGCGATGCCCCTTCGGGGCCCCTTTCCAGCCCACATGCTCCCCTGCGGTTTCTCCACTGACCCCCATCTCTCTGCACCCCGCCCCCTAGCCCCCGCCCCCGGGCCTCGCCCCCCCGCCCCCGGAGGCTACCCCTCCCCCTTCTCCCACCCTCGCCCCCCGTGCCCCGCCCCCAGAGATCTCTCCCCACCCCCAGACGCTCGGACGCCCCTCCCCGCCCCTAGCTCTCTCTGGCCTCCCCCTCCCGTCCTTGCTCCCGGATCTCAAGCCTCAGCGCCGGTCACGCACCCCACGGACTCCGTGAGCTTCTGGCCAGGTCCCGCGCTCTTGAACTTGATGTCAGCTTTGATCTCCTGGAAGAATTTCTTCATGGTGGCGGCGGGCCCGGCGGCAGGGGGCCGCGGGGGGCGGGGGGCGCAGGGCCCAGTCGGGGTGGGGCGGCAGGAGCCAACAACCGGAAAGAAAATAACCTCGCTGCCGGAAGTCCCGCCTTCAGGCGGTCGCCCACGTGACAATCGGCCGGGGGTGCCTCTCTAGCTCTCCGCTCCTCGCTGGCCCGCGGCGGCCGCTCTGCACCCTCGGGCCGCGACTCGGTGCTTTCTCCGGACTCCGTTGCCAGGGGCGACGAGCGCGCTTCCCGCTGGAGGCGGTGCCCGAGCTCCCTGCACAGCGTTCCCCAAAGCGATGACCCGAGAGGGCGGGGCCGGCCAACCGAACTTGGTCCTGACCTTTTCCCTGCGCGAGAGCCTTCCCAGGCTTCCCCATGCAGTTCAGTGTGGGGGCGTTCAGGGCCGTAGCGACCGTCCCCGTGCCCGGCGCCAGTGGTTCCTTCGAGCACACGAGCTGAGGGATGTGGGAGAGGTCGTACGAGCGAGGGCCCGGGGACCCACTGTGGAGCATCCCCACGGGGCTTGGGCCAAGGCGCCCTAACGTCATCCTGAGGGCCTTCACAGGATTTAGGGAAGAATCCGGTGCAGCCCACACAAACCTTGCAGAGCTTTGGTTTCCTGTGAAGTGGGGATAAGACTGGCACCCACCTCCTAGGACCCCATTGTAAGGGTCATGATGCCGTCAGAAAGCTTTCAATAAATGTCAGACGTTATAATGACTTACTCTTCATATCTGGGAGTCGGCTCTGTACCAGCAGGGAAGAAAACACAAATTCCCTGACCTCGCAGACCTCGTGGTGTTTTCGATGGGGTTGGGAAGACAGACAACGCGATAAGTGAAGTCTGTGGCAGAGCAGATGGTGTTAAGTGCTAGAGAGAAAAGGTGGACGCTGGGAACAAGGAGGGCTGGGGACAGTTTGCATCATCACATAAGGGGGGGCAGGTACAGGAAAGGGGGGGTATTTTTGAGACCACGGGGGAAATGCGGATGTGTCTGGGCATCAGATCATATAAAGGAACTATAGTTAATATTTTAGGAGTGAGAGGGGCACGGTGGTAGCTTTGGTTCATCTGGTTTGGTTTTGTTTTCTCTTTTGACCCCTTTCATCCATTTCTCCCAGCCCTCCTGCCTCAGGCAACCCACCCACTGGCTCTCCTTATCTATGAGCTCGGTGGGGTTCTTTGTGTTTCTTCTTACTTTCTTTGTTTAGATTCCACATATAAGAGAGTGTTCGCTTTTCTCTGCCTGACTTGTTTCACTTAATGCCTTGAGGTCCATCCATATTGTCACAAATGGCAAGATTTCATTCTTTTTTGGCTGAGTAATACTTCATTGTATATCCATACCACCTCTTCTTCATCCATTCAACCTTCGGTGGGCACTTGGGTTGTTTCCATAGTTGGCCATCGTGAATCGTGCTGCAGTGAACATGGGGGTTGCACGTATCTTTTCAAATTTGTTTTTGTTTTTTTCAGATACTCAGAAGTGTAATTGTTGGGTTATGATACTTTTTTTTAATTTTAAAAGATTTTATTTATGTATTTGACAGAGAGAGAGGGGGACAAGCGGACTCTGTGCCAAGCTTGGAGCCAACGTGGGGCTCGATCCCATCACTCTGAGATCATGCCCTGAGCCGAAACCAAGAGTCAGACGCTGTACTGACTGAGCCACCCAGGCACCCCTGGTACTTCCATTTTTAATCTTTTGAGGGACCCTTACACTTTTGAGGGACCCTTACACAGTGGCTATACCAATTTACATTCCTGCCAACAGTGCACGAGCGTTCCTATTTCTCCACATCCTCGCTAACACTTGTTTCTTGTCTTTTTAATAATAGCCACTTTAACAGGTATCAGGTGATAGTTTGTGGTTTCGATTTGCATTTTCCTAATAATTAGTTGATCACCTTTTCATGTACCTGTTGGCCATCTGTATGTTTTCTTTGGGAAAATGTCTTCAGCTGGAGGAAGGAGCCCTGAGCCAAGGAACGCAGGCAGCTTCCAGAAGCTGGAAAAGGCAAGGAAATGGACTCTCCCCTAGAGCCTCCAGAAGGAGCACAATTCGGCCAACACATGGATTTTAGCTCAGTGAGACTCACTTTGGACTTCTGACCTGCAAAATGGTAAAAATAAATTTGCATTATTTTAAGCCACTAAGTTGGTGGTAATTTGTTACCTAAACAATAGGTAAGGAAAGCAACCCCTTGGCTGTATGACCCTAAGAAATAAGTGCTGATATTTCTCACCAATTGATAGGGGAGGCTGCAAAGTTCCAAACACACTTGTCCATATCCCCACAGCTTGCAGAGAGAAGATTCAAACCCAGGATCAGCAGATTTAATGACACTTCAGTGAGGTACTTCTCAAATCATAATGCACACTCGAGTCCCATGGAGAACTTGTTTAAATGTACGTGCTGACGCATAGGTCTTGAGGGGGCTATGACTCTGCATCCCCATTCCCCCACCTCCCAACCCCACGTGAGAGTACAGGAGGCTGGGTTGGGACTGGAACTTCCCCTGGCACTGAGCAGGCCCGGAACAGATGAATATGTTACTCTTACAGCTCAAGTGGGGAGAAGGTCTTGGGTAAGTGGAATCCGACACTCCTCGGGGTGGCCGTGGCATCCAAACCCCTCGTGCTACCCCTCTGCCTCAGTTTCCCCATCTGGAAAGCAGGGATGACAAATAACTGACATGGAAATGAAATTAACTATGTTCATAACATACTACATAATGTGGTCTCGGAGCACCTGGCTGGCTCAGTTGGTGGAGCGTGCAACTCTTGGGGCCGTGAGCTTGAGCCCCACATTGTGGGTAGAGGTTACTTAAAAATAATAATAATAGGGGCGCCTGGGTGGCTCGGTCAGTCAAGCATCTGCCTTCAGCTCAGGTCGTGATCTCAGTGTCCTGGGATTGACGCCCACATTGGGCTTCCTGCTCAGCAGGGAGTCTGCTCCGTCTGCCCCTCCCCTGCTTGTGCTCTCTCTCTCTCTCTCAATAAATAAATAAATCTTAAAAAAAGAAAAAAACATTTAGGGAAATGATTCAAAACGTTATAAAAAGGGGTACCTGGGGGCGCCTGGGTGGCCCAGTCATTAAGCGTCTGCCTTTGGCTCAGGCCATGATCCCAGGGTCCTGGGACTGAGCCCCGAGTCCGGCTCCCTACAATGGGCTCCCTGCTCGGCAGGAGAGTCTGCTTCTCCCTTTCCCTCTGCCCCTACCCCTGCTACTGCTTTCTCTCTCTTGCTCGTACTCTCTCTCAAATGAATAAAAAAAAACTTAAAAAAACTATAAAAAGTAATAATGTGGCCTGGAACATATTGGCTGCGCAATAAATGTTACTGATTTTTTGAAGATTTTATTAGATTTTATTTTTAAGTGATCTCTATACCCAACATGGGGCTTGAACTCTTGACCCTGAGATCAAGAGTCAGGTGCTCTACTGACTGAGCCAGGCAGTCGCCCCTAAATGTTACTCATTATTGTACTTGGCTAAGTGGGTAGTAAATATTTCCTCATGATAGTCCCCCAGGAAACTGGGAACCAAGCCTGCAGCACACAGTAGGTGCTCAGGCCAGCTCCTGGTTAGAGGGGGCTGTTTCTTGCAGAGCTGGGGGGGGCAGTGGTAGTGCCATCTCCAACTTGCCTGTTCTGGCCACGTGCCAGGCCTCATTTCTTAGGGAACAGTAAGTAACCTCACCTCCACAGGTGATGACTAACGGCTCAACCATTGTCTTCACTGGCCTCTGATCTGGCAGGAAGACAGGGATCCTCTCCTGCCTCAGCCTGCCTCCTTGGGGGGTCCTCCCCACCTTCTGGAAGCATGCTGGCCCCAGCTTTCATCAAAGCTTCATCATTTCCCAGCTGCTCAATGTAGCACAATGAGGTCTGGGTAGGGAGTTTGGTTTTCTGCCCTGGTTCAAGGTCTGGGGGAAATGTATGCACAGAATCAGGAGGCCTTTGGAAAGGGGGACCTGCAGGAGTGGCATTTGAGCCCCTGGACTCCATGTCTGACCTCAGGCAAGGCATGCCCCCCTCTGGGCCTCAGGCCTCAGTCTCTCTATCTGTACCTGATTCAGGCTCCTCCACACCATCTTCCTCATTCCTTGTTCAACTTCCACACTTGTCCCCTGTGTGATTTAGCAAATATAAGATACAAGACACCCCCATTAGATCTGAATTTCTTTTTTTGTTTTTTAAGATTTTATTTATTTATTTGACAGAGAGACAGCCAGTGAGAGAGAGAACAGAAGCAGGGGGAGTGGGAGAGGAAGAAGCAGGCTCCCAGCGGAGGAGCCTGATGTGGGGCTCGATCCCAGAACACCGGGATCATGCCCTGAGCCGAAGGCAGACGCTTAACGACTGAGCCACCCAGGCGCCCCTAGATCTGAATTTCTATAAAAAATCAAACACTTGAATGGGATCTATATAACATTGAGTTACAATTTTAACAATTTTAAAGTTAAAGTTCTAAACTTTGAAGTTTAAAGTTTTAAAGAACTGTGAATCCGGTATTTCTATTTGATATTTATTGTTAATTCTATTTTTACTGTGGTAAAATATATGTAACATAAAATTTACCCTTTCAACCATTTTTAAGTGCACAGCTCAGTGGCGTGAAGCACACGCACCCCCGTCCTGCAACCACCCTCACCCTCCCTCTCCAGAACTTTCCATCTCCCCACAGGGAGACTCTGTCCCCAGGAAGCACGGACTCCCCACCCCCTGCCCCAGCGCTGGCTCCCACCATCCACTCTCTGTCTGTGTGGACGGGACTCCTCTGGGGACTTCCTGGGAGTGGGGTCCTGCGGGATGTGTCCTTCTGGGTCTGGCTTATTTCATTGAGCATAATGTCTTCAAGGTTCATGCATGTTGTCGGATGTGTAACAAATACTTTTCTAGTATAGGTATATCACAAATATTGCATGAGACAAACAGAACATACTTACACTGAAAAGGTATTTGTTGTGTATCTGCAATTCATATTTAACTGGGCATTCTGAATTTTATCTAATAATGCTACCTTCTAGCCCTTCTCAGCCCAAAAAATCATTTTTAGACACAGCTTTGTTGATAATTTACATGCCCTAAATTTCACCTGTTTTAAGGATACAACTCTACGAATTTCATTGTATATTTGCAATCTAGAACATTTCCATCACCCCAGAAAGAAACCTCATTCCCCTTTGTATGAAATTATAAATTTAACTCTGGATTCCTACCCCTAGCTCAAGGCAACTACTTTCTGTCTTGAAAGATTTGCCTTTTTTTTTTTGGACATTCCATCAACTGGCATATGACGTTGGAGAATATGTGACCTTTTGTCTGGCTTATTTCACTGCGTATAGTGTTTTTGAGGCTCATCCAGGTGGTAGTGTGTGCCAGTGCTGCTTTTGTTTTCATTGCTGAATAGTGTTGCTTGTAAGGATATCGCACATTGGTTTTATCCATTCACTTGTTGATGGACACTTGGGTCGTTCCACCTTTTGGCTGTTGTGAATCCTGCTGTGATGACTATTAGCGTACAGGTTTTTGTGGGGAGTGTGCTTTCATTTCTCTTGGAAAGATACCTAGGGATGGAATTGGCGTGTGGTTAAGTCTATGTTTAACTTTCTAAAAAAAGTCTTTTTTGAGATATATTTCACACGCCTAAAGATGTATCTTCAGACTAAAGTATTATCTTTGTACCCTGTGATCAAATCTCTCCAACGTTTTCACAAGAAGCTAAAATAAAAGCCGAACTTCTCACAAAGTTCACAAAGGACTAGGAGAGGTCCTCAATGGACCCCTTACCTGTCTGCCCCACTCACTTGCTCCATTCTCTCTAGTTAGGACGTTTGCATTTGCTATTCCCACCGCCCTAAATGCCCTCTCTGTACCCACTTCAGTCTACTGGCCAATCTCTATGCACCCTCCGAGTCTCTAGTTAAACTACATCCCCCAGAAAGCCCTCCCTGGTCCCTTCCCCACTACTCGGCATTTTCTTAAGCACTCTGGCTCTTTTACTTCGAGATCCTACCAAGGGTCTTCATTAGAACGAAATTAACAGAGCAGGTAACAGCATCTAGTGCTCCCAGTATTTCTGATGGCCAGGCACAGTTTACAACGCTTTAGGGGTGATGAAGTCGTTTTACGCCCCTCTAAGATTGGTACCATTAGGAACCCCATTTTATAGGTGGGTAGACTAAGGCACAGAGGATAAGGAATTCGGCCACGCGGTGCGAAACACATTTTTCTTGAAAGAACAGGCATATCGGGTATCTTGTGGCTCCGACACCCAGCGCTCAAAACCTTTCCGTGAGTGAAGAAGTCAGTCCTCGGTGACTCTGTGGCTGTTTATCCAAGACCGCCCCACGCCCCGCCCCTTTCCCGAGCCCCGCCCCTCGGGCCGGCAACGGCGCGTCCCTATTTTGAGTTGAACCTCTATCACCTTATCCAATGGCGAAGAGCGGCTTAAGCCCCGCCCCCCGTGGTAGCCAATGCCCGCTCCCTACCTTGAGGCCTTCTGGAGTGGTAGCCAATGGCCTGCGACTCTCTGTTCGGCTCCGGCTCCCGGGAGCGGGAGGCTTTCGGTGCCCCGCCCCCTACACGGAGTTAGCCTTCTTTCGGTGGTAGCCAATGGCCTGCCTCCTACTTAAAGCCCTCCTTCTGTGGAGGTTCATGGCCCGCCCCTCTGCCTTAGGCCCCGCCCCAAAGAAGCCTGGCGACCCGCCTCACCACTCCCTGAAAGTCTCCGTTTCCCTCCTCCCACCTTTCCCCTTTCACCTCCCATAACCTCCGCCCCGCTTCCATTAGGCCTTTGGGTCACGCCCCTTGGCTCTACCCGTTACCCAATCCCGTTAACTTGCTCTGCTCCAACCCCTCTTCTCATTGGTCCCCGTGCTCCTCTATCCCCGCACGTGGTCCTGAGCGACGGCGTCTCCCGCCCGTGAAGGCCGGAGGGCGGGACTTCCGGAGGCGCGCAGTCCAATAAGCACGCGCCGGCCCTCTGCCCAGGCGGCCGCCCCCGCCCCCTCGGCGCCCCGCTCCCGCCCCCGGCTTCGCCTCCCGCTGCCGCCGCCGCCGCAGCCGCCGCCGCCGCTGCCGCCGCTGCCGCCGCCGCTTTCTGCGGCCTCGGTCTCCCGCCGCCAGCATGCCGCATGCCTTCAAGCCCGGGGACTTGGTGTTCGCCAAGATGAAGGGCTACCCGCACTGGCCGGCCCGGGTGAGGCCGCGCGGGAGATGGGCCAGGCGGGGGGGTGGGGCAGTAGGGGCCCCGGGCCTGAGGGACCCGCGCGCCGGGGGTCCGGGGGTCCCCAGGCCTCAGGGACGCGCACAACAGGGGTCTGGGGGTCCGCGGGCCTGAGGGACTCGCGCGCCGGGCGTCTGGGGGCTCCGGGCCTCAGCGACCCGCGCGCAACGGGGGTGTGGGGGTCCCCAGGCCTGAGGGAGCCCGCACCGCGGGTCTGGGGGTCCCGGGGCCTAAAGGACCCCGCACCGGGGTCTGGGGGTTCCCGGGCCTGAGGGAACCCGAGCCTGGGTTCTGGGGGTCCCGGCGCCTGAGGGACCCCGCGCCGGGGGTCTGGGGGTCCTGGCGCCTGAGGGACCCCGCGTCGGAGGTCTGGGGGTCCTGGCGCCTGAGGGACCCTGCGCCGGGGGTCTGGGGGTTCCCGGCCCTGAGAGACCCCGTGCCGGGGGGTTGGGGGTCCCGGAGCCTGAGGGACCCCGCACCGCGTTTGGGGGGTCCCCGGGCCTGAGGGAGCCCGAGCGGGGGTCTGGGGATTTCGGCGCCTGAGGGACGCCGCACCAGGGTCTGGGAATCCCCGGGCCTGAGGGGCCCCGCGCAGGGGCCTGGGGGTCCCGGGACCTGAGGAAGCCCGCCGCGGCGGTCTGGGGTCCGGGCGCCTGAGGGACCCCGCGCCGGGGGTGTGGGAGCCGCCGGGAGGCCCAGAGCCAAGGGAGGTGGGGTTTGAGGGACCTGGCGCCTGAGGGGGCAGGGTTCAAGTTTGAAGGAGTTGGTGGTGTGAGGAGAGCTGAGGAACATGGGGTTTAAGGAGAGGAATCACACTGATGGGAGGGGGGTGCGCGGGACTGAAGAGCTCAGCGTGGGGCCCCAGGCCATGTGTGAGGGCGGGCTAGAGATGAGGGATGCAGTGAGGGAGAGGGGTTGAGAGTTAAGGCTGAGGGGGCTGAGGGAGGCTGCGGCTGGAAATGGTGCTGGCGACTGTGTTCACGGGGTTACTGGTGCTGAGAGGACTCATCTGACAATGTGGGGGGTCAGGGACCAGGGCTTGGAATGAGACTTGCTTGAGGGACCCTGGGGGCTAGTGCCCTGTGAGGACCCCCTCCCCACTCCTCTGGTGGAGGAGACTGGCTGGGGTGTGGGGTTGAGGGCGATCTTGGAGTGGTCCTCCCTGGTACTTGAATCAGATACCTTTTCGGGCTCAGGCCCGAAAGAGAGAGTATCTGAGGGAAGGACTTGAGCCAAGGGGACTTCGGGGATCCCCTGTAGAAGAAGCTGAGATCCAGGGGACCCAGAGGGTCTGACGGGTACAGGTCTGAAGGGCGTCCTGAGTCTGAAAGTCCCAGAGAGTGCAGTTCCAGGCACTACCCAGGGCAGGCCAGTGTGGAGGAGGGACCTGGAGGTTGTCATCCCCAGGTCTTAGGGATAAAGTTGCCCCAGAACCTAGGCTGGTGGAATATGCATGACAGGATTGAAGGAATTTGGGGGGTGGGGGTGGGAGGCCCAGGCAGCAGCAGGGGGCATGGGAAGGATGAGGCTGGAACTGAAGCAGCACAGGAGTTGCCCAGGCAGTGTTGTGAGATGGCTGGAGATTTCAGCCTCGCTCCCTGCTTGTTGGGAGTAAGCAGAAGGGCATCACGCAAAGCTGGGGGTCTGGGTGCAGAGAGGTTGCCACAGGAGGCCAGGAAGGGACACTGACCGGGCGGTCCTGAGAACAGTTGGAGCTGGTGCTGCTGCTAGGATGTCTGAGCCTCAGGCTCAGAGGCGGGTCCTCAGTGAGGCCGGAGCAGAAGCTGGGCCTGGAAGGCGTGGCAGGCTAGTTCTCAGGGTGATGAAGTTTGGAGAAGCTGCTGTGCAGGAGTGGGATGCTTGGGATGGATGCCTGATGCCCGGGGACCAAGGACTTTGAAAAGCCCAGAGAACTGAGAAAGGAGGCTGGGTGAGGGAGGCAGGGAAGGTTCCAGTAGCCCCCAGGCATAGTGGAGGATGGGAAGGGATTAATGGGGACCAGAAAACTCACTTTAACCTCATTTGCTCGGCTTATTTTCTTGGGGGACACTAGAGCCATGAAACTTTACGGGCACTTCCCTTCTTTCCAGAGTACCAGCTTCTCCCTCTTCTCCGTCCCCCCTCCTGCCAGCTCTCTAAGCCCGGAACATTTCCAAGCACCTGATTGGAAGTGAAGGGGCTGCTAGCCTCCTGTGGGGAGGTGACTGACAGCTGCCGGGGCCCATGGGCCTGTAGGGAGAGGGTGGGACTTCCTGGATGCTCAGGGCCTGTCTCCTGCAGCCCACCCCCCACCCTCTGCATCCTTGGAGCTGCCAGCTGCTGCCTCTGGGAGACCGACCACCGATCGCCTCTTTGCGGGAGGGGTCCCGTGGGAGGGTCCTGGAAGTGTAGAGAAGCTGAGCTTGGCCCCACATCCTGGCTGCTCAGGGGACCATATTTAGCTTTGCTCAGGTGAAGCATCTGCCCTGGAGGCAGAGAGAACACTCTGGGGGGAGGGGACAGGTGTGCACAGAGGGGGGGGGGTTTCCTAGAAGAATGCAGATGCCTAACTGGAAGGTGATGTGTTTCCCTCAATCGAAGCATGCTTACCTCAAGTAACTTAGCTGATTTCTTGGTGATTTCCTGGGTCAGTGGGTGAAGGTGTCCTCCAGCCACCCCCTGACCTGCCTCTCACTGCAGATCGATGACATTGCCGATGGTGCCGTGAAGCCCCCGCCCAACAAGTACCCTATTTTCTTCTTTGGTACACACGAAACGTAAGTGTCCACAGGTGGGGCTCGAGTTTCCCACCTGGTGCCTCCTGGGTGACCTGACTCACCTGGGACTGGCCCCATGGTTCCTTTCTCCAGAGCCTTCCTGGGACCCAAGGACCTGTTTCCTTACGACAAATGTAAAGATAAGTACGGGAAACCCAACAAGAGGAAAGGCTTCAATGAGGGACTGTGGGAGATCCAGAACAATCCCCACGCCAGCTACAGCGCTCCTCTGGTGAGTACCTGGGGATGGAGAATGACTGGTGTGGTGTCTGTGGAGCCCAGGTCGTGCCCAGTGCTTGCATGCATTGGGTGCCACAGGTGGTTCTAGATTGTGTCTTAGAAAAGGAGCAAGGGCTTATTCCCCCTTGGCACTGCTGACCGTTCTCTGTTGGGGTGTCCGGGGGCGTCCTGGGCACAGTGGGTCGAGTAGCACTCCTGGCCTCGCCCACTCCATGCCAGTAGTGACCCCCCCAAGTTGTGACAACCAGACACTTCTCCAGACATTGATGAGTACCCCTGGGGTTGTGGAGGGCTGGAGGGTCACCCCTGGTGAAACCCAATGCTCTATAGTTAGCTTGGATTTATAATAGCATTATTATAGCTCTTAAAAAACCTTTTGTTTTCTCAGGAAAAAAACTTTTTCTGTCAATAACACTCCTCCCTTCCCCTGTTACTGCCAGATTTTAGGCTTGGGAAAGGCCATGGTTAGTAGATGTGAGAGTTCTTGCTGAGGTGGGAAAAAAGTGCCAAGGACCACAAAGATGACATCTCAGTGGCCAATCAGTGTCAGGAAATGTTCAGAGTAAGAATTTATGAGTTGAAGTGAAATTCATGGAAAGCCTTGGAAGGCTGCAGAAAGGTGGCAAAGAGCTATCTTGCTCTAGGCATTTTAGGAAGAGATGCAGATGAGGGGAGGCTGGGCTGGGGTTCTCTGCTCTGCTTTCAGCCACCGTTTTTTGGGATTTCTGCAGGAGGCACGGGGACGCAGAGTAGTCTGGCTTCAGGAGGGGTGGGTGTGAGGTTGGCTGGGAGGCCAAGGGAAGAAAAGGGCCTGCGGTCTGGTCTGTGGGGAGGGACGCAGAAGGTGGAGAGGGTCTGGTGTGCGTGAGCTCAGCCACCACTGATCCGGTAGGCATTGCTGTATCGAGGGACCAGTAGTCCAAGATGAAGCAGACCCAGTTCTGGCCTCCTGGGAGCTCACGGTCCAGAATTCAGGGTTTGCTCACCACGTGTCTCTTGAGCGCTGAGGGTCTGGCACCCCCTTCTCAGGGGGCCAGGCTCACGTTTAGTGGATGTTGGTGGTGGTCTGCTTTTACCTGCTCAGATGGGTCCAGGAGAAGGAGGTTCCCCCTTTGCTGCCCGCCGGGTCTCCCGGCTTGGTGGGTGAATGGGTCGGAAGGTCTTCAAGACAGTTGGGTTCTGTGTGAACCTTTTCTGGCCCCAGTTCAAGTGCTGTTGGTTACGTCCTAAGCTTATTACTGCTGGTGAATCATCACACCTTTTAATATTTATTGCACACCCACGGCTTGCTAAGTGCTGTGTAGATGCCTGCCCTCGAGGAAATAAACTCAAAAATGGTACAGCCTTGACATTAAACTGGCCCCACACAGACTCCCCAGGTTGAGAAGTAGCTGTTAAGTGTGAGAGCTTGTCTTGCTCTTTGGTTCTCTAACAAGCCTGTGGCTCCAAACTGAACGTCTGTTCGAGGTGTAGATTTTTGGGCCCCACCCATGGAAGTTTGGGTTTCAGGGGCTCAGGCCTGGGACCCCTGAAGTGTTAAGGTGTTCCTAACCACACATCAACGTAGATGTTTCTGACGGAGCCAGGCCACAGGCACACTCTCGGAAGCAGCGCTGTCCGGGTACCTGAGCGGTCTCTTTGTTCAGCCTTCAGATTTCTCGTTTCTCTTTCCATCTTGAAGGGGAATGCAGACTTGTGGTGCAAAATTGAAAAGATACAAAGGCGTGCAGGGATAGTGGGAAGTCAGCCCTGCCTCCCGGTCACTCTGCTGCGATGTTTTGTCAAGATAGCCATAGCTACTCATTTCTTGTACATCCTCTGAGCTTCTGTATTCATAGGAAATCCTATGCAGCTTTCCCTTCTAAATCATAGAATTTTTAATTTTGCTTATTGTTTTCCAAAATATATCTTTTTTTTAGTTGACTTATTTATTTTTAATAAGCTCTACACCCATCATGGGGCTCAAACTCATGACCCCGAGATCAAGAGTCGCACACTCCACTGACTGAGCCAGCCAGGTGCCCCAAAAATATATCTTGACTGTTGGTTTGCATGCAGAGAACAGACTCATTCTTTCCGACAGCCTTAACTCAGCTGGTTCTTCCACTAAGAGGGGACCGCAAGCCCTGTTTCCGCATCTCCTTGCCAAGGTGGGAGGTGGAAAGTGGTATCTGAGTGTGGTTCCAACTTCATTGTACTTTGGTCCACACAGTAGTCCTGAGAGTAGCCTGGGCAGGTAGCATCTTTTCCATTTTCCAGATAAGCAAACTGAGGCCCAGAGGGACCCAGCTAGAATCTGAGACTTCTTAGACCTAGACCAGGGTTTTTCAACATTTGTGCTTGGATCATTCTAGACTGGGGTTGGGGGGGGGGGGTCCTGGGCTCTGTAGGGTGTTTAGCAGCATCCCTGGCCCCCACCCACTTGAACCCAGGAGCACCCCAGTTTTGGCGGCCTCAGATGTCCCCAGGAATTGCCAAATGCCTCCAAGAGAACAAAAGTCGTTTCTGGTTGAGAACCACTGACTTAGAAGGATCCTAGAAATACATGCTTGTCCCCCAATAGAGGAAAGGGGACAGGGACCTGCCCACGGTTCTTAAGCTGGTGAGCGTGAGCTGGGACTAAAGCCCAGGCCTCCCATGTCCCAGGCTGGAGAGGGCCCCAAGAATAATCTCTGCACCTTAGGGTCTGGGGTTAAGAGCCCTGCGGTGTGAGGGCAGGAACCTGGGTTCGAGTCCCTGCTCTAGCACTTGCTTACTGTGAACCTTGGGGCACCACATCGCCTCTCTGAGCCTCAGTCTCCTCATTTAAGGCAGAGGGTCATGGTAGTGTCAGAGTCTCACAGGGTTGCTGGGGGAGCCCCGTGAGCAAACGCACGTCAGGCACCTAGCACAGGCACAGTGTTGAACAGGTGACAAGGTGCTAGTTGCAAATGAGGCCAGGCTGGATGTGACCTTTCCTTTCCCCCTCAGTCACCCTCCTGATCCGTTAAGGCAGTGAGAGAAATGAATGCTCACCTCCCTTACCTGACCATCGGGCTCGGGATGGTTGGAGGTCAGCTGGCTCTTGGCCTTTGTCTCCTGGTTCCTCTCTGTGCCCCATGCTTCTCTGTGTGGACAGAATTTCCCCAAACCTAGTTAGATTCCGTGGGCTTACCCCAGGAGATCCAGAGTTCCCGGCTTTATCTACAGGCACAGGTTAGGGCCAGTCACTTACCTTCCCGGAGAGTCCGTTTTCCCAGTTGTGGGACAGGCCCGTTCGCCTCAGCCACCTGGGGGGACGTGAGAGGCGCAAGTTGGACCCGAGTTAGTTGGGAGCTTGGCAGAAGCAAGGAGGAGTTTTAATTAGCAGTAGCTGCGTCCAGTGGCCCAGGCTTAGAGGCCAAGGCAGACCTGGCTGGCATCCCGCCTCTGTCACATATTCTCTGTGATCCTGAGCTGTCACACCACCTTTTCCTCGTCTGCAAAATTAGGGTGACAATTCGTATCTGGTACACCCAGAGGAGATGGCGAGCTTGGGGTGGGGGCTCACACTGAACCAGTGCCAGCTCTGACTGCCATGAAGCTGACCCATTTCCTGCAGAAGAGCCGTGGGCCTAGTCACTTAGCCTCCAAGCTGCTGTGCCACCCCCACCATGGAGAACAGGGGTCATGTCTCCCTGCTCCCCTCCAGGGCTGCTGTGAAGAGAACCCGCTCCCTGGCAGGAGGCATGATGGAAGTCCATCGAGAAAGCAAGATTATCCTTTCCCAGCATTTTAGGTTTGGGGCCTGACCTACTTAGTGTTACATCCTTCAGTCTTGTCAAACATTGTACGTATCGAGCCCTATCACTGCACTACAGGGGAGAGAAAAGGTGCTCGGTGCTGAGTGCAAGGTCCTGCCAACACCTGGCCTTTATTTTTCTCACCTGTTAACCCGACCACGTGAAGGCTGGGTGGGCTCGGGACCCCTCAGTCAGGGAAGGACTGGGGCCTTCCTACAGGAGGTCATGGACGGGCCAGGTCCCCTCCTGTCCGCTCCCTCTGGCCGCCCCCCGCTCTGGCACCCACATTTCTGTTCTTTTAATGCGTTTCCACGTTGATGTGCTGCCAAGACCTTGCCTCGTCCTCTGTCCAGCATTGGCAGGTTTCCTTCCTTCTGGGCTCCCAGTGGGCCACGCTTCTGCTTTTCCTTGTTCCTCGGTCCTGGTCTTGCCTCGTGTGTCCAGTCGGTGTGGCCCTGGAGGGGTCCTCACATGTGCTGTCATTCCCTTCTTGTCCTCCCTGCTTTTTTCTTGGCCAGCGTGCATGCCCCACTCCGACCCATTGATCCCTGGCTGTGATTACACCAAGGGAATGTGACTTGTTCTCGTTGTTGTTTTTTAATTTGGGAAATTCACTATTTTAGCCATTTTAAAATGGCATATACTTCTGTGGCTTTTATACATTTATAGTGTCTTGTGATCATCTCTATTATTTAACTCAGAGCATTCCATCACCCCACAAAACGCCCTCTCCATTACCTATCACCCCCAATTCTCTTCCTGTAACCCCTGAGAACTTTTTTATTTTTTTTAAGTAGGCTCCACGTCCAATGTGGGGCTTGAACTCACAACCCTGAGAGCAAGAGTGGTGTGTGCTACTGACTGAGCTGCCTGGGCGCCCTACCCCTGAGAACTGATCAACTTTCTATCTCTGTGAATTTGCACATTGCAGATATTGCACGTAAATGAATCCTATTTGGTCCTTCGCCTCCGGCTGCTCTCCCTGAGTATGTTTTGGAGGGTTATCCACGCGGTAGCCTGTGTCAGAGCTCCGTTCCTTTCTGTGGCCGAGTAGTGTTCCGTTCTGTAGCCGACCCACGTTGTGTTCGTCAGTAGGTGGAAGTTCGCCTTGTTTGCGAAAAAGTCTCAATCGCTTTCATAAAAAAAAAAAAAAGAAGAGAAAAATCAGTTATTCAGTAAAGAAGTACCATGAAATAACACGGTCAGGTTTTATACTCGGGCTTGGCTGCACTGGGTGCCCCAGGACTGTCACAGGCACCCCGTCTCGTGGCACGTTGTAGCTCTGCATTCCTTGCCTGTTCCCCGTTAGCATGTGGACAGGGATGCCGTCCGGCTGCGTCTAGCCCCGGCCCTCAGCCCAGGGCTGCATACGCTGGGTGTTCCGCAGCACGCACTGGACCGATTGGTGGCTGAAAATGACCAGGGCTCGTCGTTTTCCTCCCTCAAACATCAGACATCCAGAACAAGTTCAGAAACTGGCCCGAGTGAGCCCTGGGGCCTGGCCGTCATTGTGCCATCTGCTGGGTCCCCTAGACCCTCCGGAACCCTGCATAAGCCCCAGCCCGGCCCGCCAACCCTTCTTCTGCCCCGTCCTCCTCTCTCTCACTACACACCAGTCACACTGACCTCGCCAGTTCGTGGGGGCACCTGCCCTTGTGCTGTTGCTGCTTTCCAGAATGCATCTAGCCCCTGCCCCTTTGCATGCTTCGGACAATTTCCCTGCTAAAACGTCACACCCTCCAAGTTTCTCCCCTAAAACGCACTTCAAAACACTCCTGCCGCTGCACACCCACCTCTCCCCAATCTCTCAGCACCCACGTACCGGTGCTGTCCTCTCTCCCTGTCCCCACAGTGTGGCATTATTGGACTGTAAGCCCCCCAGGGGCAGGGACCGTGCTGTGCTTGCACGTATGGGCTCACCGGCTACCCTGCACGGCGCCTGGCACAGGCCCCTGCTCACGTGCTGGCCAAGTGCGTCCTGAGCGCGGTGCAGGGCAAGTTCAGAAGGGGTGCCCTGTAAGCATTTGCTGTTTCCGTGGCTCTTGTTCCCTAAGCAGGCACGCTGGGTGAAACAGAAATCGCCATGCCTGGCAGGTCAATCCCGGAGGTCCTGTGTTCATAACGATGAGAGTGTTAGTAACAGAAAAGCTGACTCTGCTGGACCTCTGGCCGGTCTGGGCATTGTCCTCAGTATGTCACATCCCACTTCTGCCTCATCCTGGCCATAGCCCTGTGAGGCCAAAATGGTGCCATCCCCATTGCTCAGGTTGGAAAACTGAGGCATCGAGAGGCTAGGTCACTGGCCTGAGGTTTGATCTGTAATCCTAGCACCCACTGCACGTGTCATCCTGCCCTCCAGCCTCTGTTCTTGGGGCTTTCTGGGCCGTAGGCCCCCAGTTTGGAAAGCAAGGAGGTCAGACCCTGACATTTGAGCCCTGCCATGGGTTCTGTCCCCTGGGTCACCGTCCTGGTTGGGAAATCCACTCCATCTTGATGGTGACTCATGGTCTGTGTCCCCCACCTCCCGCCTCCCCCTAGCCGGTGAGTTCCTCTGACAGCGAGGCCCCTGAAGCCGACCCGGCAGGCGGGAGCGAGGACGAAGAGGTCCGAGGGGTCATGGCCGTCACAGCCGTGACCGCCACAGCGGCCAGCGACAGGATGGAGAGTGACTCAGACTCAGACAAAAGCAGTGACAACAGTGGCCTGAAGCGGAAGGCGGCAGCCCTGAAGGTAGGGGAGGGGCGGGGCGGGAGCTCCTGGTCTGGGGGGGTGGCGGGGAGGCCAGCCACAGTCTGGCCCTTCCTCCTCCCCCACGAGGCCTTGGCATCCTGCACTCTCTGTCCTGCCTTCTTGTGTTTAATACACGGTTTCATTCTGATTTATTTTATTATTTATTTTTATTTGTTATTCTTTTACATGCGTCATCTTATTAACCTTTATAATATTGCCCAGTAGATATTACCGTTTCCGCTTTGTAGATTATCATCTCGGGGGAAGGCTGTGTGCTTAGCGTGGCTCTCTAGTATGAAGTTGAAATGCTTTCCTGTATTAGCCCGACCTTTTACTCAACACCAGCCAGACTGAACAGATACTGGCTGAACTAGAATGCACGCGCTTGCTCTCGGCTTATCCCTCCCAGGAGCCTGCTAGCTGAAATTATGCCCTTAGCCTGAACATGCAGATAATTTTTCTGCATGTTTAACATGCTTTTTTTTTTTTTTAACATGCTTTTTAAAAATTGAGATACTATTCACATACGACAAAACTCATCTTTTCAAAATACACAATTCACTGGTGGTTAGTACATGAATGGAGCTGTGCAATCGCCACCACTGGCTAATTCCAGAACATTCCATGACTCCAGAAGAACCCCTGTCCCTGTTAGCAGTCATTCCCCGTTCCTTCCCAGCCCCCATGAGCCCCCTTCCCGTCCGTGGATGAGCCTGTTCTGGACGTGTCACACACGTGGACTCACACCCCGTGTGGCCTTCTGTGTCTGGTTCCCTCCCTGAGCGTTGTGAGCTAAGGGCTTGTTGCTGGGGCAGCGCGTGTCGGCACCTGGCTCCTGTTCGCGGCCGAGTGACGTGCCCGTATGTGGTGGATACATTGTGCGTATCCGTTCATCAGCTGATGGACATCTGGTTGTGTCCGCTTCGGCTGCTGTGAACATACTGTGGAGCACAGGTGTGTGTGGCTTCCTGAGGGGACGAGAGTGTTTGGTTCTCCTGGAGATAGTCTCTTTCTTGCCTTGTCTGCCTTTTCACTGCTTTTAAACATTCGGGTACAGAATGAAGGGACTAGGATTTATCATCAACTTCTTTGACACAGTAAGGCTTTCTTTTTATTATTTATAAAAATAACATTTGCTTTCGGTTTCATTCATAAAGATCAACCACGCTTCTTGTAAGTTGAAAGGTGTGAAAAGTGTGGAGAAGCTAATAGAAAATGCCCACATTGCGCAGGGGGCTTCCGTGCCAGGGACGGGATGCACCCTGATGTGTTTCTCCACGATCCCACATGTGCCTCACACACGGGGCGGCTGCGTGAAGCCCAGAATTGGCGATTGTGCACACGCTCTGTGTGTGAAATGCTGAGCGTCTCTCTGTCGTTATGTACGGTAGTAAGTCGTGATCTTCAGCAGCTGAGAAGTAGTCTACGATGTGGATGGTTTCTACCCAGTGTATTATCGAGACTGTCGGGCATTTAGGTTTTTACCCAATTTTTATGACATAATGGCATTATTTTTTAAAGTTCCCCATTATTTCTATTTATAGTTGCTGGGGACGTTAAACAGAAACATGTAGAAAACAGCCCCCCCACCATGCTACCCCTTAGAGGTAAACCCCCATTTTTAAGTCAGTATTTACTCAGATTTTTTTTTTTTTTTTTTTTTTTTTTTTTGGCCAACTTTGCATTAAACAGATCTAAGTTCTTATTGCAACGCCTTTTAGCCACAGCAGGGAGAACTTAAGAATCCTTTTGCCTGGTAGCCCCATGGTCCCAGCACATCGTGGTTCTCCTTTCCCAATCCACGAGGGGCTGCGGTTTTCCTGCCGGGCTGGCTTTCTATGTTCTCGTTCTTCAGTTAGCATTAACTTGTCGGTGTGTTTTTGTGGGTCCACATTCTACTCGTCTCATCTATCCTCTGAACGGATCCATGGCAGACTTCCTTCATGAGGACCACACGGCAGACCCTGACTCCAGCCCCGAGCCCTGGTGGCTCAGCCCTGCCTGCCGCCTGGGGTCTCTTCTCTCTGGGGTTCCAAGATCTCACTGCTTGGGGCCCCTCCCCATCGCCTCCCTTTGTACCCTGGCGTGTGGACGTCATCCTGGGTCATCTTAGTCCCCGTGATTCCTGCCTTTTTGTCTGGGGAACCAGGCCACATTCCAGCTCGAAGCGCTTACCCTGGAACTGCCTCGCGAGTCTTGACAGAATGCAAACTGGCAAACTCTGGACTCCCTGAGTGCCCAGGTTGAGAGTCCTGCACCCTTGGGCTGAGAAGGGAGAGCATGTGGTACCTCTGCCCCCAGAGGGAGCAGGGAGTGTACAGTGCACCGGCTTTGGCTTGGCCGCCCGTGAAGTGGGGCCAGGCTCCAGACTTGGCCCACACAGCCCTGCAGGTCTGGCCCCAGCCAGACCCCATCCCCATCCTTTCCCTGACCCCTCACCAGCCATGCTGCCTTCCATCCGTGGGGCTTTGTACTTGCTGTCTCTTCTGTCCCTCTTCCCACTGGCCTCTTGGCAGCTTTCCGTGACCACCGCCCCTGAAGAAGAGTAACCACAGATTCACACGGAATGTTTCAATTTGCCTCTCCTGATGGAAACATGTGGTGTGTGACGGTAGGGGCCTTATCTTTCATTGGACACACCTGAGTGGACAGGTATGCCAGCCGCCCTAACAGAGGTAGCACGGATCACTCCTGGAGGCGGGAGGTCTGAGATCACGGTGTCAGCAGGGCTGGTTCCTTCTGAGGCCTCTCCTCGGCATGCGGATGGTGCCCACCACCCTCATGTGGCCGTCCCTTCCTGTGTGTCTGTGTCCTGACCTCCTCTTCTTAGGAGGACACAGGTCATACTGGGTTAGGGTCCCTCCAGTGACATCATTTTAACTTAATTACATCCTTAAAGATCCCGGTCTCCAAACCCTGTTCCCTTCTGAGGTCCTGAGGGTCAGGGCTTCACCACAGGAATTTTAGGGGGACAGGGCATGGAGCAGGGGAGATGCTCAGGTGACCGTTGTTACGAGAACTGACTCATTTCTCCGGTGTGACAAAATGGAGAGAAAGTGTGGTGTAACTCAGCAGTTGCCGTCTAGGAAGACCCAGGTCATCCCTAGTCGAGGTCTGTTTCTAAAGCTCGGTTCTTTCTTCATAAAAATTCTTCCGTTGGCCTCTTTGGGTGGACACCAGGGCACGCGTGAACCCCTGAAACTGAATGCAGGCTGTATGCATGCATGTGTGTATATGTATATTTTCATTTTTTTAATGAGGTTAAGTTCACATTTTACAAAGTAGCTGTTCTAAAAAGCGCCGCTAAGTGGCGTGTGGTCCGCTCCCCCGTTTGCGCAGCCGCCACCTCTGTCTGGTTCCAGGACGCACGCATACGTCTTTTTCTGGGGAAACGACACTTGGTTTGGTTTTTTCCTTCTTTTTTTTTTATTGTGCATAAGTACATATAATATAACATTTGCCGTTTTAACCACATAGCTCAGTGGCATGAAGCACACTCACACGGTCATGCAACCACCTCCACCCTTGTCTCCAGAACTTTCCATCTCCCCGCACGAAGACTCCGCCCCCAGGAAGCACGGACTCCCCACCCCCTGCTCCAACCCTGACTCCCACCATCTCCTCTCCATCTGTGTGGATGGGACTCCTGGGGACCTCCTGGGAGTGGGGTCCTGCGGGATGTGTCCTTCTGTGTCTGGCTTCTCTTGCTGAGCACAGTGTCCTCATGGTTCAAGAACCGTGGTTTTTAATCAGATCCTCAAAAGGGTCCCTCCCGCCTCCCAAAGGTTCCAGAACCTCACCTCTTCTCCGGGGTATGAGGGGCCAGGCAGGAGACAGCTCTGCGTCCACACAGGCTTTCTGATTGTTGATCTGTTTGGGTTGCTCCCCTTCTAGATGTCGGTCTCGAAACGAACTCGAAAGGCCTCCAGTGACCTGGATCAAGCCAGTGTGTCCCCATCAGAGGAGGAGAACTCAGAAAGCTCATCTGAGTCAGAGAAGACCAGTGACCAGGTGCGTAGGTGGCTGGGTCCATGGGTGGGTGGGCGGGTGGACACACACATGGGAGCCGAGCAGTGGTCAGCCAAGGGGGCCATGCTCAGCCCCCTTCTCTCTGCCCAGGACTTCACTCCCGAGAAGAAAGCTGTGGTCCGGGCCCCTCGGCGCGGCCCCCTTGCAGGGCGGAAGAAAAAGGTAGAGGTGTTTTGTTTTTGTTTTGTTCCCACCTGCCTGTCTGTGGGAAACCCTGACAGATCCTCTCCATGGTCACCAGGCACTGTCCATGGTTAGAGTCGGTCCTTTTTGGAGGAGGGTAGGTCATAGGCCACAGGGAGCTCTTGGGACCGCCACCTTCCACCTTCCACCTCTGCCTCCACTGATGGTTTCAGCCCACAGTTTCTGGGCTCGGTGTGTGCAGAGCACTTGCCTGGAGCCGGAGACCACCAAGCTACCACTGCTCCTGAGAAGTGTAGAGGCCAGTTTGGGAAATAGGATGGTGGAACCCTGGCCTTGGAAGGGAGTGAAGTGCTCCAGGCCATAGTTGGTATTAGAAAGAGCTCTAACCACTAGAAAAAAACGGTGGCTGTCCTCTGCCTCCCCCACTCCACCAAGGAGGAGATGAGGCCTGGGGACGTCACACGCTGCAGACTGAGCTGGGTGATCGTGTGTCTGCAGGCACGTTGGGGGCTGCCTGTGATTCTTGGCCAACGTGAAGGGTTTCTAGTTGGAGGGAGGCAGATGTTTGTGGGTCGGGGGCTGCGAGGGGCCCTGGGGCCTGTAGCTGGCCTGTGTTCTTCTCACCTCCATGCCCTGGCCTCTCTCAGAAGGTGCCCTCAGCCTCCGACTCCGACTCCAAAGCAGAATCCGATGGGGCCAAGGGCGAGCCAGTGGCAGTGGCCAGGTCGGCGCCGTCCTCCTCTTCCTCCTCCTCTTCCTCCTCTTCCGACTCGGACGTGTCTGTAAAGAAACCTCCTCGGGGCAGGAAGCCAGGTAAGGTCCCAGCAGTGTGCCCCCTCACCTCTGGCTGTCCAGGGGGCCTGCTGTGCAGGAGAGAGCCCGTGTAGAACAGGCGTTCCCCTCCTTTCCTGCAGCAGAGAAGCCGCCGCCAAAGCCCCGCGGGCGGAAGCCGAAGCCCGAGCGGCCCCCGACCAGCTCGAGCAGTGACAGGTGGGTGAGCAGCGACAGGCGGGTAAGCAGTGACAGGCGGTGATGGGCTGGGGTTGTGTGGGTGGGCCCAACCTCCCGGCCCTCTAACCGGCCCGCACCCCCAGCGACAGCGATGAGGTGGACCGCATCAGCGAGTGGAAGCGCCGGGACGAGGAGCGGCGGCGCGAGCTGGAGGCCAGACGGCGCCGGGAGCAGGAGGAGGAGCTGCGGCGGCTCCGTGAGCAGGAGAAGGAGGAGAAGGAGCGGAGGCGCGAGCGCGAGCGTGGAGAGGCCCCACCCGGGGGCAGTGGGGGCAGCAGCGGGGATGAGCTCGGGGACGAGGATGAGCCCGTCAGGAAGCGGGGCCGCAAGGGCCGGGGGCGGGGACCACAGTCCTCCTCCGACTCCGGGCCCGAGGCTGAACTGCAGAGAGAGGTGCGTCCCGCTGGGTTGCGTCCTGGGGTCCCAGGGTGGATGGTTACCGTGGGTTTTCTCCCTTGTGCCCACCCCTTCCAGCAAGTCCGTTCCTGAGTTCTACCCGTTCAGTGAGCATCAGCTGTGTGCTGGATGCTGTACTAGGGCCCAAGGGCCAGGGTGTAGGGGACAACATGAGATGTGTTCCAGAGTGTTCATTGCTAAGGACAAAAAAGCAGGGTCGAGGGTCAGGAGCTGTTTGGGTGAGGTTTTCTGTTTTAGGTAGGGTTAACCCTAAAGGCTTTAGTTGAGAAGGTGCCATTAAATAAGAATTGGAATGAAGTGGGAGGTGGTCTAGGAAGATGCCCAGGGGGAATGGCCCTCTAGGCAGAAGGCACGGTCCATGCAAAGGTCCTGGGGCAGCAGTGGGCCTGGTGTGTTGAAGGAATAGCCAGGAGGCCTGTGTGGCTGGAGCAGAGTGGGTGAGGAGGAGAGAGGGAGGAGTGGAGGGTAAGAAGTGGGCAGGGCAGATTGTACGGGGGACCTTGGGGATCAAGGGGAGGACTTGGGCTTTTACCTCAGTGATTAGGAGCCCTAGAGAGCTATGGGCAGAGGAGCAGGACCTGACTGGGGTGCTCACAGGCGCCCTGTGACTGCTGTGGGGAGGGAGGGAGTCTGGGTGAGTGGCTAGTAGTTAGGAGGCCTCTGATGACGGCCATGACCGTCATGCGCTGTGTAGTCCTGCAGGCCTATCTACTCCCCACTCTCCTAGTACTCACAGCCCACCTGATTCTGAGCCTGACTTTTCAGGCCTGTCACCTTCTAGATGGCGCCGTATGTGATGGGAGGATGGGGGAAGCAGGATGACACTCTTTTCTCTCCCTGTCTCTCTTTCTTTGACCACAAAATGGGGACCAAACCCCTGCCACAGGAGAAGTGTGTATGGTGGGGCTGCCCCACCCATCAAGGGAGTGTCCTTTTAGGGCCTGAGAAGCTGCTGCCCAGGGACGGACTGGACACAGGAGTCCTTCCCATCCCATCCTGCCTGTTCCACCAGTTCCCAACAGTGCAGAGGTGGTGACGGGAAGTGTCAGGCTGTATCGTATCTCTAAGATACAGAGAGCTCCCTAAGATGCCCTAAGATAAGAGAGCTCCCACTGCCCACCATTCCAGCCCTCCCTTTCTCTGGCTGCTGTAGGCAAAGAAGGCAGCAAGACAGTCACAAAGCACAGAGCCCACAAGGAGACCCAGCCAGAAGGAGAAGAGAGGGCGCCCCGAGGAGAGGCCCCGAGCCAGGTCAGCACCTGTCTTGCCTCTCCTCCCACAGCTACCTGGGGGCCCACCTGCGCCATGCTGGTCCCTGCGGTTCTCAGCCTCCTGGGGACCCATCACCCCTCACCTTTTACAGGAGCGACCCTATTTCCGAATTCGGTCTTGGAGATAGATTCAGTCCGAGTGTCCGGTTCTTGGGGCCCCATCAGCTTATGTAGGAGCCACTGCTCCAGGACTGTGATTTTGCCCCCAGGCGACACCACACCACATCTATGGTCGTCACCCTGGGGGTGCTCCTGGCACCAAGGGGGGCCAGGACGCCCCCCAGAGACTGACCCGCCCCATGTCAACAGTGGTGTGGGGAGGGACCGTCCCCCAGGCCAGTGGTTCTGAGACTCTAAGTCCAAGGCCCACCAAGGTGGGGGACACAGCCCCACTCCCTGCCCACTGGCCAAGCGAGGTTCCGGCGTCAGTGAGTGAACCTGCCTGTGGGAATTCAGCAGCTAGCTGCCAAGTAGAATGTCGAGTCTGAGCTGTGGAAACGGGCTTTCGGTCATTGACTGTTGTCAGATTGGGGTACCTTTCTGTGATCGTTCACTCCGGTTTCTGTTAAGTAGTCACTAACTCTCAGTCGTAAGTTCATAATGATCCTTCTGAGACTTGATACTGTTTGTCGGCGAGAACCAGAGGGAGGGCTGCCATCCCTGCTCACTTCAGGTGACTGCCTAGACTCCCCTCCCTCTCCAGCTTCCAGGACCCCGTGAGGGTCTCCCTCACAGTGGCTGCGGGTCCCCCACCACACAGAGGACGGCAGTGGCCGGGGTGGGGCGGCTGGGCGGCAGTCCGGGGCAGGACTAAGGGGTGTGACTCCACAGGCCCGCGAAGGTGGAGCGAACCCGGAAGCGGTCAGAAGGATTCCCGCCTGACCGGAAGGTGGAGAAGAAGAAAGGTGAGGGGCCAGGTCGCTGGCAGGGAGGAGGCTGAGCCAGCGAGGAGCTCGCTCCTGTCACCACAGTGGTGCTGGGGCAGGTCCCCGGCCAGCTCTGACGACGGGGTCGCGGGAGTTGGTAGGTTGTGGGGGGCCAGGCCAGGCAGCCCCCTCGGCCCCGCTCAGGCCCAGGTGCTGCGTTCTCTCCTGGCCCCAGAACCTTCCGTGGAGGAGAAGCTGCAGAAGCTGCACAGCGAGATCAAGTTCGCCCTGAAAGTTGACAATCCGGTGAGGCCCTGTGCGGGGCACTGAGGCCACGTCGCAACCACTTCCTCTGAGCCAAGCAGGCCCCCTGTCCCTCATGTCTGGAGCTCCCTTAGAAATCTCAGGAAACTGAGGCGAATCCAGTGTATTTGTTCTCCTGGGTGTCTTCCACAGAGGGCCCAGGTTGGCCGCCTCGGTGCATTGCTTGACATCCCCACCAGGTGGTGCCAAGCAGCCCTCCAAGTGCTGTGTCCCGACCACTGTCCCTGGGGTTCCCTGGCACTCCACCCTCCGCCAGCGAGCCCCGTAGGGCCCCCTCAACTCGGTGCTGTCCCTCCTCACCCCCCTCCCCACCCTGCAGGACGTGAAGAGGTGTCTGAATGCACTAGAGGAGCTGGGGACCCTACAGGTGACCTCACAGATCCTCCAGAAGAACACAGATGTGGTGGCCACGTTGAAGAAGGTACGGTGGGATCCCAGCAGTGGAAGGGGCTGGTGGCAGGCGAGGCAGGGGTCTGCTCAGGGAGCCTGGGTTCCTGGCCACAGCAGCCCTGGGTCCAGGAGGACACCGGTGCGGTGGCAGGCCAGAGTGCCAGTGTCCACTGCTCTGTGCTCGTGGGAAGGTGCTGCCAGGGGTGGTGGCACTGGGGGCGGGCCTGTGGCGGGGGTGAGACCAGCTGCATCTCCTGAGCCAGGCCTCTTGCGGGCCAGATCCGCCGTTACAAGGCCAACAAGGAGGTGATGGAGAAGGCCGCAGAGGTCTACACCCGGCTCAAGTCTCGGGTCCTGGGACCAAAGATCGAGGCCATCCAGAAGGCGACCAGAGCCGGGGTGGAGAAGGAGAGGGCCGAGGTGGAGAAGGCCGACGAGGCGCTGGCTGGAGAGGAGGCTCCCGTGGAGAGGGCGGAGGTCGAGGCGAGCACTGGTGAGGAGCAGGATAGGAGCCCTCTGGGCCTTGGGCACCGCTTGGCGACCCCCCCATGGCTAGAGTGACATGTTCCTGCTGGCACTCTGCATGCCCGGTTGTGTCCCCAAGGTCGCCAGGGCCTGGTGCATACACATACCTGAGCTGCTCATAGACCTTTAGAGCCAGACAGTATGGGAGGCCATGCATGTGTGCAGGTCACGTGTGGGAGCATTCATGGGACAGGCCTCGGGTTGGAGAAAGAGGGTGTCTCCCAGTGCCACTGTCCCTGCCTTACGGGAGGGCGGTCCTTTCTTCTGGGGTCACGTGGTACCCACGTAGTGGCTGAGAGGTGGTCCTTCAGACTGGGGCAGGATGGCTCTGCCGAAGCCTCAGCAGCCCGCAGGGGGCGTTGCCTTATTTCTGTCCCGGCAGGCTTTTCCCCCATTGCCCATGGCCTCATGTACTGTCTCCTCCCTTTTTAGGCTTTTGTGTGCCTAGCCATCTGGGAGGTGTAGGGGTAGGGGGATGTGGGCACACAGGATCAGGGCCCTCAAGGCAGGTGGCAGCTCCTTTAGGGCCCCTGGCCCCAAACCAGCAGGCAGGGTTACGGGGTCCCATGAGCCTTTCTCCTGCCAGATCTCTCAGCCCCAGTGAACGGTGAGGCCACGTCCCAGAAGGAGGAGAGCACGGAAGACAAGGAGCTGGAGGAAGGACAGAATTCCGAGGAGGGGCCGGGGTGTGGCTCTTCCGAAGAGCCATTACACAACGAGTAAGTATTGCCAGGGGGCCGCAGCCACGGGGGCCTCCTCCTGACAAGGCCTTCACTGTGTGGGCTGCTCATTCTGGTGATGGCCACAGGGACTTGTCCCACACGCTGGCCTCCCACCCCCACCTTTGCCGCTGACCCTCAGGTCCTCCATCGAGGGAGCTCTGCAGTTCTGAGCTGCTCTGGGCCCGGCCCGTGGGAGGATGGCTTCCTCCTGGCGTGGTGGGCTGCTTTATGCTGACGTCGCCATGCTGAGGACCCCAGGCCTGCCTGTGCCTGGCAGGGATCCAGCTGGGGCAGCATAGGGGACTCCAGACGCGGGCTGCACTCCTAGGGCGCCAGGTCTCTGCCAGCAGTGGAAGGCTGAGTGCTCACCCCCACCTGCCTGTGCTCCCACCAGCAGCATGCGGGAGGGCTCCGAGTTGGACGCGCCCGGGAAGGAGCGGCAGGAGCGTGTGAGGGTGCGGATGGACTCGGAGTCCCTGGACGAGGAGGACAGCTGAGCCCAGGCGGCCAGGCCCACCCGTCGCACGTAGATGCCCCAGGCCTGCCCCGGCCCCCGCCCTCCACCCGCGGAGCAGAGACCTGTTGGGGAAGCGTCGTGCTGTCCCTTTGTATCTGTCCCCTGGGTTGTTTTTCTGCCTAACTTCTGTGATTTCCAACCGACATGAAATGACTATAAAGGGTTTTTTTAATGAAAGTCATTTTTATTGGCTCGGTTTTCTAGGATTGCTGGTGCAGCTAGCTGTCCAGGGCCTGTCCAGGGACAGAGGGTTTAAGCCACAAGGTCACCATTCACAGCAGATGTGAACTCGGTTCTGACACTGCCCCTGCCCGGCCTGGGCCTACAAGGCTGACAGTGAAGGAGAGGGGAGGTGGGAGGCGTTTTTAGAGGTAACGGAGGCTCAAGTGGAGGCTGTGGTCTGATCCTCCTGCGTGCGGCAGCCCAGAGCCCAGGCATTCTTACAGGGCCTTGCTCTTTTCCTGTTCCTACACAGGCTGCAGGTAAGACCCGGGGTCCCCAGAAGCAGCGCTTGGGGCATTCAAGCCATTCAGCCTTCGGGGGTTGCTGTGGGCTAGCCGTTGTCCTTGACGTTCAGACGGTGTGAGCATTGGGGGCAGGCCTTGCTCTGTGACCTTGGACAAGTGGCACTCCCACTCTGGGCTTCTCGTTCCTCCTGTAAAGTGACCCAGGCTCCCAGGGCCGGCACATGGATTCAGACAGACGTGTGTGTGGTTCCCAGCTAGGCACCTGCATCAACAGTGGCGTCCACTGTGTGTCCTCCGCCTTGCCCCTGGTCAAGTTTCTCCATCTCAGCCGAGGCCATGGTGCGGTGTGGAACTTCAGAGCCTGGTGTCCCCCCATGTGGTCTGGCTGGACTGTGCTCCATTTGTGTGAATGGCTGTGTGCCCAGTGCCTCTGCCTGTGGTGGAGACTGAGGAGGGACAGGCCCGAGAGGCTTCCTGACCTGTCCCCCATGTCTCACCACGGCCAGCCCCCAGGAGCCAATGGTGACACTTGGGGGAAGGCTGGCCTTGCGTCCTGAGCTTGGAGCACCCCATCGTTTCTGAGAAGGAGCTGGTAGGAGGGCATCTCAAGCTCTCCTTAAGGAAGGGAGGTAGCCCAATTGGGCAGTTGTGGGTGTGATATGGGTTCTGGGAGGCGGGGTCTTGCTTGACAGGGCTCCTCCCAGCTGGAGGACCGGTGAGGGGGAGCCTCAGCTTCCCCACATGCCACCCATATTGTATGGCTGCCCTGGGCATTTAGGGACGGTGTGGCTGGGAAGGAAGGGATGCTGCCTGTGTCCCAGCCCCTGTTCTCCAGCCTGGGGTGAACGTGGGACCGTGTTGAGCACGTATCGTCATATGCCCCTTAGGGCCCCATCCCCCACAGGGAAGCCCTCTCTCTCCTTCCTCAGCCCAGGGGCCTTGGGGACCACAAAACATCAGCTCTGGGTGTGGGCCGAGGCGGCAGTCTGGTCCCCCAGCTGGGCCAGTGCATGGCCATAGTTGGCTGCTGCAGCTTCACCCTCTCAGAACCCCTTGGCCACACCAGGCATCAGCAGAGGCGGTAGGAGCCTGCCCCCAGGTGACAGTGGCATTCTGGTACTTTCTGGTACAATGGAACATGGTTTGCTGAGGGCTGGGGTGTATGTTTCTGGAGGAGCACTTACTGTGCTGATAGCTAAAGGACCCAGACTGGGGTGCCCCAAAGATAAAGGGGCTCCTAGTGGAGGTTGCTGAATGGAGAACCTTCTAGACCTAGGCATGTTTCCACTTCTCTTTCCTAATTGGAGTGCTTGCTTGAGACCTTCAGGGGAAGGCCCTCTGTCAGCGGTCTTAGCAGCCCTGGGCCCCAGGCCAGGAGAAGGCCCAGCGGTGTTTGGGAAGGAAGGGTGGACGGCGTAGGCAGGGCCAGAGCTGGGTGCGTGCTGTGGCCGCACTCAAAGTCCTTGGTGCCTCCGCGGGTGCCAGGCAGCACCAGCCTGCTGGGTCCAGACCTTCGGGGAGCTGGAGCTTATCTGGTGAGCTGGCTGGGGAGAAGTCTCCGCGGAGGGCTCTGTAGGCGGGAGGGACCTACAGCTGCTGCCCAGCAGGGCACAGGGCAAAGGGCCCCACCAGCCAGCAGAGTGGCGGGCCGTGCTGCACGCTCTCCAGCATCTGTTCCAGCTCCCGCCACGCCCGGCCCACGGCCCAGCGGCTCTGGGCCAGGCGCTCTGCCGGCAGCTCATCCATGGAACTGGCCGAAGAGACGAGGCTGTAGAGCTCGCAGAGGCTGTGGCGCGCCCGCCCGACCTGCTGCTGGAGCTCAGAGGGGAGACCCTGGAGGCTGGAGGCCAGAGTGCTGTAGGCCACGTGGAGCTGCTGGATGAGGCTGCAGGCCCTGGACAGAGCCCCGGAGTCTGGCACCTGCGGGGGGAGGGAGGCAGTAAGGTAAGCAGGGGTCGAGGGAGAAGAGCGGGAGCCGTGGCCCTTTGTTACATACCTCTTGGGGAGTGCCTTCCTCCACTCTGCTGCTGGGACTCTGGTCCAGCCATGAATGGCCTTCTGGAGCCTGCTTGGCCTTTTCAATCTAGAAAGAGAGCCCAGCAGAGAAATCATGGATTCTCATCAGGGTCCTTTCACACACTCTCCCCTGGGGACATTCCTGGGCCTGGCCTTGGAGCCTCATGTCTAGACCTTTGTGTGGTGTGGTGGAAAAGCCACAAGTTTAGAACCAGCTGTGTCAGGATGAGCAATAATCCATATTCTCCTTGGGCTTTTCAGAGACCAGATTACAAACCGTCACTTCCCAGCTCAAAACCCTCCCATGGCTCCTCAATGCCCTTTGGATAAAATCCAGCTGTTCACCATGGACTACACTGTCTGCTCCCTGGGATGTCCCAGACCTCATCTCCTGCTGACACTCTGTCACACTCTGCTCTGGAAGCGCTGGCCTCATTTTGTCCTCTGTCTTGCTGCCTCAGGGCCTTTGCACATGCTGCCTGCTCAGCCTGGAGCATGCTTCTGGCCTTTTCATGTGGTGCCCATTCAATCTTGGCTCTAGGTTGTCCTCCAGGTGAGGCCTTCCCCAGCTACCCAGTGCAGTGGCCCCTAGTCCCTCCCTGTCACATTTCATTATTCTCCTCAGAGGCACATCACTGTTGAGTCATTGCAGATGTCTGTTTCTTTGCTGTTTATCTCCCCCCCACCCTTGGGTGGAGATAAAGCTTTTTTGGCAGCTTTTCTTCCTTGATCGTTGGGTCCCCGGCACATAGGAGCCTCCCCAGCCCCACCACCAGTTGACCAGTCTTCATTGTCCCAGCAACTGGTGGGGTGGGGGCAGCATATGGGACAGGTGTGAACTCCCAACTTGTGGTCGCCCTCCCAACGCACCCCGCTGTGACTCCCATCTGGGGCCCACTAGTCACCTCCAGTTTCCCCTGTCCAAAACCAAGCTCTCACTGTTCACCCCCAACCTGCTCGGCACCTCCCCTGGGGTCGCAGGCAGAGCACCTGGCCGGCTCAGTCGGTGGAGCGTGCATGCGGCTCTTGATTTCAGGGTTTTGAGTTTGAGTTCCATGTTGGGTGTAGACGTTACTTAAATAAGGTACTTAAAAAAGAAGTTTTTTTTTTTAATCTCCGAGGTGCCTTAGAGTCCCTCTCTCTCTTGTGCCCCACATCTAGCCCGACCGCAGACTCTGGCAGCCCCGCTCCGGAGGCACATCTGGAACACAGGTGCCTCTCGCTGCCCCTGACACTACCCTGGAGGCCCCATCATCTGTCACTTGCCAGGATTTTTGTGAAAACCTCACTGATGTCCCAGGTCCAGCCCCTTCTCCCTTCAGCAGCCAGAGTGACCCCCTAACAACACCTCTGTTGGGTCAGGCCAGTCCTCCATCTGGGCGCTAGGTGGGGGCTGAGCACCATTCCCCGGTCTCACCCTCTTGAAGCCAGTATCACCTTTTCCCGCAGTCTTGACAGCTACAGATGCCCCCAGACATGGCCTAGCATTCCGGGGGCCGACCATCCCTGTCGAGACCCCCACTGGATTGGACCAGTGGTCTTCAAACTGTGGCTCACCAGAGAGCCTGGGGCACTGATTGAAAACACAGTTGGGGGGCACACCCCGGGGATCCCGATTGAGGCAGCATCACCGGGCTGCTCACTGCACATGTATGTGAGGCTGATGTTTCTGAGCATCTAAAACCCGTGACCTTGGGAACCAGGAGGTCCTCAGAGCTGGGGGTTCCTCACCATCTGCATCAGCCACCATGGGCTGCTGCTGGACTGGCGGTGTCCCCCGCCCCTGCCCCCAGCGTAGAGAAGAAGTGGTGTGAGTTGCAGCTGTTGGTGGTGTGGGAGGCCTGGGCCGGCGGATCCCTGGCCGATGGGTGCTGTAAATACTTGTGGTCACCGCGCGTGGCTGGGGGAGCCTGGGGAGCTATTCTGGGAAGGTGCTGTGGGGAGGGAAAGGCTCTTACCAGCTTGAAGGAGTCCTCCAGCTGGGCCAGCGCAGCCCTGGCCTGGAACTGGCCGTGCTGCAAGTGGCTCAGGGCGTGCTCAAAAGCCCGCTGGCGGAAGCTGGGGGCCAGGTCACCCAGACGCACAAAGTAGCTGCCGCGGTCAGCGGTGAGCACCTTTGGCTCAGGTTCGGAGGCAGCAAGCTGAGCTGTAAAGGAAGACAGAATTCCTCAATCCTAGAGGTCCCTGGAGAATCCAGGGCTTAGGTTTTACAGAAGCCAAGCCCCCCTGGGAGGTGGGCCTGGCTGTGCTGTTCTCACCTTGCTCCTCGGCATCCATGGGGTGGAAGATATCCCCCAGCTCTCCCAGCTCGTCCCGGAGCGTTGCAAAGCTCATGGCTCCTTCTTGTCCATGTGTGGTAGCCACATGCCCTGCATCCTCCCTGCCCAGGCTGGCCCCATGGGTGCCTGTTGCCACGGCAGTATCTTCTCTGGCAAGGTCTGGGCCTGCACACAGAGTGTCTGGGGTGCTGGATACCCCAGAGGACAGAGCCTCTTGGGGTCTCAGGATAGTTTGTTCCACTCCGTTGTCTGGGGCACTGTAACTGGTGAGTCCACTCTGGACACTGTCCTGGGTACCAGGTAACCAATTCTGGATGTTTTGCACTGCCCCTTTGGCCACACTCCCTGCCCCAGTGAGCCCAGTGGACACTGCATCTTTGGTGCCAGTCAGGATGGCCTTTGATGTGTCCATGCCAGTCTGGACAGCTCCTTTGGCTACATTCATGGCACCAGTCATCCCACTGCACACAGTGTCTTTGGTGCCTGTCAGGACAGTCTTAGTGGTGTCCAGGCCAGTCTGGACGGTGCCCTTGGCCACACCCAGTGCGCCTGTGAGCCCAGTAGATAGGGTGTCTTTGGTGCCAGTCAGGACAGTCTTTGATGTGTCCATGCCAGTCTGGACAGCTCCTTTGGCCACATTCATGGCACCGGTCATCCCACTGCACACGGTGTCCTTGGTGCCTGTGAGGACGGTCTTGGTGGTGTCCAGACCACCCTGGACAGCTCCTTTGGCCACATTCATGGCACCGGTCACCCCACTGCACACGGTGTCCTTGGTACCTGTGGCGATGTTTTGGGTCGTATTGAGCCCAGTTTGCATGGCCCCCTTGGCCATGTTCACTGCCCCCGTCACCCCAGTGGACACAGCATCCTTGGTGCCCGTGAGGACAGTCTTTGAGGTGTCCAGACCTCCTTGGACAGCTCCTTTGGCCACATTCATGGCACTAGTCACCCCGCTGCACACGGTGTCCTTGGTGCCTGTCAGTACAGTCTTGGTTGTGTCCAGGCCTGTCTGAACAGTGCCCTTGGCCACACCCAGTGCGCCTGTGAGCCCAGTGGACACAGTGTCTTTGGTGCCAGTCAGGACAGTCTTTGATGTGTCCATGCCAGTCTGGACAGCTCCTTTGGCCACATTCATTGCCCCAGTGAGCCCAGTGGACACAGCATCTTTGGTGCCTGTCAGGACGGTCTTGGTGGTGTCCATGCCAGTCTGGACGGTGCCTTTGGCCATGTTCATTGCCCCAGTGAGGCCAGTGGACACAGCATCTTTGGTGCCCGTCAGGACGGTTTTTGAGGTGTCCAGACCTCCTTGGACAGCTCCTTTGGCCACATTCATGGCACCAGTCACCCCACTGCACACGGTGTCCTTGGTACCTGTCAGGACAGTCTTGGTGGTGTCCAAGCCAGTCTGAACAGTGCCCTTGGCCATGTTCACTGCGCCTGTCACCCCAGTGGACACTGCGTCCTTGGTGCCCGTTAGGACAGTCTTGGTGGTGTCCAGACCACCCTGGACAGCTCCTTTGGCCACATTCATGGCACCAGTCACACCACTGTACACGGTGTCCTTGGTGCCTGTGGCGATGTTTTGGGTCGTATTGAGCCCAGTTTGCACGGCTGCCTTGGCCATGTTTGCTGCCCCTGTCACTCCAATAGACACTGCATCCTTGGTGCCTGTCAGGACAGTCTTGGTAGTGTTCAGACCGGTCTGAACAGTGCCCTTGGCCACATCCAGTGCGCCGGTAAGCCCTATGGACACAGTGTCTTTGGTGCCACTCAGGACAGTCTTGGTGGTGTCCATGCCAGTATGGACAGCTCCTTTGGCCACATTCATTGCACCAGTCATCCCACTACATACAGTGTCCTTGGTGCCTGTGGCGATGTTTTGGGTCATATTGAGCCCAGTTTGCATGGCTCCCTTGGCCACGTTTGCTGCACCTGTCACCCCAGCAGACACTGCATCTTTGGTGCCCGTCAGGACGGTCTTGGTGGTGTCCAGGCCAGTCTGAACTGTGCCCTTGGCCATGTTCACTGCCCCTGTCACCCCAGTGGACACTGTATCCTTGGTGCCCGTAAGGACGGTCTTGGTAGTGTTCAGACCGGTCTGAACGGTGCCCTTGGCCACACCCAGAGCACCCGTGAGCCCAGTAGATAGGGTATCTTTGGTGCCAGTCAGGACAGTCTTTGATGTGTCCATGCCAGTCTGGACAGCTCCTTTGACCACGTTCGCTGCCCCTGTCACCCCAGCAGACACTGCATCTTGGGTGCCCATCAGGACTGTCTTGGTGGTATCCATGCCAGTCTGGACAGCTCCTTTGGCCACATTCATTGCACCAGTCATCCCACTACACACAGTGTCCTTGGTGCCTGTCAGGACAGTCTTAGTGGTGTCCAGGCCAGTCTGGACGGTGCCCTTGGCCACACCCAGTGCGCCCGTGAGCCCAGTAGATAGGGTATCTTTGGTGCCAGTCAGGACAGTCTTTGATGTGTCCATGCCAGTCTGGACAGCTCCTTTGACCACGTTTGCTGCACCTGTCACCCCTGCAGACACTGCGTCTTTGGTGCCCGTCAGGACGGTCTTGGTGGTGTCCATGCCAGTCTGGACGGTGCCCTTGGCCATGTTCATTGCCCCAGTGAGGCCAGTGGACACTGCATCTTTGGTGCCCATCAGGACGGTTTTTGAGGTGTCCAGACCACCTTGGACAGCTCCTTTGGCCACATTCATTGCACCAGTCACCCCGCTGCACACGGTGTCCTTGGTGCCTGTGGCGATGTTTTGGGTCATATTGAGCCCAGTTTGCATGGCTCCCTTGGCCACGTTCGCTGCACCTGTCACCCCAGCAGACACTGCATCTTTGGTGCCCGTCAGGACGGTCTTGGTGGTGTCCATGCCAGTCTGGACGGTGCCCTTGGCCATGTTCATTGCCCCAGTGAGGCCAGTGGACACAGCATCTTTGGTGCCCGTCAGGACGGTTTTTGAGGTGTCCAGACCACCTTGGACAGCTCCTTTGGCCACATTCATGGCACCAGTCACCCCGCTGCACACAGTGTCCTTGGTGCCTGTGAGGACGGTCTTGGTGGTGTCCAGGCCAGTCTGAACAGTGCCCTTGGCCATGTTCACTGCCCCTGTCACCCCAGTGGACACTGCATCCTTGGTGCCCGTAAGGACGGTCTTGGTAGTGTTCAGACCGGTCTGAACGGTGCCCTTGGTCATACCTAGTGCACCTGTGAGCCCAGTGGACACAGTGTCTTTGGTGCCACTCAGGATGGCCTTTGATGTGTCCATGCCAGTCTGGACAGCTCCTTTGGCCACATTCATGGCACCGGTCATCCCACTGCACACAGTGTCCTTGGTACCTGTCAGGACAGTCTTGGTGGTGTCCATGCCAGTCTGGACGGTGACCTTGGCCACACCCAGTGCGCCCGTGAGCCCAGTAGATAGGGTGTCTTTGGTGCCAGTCAGGACAGTCTTTGATGTGTCCATGCCAGTCTGGACAGCTCCTTTGGCCACATTCATGGCACCCGTCATCCCACTGCACACGGTGTCCTTGGTGCCCGTCAGGACAGTCTTGGTGGTGTCCATGCCAGTCTGGACGGTGCCCTTGGCCATGTTCATTGCCCCAGTGAGCCCAGTGGACACTGCATCTTTGGTGCCCGTCAGGACGGTCTTGGTGGTGTCCATGCCAGTCTGGACAGCTCCTTTGGCCACATTCATTGCACCAGTCACCCCACTGCACACGGTGTCCTTGGTGCCTGTGGCAATGTTTTGGGTCATATTGAGCCCAGTTTGCATGGCTCCCTTGGCCACGTTCGCTGCACCTGTCACCCCAGCAGACACTGCATCTTTGGTGCCCGTCAGGACGGTCTTGGTGGTGTCCATGCCAGTCTGGACGGTGCCCTTGGCCATGTTCATTGCCCCAGTGAGGCCAGTGGACACTGCATCTTTGGTGCCCGTCAGGACGGTTTTTGAGGTGTCCAGACCTCCTTGGACAGCTCCTTTGGCCACATTCATTGCACCAGTCACCCCACTGCACACGGTGTCCTTGGTGCCTGTCAGGACAGTCTTAGTGGTGTCCAGGCCAGTCTGGACGGTGCCCTTGGCCACATCCAGTGCGCCTGTGAGACCAGTAGATAGGGTGTCTTTGGTGCCAGTCAGGACAGTCTTTGATGTGTCCATGCCAGTCTGGACAGCTCCTTTGGCCACATTCATGGCACCAGTCATCCCACTGCACACGGTGTCCTTGGTGCCCGTCAGGACGGTCTTGGTGGTGTCCAGGCCAGTCTGAACGGTGTCCTTGGCCACACCCACCACGCCTGTGACCCCCGTGGCCACAGTCTCCTTGGTGCCTGTGAGTGCAGACCGGGTCATGCCCAGGCCTCCTTGCACCACACCTTTAGCTGTGTCTACCATGTTGGCCATCCCGGAGGAGATGGCACCCTTGGTCTTGGACATCTTAGAGCACACCAGGTCCTTTGCCCCAGAGATCATCTGATAAGAAAGGACACATGTGGTCAAGAGGAGAGCTGGAGACACTTCGCACCCCAGACTTCGGCCAAACTGATCCCTCGTGTGCCTCAGGGAGAGGTACTGTCCCCCAGAACCCCTGTCGCTCACCTCCCACCCCAACATACTTTCCTCT
This sequence comes from Ursus arctos, assembly GCF_023065955.2. Lineage (NCBI taxonomy): Eukaryota > Metazoa > Chordata > Mammalia > Carnivora > Ursidae > Ursus > Ursus arctos. The sequence continues at coordinate 15,165,074 of NW_026622808.1, forward strand.
CATGCTGGTATCCGGCCTCAACCAGCCCCTGTCCCAGTGCCAGATGGTCCCCATTGCTGATGGCAGGTCCCTACAGCTCCAGAACTCTTGCCAAAGTCCCCTGAACTTGGGCTCAGTGCCACTCATTGAATGACATAGTGTGTTCGCCCTGCTTACTCTTTACTTTTGGCAGATTTCAAACCTGGTTTCCCCGTGATAGTGGGGAGACCAAATCGCTCATTAAAAGGAACATCTTTAAGTAAGAGAGGAGAATCAACATTTAGAAGAGTAATAACTGCAAAAGGACAGGGACAAGTAATGGGTTTGAGTCCTGGGATCCCATCAGTGATTCTCATCATTTCTGACCTCCCGAAGGGTGGTTTCTCTAGTTAGTTAAACTGGCAAAGTGTGGCGGTGGTTTAGAGTTGCCAGCGTGCAGTTTCAAGCCTGAGTGTGCTGTTCGTAACCCAGGGCTCCTGCACTGGGGTGAATCTACCCCCAGGGGACACCGGGTGGCGTCTGTAGACGTCTGTGCTTGCCGCAACTCGGGGAAGAGGGTGCTCCTGGCATTGAGTGCACCCCCGTGCAGTGCCCGGGACGCCCCACAACCAGGACTCATCTGGCTCCAAACAGCCAGAGTGCTGAGGGGGAGGAGCCCAGAAATTTTATTCTTACCAGCACCCACCAGCATCATTTCAAGTGGGCATTTGGGCTCCCTGCCTGCGGAGAGCTGAGTTCGAATCTCAGCTCTCTGCTCCCCCCCCCGCCCCCCACTGTGTGACCTCAGGCTAGCCATGTCCCCTCTCTGAGCTTTGTCTAAAGCCTGGTGGCTAAAACAGCGGCTCCTTCAAGGATTGTGGAGGAAGGGAGTCAAGATGCCTGAAACACTGTGCAGGTAGTAGGTGATCAATTAATGTGAGTAGAGAGAGGCCTGGAGAGGAAGAGGGGGACCCTGCCAGGGTCTGTTTTAATCTGGCCTGGAGGGCCTCTGGCATTCTTCCCCTTTTGCTTTCCCCATCTGGCTGAGCTGAGGGCAGAGGGCAGTCGGTCAGACTCCACAGTAGGGGCTTGTGCTCGGTGAAGGAGTCGTAACAGGGCTCTGGCACCCTGCTGCAGCATCAGTCTCTCCGCTTGGCCAGGCCTTGGGGACGTGATAGCCCGGGAGGTCATCTGGGCAGCCTCCAACTGCCCAAGGTTCAGGTACTACACTACCACGCCTTGCTGTGTGACCTTTGGCAGGTGTCTTGCCTTCTCTGTGCTTCAGCTGCCATGTGGGGTACTATGGTTCCCGGGGCCGATTAACTATGAAGCACCATGCGGAAAGCACTTAGCCCAAAGCCCGACACATGGTGAGTTGCCCATGATGCTAGACAGAGCCAGGGAGCAGGGGGCCCTCTGTTGACCATGTGGAGCCTTGCTGTGCTGGGCAGGGAGGCGGGACTGTGCCCACGTTACAGATGGGCCAACAGAAGCTCGGAGGGGAACCAGTGCCTGGAATCTCACAGCAGGATGTACACGGGGGTCTGCCCTCTGCTTGGCCTGAGACAACCCCTCAGAAGGCAGGAACCAAAATATCCTGGGAGGGGCCCCAGAAGGCGGTGGAGGCTGTCAGTCTCTGCCAGCACCTCTCACCTTATCTGAAGGCGGCGGCAGCTTCTCCCCGCAGGCCGTCTGCTCCAGGTTGGTGGCTGCTGTGGGGACAGGAGGTGGTCAGGCAACCGGGAACGGCGAGGGACGTGGGCTGGCATCAGCCACCCTGGTGCCCGTTGCGCAATTGGTGGGCACAGTCTGAAAGGTCAGGAATGTCCCAGCCACCCTGCCAGGGACAGCAGGAGGTGACATCCATGGCCATGGGTCTGGCGCAGTCACTGGCCCTGCCAGAGGCTCCCCTGACCTCCAGGGTCTCGGGCTCCTAGAGCAGAAGTTCTCTGGAGTTTTCCCTGCCTGGGTCCCGGGTGCTGGACACTCCCCCGAGGGGGCCACAGGAAGAGGATTCAGGGCCCCACCCCACCCCTGCTGCAGCCCGGGTATGTGGAGCAGAAGTCAGCTGCCCGGGGCTCTGGGCCCAGAGTGAGGCCCGGTCCAGAGAGCAGCCCCAACCCCAGGCTCCCCTGCATTAGCCCCTCTGCAGCCCCAGGGCTGCCTGAAGGGTAGAGAGCCCCCCAGGCTGTGTGACCCCAGGTAAGCCAGTGCCCCTTTCTGGGAACGAGGACGGAAATCTTCAATGAGCTCAGACATGGGGAACACCCAGCCCCTGGTCCGTGGTGCGTCAGAAATGGGGTGGGAGGCAGGAGAGGCGTCAAGAAAGTAGGAGACATTGCAGGGAGACAGGCTGTGTTCACAACCCCACTGTTGCTGGTTATGCTACTTTGGGCCACTCACCTGCCGTACTGATGCCTCAGTTTCCCCATCTGGCGCTAAATGAGCATGCCAGCCTGTAGTGTCTATTGAGATGACGCTGACATATATGAACCGCCCCCAAATGGCCAAAAGCCCCTGCTAGGGGATTTCCTCCTGGGGCCCACCTCCAGAGCCCCTGCCTCCGTGGAGCTGTCCACTCACCCTCAGTCTGGGGCTGGCCGGAAGCGCCTGCTGGATCGGCCACGGGCCGGGACTCTTTCGCTGAACCGTGGGCACTGGCCATCAGGTTCCGGGCAGAGCTGAAGCCAGGCAGGGACCCCAAGAAGCTCCCCAGGGTCTACACGGGGCAAGGGGCAGCGTTAGCAGGGGCAGGCCTTGGGGGTAAGGTGGGGGAAAGCATCAGACAGCCCTGGGTTCCTGTGTCACCTCAGGCCCTGGTTCCTGGGTGACCCCAGGAAGGAGTCTGAGCCTCTCTGAGTCTCAGTTTCCTTGTCTGGGCAATGGGCAGAGTCAGTCTGCCTCCCACACAGAGGAGAAGGTCATTCTCTGGGTCTCCAAAGACCTTTTCCTTCCATGGCCCCCATTTCACAGATGGGGAAACTGAGGCCCAGAGAGGGGCCCCGCCTGGTTCAAGATCACACAGTGGGGAAGGAGCTGAGGGTTGCTCGAGCTCCCCCACTCCTACCCCACCCTCCAGCTTGGGACAGGATGGAAGTGTGTTCCATGGCTCTCAGAGCCTTCCCACCCCACCTGGGACGCCCCTCCAGGCCCCAGTACTGTGAAGGTCACCTTCCCAAGGTTCTGGGGGGCTCCCAGGCCCTGGCAGGGCTCTCCCCCTCTCATGCCTCCCCTTACCTTGCCCTTGGGTTTGGGAGGACCCCGACCTCCTTCGTCTTGAGCAGACATGGTAATAATACTCCAAGCGGCTGGAAGGGGGACAGAGAAGGTGTGTGACTAGGGGCCCCCCAGGCCTCCTGCCCCACGCCCATAACCCAAGCAGCCCCCCGACCACACCCCCAGCCCCAGCCTCACCCTGGCATTGCTCACCTGGAGTACGTGAGGGGCCCTCGGAGCCACAGGAGGCACAGCTGGCAGCCGGCTCTGCTCTCAGCTACCAGGCCTTATAGGGTCTGGGGCAGGCGCGGGCCCGGCCGGCAGAGGCAGGCAGCCAGCGGGCTGGGGGAGGGCCCTGGGCAGTCACGTGCAGCCTGCCCTGCCCAGCGTGGGCCCTGGGCCCAGCACCTTTCCCCTGCTATCAGCACCAGGCGGCCTCTCCCCACGGCACCCACCTCCACCAGGCTGAGGATTCTCAGGCCATCCCATGCCCCTGAGGCACTGCCTACATGCTCATCTCTGCTCCGCTGGGACACCTCGGCCAGTGAACATCCTTGGGCCTCGGTTTACCCTTCCAGACTCCTCACCATGGCCCACAAGGTCCTGCTTTCTCCTTGTCCTCACCTCCTCCAGCTCTCTCCCCCTCGCGCTCCAGTGCACAGGACTCCTCGCCATTCCTCCAATGCCCCAGGCATGGTGTTGCCCTAGGATGTTTGCACATGCTGTTCCTTCTAGGTGGAGGGCCGTTCCTCACAACACACAGCTCCCTCGCTCTCCTCCCTCAGGCCTGTTTTGTTCTCAGCTACGTCTCCTGCAACAGATTTGTACCTGGCATACACTCGGCATTTAATAAATGTTTGGCTAAATGAGCCAACTCATGGGACAGTTCTGAGTGCGAAATGTGGTCAAGCATGTGACCTGTTTACCCCAGTGCCTGGAACCCAGCAGGTACTCCACAAACATTTGCTTAGCATTGTCCAGGCAGAAAGAGAGGAACAGGGTCTCTCCTGAGCAGGGAGGGGATGCTTTGCTCTCCAGGAGGGACTTCCCTTCATAAATTAAGGCCAAATGCAGATGGATACAGGATGCCAAAAGAGCTGGGAGATCTTGGGAGTGAGATGCAGGCCTGGTGGGCTTGCGACAGCCCAGGGTGACTTCCTGGAGGAGGAAGTGAGAGCCAGAAAGTGGCAGGGATAGGATTCGAACCCAGTTCTGCTGTGCGCAGAGTGGGCTGTCTGTGGGTAGGTGCACAGGCCAGCAGAGGAAGGACACCCTCCACCGAGCTAAGTCTCCCCCATGCCTGCTCCTGGGACAGGGGTCCCAGTTGCGTGCTGGTGGAGGTAGAGGCAGACCCCGTTGGTGGCTCTGGGCACTGAGCTGGGAGGAGGGAGGGTTCAGACACAGCCTGATGACCCCTAGGTCATCTCCTTGGAGCCATCACTGTGTTTGCCAAACAGTTGGGGAACAAAACAGGATGTCCCCCAAACTCTGTCCTCCCAGCCAATGCTTCCCAAAGGTGGCAGGGGAGGAGGGAAACCCTGGGTGTGTCCCTCCCCTTCCCACAGGCTGCCACAGCGCAGTGAGGGCAGAGAAACCCCGCAAAGACAATTAAAGTGATCATAAATACCCAAGTCCTCTCCCCACAGCCCCCAGGGCTCCCACCTCCATGGGGGAAACCCTAGTCCTCCTCGTGACCCTGGCCCCTATCACCTCCCTGTCCTCCCCTCCTCCCTCTCTCCCCTCGACTCATTCTGCTCCAGACACATGGGCCTCCTCACTGTTTCTCCAACACACCAGCCCTGGTGCTGCCCCAGGGCCTTTGCACAGGCAATGCCTCCTGCCCAGAATGCTCGTCAGTCTTTGCTTATATGTCACCTCCTCTGAGAGGTCTTCTTGGATCCCCTTCTCCTATTTAAAAATACACACCCCTCCTCCTACCCTCGCATGCTCCCCATCGTCCATCCCTTTTATATTTTTCATCATCTACTAAAACTAAGACATAATTTACGTATTTTTCTTGTTTGTTGTCTGTCTCTCCAGCTGCATTGTAAGGTTCCAGAGAACAGGATTTTTTTTTTTAAAGATTTTATTTTTATTTATTTGACAGAGAGAGAGAGACAGCCAGCGAGAGAGGGAACACAAGCAGGACCCCGGGATCACACCCTGAGCCGAAGGCAGAAGCTTAACAACTGAGCTCCCCAGGCGCCCCCCAGAGAACAGGATTTTTATCTGGTTTGCTGCCTGCTTGGCACACAGCAGGTGCTCAACAGTATTTGTTTGTTGACCGAACAAACGAATGAACGGCAGCTTCTGGGTGTGAAGCATGTCCTAGGACTGAGCGCGGCCTCGTGACTTTCATACCCATCCCACGGAGGAGAAACGAGGGTCGGAGGAGGCAAGCAGACCCAGTTGTAGGCCAGGCTGAGACTCGACCCCAGGGCCTCATCCATCCCAAGATTTTTGCTCAGTCCATTATCTTTCCCTTCCCGCTGTCTCTGCCACACTGACTCCCCACTGCCATGCCTTTGCCCAAGCCGCTCCCTCTGCAAAATGCCCTTCCCATGTGCCACTCTACCCATCCTCACCACACCTGGCCCTCCGGGGGCCCCCAGCCTTGTGGGGGAAGAGAAGGCAAGGTTGCCTGTGGCTCTAAGTCCAGGTGGAAGGGGCTTGGAGTCCTAAGAAGGTGAGCTGTGGAGAGTCAGAGCTATCCCACTGGGGTGGAGTGAAGGAAAGCTTCCTGGAGGCAGTGGCATTGGGCCTGGTGTTTGAAGATGGATGGGATGTGTCCAAGAGATGGGCGGTGGGGTGGGAGAGGACTCCAGGCCCAGCCTGGGCACAGGCCTGGAGGTGGGGGGATATGCAGAGTTCGGTGGGAATGCGGCAACATCTGTGTAGGGGTTTCAACTGCGGTGAAACCGAAAGCTCCCAAATGCCAGGGTGAGGAGTTTGGATAGTTGGTCTGAGCCATGGAGGCTCCTCTGCAGGGGCGGGGAGTGACTCTAGCTAGTGGGAGTTAGTTCAGTCTCCCAGAGCTGCCCCTGGGCCAGGTCCTAGGAAAGCCAGGGGCCACCCTGACCTCATCACATTACACTGTGGTTTCCTAACACCCCACCCAGCCACAGGGGAGTCTCAGGGGCGGCCAAGAATTCGGTCAAAGGACGGGAAGGCCCCCAAGAGACTGGCCCATGGCCCTTTCCCTACCTCTGTCTGCCCCATCCTGACCAGTGCAGCTGGAGAAATCACAGCAAGATCAGCCCCTGCGGGTCTAGGGCGGTTGGCGTAGGAGGGGCTGCCCCGCCTGGCTTCTTCTTCCCTCTGATCCCATTCTCTGCAGTTTCCAAGAAATTCATTTATACTAAAGTGTAAATAGCTTCCGTTCCAGGAAGCTACATTTGGATGCCTAACACCAGTGGGCAGGGAGCTAGTGGTGGGACCCCAGACGGAATATCAAACTGGTCAGAGAGGCCTTCTCACTGCCTTCAAATCTCGACCCTTGGCTTGTGCCATGCAGGCATACACCTGAGCCCCCGGCACCCTGCAACTAGGACCCACCCCAGCCTGAACAGAGGCCAAAGGCCTTTGAACCACACAAAGCACCTTTATTCTGGAACACAAACCCCAAAGGGCAAAGCAAGTGGATCTGGCAGTTCCAGCTAATGCAGCTGGATATCTTCGGGGACCCCTCAGTCCAGGGTGTAGAGGTGGGGGGTGGAGGGTGCTCACTTTCCAAAACCCTAAGTAGAAGCCATTGGGCAAAATGTGTGCTTCTGTGGGGAGTTTTGATCTGCTTCCTGGGGTGCAGGGACGGGGGCCACAGACAGATGAACCCAGCTTGTGGCTAGTGGGACCCCAAGGGAAGGACTGGGGAGGGTCTGAGATCAGTGAGGCTGGTCTAGGATTCTGAATTCAGCCCCCCACCCCAACCCAGCACCTGGGTCAAGGCCCCAGCATGGGTGGTTAGTGCGTATGCACGGCCACTAGGGGGCAGCAGGGATCTCGGGATACAGGCGCGCCTCCTGCTTGCGGCCTCTGCTGCCCCATGGCCCCATCTGGTCAGAAGTCCAGCTCTGGCATCAGGGTGTGCTTGGGGCGGCTGGGGGGCGTGGGTTCCTCCTGGGGAATGTCCTCTGGGAGGGCTGGCCCGTCCCCGTGCTGGGCCTCCCAGGCTCTCTGCTGGGCCGGCCAGTCCAGGTGAGCCCAGCGGGGGTCAGGGCCCCCCACGACCTCGTCCACCAGAGTCTCCAGGTCAGACGGGGGCTCAGGCCGCTCCACAAGGATGGGCGCGAAGGGCCCCACCAGCCAGGGGAGGGGCACGGCCTGTACCACCAGCTCCAGCAGCTCGTCCACACAAGCATGGGCCCGGGCCACGCTGCCCCGGCTCTCGGCCAGGGCGGCGGCCGGCACGTCCCCGAAGCAGCGGGCGTCCGCGAAGGCAGACTGCAGGGCGTCCACACTGCGCCGCACCTCGGCCACCTTCTCCTGGGCGCCCGGGGGCAGGCCCCGCACGCTGGTCTCCAGCGCGTCCACGGTGCTCTGCAGCTCCTGCATCAGGCTCCGGGACAGCACCAGCGTCTCCAGCTCTGCCTGTGGGGGAGGGAGGGGCCTCGGATGCGCTCGCGCCCGGACCAGCGCCCCGCCTGTTTCTCCATGCACACTCCAGACAGCTAGCTCCACACTTGGTTTGAGACAAGCGGGAGCCCGGCTCCTGGCAACCCTGGGCAGATCCAGAACACCCCGACACACCCCCTGCTCACCTTCTCCCCACCACCCTACCTGGCTGCGGCGCCGGTGGCCATTCTCTGGGGAGCACTGGCTCCAATCCTCCCAAAGCTCGTGCACCTTCCTCCCAGGGCGGGCCGGGGCAGTGGGTGTCACCCCGCACTGCATGAGGTTGATCTGAGGGGATGGAGACCGTGGTGATCAGAGCTGGAGGGTCTGGGGGGAGCCAGCACCCTAGGCTGGATCTGGTCTTGATAAACATTTAGAGAACATCTTCCTGCAACCCTCCCCACCTGCTGATCCAGCCTGGCCCACCTGCCCGTTCTCTCCTCTGCTCTGGGTCAGACCCTGCGACCTGTGGGTCCCCTGAAGCTCAGACTCACTTTGGGACACACTTCCCTCCACCCCATGCCCCTGCCTGGTTCACTCCAGTTTAAGTTTCAATGTAGACGTCTCCCCCTCCAGGAAGTCTTCCCTCCTCCCCTCCTGGCTGGGCAGATTCCACAGCTCCTGGCATGTTCTCCGTCCTAACTCTGATCCCCCCCACTGGGCTGTGAAAGTCCTGAGGGGGCCACTGTGCCTTCGGTGCCCAGGACAGGGCAGGCATTAGGAGATAACTAGAAATACAGTGTGGTCCATCTGCATTCTGGAATATGATTCAGCCTGAAAAAGGAAGGGCATGTGGACACCTGCTACAACGTGGATGGACCTTGAGGACATTGTGCTCAGTGACAAACCGACACAGGCGCTCACACGCGCCCTCTGGTGGCTGCTGTGGGGAGGACAGAGTGGGGTCCAGAATGAAGGGGGCCGGGTATCAGGTATCAGATGCAGTTATGGGGGTTGAACCCGGGTGGGGGAAGAGGAGGGGGAGCTGTGAGCAGAGCTGGGCTGATGTGCGGGAAGCAAGAGCGGTGGACAAGAGGGGAGTCGAGGGTTGCTCTGGGTTTTGACCTGAGCCCCTGGAAGGATGGATGTTGAGATGCAGGAGGAGCAGGTTAGGGGCGTCTGAACTTACCAAGCTGAGTTAAGTGGGAGCTGCCGTGTTCCTTTGGAGTAGGAGGGATGGGCAGTGGGGGAAGAGGCTAGGACCTACAGGCGGCGGAGGACTGGGATTGGTGGCAGGAAAGCAAGGGAAGGGGTACTTTCTCTCTCTCCTGAATGACCCTAACTGCCTATAAATTCCAGCTCCTACTCCCCCCCCCACCCCCGCCGCCACCGGATGAAACCCTTCCTGTCTCCCCAGGCTGAGCCTTGACCCTCCTGAGCTGTCCCAGTCCCGTGTCCCCGCTCTGCCCCAACCCGGAACACACACAACTGGAGGCAGCTGAGCTCGGCTGTGCCTCCCCCTTCAGACCAGCTCAGGCCCAGGGACTCAGCTGGTACTCAGTTCATGCCTACTGGCCTGCATCACGGTGCGGGAGGGGACAGAAGGCTCTCACCAGCTCCAGCGTCTCCTGCAGCTCAGCCAGCGTGTCCTGGGCATGGTGTTTCTTCTGCCTCAGTTTCCCCAGGGAGTGTTCATACGCCAGGTGGCGGAGCCGCGCCGACAGGGAGCCCAGACGTACAAAGTAGCCCTGATGTCTCCTCTGCTCCTCCACGGAGCCCACTTCCGGGCCCTCAGCCTCGGCTGCCAGGGCCGCTGGAGGATGGGATGGGGGAGGTGTCAGCATGGTCACCCTCACCACATCTGCTCACCCTCCTTCTGGGTTGACAAGCCCATGGACTCCCAAATTTATCATTTTCCTTTACCAATATCAACTCACTTAACCTTCCCCAAAACCTATGACGTAGGCGCTACTATTAGCCCCATTTACAGATGAGGAACACTGAGGCAAAGGGAGATGAGTGCCATGGTATGCAAAAGGCGGACCCGGGAGTCCAGCCCAGGCACTCTCAACCCTCTGCTAAACGGGCTGTGAAGACTCTCTTACAAGTGCTTGGCACACAGTAGGTGCTTCATAAACGCCGTCAGCCTTCCTGCAGAGGAGGGAGTGTCTCGGCACATTCCTCTAGCGCTTTCATAAAGCAGGGGTTGAGAAGACAGATCGTCTCTGAGATTTTATTTTTGAAGTCCTCTCTACCCCTCAACGTGGGACTCGAACTCACAACCCCGAGATCAAGAGTCGCATGCTCCCCCGACTGAGCCGGCCAGACACCCCGGGAGAGGGCAGCTGCCATTCAGCCCGAGTGTTTAGTGTTGGAGGACAAGCCACAAACCAGGATTGGGAGGGGACAAACTGATGTTAAATGCATGAGATGGAGGTAAACACTCTAGAGGCGCTGCCTAGGCCCGTACTACAAACAGGAGGGCCACCAGTTTGGGGCCATCGCCCTCGAGTCTCTAAGCCCCGTACACGCTTAGGGTCTGCGCGGTCTGGCTTCCAGCAGGATGTGGGTCGGGGGGCCGTGGACGTGGATGGGGACATCAGGCCTGGGCTCCAGCTCGGTGTTTCCTGATGAACTGCTGTGTGGCCCTGCCCACGTCCTGGACTTCTCTGACCCGTAACCTCCGGGGATGCGGACAGGGCAGAAGGATTCAGGGGCAGGCCAGGGCGGGAGGGTGCCGGCCTCACCGAGCTCGTCCTCAGTCATGGGCAGGAAGTGGTCCACCAGCTCCTCCGACTTGCCCAGCACGACGTCCACGGCGTGGCTCACGGAGCGCTTCAGCTCCACGCTCCAGCGGCGGCTCTGCCGGGCCAGGCCCACCACGCCCGTCACACCACTGGCCACCGTATCCTTGGCCGAGGTCACCACCTGGTGGGAGGGGGCCCCTTCCAGATTTTGGCTCCCTTCTCTCTGCCCGGTTCCCCAGGGCTGGGTGTCAAGGGGTCCCTGGCCCCTCCTGGCTCTGGGCCTCAATTTCCCCTCTATACAATGGAGGAAAAGAAACGTTCTCCCCCATGGGGTTGTTGAGGGGATGATGGGCCCCAACTGGCGTATCTTAAGCGCTCGATACACTCGGGTGCTGATTATTTTAATTTGGCTGGTGTTTTTTAAGTTGGGCCAAAACCTGACTCAGCCCTCCCCCTGCCCCCACCCCGGGTCTGGCTGGCCCAGGTGTCCAGGCTGGCCCCGGGGGAGGTTGTGCTGCTCCCTCCCAACTCCACCCCTCCCTGGGTCCCCACAGCACCGTCTCCGAAGGTTGCTGGAGAAAAGGCAGCTTCTCCTCCAGCTTGTCCAGGCCCCTGCAGGCGAGATTGTTCACTGTGGCCACTGGAGGGGAGAGGCAGGGAGTGAGAGCAAGACAGGTAGGGAGAGGTAGAGGGAGGCCTGGGCCGCCCTGCGAGGGGCTGGGGACCCTGAGGTTGTGGGTGGGGGACCAGGCTGGACCCCATCTCCACTGCCCTCCCTGCCTCAGCCCTGCCACTGGGCTGCCACCAGCGCCAAGGTGACTCCTCGCTCATGCATGGCTCAGACGCCCTGGCGAGCAGGCTCAAGGTCATGCAAACTGGCAGAGGAGGAGGCAAGGGAGGCCCTGAGCTGGGACCCTCAGGTGACACCCTTCCTCGGTCAGATGTGGATCCAAGGGTCTTTCTGCCCCACACCCACCTCTGTGCCAGATTGGACGCCTCGGCTGGCCCCAGGAGTCCGGGGAGATGTGGGGCTTGGGACATATGGGGGCAACGACAGAGAGGTAGACAGGGAAGGAGGTGGACAGGCAAAGGGACCTGAGGTATGTCGGGCCACTCAACAAGGGAAGACATCAAGACGCACAGAATGGGGACAGAAAGAGGGGGGCCCCAGGTAAACAGCTAAGGATGGTGGTCCAGGAGATCAAACCACAGAGGGATGCAGTGGGGGGGTGGGCAGGCAGAGAACAGGAGATGGCGCTGGCAGGACTGGGGGAGGGTGAGACGGGTGGATGGGGGTACAGGCAGGTGGACGGACTAATGGCATACACGGTAGGTAAGACTGAGGAGGTCCCAGCTCAGCAGGTCCCTTCCAGAACATGTCATGCGGCTGGAGCAGGGGAGGACGAAGCAGTGGGACAAACCACAGGACCCACGGTCACGGGCTGGGTAGGGGGACTCACGCTGGGGCTGCAGGTGGCTGAGCAGCGGCTGGGCGTGGTCCAGGGCGCGGGTGGTCAGGCCACACACGCAGTGCTCAGCCAGGCGGCAGGCGGAGCCCAGCAGCGGGTGCCTGTCCTTAGCCGCGCTGTAAGCATCGAAGACCGCGCTGCACGTGCTCCTGACCAGCGGCAGGGCCACCACACGCTGCACCACGTTCTGCGGGAAGAGGCAGCATCAGAGGGGCCCCCGGGGGTGTGGGGAGCTCAGCCACACCTCAGTCCACCTTCCCTCTCTGGGCCAGGATGACGAGGCGGGGTGAGAGCGTTGGGGAGACTGCACACGTAACTTGGGGCTTTGGCCTCCCCATCTGTAAAATGGGTTTCTAGGGCTGGCAGATTCGCACAGCCAACGGGCGGGAAGTGCAGGGAGCAGGGACCGGTGCAGAGTCTGTATGGCGATGCTGCGGCTTGTGCTGCTGCTGAGGACAGTGCCCCGGTGGTGGACACAGGGACAGGTACCAGCAGAGACTCAGAGGCAGGGGAGGGAGAGACGCTCCCCGCCCCCGGCATCACTGTGCCCCTCTGGGAAATGGGTAGCCGATGCCACCCCCTCCATGGTCCAGCAAGGATAGGAAGGAAAGGGGGTACCTGGTCTGACACTGTCGCAGAAGGGATATCCCCCTGCCCTGGCCTGTGCCCCTGCTCCGTGGGTGGGGCAGCCTCTCACCTGCTGGTTCTGTTCCCACAAGCTGGTTCTGGGGGGGTGAGCAGCCTCATCTTCTGACATGCCTGCTGCCAACACCCTGAGGGGCAGGACAGAGTGAGACGGGCCTCTACACACCAGCCCTCCTGGGTCCTGCCCAGGCCTTTGGTTCTGTCCCCCTGGGCTTTGTGACTTGGGCAAGTATTGTTCTCTCTTGGGGCCTCAGTTCCCTCAAAATAGGGTAATGATGGGGCGCCTGGGTGGCTCAGTTGGTTGAATGTCTAACTCCTGGTTTTGGCTCAGGTCATGATCTCAGGGTCCTGAGGCCTGTGTTGGTCTCTGTGCTCAGCAGGGGGTCTGCTTGAGATTTTTCTCCCTTGACCTCTGCCCCTCCCCCGCTTGCATACACACACACACACACACACACACTCTCTCTCTCTCTCTCTCTCTCTCAAATAAATAAGTAAATCTAAAAAAAATAGGGTAATGATAATACCTACTTCACAGTGTCCTGAGGGACAGGGACAATGCAGGCACAGGGCTCTGCACACAGTAGGTGCACACTAGAGAGGTCTGGCAAGGTGGGGATACTGTAGTGATTCAAAGCATGGACTCTGGAGAGAGAAAGACCTGGGTTCAAATCCTGCCATTACCTGCTGTGTGACTTTGGGCAAGTGCCTTCACCGCTCTGAGCTGTTTCCTCTTCTGCGAAAGAGAAGAGGTCCCTGCTGCCCCTGCCCTCCCCCCGACTCACCCTTCCTGGACAGAACTGCACACGCAGCCCCTGCAGGGGTGGAGGTGGTAGCTGCAGAATCCCGATAAACCCACAGACTGACAGGGAAACTGAGGCGGACAGCAGGTCCATGGTGTTTCCAGGGCCACTCATCTAAGCAGACTCAGAGTGGGGAGTTCGACCTGAGACTCCTCGCTCGCAGCTCTTCTCTTATCCCCACCCTGTGCCCTCAGAGCCCTGGTCCCCGCCCAACTGGGTCCTGAGCTTCAGCCAACTGGGCCAAGGGTCTCGGCCACCTGCTCCGACCCGTCATCCCCCTCCCCTCTCACGCTGCCGGATCCTCTCCCGCCCACCTGATCTGGAGATCCCAAACCTGCGGGGCTCTCCTGGACGCCCTCCGCGTGGCACTCACCTGGGCACGCGCAGCCGCAGCCCCCAGTACCGCTGCAGACCCCAGACTTGGGCTCCAGTCTCCGCCCACCGCTGGCCCCGCCCGCCTTATAGAGGCTCGGGGGGAGGGGCCTTCGGGGACTGACCAATGGGGCGGGGCAGTGCGGAGGCGTGTCCTAGGGGCGGGGCTCCAGCCCACCCTCCCCAACCCGCGCGTTTCTTTCGGGCTCGGGATGGCCTCTGTGATTGTCATAGTTACTTAAGAACGCTGGATGCCCCAGGATTGAGCTACTTCCGTTGGCCGCTTTTGGCCACCTGTCACCCTGCTGTTGACGCGGAGACAGTGGAGGATGGTCCCAGCCCCCACCGCCTCACCGAGGAGTGACCTTGGACGAGTCCTCAAGGTCTTTCTTGTTATTTTAAAACTCTGCTATTTAACTCAGCCAGGATTCAGGCCGGCTCAATCCCTTGGATCCCCATTTTACAGATGAGCAAATCGAGGGATCCAATTCAAACCCGGCTCTGCCAGATTCCAAGCCCCTCCCTCGCTTTCATTATCATGCTTGGAATGACCACCAATGTGGGCATGACCCTTCTTCCAGGGAGCATTCCCCCAAACACCCAGAGGTCCCCCCCAGATCTGACTCTGGCTCCCAATATGCCCAGCACCGTGTCAGCAGGTGGCCCAAGGTTCTGAGTTGGATGAACACAGGCTCCTATGCCTTCAGCTCCACCCAGTCTTCCCAGGCCTGCCCTAGGTGGCTATCCCCTGGGTTGTCACAGGCCAGCATGACAAATTGTTTGGAGACCTGAAGCAATCTGGTTTAATTTAAACCTTCCCCAGGACACGAGCTCTGGCAGGAATCCACCGGTAAAATGATACTCTGGGCAATGGTCAGTGTTTTATTTCCAGTTAAGTCCTGGGTGGGGGGAGGGGGAGGAGGAGCCACGGGCCATCAGATCCCAACTGCCATCCTTTTGGAAGCTCATGTCCTGCACCCCAGGCCCTGGGTCAGGGCTCTTTTTCCTTTTCCTTCCTCCTGGGGAGGACTAGGAAGTCAGCCTGGAAGATGTGCTGAACACAGTGAGTTAGTTCAGCACTCCAGTTCCATTCCACAGCTATTTATTAACCCCTCGGGCCCGACCCCAAACTGAATGATGCTGGCTATGAGGGAACCCAGCCCCGCATTCGGAGAGGCCCCCCCCCAAAGTGGGGGAGGCAGAACCAGACAGAGACAACCCCCCAGTGTAGCCAGCGCTGGGCCAGAGGGAGGCGCAGGTTGAGGGAGCCTGGAGACCAAGAGGTCTGGAAAACAGGGGAAGACATTCTCTTTTCTTTTTCTTTTCTTTTAAGTAGGCTCCATGCCCAGCGTGGGGCTTGAACTCACGACCCTGAGATTAAGAGTCTCATGCTCTACCGACTGAGCCAGCCAGGTGCCCCCAGGGAAAGACCTTCTTGGAAGAGGGTACAAGGAGGCTGGAGAGCCCAATGTGCACTTGGGGCAGCGTGGGCCAAGCCACTCTAGAAAGCCGAAGGGGAATTATTTGCTAAGTACCGTGCAGTGTGATGACAGGCCTGCCTCCCCACCCCAGCCCCAGGCCTCAGTGGGACTCAGCTGCTTCCAGGAGCAGCTGTCCCTTTGAGGCTTCAGGCCCAGCACAGCGTGTGGCATTCCGGGAGAACATCTTGTCTCTGTTGGCCACGAGCCACCCATAGAGGTCGTCCAGGTTCTGATCACAGATCCAGGGATTCCCAGAGATGTCGAAGCCGTCCTTCATGTCCCGGGTGGGCTGCCCCAGGGATGTCCAGAGCCCCTGGGGCACGCTGGTGAGCAAGTTGTTGGAGAGATCGAGCATGTCTAGTTGCTGCAAGCCTCGGAAGGCGCCGGCTGCCACTGTGGCCAGCCTGTTGTCGTTCAGGAAAAGGTAGCGCAGGTCTGGCTGGGGTGCCAAGAGCCCCTCTCTAAGCACCTGCAATCTGTTGCCCTCCAGGTGCAGCCTTTCCAACTGCAGGGGGCCCCTCAGAAGGTCAGGGGGCAAAGTCTTCAACTGGTTATCGCTGAGGTCAAGGAAGCGCAGGGAGGTGACATTGGCCAACAGCCCCGGGGGCAGTGTCTGGAGGCGGTTCCCGGATAGGTCCAGATGCACCAGGGCTTTGAGCCCCTGCAGCCACGAGGGCTCCAGGATTTCCAGCCGATTCTCTTTCAGCACCAGGGTGTGGAGAGCGGCTGAGGCCTGGAAGAGGCCGGGGGGCAGCCGGGTCAGGGCGTTGCGGGTGAGGTCGAGCACCCTCAGCAGAGGCGCTGGCAGCAGGAGCTTGGGCGAGAGGCTCTGCAGCTGGTTGGTGGAGAGGTGCAGCTCCTGGAGCCTAGACGCACCCTGGAGGGTGTCTGGCCTCAGCTGCGTGAGGTTGAAGAACTCCACCACCAGGTAGACGGTGTTGGCTGGGAAGCGGTGAGGGAGTTTGGCAGGTGGGTGGCAGGAGACAGAGCTGCCATTGCTGGACTCGAACACCAAGCAGGTGTCATGCTTTGGGGTGACATCCTGGGCTGAGGCCACGCATAGCAGCAGCAGGAACAGTGTTCCAGAAAGGTGGGAGCTCAGGTGTCCCCGGCTGCAGGCAATGATAGAAGATACGCCTTGCTTGGTGAAAGCGTCCCCAGACTCAGCCAACTATTTCCTGTCTCCATTTCCAGCGCCCTGGAAGATCCCACCCCATGGCTCCCCCGGTCTCGTGCACTCACCCCCTGCTCCTCTCCTGGCTTCCATTCTCACCCCGCCCCCCGCAGCCGCCAGAAGTAGCTGCTGTTCCAGAGAGCAGTCTCTCCGAAAACTGAGTTTCTCAGTCTGACCCATAAATGCTACCCTTCCTCATGGCCAGCCCAGCCCCACCCAGCTGTTAATTATTTACAGTCAAATTTGCTAATTTCTTGCTAATTTCTTCTGTTCTGGCCTGTTTTCTGGGTCATTCCTTATCTCTCTGGCTCCACATATTGAAGCCAGGGCCAGTGAACTCCTACTTATCCTGCAAAGCCCCAGCCCCAATACTCCCTTTCCCATGAAGCTCTCTCTGACTTTCCCAAGGTTTCCCCTCTGGCCTCCTCCTCTTTTCGTCCAAACAAGGTTATGTTTCTTTCTCTGATGGAGCTGCAGCTCCGTCTCACTCCGAAGTGCTTGGGTACAACCCAGGGCTCCCGAAGGAACTCTGAACGTGGAAAGTGCATCCTGCTTTGTGCAGATCTGGGACAGGCATTTGGCCTGGGGATGGGGTGGTTTACAGTGGGAACCATAATCCTTGGAGGGCTGGCACTTCTGCCCTCCCGGTCCCTCCAGTGGGCCCCTGATGGGGTGTCAGTCGGGTGGTGTTGGCGGGCCTCCAGCTCTCTGTCTGACCTGGGGAGCACCTGGGAGTTCTGTAGTGAGTGTGTGTACAAGAGCGTGTCTGTCTGTAGTTGCAGCCTGTCCGTCCGTCCCAGCCTGCAGATCTACGTTTACCCTGTGACTTCAGTGCATCAGACAGAACTGTCTAGTATCCAGGTCTGCCCACCATGGGCGGGGTGGGGGCTTACCTCTGGTTTTGCTCTGGGCTCCAAGAGGACATGACGGCCTCTCTCTTTTCCATCTGTGTACCCTTTGCTGGTAAGGTAGCCTTATATCTGCCGGGACTGGGGCAGGGCCACCCACCCCAGGGAAGTCCTCACCCACATCCTGTTCCCTGTTCCCGTCAGTGGCTGGACCTGAGCCAGGCAGGGGAAAGGGAGTGGTCAGAATTGCAAAATTCCTTCCTGGCAGGGAGAGGTCAGGAGGGGGGTTGCCTGCCCCTTTCTCTGCTGCTTCTACCCAGTTTTTCAGTCCCCTGATTCCTGCTTTTGGGGAGTGGGTACCCAAGAGTCTCCGGGGCTGAATCCCTGCTTCCCCCAATCCAGGAATCAAGGATCATGTTTGCAAGGCACCATTCCTGGGGGTTAGGGACAGCTCTTTAAGCAAAAGATACGCTTTACAATAAATTTGAGCAACCAGAAAACTCAGTGAAGAGAACAAAAAGCACTTGTCTTGAGTTCATGACAGATTGTTGTTGGCCTTTTTTTTTTTTTAATGAAACAATTTCTAGAAAACTGATTTCAAAAGCAAGCGATGCCCAAAGTCTCCACAGTCTTTGAACAACGGCCTAGGAGGGACAACACCTGGCTCTGGCTCTCAGCTCTGCTAGGAATGGCTTTATTTTGTGATCTTGGGCAAGTGGCTTAACTTTTCTTGACCTCAGTTTCCATATCTGTGAAGTTGAACTCAGCCTCCAAGGGCCCCTTGTTCTCTTTCTTTCTTCATCTGAAGCTAACGTGCTATTTGTTTTGAATCTTTCTTATTCCTAATAAATGCATTTGGAGGCTACGAATTTCCCCTTGAGAACTGCTTTGGCTGCAGCTCACGGGTTTGGCTATTCAATGCTTTCATTTCTGTTGCGTTCTAAACTTTCAGGTGTGATGTGTTATCTTTACCTGCACCCAGGGCTCTCATCACGCCTGGCCATGGCTTCTTCTCCCCAGCCCAATCTCTGAAGAGTTTTGTCTCTGTTGAGGTGTGAGAATGAATATGAGTTCTGTCTTGTGGACACATAGGTTCAGAGACAACCATGCAGGCTGACCATGACAGGCATAAAGAAAGACAGACGGATATCCTCATGAATACACAGATACAACACGGAGATGGGTGAAAATACATAGACGCACACAGAGACACAGACAAGCCAGGACACGTCAGACAGAATAATAGATCCATAGAGTTGGACACACAAAAACAGACACCCACAAAATAGGCAAAGGACCTAAACAGACAGTTTTCCAAAGAAGACATCTAGGTGGCTAACAGGTACATGAAAGGTGCTCAACACCACTCATCATCAGGAAAATGCAAATAAAACCCCAATGAGGGGCGCCTGGGTAGCGCAGTCGTTAAGCGTCTGCCTTCAGCTCAGGGCGTGATCCCAGCGTTCTGGGATTGAGCCCCACATCAGGCTCCTCCGCTGGGAGCCTGCTTCTTCCTCTCCCACTCCCCTGCTGTGTTTCCTCTCTCGCTGGCTGTCTCTCTCTGTCAAATAAATAAATAAAATCTAAAAAAAAAAAAAACCCAATGAGATATTACCTCACACTTGTCAGAATAACTAGAATCAAAAAGACAAGAAATAACAAGGGTTGGCGAGGATGTGGAAAGGAACTCTTGGGTACTGTTGGTGGGAAAGCCAATTGGTTCAGCCACTGTGGAGAGCAGTATGGAGGCCCCTCAAAAAATTAAAAGTAGGTATATATGATCCAGCTAATCCCACTTCTGGGTATTTATCCAAAGAAAACAAAACAGTAACTTGAAAATATATATGTATTCCTTGTTTGTTGCAGTATTATTCACAAGAGCCAAGACATGAAAACATTCTAAGTGTTATCGACAAATGGATGGATAAAGAAGATGTGGTTTTAAAAAGAAAGAAAGAAAGAAAGAAAGAAAAAGAAAGAAAGAAAGAAAGAAAGAAAGAAAAAGAAAGAAAGAAAGAAAAAGAAAGAAAGAAAGAGAAAGAAAGAGAAAGAAAGAAAGAAAGAAAGAAAGAAAGAAAGAAAGAAAGAAAGAAAGAAAGAAAGAAGGGGCGCCTGAGAGGCTCAATTGGTTAAGCGTCTGCCTTCGTCTGCCTTCGGCTTAGTTCATGATCCTGGAATCCCAGGACTGAGTCCTGTATCGGGCTCCCTGCTCAGTGGGGAGTCTGCTTCTCCCTCTGCCCCTCACCTTGCCCATGGTCTCTCTCGCTTGCTCTCTTTCTCTCTCTCAAATAAAGAAAACCTTGAAAGAAGAAAGAAGAAAGAGAAAGAAAGGAAAGAAAGAAAGAGAGAGAGAAAGAAAGAAAATGTGACATACACATACACTGGAAAATTATTCAAAGGTAAAAAAAGAAGAAAATGCTGCCATTTGCAACAATGTTATTGAATCTTGAGGGTATTACCCTAAGTGAAATACATCAGGCAGAGAAAGACAGATACCATATACTCTCAATTATATGTGGAATTAAAAAAACCCGAAACCGAGAGCAGGATGGTGGCTGCCAGGGGCTGGGGTTGCAGGAAATGGGAGCTGTTGGTCTAGGGCTACAACCCTGCAGTTCTAAGATGAGAACATCCAGGAGGCGTCATGTACGACATGGTGACTGTAGTTACCGTGACCGTACACAGTAACGTTACATACTTGAAAACTGCCGAGACAGTAGCTCTTAAATGTTCTCATCACTTCCGCCAGGAACGGATTTATCGTGGTGACCCTAGTGCAATATCTACATACATCAAGTCACCGAGTCGCACACCTGAAACGTACACAATGCCGAACATCAAACCTCTGTCAACCAGGCTGAAGAAACAGGGGCGCCTGGGTGGCGCAGTCGTTAAAGCGTCTGCCTTCGGCTCAGGGCGTGATCCGGGTGTTCCGGGATCGAGTCCCACATCGGGCTCCTCTGCTGGGAGCCTGCTTCTTCCTCTCCCACTCCCCCTGCTTGTGTTCCCTCTCTCGCTGGCTGTCTCTCTCTCTGTCAAATAAATAAATAAAATCTTAAAAAAAAAAAATCTTAAAAAAAAAAAGGCTGAAGAAACAGACACACACAGGTTCAGGAGATGCTAAGGGACGTCATCATCTTTGCTTACTATGCTAACAATCTCCCCCACGACAAGGGGGAACCGGATCTGTTTTGTCCACTGCTCAGTCCCCAGAGCCCAGCATGCAGGAGGCGCTTCGTGGACCAGGGTGGGAAGGAGGGAGTGTGCGTAAAGGCATAGCGCTAAAGAGATCTCTTAAAGTGAAATCAGATCCCGCCCCCTGCTTAAAATCCTCGGATGGTTTCCTGTTCCACTAAAATAAAATTCATTAGGCTGGGAGGGGGATAGGATGGGGAGTTCATGTTTAAAGGGGACAGAGTTTTTCTTTGGAAAGCTGCAGAATTTCTGGGGATGGATGGTGGGGGTGGGTGCCCAGCGGTGTGAGTGTGCTTCATGCCACTGAACTGTGCGCTTAAAAAGGGTTCCAAATGGGGCGCCTGGGTGGCTCAGTCGTTAAGCGTCTGCCTTCGGCTCGGGGTGTGATCCCGGGGTCCTGGGATCGAGCCCTGCATCGGGTTCCCTGCTCCGTTGGGAGCCTGCTTCTTCCTCTCCCACTCCCCCTGCTTGTGTTCCCTCTCTCTCTGTCTCTCTTTCTCTGTCAAATAAATAAATAAAATCTTAAAACGAAACAAAAACACAAACACAAAATGGTTCCAATGGTGCATTTGAATTTATGTGGATTTTACCACAATAAAAAAAGTTTACACTCCTCATCTGCCTGGAGCCCTGTCCCTCCTCTCCCTCCTCATCTGCACCTGCTTCTGCCCAGCCCTCCTCGTGCTGCTGGGGGCCACTGTGGCCATCTTTCCCCTCCTCCAAGCCCCTTCCCACCGAGGGGCTTGCACTGGCTGCTCCTTCTGCCTGAGCACCTTCCTGCAGCTGCTTCCTCACGTCACCTCTCAGCTCAAGTGTCACCTCCCCCACAGGCCCTCTTCAACCATCCCCACCCTGGCACATTATCTGGCCCAATCTTCGCTGCGCATATCGCTACTGCAAAGCCCGTCCTAATTCGTGTGTATGGGGCCGGTGTGGTGTCCCCCCACTAGGCCGTGAACTCCATGAGGACAGGGATCTTCGTCCCCAGCAGTGCCTGGCACGTAGCACACTAAATATTTGCCCGAGGATGAATCAGAAACTGGCCCCATCCAGATGAAGATACCGCCTCCCGCCATTTCCACACCTAGTTCCCCCAAATTCTGCTTGTTGCCATGAGTCTCACGGGAGACTCCCAACTGCTCAGGCAAGTGTGGCCCAGGTCCCGCCCCCCAGAGACAGCAGACCCAGAGTCTTGAGGGCCGGTGGTTGTAAACAGTTTTATTGATGGGGAGGGGGTTGGGGGAGGCAAACTCCAGAGAGGGTCCAGGACTCAGCTGGCCACTCAGCTGGCATGCATGGTCAGCTGGAGGTCAAGGGAGAGGTCACAAGGGGACGGGTGGCATGGGACCCTCTGACCACCCTGGGGCCGTATTTACAGTGGGGCCCGCCCGCCTTCCCCGCCCCCAGACCACCAAGCCCTTTAGACAGCTGCTGCCAATATGACTTCTGGGCAGGCCCTCCCGGCCCCCCTGCCCAAAACCCCTTCTTGTCTCCCCCTCAAACTTCTAACCGGCACCTTGGAGGCCCCCCGGCCTTCTGGAAGCCCCGGCGCCGGCTCAGCCAACGCCCAGGCCGCTGGGGCCACCACCTCGTACACAGACAGGTACACTGCACGCGTGGCCCGCCGCGACACACACACACACACGCCGGCAGCAGCCCTCGTGGGCACACACACACACACACCTCCCTCCCCTTCCTGGCCCCTTGCACACGAACACGGCATGCACACACACCCACACACCCACACACGCCAGGAGCCTGGGTCGAGGAGGGGCCTGGAAAGGGGGGGCGGGGAGGTTGGGTCTGCAGATGCGGCCCCTCCCCCGTCCTGCCGCCTCCAAGCTCCGCCCCCCCTGGCTGACACCCCGAGAACGGAGTTGTGCAATTGGATAGAAATCTGCAAAAGAAACGCCAATTGGAAAACAAACCCAAATCCACGCGCAGAAGGTCAACCTCAAATCCATAGCACATTCCTCCCGCCCCCCCACCCCCAAACCGTCTCAGTGTCCCGCGGCCCCGGGCGGGGCAGGGGGGCCGAGCTCGTTGTGCTTCCGTGTGGCTGAGGGGCCCCCACGCGGGTGGGGTGGGGGTCTTGAGCACCCACTGGAGCTGGGCCGGCTCTCTCGCTCCTGGTTCCCGTGGCTGGCACCGCCGAGGCGCCGGGCCCCGGCCTAGGGCACGGGGGGCGCAGTCCTGTCCGTGCCCCCGTAGGAGGGGAGGTGGGCCAAGTCCGTGGCGGGCCGCACGTGGCGGCCGCGGTGGCGGTCGCCGGGCCGGCCCTCGCCGCTGTTGAACGTGTGCGTGCGGCGCAGGGCGGCGGCCGGCGGGCCGTGGGGGCCGGGCCTCCGCAGGCTGCCCGTTGGCGGCGGGCTCCAGGGCCGCGGGAGGCCGTCGGCAGCGGGGGCTGGGTCCGAGGGGCCCGTGGGCGCCGACACAACGCGCCGGCGGTCCGGGCTGGCGTGCGGGGTGAGCGGGAAGTCGCCGTGCGAGGCGCGGCCGGGCCGGGCGTAGAGGCGCGCGTCTGGGGCCGGCTCGCCGGGCGCGGGGGGCGCGGGCGGCGGCTCGGGGGCGCGGGCCGGCGCCAGCAGCAGCAGGGACGAGGAGGCAGAGGCCGAGAGCAGGGGGTGGCCGTGCTCCCAGGCGCGCGCGCCCAGGGCGTGGGGGTGCGGCGCGGGCAGGCGCTTCTGCGGCAGCGGCGTCTGCTCGGGCGTGGGCAGCAGCCCCGAGTCCAGGTCGTGGGGGCCGCCCTGCAGCAGCGTGGCCTTGGCCCAGCCGTTCTGCATCAGGGGGGCCAGCAGCGCCTCGGGGGGCCCCCCGGCGCCGCCCACGCCGCCGCCGCCGCGGCCCCCTGGGCCGGCCGCCCGTCGCTCGCCCAGCCGGCTCACGCTCAGCACGGCCTCGCCGCCGCCGTGGGCCAGGATGGCCTCCTTGTCCTTGCGGCGCGCCAGCTCGCGCCGCTCGCGGAGGCCCACGTACCAGCCCACGCTGAAGCCGGACACCACGGCGCCTACCACGAAGGCCGCCACCGACGACGTCACCAGCAGGTTCACCGACACCAGCCCGGCGCGCTCCTCTGCCAGGCTGGCCCGCAGGAGTCCTGGCCGGGAGCGCCACGTGAGAGGGGCGGCGGGGACGGCCCGGGCCCGCCTCCCGCCGCCGCGGCCCCTCCGGCTGTGCGCCGGTCCTCTCCGAGTGTGTCTGTCCGTCTGTCCGTCTGTCCGTCTGCCTCCTGGTGTCTCTGGGTCCCTTTCAGAGCCTGTCTGCCTGTCTCTTGGCATCTCTCTGCTGGTGTCTGTGTGTCCTCTCCCGAGTCTGTCTGTCTGCTTCGTGGCCTGTCTCTGGGCCTCTCTCTGTCTCTCCCTTGCCACCCCTCCTGGAAGTGGAACCCCTGCCCCTCCAATGCCCTAACTGAGGCCACCTCCGTCTTTCTGGGCCTGGGCATCAAAGGGCACTAGGAGAACCCTGGTGGTGCCCAGCCCCCTGCCGTCCCGCACTCCGCTTACCTGTACAGTCCCCTAAGCCTGCGGTGCTTGCCCCGGACACGTCCTGCTCAAAGGCGCCTCTAATAGGGGTAAGAAAGGCAGTCAGCAGAAACCTCTCTCTCACAGCCTGAGCATCAGGTGGACCAGACACGCTCCCCCACACCGTCTCCCCCAGTACCTTGTGCCGGGACTGAGGAAGATGCAGGAACCATCAGGGGCCCACCCGCAGTACGGGTCCTGACTGCCAATACAGTTCCTAGAGCAGACAAGTGACCCAGTGGGTCCATCAACCACGGTCCCTTACGAGGCACCTCTGACTGTCAGTTCCCAGAGTCCTTGTGACAAATCTTTGAGCTAGGGGCTACTTAGTCCCCCACTTTATAGATAGGGCTCAGGACAGTTCACTTGTGCCCGAGTGGCAGAGCGGGGCCTGGAGTCAAGGTGTCATTACTGCCGTGAGGGCAGGCTCCAGGAAGGATTTCTCCTTGTTGAGGGCTCAGCTGAGCCTGGGGGCGCACCAGGACGTTACATCTGATCTTGCCCCCACTTTAAAGGCAGGAGGACAGCTGTCTTCCTGACCCCAGCTTTCGCTCCTGCTGCTCTTAAAGATTAATCAGATCTCACACCTTCCTCTGTCCACAGCCCTCCAGGGCTCCCACCTTTGAAAGCCCAAGTCTTCTCCATGGCCCACAAGACCCGGCCCCCGCAGGACTGCCCCATTCCCCTCCCGGTGCTCCCCTATTCCCTCTCTCCCCCTCGCTCACTCTGCTCCAGCCAGTTGGGCCTCCTTGAGGTTCTTCCAACATAAAAGGCCCGATCCTGCCCCAGGGCCTTTGCAGGGGCTGTGTCCCCTGCGTGGCTCATCAGCTCATTGTTCAGTGAGTCAGAATGCTGTTGGGCCCTGGTCTTGCACTTGGTTCCCCTGGCTTCCCATGCTCATTTCCCCTTGCCTCCCCCTCACCTCCACCGCCTGCCCCCGGGGGCACTCACTTCATGCACCCTGAGTACTGCTGGCAGCGGGCCACAGGCACGCGGACCACACAGCGGGGGAAGGCTGCCAGCAGGCCACCTGAGGCTGTGTCCAGCTCCAGGCTCAAGAGCCGCTGCCCTGCCTCGCCGCCGCCCGACCGTCCACACCTGCGGGGGTGCAGATTGGTAAGACTCGAGGGGGAGCCCCATCTCCCCACCCACCGGTCCCACCTCCGGACCTCCGCCCACTTCACCTGTCTGGCCGGTAGGTCTCAAACTCCTCCAGGAAGACACTGGGCCCCGTGGTGCCCGAGGTGCTGGCATTGGGCCAGATGAGGAACTTGAGGACGGTGCCCACCTCGGAACCCAGGAAGACAACGGTGTGGTTGCCCCAGGGACCAGCGCCCACATCCACAGCCACTCGCGTCAGCTGGTGCCTGGGGCCAGGGTGGGCAGGGGTTAGGCTGGTCCCATAGCCCCTGTGGTGCCCTGGGCACCTGCAGAGACAGCACCCATGCCAGGCACAGTGGATGTGGGCATGGGAACATGGGTGCACATCACAGAGAGACAGACCCCCAAGCTGGGCTCCAGCCTGGGCGCGTCTCCCCTTTCACCTCTCTCCCCCCGTCCCCACCGCGCGGCCCTGGGTCACTGCATGCTCAGCTGTCCGGAGGGCCTGGTTGTAGCAGGACCGCTCTCCTCTTTGCCCTCATGCCCACAGGGGGCCCCATTCTTCCTCCCCACCCACCACCCCCGGCCTGGGCTCTCATCACCACCCACTGCCCCGCCGGGACCCAGCCACGCATGGGACTGACCGCATTAGAGTTCGCACGATCCAGGGCGCGTGGCCCAGAGAGGGCACCGCTTCGTCCATCAGGGGGTGGGTCTTGACAAAGTTGAGGATCTCGTCCGGGAAGGCGCTGGAGGCATTGTACTGCATGCCGGGAGCCGCACAGCACCCGGGGCTAGGTGGGGAGGAAGCGGTGGTCAGGGTGGACTCGGACATCCCTACACAGGGGTTCTGATTTGCCAGGGGACCTGCTGCCCTGCCAAAGGGCCTCAGTTTTCTGCGTCTGTGTAATGGGTACAGCTGAACTCAGCAACAGATAACCACCTGGAAGTCCCAGCCCTTTGTCCTAGGGTCTGGACCCCACCTGGGCACCTGTTTCAGGAGCGAGGGGGCTCTCACCGGGGCCGCGGCACCTGATCCTCCGGCACGGGCGTCCAGATGGACTCAGGGGACTTCTGCTCACGGAAGCGGCCTTCAAACACAGCGGCCACCTGAGTCATGTCAAAGGCGCAGACAGCCGAGCCGGGGATGCTGGGGGGGTTAGGTGAAAGGCAGCGGTGAGCCTGGTGGAGGGCACTGCCTTGGACAAGCACGCCGGAGAGTCTTTGTCCCAGTAAAGCCGTCAGATGTTCCCTCCCCTGGGTCACAGATGCCACCTACCCAGTCCAGTCACTCTGCTTCCTCATTAGGGCTCAGACCGGACCACAGGTCAGCTCCTCCATGGCCACCCATGTCCCTCCATGGCCACCCGTTGTCACTTGCCTGGACATCCAGTCTCCCAGATGCCACTCTTGGCCCCTTTCAACCCATGCCCCAGGGGGCTCTCCGAAAATGCACATCTGACCTTGTCTCTCTTCTGCTCCTCATTCTCCCATGGCTCCCCAGAGCTCTCAGGATACAGTCCAGGCTCCTCCCAGTGGCTCGTCACCTCTCTGCCCTCATATCCTCTACTCTCCCCCTTGCCCCCTCCTCTCCAGCCACGGGGGTGGGGGGGCCTCCTCCCTATTGTTTAAACATACCAAACTCACTGCAGCCTCAGGGCCTCTGCAC
Organism: Ursus arctos; assembly: GCF_023065955.2. Lineage (NCBI taxonomy): Eukaryota > Metazoa > Chordata > Mammalia > Carnivora > Ursidae > Ursus > Ursus arctos. Next base: position 15,191,821 of record NW_026622808.1, read on the forward strand.
GTGCTATTCCTCCAACTTGGAATGCTCTTCCCTCTCCTGCCATCTCACACCCATTGGTGGCATTCCAATGTCCCCTCCTCCAGGAAGCCCTCCCTGACCCCCTCCTCTAAAGGCAGAGGATGAGGACATCCCCCATCTGCCCACTTCTGATCAAAGGGCCATGGAGGGTCTGTATCTGGCTTTGTCCCACCCCAGCCTGGGGCTGATGCCGCTCGGGAATCCAATCTGGCCCAGCCCAGGACCCAGGGAATATATGATGAATGTGGAGCGCTCCGCTCCTGTCCCCCCAGTGCCCCAGTTTGCTCCCCTCGGGGCCCTCTGACCTGTTGCTGGGAGTGGAGAAAACAGCCAGGACCACGGGCCGGCCCCCCAGGCTAACCACACCCGTGACGGCCTGCAGCACATTGAAGTAGAAGTGGGAGTCCCCAGGCACGGAGCAGTTGAGCCGCGCCTTCAGGAAGGACGTCCACTGCTTCTCCAGCACCCGGGGGGAGCCTCCCAGGTCATTCTTGCACACCCGGGCCACGCGGGACACCACCACCTGTGCGACAGCAGACAAATGGGGGCCTGAGCCCCATGTCCAGGAGGCTGCCCTCAGGCCACACTGGCCATCACCCAGGCCGGGATGGAGGAGTCTGTCCCTGGCTCACTGTGTGACCCCAGACAGTCACCATCCTCCTCTCAGCACCGCATTCCCCAGTGGAAACGTGGGGATGTCAGTGACGGTCCTCGCAAGCATGGCCATCCCAATCCGAATCTCGCGTGTTTGCGGATCGCTCACGGTGTATCAGGCACATAATCCTCATCATCTCCTACACTGCTCCCAGACTCTACAAAAGAGGGGACGATATCCCCATTGTACAGATGGGGAAACTGAGGACCAGAGAAAGAGAAGTGACTGGCCCAAGGTCACACTAGTAGTAAATGGAAGATTGTGCACGTAACTGTCCGGCTGCCTGGATGGATGGATTCCTGGATGGATGGATGGATGGATGGATGGGTAGATGGGTGGATGGAAGAACAATTTGAAAGAGACCATGGTGGATAATGAGAAAAATAATAAAGGAGATGATGGATGGGTAGAAGGATGTGTGTATGGATGAACGGACAGACGGGTGATGAAGGGGTGTGCGGGTGCACCGATGGGCGGGTGCACGGATGGGCGGGTGCACGGATGGGCGGGTGCACGGATGGGTGGATGGGTAAGTGGATAACTGGGTGGTCGCATGGAGGAGGAATAGATGGACGGGCAGACGAAGAAGAACATCAGGACAGACCAATGGGTGAGTAGTTCCGTGAGTAGACGGATGAGCGGACGCGTGGGGAGACGGATGAGCGGACGCGTGGGGAGACGGAACGTTGAATAGCATGGATGAGTAAGTTACGGGGGGGCGGCTAGACAATTGGATATACGGAAGGGTGGACAGATAGAGGAGGAGATGAAGGAGCTAATGAATAGGACAGATAAGTGGCTGGTCAGGGATATGAATGAACGCTCAGGTGGCTGCATAAATGGGTGAGTAAGGAAGAGAGTGGGACGTCGAGTAGATGAGCAGATGGGTGGATGGATGGATGGGTGATCGTTGAGTCGATGGGTGGGCAGACGGGTAAATGGATAGATGATACGTGAGTGGACGGAATTGTGGGCGGGCTACAGAGATGGGTAAGTGAGAAGGTGGCTGAGTGCGAGGGTGAGTGGACAGAGGGATGCACAGTGAATGAAGGACGGATAAATGGTTGAGAGATGGGTGGGTGGACAGGCGAATAGCAACGACACCAGGCCTGGAACCCGAGGTGTTACTGGCCTTCAAACCCATGAACCTCAGCCAGGGCTGTGTGCACCAAGGCCGCTCCATAAACGTCTTCCAGCCTCAGGGGCCTGGTCCTGGCTGGAGTGGAGGGTCTTGAGGATAAGAGGTGGAGGGTGGCAACTCTTGCCCCTGGTGGAGATTCACCTCTATTCCCCACTTCCCACGACCAGAGTCTCTCAGCTCCACGCCCCACTACCAGGAGTGGGAGAGACAGGACCTCACCTTCTCCAGGTAGTTAAACTCCATCGCGATCTCCCGGAAGAAGAAATAGACGTGGCTGCCCCACTCCACCGCGTGGACAAAGTAGGGCTCTGTAGGAAAGGAGGGGGCAGAACCCAGTCCCTGACATGAGAAACAGAGTTTCTGGGGGCTGTGAACACATCAGCTTGGTGAATGCTTTTACAGTGGAGGGGGGACACTGGCCAATTACCCAGGCAAAATAAAACAGACTCAAAGATTTTGGGGGTGGGTGTTGGGTGTCAGAATCCTAAAAGCACTGTCTACCCTCCACAAACAGCAATATCAGCTATCTTTGTTGAAGAGCTAAGTTCCCGCTATACACCTCTTGTAGTTCCATTCCAGGCTTCTAAACCACCCATTTCCAGCAAGTTCTACTTTAGATCCGACTGAAATCCTTCCTCTAGCTTCATCTTCAATGAGGTCAGTAGGTTCCAAAGATGAGATGGGAGCCCCCTCCCTGTCTCCTCTGGGGCTCTTATTCTGGTGGGGGGATTTGATGAATGCCTGCCCCACCTTTGAACCACTTGGAGTCGTGTTTCACGGTTCGCAGAGTGGGCCGGTCCCCCAGGCTGCGGTAGATGACAGCATCGATGGCTAGGAAGTCGGTCACCGTGGCGGTGAAGAGCATCCCTTCTGGATGGGCGTGAGTTGGGGAGAAGCAGGTGAGAAGTTACATCACAGAGGCCAGGGGCGGGGTGAGTCAAAACTTGATCTTCCAAGACTGAGCCCAGAGCCCAAGGAGCTCCTGTCCCTACACTGAGCCCTGACGCCACCTAAGCCCGAGACCAGGTGGATCTCAGCTCCCCCAGCTGAGCCCTGACCTTGGCTGAGTGCTGACCATGGCTGAGCGCTGACCATGGCTGAGCGCTGACCATGGCTGAGCCCTGACCTTGGCTGAGTGCTGACCATGGCTGAGCCCTGACCTTGGCTGAGCGCTGACCATGGCTGAGCGCTGACCATGGCTGAGCCCTGACCTTGGCTGAGTGCTGACCATGGCTGAGCCCTGACCTTGGCTGAGCGCTGACCATGGCTGAGCGCTGACCATGGCTGAGCCCTGACCTTGGCTGAGTGCGGACCATGGCTGAGCGCTGACCATGGCTGAGCGCTGACCGTAGCCGAGACTCTACCTGCATCACAGCCACCTTCACACTAACCCAACTCCAAGAGTGGAAAACGCCACATGGGTCGGGGCTGGGCCCCATCAGATGGTCAGAGCTGGGGGCACTCACCGGAGAAGAGGGCAACGTTGGCGTGTTTGGGATCATACGGGCAACGGGCCATGCCGCTGATGTTGTCCCCGAGGGGCTGCAGTGTGTCCATCTGCAGGGGGGACGGGGCCTGAGTGACAGAGCTCCTGGCCACACCTGGCAGCCCCCCCACCCCTGAGGAATCCTGCCTCCACCTTGGATGCTGTGGTCACTGTGGCGACCATGGCTTTGGTCAGTCATTGAAGCTCTCTAGGGCTTAGTTTACTGATCTGCGAACGGGTCTAAGAGTCAGTTCCAGTTAATCCTATAACTGGCTTGTAGCTTAAATAACTATGGCTTCTGGGATCTCCTTTTGAAGCCTCCTCTCGAGGAGGGCATATCCAGTAAGGCTTCCCGTAAGAGGTGACGTGGCCTGGGGAAAGGGCTTGGCCAGCAGAGGGCAGGTGAGCCAAGACCAGGAGGTTGGCCCTGGGGCAGGCAGGGCTGTGAAAGGCGGGGACTCACGCTGTAGTTGGCACACACGGGGTTGAAGGCATTGGAACCGCACACAAAGAGCGTGGATTCGTCCCGAAGAAGCAGCACCTTTACAAAATTTCGACACTCGCCCTGTGGTGGGGCGGGAAGACAAAAGCAATGGTGGGCGTGGCCACGGGGTGGGCGTGGCCAGTGTAGGGGGCGGGGTGGGCTGCAGAGTGGGGCCGGGGTGTGGGCGTGGCCAGGGCTGGGACCACATCAGGGGCTGAAATGGGACTGGATCTTCCAGGGGACTGAGGAACCCGCCACCGCGTAGGAATACTTTGCATCGACGGTCACGGAAGGGATGGCGTTCCGGCAAGACCAAGGCTGTGGGCGTGGCCATGCCTGAGGACCACCCGGGGGCGTGGCCAGGCTCTGGGCGTAGCCACGGCAACGCGAGGGTTCTGGCGGGGGACGGAGACCCAGGGACATCTGCCCCGGGCTGGGCCGGATTGGGGCGTGGCCGGAGGCGTGGCCGGGGCCCACTCACCTCCTGCTTGCCCTTCATCCGACACACGTTGATGTCACTGGGGTTGGAGCGCCAGGTCAGTTTCTGAGAGCAGAGGGAGTGGTGAGGGGAGCGGGACCCCTGCCGCCCAATTCTTGCTCCCCGGCACCGTGTCAGGGCCCCCTGGCAGGAGCCTCAAGTGCTGCCCCCACCCCTCCCACCTGGGCCCCCTCCTCACCCGCTGGTACCGCAGCTCCGTGGTCGTGGGGGGCTCCAGCTCCACCCGGTACAGGTTGTCCCTGGGGGAGAGGTGCAGCTAGTGAGGATGGGAGCCTCCCGCCCCCGCCCCCCCCCTCCTGGCAGCAGCAGTCGTGTCCCGCACGTAACACGCAGGGGCGCGCTATGCCTCAGCCGCGCCTGCACCACGGAACATGCCGCGTGCTCCAGCGTGCCATCGCACGCCTCCCCGGGCCCGAAAAAGACCCGCAGGTTCTAGGGCCCCATCCACCTTGACACGCCACCTCACGCTTACACACCCCATGGCTCTAGGGGCCTAGTCCCAGCATGACGAACTGTCCGGTGCCCCTCCCACCACCTCTCAGGCTCCCCCAGGCTCCCCCCCCCCGCAGAAACTGCCCAGGTCAAGGTCACTGGCGACCTCGTGTGGAGTCCAGCAGTCACTTCTCTGTCCTCCTCCCCCTCGTGCAGTGTCTGACTGACTCTCCCCCCCAACCCTCGCCCCCCCCTTCTCCTGGGAACTCCCCAGGGACGTCACTCCCCTCCCACCCCTCCGGCCCCCTCCGTCTCCCATCCCTCCTCCAGTGCCCAGACTGGGTCCTTGGGCCTCCCCACCCGCTCCCCTCCTGGGCAGCCTCATCCACTCCCCCCATTCCCCCACCCCTGGTCTATGGCAGGATGACACCCACAGTCCTGTTTCCAGCCCAGGCCTCCCCTGAGCTCTAGACTTGGGGTCTGGCTGATCCTGGAGGTCTCTTTGGGGGGGGGGGCTCCCTGGTGTCTCACACTCAGCTCAGCCACGCCGCACCCGACTGTCCCCTACACCTGTCCTGCCTTGTTGCTCATCTCAGCCGAGGCCACCCTGTCCTTCCAGGGATGAAGGTCACAACTTGGGAGCCACCCTCAACTTGCCACTTCTCCTTGCCTCCCCCACATCAGCCAATATTGTCAGCTCTGCCTTTAATGTCTACCAAGAATTTACCCACGGCTCATGCACTCCGGGACCAGCATCCTAGCTCACCCTGAACCAGGGCAGTCGCCGTTGCCTTGGTCACCCTGCTCCTGCCCTCGGTCTGTCCTTCCCGCAGCAGCCACCAGAGGGTACCCATGAGCACCTGAGCCAGGTCCCACCCTCCTCTGCCCAAAGCCCTCCAGGGCTCCCACCTCACTGGGGGAAAAGCCCAAGTCCTCCCTGAGGCCCACAAGGCCCTGCATGACCTCCCTGTCCCCTCTCTGCCCTCCCCTCCCCCCTCTCTCCCCGTGACCCACTCTGCTCCAGCCAATCGGGCCTCCTCAATGTTCTTCCAACACCCCAGGCCAGATCCTGCCCCAGGACCTTTGCATAGATTGTGCTCCCTGTCCAGATTTCTCCCTCTCCCCCGAAATGTCCCCATGGCTGGCTCCTTATCACCCAGGTCTCAACTCAAGTGTCATCTTCTCAGAGAAGCGCTGGAGCCCCACATCAGCAACCTCTGTAGAAACCAGGGAATTCTAACCAAAAAGCTGTAACCACCTGCAAACACACCATAGCAGACTCCGGGCTGTAACCACCGGTGGAATTCAGTCAGCACCCTTTCTAAAGTCCCACCCCAAAGATGCCAAACTGTACTCCAGCCAAACAATACGGCCCATCAAGCAAACCTCCCCCAAATGCTGCTACCTGCTCCCCACACCTCACCCTACACTCTGCCAAACAACCCCTCATACCTGTCCCCGATGAATAGGGTCCTGTTGACACGCAGGACTCGCTGGATGTTGAGGTCGTCAGCACCCTCTGCAGGGGTCAGGCGTCCTGGCCCGCTGCCCACGAACACAGGGTAGTGGTTCAGGTCTGGGGGAGGGTTGGGGAGGGCTGTGATCCAGGGCTGGGGTGAGCCTGGCCTGGTGAGCCCTTGAGGGAAGTGGACAGCAGACCCAGCTGGGACCCAAGACCCTTCCTCTGGACCCCTGCTCCCCCAGGACCCCCACTCACAGTCCCTGGGGGCCACGCTGAGTGGCGGTGGCTCCTCGGGGAAGAGGCCGTTGGCTCTCCCCAGTAGCAGCAGTAGGAGCAGTGGGGCCGGGCGAGGAGGGGGCGCTCGCGGGGTCCGCATGGCGAGGTCGGGGCGACGAGAAGTGAGACCTGCGGGCGAGGGGCCTGGTTGGTGAGCTGCGGGGCCTGCAGTCCCGCCCTCCGCCGAGAGATGGCGCCTGCGAGCCGCAGTGGCCTGGCCCTTCGAGCACCAAAGACACTCCCCATTGGGGTAATAATAAAACACACCACCAACCACGGCAATAATAGTAATGCCGGCGCTTATTTAATTATCAGAAAGACTTTCTGACCACATCGTAGTGAGAGCTCCGGAAATGGTTTCTAACAAAAAGCTAATAATGACAATATTTAAATGACTTTTAAATGAAATGATATTAAGTAATTAAAAAACAGTCACGATAACGACAGACAGAACACTTAACAACCCGTACTTAAGTAATTCAATCTCAAAACATATATTCAAGAATTCTTACAATTAAAACACAACAATCCTGGGGCACCTGGGTGGCTCAGTCAGTTAAGCAACTGACTCTTGATTTCCACTCAGATCGTGATTTCAGTGTGGTGAGATCGAGCCCGGCGTGGGCCTCCTTGCTCAGCGCGGTGTCTGCTTGTCCCTCACCCTCTGCTCCTCCCCCCCCACTTGCTCACTCTATCAAATAAATTAATAAATATATCAAATCTTAAAAAAAAAAAACCCACAACAATCTTAAAGTGAAAGGCTCAAAAAAAATTTTCAGTGTCTTAGAATTTAGAAACCACAATCTGGGAACTGCTATCCTTTAGAATCGTAGAATGTTGCTGGCCGGGGACCTCAGAGGGGCCCCGGTGTGTCTGACTTCCTTCCCAAGTCCAGTCTTTCTGGCCTCTGCTTGAACACGTCAGTGACAGGCACCTCGCTACCTCTCAGGGGAGCTTGCTTCCCGCCCCCCGTTCAAGGTAATTTGAAGCACCTGCCCGGTGTGCAGCATGGAGACTCCTACCGGATGATGACCGGTTAGTGGAAGTGTGAGCAGAACTCACCCTCTGGAACCCAGCCCTCCACACCCCTACCAGCAGGGGTGCCGTCTGGAGGTCCTGAGAGAAACCTGCAGCCTCGTCCTTCCGGGAAGCCTCAGGCAAGCCCCGTGCCTCAGTTTCCCCGTCTGAACAGCAGGGACATCTCCACGCCCTGTCCTGGCCTCAGAGCTCCAGATTCTGAACCCCTGGAGGTGAAGGTGGTACGGGAACTTTGGCCCTGGAGTGCCTGCCTCTGAGGATTCAGGGCCAAAAAACAGGAAGGCCTTGCGTGGACCAGAAGAGCTTCCTCTCTATGACCCTGGACTTCCAGGGTTTGTGACTCAGAGGATGCCCGGATCCCACGTGTTTGCGGGACATGCCTCTACTTCCTTAAGAGCTTCCTTCCCTGGCTCCTCCCCTACTCCACAGCCTCTCATGGCTCCCAGTGACCCCAATCTAGGTCCCAGCCACTGCAGAGCAGTCAAGGCCCCCAACATGGCCTCCAGCCTGCTGCTGCCCTCCCCCCCAGCCTTCTCCCCCAACAACACCTGCCTGGGTCATCCTGGCCTCTCAGGAGCGCTGTCCTTTTTTTTTTCTTTTTTTTAAACATTTTTCTTTTTATATTGTGTTAAATTTACCATCTTAACCATTTTTAAGTGCACAGCTCAGTTGAGCACTCACACTGTACTGCAACCATACCCACCCTCCGTCTCCAGAACGTTCCGTCTCCCCACACGGAGACTCTGTCCCCAGGAAGCACGGACTCCCCACCCCCTGCCCCAGCCCTGGCTCCCACCATCTCCTCTCTGTGTGGACGGGACTCCTCTGGGGACCTCCTGGGAGTGGGGTCCTGTGGGATGTGTCCTTCTGGGTCTGGCTCCTCTCACCGAGCACAGCGTCCTCAGGGTCCCTCCATGTCGTGGCAGGTGTCAGGATGTTCTTCCTTTCTAAGACTGGACTCTGTTCCAGCTTGGGGATGGACTGCACTGCGCTTATCCGTCTACCTGTCGATGGAAACGCGGGTTGCTTCCACCTCTTGGCTATTGTGAATAAGGCTGCTAGGAACTTGGGTTTGCAAACATCTCTTTGAGACCCTGCTTTCAATTCTTTTGGGTGTAGACCAAGGATCACATGGTGATTCTATGTTTCACTTCTCTGAGGAACTGCCCCCACCTCACATTCCCGCCAGCAGCCCTTCCTTGCTAACATGTGTTCTTTTCTGGTTTCTTGATAGTTGCCATTCTAATGGGTGTGAGGTGATGCCCTGTACATTCTATTCCATGTTTTATCAGAACCTTCCAAACAAGGCTTCCATTCAGTGGCCATGCAGGGCTCCAGAGCCAGGCTGCAAGGGTTCAAAGCCCAACTCTGCCATTTACATGCTGTGTGACCCTGGACACGTTCTGGCCCTGGGCCTCAGTTTCCTCATCTGTAAAATGGGCATGGGAACAGTATGGATCTCCTAGCTGTGGCAGGTATTAGCACAGCACCTGGCGCGGCGCAGGTGCTCAATAAATGCTAATCACTATGATTCCTGCTGTTGCTGTTGCCACAGAACGTACCAGAAGTGGGGGCTGGGTGGTTTCCAGGAATTACTTCACAGAGCCCCCCGCTGGCTGTAGTGGGAGTGGTGTAACAGTCAGCCCATTCTGCAGATGTGAAAACTGAGGGTCTGATTTGGGGGCTATGGTCCCACCAGAGAGGATGTGGCAGCTGGGTGGAACCCAGGGCTCTCTGGCTCCAGGATTTTGCTCCTAGGGGTTGAGCACCCCAGTGGCCATAACGAAGATCAATGATCACCCAGCCCATTCCCTCAACCCTCAACCCAGACAGGCTAGCAGTAACTTAATACCCAAGTGCATGAATGGGACCTCATGGCTGACTTTTTCTTCTGGTTTTCTTGACTCTGTGATGCAGCAACTGGAGCCTGGGAAGGAGTCCATTTGCCCTCTCTGTCCACCTGACCCCAGCCCCACAGATCCATCCAAGGACCCCTGGGATCCACACTGGGCTTTTCTTGTCCGGACCTGTTTCTCCTACCAGCTCCTCGACTTAAGGACAGCCCCAGCATCCCCTAGCCTAAGAATGGGGTGTTGACCTCCTGTCCCCTACCTGTCCTCTGAGTGCCCTGTAGCCCAGCCCCCACCTCCTCCTGCCTGGTCTCCCAGCCTCCAGTCCTGCCCCTTCGGTATCCTCCCAAGGTAGCAAAGGAATCTTTCTAGAACTCAAATCTCACCTGTTTTTCCCCTGCTTTAAACCAGAGTCTCTTCCCTTTGCCACTATCAACATTCAGGGCAACTATTCTCTCTGGGGGAATGTCCTGGGTACTGGGGGGGGGGGGGTCAAGCAGCATCCCTGGTCCCCCCACCTGATGCCAGGAGAACCCCCAGTGTGACAACCACAGATTCCCCAGACATTTATCCAGTGTCACGGGGGGGAGAGGGGCAAAATCAGCCCCAGCTGAGAACTTCTGCCCTAAACCCTTCTATGGCTCCCCAGTGCCCTCAAAATGAAGTCCCAGCTCCTCTCCTCCACTTCCACCTCTGGACATCTGCGCATGCTCTTTCCTCTGCCTGGCACACCTTCCTCCTGCTCCCAGTAACCTGGTAAACTTGTTCTGCTCAGACACCTCCTGCAGGAAGCCTTCCCAGATCAGCCCAGATGGGCTTCCTCCAGACTCCCACGTGCCTGTGTGTCCCCCATGAGCTCCCTGAGCACCCTACCTTCTAACTGCCTGGCTGTCTGTCTTTCCCCCGCTGGACAGTGAGACTCCTGAGAGGGCAGGATAGGGTCTTGGCCACCACTGTGTCCCCAGCACCCAGCACAGGGCCCTGCATACAGTGGGAGCCCAATAAAAAATAAAGGTAGCAAACACCAAGCACTTACTATGTGCCAGGCACTGTAAAAACTTAAATTAACTCATTTAATCCGCAAACACACCCAACAGGCGGGTGCTGTGAAACTGAACTGAACCCCACATGCTTTTTTGGGGGAGTCCGGGCCACTCTGGGGTCGACTCACTGCACCTGGCCTCAGTTTACCCCCTGACCTGGGGTTACTGGAGGCCTCGGCACCTCCCCCATCCCCCCAAGACCATCTGCTTCTCTCCATGAAACTCGAGGCGCTTCTGCCAGCAGCCACCCGGCGCCCGCCCAGATGAAGCCTGAGCACCTGGCCACCGGGAACCCCCGCCAGGGCCAGATGGGGGGAGCCGCGTGGCCAGCCTGTGCGCCCCGCGGCGTGGAGGGCATCCCTTCACCCACGCGTTTGCCTGCCCGTGGAAGGGCGTGTGTCCTGCCTGCGGCCCTGGGGACACACAGGAGATGCAGTCAGAAAGCTACAGAGCACCCCCCCCCCCAGGAGGCCTCAGGCTGTGGCAAGACCTCTCTGCCAGAACCCCAACCATCACGCCAACTCTTGGCACCCGGTCCCATTGTACAGATGAGAAGACTGAGGCAGAGGTGGAAATTCCTCAAAGCCACCCTACTTCACCTTCTCGAGTCCTCAGGTGGCCCCTGGACCGTCTTCCCATCTTCCCCACACCTCAGTTACTGTGACTTTGACATAGGCTCTAGTTTCCTTCTGGAAAATTTCTCCCACCTGGCACCTCTTCAGGTCAAGGTGTCCGGGCTCCCCTGTCCCGCGGCAGGTCAGTATACATTTTAGGATCAGCCGCTAAGTTCCAAACAACAGATACAACATAAACCCTGTCGGGATTGTCACCTGAACGGCGCTGAACGTACAGGTCAAGCTGATCTCCTGACTGGCAGCTGATGGTCCCCACCCCCGGCTGGCGCCTCCTCTGTCGCCCCTGCTTCGGCTGATGGCGCAGGCCCCGCCTGGGAGTCCTCCCCCAGCGCCCCCCAACACCCTGCCCCCCAGCCTCATGCCCTCACCCTCACGCCCAATGCCAGCAAGTCCTGTGGGCGTTGCCTTCAAGTTTATCCAGAATCCTCCCTCCTTTCCGGTCCGTTCCTGGCCAGCACCCACCGTCTCCCGCCCGGACGCGCGCGGTCCCCTCCACCCTGGTCCCAGGCTCCCTTCTACATCGCCGCCCCCCCCACCGTCCGTCTTCCCCGCAGCGGCCACCAGAGGGAGCGTTTGAGCCGTTGAGTCAGGTTGGCCCTCCTCTAACCACAGCCCTCCAGGGCTCCCACCTCCCTGGGGGAAATCCTCCTCCCTGCTGCCCCCAAGTCCCTTCGCGAACTGTCCCCAGACCCCTCCCCGCCCTCCCCTCCCCCCATCTTCCTCTCGCCCGCTCTGCTCCAGCCACACGGGCGCCCCCCAGCGAGGCAGGTGTGGTCCTGCCGCAGGGCGCCAGCGAAGGGTAATAACTCATCTGTCCTTGCTCCAGATCTCTGCGGCAAGGCCACATCCTCACAGGCAGCCCCCCAGCCCTACCCCTCTACTCCGGGAGCCTCTACCCTTTCCATGCACACCATGCCTCTCCCCACCGATATCGCACTCTCGAAGGGTCCAATTTAGACCTTTTGCTCCTCTGAATGTGGTCCTGAGACCAGCAGCCTCAGCCTTACTCGAAGCCCTTAGAAATGCAGAGCCCCGTGGGGCTCAGATGGCTCAGGTCACGGTCTCCAGGTCCTGGGATCGAGCCCCACGTCCGGCCCCATGTCGGCTCCCAGCTCATTGAGGGGTATGCTTTTCCCTCTCCCTCACCCCCTGCTTGTGCTCTCTCACTCTCTCAAATGAATACAATTAAAAAAGAAGAAAGAAGAAAGAAAGAAAGAAAGAAAGAAAGAGAAAAGAAATGCAGAGCTCCAAGCCCCCCCCCAGCCCCCCCCCCCCCAACTAGAGCCTGCACTTAGTAAAATCTCGTAGGGATCGGCGTGCACAACAATCTTCGTGCATGGGTACCCCCAAATAAAATAATCACCCTCATATCGGCCTGTTCAGAGCCCGTCCGCCCTGCTGGACGGCGAGCCCTGGGACAGCAGTCTGGGGTGTGTCTTGGTCAACGACGCGTCCCCACAACATCTGGCACACCACTGGTGCTCAATAATGGCTTGTAGTAAGTGACTGAACTAAGTGTCAGCATTAGGAGTGGAGTCCAGATCTGCCCTCCTCCCTGGTTCCACTTGGCCCACGTCCACAGGGGTGTGGGCCCCGCCACACATGTCCACAGGCCCTAACGTCCATGGCGCGTAACGGCCTCTGTGTGTTCACACGTATCCATAGAAGCAACCACAGCACACGCGTGTGCCCAGCCATGGCGGGCCGGCTGCACGTGTGCATTCACGCCCGTGTGTCAGAGTTTATACACCCATCCCCCCATGAAGCTGCTGCCTGCCCCCCTCCCTTGATGGCTTTCTGGCCATCAAACAGTTTCCGAGGACCTCAATTCACTGGGCGCCAGGCCGGCCAACCGCGGGTCTAATCTTATTGGTGGGTTGGGGAAACTGAGGCCCAGAATGCAGGCTGGATGGACAACACTGTTAGCTGAAGAGCTCCAGGGTAGTGGCTGGGTCTCCAGCATCGGCCGGCCCAGGTTCAAATCCCGACTCTGCCCTCCGAGGGTTGCCTCCCCCGCGTGGGCCTTGGTTGCCCCACCTAGAAGCAGCGGCTGACTCCAAGTCCAAGCCTACAACGTTGCCGCTGGGAGGACATAACGCAGACCAGCGCCGTCCAACAGAAAACCACGCCCACACGTGTCCTTTTCAATTTCCGGGCGGCCACATTCAAAAGGGGAAATTCATTTTAATAATGTGTTTTATTTAACCCAATTGATCCAAAATACTGTTATTTCCACCAGTAATCAACGTAAAAATGAGTAACGAGACATTTCAGCATGCCGTTTTTCGCATTTAATCTTCGGAATCTGGTATGTGTTTTACCTTTAGACCATATTTCAATTCGGGGCAGCCACACGTGATTCAACAGCCATGCGTGGCCAGTGGCCACTGCTGCCGACAGCCCAGCTCCAGAAATAAGCCCGCAGCTGGGGATGATTCCCCCCTCCTCTCCGCCTTAGCAGGGAAGTTCTACTTTCTATCTATCTGAAATCCCTCTTGCTTTCAGAGGCTCCCAGACGCTAAAAGCCTGGGGGATGGAGTTTTGGTCCCTCCTCGGGCCTGGGCATTTCCCTCCTAGCTTTTGAGAATTTGGGCTTGAAGGGCAATGCCACCCTCCTCTCTGATCCCTCTCCCCCAGGCAATCTTCACAAGCTCAGCCCACACCGCGCTCAAAGGCCAGCAATGGATCCCTAGCACCCACAGAAGGAAGAGCTGATTTCTATGCGCTGACATTTAGGAAACCCTCCCACCCTGGGGATGACCTTAACCTTCACTTGCCCTCATCTCCTGCCAGGCACGCCCAGAATTCACCAGTCCCACATCCAGGTCTTTGCTCAGGCTGTCCCCTCTGCCGGGGGATGTCTTCAGCCTTCTCAAGGCCCAGCTGCTCCCCAGGACCCCCCCCCCCCCAATCCCCCAGACATAGTCAGCTTGCTTTTGCTCCTTGAAGCCCCACAGCCAACTCCTGCTTACCACCTATATCAGCTACATGTGGGTTTTCCTTCTCCAGGAAGCCTTCCTTGACTGCCCTGGCTGAGCCTCTGTGTCCCTGGGCTCCCCCAGCCACCACCCTCCTTCACCTCCACCCAACCTCACCAACCTGAGAGCGACTGTGTCCAGCTCTGGCTCCTACACTGGGAGTTATCCATTCACTCCTTAGATGAGCAATTATTGTGTGCCAGTTGTGTGCTAGGCACTGTTCCAGGCACGGGGACACAGCAGTGACTGAGACAGTTGCAAAGCCCTGCCCTTGTGGGGCCCCCACTCCACGGGGGAGATGGCAGGGTATGCAGGTTACCAAATAATGGTAAAAATGGCAGGTGGTGGCAAAGGGGCTGCTCAGGTCCGGGGTTGGGGGACCCCTGGAGGAAGGACATTCCAGCTGAGGCCTGGGGATTGAGGAGGTAACAGCAGTGAAGATGTAGGGAAGGGCGCTCCGCAAGGGCAAAGGCCTGGGGGCTGGAAACGTTCCCGGAGCAGTGGGATGATCCCAGCGGGTGGGGGGAAGCTGCCCGAGAGAGAGAGAGAGAGAGAGAGAGAGAGAGAGAGAGAGAGAGAGGGAGAGAACCTCTGGGATTCTCCCCCTTCTCCAGACCAGACACTGTACCTCAATTTTCTCGTCTGTAAATTAAGGCACACACCAGGACCCGGTACGCAGGTGTTCATGTGACGTGAAATGGCCTCGCTGGGCGGCCTTGGGCCGACAGCTCACCCTCTCTGGGCCACTGTGCCAGGGCAGGGCACCCAGGGACTGTGGGCCAGGCTCGGAGCCCCTGTTTCTCCATCTGCCATGGCCAGGATGGGGGCGGGATGCCGGTTCCAGTTCCATAGAAGGAGCTGCTGTCAGCCTGACGGCCCCAGGATTCCAGCTCCGGGGCCGGTGTCCCCGGGGGGATCGAGTAACCCAGCCCAGCAGCCGGGCCCCTGCGCCTTCCAGGTCTAGTTACCGGCTCTGCTTACAGCTGCCTCCTCTAGCTGCCTCAGTCGCCCCCTGTGGCAGCCCAGTCGGGCTCCGGGGCTGTCTAGGAACTTGGCAGAGCGGCCAGAGGGAGTCCCTGGGGCCCTGGCCGCGGAGGGGCTGGGGAGAGAGGCCCCCTAGCCCTCCAAAGTCTGCGGGATGCCGGTGAACTCATCCCTCTCCCTCTCCGGCCTGGGCTGCAGCAGCACGTCCTCCTGCTTCCTCCTCTACAAACCGGGGCTCTCCCCAAATACCAGCCCGACGAGTGTCCCACGAACAGTCCCTACTTGCAAAAGAGCTGCGGGGATGTTTACTGCAGACTTTCTGAGCACCCACTGCGCACGAGCACAGCCGGAGCGTCCGCCGTGGCCAGGGTCACGCATGTCCAGGGCTTGGTGCAGAGCGGGGCGCTCAGCAAACACTCAGTCCATGCTGGGTGCTCGCGAGTTTCTGAGCCACCTTCCGCGTGCAGCCCGCAGTGGCCGGCAGAGCAGGGATTTACACTGAGATTTCATGAAGCCCCGACACTGGGCCCCGTGCTGGGCCCAACAATTCATATATGTGAACTCATCTCCTGCCCACCCCAGCCCAAGGAGACAGACACCAGCACCACCATCTCCGTTTTGCGGATGGGAAAACAGGCCCAGAGACGTGAAGCCACTCGGCCAAGGTCACACAGCACGGAAGGGTGTGGCTGGAATCCGAACCCGGGCCGCTGGGTTATGCTGCCTCTTGCCGAGAGCCCATGAGGCGCCATCTGTCTATGAGGCCGAACAGCCAAAATGCATGTTGGTGGATACGCAAGCGAGACCCAGAGAGAGGCTATCCTGTCCCCAGGCCACTCGGGGAGCCAGGGTGGAGAACAGGTGGAAGAGGCAGGACTTCAAGTGGGGGCCACAGACCGGCCCCCGGGGCTCCAGGCCCAGACGAGGGGGGGGGCTCTGGGTAATTAATTTTAATCACTGTTTGGAAATTGGGCCGCCAGGAGGCAATTCGGAAGCAGCAACTTGTAATTAGGAACGGGGAAGGGGGGGCTGCTTTCTCCGCGATGCGGCGACCATTCTGAGAAAATTAAAGTGTCATTTATACCCAGTGGGTAATTAGAGGGCCTGGGAGGGGGCCGCCCGCCCGAGGGGGCTGGGGGCTCTTGGGGAATCCAGAGTGGGGCTGGAGCTGGGGCTGGGGGGGGATGGACACCCACAGATTCTCAAGGGGGGAATTCTGGGTAGGCCTGGGGACAGACGGACCCTGTTCTCAGCCCTTGAAGGAAATGCAGAGGATCTGAGCCCTGTTCTTGGGGCCAGTTTTGGGGGACAGAGGGGAGTAAGGTTTGGTTCTGGGGGCTCCACTTTAGGGAGGACAAAGAGATCTGGTTCTTGCCCTTGGGATCCAAAAAGATGGCGAACCTGGTCCTCCTTTCTTGGGATTCTGGAGGCCCTCCTCTCCCCCAGGTTGATCCCTCCACCCAGATTCCTCCAGTCACTCTGCCCCTCCCCCAGAGGCCCTGTGTGGGAGGCCACAGGGATCCCCAAGTGGGATGGGACCAGAAGGGCAGTTCTGCAAGGGGACACCACTAAGAGACGCTGGGTGGGAAGCAGGCAGGGCTGTGCTAAGTGTTGCTGGGAACGGAAGACCTGACAAATGAACTTGAAGAAGACAAAGGCGGGAGATAGGTCCTGGGGGACAGCCTTGGGGTCAGAGTGGACCACAAGTCCTGGTGAGTCAGGGCTCAGGAATGGCAGAGATGTTGGCAGAGTGACGTGGGCTCTGGGGGATGGGGCATGAGAACTGTGTGTCAACAGAGAAAAAATAGTGAGGGCCAGGGGCCCCTGTTTTCTGGGTGACCTCAGGGAATTTGCTACCCCAATCTGTGCCTCATTTCTCCACAGAGCCTGGGGCTCAGACCTTCAAAGGGGAATGACAGCAAACACTCAGGGGCATCTATTGTGTTCTAAGCCCTGTGTGGGGCAGGTGGGAGGCGTTCTTATCATTTTATGGTTAAAGAAACAGGCCCAGAGTAGGTGAGTGAGAGCCCAAGTTTGTACAGCTAGGAAATGGCCAAGCTGGGACTCAAACCCGGGACATATAGTCTAGACACTACACTCTTAACCACAGTACTCCCCACACCTTAGAGAAAGGGGCCCTGTTTCTCTCCACATCCTTTTGTAAGCAAGTCCCAAATCTACCCCATCCACCAACTTCTTTCCCCTTCTCCTGCCTCAGCTAGGCCGGCCCCCATCATCGCTCATCTGGACCAGCACGGAGGCCTCGCCCCTGGTCTCTCAGCTCTGGCCCTTGCTACAGCAGCCATAAGAGGGCTGTGAGTCCCGAGTCAGGTGCTGCAGCCTTGGCCCGCAGCCCTCTGGGGTTCAAGCCTCACTGGGGGTAAAAGCCCAGGTCTTCCTCTGAGGCCCCCAAGGCCCTGTAAGACCTGCCCCTCCTTCAGTCTCTCCCCCTCACTCACTCTGCTCCAACCACACAGGCCTCCAATGCACCCAGTGCACCTGGCAGAGTCCTGCCCCAGGACCTTTGTACTGCCTATACCCTCTTCCTGGAATGCTCTTCCTCCAGATCTCCACATGACTGGCTCAATCCCATTTTCCAGGTCTCAGCTCAGATGCCACTTCCTCAGAGGCACACTCTTTGACACCATCGGCTAGAACAGCCCTGTCCTCCTCAGCTACATGGCCCGGTATTACTGTCCTCGGGAAAACTGATTATACTTGATGTACGTTATTTCCCTAGTTGGTATCCGTGCCCCACCTGGCTGTGACTTCAACAAAGGCAGGACCCGGTGTGCCTTGGTCATTGCTGGGTACCCAGCACCTAGCACCTAGTAGATAGACACTTATGAAATATCTGTCAGCTCATGAAGTAAGAGCAAAAACCACAAAGCTCCAAATGAGATCAGGGCCAGAGGTCACAAGTTCCTGCTTCTCAAAGTTATTCCTTTTTCCGGAGTAAGAAAAACAACAGGACTATGCCTAGCATGTTGCCTGTGTCCTCTTCTTTAACTGTTCAACCCTAAGGGAGAGAGAATAGCATTTATGCTTTACAAATGGGTAAACTGAGTCTCGACGAGGGGGAATGAATGTGTGAGTGAGTGAGCAAAGACATGGACTCAAACCCAGGTAAGTCTGACCCAAGTGGACAATCTCTAAGGGCAATAATTCAGTGAGGCTGTCTCAACTGCCCAGGGGCTCTGACTCTTTGGCCTCCGGGAAAGGGAGAAGGTTCTAACACTATCAAAGTATGTAGCCACCCCCACTATGAACTCCTACACATCCATCATTGCCCCAGCTTCAATGCCCCTCCTCTGTTCATCTTCTCTGATCCGCTGGGCAGAGACAGAGACCAACTTTCCCCAGTCTCATTTGCTCCTTGTGCCTGGGCTCTGACTCCATGAAGCAGAGAGGGCCAGGTTCTGCCTGTTTCCCCTTCTCCAGCCTGGAAGCCTCTTGAGGGCCAGCTAGGCACCAGAGCTAAAGCCTTTTTCTCTGGGATCCCAGCGTCACCCAGCATGGTCATGGCACACGGAGGCCCCTAGGAGCTTTTGTTGAGTGACGGATGTCCCCAGCTGCCCTGGACCAAGTATCCCCCAGGGCCTCTCTGAGAACCCATATTCCTCCCTGAAGTTGGTAAGTTCTCCCTTAGGTCTGCCCTTGGAAGGCAGGCTCAGCCAGGGCCAACGTGCATCCTGGGAAATGTAGTCCTCGCTAGCCTGGGCCTCCCTCCCAGCAGGCCTTGCGGCGGCCACCAGTGAAGAGTCATGGAGCAGGGCTGGTGGGAGAGGGGTCTCCGGCCCCTCAAGTCACCTCTGTGGCACATTCTAATGCCTGTCACTTTACATGGACATCCCCAAAGGCCAGGTGACGAACGACGGTGATAATGAGAGAGTATGTGGCTCAGGTCCAGACCGATCAGGCCACACACTGAACCCTGGCTCTGGCGGGCCAACCCCGTGCTGTGTCTGGTGGGGGAGGGGGTGGTTGGTCTGCAGCCGCTCCTGGGGAATTCAACAACAGGATGTGGGGCAGGTGGCTGAGGCCTGAGTCCGGGGCTGCCTGGAGCCTCAATTTCCCTACTTCTGCTAAATGAGGCTACACTCACAGTCAGCCCTGGTCACTGCTGGGTCTTGGACAAATCACTCTGAGAATCCCCAGCCCCTTAAATGGCTTAGAGTTTCAGAATCACAGTATCTTAAACTACAGTTCAAGAAAAACCCCAGGGGCGCCTGGGTGGCACAGCGGTTAAGCGTCTGCCTTCGGCTCAGGGCGTGATCCCGGCGTTGTGGGATCGAGCCCCACATCAGGCTCCTCTGCTATGAGCCTGCTTCTTCCTCTCCCACTCCCCCTGCTTGTGTTCCCTCTCTCGCTGCTGTCTCTCTGTCGAATAAATAAATAAAATCTTTAAAAAAAAAAAAAAGAAAAACCCCAGAGTACCCGGAAATTTAAAAGAAATTTGGAGGATTGCCCTGACCAATATCAAAATTATTTTTCCAGGATTCTAGAAAGATGGCTATCAACCTCACTTGCCTGCCTCCTGGGACAGGCAACTCACTACCACTCCAAGCAGCTCACTGGGTTTCCAGGAGCCTGTCTCCTGGTAGCTACCCTTCCTTTCGGCTGCTCAAAGTCTAAAACATTGCCCATTCCCTCCCCTGCTCTAAAACCTTCCATGGGTTCTAACTGCCCTTGGGATAAAGCCCAAGCTCAACTTGGCATTCTTGGCCCCTATCCAACTCTCGGGCCTAATTGCTCATTATCTCCCACCCCTAAAATAGTCCAGCCACTCAGGGCACCCTCAACACACCCTGCCGTGGCTATTACAGCCGCTCCCTCTACCTCGAATCCCTGTCTCCTTCTTCTCCTGGCATCATCCTTCCCATCCCTCAAGTCCAATGCCAGCACCCCCTCGTCCAGGCAGTCTTCCCCGATTCCATCTGTCCTGACACTGGCTGAGGCCTCTCTGGACCCCCCAGCATCTTCTGACAAAGGGCCAGGCAGGCAGGATGGACCATACCCTGGGGTCAGCCAGGGATATTACCTTCCCAGGAGACGGGAGCAACCGGCACATCCTTCAGCCTCCAGGGACCCAGCTCACCTGTCCTGCAGGCTGACGTCAGGGTCACCTTTCCAAGGACAGTTTGATTTCTATCTTCCAGGTCCAGCTCCAGGTAACCCCAGCAACTCCCGTCTCAAGCCCTGGGCAGCCACTGCAGGTGACAAACTCTCCTATGGCCTGGCTCCAGCACCTTCTTGCCCAGTGGACAAAGGCGAACACAAAACCTAGAGGAGGGGGGCCCCTCCCGGGTAAGCAGTACCTCCGCTCAGAGACACCTTCCCACCTCAAAGCAGAGGAGGCGACAGGACCCTGAGGACCCGTGGGTGCTCAGCCCTGGCAGGGGGTAGGCAGGAACCGGAGGGAGAGTAGAGAGGTACAAACCCAGGGCGTTCTTGTGTGACCTCTCTGCCTCATCTCCCTCCATTCCGGCCCTAAACCCAAAGATTGCCTCCTGGGAGATGGCAGCCCAGAGAGGGCTAGACACCTGTCTGAGGTCACACAGCTGTGCTCTTCCTCTCAGCCCCAGCTTTTCCCTCTCCATTGAATTTTTTCTTTTGCAGAGGACTGGGGAACTGGTTCCAGGTCTAAATTTCCACACGGCCCAGAGTGGACAGGGGGTGGGTGGGTCCAGGATAACCCTTGGGAGGGCTCCCAGCGTGTGGCAGCTCCTTTCCCCCTTAACCCTGTCTAGCAACCCCAGGAGGGGAGAGGTCTGGCTTCCCTCTTTGCCCACTCTGCCAATTTCTTGGGCCTCAGTTTCCCCATCTACTCTTGGGAACGGGCCAGTTCAGGGCTGACACATGCCATTTGAACGAGGCTTTTGCCAGGTTGCCACCTACCCAGTATTCAAGGGATCTCCTATGGGCCACAGTGACCTCCCAGACGACTTCCCGGAGAGCTTAGGACCCCCTCCCAGGTGGGCCCTGACCCCACCGGGGAGCCGCAGCCATCTCCCCACATGCTGTGCTCATTCTGAATAGAGTTTAAAGCAATTGCCCAGATACGTCTCCAAATCCACCCCTGAAGAAGCCCAACAGCATCTGCTAGGATGTGGGAAAGAGGCTGGGTGGGGGGAGCCCATGGAGGAGGGGATGCTCCAGCCAGCGGCCTCCTTGAGAAGCTCAGGGAACTCAGAGAAACAGGAAGAAATGCAATTTTGTAAATGGGGTGGGGGGTTCCTCTACCGGCCCATCCATTAGCCACCCTCCCGCTTTCCTCCTTAAGCCCAAACCCAGATCCCCACAGCTTGAAGGCCCCTTCCTCTAACTCCAAGCCTCAGTTCTCCTCCAGTCTGAGGGTCAAAGATGACAACCTCAGGGGTGGGGGGTGGGGTGAGGGGGGCGAAGGGGCGGGGCCGGTAGGATGCCAAAGACCTCAGCCGGAGAGGGCCAAACAGGGGCTGAGGGTCTGTGAATCGCCTCCGGCCACAGGACTCTTGCAAATACTCCAGCTCCAGCATCTACGCGTCCGGGGCAGGGGGGGCGGGGGTGGTTCCTACAGCAGCGCCCCCTCTGGGAGGTGCCCTAAACTCGGAGGGCGCCCGCAGGCGGAGAGCAGGGCGGAGGGGGGGGCACGTGACCCCCGCCCCGGGGACCAATCAGCGCCCGCAGGAGGGGGGCCATACTCGGCGCCCCCCACCTCTCCCGGCGCGCTCGGAGAGAGACGCTTTCTTTGTCCCTTTGTCAGCTCTTGGGGGGCCCCGAACCCCCAGGCCCCCACTGCAACGGGGGGATCCGGACCGGCTGGCTCTCTCCCCCCACCGCGGCCCCTCCCCCGCGGCCCGGGCCCTGTACTCTTTCTGGGCCGGACGTGCGGCAGGAGAGGGCTCAGGGGCGCCCAAGGTGCGGCGCCTGGACCGCGGAGTGGGGTGGAGGGGCCTCACCGGGCCAGGACCACCGCACCGGTCCCGGGTCCGCCTCGACTTAGCTCTCAGGGCTCCGCCCCCCAGCACCACCCCCCACCCCCGGCCAGCAGGCCCCTGCCGGCCCTGAACCCCCCACCTGGGCCCAAATCCAGCTCCCCAGCGGCGCAGCCGCGAGCCCCGTTATTGTGCCTCCCACGGCCCCCCCGGACAAAGTCTCCACCCGCTGCGGTGCCGACAGAACCCCCATTATAGCTCCACATACAGGCCCCCAGGCAACAATCCAGGCCCCCCCAGCTGCGGTGCCATTAGACTCCCCCATTATGGTGCTTCATTCAGCGCCCCAGGCCCAAATCCAGCCCCTTCAAAACGTTGCTACTGGACCCCCATTACACCGTTCCATACAGTGCCCCCCCCCCAAATCCAGCCCCCTCCCCAGTTGCGTCGCTGACAGATCCTCCCGCGATAGCGCTCCACAAACCCCCTCGCCGGCCAAATCCATCCCCCCCCCCCGGCGGCGGGGCCCTTAGGCCCCCATCCTAGCGCCTCACCCGGCCACCCCAACCGACGATTCAGCCCCCCAGCTGCGTGCCGACAGACACCCCGGGACTGCGCCGCCCCCAGCCCCCTCTCGCAGACGCCCCGGGGCGCTTACCTCGGAGCAGCCGCGCCGCGAGTGCGCGGGAGGGAGCGCGAGGGCGGGAGGGCGCGGGCGGGGGGGGGGGGTGTCCGTGCGCGCACCTGTCCCGGCCGGGCCGGCTCAGCCGGGCATCCCGCGCGGGGAGGGGGCTGGGGGCGCGCGCTCTCCCCGCCCCCGGCCCGCGGCGCCTCGCTGGGGGAGGGGGCTCAGCCCCGGCCCCCGGCGCGCTGGCGTCGGCTCCGGGGGGGGCGCTGCGCGGCGGCCGGACCCGGGGCGCGCCGCGGCCGCATCTCCTCCGCCCGCCGCGGCCGCCGCTGCGACTCGCGGCTCCGCCACCTCCGCCCCCCCTCGGGCACCCCCCCCCCACCCAAAGCGGGGCCGGAGCCAAGCAAAACCCGGCCCGGAGCTACGGCGGCGCGGAACGGAGGGAGGAGCCGGGTGGGCGGCAGGAGGCGCTGGAGGCGGAGGCGGAGGCGGAGGCGGAGGTGGGGGTGGGGGAGCGACCCAAGAGGAGGCACCCGGCTTTTGTCTAGGTGGGGAGACTAATTGGCCTTCTCCCGACTTCCTGGTCTCGTCCACGCTGGCCAGACTCGCATCTCCAGGATCCCTCCCCAAGCAGACCCAAGGGGATGATGAAGATGAGGCGGCCTCATGAACCCCTTCATATATGAGGTCGTTTATCCAACCCACAAGCATTATGTGCAACAATACTCAATGGACACGTGAGGAAACTGAGGCACAGGAAGGCGTCTTGTCCAAGGTCACTCAGTTAGAAATTGTCAGACTTGAACCTAGGCAAGAGGGCTGCAGAGATGACCCCGACGATGCTCGGGCTGTCCTCTGTCCAACGCCCATACGGCCTGGTCCAGAAGGGGGTTCCCAGAGGGCTGCAGGCCTCCCTGAGCCAGTGGGGAGCACTCCTGCCCCCTCCCTTTGGGACCCCAAGACAAACCAGTCTTCAGGTGTGGGAGACCTCCCTGGAACCTCCCCTGACCCTCTGTGACCTCGGGAGAGCAAGAGAACCTCTCAGAGCCTCAGTGGCACTCTCTGTCCAAAGCGCCTCCCTTTGTGAGTGTACCGTGTATGCGTATGTCTTCCCCACTGGGTTGTGGGCTGTCCTGGTCCCTCCCGCATCTCCAGTATACAGTAGGTGCTCAACAAATGTTTTACTATTACGTATTTATCTAGTGGCACTTCTTGCATACACTGCATGCCGGGCATCTTCTCCATAAATCATCTCATGCATTTCCCATGGAAGTCTCCCGAAACTGTCATAGATGGGACACTGAGGCACAGAGAGGTCGAGGAGCTTGCCTGAGGTCGCAGATGGATGGAAAGAAAGCATGAGCCCTCTTACTGCTGGTTACTGAGCACCTTTTAGGTAGGCCTTACCCACTTTGTCCCATCCAGTGTTCCCAGCAGCCTGGGGTGCTCAGATGGGGTGCATGGCTTCCCATTGGCCATGCCTGCAGCAGGGAAGCAGGGATCAGACTTTGAACCCTCCCCCTCCGGATACACCGGATCCTGGGCAACCTGCAGCCTCCCCAACTTCCGTGGAGACAATCCAATTCTTCCAGACCCCAGGCATCAGCCAGGGGCCAGCCTGAGACCACAGACCTCCGCAGGCAGCCAGGCCTTCCTGCTGGTGGTTTTGCCCTGACTGGCTTTCCGGCCGAGCCACCATCCCAGGCAAATTAGCCGGCACCTGCTCTCGACCAGCCCCTACCCCTGCGTCCTGCCCACCTGAGAAGAGGGAGGCCTGTCTGGCCAGGGAGGGAACTAAGTCCAGCACCTCGGCTTGGCGCCCAGGCTCTGAGCCCTCTTCCCACCTCCACACCAGTACTCATGCTTGTGCCCACCCCACCTGGCATGCCCTCCTTTGCCCAGGGCCTTGGCCAGACTGGACTCCTTTGCAATCTATACCTTCAACAAACATTTATTGGACACCACTGGATGCCAGGTCCTGGGCTGAGCAGTCAAAAAGACGAACTGACTCACTACCTTCAGACTAGCAGGGCCATAGAGAAACCAGGGCTGCAGAATGCAAGGTCCAGGTACAGGCTGAGCTAGATGGGGGCACGGGGACTGAGTGAGGACCACGGGGAGGTGATTTGGGGGCCATAGAAGGACCGCAGATAGATCTGGCAAAGCACATGGGGTGTGGGGCGGTGGGGTGGGAAGGTTATACTAGGCAGAGGGGCCTGCTTGGGACAAAGGCCCTGAGGGAGGCCCCACCCCCGCAGGCCGGCTCAGCTGCCACCCAGGCTTGGGAGGACATGAATGGGTCTTTCATGCCCTGGACCAGGGCAAGGTCAGGCCGGGCTGCTCCCTTCCCCCCAGCCCTGGGCTCCTGACTGTCTGAGCCCTGACCTGGAGGGGGGTGGCAGGAAGTTCACAGTTGGCCCTGGGGGGGGGGGGGAGCTAGGGAGGCCCAGAGAGGGGAAGGGCCTCGCCCGAGGTCACCAGCACAAGCAACACCCTCTTAATTGTATTAGTCTGAGCAAAGCCCGCCCCCTAGGCCTCAGTTTCCCCTCCTGGGCGGCCTGGTTGAGCCTCGCTGCGCTCCCGTCCTGCTCCGACCCTGACGGAATCCAGTGCGGGTTTTGCCGGCGCCCGCGTCCACTGACACCTTCCCAGCGCGGTCGGGCTGCGGCCCAGGGTCCGAGGGGGCCGGGGGAGACCCGGAGGGGCCCAGTCGGCCTTGGGGGCCGCGGGATGCGCTGAGGCTGAGCCTGGCCTGGTGCCTGGCGCCTGCGGGGAAGGGAAACTCCGCCCGGCTGCCTGCGCGCCCCCTCTGAGCGCTCCCTTCTTCGGCGCCCAGCTGTGTGACTCCTGCGGGTCTCTGCCCCTCTCTGGGCCGCGCTGGAGCCGGGCCGGAGGGCAGCGTCTCAGAGAGGTCCCCTGAGTCCTGCTCCCTCCCTGGTGGGTCCCAGCCTGGTTTTCCCTAACCCGGTGCGGGCCCTCTTTTAAGCCCAGGTTAGGGGGTAGTCGCTGCCAGGTCGCGCCCCCAGTAGCGGCTCCGGCCTGGGAATCCCCTGGGGGCTCAGAAAGGGCAGCTCCGATTGGCTGAGGCTGCGTGTGACGTCAGGGCCTCCCCGACGCCCCCTCCCCCAGAGGCACGTGGGGGTGGCCGCGGCAGGGGAGGGGCCCGGGGTCCGGGCGGATTCGGGGTGTCCCCCCAGCCTGAGGCGGCAGCTGGGCAGCGCAGACGCGATTCTCCTCGGACAGATTTTTCCCTAGTCCCATATCCCCCTCCAGCCCCCCCAGAACGGCAGCTGCTCAGGCGGCAGATGCGCCGGCTAAATCCGCCCAGCTGGTCCCTCCGCAGAGCTAACCGCCTAGAACCCATTGTGGGTGGGTAGGGGTGTGTGTGCGTGGGTGTGTGTGCGCGCGCGCGTGCGCGCGCACGCCTGGGGGGGGGCATGGCCCTGCCCCTGCCCTGCCCTGCCCCTTGCCCTTTGACCCCGCCTCCTCGCGTGGCCGGGTGGGGTGGGGCTCCTCTTGGGGACCCTTCCCCAAGTTCATATTCCCTCCTGGAGCTCTTGACGGATTTGGGAGACCTGGTGCCCAGAGAGGGTGTGGCCCTTTCCAGAGACTACACAGCACCCCTGGGCCTGCGGTCCAGAAAATGCCCCCTGCCGCGCATGCATTAATAATTATAATGATGGGCTACCGTTTATCCAGCAACTACTGTATGCAGCTCCAGGATTCTAGAGCACAGGTACTATTATCCCATTTTCAGGTGTGGAAACAGGCGGGGGAGTAGTGGCTTGCTGGCTCACATAGCCAGGGACTGGAGCTGGAATTTGAATCCCATGCTTTTAGTCATTTCCAGGGGCTCAGGGACCCCTTAGCTTGGAAGGGTCTTAAGGCAAGTGACTTGGGGTCACTCACTTGAGTGAGTGGGGTGTTGATGGCCACCCCTTGCCCTGTGTTTGGGCCCCTCTGAGCCCGGCACAGACCCTCCCTCCTTAGCTTCTTCAGCCCCACTGGGTGCCACTCTCATCTGGAAGAACTGAGGATCCAGGGGGGTCTTCCTGGAGGAAGAGGAGGTGGCTCCACTCTGAAATGCTGAGGGTGTAGCTGTCAAGAGCTTGAGGGTGCTTCGAATGTGTAGTTTTATACCCAGCCTGTGCTGCCTCTGGGCCTTTGCACTTGCCGTCCTCCCCGTCTGCAATGTTGTCCCCACTGATCTCCAGTATGACCTACCCTCCACCCTTCATGTCTCAGCGCAAATGTTACCTCCACAGTGACAGCTGCGCTGTCTGGCCTCTTACCCTGCTTTGGTTTTCTTCGTTTTATTTGTCACAACCAAATATGGTACATTGTTTTCCCACAGCGCTGTTGTGTTCCCTGCTGAATCCCCATTGCCTAGAACAGTGCCTGGCACCCAGTAGGTAAGCACTCCATACATGCTTGTTATCCCGAAATCTCAGGGATATGGGCATAAATAGAGGGCTGGAGGGCAGAGGGCAGCCCTGGGGGAGGCACATATGGTAGTTCTGTCCTGGTGTGTATATAGGAGCCTGGGCCGTGAGCCTGTCCTGTGCTCCCTTCAACCAAAAGTGCCCTCCCAGGCCCCACCTCCTTCTGCCCTTCCCCGACACCACCCTCCACCCTCCTCCCTCCTCCCTGTTCCTCCAAAAGTCCTTCCTGCCTCAGGACCTTTGCACAGGCTGTGTCTGCTGCCTGGTGGAGATATTCTTCCCCTAGATCTCTGAATGGCTCCGTCCCTCACCTACTCAGGTCTCAGCTCAAATGTTCACCCCAACAGGTCCCCATCTAAATAATCCCCACTCTTGGGGTATCTGACTGGTTCAGCTGGTAGAGTATGTGACTCTTGATCTGGGAGTTGTGGGTTCAAGCCCCATGTTGGGTGTAGACTTCACTTAAAAAATTAAGTGGAAATCCCACTGAAGGGGGAATCAAAAAATAATAAAAAAAAATCACCGCCCTTTTCTCTGTTGTGATTGCTTTGCTGTACTTTTTAGTGATGGAATTTCTTTTTACCATTTATTTGATTCTCTTCCAACCCACCCCCATTCCCTGATGATTAGCTGTGCCAGGTAAGGGCTGGAGTCTGCCTTGGTCTCCACTGGGTCCCTGGGGGCTGGGACTGGGTCTGGCACACAGTAGGCACTCAACAAGCGTGTTGAACAGATGAATGAATGAATGGGGCTGCCTATGAGCTCTCCAGAGTCTGTCCTTGTCACATGGAGGGGGAACCGAGGTTCAGTAGGGAGCCCAGGGTCTCGTGAGTCCCTCATTAGCAAAATAGGGCAACAGGAGGTTACCCCTTCAGGCTGGAGAGGGGTACCCAGTGAAATAATAACTAAAGGAGCATCTATTAAGCACCTACGGTGTGCACAGAGCTCCTTCCCCAGGGCCTTTGCACTTGCCACTTCCTCCGCTTGGAAAGATCCTTGTGTGCCTGGCAGTGTTTCTTTCTCCCAGAGACCTTCTCTGACTGTTTTGGGGGACAGGGCAGCTCTTTCTACCCTGTTTTCTTTCCTCTAAAATCATCTCATTAATCCAGTTTTGAATCAATAGTACAGTGGTGAGCTGCCCTTCATTCGAAGCAAACAAGCCAGTGGTGGAACGGGTGTGCTCTCTGCAGGAAATTCTGACCCACGTTACAACATGAATGAACCTGGAGGATATTATGCACTGAAATAAGCCAGACCCAGAAGGACACATCCCGCAGGACCCCACTCCCAGGAGGTTCCCAGAGGAGTCCCGTCCACAGAGACAGAGAGGAGATGGTGGGAATCAGGCCTAGGGCAGGGGGTGGGGAGTCTGTGCTTCCTGGGGACAGAGTCTCCGTGTAGGGAGATGGAAAGTTCTGGAATAGACAGAGGGTGGGGGTGGCTGCAGGACAATATCAATGTGCTTAGTGCTTCATGCCATGGAATGGAACACTTACAAAGGGTTAAAACAATAAATATTACACCATGTACAGTTTACCACAATAAAAATAAAAGGAAAATCAAAACTGTTATGGAGAAAAAAGCCAGACGGTGACAGTGGAGGGTGTGTGTGAATGACCTCAGCTGGTGGCAATTCGGTCATTGCCACCAGGGCTCTCGACTCAGGTGACACTGACGTCAGCATGTGGAGGGGCCGTGGGTGGGCGCTGAGCTCACACTTGTCGCCCGTACTTCTCGTGCCCTTGCGTCCCACCCGGGACCTCCTCTGCTCTGGCCGCAGGACCTCCAGTCTTCAAGGAGCAGAGCTGAGCCCACGGGCTTGCCCCTCATGGATCATTCTCCAGCTAACTTTACTGAGCACCTACTCCCTACCAGGCTCTCCCCAGGTGCTGGGGATACTGCGGGGACTGAGACAGAGCCAAGCCCTGTCCTGGCAGGACACGGGGCTCAGGGCAGGACAAGATTCACGTATTTAACAAGTATTTATTGAGCACTTACTGCATGCCCAGCTTGTTCTAGTCATTGGGAGCGCAGCACCAAACAGCACAGACGAGCCTCTGGCCTTGTGCAGCTGATGTTCCAACGGGTTCGACAGATGTGAAGTCGTATAAACAAGTGAAATCTATTCTGGGCCAAATGATGCTAAAGAGAAAACTTAAGCAAGGAAAGAAGATGAGGAGTGCTGGGGTGGGAGGGATTTTAAACAGGTGGTCAGGGAAAGCCTCATGGAGGAGGTGACACCTGAGCAGAGACTCAAAGGAGGTGAGGGGAAAACTTGTGTAGGTATGTGGAGGAAGAGAGTTCCATGTGGGGGGAATAGCCAGGGCAAAGGCCCTGGGGCAGGACCACGCCTGACCTGTTGAAGGAGGCATGTGGCTGGACCAGCATGAGCAGGAGCCAGTCAGGGGGAACAAGGGAGTAGCGAAGGGCGGGAAGGGAGTGGGGGCAGGTTGTGCAGGGCAGTGTTTCCCTCAGGGACCACTTTTCCCCTGCCTCGGGGCCTTTGCCCATGGCGTTCCCTCCTCCTGCCTGCCTCCCTTCCTCCCAGACTCACCTCGCTAACTTCTCCTTCTTTCCCAGCGTAAATGTCTCAGCTTGAATCCTAGCCACTCCAGACTGGTAGTCCCAGGGCATCTGGCTGCCTTAGTCCAGGCCCTTGGGCTTGGGCTCAGCACCGCGCAGCACAGAACCCGGCACAAAGTAGGCACTCAGTGAAGACAGTGAGGTACGGGTAAGGTCCAGGCAAGCGGCAGGGAAGCCTCTTTGCCTCCAGGGTTCCACAGAACAATGGGCCAGTTCTCACCCCAGCCCTGCCCTGAAATTGCCATGAGGCCAGTGGCTCCCCTTGTCTGGCCTCAGTTTCCCCTTCCAGAAGATTCCAGTAGGCCACGATGGGGATGGAGGTAGGAGGAAGGTGACTCCTGTGATGCAAGCACACAGTGGGGAGCCGGAGACTCCCCCATGCCCTCCCGCATCACTGGCGCCGCCCACTCCCCAGCTTCCAGTTCCCCTAGGCCAGCGGGGATTTGGGGGGGAGGGAGGGGGAATAACTACTCATGTCATTTACATAAAACCTGCACAATTAGCATAACGATTGTAGGAGCCTAGAGAACTGGGCATGGGAAATACTAACTTTAATGACAAACAAGGCGGGCAGCCTCCCCATGGAAACAGCTGGTCCTAAGTCCACCCCCATTTTACAAATGGAGAAATTTAGGCCCATGGAGGTGAGGCCTAGCCAGGGTCTCTGCCTTCTACGGGCATCCATGGACACAAAATAAGAAAACAAAAAATGACTAAAATAATTTCAGATTATTGTAAGGGCCGGTGGTGGGGGGGGATAATGAGAAGAATAGCTGTCTGGGGGCATCAGGGAAAGCTTCTTGGAGGAGGTAACATTTGAACATTTGAACATTTGAACTCCGTAAAGGAGTAAAAGCCAATTTGGAGGGAAAAACAGGGTAAGGGCAGAGGGAACAGCAGCATGTGCAAAGGCCCTGGAGTAGAACTGTGCCTGGCCTGTTGGAGGAAGAGTGAGGAGATCTGTGTGTCTGGAGGGGGAGAGAGGGAGGAGGAAAGGGTGGGGAGAAAATGGGGGGCGGGGCATGGGAAAAGTTTGAATTTTATTTCAAGGGCACTAGGGAGCCATGAGAGAATTTATAGTGAGCAAGTGAGGTGATCTGATTTAACTGTTAAAAAAGATCCCTCTGGCTGTCTTTTGGAGATGTATGCAAGCCCCCAGGGGGACCAGGGAGGAGATGACTGCACTAGTCTAGGGGAGAAACTCAGAGGCATGGACCAGGGCAAGGGGCCTTGGAAATGGAGAGAAATAGGTGGCTCCGAGAGGTGTTGCAGATGCAAAGACAAGGGACTTGGGGAGTGAAAGAAGAAAGAATCCAAGAGGACCCCCAACCCCTTCCCTGGAGTCCCTTCGCCAACATGGCTCCTTACCCCCCATCTCTCCCTTTCCCCTTTGGGCTCAGCTCATATCACATCCACCAGAAAGCCCTCCAGACTGCCCCAGCAGAGTTGAACTGCCTGCCTTGGCCCTGCCAACTTCCCAGTGCTCCTGCACGGCATAGAAGTCCCATGTGTTCCCTAAGAGAGAGAAGGAAGATTCCAGGGTTCTAGGATCTGAATATTCTGACAACCTCATTGTCTTCACTTCTGGGTTGAGAATCTCACCTGCACCTCCCAGGGACGGGCCCAGCGATGCTCCTCTTTTCTCCGTCGCCTGGCAGGGGAGGGAGGTTGAGCCCATTAGGGGAAACCAAAGCACCATTAGCTGTTTTCCTCCATTGCTATCCAGTAGGGGTCCCTGGGGTTGGGGGCTTTGGCCCAGCTACTGGAGTGGGAGCCCAGCCAGGAAAGATCGGAGTGGGAGACGGGCAAGCCCGGGAGGGGCTAGGAAAGTGTCTATTTCTCCTCCTGCCGCCGTATTTATGGATTCCCTTTGATATCCCAGCGGTTGGCTGACCTGGTTCTCCGCTGCTGCGGGAGGAAGACAGGTTCTTGGAGCTGGGGCGGGGGGGGGGGGGGTGCCTGGGTGTGGAAAGCCTGCGTGTGCAGTGACTGGGCCCCTGGGCTTGGGAGGAGGGAGGCAGGGAGCCAGCCTCGGTTTCCCTATTCACAAAACCGGGCTGTCAATGTACCGTTCTCAGGCCACCATAGAGTAAACACGTGTCAATGGTTGATTATTAACTCACTGTTCGGGGAACCAGTTAAATGGTCAAGCTAGTTCTGAGAGCATTTAAGGAACTGGGTGTTTATCAGGACTTTTCCTTTTAAAGTTCGCTAGAATAAGAGCAGCTTAGATACCAGCTAGCAAGTGTCCTATAGGCAACAAAATACTAACCCTGGTTCTCTTTTCTGCAATCTGCAAGTTCACTGTAACTTCCCTGGGCCGGGGCTCTGATCAGATGATAAAGAGCGAAGTCAAGCGGAAGTGCATCTGTGTGGAGCAAAGCTGCCCCGTAGAACTTTCCGTGATGAGGGACGTGTTTGAAATCCACGCTTTCCCACGCAGCAGCCACCAGCCACGGGGGCTCTCGAGTGCTTACCGGGTGGCCAGTGTGAGCGAGGACCTGGATTTGTAATTCCATTGCAGCTGACTTGTTTTAAATTGGCGTAGTCACCCATGGCTAGTGATATCATAGTGGACAGTGCCAGGAAAATAAAGTAACGTGTGATGGCCATTTTCGACAACACCCCCGTGGGACGTCGGAAGCACCTGTCCCTTGCACTCTTCCTTCATCTCCAAGCTTTATGTAGGTTTTCTTACCAGGTATAGACCGCAATGGTGGCTTGAGGGCAGCGGTGATCACAGCCCCATTCATGCAGCAGCCCCAGGGGGCAAGGTGTCACTAGCCGGGCCCAGGAGAAGTGTCTTGTTGACCCCAGTGGGTCCCAGCTTTTCAGCTTTGTGACTTCGGGCAAATGGCTTAGCGTCTCTGGCCCTGGGTCTCCACATCTGCCACAGGGACTTCTATGAAGGGTTCCCATGACCTCATTTGATTTGGGGGGGGGGGAATTAAATGAGCTCACCCGTCTCAAGAAGGCTCACAGCGAGCTCGAAATATGTGCTATTATTGGTAGTCCTGGATGGATTATTTCACCTCACGCTCTGTTTTCACATCTGTGAAATGGGGTCAAAGTACTTGAGAACTCGGAATCTTGCTATAAGACAGCTCGTTCGTCGAAAGGCCGTCAGCAGGGCTCTGGGCACACGGTAAATGCGGAGAAGGTGGTTGTCACTGTCGATGGTGGCAGTGCCGAGAGAGGCTGACTAACTTCCCAAGGCCACATAACCGGGCAACGCCAGAGCTGGGAGTTGA
The DNA here is from genome assembly GCF_023065955.2 of Ursus arctos. Taxonomy (NCBI): domain Eukaryota; kingdom Metazoa; phylum Chordata; class Mammalia; order Carnivora; family Ursidae; genus Ursus; species Ursus arctos. The sequence goes on from NW_026622808.1 coordinate 15,224,623, forward strand.
ATTGGGGTCTTCCCAGCTGAGGTCGGGAGCAGCGCCAGGGCTCTCCACGGGGTCAAGAGGGACGGCGTCGGGCCTCTGAGGACCCGGCGCCCAGGCTCCAGGGTTAAGCCCATGCGGCAGCTGAACTTCCGTGCGTCTACTCCTCTGAAATCCCTGGGAAGCGAGGCATCAGATGTCCCGGAACAGGCCCCTGCTCTTGACAGACCACACACACATGGACGGACAGCTGGCGAGGACTGGTGGGCCAGGAGGGAGGGGCCCCGGGGAAGGGGGCACCTTGGCCAAAAAGAGAGGTCACAAGCTGCCCCAACGCAGCCATCCCCAGACGGGGGCTATGAGCCTTCTCTCCACAGTCCTCCAGACCTCAGTTCTTTCATCAACATTTGGCAAATATTTATGGAGCGCCCGCTGTGTACCACGTGCCTTGCGGAGCCCTGTCTTTAAGCACTGTGAGACCGAAGCTCAGAAAGCCACGGTCACCTGTCCAGGTCACACAGCAAAAAGAATGGCAAAGCTGGGACTGCAAGCCAAGGGGCTCTTGCTCCTGCCTCAGGGCCTTTGCACCTGCTGCCCTCGCTGCCTCCCTCGACCCCTCCCAATTAGCCTTTAGCCCTGTTTAGATGACGCCTTCTGTGAGAATTCTTCCCCAATCCACTGGCTCCCTAACCCCTCCATCACAGCCTTTTGACCCCCACCAACCCACCAACCATCTCCCCCACTAGACTGTGAGCCCCCTCGGGCTGGGGCTGTAGCCCCCGCCCCCAGCACAGACTTGCACGCAATAAGTAATTGTTGAATAATAAGATGAACATGTGAATGAATGAAGTCAGGATTTCTACCCATCCCCTGTTTCAAAATTGGTCCCTTGGGAAGTGAGGTGCCAGAGGTCTACACTTGGATTTGAAGCGGATATGCATGGATGAAGTCCTTCTGTCAGTGTCTGATATAGCCCTGGACTGGGGGTTCCAGGTAGGCGGTCTCTGTGGGTGTTTGCTGTGTAATGGGGGCATGGGGTGCCCCCCAAGGGGGGGGGACCTCAAAAGCTCTGGCTGTTCCAGTCACAAAATATGTAGGTGCTGCTGCGGATGGGGAAGGGCCAGGGAGGTCCCACCTGCTACGGGGTCTCATTTCTATCTGGACTGTCCAGGAAGGGCTGTCCCAGGCCACCCTCTCTGAAGGAGCTGAGAGGTAGGAGAGGGCTCAGAAGGGGGATGGGGCTCTGAAGGGGGAGAGGGCTCAAGGAGGGGAGGGGGCTCAGAAAGGGGTATCCCAGATGAGGGAGGGGGATTGGGGAAGGGAGGGGACTCAGAGTGGAAGGGGGCTCAGGGAGGGGAGGGGGTTCAGAAGAAGGAGGGGGTTCAGAGAGAGAGGGGACTCGGAAGGGGCTGTCTCAGAAGAGGGAGGGGGCTCAGGGAGGGGAGAGGCCTCAGAGTGGGAAGGGGCTTATGGAGTGGGAAGGGGGCTCAGGGAGCCGAGAGGGCTTAGCGAGGGGCGGGGCTCAGGAGGGTTGAGGGCTGGAGCGCCTGCCTCGGTTCTGTCTTACCCTGGGGCCCCTGGACTCCGGGGTTAGGAGTGTATCGTGTCACCGGGTTTCGTGTCCATCCAGAAACCTGACCGCGTCCCCAGGGCTTAGGGTCGTCCCCAGTCCCGCACCCTACCCCCTCCCTTCTCGAGTCTTCCAGGTTCCCTTCGATCTCCCTCCCCCACCTCCCCAGTCAGCTGTGTCCGTATTTATAGCGGTGAGGGCCCATGTCGCTTTACTTCCGAAAGGGATTGTGTCCTTTACTTCTGCCTTCAGAACCCTCCACACCTGTTCCCGGCACAAGCCTCACGGCCGCGGGGAGAGGACCGCCTTGCTTTCTGGAGCCGCCGTGGGACAGGGGGCTAGGCCCCCTCCCCCCTCTCTCCGAGGCCCCGCCCCCCTCCGAGCCCTTTGCTCCAAGTCTCCCCCGCCCCGAGCCCCCGTCTGATCTGAAGACTCCCTCCCTGCACACCAACCCCAAGCCGCCTAGTTCCCAGGCCCCCAAGGCCCCCGGCCCCGCCCGCCCCTGTTGTCCTCTGCCCGGCCCATTGTCCTGGCTCCCGGTGCGGGGGCTGGGCGGGCAGGGGTCTGCGTGCAGGGGCTGGAGCCCGCCCGCTGCCCACCGGTCTCTGGGCAACGCTGGCAAACCCCGCGCGATGCTGGCCCTTCGAGCCCGGACACGGAGGCGGCGCTGTTCCCCGGGAGGGGCCACAGCTGGGGAAGGGGGTCTTAGGCCGCAGGCAGATCTCGCTGTCCCCCGTTGGAGAGAGGTTAGTGGGCGGGAGCCATGGAAAATCTTCTCCCTGCGCAGTGTCCCCAACCCCTTTACCATCCCTCCTTCCCCTTCAGATCCCACAATGGAAGCTGGGCACACCCGGTTCCATGAGCCGCCCACGACCTTACCGTTGGACTCTGCAGGGAGGCCCACGCCACCCCTGGGGAAACCGGCCCGGGAGCATCTGAGATCGGGTTCAGGAGCAGGGCCTAGGGTTGGAGCCCCAGCTCCGCATTCCCCCCAGCGTGGCCCCATCGCTCTGCTGAGCCTCTTTTTTCATCTGTACAATGGGCAGGTAGCAGGACCCACCGGCTGGATTGTTCTGTGGATCCCACGGCTCCCGCGTGAGCGGGTTCAAACTTGGACTGCGGCTTACCAGCCCCGCAACTGGCCGGGCACGTCCCTGCTCTGGGCCTTGTTGTCCTCATCCGTAAAACGGGGATTACAGCAGGATGCACTTCCTGAGACGCTGAAGGGGGAAGGGCACAAACCCGCGGTAGCTGTGACTTTTATTCTTTATGTTACTTTTACTGTTATTTCCCTCTTAGTTTGAGTCTTTATGAGGCTCAGAAGGGCTGTGTGTATGGGTGGGGGTCATATTCCCAGCGCCTCCCAGGCCCCCGGGGCTGGGAGTCAGGGGTTGGGGTGGGTGTGTCTGGGACTGGTCAAGCTGCCGGCTGAGGGACCCCCCTCTCCGCTCTCTCCTCCACCTGGACCATGTAGATCACCCAGAGCCCCTGAAGTGGGAAGACCCCCCCCCCAACTCCGGACCTGTCTGAATAATCCCTAGAGAGTGGGGAGCAAAGCCCCTCTTACCCCCACCCTGGGCCACGACTCGCCTGCTGGGGGGTGCGGGCTCCAGGCCAGTGAGGTGATGGCAGCTTTTCCGTGCAGAGAAGGGACCTGGCTGCCCCTCCACCTGCCCTGGCAGCCACCAAGGTGGGGTGCTGCTGCCAGGGCCACCTTCCCAGAATGCACTTCCTGGCGTGGGGGTCATGAGAGCCCCATTGGAGCAGATTCTGGGGGGTGGGGGGGACAGAGAAGGGAAAGTGAGAACAGTGAGTTTAGGCAGAGGACTCTCAGAATTTCGCGATAAAGAGCTGAGAAACAGCGTGGTCACTGGAGAGGAATGTGGGATCAACGGAGGGGTTTTAAAAAGACGCAAAGTGTCTTGAACAGTGTAAACGCTCACCAAACGGATGCTGCTAAGTATACTTTTATTAGATAATAATTAAAATCATTATCCTAATGACGGGTATTACCAGTTCCCGATGCTTTGGGCAAATCCCAAACGGCTCCAAAGACTGTCGTTCCCTTCAGCCCACAAAGGAAGGGCTAAAAGTGACAGCAGGCGCCAGGGCTCGGAGGCCAGGGTCTAGACCCAAGGGTGTGCACGTGGAGGTGGCATTTCTATTTTCACGCATTGGCGGCAAAGCCCAGGAGTCTGCAGAGTCTTGCCTCTCAGTGGGGTGGAGCGGTAATGAGGCTCTCCAGGGAGGATGAAAGCTGGAACCAGCTTCTAGAAGCTGGTCAAGCCGGGAGGGCCCCAGATCGGATCAGGGCGGGGAGTTGGGAGGCCCCCCTGCCTGGCTTGCCCCAGTGTCCAGTTTGCAGGTTATGCCTGGGAGGGGCGACATCCCATAGTTGGGTCTGAATGCTGATGCTTTCTGCCAATGCACATTTATTGAGTGCCTACTGTCTGGGGCTCTGGGAACTCACTGGAGGCTGCGCCAGATATTAATGAAAGAAGCACCCGAATACACCTGCAACTGTGACCAAGAGAGTTTTAAGAACTCAGAGGGAATGAGGGAGCTAGCCTGAGCTCAGAACAGAAGGAGGGGAGAGGCAAGGGTGCCTGGCAAAGGTCCTGGGGCCACATGCCCTGAACAAGCCCATTCTTTTCTTGACTCAGAGCCTCGTTGACCCCATCCATGAGATGGAAAGAATCAGACCCTCAGAGAACCTAGCTCTCCAGGTCGTGGGCGCACATGAGCACTTGCTCCGACATTGGCTTCTTTATTAGGCTCTAATACCCACCCCCGCCCCGCCACCATCCAGGGATCAGCTTGGCTAGGAAGCATCTGTTCACTGCTCTAACCGCTGGGCCTGGCATGCAGTGGGTGCTCAATCAGGACTTGCCGAATGCATAAACAATAAGCATTATAGAACACTGAGAGTGTGTCAGGTGTTGTGTTAAGCGTTTTGTTAATGTATATATTTTTAAGATTTTATTTTTAAGTCCTCTCCACACCTGATGTGGGCCTTGAGCTCGCCACCCTGAGATCGGGAGTCACGTGCTCTTCCGATGGAGCCAGCCGGGTACCCCATGTTTTGTTAATTTTTTTTTAAAGAATAACCTACTTTAACATTTTTTTAATTTTTTATTTGTTTGACAGAGAGAGAGAGGGCACAAGTAGGGGGAGGAGCAGAAGGAGAGGGAGAAGCAGGCTCCCCGCTGAGCAGGGAGCCCAACACGGGGCTGGATCCCAGGACTCTGGGATCATGACCTGAGCAGGAGGCAGACGCTTCACTGGCGGAGCCACCCAGACACCTGCGTCTTGTAAATATTAACTTACTTGCTTCTAAGGCTCCGTGGGGGGACCGAGGTGCCTCGCTCCCGTGCTTCACTGCCTTTCTGGATCTTGTGGGTTGTGGGTCTGTCTGCCTGTGTCACGTGTCCAAGTGCTTCTCTGTGCGCCCTTGGTACAACTGAGTGTGCGACGATCAAACATACCCGGGGCTCCCGCAGGCTGGGGATGAAGGCCCGGAGTCTGCAGGTCAGTGGAGGCCCCAGCCCCAGGGGCTGCAGAGGGGAGAGCAGGTAGGCAGCAGGGCCTCCTCCTGTGAGGCATAAGGTCCAGCCCTCAGGGCTTTTTTTTCTCTCCTAGAGCAGGGGGCCCCCTCCCACCTGCCGTGGCCTGGCCCCCCCCCCCCCCCCCCCCCCGCCCAGCTGCCGACCTCGAGAACTTGAGTCCCCCCAGGGATGCAGGCAATCAATTAGAATTGGCAGCGCTGCCTAAGTAAAAGGCTTCCTTTAATGAGGAGGCCGGAAGAGCTGCTGCTGGCTGCAGCCCTGGGCCGAGCCAGGCTGGGCCGGGGCTGCAGGGTCTGGGCTGGGGGCAAGGGCACAGCAGGGGCAAGACACACCGCTGTGCCCTCCTGGGGGCCTCACAGTCCAGTGGGAGTGACAGACGTGACACCAGGTGACCCACACGGGGTGTTAACAGCTGGGATGGGAGTGAGCGGGCAGCAGCGGGGACCAGAGGAGGCATCAGATATCAGGGCAGGCTTCCCGGAGGCAGTGATCCATAAGCTGAGATCTGAGGGATGCGTAGAAGTGAGTCCTGAAGGGGGACAGAAGAAAGAATATTGTGGCAGGGTTAGGAACTATCCCACGTGTTCTGGTTGTCTAAACGAGAACTATAACCAACCATGGACGACAAGATAATGCTCCCCCGGAGATGTCCATGTCCCAATCCTGGGGACCTGTGAGTATGTTACCTGCCCCTAGGCTGTAAATGGAATTAAGGCTGCAAATCAGTTGAGGTTAAAATGAAGAGATTATCTTGGATTATCCGCGTAAACCCAGTATAATCGCAGGGGTTCTTATAAAAGGGAAGCAGAGGAATCCAACGGAAGGAATGCAAGAAAGGGCCCCTGGCCGTCGCTGGCTGTGAAGGAGGAAGAAGGGGGAGGAAGGGCACCAGCCCGGGAACGCTAGCCTTCAGAATCTGGGAAAGGCTTGGTCGGTTGGTCGGGGTAACTCCCTGGAGCCTCCAGGGGCATCAGCCCTGCCCACATCTGGGTTTTCGCCTGGTGAGACTGATGCCAGACTTTGGGCCACAGAACTTGAAAACACTCAGTGTGCGTTGCTTGAAGCCATAAACTTGAGGCGAACCTCGGGGGTCCTTGGCTTGTTGCCTCGCCGCGCCCCGTGTCTGCCCCTGTGGTCCCGCGGCCGAACCTCTGTGTGTCTGAATCTTCCTCCCCTTTCTCGGACAAAGACACCGCTCGGGGGACGTGGGGCCTGCCCTAAATCCAGGATGACTCCGTGTCTTGAAATCTTCCTTGAGAGATCACACTGATTATATCTGCAAGGAGCCAGATAAGGTCTCATTCTGAGGTTCCGGGTAGGGGGGCAACCAACACGTATTTGAGTTTTGTCTGTGTCCTCCTGCGACATGTCAACCCCAGGAGGGCAGGACCTCTGCCCATCTTGGATCTCGAAGCGTCCCCTATGCCTGGAATACTGCTTGGCACACAGCAGAGACTCAGTAAGTGTCCATTCATTTGGCAAGTGATTATGAAGCCCCCGCTGTGTACAGGGCCTTGGTCTTTCCACACCTTCTCTGGAAAACGAGAAAATGTCCGATTCTTCATTGTTGCAAGGTCCCGAGGCAAAGAGATCGAGGCATGGGGAGAATTTGACCTCTGGTTCTTCTCTGGGTAACCCTGGGTACCAGCAGCCATGATGGGGAATCTGGAGGCAGAGGGAGGGAAGGTGCTGGTGGACAAGGTGCTTCTGCAGGAGCAGCGAGCCCCTCTGGGGGTCGGGTGGATTGGGGGAGGGGGGAAGGAAGGGGTCTCTTGTAGGAGACTGGGCCAGAGTCTGTGCACTGAGGTGGGGGGGCTCCCAAGATGGGGGTGGGCAGAGAGAAGCAGAGCCTAGGAGGAGGGAGGAGAGACAGAAACAGACACACAGAGACAGAAAGAGAGGTATGTCAGAGGCTCCCAGCTTAGGCCCCCTGGGGCACCCCTGGGGCCTATGGCTCTGGCCCTGTCCTGCCCCCTCCCTGTTCCCCTGGCTGGTACTTGAAACCCCATCCTGAGGGGCCACAGTCTTTGATGTGGGGTCTCCCCACCAGGGAGGTCCTGGGCTCATCAGCCATGAGACCCTCTGAGGATCAGGGTCCTGCCCCACAACTCAGCCGGATGCAGATCCCGGAGACCAGGACATCATAGCTCCTGAAATGGGGGATGTCTGTCCCACCCAGGCCTGAACTGAGACATTCATGATACCCTTAATGTTTGCAAGCACCTGGACGTAGTCCCTGCTTCTCTCCAATACCTCAGCCAGAGCCTGTGTGGGAGGGTTTCACCCCATTTTACAGCAGCGGAGGGGATCTGAGGTCTAAAGATAGGGAGGGATTGTTGAGGGGTACAGGTTCATTCTCCCAGAAAACAGGAACTGAGTATCTACTATGTGCCAGGCCCTGTGCTGGGGGTTCTGGGTTCGCTGCAGTGGACAAGACTGTCTGGGGGCCCTGTCTCCACGGGGCTCCCAGTCCTGCAGGAATGATGGACTCAACACCAGGGATTTACAACTTAGGATGATGAGGGTCATAATGGGGGACCCCCAGGTATTTGGGGGATGCAGGCGAGTCACCTGGCCCAGTCTGGGGATCAAGGAAGTCTGCCCAGAGCAAGGACCATTGAAATTGGGATCTGAAAGCTGAGTAAGAGTAAGGAGCAGAGAGAACATGGTCCAGGCAGGGGTACAGCATGTACAAAGGGCCTGGGGTGAGAACCAGAGAAAAGAGTCTTTATAAGAACTCAGGAAGGGAATATGGCAGAAGTGTTGGTAAGAGTCCACTCATGCAGGGATGAGTCTGGTTTATTATTCTGAGGCCTTTTTGGGAGGTCCATATTTGCCTGTAAATCTTTTTCTATCCTTTGACTTTTACGCATCGTTCTTTTTTTTCTAAACATTTTATTATGGAAAATTCCAAACATCTATAAAAGTAGAGAAACTACTACAAGAAGCCCCAGCTACCCATAATCAATGTCAACTTTTATCAATTCATGTCTGACCCCATTTCACCTCTTTTGGTATTACTTTGATGACAGTTCTAGGTACTATATAATTTCTCCATGCATAGATCAGTTTGTGTCTCTAAAAGATAAGGATATTTGGTTAACAATTTAACAATACTTCTGTAAAATCATCAAATACCCAATCAGTCTTTGAATTTCCAATTTTGTAAGAAATGTTACAATTTTTTCCCCTGCAGTTTAAACCAAGATCCAAATAAGATACACACACACAATTGGTTGATTTGTCTTTAAGTCCCTTTTATTCTATAGATTCCCATCCATCTCTTTCTTTTTTCTCTGCAATTTACTTGTCGATGGTGTAGCATCCTGTTTTAGGTGTGTGTCTTCAAAAAAACATAAGAAATGGATTTTGTTTTTTGTTGTTCCTATGCATCCAATCTGAGAGTCTGTGTCTTCAAGTGGTAAGTTTAGTCCACTTACGTTTATTGCATTTATGGACATATTTGGATATATTTTCATCATCTTCTTCTCCTGTGTTTGCTGTTCAACAAGATTTTTTTCTGTTGCTTCCTTTTTATCTCCTCTCCAAACTTCTGTTGAATTCGCTGGATTTTCTTTATTTCCTTTTGTATTCCCTGTAGCATTTTGGAAATTATTCATGCTCTTCCTGTCCTCTGGACAGTCACCCTTGTATCTTTCAACCTGCATACTTAGCTTATCATAGCAGAAAGGTGATCAATGTCTCTTTGTATCTATCAATGGACTAAGTCTTATGATTTGTGCGCGCATACACACACACACACACACACCTCCCTCCATTCTGCATGCCACTCTTGAGTCCCGCCAGGGCACCCCCAGGGATGGAGAGGGGAGTGAGGTGCCCACATGGCAGAGGAAGTGGAGACGGAATCCAGAGGCCCTAACTCTCCGTGTGACTTCAGGCAGGTCCTGCTTTGGCCTCAGTTTCTCCCTCTGTGGGAAAGCATTACAAGTCCCTCCTGTACCGACATCTGGATTTTGAGCCCCCCACTGTCGTCTTTGTTCCCACTACGCAGGCAAGAGACTGTGCAGGCAGCTAGAGTGTAGGACTGTGATGAGGGGCTTCAGGAGCTGAAGGAGAATGCTAATGTCATTATTTACTTCACTGAGCTAAATAATCTCAGGAATTGCTCATCGGGGCCTGATAATTCGATTGGATTTCATGCACAATTAGGCCTTCAGAGCTGAGGCATTCGTACTCGAGTTCAAGGAAAAAGCCAGTCTTCCTGACAGAGAGGCTCAAGGTGAGGGCATAGCAGTGGGGGCCCCCAGGGCCCAGGAAAAGGTCGGATGTGCAGGCTAGCGGGAGGCCTGGATGTCCCAAAGTCAGTGGGTCCAGCCAGAGCTGGAGCTGGAGACCAATCAGGTTCAACTTGTCATTGCTCATTTATTACTTGATTTATATTTGGAGAATTTTTTAAAACCAAGTCCAGAGAATAATATCACATAAAGACCACCTCAGTTAATGAATATAGTTAATGTTTTGTCATTTTTGCCTGAGGTGTGTGTTTTTCTTCTCATGTGAAAGAATTCAGAATGATCAATTTAACATCTAAGTCAGATCCATTCCTCCTCTGCTCATAGCCCTCCAGAGCTCAAATCCCCCCCTCCCCCACGGTCCCTAGGGCCTGCAGGACTTGCCCTTGTCCCCTCCCTGTCCTCCCCTCCTTCTTCTTTCCCCCTCACTCACTCTGCTCCAGCCACATGGGCCTCCTTGCTGTTCCTCCAGCATGCCCCAGGACCTTTGCACAGGGTGTTCCCTCTGCCTGGAATGCCCTTCTCCCAATCTTTTCTTCCTAGTGGTTGATCACCTATCCAACCTTTAGTGCCTCTCCTCCTAGTCCCTCTTTTGTGCAGCCTTAACCCTCCCACCCAAACCAGAGCCTTCTCTCCCATTCCCCTCTAGACAACCCTCCCCAAGCAGCACCAGCTTCCTTTGGCCCCAGCCTGGCCTCCAGGGTCAGAGAGTGGTCTAGTGGGGACCTCCTGGGCTCGAGCACCTGCCCAGGCACCCAAAGGAACTGCTGAAAGAACACACAAGAGCAAATCAAACACATATGATGTGCATGTCATTGAGTCCCTAAGGCGGACCAGGGCTCTCCTGGATCTCTGTGAGTCTCTCTCCAGCACCCCTTATCTGTGCCTATCTTTGAACCCCTGTGTCTCTCTGTGTCTGCCTCTCTCTCCCCTCTGTCTCTGTCCCTCCCATGGGGCAGCACCTGCTTCATTCACTGCTTCCCCCCCACCCTCCCTCATCTTCTTCCTCTTTGTCCCCCTCCTTTTCCACCCTCTGCTCTCCCCCACACCACTGTGGGCCCCCATACCCTCTATCACTGGTTGTGGGGTGGGGATTGTCTGGTCTTCCTCCATCAGCACTCCCCTCCTCTCTCTTTGACTCTCCTCTCTCCCCTGACATTCTATTTTGGTCTTTGTTAGCAGGGATCTCAGATGTGCTGGGTGCCCTCCCCCAGCACTGCCCATCTCTGAGCTCCATATTCGCCTTCTCTATGAGGTGGGGGCCCCCCTCTATTTCTGGGGACCTCCATCTGTTTCCTACCTCCCCAGGTACTCAACTTAGAGCTGGGAGGCAGAATTGAAATGTATCCTGTGGCCTCACCTTCTCCTTTTCTGGGAGAGTGGGGTGGAGGGACCAGGGAGGGAAGGGAGTGTCCCCAAGGTCACACAGCAACTGGCCTGAAGTGCCCTGCAGCCTCAGGTACTAGTCCCAGTGCCCCTGCCTGCTGTGTGACCCCCCCCCCCAGCAGTTCAGCTTTCTCATCTGCATGGGGACAGCAAGAGTGCCACCTCATTAGGTGACAATTTAAAAAGTGCAGGGAAAGTGGCTGGAGCATGTGAAAGATGGAGTTGTGGGGACGACTGTAGATGGGGATATTCCCAGGAAGGGTGATTGGGGGTGCATGAGCTCGGTGCACGCAGATGGGACAAGCTGGTCTGTTCTACCCCAGAAGGGAGTATGGATTGTGGGGGCTGGGGAAGTCAAGAGCATTCAGTTGCCTAGCAACAAGGATGAAGCTGACAGACAGGGTCAAGACCACTGATGTCCCAGGATCTGGGATTGGGGGAGGCATTCAGGATTCTGCTGGGAGGGGCTGACAGTAGTCAAAGGATGTGTGTGTGCCTGTAGTGTGTGTGTGTGTGTGTGTGTGTGTGTGTGTGTGTGTGTAAATTCATTTGTTCCATCATCATTACTACTACTGTGTGCTAGGTGATGAAAACACCAGAGTGAACAAAACAGAGAAAAGTCTCTGCCCTCAGGGAATTGATATTCCAGTGGGGGAGACGGAGGGTTAACAAGGTCAAGTGGTGAGCTATGCTGGGGACAAGACAAAGTAGGGTGAGGGTCAGGGAGGGGGATTTTTATTTTAGACAGAGGGTGGTCAGGGAGGGCCTCTCTGAGGAGGTGATGTTTGAGCATAGACCTGGAGGAGATGCAGGAGGGAGCCATGCAGAGATACGAAGGAAGAGCATTCTAGGCAGAGGGCACAGTATATACAAAGGCTCTGAGGCAGGACTGTTACTGGATGATGAGGGATGTGTTTATATATATACACATACACAATTTTTGACAGTAACAGGATTATATTCTTTTTTTTTTAAAGATTTTATTTATTTATTTGACAGAGATAGAGACAGCCAGGGAGAGAGGGAACACAAGCAGGGGGAGTGGGAGAGGAAGAAGCAGGCTCATAGCGGAGGAGCCTGATGTGGGGCTCAATCCCATAACGCCAGGAACACGCCCTGAGCCAAAGGCAGACACTTAACCGCTGTGCCACCCAGGCGCCCCCAGGATTATATTCTAAATCAAAATTCCTCTATCACTTTTAACAGCTGTGTAGTATTCCATGGCATGAACATAAAGCGATAAACTTAATAAAGCTCCAATTCTAGAATGGCCTTCCAAGGACCCCCACCTACTGCTTTTTCACACCCTTGTGTAATCTCCTCCAATTGGGTGTGAGTGGGGCCGATGATTCATTTCTAACCAATAAAATTTAGTGAAAGTGATGGAATGTTACTTCCGAAATGAAATAGGTTACATAATATTGTAACTTCCATTTTGCTGTTTCTCTCCCTCCCTCCCTCCATCTCTCTCCCTTCCTCCCTCTTCCTCACTCCCTCTTCCCCTCTCTCTCCTCCCTCTTCCTCCCTTCCTCCCTCTCCCTCCTCCTCCCTCCCTCCCTCCCTCTCTCTCCCCCCTCTTTTCTCTCTCCCTGGCTTTTCTTACCTGCTTGCCCTTTTGGTGAAGGCCACCTGGTAAGACACTGAATGCTGCCAACACGCACCAGGCAGACTTGAAGCCAAGCCTGCCCTGGTCACGCCTTCAGATGAGACCACAACCCAGTTTCTCCTGGAACGTGATCTTGTGAATCCCTGGAGCAAGACACTCAGGTAAGCCATGCCTGGGTGTGGACCCACAGAAACCACGAGTAGTAATGTGTGTTGCTTAAAGCCTCCAAATGTGGGGTCATTTCTTACGCAGCCAGAGGTGACTAAGACAACAGGCAGGATTTCCTCTGTGGGGTCTGTTTCTAGAAGGCGTGGGAGAGAAGTGGAGGGAAAGGCAGAGGCAGAGGCTTACAGGTGGGGCAGGCTGGGAAGCGGTGGTCTGGGGCTCAGAGAGGGGGAGTTTGGGCTTGGGTCACAGGGTGGTGGGAGCCACAGGGGGTCTGGGGCAGCGTGGGATGGGATGAGTCTGGGCTTTGGATTGGCCATTCTGGTCAGGGCTTTGTGGGGCCTGAGCTGTCGGGGTGAGAGCAGGACTGGAGCAGGTGGGGGCCTGGGCCTGGGACCCCAGAAGGCCCCTGTCCCAGGAGCCCTGACTCTGCGATTGCACTCCAGATTTAACATCTGCCTCACCCTCCAACTACCCCCAGATCGCCCTGCCCCGCTCCCTCTGCTGCCCGTGAGAGAGAATGGAATTGTATTTTTATAACTTCTTGTTTTTCCCGAACTGAGTTCCATGTGCACTGGGCTAAATTTAAAATCGGATGGATGTAGGGTGATCATGTTCGCTCTCACTCCCCTTGGAACAAAATGAACGCCTCCATTCAGGTGCTGTATCTCTCAATGCTGGGCGAGGGGTGCTTTCTGGCTGAGGAACTGCAGGGCTGAGTCTGGAAAATTCACATGTGGATCCCAGATGCCTCCTCCCTGAAGCCTGACCCTGACCCCCTCCTTCTGAGCCAGGGGACATCTCTGGGGTCCCCAGTCACAGCCCTGGTTGCCCTGTCCTGGAACCGCTTGTATGTTTGTCACCCCTGTGGGAGTTTGCTTTTGCTGTCCCCTCTGCCTGGCACAACTTCCCCACCCATCGCTAGGGCTGGCTCACCCTTCGGTCTCAGCTCCAGCGTCTCCTTCTCTGGGAAGCCCTCCCTGACCACCTCAGCTCAGAAAGCTGCCCACTCACTTTCTATGCCATCATCGCACATTTTCTTGATACATTTGCCATCTCCTGGAATTCTCTTAGGCTCATGACAGCACGTCATTAAGTACAATTATGGGAACTGGACTTCGTCTGCCCATCCCTTTCAACTTCTCGGTCGCCCTCCCCAGATTATTCATTTACCACTTAGTAAACATGTTTTAAGTGGCTACTGCACTAGACCGTGTATCTGATGATTCCCAACCCTGTGTGCATATTAGAATCAGCTGGGGAGCTTTTAACTCCGACCACCACCTTCCACCCCACCCACCCCTTACAACCTGGGAGATTCTGAATTACTGCGTCCGAAGCTGGGGGCGGGGTACATGATTCGAATATGTCACCGCCGGGTAGAAGGTTCCAGGCTTCCTCATGCCCCACAGGGCTGTGCTCACTGCTGCCACCAGGTCTTTGCCAAAGCCAGGCCTCTGCCCGAGACACCTTCCCACTTCTGCCCCACCTATTTAAATCCTCCAAGACTTTCTCTCTTCGTTATAATAATTTACTTTTAATTTTGAAAAAAGTAAAAAAAAAAAAGTGCAAAGATGAATTTAGCAAACACCTGTGTATCTTCCAGCCAGGACTGACAATGAAGGGTTAACACCTGTCCTATTTGCTGCAGGTCCTTTTCATCTTGTAAGAAGCAAACAAAACATTAGGACTAAGGAGGAGGTCTCTTGTGAGCCCCACTTCCCTTCACACAGTCCCATATGCTCCTGTGAGCCCCTCACACGCACAGCCGTGAACAGTGACTAGGCTTATTTGTGCATTAAAAATATGCATTAATGTACTCATATGGTGTATAGAATTCTGCAACTTAATTTTTTTCTCCTCAAAAAAATTTTTTTTAATTTTTATTTATTTATTTAGAGAGAGCGCGTGAGCAGGGGGTGGGGCAGAGGAAGAGGGACAGAGAGAATCTCAAAGCAGACTCCATGCTGAGCGTGGAGCCCATTGTGGGGCTCGATCTCTCGACCCTAAGATCATAACCTGAGCCAAAATCAAGAGCCAGACACTTAACCGACTGGGCCACCCAGGCTCAACATTTTGTTTTTGACTGGCTGGGTTCCAACTGAAGCCACACCACATGCAGCTCTGTGACCCTGGGAAAGTGACTTAACCTCTCTGTGCCTCAGTTCCCTCATCTAATATAGGGGTTCTCTATTGCTGAATAACAAAATACTTCAAAACTTAACAGTTTAAAAAGACAAACCTGGGGCTCCTGGCTGGCTCTGCTGGTGGAGCGTGTGACTCTGGATCTCTGGGTTGTGGGTTCGAGCCCCACGCCAGGCGCAGAGATGACTTAAAATCTGTGAAAAAGAAAATAAATAAGACGGCGAACCCCTTGCAGGTCCAAGAACAAGAGAGCCCGAGAGCCTTCCCGCCCTAGCCTTAGAAGGCACACGCTGTCGCTTCTGCCTTATTCTGTGATGAAAACAAGCCGCCAAGTCCAGCCTGCCCTCAAGGAGAGGGGAATCAGGTTCTGCCTCTTGAAGAAACTGTGAAGAACTCACGGACATATTTTCAAGCTGCCGCATGCCGTAAACACACACTCATTTTCGGGTGGCTTTCTAAGAGATGTTCTGTGTCATCATAACTAAAATGCTTAGCATGGCATCTGGCACATAGTAGGTGCTCAATGCTGGTGAGAAATTACATTGTATAGATCTAATTATTTCATTGTTGACTGCTCTACACTGTTCCATCACATGGATACGCATTTTTATTTACCCGTTCTCCTCTTGACGGACTTTTAGGTTAATTCCTGGTTTTAATATTCCAAACCGTGCTGCTGAGAACAGCCTTTACACATCCCCCCATGGGCTCGGCAAAGTACTTCCCTGAGGACGGTGACTAAAGATGGGTTCTCTGGGGCATTGCCTGTGTGCACTCAGGAAACACCACCCCCTCCCCCAACATCTCCATCCGTCCCCCAGACAGCAGCTCACCAGAGTTCGTGCCTCAGGGCCTTTGCACGTACTGTTGCTCTGCCTGGACCGCTCTTCCTGCAGATATCCAGGTGGCCCCCTACTCACCTCCTTCAGGTGTCTGCTCGAATGTTGCCTCCTCAGAGATGCCCTCCATGAACACTCCGTCCCTCGGGTAACCCGTTTCCTGTTTGGTCAGGGAACTTGTCACCTGCTATTATATCATGCAGTTTATTAGGTTGTTTATTAGATCGTCTTCCCTGCTGGCATGTCGGCCCCACAAGGACAGGCAGTTCTGTCTGTCTTCTGCCCCCCGCATCCCCAGCGCCCAGAACAGCGCTGGTACATAGTGGGCTTCTAGCAGATACTGCTGAGGGGGCACCAGGCTTGGGTGTGGCTCTCCGGGGTCCTGAGGCATCTCTTTCCCACGAGTTCCATCTGGCGCTCCCCCAAGCTAACATCGAGGCCTCAGCAGGATGGTCTGCTTCTGGAGGCTCCAGAGGAGAATCCACTTCCTTGCTCTTTCCAGCTTCTAGAAGCTTCCTGCACTCCTTGGCCCACGGCCTTCTTCTCCAACTTCAAAGCCAGCAAGGGCTGGTCAGGTCTTTCTCAAACCGTGTCAGTGGGGCTCTTTGCTTCTGTTGTCACTTCTCAGACTCTGGTGCTCCCACCTCTCTCTTGTTCCAACCCCTGTGATGGCAGTGAGCTCACCCGGCTAACCCAGGATCACCTCCCCAGCTCAAGACTCTTAATCCAATCCCATCTGCAGAGTCCTTTTTGCCATCGCAAGGTGACCTACGCACAGGTTCTGGGGATTGCAATAGGGACATCATTGGGGTGGGGCATCATTATTCTGCCAACTACAAGAAGACGCGGACATGGATATGTTCATTCATGCTGCAAACACATATTGAGCGCCTCCTGTATGCCAAGCTGTTCGAGGTCCCAGAGACACAGGGGAACAAGGCAGACCATCACTCCGGCTTCGCGGAGCCCAAATTCTAGTGAAATGGGCAGACAGGAACACGATCAGTGAAGCAAAGAATCTGGTGTTGGCTGTCAGGGAGGGTCTGCCCGAGAGGGTGACGCCTTGGCTCCCAGCCCTAGAACCTTGCGGCCAGCCTCGCCCAGGTGCTGCCTGCCCCCCGTCACACACAGAGGACTTCAGGGGGTGCTCAGCAGGGTATGAAATAACCTCAAACTCCATCAGCAAAGACTCAACTTAAATGTCATTTCCATCTTTCTCAAGTCTCAGTTGGGTCTGGGGGCATCTTCCACCCGCTTGCCCTGCCGCGTGCCACGGGACCGCTGTTCTGAAGCCTGCCGTAACCAGTGAGATTCGGAGTAAATTGTGTTTTCAGTTATCTTCAATCTATGACGAGGAGGCTGATTTTTCTTTCACCTCTGTGATTAAAAAAAGAAAAAAAGACTTTTAGAAACCAATACATGTATGGATGCTCCGATGTGAGTGGGTTTCAGGGAAAATATTAATTAAACCATCATGGATACAGGGACATGTGAGATGGAAGAAACCACTGGCAAGGTTTGGGAAATGGGACCTGTCTGTCTTACAGATGGGAAAGCAGATGCCCAGGAAGGGGAAGGACTTCCCATGACCACCACCCACTGGTGGGGTGAAGATCTTTCTCCAGGAAGGGAGGAGAGGTGAGGGGCAGAAAGTATTCCATCCTCTCCACCCCCTTACTAATCTGTGAACAGAAGTCTCCCCCAACTTCCTTACCCTCAGCTAATGAGAAGATGAGGCTCTAAGATGATTTCCAGCTCATGCAAAGGTCCTGGGGCAGAACCTGCCTGCCATGATGGAGGAACAGTGAGGAGACCTGCGTGGCTGGAGCAGAGTGAGTGAGGGGGAGAGAGGGAGGAGGGGAGGGCAAGGAGGGGAGGCAGCACTTTGTGCAGGGCCTTGGGGACCATGGGGAAGGATTAGGCTTTTACCCCTAGGGAAGTGGGAGCTCTGGAGGGCCTTGGGCAGAGGAGGGCAGGACCTGACTTGGGTGCTCATGGCGTCCTCTGGTGGCCTCTGGGAGAATGCACTGAAAGGGAGGGCAATGGTTGGGGGAGACCAGTCCCAGCTGTCACTCACTCTCTGTGTGTCCCCAGAGGGAATTCCCTCTCTGTGGGCTCAGTTTTCTTATCTGGTAAAGAAGGACCGTAACAACGCCTTCCTCCTTCCTCCGGGGCCACGGCAGGGACTCTGAGATAATGTGCAGAAGGTGCTTGTCGCCCCAGATTCTGGCTGGTGTGGGGCTGCTGAGTTATTATTTTATGGTGTCAGGGTTCTGCTCACACAGCCTCAAGGTGGGAGGATGAGGTCAGCTGCACCCCCAGCTCAGGCCCCGATGAAGTCAGTTAGTCAGGGGGGTGGGTGTGAGGACCGCGATAGAAATAGATTTCCCACCTGTGCCCTGTGCCTCCAGAAGACGTGAGGATGAGCAAACAATGGGAGCGTCACACATCCCAGGCTGTCAGGTGCAATCCCCAGCACACCTCGCTGCCCAGGAGCTCCCTCCTGCAGGAAGCGCTCCTGGATTGCCTTGACCCTTTGGGGTTTTGCAGGCAGCTGTCACGGGGGAGGATCTCAGGGAAATAGCGAGGACCCCAGAGAGGCTGGCCAGACCAAGCTATGAGAGGGAAAGGTAGAGAGGACAGCAGGAGTGCCCCAAGGGTGAAGGAAGGTGCTGAGCTGGAGACGAAGTCAGGCAGGTCTGGGTCTGAATTCTGGCTCTTGCTTTGTGACTCTGGAGAAGTCTTTTCTGGGCTCCATTTTCTCAGCCACAAAGTGGAGAAATAAGTCTCCTTAAGGTGCTTAACAAGTATTTACTAAGTACCAGGGACACAGCAGTGAGCCAGGCAGAACCAATTCTGCCCTCCCGGGGCCTCCCAGGCCAGTGGGGGCAATGGACGCTTCACGGGGTTGCTAGAATACAGGCTGGTCATGGATTTGCCTGAGGGTGCCCGGGGCTCTGAGAACCCCAGAGGAGGCCCTGATTCAGCTTGGGGCTGCAGTGGATCGGGGAGCAACTGCTTTCTCAGATGATCCCTGGGGAGTGAATAGTTCTCCAGGAGGGGAAGGGAAGGGAAGGGAAGGGAAGGGAAGGGAAGGGAAGGGAAGGGAAGGGAAGGGAAGGGAAGGGAAGGGAAGGGAAGGGAAGGGGAGGGGAGGGGAGGGGAGGGGAGGGGAGGGGAGGGGAGGGGAGGGGAGGGGAGGGGAGGCGAGGGGAGGCGAGGGGAGGCGAGGGGAGGGGAGGCGAGGCAAAGAGGTAAGGAAGAATGGCTGGCAGCAGGCTCAGCCCTGACAAAGGTCTGGAGGGAGGGGAGGGGAAAGATGTGAGAGGAGCTCTGAGTGACTGGGGGCTCCCTGCAGGAGAGCGCCTGATGCGATTGTCCGGGGTCATCGGGCAGATCATACAAGAAACTCCTCCCAAGGGCTTGGCTCACAGCAGCAGTCCCAGTTTCTAGGCTGTGAGCTTGCTGAGGGCAGGTGAGGGCAGGGACTGTCCTCGGCTGCACCCCCAGCCAGCACAGCGCCTAGCACACAGTGGGTGCTCTTTTTCCAGATGACAAAGTTGTGGCTCAGGGAGCAAGTCATTTGTCTAGAGGAAGACAGCAGGTAACTGGCAGAGCCGGGATTTGAACCCATCGAGTAAAGTCTTACTGACTGAATAAGTCATTATGGGTTCACAGTAGGGCTTTACATCCACCGGAACTCATTTGTGGCTGCCTTTTGTGTTGGGATTGGGACTCAGGTCCTGATTTTCACAGTTCCTGTGGATCCTCCGACTCAAATTCCATCTCTCGCCTGCCCACCAGCTCCAACCAACCCAGTCATTATGCGCTAATTGCTGTTTTCATACCTTTAAGCCTAAGCCTTGGCCCATGGCATTCCCTCTTTCTGAAACACTCTCCTTGTTGCCAAACTACTTTCTCCTGGCAAACTCCTATTCAACCATCAAAACCCAACGTCCCTCCTCCATGTAGCTTACTGGGACCCTCCCAGGTAAACTCCTTCTCCCTTCTGCTCCCTGAGTTCTGGGACCTCCCTTTGCTGGGAGCATCTGCCTGGAGCTCTGCTTTCCCAAGGCTTGAGGCCCAGTTCTGGAGGATGAGGCCGCACGGGGTCCCTGATCTCCCAGCACAAAGCTGGGCACTCAAAGGGATAGAGAGCGGTTTTTAGGTTTTTATTCTGGAGGTCTGTGAAGCTATGGAACTTCTTTCCTGACTCGTAGCTCCCGCCCTCCACACACATAACCCCGGCATACCTGCTGTGAGGGGCTCTGGAGGAGATGTCCTTGCTGGATCCACAGGTACCAGAAGCTGGAAAGTCTGGGGACTTCAGGCACAGCTTGATCAAAGTGCCTCGGAACTCACTCTCCATCTATGACTCAGCTCTACTGTTGCCCCCCATTGGGTTCTGGGTCGAGAGGACCTATTTGTCAGACTGGTCCTTAGCAGAGCCCAGCTGGTGTTTCCCATCTCCAGACTCCTCTCCTGTAAATCCAGATCAGGTCGCAGGGCTGGCTGCCCTTGGCTCACACTGAGTCACGTGCGGTAGCGGTGCTCTCAGGGACCCGCATCTCCATGGCTCCCGCAAACACCGCTCTCTGTCGGCACGCTCTCGCTGCCCGGAGCCCGCGTTCCTGGGAGCAGCCCTCGGCCGATCTGCTTGAGAGTTGGAGGGACACCCCAGCTCCCTTGTGCTTGGGCTGGAGCAAAGCTGGGGTGTAGTCTACACTGTGTTCCAGAGGTCCTCAGCAAGACAGCCTCAGGTGCCGTAGGCGACAGCTGCCTTGCCCGCCACACACAACGTATTGGCCGCCTCCCTTCCTGGCCAGCTTTCCGCCCCCTCCCTGAGCGAAGCAGCCCTCGAGGCAAGGTTTTGGCTGCAAATAGTTCATCTGGGAGGTTGTGGTGATTTAAAAATGTGCCCACAAATCCTGCGACACTCCTCCTTTCAAAAAGTGAAGCCTGATTCCCCTCCTCTGGCATGTGGGCTGGATGGAGTGACTCACTTCTAACAAACAGAATATGGCAGAAGTGACAGTGTGTGACTTCTGAGATGGAAACGTAAAGGAACATGGCTTCCTCCTTGCTCTCCCGCGCCGTCTCCCGCTCATCGCCCATTCTGGGGAAGGCCAGCCACCATGTTGGAAGGACACTCAAGCAGCCCACGGGGATGCCCATGTGGCAAAGGGCTGCCCCCCCCCCCCCGCCACCAGCAGCCCTGCGTGGGAGCCAGCTTGGAAGCACAGCACAGGCAAGGATGGGTACATCTTGCCAGCCACCCGATACATCTCACGGGAACACACAGGCCACATCCAGCCTCGTGTCTGCCCCGTAGCAGAGACGTCTAAGAGCATCTTGCATTGAAAGGGCTTAGATAAAGGGAAACTGCCAGGGATAGGAGTGGGGATAGAATAGCCACCTTTCCCTGAGCATCAAGAGCGAGTTTTCTATCCCACTCTGGTGCCTCCTACCCCCACCTCTCTGACCCCCTTCACCCAGGCCACTGTCCTTCAGCCCCAGGGGAATGCCAGGTGTGAGGAGGCTACAGACCCCCCACCTGCCATGCCTAAGGGCTCTGGCCACATCATCCTTCCTTCCATTGGATCTTTGCACATACCATGGTCTGCCTCCCCGCAGGACCTTTGCACATCCTCCCCACCCCGAAATCTCCTCCTGCTTCACCTCCCCTCGCTGAAGCCCACACATCTGATGAATCTCAGGTTTAATGTTGCCTTCCCTGGACACCTATCTCCTCATCCCCACCCATGTCGGCTCTCCCTGTCAAAAGCCCTCGCAATTACTCGTTCTTCACCTTTTTTCTCTCTCTTTTGGTATGATCTCAGATTTACAGAAAAGTCGCAAAGACAGCATAAAGAGCTCTCTGCTCTTCACCGAGCTTCCCCTAACGTTAGAACCTTACACAACCGCAGTGCATCTGTCCAAATTAGGAAACCGACCCCGGGCACGATCTTGAACTAAAACTCCAGACCTCATCGGGATTTCTCCCGTTTGCCCAGGAATGCCTTTTTCTCTGTTCCAGGATCCAGCATGGGACCTGCATGGCCCGAACCCTCGCTGCCTTTGGGACCTGTGTCATTACAATTTGTAAATGATTGCATTGGTCCTTTTTCATGCCCCCGCACCTCCCCCCCCCCCCCGAGTCAGTTCCATGAAGGTGGCGAGTTTTGTCCATTTTGCTCCCTGGTGGGACCTAGCATGTGCTCAGTAACCCTATGTGGAATGCATGAGGGCCCTGGGAGTTGCCCAGAGGGGGAGAGGCCGGGGCACCGACTTCGCCGCCGGGGTCCCGAGACACCCGGGGACTTTCTATAGGGTATGGTAACAGTCTGCGTGGGTTGACCCAGCCAGTCCCCCGATTCCACACAATTCAGCGTGGATGGGACATCGATAGCCCCAGTTAATGGAGAGAAGGAACAGACGACAGACAGACGGAGTCCCTCGGCCGGAGCCTGAAATTGTGCTGGGTGTGTGACTCTGGGCAGAACCCGCTCCTTCACGTAGCCCTCTTGCCGCTAAGCTGAGGAGCGCAAGGAGGGATCTGACGGCGGGGGTAGAGGAGGCGAAGGTGTGGCAATGCCTCCTTGAGAACCTAGGAGAAGACTCTGTCAGCAGTGAGGGGGAGGGGAGGTCGGGGGCAGGGCACCATGGGCGGGTCTGGCAGAGCCTGTGAGAGCCGCTGCATTTTGGAGCAGGCACTGATCTGAGCAGGGGGCTGGGACCTTGGGAGTTGGGTCAGTCTGGGCCCTGGGGGAGGGCAGCTCCTTTGGGGGGGGGTGACACAGCCCTGTAGGGAAGCAGGTGGCCTGAGCGGACCTGCCTGCAGAGACAAGGGGCCCGGGGTGAGGAGGGAGGTGTGGAAGTCACAGCCAAATTTGGCTCAGCACCAACTGTGTCCCCAACTCTGTCCTTGACCCTTCTTTGCCCTTAACTTGTCCTCAACTCTGACCATCTCCCCAAACAGCTGGTTTCCATATCTTCCCAAAGACCCTCCACAATTGCCTCCACCCCCATTATCTCTCCCAGGGAAAGGCAACTCAGCCAGGTCCCCACACCCTGGCTCTGCCTGCTGTCCACCCTTCTCAGGACCCCCCAACATCTCCTACTCCACCCTATGGGGTACAGTTGGGGCAGGGCATCACAGGGTACCCCCTCTTTCCCTACATCCCCTCCTCCCTGGCCTACCAGCTCCAGTATTGCCCACTGCTGTCTACCCCAGGCTGGCTACTAGAGGAATTTCCCAATACCCTAGTCTCTCTCGGGCTCTAACACACTCCATGGCTCCCCATTGCCCTCAGGATGAAGTCCGGAATTTTATCCCCAGCCTCTGATGTCCTGAGGATCCCTATGGTCTGATCCGGACACGGTTTCCTGTCTGCCTCCAGAACTTCCCAACCTCTGTACCCTTGTCAGGAGACTTCCCTTTCTGGAGCGCCTTCCCTCCATCGACACATCCCTCTTTTCCACGATGTCCTTATGCCTCCTTCTCATAGCCGGGGAGCTCTGGGCCAGAGCTAAACACCTCCCCAAATAATAACAGCTGGTCCTCATGCTGGGCACTCACAACGGGTTAAACACTTTTCTGCATCCTCTCGGCCAATCTCTGCAACTACCCCAAAACATGGATATCATGCATCTGACTCACCGACGAGGAAACAGAGGCTCAGAGAGGACCTATGATTTGCCCACAGTCTGCAAGCCAAGAATAAAAAGGGCTCTCCTTCCCGCCTCTTCCCGTGGCGAACTCTCACTCTTTCTTAAAGTCTCAGCTCAGTTGTCACCTCCCCTGGAAGCCTTCCCGGATCCCCAGTGGGGTCAAGTGACCAGTGTGGGCTCCCACAGCTGCCTGTGTGGTCCCCATCACAGCCGTGTCGCTGCTGCCTGGCCTTTTGTGGAGGCGGTCGGGATAGGCACGTGTGCCGCCACGCTGTGTCCTCTGAACGCGGTGCTGGGGCTGCACCCATCTTCCCGATGAAGCCCCCCGAGGCTCGGAGAGCTGAAGTTTCCTCCTGCCAGGAACGACGGGGACTCAAGATCCGCAGAGGCAGCGGCGGCTCCGGCCACCGCCTTCGGAGCCGCACGCACCTGCCCGCACCCGCGGTTGGTCTCCGCGCCTCCCACGCGCCGGCGGCCGGTGGCTGCGCGGCTGCCACTTGTAAATCCGGCCTCGGCTGCGGCCCAGGCGCTCCTCCGCTCCGCTGCTGCTGCGGGGGCGGCGCGGGCCGAGAACTGAAATTGCTGTAGCGCCTTCCCGCCCCACCTTCCTTCTGCCTCCCGGTTAGAGGGGCCTGCGACCCTGACCCTAAGCGGAGCCCGTGACCCGGGATGGAGGAGCCCCCGGCGTTCAGTGCCCTCGGGAAGGGTCCCTGAGACGTCCAGGCCTGGGCTGCGGTGCGGGCACGGGCAAGGTTCGCCCCTCCTCCCGTGCCCTCCTGGGCCTGCCCAGCCCCATAGGAGGGGGTCTTGCGGGCTTAGGCGCTAGGCGGCCGAAGGGCGGGGGACACAGACGGATCGCAGCACCTGGGAGTTAGCCTGGGCTTGGGGCGAGGGAGGGGGGGTTCTGGCCCCCGCGTCGGGTCTCCCAAAGCGACCGGAGTTCGCGGGGAAGCCGCCAGGGGAGCGAGGAGGGCTTCCTGGAGGTTCTAGGAGCACAGGCTCCCCCCACTCATCTCCCACGCCCCACCACCGTGGGCCCATTGCGCAGACGCAAGACAGAGGCCCAGAGAAGCGGGTCGCTTGTTCCGGGTCACACAGCCCAGCGGGGTGTGAGGCCTGATCTCGGGGTGCAGGTGATGCTGGAGGCCTCTAGGGTGACTTGGACCTGGGGACCCTGCCCCTGCACGCAGATGTCGCGCGCTCCAGCCACCCATTCGCGAGAAAGAGAAGGCGCGGCGGCCCGGGCTGCGCGCAGAACACGCCCCCTGCCGGGCACGGCCGGAATCCGCGCAGCCGAGATCCGGCTCCGGACGGAGATCTCGTTCCCGCTGAGCCCCCACTCCCGCTGGAGCGCCGAGCTCCAGGCCAAGCTCTGACACTCGCTGAGTGCCCCCCGATCCCTGCTAAACCCCCAGCCCTGGATATAGCCCTGGATATAGCCCTTTATCCCTGGTTGAGCCCCAATTCCGCGTTGAAACCCTGACCCCATGTAGAACCCCCGACCCCATGTAGAACCCCCTGCTCTATTCTTTACTGGTTCCGCCCCAGGCCCACTGGGGAGACCTCAGGGATGTTGGGGCCACCCAGAGGAGCTGTACACGTTACGGACAATTCAGACTGCCCCAGGTTCTGATTCCACTTCTGCCACCACCTGGGGCAGGTCACTTGCTTCCTCTGAGCCTCAATTTCATCATCTGTGAAATGGGACTCCTGTATCACAGGGTACCTTTGAGGTTTTGGGGAGTTAATCCATGTTAAGTGCCAGTGGTGACTGGCACATACGAGGTGCTCAATAGGGGCGCCTGGGTGGCTCAGTCAGTCAAGTGTCTGACTTTGGGTCAGGTCATGAGCTTGGGGTCCTGGGATCAAGCCCCAAGTATGGCTCCTTGCTGAGTGGGGAGTCTGCTTCCCCTCTCCCTCTGTCCTTCCTCTGCCCCTCCCCCTGCTTGCCCTCTCTGTCTCTCTTCCTGTCTCTCTCTCTCAAATGAATAAATGAAATCTTTTTTTAAAAAAATGATTGATAAAAACCAGTTCTAATAATGTTACTACCAGGTAAGCTGCTGGGCACTTGGTAAAAAAAAAAAACAACACACACACACACAAACAGCTTTAGGGGGTGCCTGGCTGGCTCAGTGGGTAGAATGTGCCACTCTTGATCTCGGGGTTGTGAGTTTGAGTCCTACTTTGGGTGTAGAGATTACTTAAAACCTTTTTTAAAAATTTAAAAGGGGGGCGCCCGGGCGGCTCAGTCGTTAAGCGTCTGCCTTCGGCTCAGGTCATGATCCCAGCGTTCTGGGATCGAGCCCCGCATCGGGCTCCCTGCTCTGCTGGAAGCCTGCTTCTTCCTCTCCCACTCCCCCTGCTTGTGTTCCCTCTCTCACTGGCTGTCTCTCTGTCTGTCAAATAAATAAATAAAATCTTTAAAAAAAACTTTAAAAGGGCTCATGGGTGGCTCAGTCGGTGAAGCATCAGACTCTTGGTCTCAGCTCAGGTCTTGATCTCAGGGTCTTAAGTTCGCCCGCATTGGGTTCCGCGGTGGGCGTGAGCCTACTTTAAAAAAAATTTTTTTAATAAAATAAAAGAAAAGAAAAGAAAAGAAAAGAAATCCAGCTCTATAAAAAACATGTGTATTTTGTACACCACACAATTCACCCATTTAAAACACAATTCAGCAATTTTGGTATATTACATTATTCATTTTCTAAAATTGTGGTAAATATGTAACAAAGTTTACCATCATAACCATTTTTAAGTGTACAATTCAGGGGGCGTTGAGCACACTAACATTATTGCAACCGTCCTCACCATCCATCTTGAGAAACTCTCCATCATCCCCAACACAACTCTGTCTGCGTTAAACACTAACCATTCTCTCTCCCCGGGCCCCTGGTCACCTCTATTCCACTTTCTGTCTCTGTGGATTCAGGCAATACTTGTCCACTTATGACTGGCATCTTAAATGTATGTTTTCAAGGTTTATCCAGGTGGCATGATCAGAACTCCCTTCCTTTTATGGCTGAAGACCATTCCAGGGTATGGATGGACCAGCTTTTGTTTATCTGTTCATCTGTTGATGGACAATCGGGTTGCTCCCCCCTTTCGGCTGCTGTGGGCAACGCTACTATGGACATCGTGCAACTATCTGTTAACTCCCTGCTTTCAGCCTCTTCGGGTAGACACCTAGGAGGGGAATTGCGGGCTCACATGGTAATTTCGCTTTTTGAGGACCCACTGAACTTTTCCACGATGGCTGCCCCTTTTCGCGATCGATCCCACCACAGCGTACAAGTGGTCTCATTGCTTCGCGTCCCTGTGGGTTATTTGTTATTTGTCCTCCTCGGCGGACCCGTGGGCCTTCCTAGTCCCATGCCTGCAGATGCAAACAACAGGTGCTCAGAGAGGTGAGCACAAGCGGGGAGATCAGGAAAAAGCGCGGTTTGAACCCACCTGGGTCACACTCCACCCACGCCCACCCTGCGCTCACGGAAACCATTTGCTGTGGTTTGATGCGATGGCAAAGCCAGTTCACTCTGCGTCTCTGGCCTCATGAGCTAACCTGACCCAGAGAAGGGGTCTTCGCAGTTTGGGGCGGAGGCATGAAGAGATGGAGCGCTAGCCGTGGGTCTCAACGGGGTGACTGTGCCCCCTAGGGGACACTTGGCAATGATTAGAGACATTTTTAATTGTTGGGACCTGGAGGCGGGCGGGGGCGCTGCTGGCACCCAGTGGGCGGGGCCAGGGATGCTGCTCGACACCCCCTAAGGCCCAGGATGCGCCCGCAGCAGGAACATAGGACCTGGACGCCAGGCGTGCAGAGGATGAGTCGTCCTGGACTACGGAGAGGGCAGGACCTGGCTGGGGGCAAGAGGAGGTGGGATGAGCACTGCTGGGTTTGAATCCTGGCCCTGCCACCTGTGTCTGTATGTCCTCAGGCAAGTCACTGCCCCTCTCTGGGCCTCAGTTTCCCTCTCAGAAATGGAATAAAGAGACATTTCATTTATTTTTTGCCTCATGAGCAAAATCCTGTGCTGGGGCTGTGTGTGTCCCGAGCGCGCACAGCAGGAACTCCACAAACACTTGTTGTCTGGTCTGCTCTGGCCTCCCCTGGCCCTAGCTGAAACTGGGACCCAGAGCTGGGCTGCAGGGAGGAAACTGAGCAGCAGGGGAGCTGGGAGCCGCTCCTGGGCCCCGTTCCCAGGACTCACAGCTGCATCCTCCTGGGGGGGGGGGGGGCAGCTGGCCCAGCCACCTCACCCGCCGGCGGCCAGGAGGCTCCTGCGTGTTCTGCCGGCTCATTCCCACGGAAATCGAGGCTGGATCTGGGAGTGCCCTGGTGGGGTTTCCAGGGTCTGTCCACCTAGGGAGTGCCTCAAACCTCCTCCCCTGAGAATTTACCTGAGCCCGGGGAGATTTATCCTCAACCTTGCATCAGATTCAGCCCATCTGGGGCTACAGGAACCTGCATTTTTTAAGGGGCTCTCAGGTGATTCTGATATAAAGGGTTCTGAGGGTCTGTACTTTAAGAAACACGCTTCGGCCCCAGTTGCTTTACCCAGGTGGGTAAAGTGAGTCCCCGAGGGAGGAAGGGGCTTGCCCAGGGCCAGAGTTGGTCTGTTTTTCTTTTGGGCTCTCTCAGTCTCTTTCTCCCTGCCCCCTCCCCACCGGGTCTCTGTTTTTGACTCAGGATCTCCTTCCTCTCCTTTCTTTGGCTCACGCCCCCCACCCCACCCCCCAACACCGCATCCGGCCCATTTCACGATTCCGGAGGAATCCCCCGAGCTGTTTGGCTCCGCCCCAGACCCCGCCCCCTCCTGATGACTTGCTTTCATTGGCCTCTTCGTACACCGCCGGCACTGCCATTGGCCTATTCCACGCCCTCCGCCCGCCCCCCCTGCCGTCCCCTCTCAGGTCTTTTCCGCGCGGGCGGGGGCGGAGGGGGCGGGGCGGGGCAGCGTCGGGGGCGGGGCAATTGGAAGGCGTGGTCAAGCTTCCCGCCCCGCCCCGCCCCGTCCAGTCCCTTCCCAGTCCTCCCGCGCGAGTCCCGCGGCAGCCGCAACGGCCCCTCGGAGGCGGCTGTACGGAGCCCCGACGGTCGGACCGACGGACAGGCCCCGGAGAGCAGGTGAGGAAGCGATGCCGGGGCGCGCCCCCATCTCGGCGAACCTGGGGGGACCACCTGGACGCCCTGTCTCTCTCGGCCGCATGCCCCTGCACCCGCTGCCTGTCCGTATTCCTGCCTGAGTTTCCCTCTGTTTCTCCCTTTCCCTCTGTGTCCCCGTCACTCTCCTGCTGTATGGGTTAGGGGAAGACAGAGGGGTCTGAACTGCCCTCCCAAGCGTGGGGCTGTGCTCTGGGACCAGCGTCCGCCCACCCCCATGGGGACTCGGATGGACTCTGCCCCTTTCACCGTGGAGGGTGCCAGGTGCTAGGGCCAGATGCCCAGATTCCAAAGTCGGGAAGGCATTCCAGGTGGTGGGCAGCCTGGCCAAAGGTGTGGTGATGGGAATGTGTGTGGCTTCTGGCTAGTCGAGGCGGCAGGAAGAGCCATGGCCAGGCCCACCCAGACTGGCCACCTGGGAGCTCCCCAGTGGCCTGAAGCCTTGGCCTCAGTTTTGTCAGCTATGAATTGGGACTGTAGCTGCCGAGGTAATTGGCGGGTGACCTGACCTAGATCTGTGTGCATCACCACCTCCTCTACCCCTGGGGTCTTTCCTGGAGGAGGGACAGCCCCAGCTGTAAACAGGCCTCCGAGGTTGCTTCCTGAGCATATCTGAGCCCAGCCAGAGGAGTGGCATGCCCTGGGGGGGCCACGGCGGGGTGAGGCAGTTCAGCCTAGTGGTTGTGGAGTTCAGACCCTGCAATCAGACTGGTAGGCTCTTATGCCGCCACTCAGCGTGCTACCCAAAACGAGTGATGGGGTTCTCTGAGCCTCAGTGTCCTGTCGGTAGAATGGGAAGGGACATAACTCCCTGGGGGAGAGGGCTGCTTCCAGGTTAAATGCAGAAATGTGGGCCTTGCAGGTCTCCTCCTGGCCCTCCCTCACTCCCCTTCCCTCACCTGCTCCAGCCATACCAACCTCCGCGTTCCTCCGACATGCCAGATATGGTCCTGCCCGAGGGCCTCTGCATGGGCTGTTCCTTCAACTGCCATGCCAGGTCCATGGGCACTGACTTTAAAACATAACAAGTTGCCTAGATGGGCTGGGCCAAGGGACTGCCAGGCAAGGGCTGGGCAGCTGGGAGGAGCTGAGAGGGGCCGGCCGAGGGACGCTGTACCTATGGAAACCAGAACAAAGAGTTGTCGCCCCAGACACACAAACACCTGGGCTGTGCTTCTCCCACTTGGAAGGCCTGGTGGCCTGGCATGCTGGCAGTAGGTGAGTGCCCAGACCACTGGAGGGCTGCTAGTGGGGGGCTTGAACCCTGCTCTGATGAGGGTGGGAAGTCCCTAAGTGAATAGATGAGTCAGACAGGTGCAGGTTGGGAACCCTATGGTGTCCCCTCCTGCTGTGTGGCCTTGGGCAGGTCAGATGGTCTCTGAGCCTGTCTCCTCATCTGAGGCCTGGGTAGGACAAGAGCCTTTCGGTTGCTTGGTGATCTGATGTGGTGGGTTTAAGAGGCTTCAGTGTCCCTGTCTGTTTAATGGGGCCAGGGGAGGGTGCCTGAGGACAAAGCTCCAGCTGTTGTGCCGGAAGTGTCCCCGCCCAGAGGCAGATGCTGAATAATGGCTGAAGCTTGTCCGGGTACAGCCCCAGGTGGTAGAGACATGGGGGGGGGGGGTTCCACAGCCCCAGTTGTTAGAGACATGGGGGGAGTTTCCACAGCCCCAGGTGGTAGAGGTGTAGAGGCAGGGGAGGGGGGTCCTAGAGATGCGCAGGCCTGGGCCAGTGACACAGCATGTGCACCTCCCCTGGGCACCCCTCACCCCCACCCCCACCTGAGCTTTCCTGGAAGCTCCTCTGGCCAAGGCCTTGGGATCTTCCAAGTCTCTGTTCTCCAGGCCTCAACTTCCACTTCTGTCCAATGCGGTAGTGGAAGTTGGGGAGCATTTACCTGGGGGAGCTCCCACTCCAGAGGAGCTCTTGCTGCACTATGATGTGAACTTGGGCTATCTCTGTCTCTCTCTGGGCCTCAGTTTCCCTGGCTGAACAGTGCGGCCTTTGGATGAGCTCTCAGACTCTACGCCCCTCTGGTGCTGGAGGTCGTTTATTCACTCAACAGGTTCTGACCACCTACTGTGAGCCAAAGCCTGGGGAAGGGTGCCTCCGACACAGCACTGACCAAGGCTGAGCCGGTGCCCTCCCTCACTTTGCTCACAGATTGGACTTGGGAAACCCAGGTGATCATCCAGAAATATCATTATGCTTCATTGTAACTGCACGAAGATGATGGAGAGACAGATGGATGTGGAAGGCGGTTTAGATGGGGGATCTGGGAGGGACTCCTGAGGCGGTGACATTTGAGCTGAGGCCTGAATGACAAGAAAAAACAGCCATGTGGAGACCTGAGGGGAAGGGCATTCTAGTCAGAGGACACAGCCCATGCAAAGGCCCTGGGGCAGGCCTGGGCCTGGAGTTTTGGAGGAACAGTGAGGAGACCCATGTGATGGAACAGAGTGAGTGGGGGGAAGAGAGCAGAGGGGGTGGGGTGGGGGTGGGGGCAGGTCACGCATGGTCCTGCCGGCAATGGGAAGAATTTGGGCTTTTACCCCAAAAAGGGGAGCAGTGGAGGGCTGTGGGCAGAGGAAGTGGGTCCAGACGCAGGTGCTCACTGGCGCCCTCTGGTGGCATCTTTAGGGAGGACGGATGGGGAAGTGTGAGAGCGGGAGCCCTGGCGGAGGGTCCGGGGCTCAGGGGACTAGGACTCAGGCAGTGGCGAGGGGAGAGGGGGGTGGAGCTGGGACTCACCTAGGCGCTGTATCCACCTTGCTGCCAATGACCCCAAAGCCTCCTCCACTTGCTGTGAAACATCTTTCCCTCGCCTTGGCCTGGTCTTTTATGTAGGGGATGGGCTCTGCACTCCCAACAGCCCTGCTTGGCGCCCAAGCCCGGCATCGGTGGAAGTCCGACCATAGCTGGCAGTGTCCCATCTCCCCCTACCTCCCGGCAGGTGGCCAGACCCGGCTTGTCCTTGAGGTGGTCCGTTTGAGAACCCCGTTTGAGAACCACTGAGGCCCCTAAGCCCCTCAGACAAGCAGATCCCTCTCTTCCTTTTGCATTATTCACATCGGGATCAACTGTGGGGTGTGAGTGGTGACTGATAAAAACCCGACGCTGTGGGGGCCCTGGTGTCGGCACAGGGTCTCGTGCGGGAGCAAGGACGGTGGGGGCATTTGCTGCTGTGGACGGAGGCCTTGGGCCCCTGAGGCCACCCTGGGCCACCGCAGCCAGGGCTCAGAGAGGGGAGATGGAGCAGCTGGCCCAGCCCTGCTGTGCAGGTCCATTAATTATTGATACCCTTTGTGGGAGACATGAAGAATTCATGTGGTGGGGACAGGCTGCCCGTGGGCCCGGGGCCTGCTGCCGCCAGCTCAGCCCCGCTCACGAGAGCCCCTCGCTGCCTCGTCAGGAATTTTTACAGCCGGGTTGTTACACACAGCCATTATTAAAAATGACAGACTATGAGCTCTCATTATATTTAAAACAAGGGCACAGAATATTATTTGGCCATAAAAAGGAGTGAAGCATTGACATATGCTGCCCCAGGGACGGACCCCAAGCCCACGACGCTCAGGGAGGGAACCAGACACAGAAGGCCCCACGGGGTGTGAGTCCACGTGTGTGACACGTCCAGAACAGGCTCGTCCGTGGAAGGGAAGGGGGTTTGTGGGTGTGGGGGGCTGGGGGGGGGGCTGTTGATAGGGATGGGGCTGCTTTTTGGGGAGATGGAATGTTCTGGAACTAGATAATGGAGATAGTTGCACAAGGACAAATTTTATGGTGCGTGAATCATATGTTGATAAAACTCATAAAAAGGCAAAGGTCATCAATACTCAAAAATCGTAACTTCCTAGTTATTCTACCGTAGTTTACTACGCTCTGTGGTCTTGAGGTCATTTGCGTCTATCGGAGGTGGTCGGTGGAAATGGTGAGCAGCTCTTCCCAGCCCCACCTTCGCTGACATCAAGTTGGAAGCTTGAAATTGGCCATGGCAGGAGCAGGCACGCCGTGGAAACCATACCCGTGCTACACATGGGGGTTTGATGTATTGTCCTGTTGATTGTCTAGACCAGGGGCTGGCAGACTTTTTCTATGAAGGGCCCGAGAATAAATACTTTCAGCTCTGTAAGCCGTACAGTTCTCCGTCCTGTCTACCCAAGGCCGCCGTGATAGCGCGGAAACGGCCGAAGATGGTATAGAAGGGAATGGCTGGGGCGGTGTGCCAATAAAACTTTATTTACAGAAGCAGGCGGTGGGCCATGGTTTGCCAACTCCTGGTAGAACTCACGGAAGTGATGAAGAGAATGCCAGTGATGAGAATTAGACTCAACAGTGTGTTGGGTCTACAGCGGTTTCCTTGTGAAAAGCACAAGAGCATCGGGGAGGTGCTCTCCGGTCTGGGGACACCTGCCATCGGGCTCAGTACCGATATTGCTCTCGTTGCCAGTGAGCGCAGTTCTCATTCTCCATGGTTCACATTAGTCTGGCTTGTTCCCGTAAAGGAGAACGTCAGACAACATCCGTGCCCAGAGCTGCACGTGTCTGTCAACCACATCTGTTCTCCGGCGGCCCGTCCCCGGGTGGTGAAACCTACCGAGAGCATTTTGGGGGAATCGATTTGGCTGTGGGGACTTGACCCGAGAGTTCCGTGTAGTTTATTATGTTTACAAATGGCGTGGCACGCTTTATATTGGGATAAGCATATGTATGTGCATGTATGTGTACATTTCAATTTTTTTCTGGAAAGCTGGCAGTTTAGACCTCTCCAGCACGTGTCAAATGGGATGCAACATTCACGGAGCAGCTGAGCGGCAGTGAGGATCCTGGGAAGGAGGATTTCCCGCCCCGCAGGATCACTGTCACCCCCGTGCCCGTGTCTAGAACCAGAAACATGCGGGCTGAGGGGCCACCCCAGCGGGACTCTGTCCTGGGAATGCACAGGGGGTGGGGGAGGGGGTTGCAGGGTACTCTGGCCCCAGTGGGGTGGGGGAGGGCCAGGAGGAGTCTCCCCACCCCCACCACCAGGGCATCCCAACAAACAGGGCCTGGGCAGCTTTCCAACATCATTTCCCTTCCACATTACCTGTGCCTCAATTTGCATTCAGTAATTAACTAGTCATTCAACAATCCATAGTGAGGATCCATTGCATGCCCAGGGCTGCATACTGGGGACCCCGCCAGGACTAAGGCAGACCCATTGCCCACCTTCATGGCCTTGAGCCTGGCATAGGAAGCCTAAGTCGTGAATCAACAGGCCAATACAATGAATTGTCACAAATAAACGAGGTGAGGTGGAGGAGACCAGGAGTGAATGATTGGGGGTGTCAGGGAAAGCGTCTCTGAGCGGGGGGACCCTGATGCTGAGAACACCCCCTGCTCCTGACCCCTGGCAGAGGCACAGCGTGTGAAGTGAGGGGGTGGGCGAGGCTGGAGCCCACTGAGCAACAGAGAGACTGATGGAAGGGGGTGTGGCTCTAACAGGGGAGAGACAGGCCCGGCTCCTGGGTTTGGGAACTGAAGAGACCGGAAAGAACAGGGTCCACTGGGAGGGTGCCCTTCACTGGTGTGTGCCCTTCACCTCTCAGGGGAGGCTTGGGGACAGTCCTGCCTCCTGTCTTTGCCTCTGCAGGTAAAGGATGTTAGAGCAGCCCAGAGGTTCGAGGTCAGGGTCTGTGGCCAGTTTGCAGGGCGTTTGGGAGCTGGACTGTCCAAACCGAGGATGAGGACAAAGTTCCGAGTCCAAAAGACAAAGTGGGGCTGGCAGAGGAGGTGTGGACCAGGCTCCACAGTTCTGGAAAAGAATGTGGGGGGCAGGGCAAGAGTCAACAGAGCCAAGGGGGACTCTGTACCTGGACGCCCATTTCACAGATGGGAAAGCTGCCCCCAAGGGCATGGGCCTGTCCGGGGTCCCTGTGAGGAGATACCAGGGCTGTGGGAGGACACGGACAGTGGCCTTCACTCTCCTCGCTGTCCTTCAGCACACCAGGCACAGTCCTGACCCAGGGCCTTTGCACCAGCTGTTTCCTTTGCCCAGTTCACCTTCCCCCCAGACCTTGTCTTTCCAGTCCCAGCTTTGGCAGCTCCACCTCAGAGAGGTCTTCCTGACCATCCTGGCCAAGGGCACCTGCTGTCCCTGGCTGTCACTCCCCGTCCTCCTTGGCCCTTCTCTCTCCCTGAAATGGTCCTGTTTGTTTTTGTGTTCACTGGTCTCTGGCGTCTCCTTCCAGCAAGGAAGATGCCTCTTAGGGGGCTATTTTGGAAATTTGGAGGGCTTTCTCTTTGCTTGTGACAACGGGATGTTCTGACGTCGGGGGGCAGGAGCAGGGACACCAGGCATCCAGCCACGTGCCTTGAGTAGCCGCCTGGCGCCCGCGACTTCCTAATGTTCTGCCAGAAACATAAACCGTTGAGTGGGGTTTTGCATGGCTTTAATATCCA
Source organism: Ursus arctos (assembly GCF_023065955.2). NCBI lineage: Eukaryota > Metazoa > Chordata > Mammalia > Carnivora > Ursidae > Ursus > Ursus arctos. The sequence goes on from NW_026622808.1 coordinate 15,259,399, forward strand.
GTGACTGTTCCCAAAATGTCACTCCTGGGTAAACTGAGGGAAAGGTGGAGCTGTTTTCGATAGGAACTGGTGGCTACCTGTTCGCTGCCATGCCCCACACAGAGCTGCAGTGTCCCCAAGTGCTGGGGGCCTGAGCTTCTAAGGCGGGAAATTCTTTTTGATCAGCCATGTATTATTAGGCGCCTACTATGTGCCTGACAAGGTGGAAGTGATTTACAAATATCACCTTGTGTGTCTCTAAAACTCCTTTTATTTGTTTGTACTCCAGTAGGAGCCAAATCCTGCTTTTTCAAGTGTTAAATTTATTTCACATTTTAAATATGAGGCATAAAAAACGAGGCATAAAACAGATACAGTAAGGGGCAGAGAGGTATAAAATATATACTTAATATAGAGAGTAAGCGTCCAGCTTCACGAGATATAACCCGCATACCATAAAATTCACCGCTTTAGTGCTCAACTTCCAGAACATTCCCTCTCCCCAAAAAGAAATCCCATCCCCATCAATAGTCACCTCCCCACACTGTCCTCCTCCAGGCCCCGGCCCCCGCGAGCCCCCTTCCCGTCTGTGGATGAGCCCGGTCTGGACGTGTCACACACGTGGACTCACACGCCGTGGGGCCTTCTGTGTCTGGTTCCCTCCCCGAGCATCGTGGGCTCGGGTCCGTCCCCGGGGCAGCGCATTAGGCGCCTCGCCCCTGTTCACATCCAAGGGATGTGCCTGTGCGTGGGGGACACATTGTGTGTGTCCCTTCACCCGTTGATGGACACGTGGTCGATTCCACTGTTTGGACATATAAGCCATACTACCGCGTGCGGGCGTGTGCGAGTTTGTGGACGCATGTTCTCATTTCTTCCGGGCAGATACCTAGGAGTGGAATTGCTGGGTCACGTGCTAAGTCCGTGTGTGTTTGAGGAACGGCCAAAACACTGGTTTTCACGGCAGCTGCCCCATTTCTCATTGCCCACAGCCGGGCGGGGCTGCCGTCTCTCGTGGCCGCCTGCTGCCGTGATGGCAGCCGTCCTGCACGGGCTGAGCCGAGGGCATTAGGGTTTTGACCGGCATCTCCCTAGTGGCCCGTGGTGTCGAGCATCTTCCCAGCTGCTTGTTGGCCATTTATGTTTCTTTTTTGGAGAAAGATTAGATTTTTTTTTTAATCGAGATATAATTCACATACCATAAAATCCACCCTTGGAAAATGTACAGTTTGCTGGGTTTTAGCATAATCACAGGTTGTACGACCATCTAGCTTGATGGCTTTTTACGTTTGTACAGACCCGGATCGAGACACAAAACATGGGATGTTCCAGACCCCTTCCCCGATCAGTCTCCCTCAGACCGCCACCTTTCTACCGTTTTTATTTATTTATTTATTTATTTATTTATTTATTTATGTTTTTAAATATTTAATTTAATTTTTTAAAAGATTTTGTTTATTTGAGAGAGAGAGAGAGGGCGGGTGCACGTGAGCGGGGAGGAGGGGCAGCAGGACAGGGAGCAGCAGACTCCCCACTGAGCAGGGAGCCTGATGCTGGGCTTGATCCCAGGACCCCAGGGTCATGACCTGCGCCAAAGGCCGACACTTAACTGACTGAGCCACCCAGGTGCCCCTGAAGATTTTATTTTGAAGCAATCTCTACACCCAACATGGGGCCTGAACTCACAACCCCAATATCAAGAGTTACATGCTCTCCCGACTGAGCCGGCCAGGTGCCCCCTATTTTGTTTTTACACCTGTGGGTGCGGATAGACAGGGCAGATTCCATTTCGGGGAAATGGGGGCCCCAAATTATTTTGTAATAAGGTGGCCTGGGTCTAGAAGGCTGGAATCCCCTAGAAGGCAGGGACAGGATCTCTTTTGGTCATTCCAGTATCCCCAGTGCCTGGGACACAGTTGGTGCTCCATAAATGCTCACTAGTGACTGAATGAGCGTTCTAGCCAAGCCCTTGATCCTTTAGCAGGCTTTTGTAGCTTTGACAATAATGGGACATTCGGGCACTCGGTGGGCAGGGACCAGGGACGCTGCCCATCTGGCCTGAACCCCTCAGCAGTTCCTGGGAAGGCCCTGCCTCAGGAAGGCTGACGCGGCGCAGGCTGGCCACCTCCTGGCTTGCCTGCCCTCGGACCTGGGGGAGCGTGCAGGAAGGAAGGCCGGCCGGGGTTTATTTTCGTCCCTGGCCCGCTCCCCCGGGAGAGCAGTCATCTCCTTGTCTGCCTGCTTGGATGGGGGTTTCTGGCAGAACAATGGGTCGGGGAGGAGGGGGGTCATGCAGCTGGGCTGGCCCAGGTGTTAGCAGGTCTGGGGGCTGGCTGGAGGGGTTAGGAGTGTGGAGGCCCGGAGGGAGGCTGCAGCTGCCTCCGCCCACCCCCTTTTCCTTCTGGGCTCAGGAGGGAGGTCCTGCTGTGGGCCCAGCTACCCTCCGGAACCAGCACACTCAACCAGCACTTGCAGATTGGAAAGCCAAGGACCAGAGAGGGACAAAGCCCCCATCCCCCGTCCCCGAGGGTCACACGGCGACCGAGATAGGCAGCAAGACCTGGGATCCAGGGTGCTTGGGGTCCAGGGAAAGACCTTTCTCTCCCTGAGCCTGTTGGTCCATCTGTAAACTGGGGGACTGACCCCAAAGCCTTGGGGGTTCCTTCTTGTTACTGCTGTTTGTGGACATCCTTTCCCTCATGCATTCAATAGACACTTAAGGGGCGCCTGCTGTGTACCAGGCCCTGGGCGTACCGCCGGAGGCACCGTGTGAACAAGGGAGCCCCAGCCCCTGCCTGCACCGTCAGGCCAGGGAGATGAACAGCGAAATCAAGGTGTGCAAGTCCAAAATGGAGCATGCCCAGCGCACCATGGGAGCCAAGGGGACCCTGGCCCAGCCTGGCACACCCAGGAAGGCTTCCGGGAGGAGGGGACTGCAACACTGAGACCTGGATGAGCAGTTTATAGGATGAGTACTAGGGAGAGGAGGGTTCCTGGTACAGGGAATGGAATAGAACATTCTAGAGAAACTGGTGGGAAGGCATCTGGGAAGCACAGGTACTCTTTGTGCCAAGCGGCCAGCCTGAAGCTGCTGCTGCCCTTTTTCCAGAGAACCTCACGGAGAAGTAGGGCTGTGCCTTCAGGGAGGTGAATGGCAGAATTCCAGGCGGTGGCATGCAGCCCCTTGCCCAGGGAAGGGGGCACTGGGGTTGGCCACAAGCTCCTGCCCTAGGACAGGGTTAGTTCAATCTTCCCCATTTTACAGATGGGGAAGCTGAGGCACAGGGCGGTTATGTTGCTTAAGTGGTCAGATCCGGGAGCAGGTCCGAAATACTGGGCCTGGATTTGTCACTGAAACAGCTCCTGGCCCCTGAAAACTCGAGGTGATTTGCAGGCATCAAATGGGGAAGGTGGAGAGAGGCCCGAAGAGGCAGTCAGTTGCTGTATTGCTGTATGGCCTCGGGGAGGTGGCTCAGCCTCTCTGAACCTGTGTAATTTCTTCAGCAAACTGGCAACCAGCCTACTACCTGGCGGAAATGATGAAACAGGCACACGCTGCCGGCTCAGGGCCTGCCACGTGGTGCCGAGTCAGCAGCACCCCTGCTCTGGCCCAGGCCTACGTAGCCCCACACGCTGGTGACGGTGTGGGGGCAGGGAAGGCAGTCCTGCGATCCCCGTGCCCACCCTGACCTCTGAGGGCAGACGAGGGGGCAGCCCAGGGGGTGGGACTTCTCTCAGGGTGTGAGCTCACACAAAGACGGGCTTTGTGGGGGCTCTGGGGGCCGAGCTGGGCACACATGTGGCCTTCCTGGCCTGGCCGGCCTGGGGCCGCGATGGGGGTGGATTCTACCAGGGCCTGGGGCCGTGGGTGAGGGCGGGGGTGGGTCTCAGGCTCGCCTCGTTCATTCTTCGGGAGTCTCCAAAGACACAGCAGGTAAGGAAGCAGGCCCCTCGCCTCCCCCGTGCGCTAGGGTGAGGCCGACCGGCTGGGGAGTGAAGGCCGTGGGGATGGGCAGAGCAGTGTCGGGGGTCCCTGGGGCACTGCGCAGCCCAGAGGAAGTGCCTCACTGTCAGTCTGGGGGTTAAGGGATGGCTTCCCGGAAGAGGCAGTAACCGAGCTGAGCTGAGGGGCAAAACCTAGAGAAGAGGCAGGGGCTCAGGCACCAGGGCTCTGGGGGGATGAAGAGGAGTTCACCGGGGAGGATGCAGGCACCCGAATGAGCTGTGGGGCCTGGTCCCGGGAGCTGTGGGAGCTGCCAGCTGGTCCTCAGAAGGGAAGGCTCATGCCCAGATGTGCAGGCTGGGAAGAACTCTGGCACCGCTGGAAGGACGTGGTTGGAGGGGCGGCGTCAGAGCTCGGGGCATCTGCAAGTCGGCCGTGGAGACAGGTGTGAGGGACAGAGTCTGCAGTCAGAGTCCTGGTCACTGCTCCTCGAGAGCTGGCCTGCCGCTCCCCTTGGCCACTGTTCCGGCCCTTCCCTGGGCGGGAGCTGTCACAAGTCAGTGTCCAGATCAGAGGCATCGCTGGAGCAATGTGTTTCCAGAAACCTCATACGTGCCCCCTACCCCCGGGCCCCACAGCCCAGGCTGCTGCCCACCTGACTCATTCCTCGCTTGACGAGGGCCTCAGGGCTGTCTGCTATAAACGCGCCAGGACAGTAAGCCCGGGGAATTGGTAATAACTGGCCTCCTCCACCCTAAACAGCCAGGGCCTGGGGCCCCCGTCCTACTGAACTGCAGGAGGGGGTGGGGAGTGACAAGCTGGATTTCCGGGGATGGAATCTGCCTGTGAGAACTCACCCTGAGCCCCCTCCTCGGCCCACAGCAAGGATATGGTGGGTCTGGGGGACTGGAGAACATCCTGCCCAGATTTCACCATTATGCATTCACTCTTTTGACTTTACCCCCTCCTTCCCTTTCCTTCCTTTTCCTCCCCTCCTTCCTTTTCCTTCTTTTCTTCCTTCCTTCTTCCTTTTCTTTCGAAACGAATTCCCTTCGATCCCTTAGGGTCCCCTGGGTCCCCACCTTTTCAGTGTGACTGAATTTTCCACAAGCCTTCCCACGTGGGTATCCTGCCCTGTTTCTGTGCCGTGCTCTAGCTACTCAGAACGTCCTTCCTCTAGGCTGCGGAGTGTAAAGCTCTGTCGGTCTGGGACGTGCCCCTCTGCCCGCTTTCTCACCTGCCCCCCTCCAGGAGGCCTGCCTGCACCCCTGCCTCTCGGGGTGCCCAGGCGATGGCATCTTGTAGCTTCTGAGGGGAGCACGGGCCACGTGTCCCTGACACGCCTCCACCCTGCACCCAGGCCTGGCGCCCAGGAGGCGCTTCCCGGCAGGTCTGTGGAACGGCGGGCTCGTGTCGGTGCGGCTGCCCTGGGGCTGGGCCAGTGGCACGCACCCATTTCACGGATTGGGATGACGTGGCAGCAAACACAAGGGGCCCCGCCAGGAAGGTCCCTGGAAGGCCCCGGGGCCGTGGGGACTGACGCCTGTGTGCCTTTCCTCCTGGCAGGGCCGATGGACGCCTTCAGCACCAAGAGCCTGGCCCTGCAGGCCCAGAAGAAGCTCTTGAGCAAGATGGCGTCCAAGGCCACCGTGGCCGTGTTCATCGACGACACGAGCAGCGAGGTGCTGGACGAGCTGTACCGCGCCACCAAGGAGTTCACCCCGCAGCCGCAAGGAGGCCCAGAAGGTGCTCAAGAACCTGGTCAAGGTGGCCGTGAAGCTGGGCGTCCTGCTCCGCGGCGGCCAGCTGGGCGGCGAGGAGCTGGCGCTGCTGCAGCGCTTCCGCCAGAGGGCGCGCCGCCTGGCCATGACCGCGGTCAGCTTCCACCAGGTGGACTTCACCTTCGACCGGCGCGTGCTGGCCGCCGCCCTGCACGAGTGCCGGGACCTGCTGCACCAGGCCGTGGGCGCGCACCTGACCGCCAAGTCCCACGGCCGCATCAACCACGTCTTTGGCCACTTGGCCGACTGCGACTTCCTGGCGGCGCTCTATGGCCCCGCGGAGCCCTACCGCTCGCACCTGCGCCGCATCTGCGAGGGCCTCACCAGGATGCTGGACGAGGACAGCATATAACCTCTGGGCCTGGGTTTCCTGCAGGGGCGGGGCGCGGGGGCGGCTCTAGAACGCTTTTTCTCCCATCCGATGCTGGCCAAATCCCCGGGGCAGGTGTCCGTCCCCTTGGAGAGGATGCTAATCCATGGGAAGCAGCGGTTTTAGGGACTCTTATCGCCTCTCCCTCCGCCCCATCTCCAGAGAAGAAGAGCTCAGCCTGCCGGCCCTCGGCCTCCTTGGGCACCCCGACTGCTGCCTGCCCAGGCCCGCCTGACCTGACCTGACCCGCACCACCCCTCCAGCCCCCAGATGCCTCTGAAAGCTGGCGCTCGTCACTTAATGATGGGAACAGTGTTGCCTGTTCCTCGGGACGGGGTCATGGTGAACCGGAAGAGAGGGAGTGTTATGGGATGAGCTGCGTCTCCCCAAATTCTTTGAAGTTGTAGCGCCCACGACCTCTGAATGTGACCTTCTTGGGAAATAAGGTCGTTGCAGATGTAATTAGATCAGATGAGGTCACGCTGGAGTAGGGCTGGGCCCCTGGTCCTTGTAGGAAGGGGACATTCGGATGCAGACAGAAGGCGGCAGCGTGTGAAGATGGGGGCAGACACTGGAACAGCCGTCGGAAGGAACCGGCCCAGTGGACACCCTGATCACATCCTTCTGGCCTCCGAACAAGAGGGAACACATCTCTTGTTGCTGCCTCCACTGGGCCAGGGGCACTCGGCTCCAGCAGCCCCAGGGCAGGAGCGCCGGGAGCCACGGAGAGCGCTGGGTGGCTGCTGTCAGTGAGGACGCCTCGAAGGGGCTGGAATGGCAGCCCTGACTCCCACGTGGGAGGGGTCAGAGTGAGCCCCCGACGCGGGGCTGCAGGGTAAAGCCGTCTGAGATGCACGCCCATTTTAAGATGATTATCTCACGTGTGCTGGTAGACCAACAGCTGGTTTGACGAGACCTCGGAAAGCAATGCTCGACCAGTTTTGACTTTGGCAACACTGGAGGATGCAGTGATTCTCAACTCGGCGCAGACGGACACGTGGGGTGTGTGGGTGTAGCTGTGATTCTTGCTTCTCAGAGGGGCATGCGTTCTGGCCGGCTCCGTAGCGCTGCGGCAGGTGCACCCGGCAGGGCTGGGAAGGTTGTTGGGGCACCTGCGGGGTGGGGGAGGGGAGATGAGGTCTCATGACTAGCTGTGCAGGAACGGCTTTGGGGGGCAAAGCTTTCAAACAGGAGGCCTGCAGGCCTTTGGAGGCAAGAAGATGGGTGTGGTCGGCCCCATCCATTGTCTGAGACACCTGGCGTTAGTCAAGGAAATCGCATGTACCCATCTAGATGTGGAGTTTTTCTCGGCAACTTGCCTGAGCCCGCACTGGCCGCCAGTGCTGCTGCATCGACATTGCCCCTCTGGCCTGCCGCAGTCCCCACCATGCCCTTTTGCCTCCCCCTGTCCCGCTGCACTGGCCGACAGGGCACTATTGCCCCAGATGCAGGACGGCCTTTCTCTGGTTGGGTTTCTGCTTCCCTGAGAAAGCCAAGATGCTCCTGCCTGAGAGCCAGGCCCTCTGCCCACCTCTGCCCCATGCCACTAAGAAAAACCGGCCCTCATCTTCCATCAGGAGACAGATATTCATGCTCAAGGACAAACGTGCATTCTGAGCACCCGAGAAGCCCCAGAGGAAAGAAAGCCTTTGTCCTCGGCTTTGCACACTGAATCCATCTATGTGCACAATGCTTTGTACTGGAACCCTGCTGGGCTGTCCGACCTGTCTTGACTCTTCATAAATTTGAGATTTAATTTAGAAAAACCAAAGAGCACTACAGAACTATTTCAATAAAAGCACACATCTTCCATTTGTATTATGTGGGACTAGAGGTTAAATTGCTGGTGCTGGCTGACAGCTTTCTCTTGCCCTGCCGGGCTCCCGCCTTTCAAACCGAGCTTGCATGTAACGTCACACGCCCGTGGTCCCTTGCTGCCAGGCTCAAGTTCCGCTCCCGCGGGTGCCGGGAGGTTGGATGCACGGGCCTGCAGAGCTCGGCCTGTGTGCGCCCAAATGAGGCTTCAGCTCATCATGACCACAGGCCCGGAGGCCAGGGTGGGTTCCTTTTCGAGTTTACCTGAAAGGTCTAGAAAGATGCCCGCAAATGGCTGGTGGGGGCAAGGGTGACTAGTTTGCATCCGATGTCCTGCCGTGTCCCGGGACAAGGGAGCTATCGGCTCTGCTGGCCCCCTGGGGTTTGGAAGTGGTAAGTGATTCCAGGCTGACCGTGGTCGCATCCGTCCCTCCTGCTGGGGTTGGGCCCACGTGCCCCGCGGCAGCCCCGGGTTCTATGGCACCCCCGTCAGTTTCCAGCTTCCTCGTTTCTGCAGGGGGCCCTGGGTGGCCATCCATCTCCGGGGTGCTGTAAAGACGCACTCAGTTTTTCCATCCACTGAACCCCAAAGCCAGAGTGGCAAAGGCTGCTGGCCCTCCCTGGGGACCCTGTGCTCACCAGACCTCAAAGCGCATCTGGTCTTGAGTGGGGTGAACCCCCTGTGGACACGTGTGCCCCTGAGAACTTCTCTCACAAGCGGCGTGGCTTGTGTGCTGGACAGTGAGGGATGGTGGGGTCCTTCCCCCCCCCCCGAGCATCTCCGGGGCCACGCAGGCCCCTGCAGTTGAGCTCTGAGAACAGCTGTCCATGCTCCCACGCCTGTCAGTACGCTCTGCGGGTATGGACAGGGGGACAGTCCCACTCCACTTCCGACAGGTGTACGATCTGGGGCAGGAGCCCTCACATCTGCTTCTTTTCTGGCAAGTGGGGTCACTGCCACGCCCAGGTCCTCCGGCCGGCACGAGGGAGGCCAGGCGAGTGAAAGGGGAGGAGAGTCCTCCGTTGATCTCACGCAGTGATTCCGAAGAGCAAGGATTCCACTTCAATAGCCCTCGGTTTCTTTTCTCCTCGTTTACTTGCGAGAAGGCCCAGTTGGAGGGCAGGCTGAAGGGCAAGCTAGGTCAGACTCCCAGGCCCCACTGCTGGGAGACCAGGGCCCTTCTGAGTGGCTGGGGCATTTGGGGGTTTTATTTCTTTGTTTGCCTGTGGGGGTTTGTGGTTACTGTTGTTTTAAGTCGCCACGTGCAACCCGGCTTCCAAAGCAAAGCGAAGCCAAGCAGCCAGGTGCAGAAGAGGTCTGCCCTGAGGCTCCCCACTGCGGGGGGTGGCCTGTGGGGGGTGGCCGGGCCTGCCCCACGAGCTCAGGGAGATCCAGGTTCACGGCCGACCGCCTTGGGACCTGGAGCTTTTGCGTCTGCAGAGAAGTCGTGCCTGGAGATTCCAGGTGCCCGCGGTGACACAGGTCTCCAGTCTCCAGCGAGGCAGGTGGTGCAGGCGGCCAGACTCTGTTGCTGCCCCTGGGCCCCTGGGCCCCCCGCCCTGAGTGCCCCGCCAGGCCGGCACCAGCGCCAGTTGCCAAGTCCGTGTGGTTGCTTTTCAACCGTCTTATTTATTTAAATATGAAAGAACATTTCATTTCTTCCCAGTTAGTCTGGAAGAAGCTCCCCTGGGAAAACTGTAAGAAAACAGCTGGCTCGGCTCAGGGCAGAAGGCTCGCTCTCCCTGGGAGTGATCCGGGGCCCGGCCTGAGCACAGGGAGACACGCACGGGCTTCAAAAAAGCCGTGATTCCCCCGGGAGCCCCCCCTTCGCGTGCCCCAGTGCCTCTTTTGGTAAAGACGGGCAGCGGGTCTCAGACCCCTGCTCCATGTCCAGAGCACATCAACCAACGGTCCCCCCTAGACAACCAGTAATGAGCCAGCTCTCCCAGGGCCCAGCTCCTTCAGCAGAGATGAGGAAAAGCCGCCCCCCGATGGGGCTCCTGGTCACAGCTCACTGCGGGATGCCTTGGCCACAATCACCAGCTTGGACAGCTCAGCCTTGAACGCCCCGGGCCTGTGGGACACTGCGAGAGAAGAAGCACGTGGTCGGGCCCTCGCCACTCCAGACGCTCTGGGTCCTGGGCGGGGCAGGGGAGCAGTCCCCGAAAGGGACTCGGCATGGAAAGCCTCCAGCCCTGAAAGTCTTACGGGTGAGGGACCAAAGAAAGGAGAGGTTGGCGGGCCAGTCCTGAAGGCAGCAGGAGGCCTCAGGAACATTCAGGGTGGGAAGAACGGTGGTCATTTCTGCCACGTTGAGGATGGATGGGGGTTGGGGGGGCGGGCTGTGTCACCTCCTGCTGGCGCTGGCAAACTTGTCTGAGGCCCAATGACACCTCTCCAGCAGGACCTGGGAATGCGGCCTCCCCATGCTATTCCCCAGTGGCTCAGCTCTGCCCTCTGCTGTGCGCCCTGAGGTCAAGGCTCTGCTGGCTGCCCCATCTCCTGCCCTGGAGCTCTACTCAGAACAGCCCCCACACCCTTGAGGACCTGCAGGTGGGGCAGGGCTCCTTCCAGACCCAAGGTTCCTCCTCCCAAAAGCCCCACTCGCTGCACCCCCCACGCCACTCCCATGCCTGGTGACGCCCACAACCACAAGGATCCTTCTCCTCCCCTCCCGCATCCCTCAGGTCCCCTGCAGCATGGCTCCATTCCCGTGTCCATCACCATCATCACTCACCCACCCTCGCTCTACGCACAGAGGCCAAGTCCGGAGCTTCCCGCCCCTCCTTCTGCTCGGCCTCTGCCCCGCACGGCTGAACGTGGCTCGGGACACCAGGGGCCCCCAGACCTCAGGGGTTAGGAACGCGCTGCCCAAGCATCAAAGCTGTTCCCAGTCACAGAACCCAGGACAGCAGATGTCACACGCCCCCCCCCCCCCCCCGGGAGCAATCCCACCGAACGTCCCCAAGGGCCCCAGCAGATTTTCAAGTCCTCAGGTCCCTAGCGGGGCTTGGCCTACGCCATGAGGTAAGAGTGGTTTTTACATTTCATGTATCTTTAACCAAAGTCAAAAGGAAAATGGTATTTTGTGATATATAATTCACATTTCTGTGTTCATAAAATAAAGTTTTATTAGGACACAGCCATGCCCGTTCAGTGTCCCGTGGCTCACGGCCTTTGCTCTCCCGGGTTGAGTCGTCTCGGCAGAGGCTGTTTGCTCCACAAAGCCGAAACTATTTACTAAGGGCCCTTTACAGAAACAGCGTGCAGACGCTGGGCCGTAACCCGTCCCTCTGAGGAGGTGGGGTGCTGTCCCTCCTCTCCCCACCTTCTGTGCCTGAGAACCTGGGGTTCATCTCCACAAGCCATCCTTACATACCTGCTGTTTTGGTCACTTCAAATTCCTCGCTTTTCAGGGGGATGTCGCTTTCTCTTTCAAACGCAGCTTTCGACTGAAAGAGAGCAAGGGGAAATGTCGCTAGTCGGGAGAGAAGGGATCCAGCCTGCTCTTCCTGCCCCCGAGAGCAGCACGGGCTGAAGCCACACGCTTTGACAGAAGGGGCGCGTGCGCTGCTCTCCCAAGCACGTAAGCGAATCCGGTAGAAGCGGTGCTTAATCCACTTAAGAGATTGTCAACTGGCTTAAAACTCGATGCCTTTGCTGCCAATCCCCAAGGAAGGTATTTTCCCCTTCGGTGAACATATGGTCGTGACAGAAGCAGGGCGGTCTCTTGAACGCAATTTTTAAAAATCACAATTGTGTCTGTTTCAAATCGGCTTTAGGTGTTTTCCAGCAAGAGGGGAGCACAGAGCAGCCGGACCAGCGGCGCGGCGGTCAGCGGGGGGACGGCTGGCGGTGGCCACGTCCCGCAGCCCTGCAGTCGGGCGCTCGCTGCGGGAAGGTACTGTGCACATGCGTTGGAAGGCCGTCAGGAGCTGACTCGAAGGAGATCATCCTCCATAACCCTGGGTGGGCCTGATTTGATCAGCGGGGCCAGGCTTCCCTGACGGAGGGGTCCCCACAGCGCCCGCCCCTCCCGCCAGCCTGGCACGGGCTGTGGAGGTGCCCTGCCGGTCCCCTGGGGCCAAAGCCAGTTCCTGGCAATAAATCTCTTAACGCCCGTCCCCACTGGTTCCGCTTCTTGGACCGATACAGTGGTTTTCAAACCGTGTGTGACCCAAACGCAGAAGCAGGGGTGGGGGACGGGGCTCTGCAGTGCGGCCAGCCCCTGGTGCGGACCGTGCGGGTCAGCGGTGTGGCAAAAGGTGCTGCCTGAGCCATGAACCACAGGTCATGGGGCCCACAGGACACAGGGCCCTCCCCCACACCAGAGAGCACACTGCCTGCGCTTCTGGGCCCACTCCTGCCCTTGCTGTCCCCGCTCGTGTCCTGGGGCCCCTCCCCTCTGGCTCCTGCTGGCCTTGCCAGCAGGGGGGTACTGGCAGGAAATGGCAGGTGACAGGAGACGGAGGCCAGGTGTCCATTTCCTGTTCCGCCCGCCGGGTCTCTAGGGGTCAGTGGGGTCCTGCTCTGGGCCCAGCGCCACCTTCCTAGCACCTCCCGGTCCGGAGTCTGTGGTGTCCCACGTCCTTCCATGTTATGAAATCAAGGGTTGATATCTGTCCCCTCACTTCACCCGCCTCCCCACCCCTGCCAGTGATCTGGGAGGCACAGTCAATACGGGACGCCCCGGGGCAGCCACCCCTACACACGCACCCCTACTCACATAGGCCATGCCGTACTCGATCTCGGCGCCCCGCACCTCGGCCTTGAACTGCGTAAAGTATAGGTAGGACTTGCCCTGGGGCCTGCAAAGGAAGGGCAGGGGAGGGGGTCAGCCCCGGCCTCCTCAACATCACCTCTTCTTTTCTCTTTACTAGAACATTCTTTTGGCTCATTTACTAACAAGTCTGTTTCTCCTTCTGGGCACAAGCTGTTCTAGGACAGGGACTGAATGCTTTTCCATCGAGTGCCAAAGACATTCCAGGTATCGTACTGGGGACAGGGAACGACAACAGAGGTTGAGAAGTACAGGAGTTAACTAGGCAGAGGAGGAAGAAAGCAGAGGGCAAAGGTCACATGGAAGGTGCAAATGGGGACCTTTAAAGAACACCAGATCAGCAGGGCCAGAGCAGAGAGGAGCTGAAAAAGGGCTGGTGGCAGTGAGGGGACGACGTGTGTGGGGGGTGAAGAGCCCTGTGTGGCTGTGTGCGGAGAGCAGACAGTGATGGGGGTGGAGGGGCAGCAGGGGGGCCAGGAGAGTCCTGCTGGGGGTGAGTCAGGAAGGAGGCGGGGAAGGTCCAGGGAGCCTCCTGGGCTCCCTAAGCCCCAGCGGCTGTGCCAGGCCCAGTGAGTCAATGTCTGAAACTGGGAGAACAGCCCGTTCAGGCAGGACCTCTTGCCGAGCGGGTGGCCCCGTAGTCAGGGCGGCTCTGGGGCTGAGCATGGCTGCAGGCCTGTGTGGCCCGGCTCTGTGCCCACGTAGGGCGCTGGTGCTCACACGCCCTGTCATCGCGGTGGTCCCCAGGGCTCCTCTGCCTGATACCGACAGGCGCCAGTCCACAGAGTGGGTGAGAATGTCCCCGAACGCTGCCTAGTAAGCACCTGCTGTTTATAAAACATCAGGCAAAGACGGTGGGGTGTTGCCTGCAAGTAGGATTCGAACATGGGTGTCCTCTGATTTGATGTCGCTGTCAAGGCCCTCCAAGTGATCTGTCCTCCTCTGCCAACCCCCTCCCCCCGAGGGCAGGACCACAGCTTGGACTTCTGTGTGTCTCCCCAAGTGCCTGCACTACACCAGACCCACAGCCAATGCTGGAAGAATCAGTTCCAGGCCTCAGATCCCAGGGGAGCAGGGCTAGGATATGACACCGCTCTGGCACCCTCCTCCCCGCTGGGCTGAGCACCCCCTTCCCTCTGTCCCCTCTTGGGCCCACTGCTCACTCATGCCGCACTCTAGGGCGGGGAGATGGAGGGCGACGATGCAGGGGAGCCTGGCCCCTGCCCCCCCATGCCCCCTGGGCCCCAGTGTCAATACGCTTCCTTGGGGAACCCTCCCCACCCCAGCAGCCCCCAGCATGGTGCCACACCCCCTCTCCTACCTGCACGTGGTGAAGATCACCCCCAGCCCACGCCCCGCAGGGGTGCTCGGTCCTGCTGCCTGGAGGCACCAGGGGCACACGCTCCCAGCAGCCTCAGCAAAGCGCCTCCTTCAGGGGAGATCCCCCCACCGCGACCCCGGGCTCACCTCCAGATGGTGCAGGTGAAGTGCTGGTGGTCTTCGCTGGTCCCCAGGCTCATCTGCCACTTCTGGGGAGAGAGGGAAAATAAAGGTCAGCCCAGGACGCGCGGGGTCCCTGAGAGGTTTAGGGCGCCCTCCAGTTCTGCCAAGGGAGCGAACCTTCCCTGGGCCTCCGGGCTGGAGCCTGGCTTGGGGGCGGGGAGACTAGTCCCGGCGAGACCATGGTGGTGGGCAGGCGTCCTCATCCGTCTGTCCACACCTGCAGAGGGTGCAGCCCTAAGACTGAACCGTACTGCCAGCCACGGACTCGGCGTGGCCGTGACCCGGCCGTGCGGGTTTGGCGACGGTCACAAGCGTCCCGCTCTCGGTGGCAGCTGTCAATGACGGGGGAGGCTGTTTGGCGGGGAGCCCGGGGGTGTATCAAAATCTGTGCCTTCTGCTCACTTTTGCTGTGAACCTAAAACAGCTCTAAAAAATAAAGCCTATCAAGAAAACTACACACTAAAATAAAAGGAGACCACGTACTACTCATGCTTGTTGATCAGCATCCAGTCCTCGAGGCAGACACGAGACCGCGCTATGCACGGTTACAGGGAGGACGTGGGTGCGACCTGAGGACGGGAGGCACCAGAAAGCTTTTCATGTGTTCTTCTTTTTGAAGGATGTGAACGTGTTAGCTTTTTAAAAAAATCAAACGAACAAGATTAAGAGTCAGACGCTCAGCTGACTGAGCGACCCTGGTGCCCCTGAAGATTAAAACTATTCAATGACTCCCGAACACACTGCTTGCTACCAGCTGCTTCTAATTTTCGTGGCCTCTGCAAAACCGGCGGAGGGCCAGGGACAGCCACTGTGGGTTCTGGGGTACCGAAGGCGTCTGTCTTGCTCGTAAAATGCAAGTGTACAGTCCCCTCCCTGGAGTAACAATATACTCCCAATACTGGTACTCCTGGTTGGACATTGCAACGTCCTCATTGACAAAAACAAGGCCATTTTTAGGTGAATCACAGTGGGAGTAAATGGTCACCTAGATGCCGTCTGCCTGCAGCAGGGACGTGGGAACCAGTGACTCTGGCTGATGAAGGGACAGCTGTGGCCCACACCTGCGGACTCGGTGGACTTTCCTCCCTCCCCATCTAAAAACACCTGTCCGTGGCTCCAAGGCCTGAGAGCACCTGGAAACGGTTTTATGCTGTGAAATAGATCTGAGAGGTTTTCCACGGCTCTGTAAAGGTTCTTGAAAATGAGGCAAATGTTTAAACACTGTTTAAAAAATTGAGTGCAAACAAATTTAAGACCGAGAGTTTCTTAGCAAGAGGGTCAACATCCCTCTGAGCGGCCGTCTGGTTATGTGACCTTGACCGTGGTCTCGGGGCTGCAGGGTGCAGTGGGCAGACGGTAAGGCTCAGGTTTGGGCTTCTGACATTCATGTGAGCGTGTGTTCTGGGGACAGCCTGAGCCCCTGGGGAACTAGGCGCAGGGGTGGCCTGGTATGACAGATGACACATAACTGGCAGCGCGGTTAGTTTTTATTAACATGTAAATGACAGATGGGGAAACGTGCTCATTTTGGTGACAGCTCTAGGAGCCCCGACAAATGCTTCTAATTCCGCGTCCACCATCCAATCAAGATACAGACCAGATCTATGTCCCTGGATCCCCTGGCCCCTTCCCTCTGCAGTTAACCCCTTCCTGCAAATTCCCGGTAACTGCTGACCCCATCTCGGAGTTGTGTCTTTGCAAAAGTGTCACGGAGCGGAATCAGGCGGCACGCAGCCTTGTGCGGTTTCACTCAGCGTGGGGCACTGGACAGTCATCCACGCTGCTGCCTGTGTCCACGGTTCATTTATCCAACAGCTGGACTGAGAAATATTTACATACTACACAATTCACCCTCGTATGGTGTACAATTCTGCATTTTCTAGCATGTTCACAGGTCTGCAACCATCACCATGATCTAGTTCCAGAACATTCCATCACCCCAGAAAGCAGCCCCATCCCTTCCCCTCCCCCCAGCCCCCGGCCCGCGAGTCCCCTTCCCATACATGGATGAGCCTGTTCTGGACGTGTCACACACGTGGACTCACACCCCGTGTGGCCTTCTGTGTCTGGTTCCCTCCCTAAGCGTCGTGGGCTCAGAGTCCGTCCCCGGGGCAGCGTGTGGGCGCTGTGCTCCTGTGCGTGGTGGACACGTTGTGTGTATCCATTCACCCACTGATGGACACCAAGGTTGTTTCCACTTGTCGGCCACTGAATCCTGCTGCCGTGCACGGTCAGGTACACGTTTCTGTGCGGCTGAGTTCTCATTCCTAGTGGGCAGACGCCTCGCAGTGGAAGTGCAGGGTTGTAAGGTGAGCGTGCGTTTAACTTTATAAGAAATGGCCGGTTTGCATCCCCACCAAGAACGGCCGAGCTCTCAGGCTGCTCCGCCCCCTGGCGGGCACTGAGAGATTACGAATCACCCCGTGCCTACGGCCAACTGTCAGCACTGGCCTCGCAGGTGACCCTCTGCAGAAACAAACCATTATCAAAGGAGCAAGCGCGGACTGTTGTCCCCCAGAGGCCTCGGCTCCGAGCTGCGTGTGCCCGGCGCACCCACACACCCACACCCGCCGCCACGGGTCCTCCTGGGGTTTCTTCTGTTCCAGCTGCTCCAGGGGCATGTCTGCGGTGCCTCCCTGTACGTCGCCAGGCAGAAGCCACGGAACACCAAACCATCCCTGTGCATTCGCTGAGAATCTGGCCTGCCATTCTCTTGTGAGGTGGCCACAGGACAGCCACCAAAGAGCCCATGGGTCGTGGGTGCCCCGTCCGGCTCACACAGCACCAACCGCCCCAGCGCTCAGCTCCCTGTGGTCTCTGTCACCGTTCTAGACAGCTGCTGCGGGGACAAGTCCGTGCCACGACACGTCTGCTTTGCTTAGAAGTGATTTCCTTCAGGATGAACCCCTCTTCCAAAACAAACGAATCCAGCCTATTGCTGGAGTGATAGTTTGTGACCCAACTGCTAGTCCAGGACAAGGCTCCAGCCTGTGGTGTGCGTGAACTCAGCAGCAGGACGTCCACCTCTAAGAGTTTAAGTTTAGTCGTGGGGGTGGGAGGTGCATGTGCTCTCTTCCAAGCTGCTGGTGACACTGGGTCAGAAGCACAGAGCAACGGTTAGGGATCTGTGTCCCGGGGACTTCAGTCACTTCCCAGCTGGGAGAGCCCGGGCCTCCGTGTCCTTGAGTGCAAAATCCCAGAGCAGTATGGCCTCCTGGGGTTGTGGAGAGGAAGAAATGAGGTGTGCGCATGGCTTGGCACAGTGCGGGACTCCCGGTAAGCGCCATGGTAGAGCGGCCACTTCAGTTCATTGTCCTGTAAATCAATTATCTACACGCAACCAATAGGCTGCCACGTGGAAGAGGGCATGTGGGGACTGGTTCTGGGTGCCCGGGGGTAGGCTGGACTGATGGGCTTTGGCTCACAGTTAGAAGAACGTGCCACCACTTGGCTTCACCCCATAGTGGGGAAGACTATCTGGAGAAGCAGCAAGGCCTGGAGGTGTGGCAGGAAGGGGCGGACCATTGCAGGACGCCTGCTGTCCTGGTGGCAGGGGTCACTGTTTGTTACATTTTGTTAAAATACCGTCACTAGGAATCATGTACTTACAAACAAGACACATCTAAAATATAACGGAAGTCACTCTTGCCCTGTGGTTTCCAGCGAGGGATGATTCTGTCCTTCGGGGAACACTACGCAATGTCTGGAGATGTTTTTGGAAGTCACGACTTCCACAACTGGGGTGCTCCTGGCACTGAGTGGGCGGGGTCGGGGAGGCTGCTCGAGGTCCCAGTGCCTGGACAGCTCCCTCAGGGAACGACCCGGCCCCCAATCCCGGACGTTAGCAGTGCCGAGGCGGGAGAGAGATCCGCTCTTGCCCATTTCAATGTGTTACCCCGAGTGGGAGGAGAGAGGGGCTTAGAACCAGCTTGCAGGGCATGTCAGGCACCTGAGAGGCTCCCCAGCGGCCTCCATTTTTGGACTCTACAATGTTAGGCGACAGTGCCACACTGTTCTAGAACGAGAGCAGTATTTCCTGAAGTCTGATTCTTGGGGAGGAAGGCACAACTAGGGACAAAAGGGGGGGGGGCGATTGGGCAGCTCAGTCAGTAAAGCATCTGCCTTCGGCTCAGGTCACGATCCCAGAGTCCTGGGATCGAGTCCCACACCAGGCTCCGTGTTCAGCAGGGAGTCTACTTCTCCCTCTACCCCGCAACCCTACTCACACTCTCTAACAAATGGATAAAATCTTCAAAAAAGAGAAAGATGGTTTTTACTGATTTTTATAGTGTATTTTACTGATTATTTTATAGTGACGATGAATTCTTCCTTTTCATTTTTCTTTTATTCGAACGATGTTGAGCAGAAAGTCTGTGCGTCTTCCTGACCACTTGCAGCTCTCCCTCCTGATGAAACCAAGCAGCAGTACGCAGACTGCACTCCAAGCCAGTCCTTTACTCTCGGAGCGCTTTGTAACGGGGTGTCCCTGGTGGTCTGCTGCAGCGGGCGCTGCCGGAACCAACCACCCAAACCTGCTCCCTTACAACCACTGCCATTTCTTCTCTGCCGGTTCGGGAGGCCCAAAGTCCAAATAAGGTGTCCCCGGGCTGGGCTCCCTCGCAAGGCTCTAGGGCAGGATCCTTCCTGCCTCTTCTGGTTTCTGGTGGCTCCAGGTGTCCCATGGCTTGTGGCCGCGCCCCTCCATCTCTGCCTCCGTCTTCACATGGCCTTTTCCTCTGTGTGTCTTCTCTTCTGTCAAATCTCCCGAGTGTCTCTTGTAAGGCGAACTGTCACTGGATTTAGGGCCCACCCAGAGAACTCAGGATGATCTCTTCATTGCAAAATCATGCACTTACATCTGCAAATATTTTTTTCTAAGTAAGGTTACGTTCACAGGTTCTAGGACTTAGGATGTGAACGTATCTTTCGGGGGCACCCCAGTTAAGTCACTACCCTGCGTGATAAATGACCACAAGTTTAGCAGCTTAACTGCACTGCCCACTGATCAGCTCTCAGTCCCCCAGGCAGAAGCTTGGCCATGGCAGGCCCTCTGCTCAGTCTCACAAGACTGGACTCAAGGTGTCATCAGACCGTACGCCTGTCTGAGGCTCAGAGTCCTCTTCCGACTCACGTGCTTGTGTTCCTGTGGTGGTAAAACCGAAGCCTGACCACCAGCCAGGGGCTGCCCTCAGCTCCTAGAGGCCACCTGTGCTCCCCTCATAGCCAGCAATGGTGAGTCACATTCGTCTTACGCTCCCGATCTCTCTTATTTCCTCTCTGCCACCAGCTGCTGGAGGAAACAGCCACCAAGAAATGGGGACCTTGCCAGTCCTACATGGCAAGGAACTGAATTCTACCAACAATGTGAACGAGACTGTACATAAAAGCCCCGCCGGCTGACAACTTGATTTGGGCTTTATGAAGCACCCAGCTGAGCTGACCGTGGCTTCTGACCTCCAGAATAGTGAGATAATAAGTGGGTGTTGTTTTAAGCTGCTAAGTTTGTCATGATTTGTCATACAGCACAAAAGGCAAATAAAATACTCCTAAGAGAGGCTCATGGGCGCAGCACATTTGTATCTCAGGTGCCTCTTTCCATCAGACATTTGTTTACTCTGTGGAATTACAGGGGGAATCTGCTATCACTAGTTACCTTAAGCACGGTCTTTTATTGGTTAGACAAGAATAGTTCAATGAGTGTAAGTTAATTCAGGTATGACCCAACTCCACTGCTCCCTGGAGAGTATCTCTCCATGACAGTGGATACTGCCATACAAAACTATGTGGAATTTTGAACAACTCACCTCGTTGGTCCCTCCTTGAGAAGCGTAGGTGAACGCACAAGTGTATTTGTCCTGGAGAATGGAAGGTGGAAAAAAGCTTGTTAGGAGGTAATCCTTAGTACTTACAGTGGAGGGTCTCAGGATGTCCTTCTGAGATCCAGAATCAAGAAGATCCAGCTTTTGAGCATCTGCACTAAGGGGAAGGAGGCAGAGCAAGATTCCTGGCTGTTGTCCCTGGAGGCCAGCCCCAAAAGGCCTTCCAGTGTCTACCGACTTATAACTCCCCTACCTGCCCCCCACTGCTAGTGAGCTCCTGAGTCAGGACAAACAACTCATGAGGCTTCTGGGGGATGAAGAACAGGAAGGGGGAAGAGGGAGGTCCTACACCCTCCAAGCACCCCCCCCCATCTAGGCACATGGACTTTGGAAGCAAGATATGGACACCAGAAGACCCATCTCTGCTCTGCTGTGGGCCTCAGACAAGTGAGAACTTTTCTTTCTTTCTTTTTTTTTTTTTTTAAGATTTAATTTATTTATTTGACAGAGATAGAGACAGCCAGCGAGAGAGGGAACACAAGCAGGGGGAGTGGGAGAGGAAGAAGCAGGCTCATAGCGGAGGAGCTTGATGTGGGGCTCGATCCCAGAACGCTGGGATCATGCCCTGAGCCAAAGGCAGACGCTTAACTGCTGTGCCACCCAGGCGCCCCAAGTGAGAACTTTTCTGAGCCTGTTTTCCTCATCTGTGAAATGGCCTAGCAAATCAAGCATTTGGCACGATATCCGGCTATAAGGAAGTACTCAAAGATAGCAGCTATGGACATCCGTTAGAGACAGGGAACACGAATATGGGAGGGGAAGGACTTCAACAAGATGGGGACAGGGCTGGGCTAGACCCAGGCTTGCTGACTTCCAGGTGAAATGAGAGGGAGGGTCGGTCTCGTGCAATGAAAGAGCAACGTCTATCCACTTCCTCCCTCGTCAGAGCTGCAGAGGGGCTGACCTTCTGCAGGGCCTGGAGGCAAAATACCCCTCAGCCTCCTCTCTCCCCACCTCTTGGGCGGCTCAGCCTTCCAATGGCCGGGGACTCGCCTGGTCTGGGAGTGAGGGCTGCTTGGGCACGCTGGGCACGTGAGAGGGAACAGGAACTGAGGCTGGTGACCCACCCCCTCCAAGTCTCCAGACCGCAGGACGCCTAGCTTCTTTAAGTTCAGTCCTCAGTGATGACCGCGCCCCCCAGAGTCCCTTCCCAACTCAGTCCCCGCCCCCGACCGTCCGCGCCCCCTTCTCAGGACCCGCCCCCACCGGCACCACCGCTTAAGCCCCCGGGGCGGCGGCGATACGTACCCCCGGGCCCACGTTCTGGGAAAAGGAGTGCACGACGCCGCCAGGTCGCACGTCAAACGCCACCGTCGTGGGCTCGGACACCGCCTCCGCCGGCCTCAACGCAGCGGCCGCCAGCAGCAACGCAGCCCACAAACTCGCGCCTCCGCCGTTCCTCCTCCCGCTGGGCGCCGCCATCTTGGGATCGGGTCCGCAGGGCTGGGGTGGCGACGGGACGCGGCGAGGGACACGTGGGGCGCCCGCTTGAGGCCACGTCGGCGGCGGCGCGGCCACGTGACCTGGCGCGCCCCGCCTCCTCCCCGGCCGGGCTGCCATGTTGGGGCGGGGCTTGAACTTCCAGGGTGAGTCCCTGGGGTGAGTGGTCCTGGAGTCCGTCAGTTCCGCAATTCCTAACCCTGTGATTGACCCTACAGCTCTTCCAGTTAGTAAATGTAGTAAATTCCGTCTGGAATGAGGGAAATGGACAATGACCATTGGGCAAATACCTCAATTGTTGCAGCCAAGATCCCTGGATGGATCTGAAAATTAATAAAGGGAACCCTCATTTAGAATGGAGTGGAGAGGCCGGTAGGAAGAGCTCAGCACCCAATTACTTCTGGTGAATTGCGGACCCAACAAGAACTCCAGCACCTTGCAAGTCCATAGTATGTTAACCACTACTTCTCTGCCCTAGCAGGAGGAAGGAAATTTTCCCCTACCCTGGCAACAGCCCAGCCAATGAGAGACAGCCACAGCCCAGCCAATAAGAGACAGCCACAGCACAGCCAATGAGAGACAACCACAACCCCGCGAATGAGAGACAGCCACAGCACAGCCAGCGAGAGATAGTCACAGCACTGCTAATGAGACTAAGGCTACAGCCCCTTATAAGATACAGCCACAGCCTAGCCAATGAGAGATAATCACAGCAGAGCCAGTGAGAGATGGTCACAGAACAGCCAATGAGAGACAGTCCTTGCCCACCCAATGAGACGCAGCCACGGCCCAGCCAATGAGAGATAGTCAAAGCCCAGCCAATGAGAAGCCACCACACCTGGCGTTGAGGTAAGTGGACTTTGGTTTGTAAGAGCCCCTTCCAACCTCCTCTTTCTTCTATAAAAGAGTAGTTCTCCCCCTTGTTCTGCGGATTTGCCTCTGGTTTTTGCGGTAGCTTGCTTGTCCTAGGTTGCAGTTCTCTGCTATTCCTGAATAAACCTATTTTTACTGGTAAAATAACTGGCAGTTATCTTTTAAGGTTAACATCTAAAAATTAGCGGGGGGGATGTATGATGAGAAACAGGATATTTCTATAGTCTAAAAGTATTTTCCCCCAAGATACTTACTAGTTATAAAGGGGAAAATAGGAATTTTAGAATGAAAACACCATCTTTAGCCCAGTGATCAAAGTTAATGTCACCAGTGAGACTTCAACAACCGAGAAGGACATTTTTTTTAAGATTTTATTTATTTATGTGACAGAGAGACAGCCAGTGGGAGAGGGAACACAGCAGGGGAGTGGGAGAGGAAGAAGCAGGCTCCCAGCGGAGCCCGATGTGGGACTCGATCCCGGAACGCCAGGATCACGCCCTGAGCCGAAGGCAGATGCTCAACGACTGCGCTACCCAGGTGCCCCCGAGAAGGACATTTTCAGTGGCAACTCTAGACTTCCTGCCTCCAGTGCATGACTTCAATCTATAAGCAAATATCCTACAAAACCCCAAGCTGAGGGACATCCCACAAGGTAACAGGGCAGTAGTCTTCAAAAACATCATGAAAGACAAAGGCTGAGGCACCCTCACAGAAGGAGGAGACCAAGACAATAAAACACAATGTGGGATGCTGGATGGGTTCCCTGTCTGAGTTCAGCCTGTTGTAACAAAAATACGACAGGCTGGGGGTGGCTTATAAACAAACACGTTTATTTCTCAGGGTTCTGGAGGCTGGAAGTTCAAGATCAAGGTGAGGCATATTTGGTGTCTGGTGAGGCCCACCTCCTGGTCCACAGGTAGCCCTATGCTCGTATTCCCATGTCCTCGCAGGGTGGAAGGGACAGGGTGCCCTCTGGGGCTCTCTCATAAGGGCACTCATCCCATTCATGGGGGGCTCCACGCTCGTGATCTAATCCCCTCCCAAAGGCCTCGCCTCCCCGAACCATCACCTTGGGCATTAGCTTTCAACATACGAATTTTGGAGGGACATGTTCGGTCAGTAACAACCCTGGACCAGAAAAATGGCCTCTACCTATTAGGTAATAGGATTGTACTGATGCTAATTTCCTGGCTTCATTAAGATTGCACCATGGTTACACAGTGATGTGAACGTTAGGGGAAGCTGGCTGAAGGGTATCCAGGAACTCTGTACTATTTCTGCAGCTTTTCTGTCAGCTCAAAATTATTTCAAAATAAGCTAAAAAGAAAATAATCCCTACTTCAGGGGGTTGTCAGAAAAACTGAGGAAATGCAGGTGAAATTTCTACAAATAAGAATTCTTAATACAAGCCCCCCCCCTTTTTTTGGTCACAAATTGCTTAAATTTTCAAGAAAACACCAATGGTGAGGTCTGGAGTGTCCAGAATTAAGCTTGTTTTCCTAGTCCTTCCTGACTTGAAAGAACAGACTCCAACAAGAAAATGGCATAGGTAACCCCTAAGCTGGGCTCTATCGAAAAACCTTTCAGGGCCTCAAATCACTCTAACCCCCTCAGACACAGATGAAGGTCAATTTCAGAGAGGTCAGGAGGATCCTCCAGCAGGCGGAGGGCTCCATGGATAACCCTAACCCCAAAACTGATGTCCTGCTGGTATGGGCAGCCTGTCCTAAATTGGGATACCTGCTCGCATTAAGAAATTTCTTTCTCGTAGGGGCACCTGCGCGGCACAGCGGTTAAGCATCTGCCTTTGGCTCAGGGCGTGATCCCGGCGTTATGGGATCGAGCCCCACATCAGGCTCCTCCGCTATGAGCCTGCTTCTTCCTCTCCCACCCTCCTGCTTGTGTTCCCTCTCTCGCTGGCTGTCTCTATCTCTGTCGAATAAATAAATAAAATCTTAAAAAAAAAATTTCTTTCTCGGGGCTGCTGGGTGGCTTAGTTGACTAAGCATCTGCCTTCGGCTCAGGTCATGATCTTGGAGTCCTGGGATTGAGCCCCGCCTGGGGCTCCTTGCTCAGTGGGGAGCCTGCTTCTCCCTCTGCCTCTGCCTCTCCCCCCTGCCTCTCTCTCTCTGACAAATAAATAAAATCTTAAAAAAAAAAAAAAAAAGAAATGTCTTTCTCCTTACAGCTGCCTGCTCTGGACCCATTAGAAATTGTCTCCATAAATGGTATGATCACAGTCTTATTCTGTGTTTCACACAGCATGGTCCTGTTGATGTCTTTCCCATTACCTCACCTGCTGTGTTTGACCTTCAGTCCATCACTCTGAAGGATTCAATTAGTGGCCAAGCGCTGCTGCTAACAAGATATTTCAGTTGTGAACTGTCTGAGTCTCCCACTGAAGATAGGTAGGTTGGTGTGTGCATGTTTTCTTTTCAGAAAGACTGAGCCCAAACCTCTTTTGTTTTTCCTTTTTGCCTCAAAAAAAAAAAAAAATCATACTGGAGAGATTAAAAGTAAAAAAACCCCATCATTGTAAGATCCTGATTTTTAATCATGACATGAAATCTAGCAGTCCTTAAGGAAACCATTTGGTGACCCAGATATCAATGGACATCTCTCTCTGTTCAGGACACTGTAAGTGGGATGGGTGTGGATGTAACAGGATTGCATGGAGGAACTCCTTTTTTGAGAATAAACAGTTCTGTATTATGACTGTGGTCGTGGTTACAGGAATCTATACAGGTGACAAAATGGAATAGTCACACATACACTCACCAGCAAGCACATGTGAGCGCTGATAAAATCCATATAAGGTACAGTCTAGTTAATTGCATTGCACTCAGGTCAGTTTCCTGATATTGACAATGTACTGTGGTTAGGTAAGGTGTAAGATGGGTGAGGGGTACATGGGACTCTGTACTATTTTTGCAACTTCCTATGTGTCCATAGTTTTTGTTTGTGTTGAAATACCATAAACATGTTTGATAGACAAATGACAAACCGGGATGTCTCTACATCCAATATGACACAGGATTTTATGTCCATTGCATATGGGTTCTTTCCAATTAGGGAAGAAATGAGCTTTTCCAACAGGAAAGCCAGCAAGCATATGGACAGGCAGCCTCACACAGGGCTGGGGACCCCCCACTGACGGCTCGGATCCCCCACCAGTGGTGTAGAAAAATGGCCCACGTAACAGCCTGGAAGAAACAAATGCCTCTACCTGCCACCTCGGAGACCTTGACCTTCTGCCAACAGACACTTGTCCTTTTGTAGCTGCCCATCATCCATCCTCCTTCCTGTTGGCACCCCACTTCCATTTCCGGGCCTCATTGTCGGGTAGGAATGTGCATGACTGAAGTTAGGCCAATAGATGCTGTTTCATGACAATCTGAGTACCAACTGAGTAAGGCAGGAGTAGAAGGTTCTGAGGAAGAGTTCCTGCTTGGAGACAAATGCAGGTTTCCAGCTGCCAAGGTTCCTGGAGCCCAGTGCCCTTTGCCACCAGTTTCTGTCCCATGACTTGTGACCAGTCCCCTCCTCCACTTTATTTCACAGAGGTTTAAGTGAAAGACATCTTATTCCCAAGACTGGGATTTTAAACATTCATTGGCTGAGCTTCCTACCCGTAAAACACATCGAGACTGACAACATCATTCAATTTGCAATATGGATGACAAGGACTGATTTCCTTCATACGTAGACAGAGTCCACAAATCAATGAGGCCAACAGATCAAAAGAAAGGTGGGTCAATGATTACTAGTCAAAAAGTGTCTTAAAACATGAAAATATTCCCATACATAAAAGAAATGTGAGTTCAAATTAAAGTGAGATGCCATGTTTCACCCCTAAGATTGGCAAAGATAAAAATATTTGATAGCAGTTAGTATGGTGGAGGAATGGGGAAACAGGCACACTTCACCCTTCTTGGAGCAGTTTTACATTGAGGTGTTCTCTTTGGAAGGCAATCTGGCAATACTCTGTGAAACTAAAAACAAGTATGCCTTTTGATAATTCTAGGAATTTACCCTATAAACTCAAACATATGCCCAAAATATGTGCAAGACTATTTGTTGCAGTGTGGCTTATACCGGGGGTTGGTCAATTACAGACTGTGGGTTAAATCTGGCTGGCTGCCTGGTTTTGTAAATAAAGTTTTATTGGCACCCAGCCAAACACTCATTTACATATCATCCGTGGCTGCTTTTGAACTAGGAGGGCAGAGTTGAGTAGCTGTACCCCAGGCTGTCTGCCCCACAATGCCTAAAATATTTACTCCGTGGCCTTTTACAAAGTAAGTCCGCGGACCCCTGATTTATACTGATTTAAACAAAAAAGCCCAGAATAACCGGTTATCCCTTGATAGGTGCCTGGCAAAATAATGCTGGCACAGAGGGAGGAATAGACCCAGGTGTTTAAAAATAGACTGGGAGGGGATCACCTCTCTGGAACGAAGGCGTCTTTTCTCTTTGTCTCCTTCTGCACTACCGTTTTATTTGTTAAGCCATTAAAAATAAAAGCGAGACTCCCCCAAGTACGGAGAGGGTGAAGGTGCCAGGAGAGGCCATCCTGCTGTTCGGAACTCAAGTCACCAGAGCGCCGTCTGCTCGGGCAGCCTCCGGTGTCCCTAGGTCTCGGCCGCTGGGACAAACGGGAAGAGAGGCATGGCCCGCCCTCCTCAGTCGGCGATTCCTGATCCCCGAACCGAACCGCGGGGTCAAGCCTCTGCTCAAGCACAGAGACAAAACAAGCGAAGGCATCCTGGGCAGAGTAACGGGCCAGAAGGATGTGCCCCCTGGCGGATGCTGTTGCCCTGAAGAAGCCTGTGGGCTGGGCGTTCTGGCTGCATCAGGACCCGGCCCGGTCCTCCCTGGGGCCCGTCTGGTGAGGGGCGGGGCATCTCCCAGCCCTGTAGCCTCTCAGGACCCCGCCCAGTCGGAGGAGCCCCCAGCCCCGGCCCCAGCCCCAGGCTTGGAAGGAACCTCAGGCAGGCGGCTGCGCTTCCATCTGGAATCGTTTACTGAGTCCACTTCTTACACGCATAATTATAAAAGAATAAGAATCGACAAAAATATTTTCTTTCCATAATATGTAGAGGTGGTTCGTTTCTGGTGGGGTGTTTTGTTTTGTTTTTGCTTGTTTTTCTTTTTGCCCGCCGCCGGCAGAACGCTTGGCAGGGAGGAAGAGGAAGGAGTAAGGGTAACCCTGAGGCGGGGAAGGGTCCACTCGCAAGGCGGGAGCCCCGAGTCTGCCGGGCGGAGAGCGGGGCCGCACGCGCGCTTCAGAGCCGGCCTGAGAGCTCCGGGGAGGGCGGGAGGCTCGCGGCCCGCGGCGCACCACGGCCCCGCGGGCTCAGAAGAAGCGCCCCCCCCGCCCCGGGTGCTGGCTGGGTGGAACTCCGCGGCCCGGCGGCGGACCCCATTCTAGGTTTAGGCACCCTTCGCTTTGTCTCTTAAATAATCATCAAAAACGCCCCCTAAAAAAACACACTCTGAAGCGGGCGGGTCTGGAAGGAAAGGCAAACGCATGCTTCCGTGCTGCCCGTGCGCTGCGGGGCGGGCCCGCGCGCGGAGGCCCGGGCCGCCCAGGGTCCTCGGCACCCCCCCCCCCCCCCCCCCCCGCCAGCTGGAGCGGAGGCTCCAGCTCCCGGACAACGTGAGGGGAGGGGATGGCTTGAGGAAGTGCCTCTTGGATGTGGGCCTCGTCTCTCCGTCCTGGCAACCGAGAAGCAGCAGGCAAAAAACCCAGGAGCATTACAAAAACGAGAAAAGGCGTGGGGGCAGCGAAGCCGGAGGCTCGGGGGCCGGGGGTGGTCTGTCCAGCGGGGGCGGTGGGAGGAGGCGCCGGGGTCTGCGGGGGCCACTCGGGCCCTCCCGCCTGTTCCCCCAGTGGCGGCGGGGGCGGCGAAGCCACTTGTGCTCTGAATGTGCAGGCCCCCCCGCGGCGGGGGCTCAGAGGTATTCCTGTAGAAAGTGCAGCAGCGTGACTTCATAGTGCTCGCCGGACTCGGGGCAGCGGATACTGTGTCTCTCGTTGGGGTAGATCTGGGTGGACAGAGAAGGCAGGGCTGGTGACACAGAGGGACCCTGCCCCCAGCCGATCGCCGGCCGGCATCCTGCCCCCCCCCCCCCAGCTCAGGGTGCCTCCTGGGGGGAGCAGGCACCCTGGACTGATGGACCTGGGTTCCAAACCCCCTCTGCCCCTGACCGGCTTGCTGTGCACTCTGGGCAAGTGACACCCTTCCTGACCGCAGCCACCCGCCTCCAAAACCGGATGAAGAATCTGGACCTCTCCAGGTCTTTTCAGGGTCTGGCCAAACTAGTCTCTCAAACACAGAGCACATGCACATTCAGAATGGCACATTCGAGAGACTGCCTCTCTATCCCCAAGCTAGGAGCTGTCCCCCAAACCTGGGGAGGTGCAATGAATGCACCTCAGGGGAAGGGGCGGCGCATCACATCTTCGGGATGTGTGGTACAGTTCACTGGAGGCACTTGCATTTGACCGAAAGGCCACGTTAGGACTGCACGTGCCATGGCTCCCATGACAGGCCTCCCACCCCAGGCTCGGAGGGGGCGTTATCCCCAGACAGGAGCAGTGACTTGTCTGTGCCAAGGGCCACACCCAAGGAATCACCCAGTCCCTGAGACCTGGCTGAGCTGACGTCCAGGCCCTTGCGTGACCGTCACAGGAGCTTAGGTGTTGCCTCTGACCATGAAATGAGGGTTCTGGCACCCTAGCAGGTCTCAGAGAGATCCTCGGGGCTCGTGGGACAGGCTTGAAACCTGCTCCACACTCTCCCAAAGTACCCCACTCTAGTCCCAAGCTGGATGGAGCCGGCTGGTACCAGGGCCAGGGGGCCCATTTCTCACCTCTCCCTGCCAGCGAGGGACATGGCCACTGCCCCAGTTCACTACTCTAGAATACATCCAAATGCCCAGAGGTCTCTCCGCCTCCTCCCTTGCCTTCTTTCATCCATCCCTGGATGAAGCACAAGTCTAATCATACTGTCCCCCCTCAGAACTCTGCAAGGACTTGCCAGTCTGGCATCAAGACCCCATCTCCTGCCCTGCAGCCCCCCAGACCTCACTCCTACCCACTTTGGGCACCAGCACTGCCTGGGACAGACCTTTCACACCACCCTGGGTCTGGCTGCCTGGTTACTTTCTCCTCTACAACAAGTGTGATGTGTGAACAAGGAGGACCCGGGACCACCAGCCTCCCAGTCCATCCGTTCCAGGGTGCCTGAAACAAAAGGTGGGGTCTGCCCCACCTCCCTCACACGCTGCCCTGCTCCCACCCCCAAAGCAGTGTCTCATCTCACCTCCAACTTCTCATAGGGAGGCAGGGGCACAGGACTCCCGGCCCACCCTGTGGGCTAAATGCTCTCCCAAGAGAAGCCATTTGGCCCTCGAAGCCTCCCTGGCAAGCAGGAGTTATCCTGCCCATTTCCCAGAGGAAGAGGAAAGGCCTGAGGTTAATGGACCTACTGCCTAAGGCCACCGGCGAGCAGGATTTCACGGTGTGAGGTTCCATCCTGCCCCGCCTCACGCTGATCTGCAGCTGCCGCTGCCTATTTGGGAAGAGCATGTGCGGCTGGGGGTCTCCCTCCTGCCCTGTCTGGAAAGGCGTGCCCAGCCACAGGTTCCCAAGGCCTGTCCCTCCTGCCCTGCGACCCTCAGTTTCTCCATCTGTTGAATGGCAACATGGCGCCCCCCTGAGGACAGAGCGAGTGCAGACTTCTGCGAGGCAGAAACACTGAGGGTGGCAGCACGTGATAAAATCTGCCCCTCTCGCCTCTCTCGCTTAGCTGGCC
Source organism: Ursus arctos (assembly GCF_023065955.2). Classification (NCBI taxonomy): domain Eukaryota; kingdom Metazoa; phylum Chordata; class Mammalia; order Carnivora; family Ursidae; genus Ursus; species Ursus arctos. The sequence continues at coordinate 15,289,583 of NW_026622808.1, forward strand.
CCCTTCTTGCTAGGACGACTGACTATGGCTCACATCCCACTGGCCCCCGTGGGCCCCTGTCTAGAGGGGGTCTCAAGGGAGGTGGGCCCAGACACCTCACCCGTTGAAGGAAATCCTGCCGAGGCCCCGCCCCTCACCCCAGCCACGCCCCCACCGCTGAAGCCCTGCCCTTCGCCGCCAACGCCCCACCCCTCACCTCCAACCCCTGCCCCTCTTCGAAGACTGGCTCATCACCAAGGCCCCACTTCTCACTGACAAGACCGCCCCCTTATGGCAGAAGCCACGCCCCTTGCCCAACGCCCCACCCCTCGCCCGAGGCGGTGCCCAGGGGGCCCCGCCCATCACCACACCTTGGCCCCCAACTCCCTTCCCGCTTACTCCATCCACTCTGGTCTCCTGTCCCAGGCTGCTGTCTCTGACACTTTCCTGTGCCTGGTGTCTAACCCCTGGCCTCCCACACCTGGGCTGAGCTGGGTACCCCCCCCCCTACTCTCCAGCATCCTTAAATGTCACCTCCTAGGGAACTCTTCTCTGATCCCAGTCACCCTGAGATGCTGTCAGCGCCCTGCACCGTTCCTTCGAGGCAAATTTCTTGGTTTAAAGTAAAATGGTGTGGGCATGATAATTTCCCTAACACTGACCTCCTTCCACCAGGCTGAGCTGGGGTGGGGGTGCTGGCCTGTCCCCTCAGTGTGCCCGGCCTTGAGGGCACTACCAGTGATCAGTACATGATTGCTGACTGGATGTGGGGACCCGGGGGGGGGGGGCGCTGGGGAGGGGTGGACGCAGCTGGTGGGGGGAGCCCTGCCTTGGGGGCCAGTGCAGCGGCAGATGACTCCACCCGCCCACCCTGTGGGCTCCTGGGGAAGCGCCACCCACCTGGAGCTGGTAAGGTTTTCCGGCTCGGATCAGCTGGGAGACGAGGAAGTTTGTGTGGAAAAAGTGCACATTCTCATCCAGGAAGCCGTGCAGGATGAGCAGGCGATTGGGCCTGGAAGACAAGGCTGGGTGAGGGTCTGAGGTGGGACCCTCTGCTCCCGCCCAGCCCCAGCGGCAGCCAGGACTGAGCAGCAGCTCAGCAGCCCGCGGCGGCGGAACCGAAAGCCTGAAAGCCGGGGTTGCCACAAGCAGGTCTGGAGCCTCCCTCACTTCCTTGCAGGCAAGGAGGGGAGCAGCGTGTGGGCGCGCTGTGCGTGGTACGCCCTGAGCTCCAGGGAAGCTTCTAGAGCAGTGCTGCGCCGTGGCCCTGTGGGATGATGGAATGTTCTAGACCTGCCCCACCCAATGAAGTCATCAGCATCACCACCACATGTGGCTACTGAGCACTTAAAATGTGGGAAGAGTGGCTTAGGAATTGTAGTTTTTAAGAATTAAGTGTTTTTTTTCAAGAGAGAGTGCACACGCCGGGGAGGGGAAGAGGGGAAGGGAGAGAGTCTTGAGTAGGCTCTATGCCCAGTGCGGAGCCCCACGCGGGGCTCAATCCCATGACCCTGAGAATCATGACCTGACCTGAAATCAAGAGTCGGACACTTCACTGACTGAACCACCCAGGCACCCCTAAAAGTTTGTTTTTTAAAAATAATTTGTTGAGGTGAAATTCACATAACCTTAAAAAAAAAAAAAAAAACCTCATTTTAAACTGAATGATTCAGGGGCTTCTGGTGGATTCACAATGTGGTGGACCGCCATGTCTATGCAGTTCCAGCAGAGCTCCCTGCCATTAGCAGTCTCCCCCAGCCCCTGATAACCACCACACAGTCTGTGTCTGTCTCAATGGGGTTATTCTGTCAGCAGCTCAACATGAACTGAAATTGAGGGGCCACATATGGCTCCTGGCTCCCGTACTGGACGGCCCAGGCCCAGAGCACTGGGTTTCGAGCGTGGCTGTCCCCAGGCATCCCCAAGGAGCCCCCGCCACACTCCAGACCACGGAGAGCAGCCTCACCAGGAGAGGGGCCCAGGCGGGGCCAGCCTGCATTGAGAGTCCAGCAAGAAAGGCGTGGACCCAGGGGGTATGTCTAAGCTGGTCCCACAGCCCCGGATGTCACAACCATGCGGACCTGAGACCCGACCACTGCATGTCAAATCCCACAAAACAGAGGCTGATGAGGTTCAAGACCAACTGATGGCCCCACAGCTGGACACGTGCTTGGGGAGGGAGGGAGGCCTGCGTGTGCAAAGCAGCGTGACTCTAGAGCCTTCCTTCCATCATTCTGAGGGCAGGGCCAAGGCCTCCTCCCTCCAAGAGCACCCTGGGTGCCGGCCTGCTTCCGTGAGGAGCAGTGAAAAGGGAAGGCCTCAAGGGGGTGCAAGGTGGCCGCAGAGAGGGAGTCGCACATTTGGGAGGTGCTGTGGACGCCCAGCTTCGCAGACAGGCCAGGGAGGGGTGGCAGGAGAGAAATGGGGGCCTCGATGACCCAGAAGGCTGGGGTGGGTGGGGGCCTTACTCATTGGGGAGCTTCTCCACGTGCAGAGCTACAGAACCCGCCTCGTAGCCAAGCTGGTTGTTCTCCGGGACATCCATGTAGCGCTCAGTGTACCCTGTGTCGTAGGCCATCCAGACCGTGACCGGGGCGCCCGCGATGGCCACCTGAGGGCCACAGTGGACAGAGCGGGGGTCAGGGAGACATACAGAGACAGACAGAGAGAGAGAGGGAGAGGGAGAAGCAGAAGGAGAGGAGGAGAGGAGAGAAGGGGAGAGAGGAGAGGAGGGGAGAGGAGAGGAGAGAAGAGGAGAGAGAGACACACGGGTCAGGTCTCAGGAGCCCTCACTTGCCTGCCGGCTGTCCCGGGGCCTCCCCCGAAGGACGTGAGGAGCGGGCATGCACACGGGGGCTGGCAGGGGAGGGGCCCTCAGACCGTGTGTCCCCCGTGGATCGTGCGTTGTTGAGGGAGGGCGGGTGAGCTGAACGAGTGCGTTCAGGCCAGGATCGGCCCCTCCCTGGTCCCATTGCCTTCCTGCCTCCTCCTCCTCATCGCCGCCCCGCGGTGCCCTGACAGTGCCGCCGGCCTGGGGGCCCCTCCCCCGACGCTCTTCACACCATGCCCCACCTCTGCCCATCCGAGGCCGGGGTCCCGGGCTCAGCCTCCCACAGAGAGCTGCTGGCGGGGTTTTGTGCAGCCGGATGCCATCCTGGGGTCAGCAGTGGCGGGCAATGAGGAGGGGGGCTCGGCCCCATGGGGCTGCTGCGGGGAGAAACAGCCACGTGGCAAGGCCCCTGCCGAGATGCCTCTCCGGGGGGGCGGGCTCTGAGGGGCACAGGCGGGTGCCCGCAAACAGGGGCGGGGACGGGGTGGGACCCACCTTGAACACTTGGGGCTTATGGATCAGCCCCATAAGCGAGAGGAAGCCTCCGTAAGACCACCCGTGGATGGCAACTCGGCTCAGGTCGATGAAGCCGTACTTCTCGGCCACGAACTGCAAGCCCTCCACCTGGTCCTCGATCTCCACCTGGCCCTGAGGAATGAGGCCGGGCACCTCTCAGAGGCCTCCTTCCGTGTGTGCACCCCGCTGTCCCACCTCCGTCCCTCGTGGACCAGAAGCAGCTCTCTGGAAGCTACCCCTCTCTCCAGACCCTGTTCCAACCTGCTCTTGGGGGTGGTGGTCAGACAGGCCCGGCACCAAACCCGCCCTGGCATCTCCTGGCTGACTCGGAGAAAGCCATATCCCCTCTTCTGGACCTGTTTCCCCATCCCTAAAATAGGACATCAGCATGAACAGGACCACTTTAGAGTGGGTGTGAGGGGGAAACGAGGTAGTCAGTGTCCTGCACTCAGAGGCCTGGCCCATGCTAAGGCTTGATGAACAGCGGGTGTCATCACCATCATCATCCTGATCACCACCACCACCATCCTCACCACTATCACCGCCCACCACCACCGTCTCCATGCTCACCACCGCCACCACCATTGCCCTCCACCACCACCACCATCGTCGTCTCCATGCTCACTGCCACCACCATCGCCCTCCTCCATCACCACCATCATCGTCTCCATGCTCACCACCATCACCACCGTCTCCATGCTCACCACCGCCACCACCATCATTCCCATCATCACCGTCGTCTCCATGCTCACCACCACCACCACTACCACCACTTCTACAACCACCAGTCCCTGTCTGTTCCAGCCATTGGGACTTCCTGCTGACGGGGCCTATACTGAAATGTTTCACTCATTGGGGTCTCAGGCACCAGGTGGGACGTGTGGATACCTGTCTCCCCATGGGTTGTGGCTCAGAGCAGAGAATCAAAGTGGACACTCTCCTCGGTTCCAAAAGGCTGCCCTATTTATGCCCGGCATCCTGGCCAGGACGGCCCTTGAGGAGGTGTTCCAGAGCTGCCCCCAAGCCCAGGGCTCGCCCCACCACACAGAAAAGACCCAGAGAAACTGTAAAGAGATGTTACCATTTGGTTTTTCAGGGCCCCTTCGAACCGGAGCCCTCGCTGACATGAGCCCCTGCCATCGATCACGACCACGGCGTAGCCCAGGGACGCCAGCGTGTTGAGCCGCAAATACTTGATTCCTTTGAAGGAGTTATTCACCAGCTGCACCTGTGATGGGAGAGCAAGGAGGGGACACGGAACTTTAGGGTGAGTGGTGAGGAATCCAGTGTGAGATACCAGGGAGGGACAGGGCCGGGGGTCTTACAGCCTCATCAAAGCTCCTGCACTTTACTGTGAAGGCTGTGGATGATCCTGGAAGGGGTCTAGCCACGGGGGAGTAGAAGGTCAGGCAGGGGCCCACTCTGCACCAGGCTGTGCTTAGGGCGGGCTCCCTCCTCAGCCAGGGCCTCTGCCGCGGCCCTTCCCTGGAATTACTCCCTGATTTTTTCAGCCACATTCTGTCTCCTTTCTACCTGCATTCTTCTCTGAAAACAGACAAAAACTGGTGGTGTTCTTGGAGTAACTTGATTTAAATTAGTTCTTCACTTTGCCTCTACTGATGTTTGGAGCCTTATCAGTCTCCGCTGGGGGGGGGGGGGGTCATGTCAGATACTGCAGGGTGTTGACTGTCCCAGGCTCCCACCACAGCTGTGATGACTACAAATGTCCCTGGACATCACCAAGTGTTCCCTGGGGGACAGAATATCCCCAGGTGAGAAACTGCCATCTTAGATGAACCCAAATGCCAATCTGCCTGCCTGGACCCATCTTGTCCCCTTCTTAGAGAACTAGGCCCAGGGCTCATGGCCACCTCTGTCCCCAAGTAGGTGACCAGGGGTGGCAGTGGGTCACTGCTGGGCAGGTGGGCCAGACAGACACCTGGGGGTTAGGAGGGTTTCCCAGAGGGACAAGGGAGCATCAGCAGGTGAAAAGCGAAGGGCGCTGTCGGAGAGGGTGGGGTGTACAGGACCCAGAGGCAGGGAAGCAAGGGCCCCCAAGAACCCTGTGTGGTCAGCGGGGTTGGGGCCCCCTTGCACGAACCCTTCTTCTGGACTGGCTGGCACCCAAGTCCTGGCAGGAAGGACGGGGGTGTGGGGCGCAGGGCTGGCACCTACCTGGGGGCCTCCATACACGAAGAGGACAGTGGGGTGCTTCTTCCCTGGCTGCACAGCGTGGGGCTTGTAGAGCATGCCGTAGAGCCGCACGTCTGAGCGCGTGTGGAAATGGAAGATTTCCGGGGGCACGTAGTCCGGGGGGCAGCCTGCACAGACAGAGCGGCTGTGGCTTTTCGGGCTGGAGCGTGCCAGGGAAGCCCATCTGGCTGAAACCCGTGTTCCACTGCCCGGCCCTCGGCTGTGGAGGCTGGACGGGAGGCACCCTGTCTTCTGTGCTTCCTGAGAGTTTAAATCAGGATCCAAGGGCAGCGGAGGACTCTGGTCCCACGAGTGTGTGCATGGCAGGCTGCGGTCCCGGCAGCCCCCGACACTTGCTGATCTGATCTCCTATGGGGGTGGCCACGCCTCTGGGATTTGAGTAACGGCCAGTGCCATTGTCTGCTTCTCACTGATTTTCACCTTTATTTCTGACAAGCGACACTGGTTTTCCAATCATGACAATGAGGCAAACACCTTTCTTTAAGATTACCTTGAAAGTTTGTTTAGATAAATAGAGGAAGTCAATTTAAAAAGAAAATAAGCCAATTGTCACAGAGGTTGGGAGTCAGCAGATGCTTTCTGTAAAGGGTCAGACGGTGAGTACTTTTGTCCCTGTGTCTTAACTACATGGCTTGACTGTTGTGGCCCCAGTGTGGCCGTAGACAACCCCTAATGACCGGGAGTGGTCAGGCTTGGCGCGTAGGCTGTGTCTGCCCACTTTTCATGAAGGTGGGCTACAAACCTGGCCAGACTGGGAATTTCCAGACAGGGTGCCTCAGTCCACCTGCCTGCAAGCCCGGGGCTGGGCACCAGGACCTGGGACTTCTCACTGCTGTCCCCCTTGCTGGGCTGGGTGTCTTGGTAAGACCCACCCTTCCCTCAGTTTCATCTGCAACACTGGGCCCAGGGTTCCTGCTGTCAGGTCCAGCGGTGATCTGGGGAAAGTCACAGACTGAGTGAGCTATTGGCTGGAGACTTCTACTGGGTCCCAGAGGGTGATGATGTAACAAGATGCTTTCCAGCCCACAAAACACCCTACAAACGCCAGGGATTCTTATTTCCTAGAATGTTCTGGAAATCTAGCCAAGTGGCAAATCTGGGGTCTGGGAAGGGCGTCCTTTTTAGTGCATGATTCCCGTGTGCTAGGTGCTGTCCAGACTGTTCGGCTGTCATCCTATGGAGCGCCTGCCGTGGGACTGTTTCATAGAGAAGGACACATTTGAGGGAGACTGACTGACTTGCCTACGATTCTGCAGCCAGCAATGCAATCTGGGATCACCTAAGCAGAGTCCTGGCTACCCTTCAGGCTCCTGGACAAACTGGCAAGTTACCTCCTGTTCCCTGAGACTGCGCTCATGCCCGACCCCCCAGCTCCTTCCACAAAAAGGCATCAAGATCTGTGCCCTGCGCAGATGCCCTTGGAGACAGCCGCCCAAGGATGAGGACGCCCCACACAGGGACTCCCCATGTCTGGCAACTGGCCACAAACAGCATCTGTGCTCTGTGCCATGTTGTTCTTAACCGCTGCGCAGAAATTAGAGACTGGCCCAGGTGGCAGGGCCCATAGGACAGGTAGGGCCACTGATAATGCTCAGTGATGAGCTCTCGGGGCCCTTGGACCACTGCTGCCTCGAAGCTGCCAGAACAGCCCCCTCTCACCGGTGTTATTTCACAGGGCCGCATCCCATTTTACAAATAGGCAAGCCGAGGCTCCCAGGGATTGTTGGGTGGGGGGGGAGGCTTGGTCAAGGTCCCAGGGATGTGGGGCTACTCACTGGCCGCCTCCATCATGCTGGCCCAGAAGTGGGGCTGCTTGTGCAGAGGGTCGTCGTCGGGGCCGCTCAGCTTATAGACGTGAACGCAGGGTGGGGTGCCCACGCTGCTGTAGTGGCTGATGAACATGTCGAAGTTCTGTAGGCAGGACGGGGCACTGAGCACGCATGACGCATGTGCTTCCCGACCTCCCAGTCTGCTTTGGCGCCCCCTGCCCCCATCACCCGCCAACCCATTTATTGTCTTTGCCCCGTGTGGTCACTTGTTTAAACTTCAACACTCTTCCACTCACCTCAGGTTGATGCTATTACCGTCACCCCCATTTCTCAGATAAGCAAACTGAGGCCAAGAGGAATCTGTCCCCTGGCCAGGGACCTGCCCCCACCCCACCCCCACCCCAGTGGACTGACCGACCCAGGGTCATACCCAGATCCTTCTGATGCCACAGCCTGCTCAAGTTGCTGGTTCTACAGCCCACAGGCTGCTACCAAATGCCTGCCCTGGACTGAAGTAGCCCTGGGCACGTTCACTGCCTGACATTCTAGAACATTCTGACAGGCTAAGAGTGGGTGCCAGAACGGTGCCATCAGGCCCATCGAGGGAGTGCCCACCTGGCTCATGGAGCAGCTGTGGGAGAAGCCGGGTGTGGTGAGGCGCACGATCTCGCCCGCTGACTCGTAGCTGACCACATAGAGGTGGTGCTCCAGGGGCGTGTCCTTCGTACCTTGGAAGTACACCAGCTTCGTCGCCTCATTGACCCAGATCTGTGGGGGCACAGGGGCTCCTCGTGAAGCAGCCCCAGGCCGGGCCTTGGACTTCCCATGCCTTTGCTCCCATGGTAGCTGGGGGACGGCGCTGACGTCCAGCAGAGGGACCTACGCCCTTCTCCTCACCCCCACAGGGAACGCCCAGAGTTCTGTGGCCAGGACATTTGTTCCCTCCCCGCTGGCTTTAGCCCGCCAGCTGGAGGAGAGCTAGCTGGGAGAGAAGCGCCTCTCAGACCTGGTGGGGGTCTGATCTAGCTGAGCTCACCACATGTCCCCTGGTAGGACTTGAAATCGGAACGCCAACCCCAGACAGCCCCTTCTGGGCATGCCCAGAGCTGTGAGTGCGGAGCAGAGGGCACAGTGCCCGGGACAGAGGCTGAGGGAGGGGCTAGCCTGTGCCCAAGGGCCCATGAGCCCCCAGCCCTGGTCCCCAAGGGGTCGGCCCACCCCTCTGACCCAGGTCCTCAGGGCTAAGAGGCGGCACCTGCTTCCTGGGTGAACCCCATCAGACCCCAGTGTGATGTTCAGGTGATGAGACCTCAGGAAGAACAGGAAGGAACCCTGCTCTGGGGGTCAGAAGAGCCACTGTCTGGGGCCAAAATGGCAACGTGGAGGTAAAACACTTAAAGAAAGCGTGTTCTCTGATGCAAAGCTCCAGGAACTGCTCCTGAGGGCTTCGCTCGAGGGCTGACTTCAAGTAGGACAAACACGCTGTGTTCTTAATATTTAAAAAAAGGCGATGGCTTGAATGTCCAAAAAGATCGGTTTCAAAATTAGGGCACACTTCTCTGTGGCCACATAAAGCCGTATTTTCTAAAAAAAACCAAAACCAAAACCAAAACCCAGCCCCTGCAAATCCCCTAAAATAATGTCCTATGGAGGGGTGCCTCCTGGCTCAGCTGGAGGAGCATGCAACTCTTGATCTTGGGGTTGTGGGTTCGAGCCCCATGCTGGGTGCAGAAATGACTTAAGTAAATAAACAAATCTTTAGAGAACAAAACAAAAAACCCAAAGTCCTATACAGATGTGTGCACACAGAAATGCTCTGCTGGGGTTTTCACTGCAGTTGGCCACTTCCGAGGGGATGAGGCTTCGGGAGCCCGGTGGGGTGAGGAGTGAGGGGATCCCTAATGTGGGGTTACTTAGAACGGTTCAGTGTGATGTATCCTTTGTTGCCATCCTTTTAAAATAAATGCAGGTTTTCTAGAAACAGAGAATGTCGCTGGAAAACCCCCAGCCACAGGCAGTCCCTTGCTAGTCTTGTCACCAGGACCACGTGAGAAGATGCACACATGGAGGAGCCGCCCCCAGGCACCTGGACCCCCGGGGTCCCCCAAAAAGGCACATACAGCCTCCGGAGGGGATGTGAGAGGCCAGTCTTTTCCTTTGTAACTTTTAACATGCTGCTGTGCTGTCAATGAGACTTCAGTTAAGAATAAAAATAAAAATAAAATGAAATAAAATGTTGCTGTGGCTTTTTAACATCTGGGTAAAAACCCAGGCATGCAAACGCCGCAAGGCCCACAGTGGTGGAGAAAGGGGAGAATTCTGGCTGGCAGGTACGCCAGACGCTATGCTGGGGGCTCAGGGCAGTCCTGCCCCCTCGCCCCCCCGGGGACATCTGTGGTTGTCACACCTGGGGTGGGTGGGGCTGAGGAGGCTGCTGATGCCCCACAGTGCCCGGGGCGCCCTGATATGGGCAGTGCTGAGGGGAAGAGACCCTGCCGTAAAGAGGAGCAGATCAGAGCTCCCTGACGGTCGCGTTTTACAGATGGGGAACGGGAGCGTGAGCACCCAGCTACTTAGGGGCAGGGCTAGGCTGGGAGCCCAGGGGCGCCTCTTAGCAAGAATCAACCACAGCAGAGCAAACGAAGAGGCAAACTTTAACCTTTTGGTACCCGACCCTCTGACTGGCCTCACAAACAGGAGGTGAATGTAAAAGCTTACACCTTGCTTCTGTTCCAACAACTCACAGGAACATCTTTCCAAGGCAGTGACAAGGCATTCCGTCAGGCTGGTTACGCTATCAGCACCCGTATCTGTGCCAACTGGACCTACCAAGGTCCCTCCTCGCGGGCTCTCTCAAGTGTGTATTGACCACTATTTCCCACTGCATGAACAGCTCTGTGATGCACACACACGTGCTAACATCTCTAATGTCTGTCTTTGGTCCAGGAGACATTTATGCGGGTGTGAGGTAGGGATCCAGGAAGTCTGATTAAGAGCTCTCTCCATAAAATTTGGAACTTTGTAGAACTGGACCCTGGTGAAGAAGCTTTGGTCAGAGGCAAGTCTTGTCACATTTTTATGATGGTGCATTTGGGTGAGTGGAAGGTACACCACTTGTCTCTGCAGCTGCATCTTTGTCCCCAAACCTCCCAGGGACAGATGTCAGGGCAGGCCCTGCTTGGAAGCTGCAGGACAATCCCACAGTAGGCCAAGTGTTCCATAAACTGCTCTCCCAGGGAGAGATGGTTTCATGGAGCAGGAGAAGGCTCACAGAATGCAACAGGTGCACAGAGCAGCACCCCCCCTCCCAGACTGGGGTTGTCTGCAGCTGGCCAGAACCAGAGCCCTGTGGCCCTGGGTACGCTGAAGCAGTGGACGAAGCTGAGTGGAGCAGAGCAGGAGGAAGGCGCAGCCAGGAGGGAAGAGAAAAGCCACGGGCACATGGGGTCTGCAGGGAAGCTGCAGCGAGCGTACGCAAGTATCTGGGCATGTGTGTGCACATAAGCGTGCGTGCAGGGCGGGTGGGGAGGGTTGCAAAGAGATTCTGGTACCTTGGAGCCGTGCCTTGCCAAAACCTCCCATTCACCGCTAGTCAGCGCGATCTCCTCCTTGATGGGGCATTTAAATTCATCTGGAAATAAGGAAAGGAAGAGGTGAAGGGGGCCCCAGGCAGCCATGAGTGGGACTCAAAGGCCCTGAGGCCAATTCCACCTGAGTGAACTTGTCACAGAGCTCCGTGCAAGCTGGGCCAGGTGGGAGATGAGAGCGAGCTGGCTGAGCCTCAGACACAGGACGGAGCAGGGACCCACCACACTGGCCACGGGGGCTGTGCGCAGGTTCCAGCAACTCCCAGGGAAAACCAGACAGCGGTGTTTGTACTGGAAGCACCGATCTTAGAACCCTGCAGAGGCCAAACCGTCAACTTCCGGGCTCGCGCCCTGTGACCTCTCAGCACGTTTTCGGATTCTAGAGAACCAGATCTGGGTTAGAATGCATTGGCTGAGCAAAGCCGCGGCTGAGTCCTTATGACAGATTTTTCAGGTTTTTTGGGGGGCAGATCTTACTTTTGAATTTCCGCCAGGTAAATAACTACAGGATGCCTGCTGGCACGTATTACAAATTTACTGAGACAGTCTGTGAGTGTTCCGTTCTGGGCACAGCTGGATCTGTGAGGGAGGCGCCTCCTGTGTCCCTCACTCCCACAGAGGCTGGACACGGCCGACCGGTTGCTCATTCAGATTTTTTTTTTTAAACACGGAATGCTTCGCGACTTTGCACGTCATCCTTGACAGAGGCCACGCTAACCTTCTCCGTATCGTTCCAGTCCTAGTGTGTGTGCTGCTGAGAAGAGCACTCATCCGAACTCTTACCGGTGCCGTTCTCGGTGGCGCCTACAGAAGGAGCAGGGTGGGGAGCACAACTGCACGCGGCCAGCGTGAAGAGCCCTGCTTCTGCTCCGTTCTCCTGCCCGTGGGAGGAGCCGGTGCGCCCAGAGGCTAGCTGGCCACGCACTCCCCCCTTGCAGCCACGTCCCCTCAGCCTTCCGGGTGCAAGCCCGCACTTCTCAGTGGGGGGGGCTGCCACCCCCACCCACTCGGCCCTCTCTCTCTCTCGAGTCCTCTGCTGCGAAGGACACCTCGCGTGGCCTGGACACACCGCTCCTGCCAGTGCCGTCCCCACTTCTTGCTGGTCCTCCAGGCTCCTGACCCTCCTCCTTCTTCCCCAGCCCCACTGATGGCGCCTTTAAGGAACTCATGCCTTTTGGTCCAAAGTGACCAAGGTCTCGCCTTTTCGACTGTCCAACTGCCGCCTACGAGGCCTCAGCCACATGACGGTAAGTGCGAGCTGGGAGTGCAGGTGGGCCCACGCAGCATGGATGGGAAACCTGGTGTGCCCACCACAGAGGCCGGAGGGCCCCGAGGGGCACCTGCTGCGAGCTCCACCCAGCGACCACCAGAGGCTGGAATGAGGATGCGCAATGCGCCAAGTGAGGTCTCCCAAGGTGAGATTAGGTGGTGGTGGCTAAGTCAGACAGACAGACAAACAAGAAGGCACAACACCAGACAGCCACAGAAAGCTCCCCTTAGAGATGGCCTAGCCAGCCTGTGCTGACTGCGTTACACCCCAGGTGACAGCAGTGACAACACCCCAAGACAGCAGTCACTCCTCTGTCCCCATCTTACTCGACCCCAATCAGCTTGTGGTTTGCCTGTTCCTGACTCCTGGCTTGGCTCCCCCAGACACCTTGCACTCTCCCGTCTCCATGCCCCATGTGGCACTGCCTCAGGCTTGTTTGTGGGCTGCCTCTGAACTGTGGGGCTCCCCTGGGGTTGCGCCAGGGGATACTGGGCCACGTCTGGGGACATTTGGGGCTTTAACAATCATGCGTGCCCCTGGCACTGAGTGGGTGAGGGGTCAGGGGCACTGCTCAGCCCCACAGAGCCTGGGACACCCCCACTGAGGACAAGCTGGCTTGGGATCTACAGCACTGGCGGGGAGAGCTTGAGGGGCCCTGGGGTGGCTCTCAGCCCACACTGCTTCCCCGCCCAGACCTGTCCCGAGGCCGAGAGAGGACACCCACAGCCCACTGCAGATGCATTCTGCTCCTTGGAACTCCGAGCACACGGACCTGCCCACGCAGCATAGCCACTACCGGGCACTGCAATATGAACACGTCCAAACCCCAACTGGACGTTTCTCTCCTCAAACTGTCCCTCCCAGAGTATTTCTGTCTCACACTGACCCTCGAAAAACCCTCCAGGCAATTGTGCCTTTCCTTTCTCTCTCAGACCCTATATCCAATCCACCAGCACACCATGGTGACTCGGAGGTCGAAGTTCAACCAGAATCAAATCCACCTGGGTTAGCCCAGCATGCTGCCATGACCCATCCCTGTCACCTTTCCTTGCCCCTCAGGCTGTATTCCACACAGCAACCCTAGGAATAGCTTTAAACTGATATAAGATCAATGGTAAAAGCCCAAGCCCCCAACGCCCCACACGACCTGCCCCATCCTCTCTCTGCCCTCCCCTCCTCTGTCTCTCCCCCTCACTCTGCTCAAGCCACAAGGGCTTCCTCGCTGCTCTTCCAACATGCCAGGCAGCTATTGCCCCCAGCACCTTTGCACAGGCTGTGCCCTCACCTTGGAATGTGTGGGGTTGCCTCTGCCACCTGTTCCAGGTCTCTGCTTCATAACATGCTCTCCAAGATGTCCCCTGACCTCCCATGCTAGAAAGAAGACCCCTCACTCTCTAGCTACCATGCACATTACTCTCGTTTGTCTTTGGATTATTGCCCATCTCTTCCACTAGAGAGTTCCGTAAGAGCAGGGATTTTTCTTTCTCTTTTTATAATTATACCCCTGGCACCTAGAGCAGGGGTTGGCCACTTTTCCTATAAAGGGCCAGACAGCCAATATTTTCGGCTTTGCAAGATACATGTCACACTACTATCACACTACTCAACTCTGTCATCGTGGCATGAAATCAGCCACAGACACTCTGTAAATGAATGAGCGTGACCCTGTGCCAATAAAACTTTATTTACAAAAATAGGTGGTGGGCCGGATTTGATCTGTGGCCATGGTGTGCCAACCCCTGGTGTGAGACGGGCCTGGTGCACAGTCGGTACTACACAGACACCACTGACCGAACGAACGGTTGGCTCTAAGAACCCCCGCCAGGCCCTGAAGGGTGTTTGGGAAAGGCTGGCTTTTTCCTCATCCTGCCCCTCCCTCATGGGACTGGTCACAGGGCGGGGCCAGTGAGTAAGCAGCGCACTGAACCACAGACAGCCGACTGGGTGAGCGGTGGTGTTAGTCAGGCTTTGCTCACCTTCCCCAGGGCTGAGAGGCTCACTCCAGTCGTAGCCACTGGGCTTTAAGATGGCGGTGACTTTGTACAAGTGGCAGAAGCCAGTCTTGCACTCGTTGGCACGGATGAAGCAGAGCTCATCCTCTCCCTCTGATTGGGGGAAGGGATAGAAGATGTCATGAACCTGTCCGGGAAGAAGAGAGAAGAGGCATCAGAAGGTGGGGCTCTGGCAGGTGGCTGGACTCATGTGGAGGACAAACCCAGCCCCCTGGGGACTCCCACCTTCCCTGGCCCCGCCCGGCTGGGGATTTGGGGGCCCAGGTGGGGGGCACACCCAGCAGCTCCCCACCCTTACGTTGATCCACACATCGGTGACCTCCTCATACACGACGTGCGGCTGGACGTTCCTGGGCACTGCTCTGGCGAAGGCCATCCGCTCCTCCTCATTCTCGGTGGTGGGGATGAACAGGGCTGGAGGGAGCAGGACGAGCTGGAGCCGCTGCTGGGGCCGATCCAGGAACATAGCCCAGGCGCTGAGAGAGCAAGAGGAGAGAGAAGCCGAAGGCCTCAGGGCCCAGCGGGGGGAAGCCGGGTGACAGACACCTCCCTCCCCAAACTTATGTGGGACCAGAACCATTCTTCCTTTGCCAACACTTAACCAAGTAAGCCCCTAGCACACAAAGGTTTCCTGGCCAGCACATGCCCTCAGGGGAGCTCAGAGGGGTGACAGAACTCTATAACCTGACTATTCTGGAAACATCTCGTGTCATTAGACCTTAGAGCATTTCAAAAATGTTTGCAATTTCTGCCACATACACGATTCTTTACTTCCTGTTTTGTTCTGAACGAACAATGTTCTTTCCTTATTTTTGGGGGATATAAATTGTTTATTCTGTTGAACAACATGAATCCTTAAGGACTTGGGATGGAAGCAAACATCAACTTAAAAAAACAATCCCGTTGGTTGGTGGAGGCGCCTGACCGGGTCAGTCGGCGGTGAAGAGTGTGATCTTGGTCTCAGGGTCATGAGTTCAAGCCCCACGCTAGTGTAGAGATGACTTAAAAAAAGAAAAAATCCTGTTTGGGAGCTACTTTGCCATTATGTTCTATCCTCAAAACAACTGCTTTGGAACAGAAATTTTAAAAAACTGAAAAAAAAAAAGTTTTCTGTATCTTTTCCAACTGTAAGTGGACGTGTCTGAAAAAAAAAAAAAACGGTTTCTGTATCTTTTCCAACTGTAAGTGGACATGTCTGAAAGGGAGACCTGTCAATACTGTAGGTGGGAAAGCTGGATCTCGGCACAACGAGACCACGGAGCCCAAACCAGCGAGGGCGGCCACAGTGCCGCGCGGAGCCTCCATCCAGGCTGTGTCTGGGACGCGCGTGCGGAGCACTCTATCAAAGGGCCAGCAGGTGAACAGCTCCGCTTTGTGGGCCCTGCGGTTTCTCTGGCAACAGCCAGTCCTGCCGACGTAGCGTGAAAGCTGCAACAGACCATCCGTACACAGAGGAGTGTGGCCATAAATCAGGTTTCATGGGCACTGAAACGTGGAGTTGGTATCACTTTCACGTGTGATGAAATACTCTCCTCCTTTAGATTTTTTTGTTTAACCCTGATCATCGGAAACACAAAAGCTGTTCTCGGCTCGTGGGCTGAACGAACATGGGTATCAGGCTGCATCCGGCCTGTGGGCAGCAGTCTGGGGCCCCATTTGGAGAGGTCTGTCCTCGCCGTGGCAGGAGGGTTACCACGTGACAAGGAGAGCCCTCCATGTCCTGCCGGCGACACTCACTACTTGCCGTCCCGGGTCCACCCGGCCCTGGCGATGTACTCCACCTTGGGGAAGAGCGCACTGAAGGGCTGCACCAGCTCCTTCTCCTGCGTCGCCACGATCTAAAGGGAAAGCAGACTCGGGTCACACTCCAGCCTGAACACACGCTGCCCAGGAGGAGACGGGCGCTTCTGGAGCGGACGCGGTGTCCCCCACGCTGCCTGGTGCATCCGAATGGGGCTGGATTCGGAAACAGGGTGGTTGCCAGTGTCATCAGTTAAGGTGGTACTGGAATAGGGTGGCCCCAATCTAAAAAAAGGGGTGGTCCCCCTTTCATAAAGGAGGGGTTTGGTTAGGGCCTCATCATTCCAAAACCAAGACCTAAGCCCCAAATCATGAAAGTAGTGTATCTTATGCTTTTTTTTTTTGAAACCTCACACAAAAAGTCATTCTGACAAAAATGCACAAGAGCGTCCTCAGCTTGTCTAAGCGCTTGAACCTCTGGCGTGTGGGTGTTTCCCTTCCGAGGCCTGGCATCCGTCTCGGGCATAGCCTCTTTCGCCCTCCTGGCTGTGGGGTCCTGAGCTCCCCAGGTGACGAGAACACTTGTCCTGACCCCAGGTGACAGAGAAAAGTGTCTGGAGCACTGACAGTTCCAATGAAATTATATATGAGGATCTGCCCAAATGCTGGGAAGGGGGAATGGCCAGGTCGGAGGTCGAGTCCCCCAGACGACTACCCGACGAGCTCTCTGTTCTGGAAACCTTTATGGGACCTTCTGCTCAAAGGTGCTCATCAGCACCGCCTCCTCATGCAGAGGCAGGGGAGGCCGGGTTCACTGCTCATTTTTGAGACTGAGGCTCAGAGTGATGAGGCTACTGAGGCAATGCCTTTTCGGGTTCAGTTGGCCAAGGAGAGCACCTGCCCTTGGAAAGGGGGCAAGTGGACTGCTGATGCTGCCCAACTGTCCACTGTTTTCAGCACCTCCCCAGCCCCTCCTCTCCTCCATCCAGAAGCTTCTCCTGGGCACCCTGGCCACTCTCACCTTGCCCTGACTATCAGTCTGAAACTCGGCCAGCTTCAAGGCGATCTTAGGATTCTTGCTGCCTGCAGAAATGAGAGGAAGGTGAGTCCAGCAGGTGTCGCCCACGAGGGCTCAGAGCAGGTGTATGGGGTGGAGTATGGGGCGATGCCCCAGCAAAGGACAAAGCCAGTGTGGGAGGGAGGGGGAGGAAGGGACCAGGTGTCCAAAGGTCTCTCCATGGGTGTGTCGTCACCCCTCTGGTCCAGGCACAAAGTCCCTCAAGCAGGCCTTTCTGACTTTGGACCTGGACCTTGCTCCTGACAGTGCTGTGATAACCGTCTTTACCATTTAAGAACACGACCCTGTGCCGGGGAGGGGAAGACAGGTTGTGCAGGGACACAAACATAAGGAACACGCCTCCCTGCCTCAGAGAGCTTGAAAGCTGGTGGTAGAGACAGGACACATCCACAATAGAACCATCAAGGTCACAGAAAGGTGGCCACCTGTCCCACATGACTCAGCCGGGTCTTGAGCTGTCGGGAGGCAGGCGGCTGATTGGTTGGGATGACCAAATGGCACTTTCCAGAAGTGGGCTGGGGTCAGGTGCCAGCTATATCTGCAGTCAATCCCAACTCTGGCATGCACGGCTGTAGCACCTGGGCAGGTCGCATCTGAGTGTCAGCTCTCCCGTCGGTCCCACGGTGGGAGGGGGTGGGAGGGAAGCTGGCGTTTCCCACTTACACCAAGGGTTGGAGACGTCACTGGAAGGCTCAATCGGGCACAGCATGTAACAGGTGCTTACCACATGCTTCCAAGGACGTCAAAACCAAGCTGAATCTGGCCCACGTGTGTACTGTGTGCAAATCGCTAAGTATTTTTAAATAATTCAAAGAATGTTTAAGAAGCAGGCTGCTTCCTGGAGAAATCTGGATTTCTGCTCTCTTGAGAAATGGGGCAAACTTGAGTCTGTGTTCTCACGACGTGACAAGTGTCTGACATGCCCTTGGATGGGGCCTGTACCCCCTCACCCCTGCCCGCCCCCCACCGTCTCCTGGGCCCTGCGGCAGAGAGTGGGTACCACCCATCGTGGCCCTGGTCCTGCTATGGTTCTCGAGCCCAGTGGGCTTCTCTGGGTCCTGTGGGGTATCCTAGCTGGTGCATGCCTCCTCTGTGAGGCCCAGACCGCTGCCCTGCGCCCTCACCTGTCCTGGGGTACCGGTAGGAGTCTGTCTTCCTTTCTTCTAGCGCAGGAGAGGGCACGTGGATGATCTCCACCTCGGACTCATCGACTTCCTCATACAGGATCCGGAGCGTCTTGCAGCCTTCTGAACCTGGGAGGGGGCAAGGGACGTTGCTGGGGGTGCCAAGCGTCCCTGCTGCCAACCAATCCCTCTCCTGCATGCTCAGGGCACTCCGCTCTACCATGGCAGGGCCCCGAGAGCATGAGCCTCAGGGCTAGAACCCCCAGCTCTGCTACTTACTAGACCACGACCCTGTCACATCTCACCCTAGGGCCCGTTTCCTTACCCTGACAATGGGAATAAGAACTGAGCTAGTCCCAGCACAGAATGGCATGGGAGGTGGCCCTACGGGGTGTTACGGGCTGAACTACGTCCTCACTGAACTCCTGTGCTGGGAGCCCCCAGAACCTCAGAATGGGGCTGAATTTGGGGAGAGGGCTTCAGAGAGTTAAGATGAGGTCATTAGAATGGCCCCGATCCAATGTGACTGGTGACCTTATGACAAGAGACGAGGACACAGACGCAAAGGGACAAGCATGTGAGGATGCGGGGAGAAGACAGCCGTGTGCACGCCAAGGTCGTGCACGTAAAGGAGAGCGGCCTCGGGCGGAACCGGCGCCCTGACCTCAAACTCCCCGCCTCCAGGACTGGCACAGTAAATGCCTGCTGTTGAGCCACCCCATCCGTGTGGAGCTTTGTTCTGGCGGCCCACACAGAGGAACACGTGGGGGACGGCTCAACAAGGCTGAGGGTAAAAAGCATTATGAGAAGTGCATGAATCACCGGGTGGTGACAGTTTAGTCTGGAATGCGGGGCTGGCGGACGTCATGGGGAAGGAGCCCGGGGCCATTCCTTCCGAGGCTTCTGAAAAGGGTCCCTGTCTCTGCAGTTTCCTGTACTCTAACCTATAACTCCCCACGGATGGACCAGGGATGGCTCCAGGACCAGCAGCCCAGCCCTGCCCAGTGGAACACCAGAGGGGCTGAGGGGCTGGCCTGAGGCCATGTGGTTTGAGACTGGCCGCACAAAACCAGTGCCTAGGACTTCTGTGTCCGTGCATTCCACATGGAGGATTCCTGGGCCTCAAACGTGGGCACTCTTAGGTTGCCGTGGTCTAAGAAAAGCCCTGTTCCTCCATGCAGGACAGCACAGGAGGTGACCATGGCCGTGGGGTCTGGGAGAGGGCCACAGTAGGTGGGGGGTGGCTGTGGCATTCGGAAGCCTTCCTTAAAGGGGTTTTTCAGCCATGCCGGCATAGCAGAGAAAGGACCTGTGAGATCATCTAGGCCAGCGGATCTCAACCAGGGGCCATTCTGTGTGGTTGTCAGAATTCGAGTAACATATCAAGCAGAGGTCAGGGACGCTGCTCAACAGCCCCCACCGCCCCGGATGGCCCCCAGCAGAGAAGGATCCGGCCCCGATGACCAGAGCACTGAGGGAGAGACATCCTGCTCTTGGCCACTGACCCTGTTTTACGGACCAGGATAAAGTGGTCTCACGCTTCAGGCCCGCAGGGAGCCACAGGCTGAATGACCTGACCCAGGGCCCTAGTTCCAGAGGCACAGACTACAGGGGCGCATGATGACCCTGGGCCAGGTGGAAGGAGAGGGCGCGGCGGCCTGCCCTGTAACTGGCGAGCCCGACCGGCTCCCAGCAGTATCCGCACGCCTCAGGTGCCTCTCTGGGTGGGCGACCCCTCCTTTTCCCGGGAGCCGACGTCAGTGTGTGCTGCCGGCTGCTTTCCAACACAGCATTTAATGTCTCGCTTCTGCTGATGGTTAGGACCGTAAAGACTTCCCTTTCAGTCAATTTAAGGACGAGGTGAGCTGAACTCGAGGCAGCAATGCACGGCAGACAGGGCTCTGACGGCGCAGGCCGGGGTCCGGCGCCCGGGAAGCACAGCTGTCATGGCCGTGCGCCCCCCTGAAGCTCCCCGAGGCTCGAAGGCCACGGAGAAATCAATTAGCAGGACAAGAGGGTCTGACGCTACCGGCACATATGCCAGAAACAAGTCCCCCACCCTTAGAAGACGTATCTTGCTTAACTAAGTACCAGAAGGGACGAGACAGCCCCACGGTACGTGGGCAGAGAAAGAGATACAGAAGGACCCATGATCGGCTTCCTACATAAGCTGCTGGCAAACCCCATCGAGACTGAAGCCATGTGCAGCTTCAGCTCAGCTCTCTCACAGCCGGAACTTTCTCAATGGCAGGGCTTCTGATCCTCGGCGCTGCTGACATTTGGGGCCAGATCATTCTTTGTGGGCTGGGCCAACCCGGCCACAGTCGGACACTGAGCAGCAGCTCTGGCTCCGCTACTCAATACCTGTACCCCCAGGCGTGACAACGACAAATGTTCCCAGACGTCACCCAGTGTCTCCTGTGAACAGAACTGTCCCTGGTTAAGAACCACTGAGAACTCCAAGAAGGTCAGGATATATATACAAAGATGTTCCTTGTGGCATTGTTTATGACACAAAGCAAAAGCAAAAACAAAATCTGGAAACAACCGAAGTGTCCGTCCGTGTGCAACTAATTTAAACCAGCTGTGGTCCATCCACGCCCCAGGGACAGCTACTCTCACCAGAGTGCCCTGTGTGCGGACTGCAATGCACTGAAGGTTCCTGCCCCCCAAATTCAAACGTCAAATCCTATCCCAAGGTGGTCAGCCTCTCGGGGCTGTGGGGTCCGGTAACAGCAGCCTGAATGGCTTGGGACACGAGTATTGACAGAAAGGATGCCGAGGTTTAAGTGAAAAGAGCGAAGAGCAGAAAAGCAGGTAGACTGTGGCTCTGGTAATAAAAGGACCGCGCGCGAAAGTGCTTTTATAAGCGCAAAGGCCTACCCTCCCAGGAGGCCGCAGGGCTCCACCAGTAGCCGGTGAAGCGGTCGAATTCTTCCTGGATGACGAAGGTGGCCACGCCTGCAGACCTGGGGTCATCGAGGACACTGGGTGAGCCTGGACGGAGAGGGAGCCGGGTGGGGTGAGGAACACAGTGCAGAGCAGGCCTTTGCCCCCGAGCACTGTGGACACTCGAGGCCGGAACACCCTATGGGTGAGGGCGTCGGGCACACTGAGGGGTTGACCTGCATCCCTGGCCCCCGCCCACTCGATGCCAGAAGCATCCTCAACCAGCTATGACAGCTAACAACGTCTCTGGACGTGGCCAGTGTCCAAGCTGCCTGGGCTGAGCAGCTTTGGTTTAGAGAGAGGACGCAGGGGCTATGGGGCAGGATGAGGGCCACGTGACCACAGGCCACGGCTGGGGCAGAGCTCCACACACATATGCCGGAGGATGAGGTCACTTCTGGGGAGCAGGGGGTGAGGGAAAACCCAGGGAGCACGTGAGGTCCGAGCCTGATCGGAGTCAAACAGGAGGGCAGAGGTGGGAGGGCTCACATGAGCAGAGAGGCAGAACGAGCGCCTGGTGGGGGAGACAGGGCACCGTGGCCGACTGCCATAGAGGAAGCCACGAACCAGGCAGCTGGGCTTCCTATGGGGCCGGTGCGGGCCATGGTAGGACCACACGGGAGGGCGAACCATGCCAGCAGGGTCCAAAAAGCTGCTTGGGGCTCAGGGGTAATGCAGAAGGAATGGGGGCCACTCCAGGAGCTGTGCCAGTGGCCATGACGGCTATCCACACGAGTGCCGCAGGTCTCCACCCCCAGCCCCCGGGCCAGGAGCGCAGCCCCCCACCTGGCCTCACCTCTGTGGCAGAAGGTCAGCCGCCGCTCCTCGCCTGTCTCAATGTTGGCTACCCACAGGTCATTGCTGTTGATGAAGGAGAAGAAGGTGGGGTCGGCAGGGCAGATCTTGGGGTCCATCCGGGGCCCAGTGCACTGGGTCTTGATTTCCAGGGGCTTCATGGGGGACACCTGGGGACACAGAGGCCTGGCTCAGGGGGACAGGAGGCCACCCAGGCCCCACCCCAACCCCGGCCAGTGACCAGGGCTCACCATGAAGCCATTCTTGCCCCCGTCCCGACAGTGGAAGAGGCTGTTGCTGGCCTGGAAGAGGAAGAGGCCGCTCTCGCTGTGGAAGTCGTAGGAGGTGATGCCGAAGACCCCCAAGCGCTTCCGCTCCCGAAGGAGCTCCTCCTCCCGAGAGTAGACCCCGTGGTGGGGTGTGGCCTAGGGACACACAGGGACGGTGCCACGTCAGCAGTGCAGCCAGGGACCCCGGCACCCTGGGTGTGGATCCTCTGGTCTGGGCATTCCTGGGAGGAGTCTGCCAATCTGCCTGCAGTCCCCGCCAGAGAGAACCTTCTGCTGAGCGGAGCGGTTCAGGGCAGCTCCCAGGGGGCCAGAGCAGGCCCAAGCCCGGAAGCCTTGAGGGTGCTCAGCAGGCTGGGGAGAACAGGGCAGGCTGACAGGTTCTGGGCTCATCGGAGACTTCTTCCTCTCTTGACCCATCTCTGGGCTTACTCGCACCCACGTCTGTCCACAGAGCCTCTCCAAGACAGACAGAGCTCTCCCCTACCCACCGGCATGGAGGGCCACCCAAGGGGTACTATCTCCTGGTCCCTAGCACCAATCCCACAGACCCCTCCCTCTTGACCTGATCACCATCCCGTCCAGCCAGAACTTTTGGTGAACCCACCCACTGGCAACCATTCCTGCTGTCTGCATAGGGGGAGCAGGACAAATTCAGGACCACCTGACCACCCACACACCTAACCGTGCAAGATCTAGGCAGGCAGACTACCGTGGACACCACGCAGCCTCCCTGAGGAGAATTTGGAACACGACGTGGAGATGCAAGGAATGTTAACGGCCAGAAATGCATTTGCGAAAAGCAGAATCCAAAGCACAACGAACCCCATGCCTGGTCAGCTTGGGGCCTACCAGGGAGGGCAGAAGCGAGAGCTGTCATATCGGCACGGACAAATCCAGAATGTGCCCCCACCAACACACAACCCCATACGGTCACACTGCTTTTACAACCAGAAAGAAGTCAACCTCAACAGACACAAAGGCACCCTTGGCCCTCCCCAGGCATCTTCTTCTGGGGTGAGCTGACTTTGGATGACGTTAATTATTAGCCCAGTCCCCACTAAAGGGCCTCGCGGGGTTGGTTCCAGGTCTTTGGTGAGGCATCGAAAAGGAAGAGATGCTTCTGATAAGAGCTCTTATCAGAGTGCCCACTCTGGGGCTTGAGGAGAGTGGGGAGGAGGGAGGCCCACCCTCTCCACAGGCTCTGCGCTAGCTGCCAGGCTGGGGCCGCTCGGGGGCCCAGGGCCCACGGAAATGCGTGCAGCCTCCCTCACCCATGGGTGGGGCCCAGGGCGGCTCCTGCTTGAGCCCTGCAACTGTGCGGCTCACCTGGAAATGATCCAGCATCTGCTTCCAGGACAGGAGCAGCAGGGCCTCTTTCCGGACCTTCCTGGGAATCTCCGAGTAGAGGAGGGAGTTCTCGCGGCTGCCATAAGGCATCCCTTGGGGAGAAGAGAGAAAAACCAAAATGGGGGACCTTGCCCAGGACAGGGAGGAGGTCTTGGGCAAGGGCCATCTCCGGCCAAGACCCTGGCTCCCTGTGGCTGGTTCCGCTTCGACCTCTTCCTCCCGGTGTGTCCTGGCGGCACACCCCTCCCCACGGATGCTCCGACCCTGGGCGCAAGTACGTTAGCAACAGTAACAGGGTTTCCTCCCTCTGCGACGTTTGCACGAGTACCTTGACCGAAGTTACTGAAGGAAGAGCATGCAAGAGAACAAAAGGGAGGCCAGTGAAACCCGCCTCTCCACAGGCGAGGCTCGGTCTCGGGCGTCCTTCTCCGTTAGAGGCTTCTGCAGAGGCCAAGAACTAACGCAGGGTTAGAGTAAGTGCCAACGTATGCAAGGCAGCTGGGAAACGTGCACCTGACCAGCACCTCTCCTGTCACCACTACGGATGCGGGGCTGGCGCTCTCTGGGGGTCGCTGAGCGGCCCTCCAGCCCCCACCCGCTCCATGTCAGCAGCACCTCAGTGGTGACAACCACAGACGTCCCCAGACGCCACCCACTGATCTAACCTGACCTCGTAGAAGAGGACAGGAGCTGCCTAGCAAGGACTGTGTGTGAATGCAGTGAGCAGGAAACAACGTCCGTCACACGATGCCCGAGACGTGTCACTTGGAGAGATGTGGGCCTATTTCGGCAGTAAGTCGCCGCATCTCACGTTCCTCCCTCTCTCAGGCTGTGTCTTATTGTCAAAGGTGCTGTGGTATTCTTAGTGGCAAATAAAGTAATGCCTATTTCCCAGCTGGTAGCGTCTTCAACTCAACAGATGACAGCAGGGCTGTCGGTCACGGGCAAACAATGGACTACAGGAAGCACGAGCCCCCTCGGGCCTGAGTTTCTCCAGGAGGAAGACTCCACGTGATGCTGGCCTCTCTTCAGGACCGCCTCCCCCATGCTCCTGCTCTTGCGAGTGGGGGACGGGGACGCCCCAAGCTCGGTGCGTCCAGGGCTAGAGCCTGACAGATAACATCTGTCCCTTTCCAGTTAGCGCGACAGGCACCTTCTCCACAGCAATCCACGTGGTGTTTCCACTCATGAGACAAATGGCATGTGAAGTATAGTTAGTAAAAGAACATATTTAAGGGAAAATATGAGGTTCATAAGATTTCCTTTGGAAATCGATTTAGGGAAAATGCAGAGGTCACGTAGATGTGCGGGTTAGCAACACTCACGGTCCCATGTCTAGGGACCCTGGACGCTGTGCGGTTGCCTCCCTCATCCCCAGCTGGAGCCACAGGCGCGTGACGCTACCCACCCAGGCCGCCCACAGGGCGTCCTTCCTCCTCAAGTTCACACGACTGGTGGGGACAAGAACCATGTGGTGCATGATCCCATCTGTGCGCAATGTCCTGAACAGGCAACTCCAGGGAGACAGGACGTGGACTCATGGTTGCCAGGAGCTGGGGGCACGGGGAGGAGAGCAATGCCTAACGGGTCCTGAGTTTCTTTCTGGGGTGACGGAATGTTCTGCAATTAGTGGTGACGTTATGAGAAACCACTGAGTTGTCCACTTTTAAAAAAGTGAGCTTTAGGCTCTATGAATTAGACCTCGTGAAAGAGAATGGTCACGGAGCAGCGTGCAAGGCTGAGAGGCAGCAGCTGGCGGTCTGCAACCCAGCAGCAGGAGCTCTGGACAGCCCCTGTCCTCGGGGCTCTCAGGGAGAGCCAGAGCTTTCCAAACAGGAAGTCAACAGTGCGGCCTTGCCAAGGACATCGGAGCCACCTCCTCTGCCCAGCAGCTTAATAAGTGATGGCACCAAATGGCACAAGCTAGCACATTCCCTGTGTTGTAACGGTGACACAGGGCGTGTTAGCCTAGGGTCTGACTTCTGCTGTCCCTGCCCCTCCCCTGCCTAGCTCCACCCCAGCCCCCAACAACCACTGGGATGGCAGGTGGCCCAGGTCTGCACAAGCACCATTTCCGTCACCGTGCACTGCGGCCTCGGGAACCAGCCTGATGGACACGTGACTCGCGCTGGGCCCGGGCTCTCCTCTAGGTCATGAGGACACAAGAGGCCTCTCTTCCTTCTCAGGGACTCCCTGAGTTGTCCCACAGTCCTCTGTCCTACATGAGACACCCATTTGCAGGGGGACCAGTTGACCCACATGGAGCAGGGGAGCCACCCCTGTCCCATCTTCCTGGCAACAGAAGTCCTGCTCTGTTCATTCCTTTACACTGGACTTCATCGTGCACACCTGAAG
Organism: Ursus arctos; assembly: GCF_023065955.2. Taxonomy (NCBI): domain Eukaryota; kingdom Metazoa; phylum Chordata; class Mammalia; order Carnivora; family Ursidae; genus Ursus; species Ursus arctos. The sequence continues at coordinate 15,315,438 of NW_026622808.1, forward strand.
GACCCTTCCCTGAGCCTGGGGTGATTGGCTCCACATGCACAAAACGGCAAGCCTCGTGCCCACTGAGAAGGCAGGGGCTCCCAGGAGAAGCAGAGGGGGCAGGGTGCACGCTGGGCCTGGCCCGTGGAGGCCCTTTCTGTTCCAACCATAGACACCAGCTGGCTGCCAGCATTCCTCTGGGGGCTGCGCCAGCATAAAGACTATCGTAAATACATGGGGGCTTCAGGGAGGTTTGCCTGAAGAACTTAGACATGAGGTGGAAGTTAAGAGTACCCCAAAGGTACTGAGTGATACACACAGATCAGCTCAAGGGTGAGCAATGTCACCCCGAAAGAGGCAGGATGGCTCTGACATGTCCTAGGAAGGTTCTGGGGTCTCAGACAAATCCACAGGCCTTGTCTGGAGCTGCCCCCTACCCACTGTGGTAGGCCTCCTGTAGTCCGCAGGAACCCGCTCATCCCAACCCCAGACACAAGCACAGGCTGCAGACAAGCAGACATGTGATCTACATTGAGCCCATCCAGTTCCCTCTCCCAGAGGTTCAGAGAGAGCTCATCCATTTCTGCTGGTGGCCGGAACCTGAGATGGGTAACCCTGGGAACATGGCAGCGGGAGGCAGGTGGACAGTGAGGGGTTATGTGTGGAGAAGAGCACGTGCCAAGCAGACGCCCGGGCCCCATGCAGCTCCAGGTTCCAGGGCCATGACACGAGGCCTGAGGGGGGCTCCCTGGCACACCCCTGTGTCCTTCCTGTGAGGTGGCCCTGGTGGCTCGAACTAGCTCAGAGGGTTTCTGTCCCTTTCAGCAGCTCTGTGGTTGGCGAACCAATGGCCCCCAAATACTCAGGTCCTAATCCCCAGAGCTTGTGACTACATTGCCTTCTGCAGCAAGACGGACTTGCAGATGGGATGAAGTTCAGGATCTGGAGGTGGGGAGAGTAGCCTGAAGCACCCAGGTGGGCCTGAAATGGAATCATGTGTCCCTATGAGGGAGGCGGAACTTTCAGACCCTCGGCGGCCAAGATGGCAGTGACTTGTAGCCACAACCCAAGGAGCGCCGGGAGCCTCCAGAACTCAGAAAAGGCGAGGGACCGATTCTCCCCCAGAGCCTCTGGAGGGAGCACGGTGCAACCTTGCTGACACCTTGATTTTGGCCCAGAGAAACTGATTCTGGACACCCGGTCTCCAGAACTGTGACAGACGACATTTCTGGTGTTGTAAGCCACCAAAGCCGGTGGTGATTTGTGACAGCAGGGGCCCCAGGAAACTCTTCCAAGCACCCTACCCGGGACACCAGCCTGAGCTTGAGTTGGCGAGGGGGGGAAACTATGCTGGGAGTCACGGGATCATGGGGAAGACAGAAGCAGCAGCTACTACAGCCCACGTGTCCTGGCCGTGTGTGACCCCAGGAGCCACGCCCCCTCAGGTGAAGGACACGTGAAGCACGCCCTGTCCTCACCGTTCCCAGGCCAGAGCTGGCAAACTCTTTCCTGTACCATGCGTATTTTCAGCTTTGGGGGCCACACGGCCTCTGCTCCAACGACACCTGGAAGCGGCGCTAGATGGTACAGAAACGAACGGGTGCGGCTGGACGCCGGTGAGACTGCATGTGCAAAACAGACGGCCATCGCTCACGGAGCCCTGTGCTAGACCATCCCTCTTCTAACTCCGCGTCCGCCAGACCACTGTGCAGCTTCCATGTGCCTCTCTACGAAGAGGGGCTGGGTCGACTCTGGGAAGGGGAGAGCCATGCAGCACCCACGGCAGCGTCAGCCCTGGGCAGAGGACAACCTGCGTCCACGGGTGTGCACCACCCCTCACCCCATCCCTGACAGAGGGCCCGGCCGGCACCGGCATCGTCCCCGGGGCTGTGGGTCCTCAGAGGCCAGTGGGGCCCTCGATGTTGAGTGGAGAGGCGAGGTTGCAAACCTGCCCCAGGTCACCAGTCGTGTGTCGTGCTGCTTCCAAAGGAATGTGCTCAGCATGGTTCCTGTGGGCCCTGTCAGACCTTCGGGCAAAGCAAGGCAACGTTCACTTGCTCAATAAGATATTCACTGCCCACCTACCAGGAGCCAGGCCTGCCTGAGGCCTCACCGGTGCCAAGTACCTCTCACCTGGCCGGCAGGGAACACAAACCCGTCAACAATCACAGGTGGTGTACCCAGTGCTGCTTACCGGGCACACGTCGGAGAAGGAAGTTACTAGCCATTCACGCGCTTATCCAGGTATTTAGGGCGGGGATGGCAATCCCGTGGCCAGCCACCCTGTGGTTAGCTCACAACACGCATGGTACACAATCGTGGCACCTTTCCTTGAGCCTCAGGGTCCTTCTTAGCACACCGGCCCATGGTGAGCACTGGACTTACCAGTGACTCCCACTGCTAGCAGTCATTCACTAGACTGGCCTGGGCGGCTGGGAAATGACTGAGGGGGGCAGGCCCAGCCACCTGGGACTGGAGACGACCTCAGGGGCTCAGAGCTATGTCCAAGGCTCAACCACAGCAGTGCTGCAACAGCAGGCCCCCCTCTGCTTTGCTCCCCTGCACACCTGACCCCCATGGGCACCATGCACCAAAGCTTCACTGTAAACAGATGTCACCGTGGGTGGGGTAGGCTTGTGGGGCATTTTTCCCAGGGCCGGGCCCATTTTTTTGGACCTTCTAATAGGACCAGCTGGCCTCTGGAGATGAGAGAATTTAGTGTCCCAGAAACCCTGCCACGGTCAAGGGGGCCTGCAGGGCCTGAGGGCAGCTGGAGGGCTTACCTAGGTAGTAGAGGCGGTGGGAGTGGGGGCTCGACTCGTCCGTCTTCTGCACGAACTGGAAGTCGTGTGGAGCCTTATTGACGATCAGGCCCGAGTTCTTGCGGCTGCCATGGATGATGTTCCGGAGCCCGTCCCACGAGTGCTTCTGCACCTGGAAGCGGGATGCCGGGTCCTCCATCTCGACCGCATCGCCCCGGTCGGACACTGGCACCCCGGTGGCCATCCTCTCTGTCCCCTCAGAATTCAGCGAGAAACTATGAGCAGGAGAGGACAGGGTGGGAAGAGGATGATACTCAAGCTTCACTTACAGGCTGCCCCCTCGTCAGACACTCCCAACCTCCCCCAGACGAGCCCCACCCCCATGCCACTTTCCCAGTCCCCCTAAATATGTCCCAAATTATTCTCTTTCCAGCAACCACAAACGCTTCTGAAATCCAAGCCACTGCCACCTCTGATTCCAACAGTCTCGCAACGGAACCTACACATCCACTGCAAATATGATTGCACTGCTTAAAGCTCTTCCTTGGTTTTCCACAGCCCCTGGGGTAAAAACCAGTCCTTATCATGGCCTTCAAGGCTCTCTGTCCTCTGATCCCTGCCAGCCTCTTGAACTTAACTCCCCTTTATCAGTCCTCCAGCCAAAATGCCCTTTTCTCTGCTCCTTAAACAGGCCAGACTCCTTCCTGCCCCAGGGCCTTTGCATGTGCTACTTCTGCCCAAAACACTCTTCCCCTCTCTTTGCTTGACTAACTTATCAAATCTCTATCTGTCAGGTCCTCAGAAACCTTCCATGACGTTCTGTACTGAAGCCAGTCTCTCCAATAGTCTTTCACATGCTGCCCACCCCACCATTGTCCCTGCCTTCAGAGCATTAGTCACAATGGTCGATTTGTTGATCTCCTGTCCCATTCACAGCAGTGTCCCCAAAACCTCATGAGGTCCCTGGCTCCCAGCAGGTATTCCACAGAGGGCCATGGAATGACTATCTTGCATTAAGCCCACTGGGAGACACTCACGTGCAAAGAACTGAGCATAAAGAATTGATTGGCAAAGCTCATCACTCATGCCATCCAGCTGCGGGTCCAGCACAGCAAACTCTCGTGTCTCACAAGAGGGGCTCAGAGAAACAGGCAGCTATGTTCAGGCAATGTGAGAACCCCAGATTAGGGGATGGATGCCCCTCAAGACAGCCCCTCTCCTCTCTCCTCCAGTTCCCTGAACAGCTGTGGCCAAGGCGCCCTCCCTCCCTCCTCCCACCCTTGCTGTTGAGCACATTTCTTGACCGGACTGGACTGGCCAGGCAAATATTTGTCTTAGGGAAATCTAAACACAGCCACAATGACCCGGTTCTGGAAGAGCCGGGGTCTCAAGTGAGGCCAGCCAAAGTGAGCAGGGCGGCCTCCCTTTCATCCGTGGGCATCGAATGGACTAAGGCCTTGCTGGATGCTGGCACTCCTCCGGCTCCAGGATTAGTGGCTTTGCTCCAGGTTTACTGGCTTTGCTTTGCGGGTGGAGTTCGCGGTTCACTGGTCGGAAGTGGGAGTTGCTACTGTTAGACCCATGGGCAGGGACAGCACAGGCCAAGGGCTTTAGAGAAGCACCTGGCAGAGCTGTGCCCTCCCTTCACACGGGTGCCCTCCAATTCCCAGAAGGCCTTGCCCCTGCCAGTAAGAGAGTCCACCACCCCCCACCCAGGCCCAGAGTCACCATCACAGGAGAAAGACCCTGCCTGCTGCTTCAAGAGGCAACGGGAGAGAAACACTTCTGAGTATGGCCCCTGTGGGCCAACTTTCAGAGTCCCCTTTCCCACCCGACCCTGTGCCAGATGAGAGGCAGAAATGCCTCCCTTGCTCGATCCTACGTGACCCAGCCAGGGCTGGGGCGGGGGAGGGGAGAGCACAGCAAGCCAGGGCTTCTTGCCCCCCAGCCACAAAAAGCACACTCAGTCCAGTACTTCCTATGGTGGCTTTGAAGACACAGATCACAGGCCATCGGAACTTTCAGGGCCCTCGGGTCAAATAAGTCGAACCAGAGAAGACAGGAGACTCCCCGAGGATCACATGCAGCGTGTCCTGGCCCACGGCAGAGCTGTGGTTTACCTCTAGGGCAGCGCAGGGCATGGCAGTGCTAGGCAGGGGCCAGGGCCCAGGCCAGGACAGGCTGAGTGCTCCAGAACCCACATGGCCCAGAGCACCTGGCAACAAGCCCAGAAAACCAGGCCAGGGGACTCCTCTAACTGGCCCAGCCCCCTCCCACTCCCGAAACTGCTGCCACAATTGAAGCCTTGCTCAGAGCAGAAAAACAGATCAGGACCTCCAGGGCTCCCAAAGGGGACCCCATAAGCTAAGAGCCTGGTAGAAGCACTCACAAAATCACACGGCTAATTTCCATAGCAAAGAACAATAAAAAAGATCTTGCCTCCGATCACTGCAGAGAGCCCAAGGAGCAAAAACATGATCCAGGAGATGAGAAATGAAATGCGACATCGGGAGAAACTTCTAGGAATCTTCTAGACGCAGCCAGGCGGCCTGAGCTCCCAGACAGACCAAGGCTTGGTGCTACGTCCTGGTCCTCCACTCACCTCTCTCCTCCCCAGAAGCGGAGAGAGACTGCAGAGGAGGTGAGGGACGGGGAAGAGGTTAAGTCAATGCCGCCCTTCCCATCCTATGCCAGCCTGTGCTGGGCTTCTCCACTCAAGAGTTTACACAACTGGAGAAATGAAAGTGGATTCCAAGCCACTTAAGCCAGGTCCACCTCCAGTTTCCTTCTGCCAGTCAACAGGACACCTCACAGACCACGAGGCCACCAGCACGTAGCCCGGGAGCTCCAGTACAGTCACGGTCAAGGCCCCAGGGGACTTCTGCGATCTGTAAGCCGGCGCTCCAAGAGCCATGACTACTGACCCACACGCACACACCCCCCCCCGGGGGCATCCACCAGAGACCCAAGCAGGGCCTGGGACGAGGGAAGCAGACAGAAAGCAAGAAGGAACTGCAGATTCTCGGTGCTGGCTGCCCGTCTAGGAGCGTTCAGCCGACCACAGAGTGATAAGTAGGAAGGAAGGCAGGCGCTAGGGAGGTGAGGGGCGGGGTCCTACCGAGCTCCAGGGAGGAAATGCCTGAGTAGCCCTGGGGACACAAGCCGAGTCCCCACAGGTGGGGGTTCCCTGGAAACAGCAGGCCATCCTCTGCCTTACGAGGGCTGCCCCTGGCATCACGTCGGCCTTCTGCGGTCACAACCAGCCTCCACAGACTCAGCATGCAGCCCAGCCTGTGCCCACCGGGGAGCTGATGCACGTGGGAAGGGGGGACTCGGGTCTCCATCGCTAACCGACCTCCTAACGTGTCTACGCACCGGACACTGGGAGCTGTGTCTGGGGAACGAATCACTGTGCTCAGCATCACACCTGTCTTCCAGAACCTCTTAAATTCCCTTCCTGCCTCATGACTTGTACTAGCTAAAAGCAAATGAACCCAGGAGCGGTAGAAACTGACAGTGAGGCAGGTCCGCTGAGCGGAGGACTTGCTATGATCTTCATCTCACGCAAGGCCCCAGACACGGGATTCACCGAGTGCCCATGCCTTGTGTGTACAATTATGATTACTTCTCACTGCAAGCTTGACAGCGGTGTCAGCCGCATTTGGGAGGCTGGAAAGTAGGCTCAGGTCAAATGACCTGCTCAACATCACCCTCACAAGGAAGCAGAGGGGAGCCCATGTCTGCCGGACCCAAAACCCACATCCTAACCACCAGGCCAGTGCTTCTCAGCTGGGGCTGATCCTGCCTGATGGAGCGCCAGGCAATGTCTAGGAGGGCCCCCACAGAGAATGACTTGGCCCCATGTCAGCAGTGACCAGGCTGAGAAACCCCGCACTAGCCCACATTGCCTCCTCATGCAAAACAGCCAGAGTCTTGGGGAAACGCAGAAAGGTAGGGGGTGGCAGGGGGTGGCAGGTATCTTCCCAGACCTATGACATTGTCGGAAATTTGGGAACCTCTGCAACAACCCCACAGATCAGGGCTCCTAAGGCCACATCCCTTACCTTCTCCAACCTTCTGTGTTCTCGTGGTCCAGGCGGAGCTTCTTAACCTTCCGCATTAACCACTCGGCTGACCTCAAGAGGGTGGGGGAGCCTGTGAGCAGAGAGACCCCAGGGCTGCAACTCCCAGCAGTCTGGGAGTGCCCGCTCTCGGCCCTCCTCCCCTTCCCATTTCTCCAGGGACACCCAATGCCAAGGGCATTCTGATGAGGCCCTGCCCAGAAATTCGAGAGTGTGCCTGGCCTTTGCCAGAATACAGCATCTTTTTTGTCATGTAGGTGCAGTCCTCCCAAGGCGAGAAGTCCCTGAGAAGAGGGCAGTTTCAAATAACGCCAAGGACCCCATCCTTGGTGCTCACCAGAAACTGAATAATCCCTAGTTTCCCACTGTGGCCACTCCCTGATGGCCTTCCTGACCTCACCTTCTCCCCTTGCCCTTGACCATGATCTCCAGCCACGCTGGCCTTACTCTCCCCTACACACACCAACTCTTTTTCACCTCAGAGCCTTTGCTCTCGCCAGTCCTGCTGCTTGGGATGCCCTCCCCTGCTTTCTGTATGACCTGCCCCCTCTTCTCCTCCATGTTCCAGTATCATCTCTTTAGAGGTCTTTCCTGGCACCCAGTCCAAAGTCGCTGCTTTGTCACCCCCACACAACACCTGGTCCTCCTGTAGAGCACTGAGTCTGGGACAGTGGTTCTCAAGGGGGATGACTCTGCCCCCCCCCCCGGCAATGTCTGGGGACATCTGTGGTCATCACAACTGCGGGTGCTCCAGGCACTGAGTGTGCAGATGAGGAGGAATTCTGCGCTCTTTATTTGGGGGAACAATTGAGTAAGATCCTTAGGCCGTCCCTAGGCACTAGAATAAATCTCTGATGGGTCAGACAGTATAACCCCAGCATCTGTGAGTCACCTCCTCTCTCCCTCCCACTTAGTTCACATATTTAAATGGTGCAACATCCTAGGACCTCAGTAGGTCAAATGATTATGGAATATAGAGTCTCTTGGGGGTCAACTGAATCCCCTAACCCAGTGGGTCTCAGCCAGGGCCAATGCTGCTCCCAGGAGCCATTTCTGGTTGTCACGACTGGAAGGCATGGTGCTGGCTTGCAGACCAGGAAGGCTGCTAGGCATCCCACAGTGCACAGGACACCCACCTCCACTCCCCACTGCAAAGAATGATCTGGGTGTTGAAGCTGAACACCCCAGCTCTGGGTGAGTGAGCACTCTTCCCTGGGATGTCAGCTCCAGGGGGTCAGGCCTACATCTGTCCTGTTCCTTCTGTATCCACGGAGCCCAGAACCATGCCTGGCACACACGAAGTGTTTTTGGTCGAATTAATGAGTCCCTGTGCTCCCTTGAATGCTGTCTAAAGTCAAAGGGAGCCCTCGTTTGGTCAGCAACCAAACACCTTTTTGAGGAGCCAGGCCCCTGGGTGGGCAGGTACCCAGATGCTTCAAGAAAAAGAAAGCAGCGCGTGGCCCCAGGACTGAGATTGTAGGAGAGAGATGAAGCAAAATGTCACCATAAGCAGCACTGGTCTCACGCTCCGTCCTGTGGTGAAAAGAGGGGCCGCTGTTGTCAGAGATACGGGGTTCAAAGCCCGGCTCTACAACTTCTGGTCTCTGGGACCTTGAGAAGCCACCTAACCTCTCAGTGAGGTTGAGTTAGGTTAAGTTTAACCTCTCGGTTAAATTGTGCCTCAATTTCCCAGGCTACTTAAGACGGTACCTACATCAAGGGCTGCTGTCAGAATTAAGTGCTCAAGTAAAATCCCAGATGTGGCAGAACCTACATGACAGCTAATACTATCAACTAAACGAGTTGCTGAAAATCATCCTGCCATGGGGAGAATTGGACCAAAGCTCCTTTTAGAGTCAGGATCCCCATCAAATGCTGACTGAGCGCCAGGCATCGTGTTTAGGTGCGTGGGGCAGATGCAGCCACACCTTCGCCAGATCCAGCTACAGTCAACATTCCCCGTTTCTCCCACAATCTTCCAGGGGGTTCTTACTGGGGCAGCTGGAGGGAGATGCTGGATGGAAAGAAAAGTCTCCAACAAAGGCGCATAAAGCCACAGACACTGGCCTGGGTCTCAGCCAACCACCCGAGAGGGCACTGACCTCAGGGTTGTAGAAAACCACTTCCTGCAGACTTCTGTATCCTGGAGCATGCAAATGAATCCCACCAGCCCACACACCAGCCACCATGGTCACCCCACCCCAGCACAACTGACCTTCTAGAGGGTCCAGAAAGCCTCCATTCCGGCTGCAGCTGTGGGACACAGACCTGGACAGAACGAACGTGTCATTAATGTAGCAGGTTAATGGAGGGACTGGCTAACAACTTGCTCTCCTTCCATGCGGGAGTCCTGATTGTCCAGGCTGATTCGCTCTACCTGAACGGGTTCTAGAGCTACCTCACAGCCCTGCAGTGCTGTCTGCATGCCCTGAGCTGCAGCCGGGAGAAAAGACCTCCCATCTGGCCTAATTCTCCCAGGAACCAGTCAAGAACTACACCACAGCGCAGACCTCCAGGGCTTCAGTCCCAGCTCCTGGAAAGCACGTTGGTTCTTGCCACTGAGACAAGTGACTTCCTCACGGTGGGGGGCGGGAGAACGGCAGTGGTGGGGAGGGGAGGGAATGGGGCACTTCTGATGGCTCAGCTGCAGCATGGATGGGGAAGTGTCAAGGCTGGTCTAAAGCTGCGTGGGAAGAAGGTGGGCGGCTGGACCGGGCCAGGAGGGAGGCTGAGAGAAGGGGCTGGCTCTTGTGGGGGTGTGGGCTGGGGGAGGCCAAGCGCTGGGGAGGGGTATGGAGGTGGCCTCCGCTCTCAAACAGAGAGCTTGTGTTTGCATGGGGAGAGGACCTCCAGAGCCTGCGGGGAAGGAGAGCGTTGTGGGTGCGGCCACTCCCGGAAGGGACCACAGCCAGGTGGCTTGGGCAGCGACGGGACGAGCGGGAGGCTGGACCGGGGAGAGGCGGGGAGGTGGCCAGGCCACCGCAGGAGGCGGGAGGGGCAGAAGGGCTGACGAGGGCCCAGGGACTGAGGGGAAACCAAGGCGGGAGCCCGCAACAGGGCCGGGGTGCGGGGAGGCCGGGGCAGAGGGCACCCGAGAAGCCGGTCAATGGCGGGTCCAGAGTCAGGGCTGAGGTGGGGCCAGTCAATGGCGGGCTCGGGGTCGCGGCCGAGGCGGGACAGGGCGCGCGGGCGCTGCTCACCGGGCTCCGGGCCGGCGCGGAGTGGCGGCCGGGCTGGGCAGGGCGTCCCGGGGCCGAAGGGGCCTCACACTAGAGGCTCCATGCCCGGGACTACGGCCCCGGAAGTGGCGGGCGCGGGGGACAGCAGCAGCGGCGGACACGGGGGAGCCGGCGGCTCGGGCCCCTTTGACCCGGAAGCTGAGCGGCCCAGGCGGCGGACTACGATTGGCCACCGCCCGGGCGGTACCAAGGGGCCTACGGCGCTTGGGGGGAACGCGCTGGTGCGGCTCTTGCGGCCAGAGGCTCGGAATTTCCCTGGGGCGGCATCTTCCGGTGCAGGGAGGGACGCTGGGGAGAAACACCCCCATACAATTTGGTATCATCCAGCCAGATCCATAATACTTCTACTAATGGTGGGCCGGGAAGACAAGCTCCAGCGGAGCGTTGGTGGTATAGTGGTTAGCATAGCTGCCTTCCAAGCAGTTGACCCGGGTTCGATTCCCGGCCAACGCAAGCAAAGGTATTGATTTTTGAAGTTATCCCATTTAAATTTTCCTGATTAAAATCTCCCAACTGGAATTTTTTATTACCTTGAAGTAACTTTTAAAACGACAGGCGAGATCTAAAAACCACGGCACAAGAATCTGTATGGTATTTACTCCGGAGTAAGCTTCACTATTCTCCAATGAGGGAAAACTCAAGTGTGTTTCCGCTCGGGATCGAACCGAAGACCTTTCGCGTGTGAGGCGAACGTGATAACCGCTACACTACGGAAACCAACAGAAGGCGTGGCTTGGGGGCTCCTATAGAGCACGCGTTGTTGGGGATTCCCGCGCTTCCGGAGCCGGTGGCCCTCCAAGAAGCGCCACCGGCGCACGCATGTCCTTGTTACGCCGCCTCAATACAGAGCTAACTTGTCAGCATTTTAAACCAGGCTTTTCTTTTCTTTTTTTTTTTTTTTTAGAGCTAGGAGGAGGACAGGAAGGTAATGGCAAGAATTTAGGGCCACATTCCTGTATAATCTGCCCCCTCCAAGACCAAGATTAGAGTAAGGAGAGCGAGGCAGTGGCCTCAGCTTCAGACATTGAGGGGGTGCCAAAAACGCAATAATCAAGGTAAATGTATTTTAATGCAATATTCCAAAATATCCTAGCAGTGACTCCATAATGAACAATATATCAAAACTACAAATCGAGACAGGTTTGGGCAGTGCCTTGCCATGTCGTAGTGGGGTCCGAGACAAGATCAGGAATGTGGGCCCCTCTATACCTGTTTTAGTGTATTTTTGAAAGGCCGTTTCGCCGCACAGCATCTTCGAGAAAATACTGAAACTTAAAAGCAAATGTATTATGATTCAAAGCATTAAGAACTTACCGTAATGTCACTTTTCTGCGTTTAATGGAAACAGACGTCAATCACATTTTCAACATTTACTTCTGGGGAAAAATTAACCATGGGAAATTACGTAAAACACGTGTGGAGAAGGCACACATTTTTCCTTCTGCCTCAGAGCCCGATAGGGCTCAGCGGTGCACTGTCACGGCCACAAAGCATGAAGACCTTCTATATTTGTTTGCCCCTGCTACTGTGACAAAGGACCACAGACAGTGGCTGCAAAAAACCACAAGCTTACTGTATACAGCTTTGGAGACAGGAGTCTAAACATTGGTCCAGAGTGGCTAAAACCCAGGTGTGGGCAAGGCTCGCTGCTGGAGGCTCTGGGGAGAACCGCTTGCCCTGCCTTTCCCATCACCCCCGCCTCTGGTTCTTTTGGTGCCTCTCCTGCTTTGATTTGGACCTTCCGGCCTCTCTCTTGTGACTACATGAAGCCCACCCAGATATGCAAAATAGGCTCTCCATCTTGAGATCCTTATTGCATGTGCAAGGTCTCGTTTGCCATGTGGGAGAGCAGAGTCACAGGTTCTGGGGGTTAGGATGTGGACTTTGGAGGAGGGCATTATTCTTCTCCCCTTATTGGACATCATTCCCTAACATCCTTTTTGACAGCAGTATAGTATTTCGTTCATTCATTCATTCATTCATTCATTCACTGAACAATGATTTACTGACCACCTACTCTACAAAGCGGGACAGGGCAGCAGTCCAGCTGTCCTGGGGGTGGTGATGAGTGGGCTAATTTGAGGGAAACTTAGAAGCTCCTCATGCTGCTCTGGCCAAAGCTTCCAAACCACCTCTCCAGACACCTCCTCCACCTCCCCTTCCCTCCCTCGTTGCCCAGGCTTGGCCCTCGGGCCTCTTCCCTCCACACATGCACCCCTCCCTGGCGGCCTAGTCCTCTTTCAGGGTTCAAACCCCATCTACATCTGGTGGACACCCACAGTCCTGACTGCACCTGGGCCTCCCCTGAGCTCTAGATGGGGGTCTGGCTGACCCTCAATGTGTCCACGCAGGGTGTGGGGGGTGTCATGGCCATCCCAAACTTATCCATGGTCCCAATGAGCTCCCTACTTTTCCAGAACCTGCTCGCTATGGACTGAGTATTTGTGTCCCCCGCAAATCCATATGTTGAAACCTACCCCCTAAGGCGATAGTATGGGGGGGGGTCTTTGAGAAGAGCTTAGGTCATGAGGGTGGAGCCCCCATGAATAGCATGAGTGCCCTTATGAGAGAGGCCCCAGAGGGCTCCCTGTCCTTTCTGCCCTGTGAGCCCCTGGGGAGAGGACAGTGGTCAGTGACCCGGGAAGAGGCCCTCACCCGACACGGAACCTGCCAGCGCCTTGAACTTGGACTCCCAGCCTCCAGAACCGTGAGAAATAAATGTTTGCTGTTTATAAAACACAGTCTGTGGTAGTTTGTAGTAGGAGCCTGGCCAGACTAAGATATTGCTCCTTCCTCCATCCCCCCGACCGAGGTGAGGACAGCTCCTTTCTTCCAAATGCTCAGCCAGAACCTGGGAGCTGCCCGGGACTCCTTGCTCCCCCACCCACATCCAATCACTCAACAAATCCAATGAGCACTGCTTTCAAAACACATCCAAAATCTGATGGCTTCTTCCCCACTGCATGGCCATCTCCCTGGTCCATCCCATCACCACCATGCTGTGCCTGTGCCCTCTGCCCTGTGCCCTGGCTCATGTCCTTGCCTTCACAGTCCGTCCTCTCTGCAGTGGCCACCAGAGGGTACCTGTGAGCCCTTGCAGTGGCCACCAGAGGTTACCTGTGAGCCTCCTCTGCCCAAAGCCCTTCAGGGCTCCCACCTTCCTGGGTAAAAGCCCGCATCATCCCTGAGGGCCGCACAGCCCTGCAAGATGATCCATGCTGGTCCCCTCCCTGCCCTCACTTCTCTCCCCTTCGCCCAGCCTGCTCCAGACACACAGCGCCCCCCGCCCCCCCGTTCCTCCAATTGCCAGGCAGGGCCCTGCCCCAGGACCTTTGCATGGGCTGTGCCCTCTGGCACAGGCATTTTCAGGGCTCATTACCTCTCCTCCTCTAATTCTTGAGTTCAATGTTACCTCCTCAGAGGAAACTTCCCTGAGTTCCCCCCACCTTGGCATTCACAAATTCAGTTTTGATCACTTCACCATGTTCTTTCAGTGGCTTATTAGTCTCTGAAACCATCCCATTTGTAGCTTTATTTCCTTGTCTCTCTTCTGTCTCCTCCACTGGAGTAAGGACTCCACCAGTGCAGGGTTTGCTTGCTTGTTTGTTTGAATCTATTTTGTTACCTATGTGTCACTATGGGGTCAGTAAACATTTCTTGAAATTATGAACAAATGAGAGTTGGCCAGAGTAGAAAAGGCCTAGGAATGGGAACGGAGTAATACGGGTGGGCTTCCTGATGGAGGAGGAGTAGCTCAGAAAACATGTCATCTTGGGGCGCCTGGGTGGCACAGTGGTTAAGCGTCTGCCTTCGGCTCAGGGCGTGATCCCGGTGTTCTGGGATCGAGCCCCACATCAGGCTCCTCCACTAGGAGCCTGCTTCTTCCTCTCCCACTCCCCCTGCTTGTGTTCCCTCTCTCGCTGGCTGTCTCTATCTCTGTCGAATAAAACAAAATAAAATCTTAAAAAAAAAAAAATGTCATCTCCCCCGTGAACCCCATCAAGGCCTGAGAGCTCATTCATCTGCCAAAACCAAACCAAACACAAACAGACAAAAACTCCTTTAAAATGATTGGGGGCAGCCAATGCGCTGGGTGACACCCCGTTGCTCCCCCTCTCAGCCTGGGTTTGCCAGCAAGGTCCTGCAGGTGAACTGGGGGAGTCTCAGAGGTGGCCCAGGCTGAAAGGACGATACTTCCTTCTCTCCACCAGGTGTCAGCAGGAACACGACCACCAGGAGTCATGCATTGTCCCGTGCCTCCCAAAACCTGCCGCCCCTCCCGCTGCCCTAACCACTCTCCCTTCCAGTCCCACTCTGAGCCCCAGACCTCAGCATCTCAAAGTCAGACACTCCACTCCCTCAACACACACCCCAGCATTTGCAGGAGTGTCCATGTCCCCAAGCAGGCCACCACGGCAGGCAGGATTGCTGACCTGTCCTACCAGGTGTCTACCCATTCCAGGAGTTGGAGGGAGGAAGTGGAAAGAGAAAAGAAAGAAGGGAAGCAGAGAGGGATTCAGTATTTCCAGTCTGGGAAATGTCTGTTGCAAAGGCTGGCTGCATCAGATCCCTTTGGATGTCTGAGAATAACATGCAGGAGATAATGGAAATTCGTGCTGGGAAACATTCTAAGGAAATGTCACACTTTAAACTCATTTACTCCGCCCAACACCCCCACGATACGGGCACTATCAGCAGCAGCTTCCCCCTTTTAATGATGAGGAAACCGAGGCACAAAGAGGTTAAGTAACTTGCCCGAGGTCACACAGCTTATAGTAATGAGAGTCGAGATCCGAAGGCCAGGGCATGAAAAGGCCGTTGAAACTGAACCAGCCATTAGAAGATCCGCCCTGAGCCTTATCAGGGTCATGAGTATATTAAGACATATGGGTCTGATGGGTTTCCAGGCAAAAGAACAGAGACAGCCCAAATGTGCCCCCACAGTTTGGGGGAGCCATGAAATGAATAAGGAGGCCCTCCATCTTCTGACCTGGGGCAATTTGGGTAGTCGTATGTCCTACCCCACCATTTATAGAGATCACCATCCGAAAAGGATACAAACAGATATAAATATGTCTGGGTGTATGCACAGAGTATCCCTGGAAGGGATTGGTGAAATGGGTCGCAAAAATGGCTGGCTATGGCCTTTGGGTGAGCACGGGGGGGGGGGGGGGGGGGGGCTGAATTTCCACTCACACACTTCTATTCAAGTTGAGTTTCTATTTCGTACAGAAAAGCATGTAGGGCAATAGAATAATGGCTTTAATACAACACCCTCTTTTTTTTTTTTTTTACAACACATTTGGATAAAGAATGCCCTCCCCGCATTTGGCAGCACTAGGGAGAGAGCAAAGGGAGTGTGCCCATGGAAAGCCCCCGCTCTGAAGCATTACAGTTAAAAAGGGCTAATGAGGGGCGCCTGGGTGGCGCAGTCGTTAAGTATCTGCCTTCGGCTCAGGGTGTGATCCCAGAGTCCTGGGATCGAGTCCCACATCAGGCTCCTCCACTGGGATCCTGCTTCTTCCTCTCCCACTCCCCCTGCTTGTGTTCCCTCTCTCGCTGGCTGTCTCTCTCTGTCAAATAAATAAATAATCTTAAAAAAAAAAAAAAAGGCTAACGACACATGGGTCTGGCTGTTCTCCCTCGCATGGGCAAAGACGGGGTAGGACTCACACTTGGAGAAGTGCAGGAATCCAGTAGGAGACACCCCTGCGGGTAGCCTCTGGCAATCCCTGGACCAGACTGCCTTGCACAGAAGTGAAGTTCAAGGGAACCAAGATAACTTAAGATAAAGGCCACTGGACCTTTCCAAATGGGTGGGAGAAAAGCTTTGCTTACACCCTTTTGCCCTGTCGAATTTTTGATGAACCAAGTGTTAATTTCATAATTAAAACCCATTAAAAAATGCCAAGAATATAGAGTATTTGCTTCAAATTGTTTGAAAGATATATTGAGACATTTGTGATAGAATCCATATCCTCTGTGAGCTGGCACTTTCTCGATGAAAGATTAGTAAAGAAATAATGATAGTTAACAGATTAGATAGTGATGGTTAAGGTGCTGGGTCTTGAACTAGGTGTTTTAATCACTTCTTTATCATAACTGACCCTATGGGAGTCGAGATTCTCATTATCCCCATTTTACAGATGGGGAGAGTAAGGCTGAGAGGTCCAAGTGACTTAAGGAGCTGTTCACGAACAGTCTCACTCATTTCACCCCCACACCCGCCCCATGCAATAGTGCTATTTCCATAAGAGGAATTTTTGCTATTGACAAACACTTAAAAATTAAATTGTTTGTTTCTTCAGTGTCAGAACGGCAATACTCCTGTTTATTCTCAAAACCACGTCGGCACTACTTTGACTCCTCCAGAAGGTTTGCAGTAGCTGGGAATTTCCACTCCATGTTACCGTTGCAAATTTCATTGATTTATGAAATGATGCCTTTTGTCTGCAACCCCTCACAATTCCTGCCACCTGGGGGGGTCCCTTAAATTCTGTCTCGCACACGATTATAATAGGTAATACCTACCGAAGACCCTCTGGGCGCTGGGCACTCTTCCAATGGATCTCGTCCTCTCAACAGCGCTGTAAGGTGGAATTACTGATCCCCTCTGTGTGGTTGGCAGGGGCTGCAGAAGGGAGAGACTGGCGGACTTGCATGGAGGAGACTTTCCCCTGCCTCCTTCCTTCCATCACTGCCCCTCACCTCCTTGCATCTCGAGGCCACTGCATTGTTCGGGGATATTCTTAGCTCTGTACAATCAAACCAGCGCAGTCTGAAGGCTAAATGTAGGGACAGATGGGAAGTCAGAACGGGAGTGATGGAGAGACTGGAGAAAACTCCTCTTGGTCCCTATGTCTGTCTCTCCACATCCCCACCCCCGAGAACCTGCTGGAATTTCCCCAAGACTGGGTTTCTCGCTCATGCTCTCGTGGTGAGCCTGGTAAACTGAACCTCACTGTGTGATGCTGGGCAGGTGGCTTTCCCTCCCTGAGCCTCAACGTCCTCATCTGTGAAATGGGGATGATAATAGTGCTATCTCCTGGAGGGTAATGGCGGGGGTGGGGGGAATGACATAAACAAAGGGCAAACCGTGGGACTTGGCACATAGTAGGTGCTCAATCCAGAGTGTCCGTGGCCATTTTTATTTGGCCCCAGGCTCCTCCAGGTGGGGCCACTGGTATGAGTTCTGCCATCGATGGGAAGTGTCATCACACAGACACTTCTCAGTGCCTCAGATGCAACGTGAGGATTCTCTCCCTGACGCTCACCCCGAGCCCACCATGAAGAAGAATCTGCTATCCAGCCGTCCACACGGCCAGATCACCGGGACACAACTCCCACTAAACAGCTTCCACCGAGTTATCCAGTTCCTCCACTGCATGCTCTCCATGCACCAGATCTACTTGCCCAACTCACTCCTGCAGGGTCCATAACAAATAAAGAGCACCGAGGCGCCAACAAGCACAGTCTGTCTGCAGCCACCTGTGATATTAGGCAAGACGGGTCCTGCCCTGACCTTGGTTTTCTCATCTGAATAACGGGGTTCACAGCAGCACCTGCCTCCTGCATGCTAAATGTGCAGTGATGCTGGGAAGGGCTTCCTGCGTCCAGCAGCTGGCACCAAGCAAGTCAGTGGGGCTGAGGGCCTTGCTGTTTCCCTGTTGTTCAGCCAGCCCCCCCCTCCCAAACTGCCCCTTGGCCATGTCCCATCTCCCTTCAGGGGTCTTCTCCCCAGAGAAGGGTTTCAGTTTCTCCCCAGCATGGCCCAGGTGGCTCACTTGTTGCTCTGTCTGCAATGCACAGCTTGTGGTGTGCAGGAAAGACATTAATTCTATGAATGAATGGACTCCTTCTAGAAATTTCTCTCCTTTGAGGAAGTAAGGCCGACTTTCCCAAGAGACCACTGCCTTCACTCCATATCAGTAAGGCTTCACAGCTTAGCTGTGAGAAGCTCACGCGCTGGAGCCAGAGGGTCCCGGTTCACGTCTCAGCCTTGCCACTTAACTGTGCTGTGACAGTAGACCAGCTACCGTCCCTCTCTGTGCTTCAGGCTCTCACTCGGGAGGTCTGGCAGGTGGGAAGGGTTTAACGAGTTCATCCTCATAAAGAGCAGGCTTACTGAGCCTCAGTCTCATGTGCCAGCTTGGCTGGGCCATGGGATGCCCAGATATCTGGTAGACCCTTAGCTCCTTCCTACATCCTCTCTTCTCCCTCTGCTCACCCCAGTGACAACCCTCTTGTTGGTCCCTTGACCACCCCCCCCCAGCTCTGTGAACCAAGGAGCCCTGCGTGTTATTCCCTTCGGGTCCCCCTTTCAGAGCAGGCCAGCTCTGTCAGCAGGACGCTGACCCACCTGCAACACACCCCCAAACCCCACCACAAAATGACCTTGAATTTGGGGTGGAGTAAAGAGACAGAGTGCAAGAGGGAGGCAGGGCGACTAGAGGGAGGGATCCACCGGTTAGTGTCTCGGGCATTGAGGAGGGGTCGGTTTGAGCAGGCCACACAGGCGGACAGCAGTTCCTGTGCCCCAGTGCTATATAAGCTTTTCCTAGATGGCAAAACTGAGGCTCGCAGGCCTTTCTGCTCTTTCGTGGTGCCCTCTGCTGGCAGGGGGAAGGGAGGTCTCCGGAGCAGACACGGGGGCGGGGGGGGGGGGGGTGCTGGGCGGAGGGGAAAGGTGGAAGCAGGGGTGGGGGCAGCTGAGACAAAGCAGGGTAGGGGTCTGTTTATCAGCTCTAGCCCCTGTCTCCAGGCTGAATTAGACCAAATGACAGCAGCCTGCTCTTAAAGACAGTGGGCTCCGGGCATTGTCTCCAGATCGAGCTGGCGGCAGCAGGGAGGGGGCCGAGGGCTGGGGGGGGGGCTCTCAACAAAGGGAACTCCCCCCAGCTAGCCAGGGAGGCAGGGGAGCTGTGGCCCAGGCTGAGCAGAGCTCCAATGAATTCAGCTCCAGGAAAGCCAATTAAAGCTGGCAGGGGGCCCAGTGGGAGATCCAGGAGGAAGAGGGGAAGGAGGCCCCCACTGAGCCTGGTTGGGGGCACATGGAGAAAGACCTGTGTGCAGAGACACATGATGGGGGCATCTGGGCCCCCCAGATGCAGAAGGGTCAAAGTTCTGTCCTTGCCTCCTCCCCCTGCCCCTGCTCCCACCAACTCCTGATTAGGAAGACAGGGAAGCCAAGGATACCCAGAGGGTGACAGGGTCCCTTGGGGATAAAAATCTCAAGGGACAGCCTGGGAAACACCCCCTCATCCCGTACCCCTTGGCCACCCAGGAGAATGCTGAACAGGTGGCTGGATCTCCTTGATCAACAAGGGTCAGCTGGTCTGTCTCTTGGTCAGCCACTCCTCATGGGGTCCACTCCTCCAGGCAGGGAGGTGGGGAGTGGGAAGGACCCTCCCAGGGGAAAGCAGGCCATGCCTCCTGGAAGCCTTCCAGGAATGCTGCAGGCCCTTCGCTGGGGATTCCCCAATGCCCAGGTGCCTCCCCCAACTCCCCCAGCCCCTTTTGGAGCTTCCTCCCCTCCCTGAGCCCCTCCTCTGAGACCTCCTCTCCTTTGGCCTCTTCTCTGAACCATACTCAGACTCCTCCTCTTTGTGAGCTCCCTCTCACCTGCTGAGTCCCCTTCCCCCTCCTACTCTTGACTCCTCCTAGCCCCCCATCCCTGGGACTTGGGGCTGAAAGTCCCCAATAGGGCCTAGGTTGAGAGGCTCCACGATTCTTACCCTACCAGGTTTCTGGGATTTGGGGAGAAAGGGCTCCCATCCATCCCCCCTTCTCAGCAGCAGAGCAGGGGGTTTGTGGGTCCCTAGCAAACATTTTGTGGGTGACATGGGACGGGGGCCGCAATTTGGGACCACTCTGTGGCTGTCAGCTGTGGGTGGGTACACCTGGGGATTTGGTGCACGGAGGTGGGGAGCACAGCTTGTGAAAGAGTGTGCGTGAGCCCACTCACAGGAACCGCCATCTGCACACACACACACACACACACACACACACCCTTTTGCCCACAGCATTGGTGGCTCAGGAGACCCAGAGACTCAATGATGAGAGACAGACAGATTTTGGGAAAAGTTGGGAGCAGACAGCTGTGTAACAAGAAACAGCCCTGTGAACACCCTGGAGGAGGGAGAAGCAGGTGCAAAGGCACTGAGGCAGAAACAAGCTGGCTGGTGGGACATGAGCCAAGTGACAGGGAATGCTGAGCAGGGAGGCCCGAGAGAGGAGCAGCGCCTGAGCTATGGGGTGGCCACAGGGCTTGAGAGAGCACACTCTGGAGCCATGCTCCGTGGCTTCAAAGTCAGCTGGCTAAATTTGGCTTCAAGAGACTTTTGTGCTCCATGCCTCATTTTCCCCACCTATAAAATTGTTATAAAAGAGTATCTGCTTCCAAAGGATGTCAGGAGGGAAAAGGGGTCAATACAGACAAACTCCTCGGACCAGATCAGGTGCTTGGCTTGTAGTGAGTGCATTGGCTGCCAGGGCTATCCTCATTATTGTTATGGGCTTGATTTTCACCATGATGGGACTCATGAAAAGATTTTAGGTGAGGGAGGACAGGACCAGATTTAGCATTTGAAAGACCTCCTTGGAGCCCTCTGGGGAGCCCAGAACATTCCATGCGAGCAGCTGGGTGGTGTTGTTATGCCATCTACACATATGTATAAACCTCATGGAACTGAACACAGAAGACTGGTCTACTTTGTGCAAACAATGTCTCAATCAAAAATAAAGAAATACCAGAAAAGTCCCCCTCCTCCGGGGTCTGCGTGAAGGAGGGCTGGGGTGGGGGAGGGGGCAGCACAGCAGGGAGGAGGTGGGACAGGTTTCTTTGAACTCCGATGTGATGCCCTTCTTGGCCATCTCTGAGTCCCCATCCTGAGCTTGGCGAGGGGTCCAAAGTGTCAGAAACCCACAGCACGGAGGCCTGGAAGCCTGAAGCCCTAAAGCCTGGCTCCTTCCCTGGCCGCGTTGCTGATGAGCCGAGGTCAGCTCTGTGTCTCCGCTGGCTCTGCAGCTCTAGCCCGGGCGCTCGGCCTCATTGGGGCCAGAGGAGCCAGGCACGGGGCCCTCCAGGCCCAGGCTATGGAGGGTGTACAAGGGGGCCTCCTTCCCGCCTCTGTGAGTCTAAAAACGTAACCTTATGTCGTGGGTACTTCGAGAGAAGAAATTCCTATGACTTTAACCCCCTGAGTTTGGAGTACCCTGTTACAGCATGCAGGAAGCAAATGCAGCCCGTGTTATTGTATCCCCCAAATCGAGATATCTGTAGAAGAAAGAGTAGAAAGTGTGCTCCGGACTTGGTAAGACAAGCCGCATAAAGGGCTCGGCACTTCGGCACTGAGAACACGCAGAAGCTCAGCTGGAAGCAGCTATACGTCATTTGACATCTTTTTTTTGTTTTTTTTTTTTTTAAGATTTTATCTACTTATTTGTCAGAGTGAGAGCACAAACAGGGGAGGGGGGAGTGGAAGGCAGAGGGAGAAGCAGGCTCCCCACTGTGCAATGAGCCTGCCATGGGGCTCAATCCTGGGACCCCGGGATCGTGACCTGAGCCAAAAGCAAGACGCTTAACCCACTGAGCCACCCAGGCGTCCTGTCATCTGACCTCTTAAACATACATTTTAGCTATCATCATTATCATCAATAATCAGAAGAAAATAGCAGCCACTCATCATTCTGCTCCCCACTGGTAACTTTTGGGGGAACATCCTTCTAGATTAAAGAAAAGAAAAGAATAGAAAAATGTACTCAGGCCCCACATATAGGCTATTCGAACAAACCTCTTGTGGAAAGACGTTGACCCCTGACGGGTTATTCATGCTATTAAGTGATTGCTGCTAGCTGGGTTTTTTGTTTTTTGTGGTTTTTTTTTTTTTTGCTTGTTTGTTTGTTTTTTGGGTTGTTTTTAAAGAGTAGTGATGATATTGTCATTTTACTTTTTAAGAAGAGTCCTTATCTTTGGAGACTATTAAAATATTTGTGAATGAGATGTCATGTCCCGGACAGGCCACAAAACAGGGCCTTGGGGATGGGTGAATGGGGGCTCGCTGCTCTGCTTTTTTCCCTTTGTATATGTTTAAAAGTTCCCATAATCCATCGGTTATAAAACCCTATGACCCAGACATTCTACTGCTAGGTACTCGCCTCAGAGAAAAGGGAATTTATATTCATGTAAAGGCTTGTTTTGTGCGAATGTTCATAGCAGCTTTGTTTGGCATCAACTGCCGTGTGTAATGGAGAATGTCTCTGGTCTTTGTCCCAGGTTCCTGAGACATAACCTCTAAACCCCTGATGTGTCCCCAGTGATAGGAGCGTCTAGTTCTCACCCCAGGGCTGGGCCACACCCGAGTTTATGGAAAGGAGACAAGTCAGGGTGGGGGCTACTCAGGCAGGAGGCACTGACCATTTGGTTCGATGTCAGCCTGACCTGGAGGGGGCGCTGCAGACCGAGCTCAACCTCATGGCCAACGACTGGAGCAGTCGGACATCTGACACCAAACACCAAGAAACACTCCGGATGTCAGCGCGCCTGGGGGGCTCCGTCGGTTAAGCGTCTGCCTTCAGCCCGGGTCAGGATCCCGGGGTCTTGGGATCAAGTCCTGCATTGTACTCCCTGCTCAACAGAGGGTCTGCTTCTCTCTCCTTCTGCCCCTCCTCCCGGCTTGTTCTCTCTCTGTGTCTCAAATCTTTAAAAAAAAGGAAAGAAAGAAAGAAAACTCTGGATGCCGAAACAAGTACTCTGTATGACAAAGCTCAGACGTGTCTGAATTGAGGACAGTCTAGTTGGAGACTGTGGCTTTAGTTTACGGGATCTGCAATAATTCCAGGTGGCTGGTGTCAGAATTTGTAGTATAACACATTGTAGAATCTCTCTCTCTCTCTCTCTCTCTCTCACACACACACACACACACACACACACACACACACACGGAAATGACCCAGATGTTATTTCAGGTGATTGGATAAACTGTGGTATGTCGATACAGTGCAATACTACTAACCATACGGCCACACAGCAGCATGGATGAATGCCACATAGTTATGTTGAGGGATAGAAGACAGACAAAAAAAAAAAAAAAAAAAAGCTAAAACTCCATTTATAGAAAATCCTCCATGATCCCACTCCCAGGAGGTCCCCAGGGAAAATCCCGTCCCCAGAGGCAGAGGGGAGACGGTGGGAGCCAGGGCTGGCACAGGGGATGGGGAGTCCGTGCTTCCTGGGGACAGAGTCTCCGTGTGGGGAGATGGAAAGTTCTGGAGACGGAGGGTGGGAGTGATTGCACAACAGTGTGAGTGTGTTTCATGCCACTGAGCTGTGCACTTAGAAATGATCTAAATGGTTAATTTATGTTATATAAATGTTATATATATTTTGCCACAAGTTTTTATTTTTATTTTTTATTTTTTTTTTAAGATTTTATTTATTTATGTGACAGAGAGACAGCCAGTGAGAGAGGGAACACAGCAGGGGAGTGGGAGAGGAAGAAGCAGGCTCCCAGCGGAGGAGCCCGATGTGGGGCTCGATGTGGGACTTGATCCCGGAACGCTGGGATCACGCCCTGAGCCGAAGGCAGCCGCTTAACGACTGCGCTACCCAGGCGCCCCTGCCCCAAGTTTTTAAAATGGAAAAGAAAAGCCAACATTTTGAACGGTCCAGAAAAACCGCCGTGGCGAAGACTGGCTTGGCTGTAAGGTGTCACCTGAAATATTGCACCCAAAGCAGTTGGCCTTTTTCTTCATGGTTAAGTTTCAGGACCTGGATGGATGATAAAATGATGATTGTTGGTCTCATCTCAGCAAAACTCCTGACTCCTCTAGAGGCCCCTGAACTTGGGCAGTCATGGCAATGGCTGGTTTTAAATTCTGCCCAGAAACAGTTAGTTCTTAAAAGGTGTTCCCCAGGCCCGACATGCAATCCCCAGGGGCTTGACTAGCACTCGAAAAAGACCTCGGAGTGGCCAAAGAGAACAGTGGCTCGGGGATTAGAAAGCCACTGTCCCCAGGACCCAGATGTCCCCTTCCGGGAACACCATATTAACCATGCCTTTTAACTTCTGATCCTCAGACATCTGGGGCCTTGCCCACCCTGAAGATTGGCCCCTCCCAGGGCCGGCTCCTTCCCAGAGATAGTAAACAAGCAGCCCCGAGCAGACTTTTCAAAGACAAACCAGTCAGTCCAGAGCCCCTGCCCCCAACACCTCCCCTGTGGGACTCTCACACCCAGGGTCACTATCTCCTGCCTGATCCCCTCGGACCAGGTGCTGGACACCTCGGAACAGCTCCTCCATCCCAGAGCCTGCTGAAGTTATTCCAACTAGCCCGTCCTAAACCTGCTAACCCTGCCTTACCCTTTTCTTTCTGTGGAAACCACAATCCAGCCTCTTGCCCAGTCCTGCCCCCACAGCCTCCTGACTGCCCTGCTGCTTCCCTGGGTGGCCCCGCGCAGTGTGGCGAGCCTCCCCCTCTCGGAGACCTTACCAAACTCTTTTTTCAAGGGCAGTCCTCTCCTAATCTGTTGGCTTTAATATGCCTCGAATTTTTCTTTTAATTCACTATATTTTAAAACTCATTTACTTTTCAGCAAATTTTGGCAAAATACATGTAAAATCTATTTCTCACCATAACCGTTAAGCACGTTTGCACTGTCGCGTAACTATCCCCACCACCCACCACCAGATCTTTTTTCATCTTCCCAAACAGAAACTCTGTCCCCATGAAACGTGAACTCTCCGTTCCCACCCTCCCTCCGGCCCATACACTGTGTTTTAAAACACACACACTGCAGAATTCTCCCACGCGTGTGTGCAGCTGTGGTACGCCGGATGTCCTTATGGCATCATTCAAAAACCACCAAAATGTTCCCTAATAGGAAACTGGCTAAATCGATGATACATCTGTATTCTAGAATGCTGAAGGAAAAAAAAAAGGATCTGTGAAATAGGGAGCTGGAGGTTCTCACTGAACGGGTCTGGAAAAATCTCCAAGATGGGTTGCTAAGTAAAAAACAAAACCAAGAAAAACAAAAAAACAAGGCACCTGGGTGACTCAGTTGGTTAAGCATCTGCCTTCGGTTCAGGTCATGATCCCAGGGTCCTGGGATCGAGCCCCACGTCAGGCTCCCTGCTCAGCAGGGAACCTGCCTCTCCCTCTCCCTCTCACTCTGCCTGCAACTACTCCTTTGTGCCTTGTGTGTCTCTCTCTCTTTCTCTCTCTGTCAAGTAAATAAATAAATAAAATCTTAAAAAAAAAAAAAGAAAAGGCTGGGCACAGCTCTCACAGAGGCGGAGAGCAAGCACAGAGCATGTTACCTTTTCTCTAAAAGGATGGAAATACTGTATCATATGTGTGAAACTTGCTAAGAGAGTAGACCTTAAGGGGCGCCTGGGTGGCGCAGTCGTTAAGCGTCTACCTTCGGCTCAGGGCGTGATCCCGGCGTTCTGGGATCGAGCCCCACATCGGGCTCCTCCACTGGGAGCCTGCTTCTTCCTCTCCCACTCCCCCTGCTTGTGTTCCCTCTCTCGCTGGCTGTCTCTCTCTGTCAAATAAATAAATAAAATCTTA
Source organism: Ursus arctos (assembly GCF_023065955.2). Classification (NCBI taxonomy): domain Eukaryota; kingdom Metazoa; phylum Chordata; class Mammalia; order Carnivora; family Ursidae; genus Ursus; species Ursus arctos. Next base: position 15,341,073 of record NW_026622808.1, read on the forward strand.
AAAAAAAAAAAAAGAGTAGACCTTAAAAGTTGTCATCACAGGGGAGAAACTTTGTAACTATGTGAGGGGAGGGCGGTTAGCTACAGTTACTGTGGTTATCGTGTTGCAATATATACAAATATGGAATCCTTAGATTGTGTGCTTTACATTAATACAATGTTATATGTTAATTACACCTCAATAAGAGTGGGGGGAAGCAAAGGATATTACACATACCCACACCCCCAAAAAAGGATATGAGGAGTAAGAATACATTTTTCTAGGGGCGCCTGGCTGGCACTGTCTGTAGAGCACGTGACTCTTGGTCTTGGGGTCGCGCATTCAAGCTCCATGTTGGGCACAGAGCTTAGCAGAGTCTCCTTCTCTTCCCGTGTCCCTCCCCACAATGTCTTGCTCTCTCTCGAATAAATAAATCAATCTTCAAAAAATGTTTTTCTAGGGCGCCTGGGTAGCGCAGTCGTTAAGCGTCTGCCTTCGGCTCAGGGCGTGATCCCAGCGTTCTGGGATGAGTCCCACATCGGGCTCCTGGGCTAGGAGCCTGCTTCTTCCTCTCCCACTCCCCTACTGTGTTCCCTCTCTCGCTGGCTGTCTCTCTGTCACATAAATAAATAAAATCTTTTTTTAAAAAAATGTTTTTCTAAAAGAAAAAAAAGGCTCGTCTGTGGACTTGGGCAAACAGAGGACAGAGCTGCAAGGCTTGTCACACGTGGTACATCTCCTTACATTTTTCTGTGTATAGGTGAATTATACATTTTGTATAAAATTCTTTGTTATCTCTATATACATATAGAGCATGTAGATATCACATAATCTGTATAAATAGTATAATATACAGTAAGTTGCATCTATATGTATCACATAATACACGCATACACCCCAAAAGTATATATTTGCCCCAATAAGCCTAACATCTCAGAAGACAGAAGAAACCAATAGCCAAGGTAACCCTGAAAGAGGCATTTGGGTGACCAGGGAGAGACTTTTCGCCAGAAACTCTTTTGTGCCTTTGGAATTTGGTTCCATATGCATGGATAACTTATGCAAAAATGGATCCTATTTTTCAAAAGAAAGAGTGGTGGATTCGTATACACTGATTTGGAGTAATGTGGGAGATGGGCTCAATGAGAAATCAATGAAATGGTTTTCAGTAAATCCTTGTAAACTTAGTAAAGCAAATCTGGAGGAGGGAAGGGTGGGAAGAATGGAGAGACAGAGAGGGCCATCCAGCCTGAGTTCTCAGAAAGTGTCTGCCACACTGTTCACTGATGCTGGGATGTCTAGAAAGTTCGTGGCGGGGTTGGAGGGACTCTGGCTCCTTCAGAAGTGCTTTAAACAGGTGAGAGAATGTGATGACCTTATGGCTAATCGCTCCCCTGTGTGTTCCAAATCTTCGCCAATGAACATGAGTTGCTTCGGTAAACTATGTTTACAGGGCTTCTAGGGTGCCCTGTGAGTGTCCCCAGGTAACGCGATCACGCTGTCGTGAACACGCGTGTGTGGGTTTCCGCTCTCCTGAGTCGGTACCTACCATTTATTTGCAGTTTGTGCATCTTCCTTGGAGATACGTCTCTTCAAATTGTTGGCTTTTTAAACTCCTTTTAATCGCTCCTTTTTTTCATGCTTTTAAGAGTTCCCAATCACTCTGCCTGGCCAGGTGGGGTTCTCCTCCCCACTTTACAGATGGGGAAGCAGGCTCAGCGTCTTGGCCAGAGTCACAAAGCAAGAACAAGTCACAGCCAGGTTGGCGTGGCCCTGGTGACAGGACGGGGGTGGAGGGGCTCCTGGGTGGGTGCCCCACCCACAGAGGAGGGCTGGAGGGGCTTCTATTCCAGTTCAGTGCAAAAGGAAGCCCCTGGGGCCTTGGAGAGAAATGGAGAGGGAAACGGGGAACACATCTCTCTGGGGAGGTAGAGGCTGGTCTGGAGGGCAGACCCCTCCCCAGACCAGCCTCACCCCCACCCACCCCCTAACATCCTCCCCGTGTGCCCACAGAGGCACGCACCCACGTGTTAACTCATGGGCCACACTGACACACGGGCGAGGGTACACATGCAAAGGCAGGCACACGCAGGCACGTACATGCACACGCAAACACGCCCAGCCACACGCAAATACACACGCTCTGCTTCTGATTCTTCTAAATCAAAGCTTTGGTCAGGTTCCAGCTCAGGCACGTGGCCTCCCTGCCTCCTCCTGGCTGGGCCTCCAGAGCACTAGTGTGAGAGAGTGTGTGTGTGTGTGTGTGTGTGTGTGTGTGTGTGACAGAAATGTGGCGATGGTGTAAGACCGCAAGTGGAGGACAGAGAATTCCAGGGACGGAGACAGACCGCAGCAGGCGGACAGGGGGAGATGGAGAGGACAGGAGGCCCTCCCTCTGCTCCCTGGTGAGCTGGCCTCCTACTGCGGTCCTCAAAATAGGCCCTTGAGATGAGGACTATTTTGATTGAATTTTCCAGAAGAGAAGGTGGAGGCTCAGAGAAGCCAAGCCCAACTATTAGTGGTTGTGACTGGGGTCCCTTTGGAAATCAGAGGCTGGGGTCTAGACCATTAGCTCTGCTGGGTTGGGCCGTGCACTTTCATTTTGCTATCTTTTAAGTGGTTTCACATAAAATTCCAGATCGCCAGCTTCTCTGGAAAAAACTGGCGGATCAGGCCAGGCTGGGCTTGCTTTCCTGCCGTTGACCCGCTATGTGGCCGGCCGTTGTTGCATGTGTCATTTGTGATTGTCACATCCGTTTCTTCGCGTGCCTACGTGTTTGTGACTCTGAGTCTGTGTGTGTTTCTATGATGGGTTGCACCTGACTGTGGCTGTGAGTGCGTGTGAGGGTGAATTCACAGCCCACATGTGTTGGTATGTGGAAGCCACGTCCTGGAGGGGCATTTCTGCAGCCCGTGTGCGTGCGCGGGACGGTTCGTTCATTTTGGGAGTGCTCGCCCTCGCAGTTCCCCGTGTGTCCCTGTGTTGTGGTGGGGCAGTACGGTTTGCTTGCACTCTGGGGTGTCGGGATTGCTTGTGCCCGTGCGGTGTGTGGGAGTGGGAGTGTGTGTGTGTGTGTGTGCTCTGATCCGTGTGTCCGTGGCTGCAGGTGAGGACCCTGAGCCGTTGTCCTGGTGTGTGGTTGTGTTGGAGGGATCTGTGATTATGTGCGTGTGTGCACGTGACTATGTGTGCCCATGTGTCCTTGAGTGTGGACACGTGGATCTGTGAGCATGTCCCCGGACGTGTACCCCCATGTGCATTTGCGATGTGTCTGTGAGCACGTGTGCGGACACGTGTGCAGGTGCTGCATGTCGTGTGAGTGTGCATGGGGACGTAAGTACCTGAGCCCGTGTCTGTGTAAATACATGTGTTCATGTGTACGTGTGCCTGCGACCAAGTGAGTGTGTGTGCAAACACGTGCCTGCACACGTGTCTCCTGCTGGGCTTTGGTGTGAGTACGTGTGCGTGTGTCTGTGACGCTGTAAATGTGTTTGTGTGTCTGTGACTGTATACTTGTACACACGTGTGTGTGGATATGAGTGTGGACGCGTGTCCCTGTCTGTGACTGCTGGTGCGTGCTTGGCTGAGCTTGTGTCTGCCGGGTGTTGCATCGCTGTGCCAATTGTGTGCAAAGACCTCTGCACATGGCCTTAGGCACTCCTCCTGCTACGACTGTGTCCACAGCGCTCTGTCCACGTGTTTGTGGCTCTGAGGGCACACCTGTGTGATGCTGTGAGACAGGGTCCTAGGGACCTGGTGGGATGTCCCTGGAACCGCCTGAGCAGCAGAAGGGTACCTGTGGCCACGGGCATGTGTAGCTCTGGGGTGACTCTGAGTGGGAATGTAGGGGTGGTGCTCTCTGAGGTGTGCAAGTGTGTGTGCAAGGGGGCCCCACTCCTGGGGTCCGGCCCAGCCTCCTAGCCCCTCCCAAACAGCCCAGTGCATTTTCTCAGGACACACCGGGCCTGCAAGGGAGAAGGATCCCCCTCCCACCTTACCCTCTCCCTCCTCCTCCCCCATCCTCCTCACTTCCTCCCCTTTCTCCCATCCTCCTCTCCTCCCCTCTCTACTTCTCCCTCCTCTCTTCCCACTCCCAGCTCTGCAAGGAAAGCAGTGGGGAGAAGTGGCCGCAGGCTGCCATCAGCTCCAATAGGCTTAAGTGGCCCATTTCCTGGGCTGGCTGGCACCCTCCGAAGATACCATTAGGGTAATGAGCTCTCAGCCCCTCCCAGCCCCAGTGCCTGGCAACCAAGGAGGGGGTGTCCCAGGCCCACTGGGCTGCTTCCCTTCAGTCTGCACTTAAATAGGGGGGGGAGCAGGGAGCCAGGAGGGAGAGACGCAGAGATGCACACAAGGTCAGGTGGGGGCAGGGAGCCACAGACACACAGACACACAGACAGAGAGACGGAAAGAGTCAGAGAGAATGAGAGGCAGAGACAGACCAAAAGTCCAGTGTGGAGGGGAAGGCGAATGAGACAGAAAGGAAGGTATGATAGACCAAGAAGAGACCACGAGTGGGGACAGCCACAGAGCCAGGGAGGACAGAGAGAGATGAGATGAGACAGAGAAAGGGAGAAAGGGAGAGAGAGACATGGAAACAATCACACACACACACACACACACACACACACACACACACACACCAAACAAGGTGGAAGACATTGTCTTTCATATATTTTTCCAAGATTTTATTTTTAAGTGATCTCTACACCCAGCATGGGGCTCGAACCTACAACCCTGAGATCAAGAGTTGCATGCTAGGCCGACTGAGCCAACCAGGTGCCCCAAGACACTGTCTTTTATAACCTAATCTCAGAAGTGACAATCATCACCTCTGTGTGACCACATCTGTGGGTCACACAGACCGACTCTGACACAGGGAGGGAGAAGCCTACCCAAAGGGTAACTACCAAGAGGTGGGGTCATTGGGGTCCATGTTGGAGGTTGGCTACCACGTCTACTGAACTGGGTTTGAGTTCCATCCTCTGAGGCATGGGCTCACCAGCATCGATGACATAGTAAAGGTATGCTCATTTCCCAGGGCACAGGGTCATCTCATTTTTTTTAATAAGATTTATTTATTTATTTGAGAGAGAGAGAGCAAGAGAGAGCATGAGCTGGGAGAGGAGCAGAGGGGGAGGGAGAAATAATCTCAAGCTGACTCCCCACGGAGCACGGAGCCCTGTGCAGGGCTCCGTCTCAGGACCCTGAGATCACCATCTGAGCCGAAATCAAGAGTCGGATGCTTAACCAACTGCACCACCCAGGGGCCCCCAGGGTCTCTTCATTTTGAGCAGCTCTCTGGGGGTCTGCACAGGGATACTTGCACGCTTTAGGGATCTTTTGGTTACAAGTGAAAGGAATTCAATTCAAACTGCCTTGAAAAAATATGTATAATAAAGGGGATCTGCTGGTTTGTGGAAGTGGGAAGTACAGGATTAAGCTTGCTTCAGACACGGCTGGATCCAGGGTCTCAAACCTGATCATCTATCTCTAGTCTAAGATTTGATATGATTTAATTAATGTAATCCTCACAACAATGCCATTTGACATATGATAAAACTGAGCACAGAAATTCAGATATATTTTCCAAGAAGCCACAGCTCCGAAACAGCAGAGGGGAAGATTCAATCAGAGGCAATGTGGCTCTAAATCAGGGGTATTGAGACACTATACTATAATGCCTCGAACCCAGAGAAGCTTCCAGGAAAAAAAAAAAAAGGCCAAGGAATGTCTGTGGTTGCTGGACTATGTAGGAGCCCCTAAGGACTCTCCAAGCGAAAACCACTTCAGTGTCAAGGGAAGCACACTTGATAATGTTAGAACAAGCTCTGGGAAAACCGAAAATTTCCTGAGCATTGCAGCCACAGAAAAACTGTAAAAGATGTCTGAGATGTGGAAGACATTAGGGTAGAGGCCATGGACCAAGAGAACTTTGAGCACGGGGCTGACACAGGGGCTCCAGACTGCGCTGTCTGGCCTCAAATCTTGGCTCATCTGCCTCCCGGATGTGTGACTCTAGGAGAGCAACTTACCTTTCTGTGCCTCAGTTTTCTCACCTGTAAAATGGGGACGAAATTACCATACTTCATTGATTCTAAATCATGCATTTTTTGAACGTCGGTGAAAGCAGGTAATCTTTATAATCAGTAGCATGCCAAGACTTGACTGGAATGTGTTTGTTTGTTTGTTTGTTTGTTTTTAGTGACATCTGGTTTGGGATGGGGGGCTGTTATTTGAGATGCTTCTCCCTCCCAGGACCACAGGGTGGGACACATGATCCAGTCCGGCCGTTCAGAGTATTCCATCCAATTGGCCACAGGGATTGATTCAGAAGGGATGGGTAGGTGATCCAAGCTGAGCCAATCAGATACTTCCCTGGAACTTTCTTGCTGGATCTCATGGGAGAGATTCTCTACGTCCACTAGAGAATCCATTAGCATTATATGTAGCTTGCCTTGACTAATATTCTAGTATTTCTTTTCCCCTCTGGTGTGAGTTTCATTTCTAGAGAGCATCCCCCTTCCCCCATCCCCTAAGTTAACCATGGAAGATTCCAGTTCTTCTCCCAGGCCAACTTGCACTTGAAGTCAGACAGGGGCCATGAGATTTGCTCTGACCAATTAAATGTGAGCTGAAGTGACATGTGCGCCTTCAGATGGAAACTTTCACAGCCATGGTACAACTTGTTACATTGTCTCTTTCTTTAGCTACAGGGACCAGCAAAGTTTGAGATTGTGATGGTTCCATCAACCTGTACATGTAAGAGGAATACACATACAGTCCTCAGCCAAACCCCAACAGAGGGACCAGCACAAGCAAGAGATACATCTTGGGGTTTTGAGCCACTGAAATTTTTGGGGATGTTTGTTACTGCATGTAACCTTAGCCTTTCCTAACTGATACACCCCTTGGTTTCTGAGATTTCTTTGTTTCCACCACAGACACAACCAGAGATTTTGCACGACCTGGTCCAATATGATGTAGCAAAACTGCTGGTATGTCTACACTTAGGACAATAGAGGTAATTTTTTTGCCCCATGACCCTGACAACACCAGCCACTGTGTGCTCTTCATTCAGAAATTCAGAGACTGAGTCGAGGGCTGGAAAAAAGCGTTGTCCATTCCACCGTCTCCCCGATGTCTGTACGTCTCTCCGTCTTTTCTCAGAGCTGGCTCTTCCCAGACCGGTGACATTTTAAAGCTCTGCCTCTCAACCATCTTGCTGATGACTCATTTTTTATTCCTATTCTAGTAGCAATCCTGCACACAGAGAAATCTTCTCCCATTCCCTCCCACACCTTCCCCCTCCCCCCAGCCACCAGCAGGAGAAGAGTGTCATCTATCACCACTGTGTGGGCAAGCCCTCTGTCCCTAATGGACTCAGTTTACCTCACTGTGATTAGAGTATTTTTTTGAGGGCCATTCTGGCTCTGCTGTTCCATGTGGCTTCAGTGTTACTGTATTTCGCTTTGGTCAAGCTGGGAACCCGATGTCATGGAAATCATTTTCTCTAAACTAAACTCTCTGCTTCATTTCGTGTAAAACAGCCATCCATGCAGACTTCACCTTCCTTACCACACTGGTTAAAATTCTCTGGGTTGCAAGCGACAGAGAACCCATTCCAAAAAGGTTTAACTGGTCAACACTGCCAACCACAAAAGCAGCAAAAATGGATTCCTCTATCCTGCCTTTTGATGCCCACAAAAAATGGTACCTGGACCCTCATGCCTCTGTTCTTACTGTATCACTGCGCTCACCAAGAAATATATTACGGCTGTGGCAGAAACACAGCCTCTGCATAGAACATTGCATGACTATATTCCACCAACAGAACTTGATTGCATCCAGAGCTCAGCTGCAGGGAATTCTGGGAACTGTAGTTTCTAGGCTTCCGGCACCAGTAGGGCAGCAAGTAGAAGAAGAGAGGTCCCAGCCCATCAGCCTCCACACAAGGTCCCAGACAAGTGGATGTGACCAACTTAGACCTTCCAGCCCAGCTCAGTTGCCCTTCGAATGCAGCTGCATGAATGAGCCCAGGCAAGAATCACCCAGCCAAACCACAGAATCATGACAAATAATAAGTTGTTGTTGTTTAACCCTTTAAGTTTTGGAGGTGGCTTGTTACGCAGCAATGGGTAACTGATACATTACTGGCTTATTGAGAGAAGGTCTTTGAATGGATTAACTAATTGATGGATCCTTTTAAGCAAGCAGACACTGGCTTCATAGAGGCTGAAGATGCTTAAACAGTTTCTCTCTGTCTCTCTTTACCTCTCTATCACTCCCTGTCTCTCTTTCTCTCTCCCTCTGTCTCTGTCTCTTTGTCTCTCTCTGTTCTGCCTGGCCTCTGTCTCTCTCCCTCCCTGCCTCTTCCATCTGCATCGCTGTGTCTCTGCCTCCCTCCCTTCCCCTGCCCCCCCCCCCATAAGCTTGGGATCCTGGGGTTTGGAGAAAACCCCCATTGAGGCAGGTGGTCAGACAACCTGATACTCAGGGGGATTAGCTGCTCTGCCCCTCACTCCCCCATGCCCCAAGGGATTTGATGCCCCTGCCTTTCTCACTCCACCTTGATTAAATTTCCTCGTCTTCACCTGTGAAGTTCCACGCATTCACCCTTCACTCTGCACACGTTCCCAGTCCCCTCCAGGTCCTCCTGGGTCACCAGACGGCCACATGCCTGATAACACCGCTGCACCTGCCTGTGTCGCAGGATCTGAGCTTCTCACCCCCCACCCCCAACACACACACACACACACACACACACACACACACACACAGTGCCTGAATCTCCGTTCTCCACCTGGGAGACTTGGGGCATCAACCATGTTCCCAGTTAAAATCTTACTTTACAAAAATCATAGGTTGGCCGCTTACATTTTCCCCCCTTTTCTCCTACTTGTTTTGAGGAGACACAAACGTGTGAAATTCATGTTTCTCATCCCCAGATTTTTTTTTAACCTTTCACTTTTTAAATAATTATAGGCTCCACAGGAAGCTGCAAAAATAGCACAGCGGTCCCTTGTACCCTCCCCCAGCTTCCCCCGTAGTAGCGCCGTTACATAACTAGCACATTCTCCGGAAACCGACAGTGCTGCCGTACTGTTAACTACACTATGGGCTTTCAGCTCCCACATTTTACTTTAAGCTCGCCTCGTGCACACGCACCTGAGTTGTATACGCACTTCTGGAGTTGCACATACATGACCCACTCATGCACGCAGGAAGACACACCTGCATCCAAGCCCATGAGCCGCTCGCACACAGCACCGCACGCGCGTATACGTACAAGCAGATTCAAACGCATGCACAGATGCACACGGTCACATCCGCCAATGCAGATGAGCGTGTGCACACAGCTAACCACGCAAGGGCCTGGGAAGGGCACTCAAACACACGTGGGACTCATCAGGTGTCCACACCCAGCTTCGAACATCTCTATGAAAGTCACACAATTGTGGTGACATCCATGCACACACACACACACACACACGCCTGCAGCCCGTGCATGCAGTCACTTACACACACACATTCAGACACCTGTACAAATACGCACACACAGCCATACCACGCATATAGACACACACGCACGCTGCCTTGTGCATACAGCAACCCATGCTGGAAAAATCCACACAGTGAGTTATTATTAATGTCATCAGGCCCCCCCCCCAAATCATACTGGTCACCATGGTTTCAGGAGGACGTTGTCTGCATTTTCCAGTTGCTCTGTCCCTCCCCTGCCCTCTCTCTCTCTCTCTCCCCTCCCCTTCCCTCCCCTCTCCTCCCTTCCCCCCTTCTCTCTCTGTCTCTCTGTGTCGCACTCAGTGTTTGAAGAAAACATTTGCTGCCTTGCAAAAGTTTTTCTGGCTTTGAATTTAATAGGTATAGAAATATGTTGAAAGTTCTGGAAGGGAAGGAAACTAAAGCTGTGCTGGGGCCCTCAAGTGTGACCCTCACAGACTCCTCTCTGTGCTCTGCCCTTATGCTGGTGTTTGAGGAAGGGATCCCGGTGGTGGTGGTAGGGGGGCACTTGGGGCTGCTCTCCCAGGCCCCAAAGCAGGTGCTCAGGCTGTTAGACGCCCTTGCCCCTCACCCTGCCTGTCCCTCCGCGGTACTTTTGATACTCCTGAGTTTTTCCTTTAGCCCAAGCTCTCAGCCACTTTCCACCTGGCCTCCTGGTCCCTCCTCAGCACCCCCTCCACTCCCAGATACATCAGTGCGTGCAAACCTGAACTCACATGCTCCATCCCCTATAAACCCAGCCCTCATAAAAGCTCACCACCATTTTCCTGCCTCACAGGCCAGAATCTTGGGAGTCCCCCTGATACTTCCCGTTTCCAACCCAAGTCCCACCTCCCCACACCTAGCTTAGTCTCAGCTGACATCAGAATCAGGATCCTTGGGGCGCCTGGGTGGCTCAGTTGTTAAGCGGCTGCCTTTGGCTCAGGGCGTGATCCCAGAGTCCTGGGATTGAGCCCCACATCGGGCTCCTCCACTGGGAGCCTGCTTCTTCCTCTCCCACTCCCCCTGCTTGTGTTCCCTCTCTCGCTGGCTGGCTATCTCTTTGTCAAATAAATAAATAAAAATCTTTAGTTAAAAAAAAAAAAAAGAATCAGGATCCTCCCGGTGACATTTCCAACCAGGATCCTTCTCACTCACTTTGCTCCACACAGGCCTGGTTGCACCCAGTATAGGCCACATTCCTTGCATCCCAGGGCCTTTGCACATGCTGTGCCCACCTCCAGCACTACTCTCCTCAATGCCTTTCTTAGTTGGCCAGTGCATTCTTCAGTCTCAGCTCATCCAGGAAGCCTGCCCTATTCACCTGCTAAGTGATCACTCATGTCACTCTATACTTTTTTCCAACTCCCTGTGTTAAGATGCCTCCTTGTTTAATGTTTATATCTCTCTTTCTAGGTTATGAACCCCCTGAGGACAGGGATGTTTGTCTGTCTTGTTCATTGCTCATTTAGAACAACGTCTGGCACACAGCAGGTGCTCAATAAATGTTTGCTGAATGAGAAAATGAATAAAGAGATTTCCAACCATCAGGCCATGCCACCAACAGAAAAATGAGTCAGATGGGGCCAAGGCTTCTGGTGTGATTAGAACAGAAAAAAGAGGGAATGGAGATGGTCTTACTCATTTTAAAGGGGGTTTTAATGGTCAAGAACAGAGTGAGCTCACCTTTTGCAGAAGTGAAATTCGTGAACATGGGTTAGTGTCCATACAGAAAAATCTCTGGCAGGGTGTGCCCCCAACCATCAAGAGAGAATGCACTGGGTGCTGGGACCAACTGAAACATTTACTTTTCCTCTTCGTGTCCCTCTTTACCTTGATTCACAAATTGCATTGGGCTTAATAAAGAGGTTATCAACTATCTTGCAGTTGGTGGTAGATAAGCTGTCATTTAAACAATACTTTAAATGAGTAGGTTTGCTCATGCGGCATTTCTGCCTCCAACAACTTACCCTTAAAGAAATAAACGTGACAGGGCACCTGGGTGGCTCAGTGGCTTAAGCATCTGCCTTTGGCTCAGGTCATGATCCCAGGGTCCTGGGATGGAGCCCCACGTCAGGATCCTTTTTCAGCGGAGAGTCTGCTTCTCCCTCTCCCTCTGCTGCTCCCCCTGCTTGTTCTCTCCCTCTCTCTCTGTGTCAAGTAAATAAATAAAATATTTTAAAAAAAAGAGAGAGAGACAAAGAAAAAGAGAAAGGAAAAGAAAGAAAGGAATGTGAACTTGTCCAAAGACTTGGTCCCAAAGAGCTCTGTCACAAAGTTGCTTCACCCCTAAACTGAATGACCTACGTGTCCAGCAACAGGCACTCATTACTTAAACTGCGGGAGAGCTGAGTCAGGAAATAGAGCATAGGAGAGAATTTCAAAGTCACGAAAAGACGTTTTCCATCTACTAAGGGTGATAATGTGCTGGATGACTCCCTTTCTTCCTTTTTTTTTTTTCCCAAGATTTTTTTAAAAAAAGATTTTATTTGTTTATTTGACAGAGAGTGAGTCAGCCAGCGAGAGAGGGAACACAAGCAGGGGGAGTGGGAGAGGAAGAAGCAGGCTCCCAGCAGAGGAGCCTGATGTGGGGCTTCATCCCAGGACCCTGGGATCGTGACCTGAGCTGGAGGCAGACACTTAACGACTGAGCCACGCAGGTGCCCCTGGCCGACTCCCTTTCTATAAACACAGGAAGGAGAACAGATATATTAAGGACACGTGGGGGAGGGTGTCAGAAATTGCTGGCAGTAACTCCCTCTCGTGGGGTGGTCGTGGGTGATCTTTATTTTCTTCGTTGTTTTCCCCTAGTTTTTAAATTATCTGCAGAGAGCATGCCCTCATTGAAGGAAGAAAAGACAACCCGTGAGGTTAGTTCTGAAAAGATGGTGAGAATGCTGTGACCCGCGGTTGCGCGTGCTTGAGCTGGGCTGCAGGCGGAATGCGCGTGCACACCCGGCTCCAGCTCCTTTCGGTTGACACAGACCGAGGTTCCTCCACCTCCGCCCTACTGACATGTGCGCCGGAGGAGTCCTGCTTGTGGGGGCGCCGCCCCGTGCAATGTAGGCTGTGTAGCAGCACCCCTGGCCTCCACCCATTATATGCCAGTAGCGCTGTTCCGCAAAAATGTCCAGAAACACGAGCCACAAGCTATGCTACTGCGCACCTACACGGACTCTCCGTGTTTCTCGGGTCCCTGCGCCGGCTGTCCCAGGTGAGCTGGGACCCTCTGCTAGAGACAAGAGCCACCCAGGGATTATTGGGCTCCATCCTCATCAGCACAACCTCACTCCCAGGCCCCTCACCTGCCTGGGCCCTCCCAGCAGCTGCCTGGGGCGGAAACCCGAGCCCCTGCTCTCTCGGGGCACACCCAGACCCACAGAGACACAGCGGATGAGCGCGGGGGGGGGGGGGGGGGGGGGGGGGAGCTGGGGTGGTGCTGCTGGGCAGTACCCGAAGTGTCTGACAGCAGCTTGGGGGATCTTACCCTGTGCAACCAGAGACTCTAAGCTCCAGGATGCTTAGAAAGTGACATTAGACTCCTTGGCCCCTCTCAGCTCTTAGCTGTGTAGATACGGAGTATTTTGTCTAACTGTGGATTGTTCCAATCATCGGTGTTCTTTAAAATCACGGATCATAGATCAGTGGTCTTCACCCATGGGTGATTCTCCTCCTCAGGGGACACTTGGTGGTCTGGAGACACTTGTGGCTGTCACAGCTTAGGAGAAGGAGCTCCTGGTATCGAGTGCGTGGAGGGTGGAGAGCTGCTCAACACCTTACAGCGTGCAAGATGACCGCATCCTAGAGAGTGATCTGGCCCTGCATGTCAGCAGTGCCAACATGGACAGACCCCGAGCTAGAGTCACCGAACAATAAAAATCCCCAGACTTAACTTTGTTTAGTGTGCGTTCAGTATTTACCAGTCTCACCATGAAGCTAGTCCCTTGGCTTCTCAGGACCCCCATGAGTGGTAAAGACCAGCAACGGCCACATTTTCCGCGAGAGAAAATTGAAGCCCAGAGAGGGGAAACGTCCAATGCAGGGTCACACAGCCAGTGAATGGTAGAGCCAGATGTTTGGCCAGGAAGGGCTGGAAATTCCAAAGTGTCACTACCACCCATCCACTGGATAGTTTTATTACACGGCTAGGAGGTCCTGTGTGCTGCATGACATCAGTGCCTGGCATACAGTAGGTACTCAGTAAGTGCTTGCTGAAAGAATAAAAGAAATTGAAGAGACCATTGGACAAATCCAAACCAAAACCATCTACGAAACAACTTCTCTGCTCTTTCCAAATGTAAAGGAAAGCAAAGATAGCAGGTCCGGGCAGGAACACCCAAAGCAACGTATGATTCTGCTCAGACCCCAGATCAGAAAAGAAAAGAACCATAAAGAGTACGATGTGGCCTGTTGGCACAATTTGAATATGGATTACATGTTGGATAGTAATATTGACTCAATGTTAGATGTCATGAATTTGTTGTATCCTCATTATGTAAGAAAACAGCCTTTTCAGGACACCTGGGCGGCTCAGTCAGTTAAGCATCTGCCTTCGGCTCAGGTCATGATCCCAGGGTTCTGGGATTGAGTCCCACATCGGGCTCCTTGCTTCTCCCTCTGCCTGCTCTGCCAGCTCCCCGCCCCCTGCTTGTGCTCTCTCTCTCTCTCTCTCTCTCTGACAAATAAATAAAATCTTAAAAAAAACCACCAACGGCCTTTCTCTTAGAGGCACCAAGTCTCTTAAGGGGCTTGGTGACAATGACAAGGTGTGTATATGAAAATGTGAACGTGATGAAGTGGGGCAGCGGGCACCCAAGAGGTCGTGATACTATTCTTGCAACTTCTGATATTCTTTTCAAAATGAAAATGAAAAATCAGTATATGGAACTACTCAGCAGTTAGGAGAAGCCAGCTTGGGATGACACATGGCAGCCTAAATGGACCTCCAGAGAATCACGTGGGGCGAGAGAAGCCAATCCCAAAAGGTTACATGGTGTATGTTTCCATTTATAGAACATTCTTGAAATGGCAACATTGTGGAAATGGAGGAAGGATTCATGGTTGCCAAGGGCTCAGGGGGTGGGTTGGGAAGAACTTGAGAGAAAGGTTCAAGGTCGCTATTCTGGACCTGCTGTTACACTACAGTTTTGTAAGGTGTTATCATGGGGGGGCCCTGGGTCATGGGTTATTTCTTACAACTGCATATGACATCTACAATCATCTCAAAATTCAAAGTTTAAAAAGAAGTATATAATACTAACTAAATTTTTTCTGGGCACCCACTATGTCCCCAGCATTGGTTAAACATTTCACACGTGGGTTTTTTGGTTTTTGTTTTTTTAAACTTAGACCTGCAGGGTAGGTCCTGTCACTATGTCCGTCTTACAGAAGAAGAAATTAAGTATCCGAGGCACAAAAGGGAATTTTTGCCTGGAGGGACAGCACACCAGAACCTTCGGGAGCACGTGACGGGGGTATGTAAAAGCTTACAAACACGTGCTTAAGATGTCTGTCATGAAGACAACTATAATCATGGTCACTATCATGTCTTGAGTGCAGACTGTGCCTGGCACCTCGTAAGTGCCCTTCCCGTGTTAACTCATCTTATTCTCACTGCATCCCAAGGAGGTCGATGCTATTAGTAGCCCCTTTTTGCAGATGAGCAAACTAAGCCATAGATTTTACCCTGAGCGCTATAGGGAGGCTCAGAAGGCAGAGCAGGACAGGAACATAGTCAGCTTTGCTGACACCAAACTGTGGGGTTTTTTCCTACACGAAGCAAGTCTCAGACACCTGCTGGTTGTCCCGCAATTGAACTAGATTCTGACACCATCTCCCTGGAGACAGTGTTGCATCCCACAGGTAGGGGCTCCGTCCCACAAGACTGCCCCCCCTTCAGACTCCAATCCAAAGTCCCGGTTGTCACTTGTGCTCCTGACCAACTATCTACAGGTTGGATAATTTGCCAGAGAGGCTCACAAAGTTCAGGAAAAAACAGTTAACTTACTAGATTACCATCTGTTACACCCAGCAACAGTCGGATGGAGGAGACGCACAGAGCGAGGTACGGGGAAGGGTCCGGAGTTTCCGTGGCCTCCAGTGCTTCCGTGTGCTCACCAACCCACTTCTCCAAACCCCGTGCTTTAGGAAATTCTTATGTAGACTGCATTATGTAGGCACGATTGATTAAGTTACCAGCCATTGGATAACCTTCCTTGCTCTTGTCACTTAGGAAATTCCAAGGGTTTTAGGAGCTAGGTACCAGGAACAGGGAGATAGACCAAACACACCTGTATCTAAATTTCCATCTCTACCCATCTTTATAGAAATCACAATATCATACCGCCCCAAGGAGCCCTCCTACCAGCTTTCCTCTTTGCATTTTCGCCCCATAATCCTCTTGCTATCCGTCCTCATGACCCTGAACTTTTGGTGTGAACCTGTAACTCCCATTCCACGACCAGCACTGTCCCCAAGTCTTCAATTGCTCCGTGTCCATTAAGCCTTTCAAACTCACCAGGCAAGGGTCAGATACAAAAGGCACCCAATTCTCACACCTATTGGGGTAAGAAAACAACCAAACAACCAAAAAAAGAAACCAAAAACAGGACATGGCAAGTGAGGGTGCCAATGTGGAGAAATTGGACCCCTTGTGCACTGTTGGTGAGAATGCAAAATGGTGTGGCCACTGTGGAAAACAGTATGGACTGTATAGCATTTCCTTAGAAATTAAAAATGAAATTATCACATGATCCCACCATTCCAGTTCTGGGTATATAACAGAAAAGAGCTGAAAGCAAGGGCTCGAACACCCATGTGGATAGCAGCCCTATTCACAATTGCCAAAAGGTAGAAGCAACCAAAATGCCAACCAAAAGGATGAATGGACAAACAGAACGTGGTCTCTCCACACAGTGGGATAGCATCCTGCCGTAAGAACGAAGGACATCCTGACACCTGCTACAATGTGGATGAACCTGGAAGACACTGCTCAGTGAGAGAAGCCAGACACCGAGGGACATACTCTGTAGGGTCCCACTCATGGGAGGTTGCTGGGGTCCCATCCACACAGACAGGAAGTAGATGGTGGGAGCCAGGGGTGGGGGAGGGGGCGGGGAGTCCGTGCTTCATGGGGACAGAGTCTCTGTGTGGGGAGATGGAAAGTTCTGGAGAGCTCTTTTACAACAGTGTGATATACTCAACATTACTGAACTGTACACTTTAAATGATTAAGGTGGCAGATTTTGTGTTATGTTTTCACCGCCATAAACAAAACACCAGGGGCGCCTGGGTGTCTCAGTCATTAAGCATCTGCCTTCGGCTCAGGGCATGATCCCGGCGTTCTGGGATCGAGCCCCACATCGGGCTCCTATGCTGGGAGCCTGCTTCTTCCCCTCCCACCGCCCTCCCCTGCTTGTGTTCCCTCTCCCGCTGGCTGTCTCTCTGTCAAATAAATAAATTAAATCTTAAAAAAAAAAAAAAAAAAAAAACTCACCAACTCCTCGGCACCTGTACCAGCTTCCAGAACAGTTGGAAAACAGTCCCACATCTGGACCAACGGGAGCCTCCACCAGCCATGGCCAACAGCCAGGGAGCCCCCACTCGCTCCAGCATGCTTCCTCCTCCCACACAGCACACGGGGACTCCTGGGGCCCAAAGCACAAGCTCACTCCGACTTCCAGGCGTTTGCTCTCTGCCCAGGGTTACCCTTCCACAAATTGTCGTCAGATCATTCTCATCCTTCATCTGATGGGCCTACACATCACTTCCTTCTTCAGAAAAATCCTTCCTTGACCACTCCCAAACCTAACATAGCCCCTCGCCCCTAAGCCACTGTCTTGTGCATTAGAAGTGACTTGCTTCTGAAAAACAGAACAGAGCCAAAGCGATGCCTGCTCAGATACCTGGCCTCCCGTGTTCGCAGCAGCACGACGGGCCACACCCCAAAGGTAGAAACACCCCGAGTGCCCATGAATAGGTGAATAAACCAAAGGTAGGATATACTCGTAATGGAACATGGCCCAGCCTTAGAAAGGAGTGAAGTTCTGATTTATGCCACAACGTGGATGAACCTTTGGAAACATGCTAAGTAGAATAAGCCAGATGCAAAAGAACAAATGTTGTACGATTCCACTTGTATGAGGCACCTAGAATTGGCAAGTTCATAGGGACAGAAAATAGATTACAGGTTAGCAGGGGCTGAGAGGAACGGAGAAGGGGAAATTTTTGCTTAATGCGTATAGAGTTTCCATTGGGGGTGATGAAGAATTTTGGCAACAGCGGTGATGGCCGCACATTGTGAATTTACTTAAGTGTACAGTAAACCATACACTTAAAATGTTTACATATGTATTTGCCATTTAAAAATATACACACACACAATAAACACACACAAAGTCCTGTGACACCGTTTCCATGATTGGGCTGTAAAAGACGGTGACTTCCATCTTGCTCGTGGACTACTGTCTCTTGGGCTCGCATGCTTTAAGGAAGCACGCCACCGTGCTAGGAGACCCACGTGGCAGAGAACTGACGGCAGCCTCCTGCCGACGGCCCTCCAAAAACTGAGTCCTGCTAGCAGCCACATGAGTTCGGAAGTGGATCCTTCCCCAGTCATACCTCAAATCTGGCTAACACCTTCAGTACAGCCTCCAAAGCCGTGAGGCAGAGCAGTCAGCTAAGCCAGACCTCAATTTCTGCGTCACAGAAGCTGTGAGATAATAAATACTATTTTAAGCCACATGTTTTTGGGTAATTTGTTAGGCAGAAATAGCTAACTTTTATTATTATTATTATTATTATTACTATTCAGAGTAAGTTTTATACAGTGACCGTACGAGCTTTTTTTTTTCTTTAAAGATTTTGTGTATTTATTTGTCAGAGAGAGAGAGAGAGCACAAGCAGGGGGAGCTGCAGAGGCAGGAGAAGCAGGCTTCCAGCTGAGCAAGGAGCCTAATGGGGGACTATATTCCGGGACCCCAGGATCATGACCTAAGGCGAAGGCAGGTGCTTTACTGACTGAGCCACCCAGGCGTCCCCCGTGTGAGCTTTAATAGACACTGGTGGAGGGGGAGTCCCTGTCTCCTAGCTAGGTGCTGGTCCCATGCTTAAGCTTTGTTTCCTCATCTGTAAAATGGGGTTAATATAGGAGGGTCATGAGCGTGAATGCAGGTAAAGTGCTTAGCTGAGGCCCTGCACATGCGGGTGGGCAGGTGCAGGGGCTCCTGTGATGAGGGTGATGATTGCGATCGGGGATTGCCTCATTTCTTGTCTAGTGTCACACTCCCTCCCCCCAACACAGGCTTGGTGAGTTTTTAGTTATCTGTTTGTTAAATGAAAGCTCTGTGCGTCTGTGTTCTGTCTGCACACCCTGTCTGCTCACGGTGGTGGTGGTAGTGGGGTCGCTGGCATGGGTCCTGTCCCTGTTGGCTGTGTGCGTGCCCCCTGGCTCAGGCTGTGACCACCCACGTGGATGTCCTGTCGGTGGGGGTCTAGGCGACTGGGCTGGGGGAACTGGAGCCTGGGCAGAGCTGGGGGAGGGAGGCAGCTAGCCTCGCTCCCCCGATCCCCCCTTCCTCGCCTCCCGCCGAGGCTCGAGACCCTCGGCGCAGCCACTTCTCCGCAGCACTTGGCGGAGAGGACACGCGGCAGGTGTTGCCCCGGCAACACCGGGATGCCCAGCAACAAGTCCGCGCCGCGCGTCACGTGCCCGCCGCGGACCAATCCGGGGGCCCGCGCGGAAGCAGGTCAGCCCGGGCCAAAGTCCGCCTCCCTTCCTCCTCCCTCCCGGGCGGGCTGCTCGGAGCTAATTACCGTAATTGCGGAGGGAGAGCTCCTCAATGCGCGGGGGGTTGGGGCTGGGGGCGGAGGCTGGGGCTGGGGCTGGGGCTGGGGGGTGGGCGAGCCCCGAGGAGCTGAGTGCAGAGGGCGGGCAAACAGGACCCTCTTCCTCTAGCGTTCTTGCCCGCTGCGTGGGTGACCGCCGTCAAAGCGCTCATTAAGCGCCTACTGTGTACAAGTAGGGGGAGGGGTGGAGCGCTTGCAGTGGGGGTGGGGAACCCTAGCCTCCAGTTTGGATAAATCTGGATTTGGGGGCGCGAATCAGATCAATGGGTTTGATTCTTAAGATGTGGGATCTCAAAACCGTTGGCTGTATTGAATTACACACACACACACACACACACACCCATTCCTTTGAGTGTCGGTTTCCTCTGGTTCAAAAATACGGAAAGTTTATCTTTTGAAGGGACTGTGAAAAGACTTAGCTCTGAGCAGTCGGGTTTCGAATCCATTCTCTGCCAGTTACCCCTGTGTGACTCTAGACGAATCCCTTAACCTCTCTGAGCCTCTGATTTCTCATCAGTTAAAAAAACAAATCTGGGGACGCCGGTATTTGTTCGTGGGGGTTGTTAAGTATTTATTGAGAGAATGCATGTGAGGCATATGGTAGACCTTCAGTAAACAGAAGCTGATCATCATTGTGGTCCAGCTCTCAGTTATGAGCTGTGAGAACTTCCAAGTGTCTTTTAATGGCTCTGAATTCAGGGTTTTTTCCCCGTAGATAATATAAAGGGATTGGGTAAGAGGCCTCATGCTGAACTGGCTGCCACTGGAGTCTGTTTCCTTGTGCGGTGTTTTTGTTTTGGGAGGTCTTCATGTAAAAAGGCTCCGGCAGGCATGTGAGTTTCTGATTCCTGGACTGGCTGAACCCTTAAATCCCCTCTGGTTCCTTGCTCTGTTCACTCTTTCTTTCATCAACAAACATTAATTGAGCACCTACTGTGGACTGAGCCCGGCTGTGGGTCTGAGTCCTCATCTTCGTTATGGAGAATGCAGGCTCCAAGGACCGACTATATCATTGGCCACAGGAAGTGGCCCAGGATCTCAGTGGAGAGGAGGGTATATCTCTCCCACTCTCAGTTTCTCCAGTGCTGCTTCCCACCTCTGGGCCTTTGCACCTGCTGTTCCCTTGGCCTGGAAGTCTGTTCCTGCTGATTGGCTTTTTCTCACCTTTCTTGTCTCCGCACAAATGGCACAGCCTTGGCGGGCCTTCCCTGACACACACACACACACACATTTTACTCTCTGAGTCAACCGTGGATGTGCTCCCCTCTACCACTGTGGCTGCCAGGAATTCTGTTCCCATCCCTTCCCCCGGCCACTAAGATGGAGAGTCAGAGGGAGGACAGTTGCGGGGGAGGGTTGTACTAGAAATTTTGTCAATACAAGTTTCTAAAGCACCTCCGAAAGCTAAGAAGGGAGAACCTGTTGCTCTGCTGTTCTTTCCAGGTTCTTCCAGGACTCCGTGCTGGAGTGGAACCCAGGCCCATAGAGAGCTGGCTTTCCTCCTTGACTCTGCAGCTCCAGAGCCACCTTTCAGAGGCTGGGGGCTGATCCCACTCAGGACACAGACACTAACCACAGAATGTAACTCTAAGTGGGGTTCTGGTGTCCAATGGCAGGTCTCTCCACTTCTTTGCTCTCCATGTCCTGGCCTCCTGGAGGGATGTGAGACTGTAACAGATAACAGTCTGAGATGGGTTTCTGGAGGTTCTGGAAGGCCTACACCTGGCACTCACAGCGTCATTTGCAAATATCTATTGGGACCCAGTTTTTTGCAGGCCATTGTGCTTGGTGCTAAGGCTGCAAGGGAATAAGAAAGGACCAGAGAAAACCACACAGGAGAGGGGGCGGGCAAGCTGGATTCTAGTCCTGGCTGGATCCCTGACATGCTTTGGGAGCTGGGCAAAGTTGCTTTCCTTCTCTGGGCCTCATCAACATGAGGCATAGGGGGCTCTGTGACAGGAAGACTTCCTTTCAGACCCCTCCTCGGCCATTCCTTGCTGGGCGTTTTTTTTTTTTAAGATTTTATTTATTTATTCGACAGAGATAGAGACAGCCAGCGAGAGAGGGAACACAAGCAGGGGGAGTGGGAGAGGAAGAAGCAGGCTCACAGCGGAGGAGCCTGATGTGGGGCTCGATCCCAGAATGCCGGGATCACGCCCTGAGCTGAAGGCAGACGCTTAACCGCTGTGCCACCCAGGCGCCCCTGCTGGGCATTTTTGGTGGGAGTCTCTCCCCTTCTCTGAGCCTCAGCTTCCACATCAGAAAAATGGGATTCAGTTAACATGCTCCAGGGTGGGTGTGAAGAGCAACTGAGATCATTCATTGACTCACTCTTTCGTTCAGTGACTAACGATTCTACGCTTTGGGAAGTACAACAGGCATTAAAATGGGCCGTATTCTTGCCCTTACATGATACATAAGACTCTTAGCACGAAGCTCAGATACAAAAGCATCAGCATCATCATGATTATTATACACAAAAGGCTTAGAATGCACTTATTATGCATAAAATGTGTAGGGCTTGGCGCAAAATAGATGCTCAGGAAACACTAGTTTGTATATTGCACTAATTCCAGGACACACACTGCAGGATTCTTTCCTCTCGCAGTCTGAAGTGCTAAGAGGGCCTGTGATCCTCAATCAGGGGCTTGGGGACTGAGACCTTCATTAGGGATTCCCTGGCAGCCTCAGGTGGGGAGGGCGACCTGTGTGTGGTCCTGTTTGTGTGTTCTGCTCCTTCTGGGTAAATGCCTCCATTAATCTCCCCCTGCCTGGGCTGGAGGGTCAGGTTTCGGGGCCCCAGGCAGATGTTGTGGAGAGTAGCCCTGTTTCCTTAATCCTCGGGGCTCCAGAAACTGTCCTTAGAAGAGAGAACAACAGGCCTGCTGAGGCCACCATCTGTGCAGACCGATTTGTAAATGCTCGTGAGGGTGGTATAGGAAAGAGGTCTCTATAGTAACCGCTGAGGAAGGGGCTGTGTGTGTGTGTGTGTGTGTGTGTGTGTGTGTAAGGCAGAGGACAGGGGGGAAGAAGCATCCCAGACCCTTATTCTTAAACCTTTTTTTCTACCGTGATGAGCTATTAATTAATACTCACTGCTGGTTTATTATCCCGGGAGATAATTAGCTACTGTTCCTGACTGGAGTCTCGCGGGGGACATTTTCTAAAGAGATTCATTCATTTCTGCCCACCTGCACCTGCCTTGCTCCTACGACATAGGCAAATGCTGCAGATCCTGGGGACCCAGAGGGGAGAAAATGGAACAAAGGGGACTCTCTGTGAAGCTGAGATTCCCAGCGAGATGGCGAGGGCAGAGCCCAAATTAGTGCGGACGCAGCAAGTGATTAAAAAATGTCAGCTATGATTATTCTGGAAGGCGGAATGGAGCCTCCTAAGGTGCCAGTGTTTGCAAAGGAAGGTCACCGCCTCGGTTTACATGGATCGGTCAGACCCAAAGGCAGGCAGAAAGAGGTAGGAGGAGGAAGGACTCTGCAACCAAGTGGTCCTGGGTCCAAATGTGCCAAGTCCAGAGTCTCCTCCTGGCCTTTGCACATGCTCTTTTTCCTGTCAGGAATACATTTCCTGCAACTTCACCCAGCTCGCTCCTCCTCAGCCTTAGGTCTCAGTTTAGACAGTGGCACCTCCTCCAGGGAGCCACCCTTGATTTACCCCCCTCCTTCCTCAACCCACACCAGAGCAGGTGCTCCTCTGGGCTTCCCCCAGTGCCCAGAGGCTCTTCCCTTACAGCTTTGTTCAATCTGAGCTATAACAGACTAGGACTATCTGTTGCTCCAACTGGACTTTTTGTTGAGGATTATGTTTTGTTCTCCTACATATACTAATAAATGAAAAATAACACGTTTTACAAAATGTGATAGAATGCCCCCATATGTATTAAAAGAGGGAGAAGGGGCGCCTGGGTGGCTCAGTCGTTGGGCGTCTGTCTTCAGCTCAGGGCGTGATCCCAGAGTCCTGGGATCGAGCCCCACATCGGGCTCCCTGCCCTGCTGGGAGCCTGCTTCTTCCTCTCTCACTCCCCCTACTTGTGTGCCCTCTCTCACTGGCTGTCTCTCTCTCTCTGTCAAATAAATAAATAAAAGCTTTAAAAAAAATAAGAGAGGGAGAAGACAGAACACACTTATTAGGTGACTAAAAACAACCTGACAATGCCAAGTGCTGACGAAGACGTGGAGCAATTGGAACTTCTCACCCACTACTCCCAGGAATGCAAAGTCACATGGCCGCTCTGGAAAGTAAGTTGGGCAGTTTCTTATAGAGTCAAATATACCCTTACTGTGTGACCCAGCCAACGCATTCCTAGGTATTTACCCCAGAGAAATGAAAACATACTGTCTGCACAAACACCTGTACATGAATGTTTATTGCAGGTTTATTCATAATCTCCAAGACCTAGAGATGTTCCTGAACCCGATGTCCCTGCACTGGTGAATGGATAAACAAAATCTAGTCCATTCACATAATGGAATGCTACTCAGTACTAACAAGGAGCTAATTCCTGATACGCACAACAACATGGATGAATGTCCGAAGCATTGTGCCGAGTGAAAGAAGCCAGACACAGAAAGCTGCACACCATGTAACTCCATTTAAATGCCATTCTGGAAAAGGCAACACTATAACGATGGAGATCAGATCAGCAGTTACCAGGGATTAGGGGAGTGGGGAGGGAATAGACGATACAGGGGGCATGAAGAAACTTTTTTGGGGGATGGAACTGTTCTGTATCTTGATTATGGCACTGGATCCATGACCATGCATTTGTCTAAATTTATAGAATTGTACATCTGAAAATACGAATGTTAACTGTATATCAGTTAACTTCAATATACTTGGCTTTAAAAAAAAAAGAACTCTTAAAAAGGTTTTTAAAAGGTGTGGGGGGGGGGGCGCCTGGGTAGCACAGTAGTTAAGCGTCTGCCTTCGGCTCAGGGTGTGATCCCTGCGTTCCGGGATAGAGTCCCACATCCGGGCTCCTCCTCTGGGAGCCTGCTTCTTCCTCTCCCACTCCCCTGCTGTGTTCTCTCTCTCACTGGCCGTCTCTCTGTCACTTAATAAATAAAATCTATAAAAAATAAAAAATAAAAATAATAAAAGGTGTGTGTGTGATGGAGGAGAATGATGTATAAGCTTACATATTCACGAAGGACCTCTGGGAAGAGATAGAGAGTGGACAATCGACAAGAGCTTTGAGCTTTGATCTTGGAGTTTGGGGACCAGGGTCCGCATCCCAGCTCCAACCCCTTCTCATTGCACTTTCTGGGCAGGCCCCTCCCCTCTCTGAGCCTCTGAGCCTCTTGCTATGTCTGTAAAACCAGTACCTATCAGCGAATTACAGCCCTCCACTCAAATAAGTTGCTGTTATTTTTATAAATAAAGTTTTATTGGCACACAGTCACACACATTCATTCATGTATTCTCCAAGGCTGCCTTTGAGCTACAACAGCAGAGTGGAGTAGCCACAAGAGACTGGCTGTCCTGCAAAGCTGAAAATGTTTACTTTCTGGCCCTTGACAGAAATTCCTCCTCTATCCCCCCGATCTATTATCTTCATAGCAGTCATTGCTGGTGAAGTTATCTTGTTCCTTTATTTGTTTACTTGCTTATTGTCTGTCTTCTGCACTAAATGGAGGACAAAAATCACATCAGCTTGGTTCCCTGCTGTATTCTCACATAGCACATAGCAGGCATTCAAAAATATTTTTTACGGAGTGAATGAATTCATAAAGTAGGTTTGGGGGTGCATATATCTGGCTATGTCTTTCTAGAATGTTGAAGGAGAAAGAGACTTAAGAAATCCTCTTTAAAAACCCCTATTTTTTAAGAAGGGGCGCCAAACACAGTGTATAGTCCACACCCTCATGGAGGGCAGTGAATAAGCCAGATCCCTGAACTGAGAGGAGAATCCTAGGGCCTAAGAATCATCTTGCTACTACAAAGCCCACCTCTCTGTGATCGAGATGGGAAACACAGGATGATGAAATGCAATGCATGATCCTGACTTGGATCCCAGCTTGGGAAGAAATGCCATAAGGGACAGTACTGAAATGACTGGTGAAACTGGATTGTGGGCCAGGGATTAGACAGTAGTGTTGTAACAATTTTAACTTCTTGGTTGATCATTATGTTAGGATTACATAGGAGACTGTCCTTGATCCTGGGGGACGCATGCTGAAGTATCTAGGAATGAAGGGGCAGTTTTGCTTGCAACTTACAGGATTGGGACAAAGATATACATAAAGAAATAGACAAAGATAAAGCAAATGTGACAAAATGCTAACAATGGATGGGTGAATCTAGGAAGACACAGCATGGAAGTTCATTGCATGATTCTTGCAAATTTTCTGGGGGTTAGAATTCTTTTTCTTGTAATAAAATGATTAGGGGCACCTGGGAGGCTCTGTCGGTTAAGCATCTGACTCTTGATTTTGGCTCAGGTCATGATCTCAGGGTCATGAGATCGAGCCCCACATTGGGCTCTGCACTCAGTGGGGAGTCTGCTTGAGATTCTTTCTCTCCCTTTCCTTTTTTTTTTTTTTTTAAGATTTTATTTATTTATTTGACAGAGAGAGAGACAGCCAGCGAGAGAGGGAACACAAGCAGGGGGAGTGGGAGAGGAAGAAGCAGGCTCCCAGCAGAGGAGCCTGATGTGGGGCTCGATCCCATAACGCCGGGATCACGCCCTGAGCCGAAGGCAGACGCTTAACGACTGAGCCACCCAGGCGCCCCTCTCCCTTTCCTTTTGTCCCTGCTCCCTATGCTCTCTCTCTCTCAAATAAATAAATAAATAAATAAATAAATAAATAAATATTTTAAAAATAAAAAAATTAATTAAATGGTTAAAAGAAAAGGGAGGGAAACAAATAAACAAACAAAGCAGCCATCTCCAGGCTGCATTCCCATTTACTCTTCTTCCCTTTGTAGCAAGCTCCCTGTTCCTCCTTTGGAACTTTGGAACCTAACTACCCTCTGAGTGGGAAGCAGAATGGAGGAGTTAGAGAGTCAGATGAGCTCACTGGAATCACATACATACTTGACAGTGAACTTGTTGACTACCTACTATGTGTCAGAATTCCATTTAGCGTCTGCACCCCTCCCCATGGGTTTGACTGAACTTTACCCAGTGCATCAATGGAATTAACTCTTGGATTGGGCATCTTCGTTGATAAATGCTAGTTGTCTCATCTGATGCTTCTGGTTCCACAAGAGATATTCAGACAACTCACTTGTGAGTTCAAATTCCACAAAATAAGCAGCCCCTTTAGGAAACTTTCATATTGGGACAGCACAAGCTAGGACAAATATCCCTCTATTGTCACAATACTACGTCTGAGTATAGTTATACATTCATGTCTTCACCCTCCCTAAAGACAAGCTTGGTTATTGAATTCATGTATGCGCCACCCACCCCATACCTAATGCAAAAAAAAGTTGGTTGATTAGGTAAAGGGGTGGAATGTCTCAGAAAATAATAATAGCTTCATTACTGGAAAACTTACCATGTCTAGACATTACGTCTAGTCCCATGCCAAGCTGCACTGGAGCCTGAGTAAAAGGAAAAATCAGTAATGCAGATCCTATTTTTATTTAAAATTTTGATAATTTATTCATTGAGGATTTTTTACATTAATTTTGATTCCTTTAAACAGTACAACGAAACATTAGTTATCTTGATTACTGAGTGGTAGTGTTTTTTGGGTTTTTGTTTTTGTTTTTGTTTTGTGTGCCTTCTTGAATTTTGCACCTGTGGCAGGTACCTTGCTTATCCTAGTCCTGGCCCACGTTATTTATTTCTAACATCCATCCACACCATATCATTAATTTCTCATCACAATGCTCTGAGAAGGTACTACCATTATCACCATTTCACAGGTGTGGAAATTGAACCACAGAGAGGTTCAACTGTGCCCAAAGTCCCACAGCAGGAAGAAGAAATACCTGGATTTGAACTCAAGCTTGTACGTTTTTGGACTCAGAGCCTGCTCAGTAAAGCAAAACAATAAACTAAGTATGAGGTGGGTTCTGAGCCAAGGAATCAAAAGATCTAGTCTTAAGACTCACCTCTGTCCCAGGCTCCTCTGAGCCCTCTGTTCTCACAGACCTCGGTTTCCCTATCTGGAACTGAACTTAAATATTCTGAACCTGCCCTATTCTTTCCCCAACTCGGTTTACTAGTTTTCTCTCTCCTGATTCAGCAATAGCACAAGGTAGAGATGGGAAGAAGCAGGTACCATCCAGGGCTTCTGGGCAGAGCTGGACGTGAGAGATCCAGGAGGGGTTTGGGCCAAGTGGGGAGACCCTGAGGACCACAGGAGTGCCCCTCCCCATTCCAGGAAACCCCAACCCAGTTTTTGGGCAGATGCCAGACTTTTATTCTGAAGCCGAGACCACAGCCTATGAGGTAATCTTTGGAGATGCATTCCAGGCGGAGTCCCATTGGCCGTCTGGTGAAGCCCCTCCTCGGGTTCCCGGCGCCCCGCCTTCTCCAAAGCCCATAAAAGTGCACGTCCCTGCCGCGGCAGCCACTGGTCACCTGCATCTGCCCACAAGATTGGAAGCAGGTGAGGTATACAGAGGAAAGGCCACTGCCCCATGGGGGAGGGGTGGTCTGAGGGACCAGGGACCCGCGGGGATGGGGCTGGTTTACATATCAGCGCATGGACATCTTCCAAGAAAGTGACAAAGACGGCAAAGTTGGAGGTCTGGAAAGCGGAGACCGACGGGGCTGACTACCTGGGAGGTAAGTCTGGGGACAGCCACGAGGTGGGGAGCAGGTATGAATCCTGGTTGCGATCACTCCGTGTCTCCCCTACTGCCATTCTGAAGCGCCCTGGGAAGAGAATCGAAAGGTAAAGAAATTTGGGGGAGGGGGAGAGTCAGAGGGACAGAGAACAGAGGGGAGTGGGGTAAGCCAAGGGAGGAGAGGGAAGCAAGTCAAGTTTTCTTCAGCACCGAGGCTGAGGACAGCTCTCCGACAACCACGGAAGGAAATTGCTATCTATTTCAGCACCGAAACTCGGGACAGCGCCTCTCGGGGTCCAGGAAGGGAACCGCGATCTGCTTCAGCACCAGAGCTCCGGACAGCTTCCAGCGGGGTTCGCGGGCCCACTTCATTGCAGCGCCAGGAAACCGGACAGCTTCCCTGGTAACCGGGGAGACCTCGCACCCTGACCGGGGAAGAGAGGGTGGTCTGACGTCTGACGCTTCTGGAGACTTGCCCCTCATTTAATGGATGTTTCAACGAATTGTTTTCTAGATCAGCAGGTGAAATGAAACCGCACACGTAAATCCGTAATTCCCAACAGGTGAGATGGCCAGTCGGTAGGACTGTGGGGGGAACGCGCGCCTGCTGAGATGACGTTGCTGTGCTCTTTCCAGACTTCTGTAAAGAAGCATTGTGCCAAGAGTTTTATATACATTATATGCCATCTTCAACCCTAGGACGTGGGTGTTATTATGCCCAGGTGACACTTGAGGAAACAGACCCAGAAAGTGGCAGAGATATAACTAGCCCGAGGGTGAATGAAGCTGCAAGTCAACCCCACATCCGTCCAACTCCAAATTCCATGTTCTGACATTCCTGGGTGGGAGTTGGGCCCTTGGGAATCAGACCCTGCCTCTCTCCAGGGGAACCAGAAATGGGAAAGAGGACGCAGTGGAGAAGCAGGAAGCCTGGATGTTATGGCTTGGCTCAGGTGAGGGGTAAGAGCTGGGTGGGGGGATCTCAGATATGGGGCAGAGGGTGGCAAAGAAGACTGGAGTGGTTGTGGTCTAGTGCTGTGTGGAAGACTAGTGATTTTGTTGTTCTGATGTACTATGACAACAAGTCACAGCTTCCTCATTGCGTGGACTCCCGTCGACCTCCGCCTGAGATGAACAAGCAAGTGTGGGGGACAGGGGATCAGAGAAGAACAACTTACACCAGGGGGAGGGCTGGCTAATTCCATGGCACGAGGATGAGGGAATAAAAAAGGGGCATGTGCCCCATAAACATACAGCAATGTGCCACATATGGTTTTGGCCCTGTCACTTGTACACTCCCACAGGCCAGGAAATACAAAGCATCCGACTCTGAACCCAGGGTCCGTAACCATCTTACTACACTTTCCTGGGGGAAATCAATGAAGGAATGGCATTTGAAGCCCTCCCTAGACCAGAATTCTTTGGAGACTTCTCAATAACATTTCCTGGAATGATATTTTTCTCCTCCATCGTGCCATCAGTTCCATGGACCCATTATAGGACAAGTGTAAATTTGTGCCTGGTAGGTGAGTTGTGACCTCAACAAGACTCACCCCCAATTCCCTGTGACATCCTAATCAAGTCACAGACACCACAGCAAGCTCATTCTAGCCCTAGAGTGTTTGCCATTCCCTCAGCTGGGAAAGCTCTGCCCCCCCGCCCCCCGCCAGCACCTCACCACTCACTCTACCTTCTTATCCAAGTTTCATGTCATCGAGAGAAGTTTTCCTTGTTGCCTCACACCACCCGCCCCCATGTCAAGTCTATATTATACAATCTCATAGACCTGGGATATCCTCTCTCCCACACTTCAGTTATTTTTGTTATTTGTCTACAGGACTGTCTGCCTCCCCATTACACTGTGAGCTCCATGAAGGCAGAGACTGTGTTTGTATTTTCACTGCTGTGTCTCCAGCACCCAGTTCAGGACCTGGCACACAGCAGGTGCTCAATAAACATTTGTTGAATCAATAAAAGCATCAGAGAATAAACCAATATATCAATCAATAAGTGAATTGATGGCTTCAGCACACACGGAAAGATCCTGCTTCTCCTTGGTCTCCCCCACAGAGATACCATAGGGTGATGGTTGCTGCAGGTGTTTATTGGGGAGTATAATTAAATTTGTGGACACTCAAGGGCCAGCCAGCCAACTAATAGCCCCAGGAGAGAGCCAGGCTCATTTAATTAGCAATTACGAGGCATTGATTCCTCATTAGCTCTGGCAACCCCTGTCTCCCTCTTCAGCCCCAGACAAATGAAATCTTTCTCTCTCCCAGGGGTACTGCCTCAGTGGGTCCATTAACAAGCAGAGAAAATACGATTACAAGACACCTAAATGCCAGAGGCGCTTCATGAATGGGGTGGGGAGAGGGGGTTCAATGTCTGGGTTAGGGCTAATTGTGAGAGATTTTCTGGTATATTTAGAATCACCCTCTGGGAACGGGAGAGCTTTTGGATAGGAAAAGACACCCAGATACTGCCCCTCCCCATTAGGGACCCCAATGAAAGAGGAGATTCTGCCCTGGTAGTTCTGTGAATGTCTCCCTCTGAGTGTCTCACACTTACTCCAAGTTAATCATTCCAAATTGAACACCCAATGCACCCAACTGACGCTATGCCCCTCCCTCTGCGTCCCCATCAATGTGGCAGCCTCTCTACACCCCAGAGACCCTCCCCTCCTCATATGCACCAATCCTCTTCCCCAAATTCCCCCAAGGCAAGTCATTCTGGTTAAATCCATCCTCTTCTCCAGCCCCCTGCCTCCACCACTGTTTGGTCATCCTGTGGTCTCTTCCCTCCACCCCCAACACACACACAGCCAACTCATTCTCCACATACATTAAGGAATCTTCTAGAACACAAATCTGATCAAATCCCAGCTTTGCCTTCAATCCTTACAAGACTCCCATTACCTGAAGGATGAAATCCAAATATCCTTACACAGCTTGCATGATCTGGCACCTCCCTGCTGAGAGTAATTGCCTATCATTGTCCCACCAGCTACACCAAACAGCTAGCCCACTCAAGACCACCTCTTACCTGGATTCTCCAACTTTAATATGAGGATGATTCCCCTGGGAAGTTCACAGAGAATGCAGATTCCCAGGACCCTCCCAATTTCAATAAGCAGAGGTGAGGGAGACCCAGAAATCTGCATTTTGATCAGTTTCTCCACTGATTCTTAGGGAATTCTTCCTTTGATTAAAAAAGACCCCAGCAGGGGTACCTGGGTGGCTCAGCCACTTAAGCAGCCTACTCTTGATTTAAGCTCAGGTCATGATTTCAGGGTTCTGAGATCAAGCCCAGCATCAGGCTCCCTGCTCAGTGGGGAGTCTGCTTGAGATTCTCACCCTCTGCCCTTCCCCCTGCTGGTGTGCTCTCTCTCTCTGAAATAAATAAATCTTTTTTAAAAAAAGATTCACCAGACTTTTATGTTCCCCCCCCCCAAGACCTCTGGGGAGACACTTCAGTTAATCTCACGAGTTTCATCTTCATAACCCCTCATGCCCAGCTAAGTGCTAGTACCCAGCAAGCATTCAGTTGAGATATGAATGCTGGTGTCTGAGCCCCATTACCT
Source organism: Ursus arctos (assembly GCF_023065955.2). Taxonomy (NCBI): domain Eukaryota; kingdom Metazoa; phylum Chordata; class Mammalia; order Carnivora; family Ursidae; genus Ursus; species Ursus arctos. The sequence goes on from NW_026622808.1 coordinate 15,372,740, forward strand.
TCACCAGACACAGAAGGATGGAGGCTGTGCACACCTATAAACATGAACCAGCATTCACAGAGTTGCTTGTGGACCGAAGGTACAACCCATTGAGCTATCTTATTCTATTTGATCAGTATCCACTTATCTTAATTTGGGAATCCATGAAAATAGAGACTCAGACAGTGTGGTTTATTAGGAAGCTGGCCCTAGAGAGTAGGAGTCAAGGGACCAGAGAATGAGGCAAAGAAGCAGGGAAAACGGATATACAGGGATGTACTACAGTTACTCTGATAGACTCAAAATAACGGTTCTTAAACACAATGGAAATAAATTTTCCCCCTTTGGCCCAGCAATTCCATGCCCAGATTTACATAGGAGAGATATGAATATGTATTTCCACAGAATTAATTTTACAGCAACAGCCTTAACAGTTTTATTCATGATAACCAAAAACTAACTGGTGAGTGGATAAACAAATAATGGTATGTCCACACCATGGGCTACTCAGGGGAGGAAAAAAAGAAAGAAACTAATGATACAAATAGCAGCATAGAGGACTAGAAAAGTCATGCTGAACAAAAGAAGTTTGAACACATATGCATGATTCCATTTATATGACACTGAACAGTGGGTAAAACTAATCTATATTGATAGAAATCAGAACATTGGGCTGGTGCACCTGGCTGGCTCAGTCCACAGACCATGTGACTCTTGATCTGGGGGTCGTGAGATTGAGCCCCCATGTTGGGCATAGAGATTACCTTTAAAAAAAAAAGAAGTCGGGTGGCGCCTGGGTGGCTCAGGGCGCCTGGGTGGCTCAGTCGTTAAGCATCTGCCTTCGGCTCAGGGCGTGATCCCGGAGTCCTGGGATCGAGCCCCACATCAGGCTCCTCCGCTGGGAGCCTGCTTCTTGCTCTCCCACTCCCCCTGCTTGTGTTCCCTCTCTCGCTGGCTGTCTCTCTCTCTGTGTCAAATAAATAAATAAAATCTTAAAAAAAAGAAGAAGAAGAAGAAGAAGAAGAAGAAGTCGGAGCATTGGGTGCTCCTGGGGTGGGTAGGAAGCCTTTGGAAAGAGGTCCTGGGAACTGTCCGGAGTTCTGAAAATATTACCTATCTTGATCAGTGTAGTGACTATATCGGTGTATACAGTTGCCAAAAATCATTGATCTATACACTTAATTAAGATCTGTGCTGAGGTGCCTGGGTAGCACAGTCGTTAGGCGGCTGCCTTTGGCTCAGGGCGTGATACTGGTGTTCCGGGATCGAGTCCCACATCTGGCTCCTCCGCTGGGAGCCTGCTTCTTCCTCTCCCACTCCCCCTGCTTGTGTTCCCTCTCTCACTGGCTGTCTCTCTGTCACATAAATAAATAAAATCTTAAAAAAAAAAGATCTGTGCATTTTACTATATGAAAAATCCAAACTTAATTTTTTCGGTAAAAAAAAAAACCCTTTAATACATTTATTTTATGTCACATAACTGTCTGGCTGTATGCAGTTCAGGGATGGCCCAGGCTCCTCCTATGTCATTGCTGACTATCCTGTCACACTTGCCCACATGGTCCAATATGGTGCATGATTTATTGGAATATTGTTTATATTTTCTGAGGCCAGATGTGCTCAGCTAAAAATCGAGCATTCTAGTGCTGCGGGACAAAAGGAGAGAACATTTGCTGAGAATAGCTAGCGATCTCTGCTACACATATCTCAAACAGTTGGAAATCCATCCAATGTCGTTCACATTTTCCAAGCCAGTTTCCAACTAAGCCCTTCCATAAGCCTGTATCTCCAGCTTCATATTTCAAAATAAAGTTGTAAGCGCCTGAAGAGGGAAGGCATATGAATGGGCAACATGGCAGATTTGCCTAAAAGACACACCCATATCCTGGCTGCTGCGTCAAGACCCTGGAGAGATAGACAAGGACAAAACAAATAAAACAGGTATTCCAGCCTACAGTGGTCACAACACAGTTCTGAAACCAAAAAACACCTGTGGGAAAATGAAGAGTTTGCAATATGGAGTTATCCACTAAGGTAACATTGCAGGAATGAAATGCCTCAGAGACTCATGGGAAGCATGACCCTGCCTTCAAAGCACCATGTGGGCTGAGAATTAAAATTAACCAACTTTTGGCACATGACTGTTTCTTGCCATTATAGTAAGTTTTGGAGAGCACCAGGCAAAGAAGGTTCCAAAAAAAAAAAAATTCTAGTACTGTGATGGGATTAGAGACCTTTCCATGGGTCAATGGGACAGGGAGGTGAAGAATGATGAGGAGGGACATTGGGCAAGACCTCCCCCTCCCACTCAGATTCCCTATCTGTAAAAATGGTGATGAGTACGGCTTCTCTCTTCAGGCTGTTGTAAAGATCAAGGAGATTGAGTATGTTAATGCATGGCACGGTGCCTGGTACGTAGTAAGTGCTCAATAAATTACAATGAAGACAATGACAACAATGACAGATAAGTAGGCGGGTAGATAGGAAGAAAAGTATAAAGGTAGATATATCATGGATTGATAGATGCAAAAGGAAGAAGGAAGTGTAGGCAAGAGGGACCCATTTCTGAGCCCCAGAGCAGAGACCTGTCAGTTCTTCCTCAGCTGATGAAATCCACACCTGGACCACTTCCCTGTCAGTTCTCATATTCAAGGGACACTATGCACTTGCTTTGATTGTCCCAGGTCTGGGAACCAGGCAACTAGGGAGAGCCCCATTGTCCAGGAGCCCAGGAAGTTATTCAAATTAGCCAATCCCAAGAAATCCTGGAAACCTAGCTAACCCCGCACAGCTTGCCACGTATAAGCTGCCCCCAGCTTGCTGTCCCCCTGTCTCCCAGTGCACACCATTTTCTTATTTGGAAGTCCAAGTAGCCAAGCATTCTACCTTTCATCTCTCCAAGTGTCACTGTGTTGTGTCCTGCCATCAAAATAAATCTTGTAGGGGCACCTGGGTGGCTCAGTTGGTTAAATGTCTGCCTTTGGCTCAAGTCATGATGTCAGAGTCCTGGAATCCAGCCCTGCATTATCTCTCTGCTCAGCAGGGAGTCTGCTTCTCCCTCTGCCCCTCACCTCGCTTGTGCTCTCTCTCTCTCTCTCTGTCTCTCTCTCAAATAAATAAATGAAATCTTAAAAAAATTAAAAACCAAAATAAATCTTGTAAAACGAATGCACATAACATAAAATTTACATTTTAACCCTTTTAAAGTGACAATTCGGTGACATTTAGTACATTCACAATGTTTTGCACCACTACCTTCTTCCAGAACATTCCATCACCCCAAAAGGATCCCCATTCCGTTAAGCGGTCACTTCCCAGGCTCCTTCCCCCCAGCTCCTGACAACCACTAATCTGTTTTGTCTCTATACACTTGCCTATTCTGAATATTTCATATAAATAGTATAATATGCTCTGTGGTCTGCTGTATTTGGCTTCTCTCACTGAGAATAATGTTTCCATCTTCATCTCTATTGTATCAGGAGTGAGTGCCTCTTTCCTTTTTTATGGCCAAATAATATTCCATTGCATGAATATACCATGTTTCCTTTATCCAGACACTGCTTTAACAGCTTTAGGTGCAATACGTCCTATGGGGTAGGTACTATTATTATAATCCATCTCATAGGAGAGGAAACCAAGGGCCAGAGAGGAGCAAGTTCCTGACGGCTACACAGCTAGTGGGGGCAGAGTCAGGATTTAAATGTGGGTAGTTTGCAGCCAGGGTCTGCGTGTTGAGCCATTACCTTATGCCCCTTTCAGAGTCTGATACTCAGAGACATGCCCCTCTGTCCTTTCCACCGGGGGTGGGGGGAGCATGTTGAGATGCAAACAGAAGCAGACTTGTGGTCACACAAGGGAGTCATCTGCAGCCAGGGCTGGGGAGGGATGGTGAGGGCAGGACTCAGACACTGCATTATCCAGGGCCTGCTTTTCCTATTGGCCCTGAGGGTGGTTGCCTCCCACCGGGAGGGTGGGGGTCCACCCAGGAGAGAGTTGATTACATCCCGTACCTTAATGGGTCCTTCAAAAGAGAGCGGCTTCAGTTTCCATGACAACTGGCAGGCAGCATCACAAGGAGATGGTTGAGTTTCCTCCCCTGACCCACATCCAGCTCTGGAATCTATTCCCTTCCGTCCCTTCCTTTCTGGATCCCAGGAGCCCAGCCTGTGCCCAATCCAGAGCAGGGAGGGCATCTGTGTGGGTGGTCAGCACTCATGCCTGCTGGTACACTCCAAGCTCCTTCTCTTTGGCCCAGGCGGGTGAGGGAGGGACGGGCAGAGCAGCACATGCTGGGCACAGCTGCAAAGAGAGGCAGGAGGGACAGAGCACCGACAGGGAGTCCCAGGGGCTTCCATGCCAGTCCTGGTCCCATGTCTAGCCCGCCAAGGAGAGGATGGAGAAAGCTCTGAAATGGAAATTGCTAACAGGGCTGGACACGGCAAGACGTTTTAGCTGATAGTGACCAGACAGGTCACAGAATATGCTCCTCAGGGCAGAGAAGAGAGATTTAACAGACAGCAGGGAAGGAAATAGTTGTAGAAAAATTCATCCTTGTTGCCCACCTGGTTCAGACTCAGCAATAAATCCAACTTTGATCACTGAACTATGGTTCTGTAAGAGAATGTTCTTGTTCTTAGGAAACATCCACCAAAGTACTTAAGAGTAAACCTGGTCAAGATCTGACTCAAGTTGTTCAGAAAACATATATATATATATACATATATGTGTGTGTATATAGTGTGTATAAATGCACGTGTGTATGTACGTGTACAAATGCATTACATTTTTATGTCATATGAATGTATAATATACTTTATACATTATTATTTTATATATTGTATGCAATTATGTAATATATTATTTATAGCACCTTATATTTTGTTATAAATTATAATACGAATATTTTGTATCCTATTATATATTTATGTATCAGGTGTATATATTTAAATGTAATAAATATATGTCATAGAGACGAGAATCTGTATTAGTAGACTATACAATAATATATGTACTATTAGAGAGAGTGACAAAGATAAAGCAAAAGTGACAAAGTGCCAACAATTGAAGAATCTGGGTAAAGGATATGCAAAAATACTTTACCTCTTGCAACTTTTCTACAAGCTTGAAATTATATCAAAGTAAGTTACAAACAATACAACGGTGGTTAAACATTTGAAAACCAATCCGTGTCGTTCTCTATGATTGGCTTAGATTCATGTCAATCCATCCATGTCATTAACAACCAAAAGAAAACTGCAGGATCATCTCAGTAAATGCAGAAAGAGCATTTGACAAAATCCAGCATCTATTCCTAATTTTGTTACAGTCTCAGGATGAGAGTAACAGAGGGGAATTTTCTTGACCCAACGAAGGATACCTATGAAAACCCACAGTGAACAGTATACTTCATGGTACAAGACTAGCTGCTTCGCCCCAAGACTGGGAATAAAACGGGCCTGGCCACTCCCATCGTTCCTGTCCAACAGTGTGCTGGGGATTCTAGTCAGGGCAGTGAGAGAAGGAGACAAAGGCTTCTACTTTGGAAAGAAGTTAAGAAAAAAAAGTCTTTATCCATGGATGATAAGATTGTGCAGTTTAAATATGCATAGTTTATTATATGCCAAGTTTACCTCAATAAAGCTGTTCTTTTTTAAATCATAGATACAGGAAAACAGTTGGGTGGTTCCTCAAAAAGTTAAACATAGAATTAGTATATGATCCAGCAATTCCACACCTAGGGTTTATACCCAAAAGAATTGAAAACAGGGACTCGGGCAAATACTTACATACCAATGTTCATTGCAGCACTAGTCACAATAGATGGAAGATGGAAACAACCCAAGTCCATCCGCAGACGAACGGACAAATGAAATGTGGTCCGTCCTTACGCTGGAATATTATTCAGCCATACAAATGCAGGAGGCACTGAAACAGGATACCATGTAGATGAATCTTGGAAGCCTGGTGCTCAGGGAAGGAAGCCAGATACAAAAGGCCACCAGGCACGTGATTTCATTCTCATGAATCTTCCAGAACAGGCCAAGGCAGAGAAGTGGGATAGGGACTGCTCATGGGAATGGGGCTTCCTTTTGGGCTGATGGAAATATTTGGAACTAGACAGAGGTCGTGGTTGTATAACATTGTGAATGTTCTAAATGCCACTGAATCATACGCTTCAAGATGGTTATTTTAATGTGTCATTGTATGCTTTAACACGGGTAATTTATTTCAATTTAAAAAGTCACAAACACAAAGAAAAATTTCTCTCTTGCTTGTTGTCATAAGGAAGCATACAGTCCTGCTACTCCATAACATTTCTGCTGAGATTGGAGGATTTCCTTCTTTCTTCTTAAAAAATTTTAAATTCTTTTAGAGAGAGTGTGTGTGCAAGTGGGGGGAAAGGGCCAGAGGGAGAGGGAGAGAGAGAATCTTAAGTAGGCTCCATGCCCAGAGAGATCTCAATGCAGGGCTCCAGCTCATGACCCTCAGGTCATGACCTGAGCCGAAATCCGGAGTAGAAATTATCCTAATTGACCTAGCCTCCCAGGTGCCCCTGGAGGGTCATTTCTTAAAGCCCTCAATGAGAAAGAAAGAAAAAAAAAAAATATATATATATATATATGTCATTAGATATCACTGATGGCAATCATCTGTGCTTACACTAACTGAAGTGTTCCACCACGGTCTCCAGTGTAAAACTCCTGTCTCCCTGAAACCCCAAGTGTGTGTGAGTGTGGGGGTGTCTTCACAGTTCACACTCCTACAATAAAAGACAAGGACACTTCACCACAGACAGCTAAGGAGGTACTGCGTGAATGGCGTCTAGCTACTGCTCAGTAATGTCTTATCTTGGAAAAATTAAGAGGACTTTGTTGACATGTCTTTTTGACCGATGTGTTTAGTTCTGAATCTCTCATCCATTGTTGTAAAAAGAACCAACTGTATAACTGATTTAGGGACTTTGGAAGAGAAGGGAGTGACCCCTCCTCTTTGTTGGCGATTTCCCCTAAAATGCTGTCTTGTAGGCGTGAGGCGACTCAAGGAGGCACGGACCGTGGGGTGCCCACGCTGTGGCCCGTCATCCGGGTCTCTGCTCAAGTGTGCGGTGTAGAAACATCCAGAAGGGCGCCTGGGAGGCTCAGTCCTTTAAGAGTCTGCCTTCAGCTCAGGTCATGATACCAAGGTCCTGGGATCGTGCCCTGTACTGGGCTCCCTGTTCAGTGGGGAGGCTGCGTCTCCCTCTCTCTCTGCCACTCCCCCCTGCTTGTGCTCTTTCTCCCTCTTCCTCTCATATAAATAAATAAAATCTTTAAAAAATTATAAAAATAATAAAAACATCCATAAACTTTTGGACATCCCTTCCACATTGCATTCCCTTCCCCTGAGAGGACGGCGTCTGATTCCCTCCCCTTGAAGCCGACCACACTTAGTGTCTACCTCCCAGCAAACAGAATGGGGTGGACGCGACACCGTGTAACTTCCGAGGCTGCGGGTTACCTCCTACAGACCATCTCCAGATGCGGCCGCACTGGGGTCTGGGGCTCTACATATGAATTTTGGGAGGACACCATGCCGTCCACAGAAGTCACTAAGCTTGGGGTCGTTGTGAAGCCAAATAGATATCTAAGATGATGTGGAACACTACTAGTCTTGGAACAACTCTACCTGGAAAGCCCGTTTCCATGATAGAAGCATCTCCCGACCTCCTCCTTCCTTCCCCAGCCAGGGACAGTCTGTCCATCCCCTGGGCTCCCGCGTCCCTAACCACGCACGTGGGGGGCCTTGATTCTGGGCTCTTGAAAAGGGTGTTTGTCTTGCTCACTGCTGTACCTCCAGCTTCCAGCACGTGACCCCGCACATAGTAGGTGGCCAGATTAGTAACTGTGGCTGAAGGGGTAAACGGAGCAAAGGCTGTGCGCAGCAGCAGAAGTCTGTCGACTCCCTTCAGGGACACGTTGAGACAGTTCCTTAGGAACTAAGCCATGGCAGATTTCCCCAGAGAGCAGGCGGCTCCCCGGAGAGGAGACAGGCATAGTAAACAAACTCTTGGGGAGCTGTGTGATTTGGGTGGTAATTACAGACATGCAAATTCAAGCCACAAGCTCCATTTAACACTGTTCCAGCTACTACTGCTGTATCGCCAGCTTCCCCGGAACACACAGGCTGAAAATAATCACCGTTTTCTTGCATCTCACAGATTCTGCAGGTGAGGAATGTGGGCAGGCCTCAGCTGGGGCCTTCAGCCCTTACGCGGGGGTGGGGGCAGCGATGGCTGGTCTGGAAGGGGGCGGGTAGTCAGGCCTCAGGACACACCAACCCTGCTGACACCTTGATCTTTGACTTCCAGCCTCCAGGACACATTTCTGCTGTAAACCCCCGCCCCCCGCGCCCACGCCTCTGATATTGTGCCTGGCAGTCTGTCTGAGCCCGTCTGGGCTGGTGTAACAAAATCCAGGAACGGGGGAGCTTATAAACCACGGACATCCAGTTCTTACAGTCTGTGAGGCTGGAAAGTCCAAATTAAGGTGCCAGCATGGTCGGGGGAGGGCCCCCTTCCAGGCTCCCGGATGGCCGACTTCTCACTGTGCGGCCTCACTAGGAGAAAGAGGCAGGGAGCTGGAGGGGGAAGGGGAGGCTCTCTCTAAGGGCGCTCGTCCCATTCAGGACCTAAGCCCCTCCCAGAGGCCCCACCTCCTAACACCGTTGCCTCTACGCATTCGGATTTCAGCACCTGAATGGGGGTGGGGGGCCTTCAGCCAGTACCACAGTGCTAGCAAATGAATATGGTTATTTATGTAATTTCTCACCAGCGTCCCACTTATACCAGATTCTGGAGTTAAGAGGTTTTTATGTGCTTTTTTTTTGTTTTGTTTTGTTTTTGTTTCTGTTTTGTTTTGTTTTTTCTGCCAGCTGCATCCCACCAGCTCCTAAAACCAGTGCCTGACCCCTGGTCATCTCGTGAAGTATATACGGAACGCATCAATCCGCCTCACCTTTGGCTTCCACTCTTTGAGATCTATTATATTTATTTTCGCGATTTTTCTGAATGTTTAAAATATTTTCTCATTTAAAAGATTTTAAGGCGCGCTCGGATGAACGTCCCCCGCCCCCACCTGGGGTTTGGCGCGGCCCTAGCGGTTCCCGTGGTCTCTGTGGTCCTTGGCGCGCCCGGAGCGCGGCCCCCGCGCAGGTGGCCCGGTCCCCCGCGTGGCTGCCGCGTGGGGCGCTAAAGGAGCGCACCTGGGCCGCGGAGCGCACCTGGTCGACCGCCCCAGGTGTGCCTGCGCACCGCGGCCCGACGTTTGCAGCCAGCTGGGCCGGGCGCGGGGACTGGTAGCGGGACAACAGGCTCCCCGGACGCGACGCGGAGAGGTTGGGGAGGAAGCAGTCGCCTGGCCTGGGCCACAGTCACAGCCAAATAGCGGCCCCCCACCCTGTCTTCCCTGTGGCTGCCCCCTCGCCCCGGAAGCTGAGGGCGGCAGACAAAAATCAGAATGAAAGAGAAGGTGGAACGTGCCACCTCCAGGGTATCAGCCATCATTCTCGGGCAGGACGGTGCAGTGGTTAAGATGACCGTACTGGAATGACCCCTTTATCCGTTCGATGTCACGTGTGGGGCGCCTGCCGTGTGCCAGGCACTGTTCTAGAAACCCAGCATTGAGCACCATCAGACAAAAATCACTGCCAGTCCCAGCCGACATTGCAATGGGCAGACTGAGAATAACGTCTGAAAAATCTAAATTATGCAGTGGGTTAGGACAAACAGAGCTCTGTGTGACGTGGGGGGAAGACAGAGCAAAGTCAGGGGGCCTTGGGGGGAAGGGTTCCTGATTTTTATTGTCAGCCCATTTCCGGACCGTGGATACTTCCACCACGGATGATCTCCAGCTTCCCCAGGGGAAGTCACAGAGCAGGAAATTGGGAAGAGAGGCTCAGGGCCGCAGCATCACCCAGCATTTCCACCGTGTAAAGGCAGGAGGCACGAATCCGCCCGAGAGCGTGGCTAACAACAGTATGTAGTCATGAGGAGGTGACGTGGGCTCCGTATTGATCACCTTTCTTTTTACACGATTTGTTAAGTTTTAGGAATCTATCATTTCATTTTCAATACTGCCTGGGTTTAACATCTCGTTGTCGAAAATCCTGAAAATGTAACAATCAGCTCTTAGAAGCCAGTACAGGGGGGCTCCAGCCCAGTCTGGAGGGGAGACTGGGGTCCTCATCCACAGCTGGGAACAGGGGGCCAGCGAAAGCAAAAGTTGCTGTGGGCATGTCCTTATTCTGCTCTAGGGCAGAGCACAGCTAGGGGAGCCCCGGGACCTGGGGTTCCCTCCAAATCTCTCTTTTTCCCATGCCTACATTCTGTTCTCTGTCTTCCCTCTGGAGGGTAGATGAGTCCAAGGTCAGTTCCTCTCACTTCCTGAATTCCACCCCTCCCCCCAGTTTCCTCTGCTATCTTGCCCTATGGGTTACCATCAATCTCATTTAAACTTCAGCCCTTCCTTCCCTGGCCTCTGGCTTTCCCCTAAGCGTGGGCGAGTTAGAATGCATCCCCAATGTGGGTCAGAAAATCCAGAATTGTAGTGGCTTAAAGAAGATAGAATCTACAACGTGGCTGGACCACAAGCACAGGATACTCAGTGAGAGAACCAGACACAAAAGGCCACGTGGTGTGTGATTCCACTTACGTGAAATGTCCAGAACAGGCACATCCAGACAGGAAGTAGGTTAGGACATCCTGAACACCTGCCACAACGTGGAGGGACCCTGAGGACACTGTGCTCGGTGACAGGAGCCAGACACAGGAGGACACATCCTGCAGGATCCCATCCCCACAGAGAGGAGCAGGTGGGAGCCAGGGCGGGGGCAGGGGGTGGGGAGTCCGTGCTTCGTGGGACAGTCTCCGTGTGGGGAGATGGAAAGATCTGGAGACGGAGGGCGGGGGCGGTTGCACGACAGAGCGAGTGTGCTTCATGCCACTGAGCTGTGCGCTTAAAGATGGTCAAAAATTAATTTTATGTTATGTATTATTTTGCCCCAATTAAATAAAATTAAAGAAGAGAGAGCACAGAAGTATTTGGCTATAAGTATGCGGCTAGTGTGGGTTTGGTAGCAGGGGATCACCTACAGAAACCATAGCGCAGGTCCGCACTACAGAATACCATACTACACTACAAATACTGCTGGAAAAGCTATGTTACTTGAATATCAGCTCTGCCGGGGCACAGATGTTTTTGTCTTGTTCATTATCATGCCCCTGATGTTGAGAGAGGTTCCTGGCATGGAGTGGGCGCCTGATAAATGTTCGCCAGCAGGAGACTGCCCGCATAAAACGTGGTACCTGTTGAATGAATGGTAACCTCTTCAAGCTATAACGCTAAGTGCAAAAAAGCAGGTAAGGTAACGCCTGTATTTTCCTGATCGCCTAAACGACCACTTTTCCATCTTTCATTGTTTCAGGAATCAGAAAATAACCTGAACTATGTTTCACTTAAAGCCATGTGTTTGTTTAGCCTGGTGTGGGGTGCTTTTTGGTTTTGTGAGTGGGTTTTTTGGTTTTTTTTTTTTTTTTTTTTTTTTGGTTTTTTTGCCCCTGAAGAGCTGTTTTTTTTTTTTTTTTAAAGATTTTATTTATTTATTCGACAGAGATAGAGACAGCCAGCGAGAGAGGGAACACAAGCAGGGGGAGTGGGAGAGGAAGAAGCAGGCTCACAGCAGAGGAGCCTGATGTGGGGCTCGATCCCATAACGCCGGGATCACGCCCTGAGCCGAAGGCAGACGCTTTAACCGCTGTGCCACCCAGGCGCCCCTGAAGAGCTGTTATTAAATTCAAGGTGCTGTTTCCAACAACTAATGACAATTAAGAGTGAAGGAAATTCAGACATGTGCACAGAACAGGATGCAAGAGGAAAGAGATATTTATAGGTCGGGGCGCGGGGGGGGGGGGCTCGGTTGGTGAAACACGCAAGTCTTGATCGCGAGGGTGTGAGTCTGAGCCCCATGTTAGGTGTAGATATTACCTAAAATAAAATCTTAAAAAAAGAATGTTTGTGGATAAAGCACAGTTTTGTTTCTGGCTAGGGGATATGGTAAAGAAAGGGTTTTCACAGTTTTTCTCTCTCATTTGCTTGTCCGCATTCCTGACTTGTTTTTGCTTTTTGTTTTTTCGCTATTTTTGTTTGTTTTCTGTAGAGAATATATAACATTTATGCAACAAGAAAGACTAGCAACTAAGTTCAGTTAATGGCATGAAAGATATCACAGCTTGCTGGGACCTACGGTGCTGTGACGGAGGGCATACGTTCTGTCTGGAGCTGGAGGAGCTGGGTTCAAATCCCCGTCCCACCACTTACGAACCCAGGGACATTCATAGCTGTTTTTGCCTCTAGCCCCCGCATTTACACTTGTTCCCCGCTCTAGAAGAAACTCACCCCTCCAGGCCTGTGCGAGGGGTTCTGTCCTCACCTCTCCCTCCTTGGAGCTTTGATATCTTTTCCCTCCTTTCTGTGCAGCAATCCAGAAATTCCATGAACAGACCCTGAATCTCAGGAAGCCATGTTGGAGTGCGTTGTGCACCGAATGTTTAAGTCCCTCAAGTCCCTATGTGAAGCCCTAACACCAAGGGGATGGCTCTTGGAGATGGGGGCCTTTGAGAGGTGGTCAGGGGTAGATGAGGTCACAGGGGTGGGGCCCCCATGGTGGGATTAGTGCCCTTGTCAGGGGACAAAGAGACCAGAGTCCTCTCCTTCTTATGAGCACGCAAAAAGAAGGTAGCATCCACAACCAGGCAAAGGGCTCTCCCTGAACCCGGCCACGCTGGCACCCCGATCTCCAACTTCGAGCCTCCAAAACTGTGGGCAGTAAATGTTTGTAGTTCAAGCCACTGGGATGGTTAATTTTCTGTGTCAACTTGGCTGGGCTACAAGGAGATGCTGCAATTGCAGGTACTAAACCATTCTGGGCATGTCTGTGAGGGCGTCTCTGGAAGAGATGAGCATTGGAGTCAGTAGACTGAGTGAACGAGATGTCCTCACCCATGAGGGTGGGCCTCATACAACTTGTTGAGGGTCTGGATAGAACGAAAAGGTGGAGGGAAGGAGAATTTGCTCTCCCTGCTGGAGCTGGGACGTCTGTATCTCCCACTCTCAGGAACTAGAGCTCCTAGTTCTCAGGCCTTTGGCCTCGGCCTGAGTCACACCACCAGCTTTCCTGGGTCTCCAATTTGCAGATGGCCAATCAGAGGACTTCTTGGCCTCCATAATTTTGTGAGCCAATTCTGTGTGTGTGTGTGTGTGTGTGTGTGTGTGTGTGTGACATATATCCTTGGGTCCTATTTCTCTGGGAGACCTAATACAGCCACCCTTTCTGTGGTATTTGTTACAGCAGCCTGAGCTGACTCAGAGCATTTCCCTAAGATTCCCGGAGAACATCAATGGTGCCAGGGTGGGCACCCAGAGGTCACCAGGTCGGGGACCCACACAGGAAGACTCGAGGTCTCAGCTGATACTTGAAGACGGACCATTCGGTAGCCAAGTGAATAGGGTGTGGAACAGAGTTTCAGGAAGAGGGAACAGCACCTGCAAAACTCGGGAGGTGTGAGAGAACACCACACGTTTCCTTGAACCCTCCTGAGCATGCCAACATCCTTCATCTTTCCCATAATTCTCAACAATCTCGGGGCAGGCAGCAGCCAAGTAGAGGCGGGGGAGTGTTGGGGGTAAAGGTCTGACTTTGGGGCCGGGGCTCACGCTTCCTGGGTGTTGACCTGTGTGTGCAGTCACCAGGCACCCCAGGCTCAGGAGGGCCCCACACTGGGTTTGATGCCCTGGCCCCGCCAGCTTTCCCGCCTCTCCCGAGCGCCCCCTGCCGGCCAGTGGCTCGGCCACGCCAAATCCAGATCAGACCTGGCCGTTTGATCGGCTTAGCCTTCGTTCTCGCCCCCGATTGGCTCCGAGTCGCTCGCGATGCCTTTTGGGGAATGTAGCCTCTCGGCCCGCGCCTGCGCTTCCTGTGGGCAGGAGCCCTGAGAGAGCCACAGGAAGTACGTAGCCAAACATGCCCGGGTCCCAGAAGTCATCGTGATAGCATTGCGCGACGGGAATTGTAGTCCATGCGTTGAGCGTTTCCGCCTTAATCCTCTGGATCGGAACGACAATCCCCACCGTGCACCGTGCTCTCAGTTCACCTCGGCGGGTGCGCGTCCTTCTAGGAGTGGTAGTCTTGGCCTTCTCCGTTCCTCTTCTGTCCTGCGGGGGAGGCCGGCTCTCAGGACTACATTTCCCTGCGCACCCGCCACCGCCCGCGGCCCCTGGGCGCGGCAGCCATTTTGTTCCGCCGGAGAAGCCCCTAAGATGGCGGCGGGGGAGACGGTGAAGGTTGCCGCCTGCCCCTTCGGGCGCTAGCCCGCGCTCTCCGCATCCCCCGGCGGCCGGCTCATGGCCTGGCGGAAGCCCGGACCATGGACCTCCGCACCGCCGTGTACAACGCCGCCCGCGACGGCAAGCTGCAGCTGCTTCAGAAGCTGCTCAGCGGCCGGAGCCGGGAGGAGCTGGACGAGCTGACGGGCGAGGTGGCCGGCGGGGGGACGCCGCTGCTCATCGCCGCTCGCTACGGCCACTTGGACGTGGTCGAGTACCTGGTGGACCGGTGCGGCGCGAGCGTGGAGGCGGGCGGCTCGGTGCACTTCGATGGCGAGACCATCGAGGGCGCGCCGCCGCTCTGGGCCGCCTCGGCCGCCGGCCACTTGGACGTGGTGCGCAGCCTGCTGCGCCGCGGGGCCTCGGTGAACCGCACCACACGCACCAACTCGACGCCCCTTCGCGCCGCCTGCTTCGACGGGCACCTGGAGGTGGTGCGCTACCTGGTGGGCGAGCACCAGGCCGACCTGGAGGTGGCCAACCGGCACGGGCACACGTGCCTCATGATCTCCTGTTACAAGGGCCACCGCGAGATCGCCCGCTACCTGCTGGAGCAGGGCGCCCAGGTGAACCGGCGCAGCGCCAAGGGCAACACGGCCCTGCACGACTGTGCCGAGTCCGGCAGCCTGGAGATCCTGCAGCTGCTGCTGGGGTGCAATGCCCGCATGGAGCGCGACGGCTACGGCATGACCCCGCTGCTGGCGGCCAGCGTCACGGGCCATACCAACATCGTGGAGTACCTCATCCAGGAGCAGCCTGCCGGGGAGGGCGTGCGGCCGGGGCTGTCCCCCTCCGCCGCCGGCCCGGGATGCGCGCAGTCGCCGGGGGCTTGCTGCCGCGCCTCCGCCCCAGAGGAGCCGCTTGGCGATTCCTACGAGAGCTGCTGCCCCACCAGCCGGGAGGCTGCCGTGGAAGCGCTGGAGTTGCTGGGAGCCACTTACGTGGATAAGAAGCGGGATCTGCTCGGGGCCCTGAAGCACTGGAGACGAGCTATGGAGCTGCGGCACCAGGGCGGCGCCTATCTGCCCAAGCCAGAGCCCCCCCAGCTGGTCCTGGCCTACGACTATTCCAGGGAGGTGAACACCACCGAGGAGCTGGAGGCGCTGATCACGGACCCGGATGAGATGCGCATGCAGGCCCTGCTGATCCGAGAGCGCATCCTGGGCCCCTCTCACCCGGACACTTCCTACTACATCCGCTACCGGGGTGCGGTGTACGCCGACTCGGGCAACTTCGAGCGCTGCATCCGCCTTTGGAAGTACGCCCTGGACATGCAGCAGAGCAGCCTGGAGCCCCTGAGTCCCATGACCGCCAGCAGCTTCCTGTCGTTCGCCGAGCTCTTCTCCTACGTGCTCCAGGACCGGGCGGCCAAGGGCAGCCTGGGCACACAGATCGGCTTCGCAGACCTCATGGGCGTGCTGTGCAAAGGCGTGCGGGAGGTGGAGCGGGCCCTGCAGCTGCCCAAGGAGCCGGGGGACTCGGCCCAGTTCACCAAGGCGCTGGCCATCATCCTGCATCTGCTGTACCTGTCGGAGAAGGTGGAGTGCACGCCGGACCAGGAGCACCTCAAGCACCAGACCGTGTACCGGCTGCTGAAGTGCGCCCCGCGCGGCAAGAACGGCTTCACGCCCCTGCACATGGCCGTGGACAAGGACACCACCAACGTCGGCCGCTACCCGGTGGGCCGGTTCCCCTCCCTCCAGGTGGTCAAGGTGCTGCTCGACTGTGGGGCCGACCCGGACAGCCGGGACTTTGACAACAACACCCCGCTGCACATCGCGGCCCAGAACAACTGCCCCGGGATCATGAACGCCCTCGTCGAAGCGGGTGCCCACATGGATGCCACCAACGCCTTCAAGAAGACCGCCTACGAGCTGCTGGACGAGAAGCTGCTGGCCAGGAGCACCATCCAGCCCTTCAACCACATCACCCTGCAGTGCCTTGCAGCCCGCGCCCTGGACAAGAACAAGGTCCCCTACAAGGGCTTCATCCCCGAGGAGCTGGAGGCCTTCATCGAGCTACACTGAGGGTTTCGGAGAGAGCAGAATCCGGGAGCGGCGGAGCCCACGCGCGTTCACCGTCTCTTCGTGAGCCCTCGGGCCCTCTAGCCTCCGCGGCCCGGCTGCCCTCCGCGGAGAGGGGAGAGGAACCAGCAGGGTGTCGGTGCTCACAGCCTTCGGGATCGTGTGCTTGAAGAGCTGTTTTTGGCCAGGAGTCCGCCGGGAGAAGATGCGTGCCCTTCCGCATGTCCCACCCGCCTGGGTTCCAGAGGATTCTGCCTCTTTGCCTGGAGGCAGAGGAATGGAAGCTTTCGCCTTCTTTCTATCCTAGCAACAGGAAGAAGCTGAGAACCTGGTCCATGCTTCTCTGCCCCCGCGTCGCCGGATAAATGCAGCCGCCCAGCGCAGCGCTGGGACCGGGGGCTCCTGACGTCGGAAGTCGGAACCGCGAGAAGCAAGACCGACCCGCCCTTCTTCCGGCAGCGCACTTGCACGCCCTCCGCGCCCGGGACTCCCTGCCCCTGGCATTGCTTGCGTTGGTTTGCTGTTCTGTTGGTTCCTGAGTGGCCGGGTGACGGGGGGCGCAGGAGTCCCGAGGTTTTGCCGCCATGGTTTTTTTTCTTTTTTAAAGAATGCTTTGTGAGATTTAAGAGGTGAATTCCACACGGAGGTTTCCGTTGTGCCTGGGGTGGCGAGGCTGTCAGGAGTGAGCTTTACAGTGTAGAGGGTTTGGTGAGGCACGCAGAAGTCTGCGGTGTCGGGCCCTAACGTGACAGTGACTACGTTTTTTAAAACTTCACTCATTTGCCTTCTGCTCGGGCTTCCCGACGTTGCGTTCTCATTGGCAGGAGAAGCATTTTCCGAACGCTGAAGGAGCTGGCGTGGCGTCTCCCCCACCCAGCGAGAACTAGCGGGCCTGGCTTGGGTGTGGTTCTCGCAATTTCTGAGTTCAGAAATGCCAGGCCGCCGCAGCCTCACATCCCCAGCGGGGAGCAGCCCAGCGGCTCTGGCTTTTTTTTTTAGCTGCTTGAAAGCCTGAATCCAGGTGTTCCTGAGCAGAGTCCCAGTACGCTGTGGAGGCAGCCAGGTAGGACAGGGAACGGCCACACGTTGCCAACTTCAGAATCTCGGTTTCCCGCACTCCGGGTCTCAGTGCCCGGGCTGGAGAAGCTGCCGCCTCGAGATCTCTCCGGAGCGAGTCTGCACACGCCCTGGCCTGCAGAGCAGGGGCAGTAGAAGGGGACAGAAGGAGCTGCCCGCACACAGGAGGAAGGTCACATCCAGGGTCACATCCAGGAGAGGGAGTCCTCCCCCCCCCCACCCCCGTGCCTCTCCCGCAGCCTTGGCGCGTGGCAGCAACATGGCCCCACGCGGGGCCCCCGGGTGTCCCGGCCTCGTTTGGATTTGCAGTGTTAGTTAGGACGTTATTTATTCACGAGGCCAGGCTCGACCTTCCGTCGAGGCACGAAACAGTCGCTGTCCCTCGAAAGCGTGGAATAAAGCAATGAGGCAGTTTACGGTCCGAGTCTGCGCCGCGCTCAAGTCCTTCCACGGGGCTGTCGGCGGCTGGCGGGAGAGGGTGCTGCGGAGCGCAGAGGCCTGCGGTGTGGGTCCGACCCCAGCCCCCAGGCCACTGTCTGGGGATGTCCCGGGGCCACCGGGTCAGATTTCCCAGGGAGGTGACCTGTTTTGCGCGTGGAAAAGAAGGGTCACCACAGAAGAGGTGGCGTGGCCTCCTGACATGGGGGAGGGTTCAGGGAGCAGGGAGGGCCCAAGAGGCCGTGGGTGACCTCGGCGGGCTTCCTGGAGCCGGTTCTGGCTGGGGAGGAAGATCGGTCCCTCGTGCACGGGGCCCCGCTGGCTCTCCACGTTAGCCCAGCGCAAGTGCTGCTGTGTGGCCTGGGGCCGGGGTTGGGCCGGCGGGACCCCCACACGACTGGGGAAGGCCCAGCCTCCAGCAGTGTGGGGGGGGGGCTGCTGCTCGGTCTCCCGGCCTCACTTGGGGGTCCACCTGCCCGGGACAGCTAGCCCTGCTTGGCTGTGGTGTGAACGCATCGTGGCCTTGAAGGAGTGGCCTCAGGAGACACAACACCGGCCAGAGCATTTATTGGGCCCTTGCTGTATGCCAGGCTCCATCCCACGTGCCTTTGTGGGCCGCTCACGGCAGCTCTGGGAACTAGGTGTTCTCCCTGTTTTGCAAGCGGGGGAAGCCAGCTAGGGCGTATTCGAAGACTCGCCACAGAGAGCCCCCCCCCAGGGCCACATGCCCCCCCCCCCCCGCCACCCCCGAGCTTAGACTTGAGGATCACAACTTCAGCCCCAGGCTCATGAAGGCCACTCAGAGTTAGGTGAGCCGTAATTATATTGCGCCAAACCGTGCAGAGGATTCGGTTCCTGGGGGCGGGAAGGTGCCCCCAGGTGGCGGCCTTGGGGTGCAGGGCATCTCTCTGCCGGCTGGGGTCAGAGCCCCCCCCCCAGCCCCCACCAGTCCCAGTGGGCTGGGAGGGCTGTGTGTGCAGTGCGCCACCCCATGTCCCCAAACCTCGGCAGCTGAGGGTGACGGTGGGGTGGTGAGATGCGGGGACAGGTGCCACGGCTACCTACGGCCACACAGTGGGCGCGGTGACTTAAGTCACTGGCAGGGGAGCGACGAGCTGAGCGGGTGGGGAGCCAGGGTGGAGGTGTCGAATGCGCAGCCCCCTGAGTCGCTGCCTGTCTCCCCCGAGCTGGGATCAGTGCCTCGGGTTCTGCCTGCTCGGCCAGCTGCTCGGTGCGTCCCTGTCTCAGACCTCCCGGACCCCCGTGTGGTGTCGGTTGCTGCCGGGTCCTGGGAGCCCACATGCCAGGGGAGCGGACGGGTGGGTGAATTCACAGTTGAGTATCTCCCACCTCGGGGAGCCCGGGTCCTCCAGCTTGGGCTCCACACCCCTGGGGCCCACCACCCCCACAGGATTCCAGGACTGTCATCTGAGCGGTGTTTACGGGAGGGGAGCAGAGCGTCCCGGCCCCAGGTTAAAGATAGCACGGCTCGGAATCACATCACAGGCTGGAAAGGGGAGGTGACCAGTCCCTGGGAGCAGGGCACTCGGGGCCAGCCCAGCAGGGTGCTGACTCTGTGTCCCGGGGGCAAGCGGGTGTGGATTCTTGCGGGAGACTCGGCAGGGACTGGACCAGGAGGCCGTTCCCCCCCCCCAGCCCCGATCCGGGCACCGCCACCGCCACTCCTGCGGAGGGAGGTGGTGTGCCCTCCTGGCCCCCGGCCCCTGCACTTCCTGTAGGTTGCAGGAGAGACGCTGAACCTGCCTTGGATGGGACATTTGAGACACCCCCCCCCCCCCAGTGCAACCTCTCCCCCCGCCCGATGCCTTACTGTCCTCTACCAGAAGCTCATTAAGCAATAATTTTTTTTTTAAAGATCTTATTTATTTATTTCGCACAGAGAGACACAGCGAGAGAGGGAACACAAGCCTGGGAGGGCAGGCAGAGGGAGAAGCAGGCTTCCCGCTGAGCAGGGAGCCCTGCGTGGGGTCTCGATCCCGGGACCCTGGGATCATGACCTGAGCCGAAGGCAGACGCTTAACGACTGAGCCACCCAGGTGCCCCAACGTTAAGTAACAGTTTTCATGCAATCTCCCCTCTTCCACGAAGCCCTCCCAGATCATCAAAAGCCATGTAGCCATCCACATCCCCGTTGTGCGTTTCCTTCTCAGCCCCCACGTGTAACTTTAACCCCGAGATGATCCTGATCCTTTTCTTCATTTGTTTCCTTATTTGTTCCTTGTGTCCCCTTCCCAGAATGTCACCGGCTCCGGCTCATTCCCTGTTGTGCTCCAGTGCCGAGAAGAGGGCCTGGCACACAGTAGTTTGCTGAATGAATAAATGCATTCACGGAGGCCTGTGTGGCCAGATGGAGTGAGGGAGGAAGGAGCTGGGGGGGCCGGCTGCGTTTCACCCTCAGGGAGAGGGGAGATGTGCCCCGATTGAAGCCTGGAGGTCACCGGCTGCGGCTGCAGGAACAGGCTGGAGGGGGGCTGCAGCGGGGTCCCCCGGCGAGCGGTGGTCACACAGGCATCCGGCCCTCAAGGTCCTTCCCTGGAGGAGCGTG
The DNA here is from genome assembly GCF_023065955.2 of Ursus arctos. NCBI lineage: Eukaryota > Metazoa > Chordata > Mammalia > Carnivora > Ursidae > Ursus > Ursus arctos. The sequence goes on from NW_026622808.1 coordinate 15,393,241, forward strand.
CCAGCCCGGGTCTAAAGTACCACCTCGGGAAGCTGGACGTACGAGTGTGAATTAAACCCAGAGTATGTGGAAGCCAGGAGTGAAAACTGGAAATCTGGGAGACAGAAATGCAGAAATGAGGGACGCCCGGCGGGCCCGGTCAAAGGAGCGAGCGACTCTTGATCGCGGGTTGTGAGTTTGAGCCCCACATTGGGCGTGGAGATTCCTTAAATAAATAAAAATTTTTAAAATTAAAAAAAAAAAAAGCACAAATGATAGAGAAAAATCAATGAACCCAAAAGCTGGTTCTTTCAAAAGTTAAATAAAATTGACACAATGAGCACTGAGCAATGCCTAGAAGTAAGTGTCAAATCACCGGGTTGTCCACTGGAGAAGAATATCACGTGTTAATACCACCGGAGTTAAAAACATTATTAATAACAATATTTTACTAAGAACAAAAGTTAAATAAAATTGAATGAAACACATGGGCAGCGGGGTGGTTCTGGCTCCGGCCCTCAGGCCACCAACACGCCATCAAAGCTCTGGGTCCAGTTTTCTCATTGAGAGAAGGAGCGTGCTCACTGGGCCTTGTGGGGCAGTGGTCAGGACAGTGGCCACGTGACCTTGGGAATGCCACCGCCCCTCCCCAAGCCTCAGTGTCCTCATCTGTAATTGGGGTGAACAGTAGCAGCTGCCTGCAATGTGGCGGGAAGGACAGATTGTCGGTGAAAACGTCCTGGGGCACGGGAGAGGCACAAAGCCTCGTGGTCACAGGGCACTCACTGTCTGCACAACCACTTACACGTCTGGTATGGATGGGCTTTGAAAGCTTCCCAATGTTTGTGTATTTATTGGAATGTGTCTTAGGGAGCAAAGCTTAGCTAGCCTCCCCTCCGCCCAACATGTGAGTTCACAGGTGTTAATACTGCAAATGACCCATGTTTCAAAATAAAGACAAGTTTGTTGCAAGTTTTTACCGCAGTGTTCTAAAGTGTGCAATTCCGTGGCTTTTACTATCTTCTCAAGGTTGTGCAGCCATCACCACCATCTAGTTCCAGGAGAAAAAAAGGGGGGGGGGTTGATTTTAAAGCCTGTTTAAAGAAAACTGTTACATGACTCGAGAAATAGAAAAGAAGTCAAGAAGAGGGCAGATGGCCAGCAAAGCTCCTGAAGACACGAGACCCGTGAGCGAGGCTGGGGCACGGGCGGGAGGGCACCAGGGCTCTTCACGGCCCGCAGGGTGAAAGGGCTCTGAGACCCAGCTAGGGAGGGGCCGGCCGGCAGCACCACCCCATCCTGCTCCCCGCCAGTACCCAGGTGCCTGCAGAGAGGGGGATGGGGTTTGCAGGCTGGGGACCGGTGCAGAGCCTGATAGAAGGACTCCAGGGGAGCATCAGGGAAGACAGGCGATTGGGCCAGGTCCCGCTGAGAGGTCAAGGAGCTCCTTTTCTTGGGAAGAGAACAATTTTTAAAACTTCCCTTGGAACTTGGAAACACTGGCACCTCCCAGGGCTATAAAAAGGCCGGATCCACTGACCAGGCTAAAAATAAAAGATCCCTGGCCAGAAGCACTGGGGTGGGAGGGGGCACAGTGTAGGCCTGGCTGGTATGGAACTTGCTGTGTGACTTAAAGCAGGTGTCTGCCCTCTCTGGGCTGTGGACCCCAACAGCATTAGACTGGACGATTTCCAAAGACCCAGTTGATGGGGATATTTATACGGCAGCTGCTGTTATTTACGGAGGCTATAAGCGGGGAAAGGGGGCTGCTGGCATGACCTGGAACTTGGCACTGTCTGGGGGCGGGGGGGTGTCTCTGCTCCAGCATCTCTCCAGCCCCAGGCAGGGGAGAAGAAGGAACCATTATCCTATGGCGACCCCTGGTGGTGCAGTATGCTCACTGCCGCACCTTCTGGGTCCCCACAAATAAATGCTGCATCTTTTTGGGGGGAGTGGATGGGGGGCACATACATGATACAGGTACTCAGGTCGACCACATGGCTTCTCCCTGTCCTTCAGGGGCGCCAAGCTTCCTCCCACCATGGGGTCTTCACATGGGCTGTACCTTCCGCCTGCAGTATCCTTTCCTTCTTGGAAAGCTTCCTCCAGGAAGCCTCCCATGACTGACCCCAACCCCAGGGCCTCCACAGTGGCCTCTGCAGCCTCCATCACACCCAGGACCACCTCGGCTGCAGCCGCCTAGTGGTGTGTCTGTCTCCCCCACAGAGCTATGAGCCCTGTGAGGGCAAAAACAGGGTCTGCTTTAGTCAACACTTTGTCCACCAAATCTGAAACCATCCCTGGCATACACTAAGTGCTCAATACATACTGTTCAATGAACGAATGACAAAGCGAATGAACAGGACATTCACCAGCAGGCAGGAAGGAAACATAGAACAAAGAGGTTATTTTAAAGATAAAAAGATTTGCACATTAACTCAAATTCATTTATTAAGCACCTGCTGTGTGCCAGGTACTGGGGTCCAGCAGTCAAATCAACAGATAAAATTCCCATCCTCTTGGGAAGGCAGATGATAAACAATGTGCTCAGCGAATAAGTGACTTACTATTTTTTGTCTAAAAGTGCTAAGCATTAGGGAAAATTGAACGGGGGGTGGGGTGGGAGGATCTGGTGGGTGTGGCTGTAAATGATTTTAAATGGGGTGCTCAGAGAAGCCTCCATTGAGAGGATGACATTTGAGGAAAACTCTGGAGGAGGTGAGGAGGGAGCTATGTAGGCATCTGGAGGAAGGGCATTCCAAGCAGAGGGAACAGACCATCTGGCATGTTGAGGCCCATGTGGCTCATACAGACTAGGTGACGGGGGAGAGAGGGAGAGGAGGGGAGGGCAGGTCGTGCGGGGCCGCGGGGGCCGCGGGGAGGACTTGGGCTTGTACCCCAGGGAGGTGGGAGCCCTGGAGGACTGCGGGCAGAGGAGGTGCTCACGGGTGCCCTCTGGTGGGCCGGCCAGATTGCGCCGGAGACGCGTGCACTGGGTGACACTGGGCAATGCACTGCCGTCTCTGGGCCCTGACAGCGGGAGGACATTTGTACAAGATCTAATCATTTCAGAAAGACATTCCAAGCAGGGACACAGCTATTAACCTCCGAAAACAAATCATCTGTTATTGATTCACGTTTCACAGCTTTTAAAGAAGGGGAAAAAAAAAAATCCCCCCGTATTTTTCCTTAAGACTGTCCAAGCGGCGACAGGGGTTTCCCAGGAAACACCCCAGGCCTGGTGGCCGCTGGGGGCGCACTGGCCTTGGAGCAGTGGCGGCCACCAGGGGGCGCTAGGGCGGCAGGACATTGTAGCTGAGACCCCAGCTCTGGGGAACCTCGGCCCTGCCTGGTGTTGTCCCAGCACACCTTCTCACCTCTGGACTTTGCCCGTCCTGTGCGCACCTCCAGGAACTCTCTTCCCACCCCATGGCTCATTCCAACATACGCCTCAGGGCTCAGCTTACTTCCTCCTTCCAGAAGCTTCTCTGAATCCCCTCAGGCTGGTCAGTGGTCCCCTTTGGGCCTCCGCAGTCCCCTACACTCTTCCATCACAGGTCTGATTCCCCGTCACTGTCTCTGTCTCTGGCGACGGACTGTGAGCCCTGAGAGAACAGGATGGGATTGTCTCGGGTCACCCTGAGGGTATGGTGACCACTGGGTCGCCACCTTGCCCATAGGGCCTGTACCCGGTAGGAGTTCAGTGAATGTGGGCTGGATACACAGATGGATGAATTCACATCCTCTCCACCCACTCACTGCCCAGTGAACTCCATGGGGGGCAGGGGCAGTGCCCAACACATATATTGTTCCTCGAAAGGATTCACTTACTGAGCAGCTACTGTGTGCTGGGCGCTGAAGACCCTACGTGACCCAGAGAGACCCAGCAGCCAGGAAAGGAATAAGGCTATTTTACAGAAAACAAAGCAAAACAAGGGAGGTAGTGAACGAACAGTCTACACGATCCCCATATGGGCTAGAACCCAGTAAAGACACCTGGCTCCTTCTTCTGCCCCCAAAGGCTACTTAGGTGCTGTGTGACCTTGGATAAGTGGCTTCCCCTCTCTGGGCCTTAGTTTCCTCATCTGTAAATCGGGGACAAGGATAGTCTCCGGCTCCTGGGCTGTTGGGAGGATGAAATAAGCTCACCTAGCATGTAAAAGCCTCGGTCCAGGGCTTTCAAAATGCTTGTCCTTTAAATATGCTGGAGTGACACGGGGACGTGCGAAGTATTGCAGTTCCAGGCCTGAAGTCACTAGGACCACGTACGGATGGGAAAGAGGAGGCCCAGGAAAGGGCTGCGACTTGTCCCAAGTCTCAGAGTTTCTCAGGGACGAAATAAAGACTCACGCTCTGAATGTGCCCACTTGTCCCTCCTGTGCCTCCACCTGGGTCCAGCCCCCATCACGGCTGTCCTGGACCAGCGATGTTGCCACTGCTCTGGTCCCAGGCTAAGGGCAGAGCCCCCGCTTCCCGGGCTGTCCTTCCAGAGCAGCCACCAGAGGGCGCCTGTGAGCCCTTGAGGCAGGTCCTGCCCTCCTCTGCCCACAGCCCTCCAGGGCTCCCATCTCCCTGAGGGAAAAGCCCAGGGAAGCCCGCAAGGCCCAGCAGGAACCCGCTACCGTCCCCTCCCTGCCCTTCCCTCCTCCCTCTCTCCCCTTCGCTCATTCTGCTCCAGCCACACAGGCTCCTCACTGTTCCACCAACTTGCCAGGCAGGGCCCTGACCCAGGACCTTTGCACGAGCTGTTTCCTCTGCTCAGAAAATCACCCCAGTCCTCAAGCTCTTCTCATCATGGCCAGCTCCTCTTCCTATGGGTCTTGGCTCTAACACCACCTCCTCAGAGAGGCCCTCTCTGGCCCCTCGGGTCAAAGTTGTCCCTCCTGGAACACTCCATCTCACCGTTCATTTCTTCTGCTATCCCTTCGCTATCTGAAATTATCTCACTTTTTCATGTGATGACTCATTTGCTGTCCCCTCCCCTCCATGTCTGACTGAAAGGAGAGCAATGGTTAGATTGCGTCTGCCTTTGCGTCTACTGTGCTCCAGTGCCTGGAACAATCTGGGTACACAATAGGTGCTCAATAAATGTTGTTCACATGAACGAATGGCCTGTTCACCGCAATTGTCCAGTTATTTGCAGCTGGCCCTCGCTTCCATGATCAGAGACTGGCCGTCCACAAAGCCAGCCCACCTCGGCCCAGCCTGGAAGCTGGGCTCCCGGCTCCTCCCTGGGTTTCACTTCAGTGCTGCGAAGCCTCCAGGAAGCCGAACCCAACAAAATCTGAGTCAGCGACTGAAATAACCCTGTATCTGACGGCCTGGGTGACTCAGCCAGGCCCGCCCTCTGGGGCCTCAGGAAACCGAGGAAAGGGCTCGCAGAGTTAATGTTTGACCGAGGCTGCCGGGTGGGAGGGCCAGCAGCTTCCTGGCTCCGCCAGCTCGAGTGCGCCCTTGCTGCACTCCCTCCCTTGAAAATGGTCATTCCTCCACTTCTGACCCGTGTGCTCGTGGGGACCCGAATCCACCCTTTTTGAGCCTGTTTTCCCTATCTGTAAAATGAGCCCAACAGTATAAGCTTCTACCTTGAGGGGGGTCAGTTTTAGGTATTAAAATAGGGTCAGGAGTGCCAGGCTGGCTCAGTGGGTGGAGCATATGACTCTTGAGCTCAGAGTCGTGAGTTCAAGCCCCACCTTGGGCTCAGAGATCACTTTAAAAGTAAAAATAAAATAGAATAGGTGTAGATCTTTAAAGCCTGTGTTATCTGTGAATGTGAATGCCCAGCAAGTGTTAATTCTATTCTTTCTCAAAGGTCTGTGACCCTGAACAAAGATTAACCCCCTCCGTGCCTGCAGTTAATGAGTACTTATGCTGTCCCTGGACCTTCAGGGCCTCGCACAGGATCTGCTGACAACCTTGAAACATCAAACCCACTTCTCAGACGAGAGGTCGAGGCTCGGAGGGCCGAAGGCCCTTGGCCAAGATCACGTGGTCAGATCTGAGCCCAGCGAGGAGGAGAGTGGGGGGCACGACACAAGGCGGGAACCCTTGGCAAAAAAAAAACCCAAAAAAACAAAAACAGAGGGACTACAGCAGTAAGTGTTAAATGTCCGCCCGTGTCTTTTCTCTCCGTGTTCTCTGGTTGGAACCAAAACTTTTAGCAAAGCGCATTGCTCAGCAGAAGACTACATTTCCCAAAGTCCCGTGCAGCCGAGGGCCACGTGACCATGCTCTGGCCAATGAAATGAGAGAACCTGTGCACAACGTCCGGTCCATGCTTCACACAAGGAGACGCGAGCTCCTCCCTTCCGGTTCCCTTTTGGGGAAGAGTAGAAGTCTCCCGGAGGAGAACGGCACCGGTAGAAAAGTTCAATAAATATTTATTATAGTTAAAACACAGTACCCACGTCCCCCAGCCTGCTCCCCCCCCCCGACCACCACCACCCAGGTGAGAATTTGTAAATGCCACAGCCAATCCTGGTCACCCAGCGCGCCGGAAGCTCATCGGGGCCCATTCTGCACGGTTTCCAGAGAGGGGCAGACGACGTCACGATCCTCTGCAGCCCCGCAAACGGTGCGGGGCGTCCCCGAGGTCCGGGTCCTCCGGCCCAGCCGCCTGGTCACTCTGCTCCTTGCGTCTTGTCCTCGGGCGCCTGGGCCCCTCTCTGGTTCCACATGTGGTTGTTGAGGCCAAGCTGCACCATCTGGGCGTGGTGGATGATGAGGGGCTGCAGCCCGGGGCTCTGAGGGGGCGCCGGGGCCGCCTGCGGGAAGGCGGGGTGCGGCGGGAAAGTGGGGGGCGGCGGGTAGGTGGGCGCGGGCGAGCCGGCCAGCCACGGAGGCGCAGGGGGTGGCTGGTGGCCCGGCCAGGAGGGAAAGGGCGGGGAGGGGCTCCCGGGGGGCATCTGAGTCCCAAACGGCATGTGGCTGTCGAAGGCCATCCGGAGGGTCTCCATCTGCGCCTGCCAGGACAAGCAGCTCTGGAAGTAAGCCGAGTAGGCGGCGTTCAGCGCTGCCACCTGCTGCCGCTCGCCCTCCAGGTGCCGGCGCTGCTCTTGCAGGGCCCGGACGTCCTGTTCCTTCTTCCAGTTGGCCTTGCGGGCTCGTAGCCTCTGCGCCTTGAAGGTGTTGGCCACCCTCCTGGCGAAGATCTGGGAGCGCTCGTCCAGCCACACCAGGCCGGTGAGCAGCCTGGTCGTGTGGGGACTGAGCGGGGCCTGGGAGCTCTCCAGGGGCAGGAAGGGGATCACGCAGTCTTGCCGCCCAGGCCGGGTGAGGCTGTTCATCAGCGACTGGCTGGCCTGATGCAGGCCCAGGCGGCAGTCGAAGTTGGGGGTGAGCAGCAGGATGGTGAAGGCCGAGTGGTCGATGGCGTCTTGCAGGCAGTGCAGCTCGCCCCGCCCGGGCACCTGGAAATCTTCACAGAAGGTGGCCCCATCAGGGACCCCCAGGGCCTCGAGCCTCTCCCGGACCCTCAGGGCAATGTGTTCGTCCGCGGCAACGTGCAGGATCACAAAGTTATAGAATTTCTGCTCGGACTCCAGCTCGGGAGAAGGGGGGCACAGGCTGGAGGAGGCCAGGCCAGTGGAAGGAAGGGTGGCTGGAGAAGGGCGGGGAGGGGACGTCCTCGGGGGTGAGGGTGGAGGTGGGCTGGCGCTGGCCACCTGGGAAGCGGTATCTTCTACAGGAAGTGGGAGTGGGCTCTGGCCCTTGTCAGGCCAAGTGTTTCTGGAGGGCAAGGAGAGAGATTTGGGGGCTGCCAACGCATCGGTGCACTCCACCGGGTAGTGGGTGCTGATTTCCAGAGCTCTGGGGGGGTCAGGCTGGCCAGCAGAGCTTGCATCTGGGACCAGCTCAGTAAGCCTAGGGGCTGCGCTGTTTGGTGGCATCCGGGAGCTGGTAGTCTCCCCAGGCGAGGGGCTGGCAGTCTCCCCCGATGGGGGGCTGGCTGTCTCTCCTGATGAGGGGCTGACAGTCTCCCCTTGTGGGGGGTTGGCAGTCTCTGCCGATGGGGGGCTGACAGTCTCCCCTTGTGGGGGGTTGGCAGTCTCTGCCGATGGGGGGCTGACAGTCTCAACTGACGGTGGCCAGCTCACCTCCTGAGGCTCCTGGCAGCCCGGGGGGGCAGGCTCAGGCACCAGACTGGCCTGGGGCTCGTCACACAGCTTGCTGGGCCCATGGCAGCTGCGGTGATGGCTGAGAAAGGGCATGGTGGGCGACTGGCTGATTTCCAGATTGCTGGCCAGGGAGGCGGGGCTGCCAGTGGATCTCAGGGAACGCCCTCTGCTCCAGCCTGAAAGGTGCTCTATGGGCTGTGGAAGGCTGCGGGTGCCTGAGGGTGACACTGAGGATGGTGGCAGGCAGCCCAGATCAGAGTGAAGGGGCTGGAAGCTCTCTGGGTCCCCGATGATGCCCCACCCACACCGGTCCTGGGCCTCTCCCTGGAGCTCGGCGAGCCGGTGGTCATCCCTGGAGCTGAACGTATGGAGGGCGGCCTGGTAGGCCATGTCCCGCATAGTGGCTGGGCACAGCTTCTCCTCGGCGAGCAGGTGGTATACCCGGGCAACTGCCCAGGACAAGTCTGGGGGCTCCTCTGGGACCTCGGCGCTGTCCATGCCGGCCCACTGGCGTGCCACGAGCCGGGCCACCGCGTCCGCCTTCAGTGCTTCCAGGGAGATCCTGGCCTCGGTCTCCTGGCCCAGCTTCAGGAGCACCATGGCGTGCAGGAGGTCCGCCCCCCGGCAGCCCGGGCGCAGGGTCTTCAGCTTGTGCTTAAGGTGCAAGAGCTTGCCCTCCCCTGCGGCACCTAGAATGTCAAAGGCGCTGGAGAGCGACAGGTCCGCGCAGGCCATGGGCGTTGGTGGGTGCGGCCTCGGGCAGCAGAAGCACAGGGTGGTGGAGGCATGTTCCACAGCACCTGGCTTCCTGCATGCTCGGAGTCCCCTACGTGCTCACCATACCGAGTCCCATGGGGGACACTGCAGTAGACCTGGGAAGCAAGAGAGACACGGTCACCTCCAGAAAAGGGGCAGTTCTGGGAAGTGGCCCAGACCCCCCTCCCCCACCTGCCTGCCTTCCAATGCCACCACGACCTATCAGGGTGACCTTGGGAAAGATGCGTCACCTCCCGCCACCTCCATTTCCTCCTCTGCAAGATGAGAGCAGTCAGCACTTGCCCGGTGTCACCCAACAGGTGCACACTACTATTTCCCCCTTTGCAAATGAGAAAAGTGCGCCAGAGAAGGGAAGTCACTTGCCGCAAGTCGCACAGCCGGTGGGTGACAGAGCTGGGACTTGAACCTGTGAAATCTGGCTCCAGAGGCTGAGTGCCCAACCACAAAACTATACTGCCTATTGGAAATAAGAATATGCTCACTCATGGGGTCATTTCAGGGAACTGTGCTGCCTTCACATACGGAAAGTTCTGAGCCGGATGACCGGAAGTCGGTAGGCACTCAGTACGTGTTCGCTAGGGAGGTAACCGGGCTCCCAGACGGTCCCCAGTGGCCTCCGTCCTGGTGTCCACGGCCCAGGGCGGTGCTTCCAGCGGTGAGTCAGAGCCGACCGCTGTGCCTGACGGACTCCGGCATTAGCGAGGGGCTGTCACTAGTGACTTCAGGTTATAAGACCTGGCTCTCAGTACTCTCTGTCACCCTGTCGGGGGGAAGCCTCATTGTGAGCAGCCTCTGGAGAGGCCCATGTGGTGAGGAACTGACGCCTCCCTCTGTCAGCCACATGAGGGAACGTCTTGGACTCCGGGGAACTCTGGCCCCGGCCGAGCCTTCAGATGAGGCAGCCCTGGCCAACAGCTTGACCGCGACCTTGTGAGAGCTCCAAGCTTCCAGAGCCACCCAACTCATCTTCCTCCAGATTCCTGACACCGAGGAACTGTGTGAGAGGATACCTATTTGTGGTTTTTACACCACGACATTCTGGGGTAATTTACACAGCAACGGCTAATTGCTGCCGGTAGTGATGTTGGCATGAGGAGCTAACCATCACTGAGGCCAGCTCCAGGCCTGACAGTGCTGCCAAGCCATTTGGAGACTATTCCTTACTCTCCATGTCTCAAAAACTGCCAGGCTGGTTCCGACCTCGGGCTCCTCGCAAGCGCTGTTCCCTCTGCTTGGAGCGCTCCTTCTTCAGACGTTTGCCTGAGGGACGCTAGTCTCATCATTCGGCTCTCAGCACAATGGCGCTGGCTTGGGGGCCCTGAACGACCCCACTGTCCTTCCCAGTCTGTCTCTCCCACATCACCTTGTTCCCCCCCAGCGTGTCACTGGGTGAACTTTTCTTGTGTGTTAGACTTTTCACCCTTTTCACACTTTCCACATGCCTTCTGACCCCCAGGGACCCGAGGATGGGGCTGAGGTTCTCCCAACGCTGCTGGCTCACTGAACCACAGAGCGGGGACCTAAGCTCGTGGAATGAATGAATGAGGCCAGAACTCCTATCCTCCCAATGCTGTGGATGAAAAAACAGGCACAAAAAATGCCTTTCAGGGCATCTGGGTGGCTGTGTCAGTGAAGTGTCTGTCTTCGGCTCAGGTCATGATCTCAGGGTCCTGGGATCGAGTTCTGCATCGGGCTCCCTGCTCAGCCAGGGAGCCTGCTTCTCCCTCTCCCTCTGCCCCTGCTCCTGTGCTCTCTCTCTCTTGCTCTCACTCTGTCTCTCAAATAAATAAAATCAGAAAAGAAAAGAAAAGAAAAGAAAAGAAAAGAAAAGAAAAGAAAAGAAAAGAAAAGGAAAGGAAAGAAAAGAAAAGAAAAAAGACCTTTCCCAAGGGCATGCCACAGGGTGCTAGGGAGAATGTTCCAAATCCCATAACGGAGGTCCCCAGGTGCTCAAATCACATCATATTCAGACTTAGGGGAAAAAAAACAACACAATAACAACAGACCACGACTTCAGATCCATTCCAGGAGACTGAGAACCCTTTACATGCCCTTCAGCTGGGCTGGGGCTTCTGTGTGGTCCCGCCCTAGCACCCATGACGACACCCCTAGAGCCTAGAGCAGTGCTTCTCAACCAAGAACACCTCAGACCGCCAACACCCTGCCCCCACCCTTGATAATGTCTGGGGACATCGAAGGTTGTCACGACCGCAGGGAAAGGTGCTCCTGGCATCGGGTAGGTGCGGCCAGGGATGCGCTCACTCCCCCTCCCCTGACAGAGGGTGACGCAGCCCCAAGTGTTGCTCAGAGCTGACATTGAGGATCCTGGTCCTCAAAAGCTGACTCATGGATCACAGACCGTGAATCACAGACCTCAGTGCAGAAATGATTCAGGATTTTTTTTTTCTTAATCATTTTGAGTAGATGCAGGTCACTGGGGCCCCAGGGTCAAGGTCAAAGATTCGAGGAAGGTCAGACACAGGCCAGAAAGAGCATGGAGAGAGGCAGCCGTGGGGGCAGAAGTGCAAGGGGGACAGGACTGAGCTCCCACCAGGAGCCGGGCAGAAGAGAAGTGGCCAAGAAGGGGCAGAGGGGGTGGTGCTGGGGGGAAGGATGTAGAGAGGCGAGTGGCTGTCTGGCTGTTTCAGAAATAGAAGTGGCCCGATATGCTGACATGCGGACTTGGGGGGGTGAAAAGCACAGACACCCCCCCCCCCATGCAACTGACTTCCTTGTGTGGAGGACAGACAACCGACAGATGAGTGACATTCATAGCACATCAGCTGGGAATAAATGCTGTGGAGAAACATGAAGATGGAAGGAGGGTCACGAACCCTGAGAATCGGGGCGGGGGTGTTCACAGTTTTAAACAACATGGTTCAAGAAGGCCTTGATGACAAGAGAGATTTCAACAGGACATACAAACGTGACCCAGAGGGATAGCTGAGGGAAGAGAGTCCCGGCAAAGGGAGCAGCATGTGCAAAGGCCCTGGGGCAGGACCAGCCCAGAGTGATGGAGGAGCAGTGAGGTCGCCCACTTGGCTGAGTGAGTGAGGGGGAGAGAGGGAGGAGGGGGGCAGGGAGGGGATCCGGCAGGGCTATGTGGGCCGTGGGGAGGACTTGGGCTTTCACACAGAGGTGGGACCTAAAAATTTTTAACCATCTTAGACCTGACTAAATGCGGTGGCTGTGACTTATGTGTGTGGCCATGAGGAAAAACAACTCCACGGGACCACATCAGCTAACACTTCGAGACAAGCCAGAAATGCAGAGTTTCAGGAAACTGCTAAGTTTGGCCAAGTTCACAGGCAATTCAAATATTCTTTTAAAGACTTATTTATATATTTATTTGAGAGAGAGAGAGAGAGCGCTTGAGCGGGGGAGAGAGGGAGAGAGAATCCCAAGCAGACTCTGCGCTGAGCGCACAGCCCCACGTGGGCCTCAGTCTCACGCCCCTGAGATCACGACCTGAGCTGGAACCGAGAGTCAGAGGCTCAATCGACTGTGCCCCCCGGGTGCCCCTCAAATATTTTTGAGAGACCTTGGGAGCTTAAAAAAAAAAAAGGGTGTGGGGCGCCTGGGTGGCACAGCGGTTAAGTGTCTGCCTTCGGCTCAGGGCGTGATCCCGGCATTATGGGATCGAGCCCCACATCAGGCTCTTCCGCTATGAGCCTGCTTCTTCCTCTCCCACTCCCCCTGCTTCTGTTCCCTCTCTCGCTGGCTGTCTCTGTCTCTGTCAAATAAATAAATAAAATCTTTAAAAAAAAAAAGGGTGGGCCCATATGCAATCTATGGGGTAAAAACTCCACACGTATTTGTTGCATGATACATAATGAAGTGTGTGAGAAGGAGGAAGGAAAACATTCATTCGAGGAGGAATTTCCCAGCATCTGCCAGGTTTTGGGCACCGCTGAACCTACCAGGACAGAGAGAAGAAAACAGAAACAGCTCTTTGCTTTTAGAGCTGCCAGTCCAGTGGGCACGATATTTATATAGCGTATGTCTGTATAGTGTATGCACAATAGGGTGGTAAAGTGGATACGTGTGTATATAATACTTAACCTAGCAGACCCTTCCCCGAGGACCTACTCTAGGCCACTGGTCTTCCTGCGGTTCTTCAAACTCGCCAGGCATGGTCCTGCCTCGGGACCTTTATTCTGGCTGTTCCCTCTGCCCGCAACACTTTTGCCAAGTACCCCCACCGCTCACTGTCTGTCCTCCTGCAGACTCTTTTAAAATCAAGATTGGCTTGAGGATGGGGCGCCTGGATGGCTCCATCGGTAGAGTGTGTGTGACTCTTGATCTCTGGGTCGTGAGTTCAAGCCCCACGTGGGGTGTAAAGATTAGTTTAAAAAAAAAAAAACTGCAAAGAACTACCTAGAACAGAGACCAATGACATTCCAGACACTCTGCATAACTGCCCTGGACAGACGTCACTGGCTGTTTTCATATTCTTGGCACACACCACCGCGTGGCCACTGACCGCCCACTGAGGGGCTGCAGCCGTGCCCGCGTCGCCTGCAGCGCTGAAAATATTCACTTTCTGGCCCTTTACGGGAAACTGGCATGTGACTTTTTTCTCCACTAAGATGGCCCGGCGAGTGACAGCTACTGGGCACCCCTGGATGTAACCACACAGCCCAATGCCTCTCTCTTTGGCCCATATAATCATTGCAAAGCATAATGGGCTATTCCTGGCTGAACTGGGTCTCCGTGAAGAATTCACGGGCTGGAGCCCTAAGCCCCGGGACCTCAGAATGTAACTGCATTTGGGAATAGAGTTTTACAGGGGTGCTGAAGTTAAAATGACTTCATTAGGGTGGGTCCTAATTCAGTATGACTAGTGTCCTTGCAAGAAGTGGAGGGGAGGACACAGACGCGCACTGAGTCATGACCCGTGAGGACACGGGGGCGGGGGGGGGGGGGGACTCGGGGTCAGCACGCCCAGGAGAGACGCCTCGGAAGGAACCAAACCTGCCCCCAGCTTGATCTCAGACCGCCGGCCTCCTGAGTCGTGAGACCACACGCCCCTGGTGTGCAGGCCGCCCCGTCTGTATTTTAAGGCAGCGACGTGTGGCTACTGAGCCTTAAAAATGGAGCCACTGGTACTAAGGAGAAACCGAATTTTAAAGTGGGTTCATTTTTAAATAATCAAAATTGAAATTGATAAGCCGAGGCAGCGTCAAATATTCTCTCCCTGTGGAACACAGTCTTGTCCTGGAAGGACCAGATTTCCCTTAGAAACTGTTGAAAATACAGCGTGGGAATCGAGATCCGGTAAAACACACACCAGATTTTGAAGAATTAGCACGTGCGCGTGCGTACACACACACACTCACAGGTAGGTAAGATGCCTCACTGGTAAAGTTTTATATCGGTTACACGTTGGCTCTATTACCACACATAGGATATATTGAGAGAATGATTTTTACCTGTTTCACTTTTCCTTTTGTTCATAGAGCTGCCGGGAAGTGTACAGAGAAGGGTTTAGACGTTGGCAGCACGACCCGGTAAGGCTGGGATCATCGGCGTTTTTGACGCAGGAAATACGGAGCTCCGAGGAAGCAGCCTCAGGTGACGGCTCCGATGCCGCGCGGCTCCCTGGGGCCCGGGAGGCAGGCTGCGCGGTAGCGGCTTGCTCCCTAGTGCAGGTGCAGGTGAGCAGTAAGACACAGAGATGGCATAAGGTTCCTCCTAGCTGTGAGGTGAGCTCCGGGTCAGCTGCCTAACGGGATAGAAACGACATTCAAGATCGACTCCCGCACGACGGGCAAGTCTTTTTGAAATTAGCAAGATCGCTGCTTGGAACATGGTCTGATATCCTCCCTCAACAGCAACGACTCACAGATCCACTGTATATACAACTTAAAAGGAGAAAAACCCAGATGTGTTGACATGTGCCCTCCAATTTTTTAAAGATTTTATTTATTTATTTGAGAGAGAGCGCTGGAGAGAACAAGCAGGGGGAGCAGCAGAGGGAGAGGGAGAAGCAGGCTCCCCACTGAGCAGGGAGCCGATGCGGGGCTCGATCCCAGGACCCTGGGATCACGACCTGAGCGGAAGGCAGACGCTTCACTGACTGAGCCACCCAGGCACCCCCCCCCCGTGCCCTCCAATTTTTAACAGATAAAAGGCACAGCGGCACCCGGGAGAGGGCACGGGGAGGGCGGGGCTGGACGGCACGTTCTGTTCCACGCTGTGTTCGCTCTGAAAATTCATCAAGTTCAAGACTTCGTATTTGTGTCCTATTCTGAATTCAGGTTTTACGTCAATAAATTAAAAGAAAAAAGTTCAGGGCGCCTGGGTGACTCAGTCGGTTGGAAGTCTGGCTTCGGCTCAGGTCATGCCCCTGGGGTTCTGGGATCGATCCCTGCTTTGGGTTCCGTGCTCAGCAGGGCGTCTGCTTCTCCCTCTCGCTCTGCCCCTCCCCAACCCCTGCTCATGCTCTCTTTTGCTCTGTCAAATAAATAAATAAAGTCTTTAAATAAAATAATAAAAGGAAAAAAATTCAAAAAGAGTTCTCCAACTCTGCTCCCGGCAACAATATAGCCAGCGAGAACAGAGCAGCGGCTGTCCTTGTCCGAGGGCCAACAGAACAGAGCAGTGGCTGTCCTTGTCCGAGGGCCAACGTCCGCCTCACCCATGGGAGGCCCACCTGAAGTGAGTCACCTCCCAGGGCAAGAGAGAGCAGTCGGTAGGCAAAAAATGCCCTTGGGGTTCCAATCTCAGCTCCACCACTCCCAGGCTAGGCCCTTGAGCAGGCCATGTGCACACGGGTGCCTCAGTGTTCTCATCTCTGAAATGTGTGCAATGGGCAGCCCTATCTGCTGGCGTCGTCATGGATTGAAGGGGGTCACACATTACAGCCGTTGGAGCGGGGCCTGGCACTCCGTGGGTGCTCTCTGGGCATTCACATGCATGACTGCTGCCTGCTTCCAGCAGCCTCCGGACTTGGAGGCCCCCCCAGGGAAGGCTCAGGCTCTGAGCCAAGATCAGAAGCAGCAAGACAGGACCGCCCCGCCTGCATTCCTGGAAAATATCGGAAGCCACACACGTTCTCCATCTCCCCACCTCCCCACCTACCGACCTGAGTCCTGACTCAGGGGCTGCACCAGCTTTGCCCGCCTCCCAGGACCAGCCTCCAGTCTGTCCCCCATCCACCCGCCCTGCCCTGCCCAGCTCCCACCCCTGCCTGCCACAAACCCGGCTCTCATTCTGCCCCACCCTCCACGGCCTCCAGGGCAGAGTCCACTGCACACCCCACAGCATGGGCGCCTGGTAGGATGAAAGTACCCACAGGGTGGGGGGCCTCGCTCCGCCACCGCCCGTTTGTGGTGTCCGCTTACATCAGTTTCCTCAGAACCTGAAAGGGGTGCTCCCCAGGAGCCGGAGCTCAGCGTAACAACATAATAAAGCATAAGAATGAATAAAACTTGGCAGAACTTATTTTTTCCTTCTTTTTAAAACACTTTTAACCACATCTGGACTCATGCTCATTCCCTCCTCTTCTCCTCTCCCACAGTCGCCAATGTCTCTCTGTGCGTGGGCAAGTTTTCATTGAGCACCTACTATGTGCAAAGACCCGTTGTAGCTGCCGTTGCAGCCCACGATGCACAGAGACCCTGCCCTCGCAGAGCTCACAGGCCAGCTGGGGGAGACCGATAATAGATGAGAGACCGATCCACTGCAGAGAATGAGAAGTTCATGGAGAAAATGAAACAGGGTGTAGTAGTGAGGAACAGGAGAAAGGCTACTGAGGAGTGAGGGAGGCCTCTGGGAGGAAGTGAGAGGGAGCAGAGATCTGAAAGAGGGAAGGGAGTGATTCAGGTGAAGATCTGGGGGAAGAGAGTTTCAGGCAGCAGGAATAGCACGTGCAAAGGTCCCGAGGTAGGACAGAGGCTGGTGTGTTGGAGGAACAATGAGGACGCCCGTGTGGTTGCAGCAGAGTGAGCGAAGAGGAGAGGGGCACGGGGGCAGGTCGTGCGCGGGGGGGGGGGCTTGGGGGCAGGGGGGAAGTGGGAGCCCCGGAAGGCTGTGGGCTGAGGACGGCGGGGCCTGATTCGGGGGCTCAGGGGCGTCCTCCTGTGGCTGCTTCAGGGAGAACGGACTTGGAGGCGGGGCAGGAGTGTGGGGCCTGAGTGGTAACCATCTGCTCAGGCAAGCAATGATGGGGGCTGGACCCGGTGGGGGTCTCCAGGAAGGTGGGGAATGGTTGGATTTGTGGATAATTTGGAGAAAGGGAGAGGCACAGGAGGAGGCAAGGAGGGCACCTGGGCTTTGGTCCCAAATGCTTGAGACAGGAAATGTGGAAGAGATGGTTTGTGATTAGGAGGGAGAAATCAGAGGTGTCTCAGGCAGAAATCATTTGATGGGTCTTCCCTGTGGCCCCTGTCGCCTCCCTGACCCTCCCATCCAACCATACCTCTCCTTAAATGCACCACACTTGATCCTGCCTCAGGGCCTTTGCATCGGCTGTGCCCTCAGCCTAGGACACCGTTCCCCAGATAGCTGCATGGCTGGCTCCCCTGCCTCCTTTAGTTCGCAGCTCAAATGTCACTTCCTCATCAAGGTCAACCTTGGCCACCCTGCCTAAAACTGAAGCCCATTCCCCCACACTCCTTGCTTTATTTTTCTCCTTCCGACTTCTCCTTACATGACACTACAGATTCACCAACTTTCTTTGTTGAGAAGGCATCGCTTCCCACCTGAGTCAGCACCACTAAAACAGGGAGCTTCATTTGTCTTGTTCACAGCTACATTTAATGACTGGCACACAGGAGGCGCTTAATAAATGCTGACTGACTGGATCAATCAGTGAATGGACAGAACAGCACCTGGCACACAGTAAGCGCTCAATAAATGTTTCCTGCTGAATCGTCTCCCCAACAAGACAAAAAGTCTAATGTGCTCCCACTGGGACTGGCGTGGAGTCGAGGCACCCTTCACTCCTCTGGGCTGATTAAGAAACGTGACAGGACATGGAAGACAAAACGTCGCCAGACTGTCCCTGAAAAGTCTGCAGGAGCAGGAAAGCGCCTTCGGTCACTCCGTGTTTACCGAGCACCCACTAGGCAGCGGCGCCCGATGAAGCACACTGTTTTGACGTTAGGACTGTTTTGACGGCCCTTGTGCACATCAGAAGGGAGGCACAGAGAGGGAGCGCCCCCTGCCCTGGGTCACACAGATGGAAAGTAAGGGGGCAGGAATTTAAACCAGGCAGCGGGGCTCCAGGGCCCTCACCCTTATTCACGGAGTATGGACTGTGTACGGCCCCTTTCCGCGCCCGGATCTGAGGAATCCTCAAGCCAGGCCAACGGAGAAGCTGCAGGATACCCGCTCTCCACGTCGGGCACACCTCGCCTTGACCATTCACGGTTTTTGCTTATTTTCTCGACCTTGTGAGGGCACGACTTTGCCCCTGCTGTGTGCTCACACGGACAGCAGGTTCTTAGCCAGTAGTTGCTGAAGGACATGCCCCTATTCCGAGGCGGAGACAGAGGCCCAGGCGGGAGCCCCCTGCACCCACCTACCCACCCCCAGAGGCCGGAACCTACACCCCGGGCCTCCAGCTTGCCTGGGCGTCTCGGCGGGGCCTCCTACTTCAGCCACAGGGAAAGGGAAGAAATGGGGGGGGGGGGGCCGTGAGGATCTCCTGGGGCTACCCAGGTCTGAGTGGTGACGGCAGCCAGCACTGGGCCGACTGGCAGTGGCTCCTAGGCGGGTAGCAACCAACCCCAAACCCCACCGGAAGGGGTGGAGGTGTGGGGCCTGGAGATTCTCAGATCTCCGCTGATGAGGGCCCGAGCCCAGGGAAGCACGCTCCTGCCTCCGGCCGCAGGAGGGGGGTCCCGAGAGCCCCTGGGAAAAGTGGATTCAGGGTTCGGAAGGGGCTGGGGGGAGGGGCGGCGCAGGCGGGGCAGGAAGAAGGGGGGCGGGGGGGGGGCAGAAGGCTCCAAGCTCTGGGAAGAATCAGAAACGTGTGTGTGTGTGTGTGTGTGTGTGTGTAATGGGCTGTACCGGAGGAGAATGGGGGGGGGGGGTTGGGGAGAGGTACCGGATGTTAGGGAGAAATCGGGATGTCGGAGAGGAATTCTGGGTGTGGGGAGTTGGAGAGAAATCGGTGGCCTTCGGAAAGAATTGGGATGTTGAGGGGGGGACCCAGGAAGGTGGGAAGGAATCCGCGAGGGTGGCGCGGACTTCGAGGTGTCGGAAAGGAATTCGGGGTGTTGGGGAGAGATCTGGGGTGCTGGGGAGCAATATGGGGAGGAGGATGAGGAGAAATCAGGGGGTCGGGGAGGACCAAGGCCACCCGGGAGAGGAGCTGAGCGCTGAGGGGGGCACCGAACAAGGGGCGCGACGGCACCACGAGCGGGGCGGGGGAGGGAGGAGGTGGTGTGCAGCTGGTCGCGAACCCGAGGGAGGAACCGCAGCCTCCCCAGCCCAACCCAGCCGGCGCTCGTCCCCTCGCCACCTACCCGGGATTCCGCTCCATCGGTGGTCGGCGCGGGGGGGGCTGGCGGCCTGGGCGGCCTGGCGACGGTGCCCGCGGGTGGCCAGGCGCGGAGGGTGCGCGGGCGGCTCCACCCACTCCCGCCCCCCCCCTCCGCCCGCCCCTTCCGCGTCCCGCGGGGAGCCAGGCAGGAAGGTGAGGTCACACTTTACCCGCGGGACAGGGAAAGTCCCCGAGGCGCCCCGCAGCGACACCCTGCGCCCCCCAGTCGTGGGCTGCCGCCTTCGGAGACTTTGGGCACGTCCTGCGCGGGCGCTTCGGCCCACGGGAGGGACAGAGCCTCACCCTCAGGGCGCCCGCAGTCTAGGGAGAGCGTAACTACAATTTAAAAATTAGATCATCTCAACTAGTGATAATGCTTTCCACGGAATAGAACAGGGGGATAGGGTAATACTGGGGGAGGGCTACCCGAAATTAGCCACCCCGGAGGGGCTTGGGCATCCCCAGGTGGCTGGAAGAGGGGCAGCCGAGATGGCATATCTTGAAGCTGCAAACACATTTAAAAATTCATAAGGGGCCCTAACCTTTTGGGGGTCCCGGACCTGGTGCACACCTGTCCACTGGGCATAGTTAAGATGTGGGACCATCACACTTTTAGGGACCCACGAAAATGTTTTCATTTCTTTCCAAATCGGAAAGAAAACGATGAATATGGTCCATCCTGCATTATATTCGTCTTTATACCAACACAGTTGGAAATATAATTTTTATTCATTTATTTATTTTAGTGGACAGAGGACCTATGAACGTCATAATGCCTTTGACTGGGTGTCTTTGTCAATTTGGAGAAGCTCCCAGCGTCTTCTCAAAATACCATTTGCAGATGCGCGGAACAAAATACAAGAAGTTACAAGGAAGTCCATTATGTTGAAATACATTTATTAAAATATTTTTTTTAAATGACTTAGTGATCCGTTATCACTAAATGGGTAAACACAAGTTGGTCCATCCATACGTGGGACTATTATTATTCAGCCTTCAAAAAGAAGGAAATCGGATATCTGCTACAGCGTGGATGGACCCTGGGGACATCATGCTTAGTGAAATAAGGCAGACACAAAAGGACAAATCCTGTCTGATTCCACTCATAGGAAGTCCCTAGAAGAGTCCAATTTATAGAAACAGGAAGTAGATGGTGGGAGCCAGGGGCTGGGGGAGGGGGTGGGGCGTTAGTGCTGAACGGGGACAGAGGTTCAGTTTGGGAAGACGGAAGGTTCTGGAGATGGAGGGTGGGGGTGGGCGCAAGACAGTGTGAGTGCTTCGTGCCACCGAGCTGTGCGCTTAGAGATGGTTAAAGCCGTAAGTTTCATCTTGAGTATATTTCACCACAACTTAAAAAATTGTGTTTAATACTTGTAAGATAATCATTTCAAAATCCTTTTGAAATAGAGCTACACTAAAACAAACAAGGCTTCGGGCTATGCCTTTATATTTACCACCTCATTAACTGACAGGATCTAATAACCACAGGTGTCTGCCATATTTCGAGTTGTTCGCAGCAATGCAATCTAATATGAAAATATCTGTGGGTTTCTATTGGGGACAAAGTCACAAGTTCTACTGTTGCCTTCATTCATAATTGAGGAAATGGTGAGTATCGGTCAGTGAAAATAAAGACGTGATTTTTCCCCCCATTACTTCATGAATTCCATCATCAGGTTCCCATGAGGTCCGCGGACCCCAGGCTGAAGTTCGTGTAAGGAGTCATGAGAGGAGGATCAAATGGAAGTTATATGAATGTTAATTCCTCCCCACCTAGTGCGCCTTACTTCGCGCGTGTGTCTGGTGGGAGAGAAATCTTACTGAGCACTTACTGTGTGCCAGGCATGTCTAGGCTCTGGGGATCCATTGGGGAGGAAGAAAGAAGTGGTCCCTACCTTCAGGGCCTCTGCAGCTAGAGAGGGAGAGGGCATTAAGCCCATCTTCCCATGCCTCTTGGGTCTCCCGCCCTCGTCCCACCATGAAACTTTTGGAGTTTCATTAGGTACTTGTTGCCACACGTCTTGGTGGTCATCTGATCCATGTTTTTAAAACAGCCCTCCCAGGTGGATTGGAATGTGCCCATTTTATAGGTGAGAATACTGAGGCTCAGAGAAGGTAATGTGGCGGGAGCAGCCAGGCTTCTGGGGGGAACCCCTAAGCTGCAGATCAGTAAATCTGACCGCCCGTGATGGTCTCACGAAGCATGGCTGTATTACAACTTCCTGAGTCCCCAGTCATTGGACACACCGCTTGCTTCCACTATTCCCTGGGAAACAGGCATCACTACCATCTAAGGTGGTAGTTGTGAACACCAGGCAGCGGATGTCTGAGTGCTGGGTTGAAATCCTTACTCTGACACTTAGTAGCTATGAGGTGGGGCCGAGGGTCAACCCCCTGAATCGTGCCTCAGTTTCCCTCCCTTATAACCTGGAGATGCTAACGGCACCTGCGTCGTGGGGTCGATGTGAGGCTTAGGTGACTTAGTGGACAGCGTTTCTCTAGGATGGCTGTGGAGAAGGGGAACTTCTCAGACTTCTCCTCAGACGTGAAGAATATACATTCTCACTCTTACTAAATACTGCCCAACTGTTCTCCAAATTAGCACTCCCTGGGTACACTCCCACCGGAAGGAACAAAAGGGCTCATTTCCCCCAATCACCTCAGCATGTTACTTTCTCTTTCTTAATTTGAGTTGAAGGATAAATCATAGACCCTAAAGAGTGTAAATCCTTTTTTTTTTTTTTAAAGATTTTATTTATTTGACAGAGAGACAGCCAGAGAGAGAGAGGGAACACAGCAGGGGAATGTGAGAGGAAGAAGCAGGCTCCCAGCGTAGGAGCCCGATGTGGGGCTCGATCCCAGAACGCCGGGATCACGCCCTGAGCCGAAGGCAGGGCAGATTGAGACATGTATACGTCATTCTCAGCCCCTGGAAGGCCCCGAGCCCGTGGGCAACACTTTCTGATTTCTCTCGCCATAGCTGAGCCTGTGTTTGGAAACTTCACTGACAGGGAATGAGAGTATGGGTTTTCTTGGGTCTGGTTTCTTTTGCTCAATATGGTTCGTGTGAGTTTCACCCATGATGTTGCTCTGGACCTTAAAAATGAAATAGCCCGTTATTTTTCCAGCAAAATTAACTTATTCAAGAACAGCAGAAGAATTGCAATTTGGGATGGCAAGATGTGGCAAATCCTAGCCAAGCCCAGACAGCAAAGGGGAGAAGCTGGAAGGTACTGCTTTGAAGGAAAGTTCGTTGGAGGAGAGGGAGAGCTGGTGCAGAGGATGGCTTCTCATTGGCTGAATGTGGGTGGCTTCTCATTGGCTGAGTGGTGGCTGTTCCTCATTGGCTGAGTGGTGGTGGTTCCTCATTGGCTGGCTGGGCTGTTGCTGAGCGGGAGAAAACCTTCCTCCTGCTGGGGTAGTAAAGTAAGCTTGTTCCTGCGCAAGGTTGCTATGTGAGAGCTCCCCCTTTCTGGGTTTTCTGACTCCATTCTTAATGAGGTTTCTCTTTATTTTCCTTTTTTAAAAAGGTTTTTCTTTTTAAACAAGTATTTCTTGATTTTTAAAAAATATTTTAGTATTTATTTAAAGTAGACTGTACCCCCAGTGTGGGGCTTGAACTCATGAGCCCAAGATCAAGAGACCCCGGCTTCACTGACTGAGCCAGCTAGGTACCTCTTTATTAATTTTCATATTGTGAATGTCAGTGATTTATCCATGTTCTTTGCTGCATAACATTCCACCATGGGAGTCTTTCCCAATTTATTTGTCTACTCTCTTTTGGATACAAACTTGCCTTTGAGGCTATTAAGAATTGGGATGCCTCGGTGGCTCAGTTGGTTAAGTTCCTGCCTTCAGCTCGGGTCATGATCCCAGGGTCCTAGGATCGAGTCCCACATTGGGCTCCTTGCTCAGTGGGGAGCCTGCTTCTCCCTCTCCCTCTGCCTGCCGCTTCCCCTGCTTATGCTCTCTTTCTCTGACAAACAAAATCTTAAAAAAAAAAAAAAAAGAATAAAGTGGCATGAACATTTGAGGTTCTTTGTGTGGACATCGGTCACACCGAGCTTGGGTGTAAACTCAGGAACGTGAGTGCTAGAACCCGGAGGTGCCCCAGGTTGCTTTTTTAAGTAAAGGTTTGTAAAACTTTGTCCAAACCCAGAGCCCCTGGGAGAAGGTGAGAGCATCCCGTTTTGCTGATGAGAAAGCATAGACGGTCATTTCAGTTCCCTGCTGGGGCTGGAGGGAGACCCCAAATCCCCCTTCTCACGCCTGTGTCTTGGTTGGGGACAGACATTGTACTGGTCCATTCCATCGTGCCAGCACCAAGGATTTGCTTCCCTGTCCCCCAAAACCGCCACTGTTACCCTCTGCTGGAGATCCGCCCACACCCTTAGCCCGAGCACCCTACGTGACTCCACGATGTTTCCAGGTCCTGCAGCTAAACACATTGCAGCTTTTAAGTACTGGGAGAACTGTTCTTGTCTAAGCAGTTAAGATGCGACAGGAAGTTCTCAAGCGGGGGCTGGCCAGCTTTTCCTATAAAGGGTCAGGTGGTAAATACTTTAGGCTTTGGGGGCACAGACCGTCTCTGTTGCATATTTTTGTTTGCTTTAACACCCTTTAAAAATGTAAACTTTTCTGGGGCGCCTGGCAGGCTCAGTTGGTAGAGCATGGGACTCTTGATCTTGCAGTCACGAGTTCAAGCCCTCTGTTGGGGGTAGAGCTTGCTTAAATAAATAAAGAAAAATGTAAACTGTTCTGAGCTCACGGGCCATGTCAACACACACGAACAGCTCTTTGGGCGGCCTGTGAGGATTTGCGCTTTTGGTCTAAATAATTTTGCACCGTGACTGCACGTAGAAAGTATTCATTACCAAGTCTGAGAGTCAAGGTTTCTGGTGTACCTAATTTTGAATTTGTAACTGCATCTTCTTCTTCTTTTTTTTTTTTAAGATTTTATTTTATTTATTCGACAGAGATAGAGACAGCCAGCGAGAGAAGGAACACAAGCAGGGGAGAGGAAGAGGCAGGCTCATAGCGGAGGAGCCTGATGTGGGGCTCGATCCCATGATGCCGGGATCACGCCCTGAGCCGAAGGCAGACGCTTAACCACCCAGGCGCCCCTGTAACTGCATCTTCTTTTTCTCATATTGCCCCAAGATGTTGAATCTTTTTAAAAAATTGGGATATACTTGGCAGAGAGCACAGTATTCGTTTTAGGGGTAGAAGATAATGATTTCACAGGTGTGTATGTTGTGAAATGCTCACCCGAGTAAGTCTAGTTGATGTCCGTCATAGCTACAGTTGTTTTCCTGTGATGAGAAGTGTTCAGATCCACTCTCTAAGCAACTTTTAAGTTGACAACACAGTGTTGATTATAATCACCACGGTATTGTTACGTCCCCGGGACTGATTTCCTTTCTAACTGGGAGTCTGTATCTTTTGATCCCCTACCCACCCAACCCCAGAGGGTTGAGATGAGGCTGGAGCTAACAACATCGGGCAGGTGGTCAGAACAGCACCCGGCTCCCGGCAACACCCAGTGCTTAGCGTTGTTAGGTGCAAAGAGATTTGCTCCCTGACAGAGGAGTGGGCCCGCAGGCAGAACCTCGAGGACTCATTTAAGCAAAAAGGCAGAAAAAGACGTGTTTGGGGGTGAAGCCAGCTGACTTGGTGGTTCTCACCAGGGTCCGGGTCTGAGGACACGGATGGTTGTCACAACTTGGGAGAGGGGGAGTGCCCGTGACATCAAGTATGTGGGGCCAGGGATGCTGCCCGACACCAGGGTACCCAGGGTGGCCCCCAGAGAGCGACTCGGCCCCAATGTCAGCAGTGCTGAGGGGGAGACGCTAAGATAACCTAAGTGCCGGGTTTGTCAAAGGCGCAGTCCTACAATCTGTGCTCCAGATCTATGTGGAAGCTGGTCTGGGATGATTGCTGAAGGCCAGAGAGGCCGAGGCCCGCCCAGGGTCACTCGCGAGGGGACCAGGGAGCTGGCCGGCGCACCCACGACCCATCCCCAAGCTGGAGCATGGGACGCCGGCCCTGGGGAACGTGCGAAGGACAGAAGGAGCAGGACTGTGCCGTCATGGGTGGGCCGAGGGAGGTAAGCCCCCGCCCGGCAGTGTGCTCCCGTCCCTTCATCCGTGAAGTGGGGACACCTAAGCCGCAGAGCGGACACAATTAAAAGGGCTGGCGGGTGACGTGAGTGGGACAGCCCTGGGCCAGAGTGGGCACGACAAGAGGATTCGGTTTCAGTGTTTTCTAAGGAGATGTGAGCACGGCAGTGGGAACATGGCCAGTCAGAGAAGGGGATGGAAATTTGGGAATCTCCGAGCTGGGGTCTGTCCAGGAGCAACCTGGAGTTCCCTGTGCCCGGGATGAGTCCCCCGGGGCTGCTGTCACAAAGAAACACACACTCAGAGGCTGCAAACATCACAAACAGATCACCTCCCAGGTCTGGAGGTCAGAAGTCTGAGATGAGTCTTATGTGGCTAAGATCAAGGTGTCGGCAGAGCTGGATCCTTCTGGAAGCTCAGGGTGGGGGGATCCTGTTTTCTTTGCCTTCTCCGGCTTCTCCAAGCTTGAGGTCTCTTCCTCCATCTTCAAGGTGAAGAGAACACCCACCCATCTCAAATTCTGACCTCTGCCTCTGTCCTCACACCCTCTCCAACCGACCCTCCTCCCACACACCGGGACCCTCACAATGATGTTAGGGCCCACCCGGATCATCAGGACCCCCCACCCCCCATCCCCAGCTCCCTCACTGAATCCCATCTGCACAGGGTCCTCTGCCACGTGAGGAACCATATTCATAGGTCCCGGGGATTGGGACATGCACAGCTTTGGGGGGCAGCTTGCCACACCATTCCCCCACATGTCTAGGAAGGTCTGGGAAGAGCAGTAGGCCTTCTGCTTCTGCCGGCTCCCCAGGACACAGCACAGGCGGCAGGACTTAGGGGAGATGAAGGACCCTCACACCCTGCTCTTCTCCTGTCCAAGAACTTCAAGCCCCACGCCAGATCTGGCCCTGTCCTGTTCACGTCCTTGTGAGCAGAGCAGAAAAGGGGCCAAGGCGGCCACACACGGACCCCGTGTTGCTCAGCTCCTGGGGGAACGTGAGCACGCACACACATACATATACACACGCGTGCACACAGCCCACACTTAGCTGCAGGTAAAATTTATTAAGGCACCACTGAAGCCTCAAGCGCCTTCGGCCAACCAGGCAGAGCTCAACCCCCGTCTGCTCTCGAATGGGCCTCAGCAGCCCTGCCTCAACCCCATCCCCAGGAGGCCCACTTCGGAGGCCAGAAGTCCCAAGTCCGCAGCTAAAGGCTGAAACCCAGGGGCCTTGATGCAGAAAAGGAGGCGGGGATGTAAGAAATCTGTCGCTGGTTTTTAAGAAAAAAGAAACTGGGGGGACTGAGAACCTCCTGGAAAGCATTTTTTTTTTCTGGAAACTTCCCCCTAGTGACTGAGGAGGTGAGGCTCAGGACGTGCTCCGTCTGAGTGTGCAGAGGGGGAGGGACTGGTCGGTGGTCTGCTTCCCGAGGCGGCAGCCAAGGCGGGCTGGGGGGATGGCGAGGGACGCGTGTTCCAAGCGAGGCGAGGCGGCGACGGGTCCGGGGCGCGGGCCGGCCCCTCCGGGAGAGATGAAGTCGCTCGCGCCTCCTCCTGCCCGTCCTATTTCTTCTCTTCCGGGGCTTTCTCAATGAGGCCCGGGGCGAAGGGTCCCACCAGCCACATGATGGGCGTGTTCTGGGCCACGTACTCCACCATGTGGTCCAGGGCCTCTCGGGCCTTGGCCACCTGCTCTCGGCTCTGCGTCAGGATCGTGCTGGACAGGTCCTGGAAGGAATGGATGCCAGAAAAGGTGGCTTGGAGGTCCTCGACCTGGCGGCGGGCCTGCTGCACCTGGTCCTTCACGTGGCTGGGCAGCCCCTGGATGCTGGAGCCCAGCGAGGCGCACGTGCCCTGCAGCTGCTCGGTGATGTCCCGGAACATGGTGAGCGTCTGGGTCTCCACCTGCTGAGAAGGGGCGGACAATCAGGACCGGGCGCCTTGGGGGCAGCCGGATCCCAAGCCAGGGGAGAGAAAGCGGGGCTTCTCCCGCCGGCCTTCCAGAAAACCCTTCCCTAGGAGAGCCCGTCCAGGACGTGGTTTGGGACACCTGCTCTTTTGAGTTTCGGACACGTGACACATGTACCAAAGTGAAAAAGAGGCGGAGAGATTTTTTCCAAAGGAGATCAGCAGGTGGCCAATAAGCACATGCGAAGATTCAACTTCACAGTCATCAGGGAAACGCGGCGCAGACCCTCCGGGAGGCACCAGCTCGCGCCCACCAGGACGAGCAGGATCAAGAAGGGACCAGTGCTGGCCAAGACGGGGAGGACCTGGAGACCTCATACGTTGTGGGTCTCGTGCAGTCACTTTGGGAGACAGCCCGGTGGTCCCTCAAACTGTCCAACTACAGAGCTGCCCTACGACCAGCAACGCTACCCCTAGGAATCCCCCCCAAGAGAAATGGACACACGTCCACACGAGGCTGGTTCACAGGGCACCGTCCACAGGAGGCAAAGTGGAGACAACTCGCACGTCCATCACCTTGTAAACAGGTAAACACATGACCCACCCACACGCGGGCACGTCACTCGGCCGCGGACAGGAGCGGGGTACCCACCTGCGCTGCCCCGGGGACGGACCCCGAGGCCATGGCACTCAGGGAGGGAACCAGACACAGACGGCCCCACGGTGTGTGAGTCCACGTGAGAGACAGTCCAGAACAGGCTCCTCCACGGACGGGAAGGGGGCTCGTGGGGGCCGGGGGGAGTGACTCCTGATGGGGACAAGATCTCCTTTTGGGTTGGCGGGAACGTTCTACACAGATCACGGTGACGGTCTCACAACCCCGTGAATACACTGAAAACCACTGAACCGCACACATGGCTGACTTGTAGAGCATGTGAGCTGTATCTCAAAACTTTTTTTAAATAGAAGAAACTGCATTTTATATCTCCAGTTTTAAAGTTTTTTTTGTTTTTTTTTTTAAAGAGGTCTGGAAGAACCTTCCAGGTGGAAGCCGTACGTGGTGGGAGAGACTGCAGTGCACATTGGGACCTTAAGCTCCCTCCCCCACAGGGGAAGAGCGCAGGCTGGGTGGCAGGACTTTGCCCTGAACTCGTGGCAGAACACTCTGGATTTGAACGTGGTAGGAGGTGCCGACCAGAGTCAACATCTGCGTCTTCTTGTCGCCGCACTCGGCAGCTGGGGGAAGGGAGCGGGTCTGGGTGGTTTGGGTTTGAACGCTAACAGTTTTGCATTTAGAGGTACTGGTGATGGCTGCGTAAGTATCGACTGTGCGGCTACGTGTACTTGACATAGCAACTCAGAACGTCTCCCACTCAAGTGTGCCATTCCATAGTCTTTAGGAGATTCACAGGCTTGTGCGACTACTAGCTCTACCTCCAGAACATTCCATCACTCCCCCGAAGAAACCTCATCCCCATTAAGCGGTCAGCCCTAAGCCCCTCCACCGGCATCCCCAAGCCCCCTTCCCATCCATGGAGGAGCCTGTTCTGGGCATGTCTCTCACGTGGACTCACACTGTGGGGCCGTCTGTGTCTGGTTCCCTCCCCGAGCGTCGTGGGCTCAGGGTCTGTCCCCGGGGCAGCGCGTGTGGGCGCCGCGCTCCTGCTCGTGGCCGAGGGACGCTCCGGTGTGTGGATTAACACGCTGTCTTGCTCCGTTCGCCCATCAAGGGACACCTGGACCGTCTCCACTTTTGGCAACTGTGAGTCCTGCTGCTGGGAACACAGTGTGTGGGTTTGGCTCACTTAGCCCGAAGAGCCCTGCAGGTCCTACAACCCACTGACAGATGGGGAAACCAAGGCCCAGGGAGGTTAAGCGGAGAAGCTATAGTGTGAGGTCAGCCCTGAGACCGAGGGATGTTCATAATGGGGCGTGAGAGTCACGTAAGGTGTTGACTCAAGGAAAGTCTCCGTGAGCGATGGTAGAAGCAGTGAAAGTCAGAGCCCGGCAGGACAGGCCGATGCCTGGGACAGATGGAGGGACCAGAGGACGTTAGTGAGAAGTCGTCACCAGGAGCCAGGCAGGGGAGTACGGAGGGCTCGATGACGCCGGGATGGGGGAGAAGGTAAGTGAGACATGGCTTAGAATTTTAGCAGGTTGAGAGGTGTCTCTATCAAGTATCCCACAGTTCAGAAGCAACACCCACACCCAAGAGAGGAAATCCAGGTGGGCTTCCTGGAGGAGGTGCTGTTGTGACCCAAAGGCAGTGAATGGGAGGAGAGGCTGTGGAAAGTATTCCCAGCAGGTAGGTCCATCCGGCAGAGGCATGGAGAGGGAAGTCAGGGCCCTAAGCACCCCCATGTGTTCCCCAGGCTGGTACCTCCGGTTTGGCCGGGTTCCCGTCTGTGTCCTGGAGCTGCTTCTGGTTCCAGTTGAGCCACATCTGGTGTAGTTTCTCCTGGCCCTCCACCAGCTTCTGATCGACCCCTTGCTTGACGGTTTCCATCTGGAGCAGGAGAGCAAGGAGTGAGAGAGTGAGAGACACACAAGGAGAGAGGCTGCCTCCAGCGCCTGACCGAGGTCAGCAGAGCCCCGTACATGTCCCAGGAGAGGCCCACGAAGTCCTCTTCCTATCTAATATGGGATGGTTGAGAGGGGGAGGAAGGCAGGAGGGATGCTGTTCTCACACAGGCTTTCCACAGCTACGGTCTCATCACCAACAGGTGCGTGCACCGTCTGCCACGTGCAGAGGAAGGGGCCGAAATTCTCTGCAGCTCCTCCCATTCTGTCTGGTTCTCCTTGTGACTGGGCCTGAGCCACAGCACTGGCTGTGGCCAACGAACGTAAGCAGGAGGAACATAAGCAGGGTCTTAAAAGTGCTCCAATGGAATGTTATTCAGCCTTAAAAAAGAAGGGACCCTGACACCTGCCACAATGTGGAGGGACCCCGAGGACACAGTCCTCAGCGAGAGGAGCCAGACCCAGAAGGACACATCCCGCAAGACCCCACTCCCAGGAGGTCCCCAGAGGAGTCCCGTCCATACAGAGGAGACGGTGGGAGCCAGGGCTGGGGCAGGGGCTGGGGAGTCTGTGCTTCCTGGGGACAGAGTCTCCATGTGGGGAGACCGGAAAGTTCTGGAGACAAACGATGGGGGTGTGTGCACGAGGGTGTGAGTGTGCTTCGTGCCGCAAAGATTTCATGTTGTGTGTAGCTTACCCCAATTAAACATTTACAAAGAGAAAGGAGAGCGCACTGAGTGGAGGAAGCTAGGCAAAGAGGAAGACGGCAGGAATTCAGCTCTTAGGGAAGAGACAGAGAACCCCGGCGGGGAGGGGCGGATGTGACTGCAGACAGGCGGGTGGCCCTCTCTGGGGTGATGGCATCCTTCCACATCTTGACTGTGGTGCTGGTCACGTGTCTGTTGATGTTTGTAAAACTCCTCAAACCATATACTTAGAAACGGGTGATTTTGCTGTCCCTGAATCACACCTCCACAGAACAGACTTGAAACCAAAACACCGCGTGGGTCCCTCAGTCCCCGGCCAGGAGGACAGCCTCCGCCGGCCTGTCTGCGCTGAGTGACGTCCCCCACGCACCTATGCTGGAGCCCTGACCCCCCAGGACCTCAGGATGGGCCTGTGCTTGCAGATCCAGGCTTTAAAGACGCAGGGGCCCGACTCCAATACGAGGTGAGCAGAGGGACGCCCGCTGAGGCCCCGGGGAGAAGACGGCGTCCGCACGTCCAGGCGGGAGGCCCGGAGGAAGCCGCGCTGCCGCACACCCTGATCTCACACCTCCCGCCCGCAGGCCTGGCTGACAGCTCGTCCTTGAAGCCCGCTGGTCGGGGGCCCTCCCGAGGGCCGCCCCCACCCCCCCATCCAGGCGGAGATGCACACGGGGGCGGGGGGAGCCGCCGGGTGTGGGGGTGCTCACCAGGCTGAGCGCCTGCGCCAGCTGCAGCAGGGCCTCCTGCGCGCGCTGGCGCGTGAGCTGCAGTTTGCCCAGCGAGTGCGCGTAGGCCCGCCGGCGCAGCCGCTCCGACAGCGAGCCCAGGCGCACGAAGTAACTCTGCTCCTGCCGCTGCTGCTGCACCGATGCGATGTCGAAGCCCTCCAGGGACGTGGCGAGGCTCGCTGCGGGGAGGAAGGCAGGAGAGGCCACGTCAAGGCCCGGATGCGGCAAGCGCGGCCCGGGCTCGCGGGGCGCACCCCTGGGCGCGGGGCCCGTGCGGGCTTGCACCTGCTGCCAGGGTTTTCTGTCTGGGGGCTGCCGCTCACAAGCAGGGAAGGCTTGGCACGCGGGAGTCCCCTGCCTTGCTTTTCCCCATCTGTGAAATGGGTATGAGGGGAACCGAACTTCCCAGGATTAAGAGACCTTGGACTGACTAGTGTGAGGGTCTGCAAACCAAGACCCTTGGGCCACATTCGCCCGGCCTCTGGTTTTGTACCACGCCTGAACACAGCCCTGCACGTCGGTTATATATTTTTACGGCTGCTTTCAAACTACAGTGGTTTGTGGCCTCTTGGCCCATGGACGCTAAAATATTCACGATCTGCTCCTTTGCAGAAAAAAGCCAGCCAAGCCTGTATTAGCAGCCGGCACATATGCGGCCAATATTTCACAAGGTTCTGGTGCGTTGTGTGTGTTCTCTTTAAATCTCAACAACTCTTCGAGGGAGGCCCCGTTACCCCGGTTTTACAGATGAGGAGACAGGGACTCGCAGGTGAAGTGACTTGCCCAAGGTCACGCAGCTAGGCAGTGGCGAGTCAGGATTGGAAGCCAGGCCTTCTGACACCCGTTCTTAACCATGATACTTGCCAGGGGGAGAAGTCTGAGCCACATGAAAACCGTCTTAACAGCTTGTAAGGAAAAGTCAGGGCTGTCTAGTCCAGAAAGAGCCCATGACATTACAATACGGCAGGATGGAAACTGCCCGCCCTGATGATTTTATCCTAGTTCATCTGCTCCTTTCAAACTTTAACATAGTAGGTATAAGCCTGAGTTTTGGAAATAACCTGATATGGATTCGACTCCAGACCTCCTGACTCACTGGCTTTGTAATGCCCTATAGCATGGGTCCGCCAACTGCGGCCCCCAGGCCGAACGCCGCCTGTCTCTATAAATAAAGTTTTATTGGCACACAGTCACACTCATTCGCCTATCATCTACGCTTCTGTGTTAACAGCAGACTTAACTAGCTGCAACACAGACCGTCCGACCCAAAAAGCCAAAAATATTTACCATCTGGTTAAGAAAACGTTTGCCACTCCCTGCTCTGCACAAAAGTGATTTTGTAAGTAAGTAAGTCTCAGTTCCCCCTTCGGTATGACCACCCCAGTCAGAGCTGCCTGGATTGTGGAATTTGGGCTACCTCGTACTCCAAAACGGCACCCAAACGAGCATTTAGTCATTTTCGTCATCGATTTACAGCAGATGGTACGGCATCCTGTTTTCAGTAAGCGCTAAAGTTTCCTTTCTAGAAGAATCTGGAAAAGCTCATTTAAAGAAGTGTATCAAATAAATACTAGAGGGAGCAGGGTAACACAGGAGACGTGCCCCTGGTCGGGCAGGAAGCGCCTGGCTGTTCTGATAAGTAGGTGAGCTCTCTACTTTAGCCCCATTTTTCTGCATATCCTTTGGCCAGCCACGTTTCCAGAAACAAAAAACCGTGGAAAATCAAGGAATGAAATCCCACAGGCGGTCCCTGACCTCTTGCTCAATCAAGGTAAGCCTTCAATCAGGGCACTGCAGTTGCTTCTGCAAACATTACAAGTTCTGGAAGAACATACTCTCACCCGGGGGGCTGATGAACTTTCTGTATGCGGCCAGATGGGCAATGTTTTTGTCTTTGCAGGCAGTTCTACCGCGCCTCAATGAGTCAAGTCCGCAGTTGTCGTGCAGACACTCACAGACAACACGCGTGCTGGTGCGTGTCGCCGTGTGCCAATAAAACTTTATTTACGAATGCAGGCGGTGGGCCTGATGTGGCACGGAGGTAGTCTGACACAGTCAGCTGGGGAAGAGGAGGTCATGGGAGGATCATTCCGTGGTGACATTTAACAAAAAATTAACTACAGACACGTGGGACACTTAGAGGCGGACAAAATAGAAACCTGCATCTTGAGAAACAGATCTTCCCCCTTCTCCCACCAAAAGCGGGTTTGCAGAGCCTATCCCAAACCAGCGACGTCTGGAACCTGCTGCAGCCCAGAACTTCATGGCCCTCCGGGAACCCGGGGCTCTGCCCTTGGAAGTGAAAGCTTTGTTAGTTAGGCCTGGACGCCTGGCGGAGTCCTCGCACGTCTGAGCAAGCCGGCAGGGCCTGGCGGAGTGGGCAGGGGCCCTTGGCAAAGGGGAGAACCCTGAGGGGGGAGGAAAGAGGGCTGTTCGCCTGGGCCGAGCCCCCGAGCACACACGCCTAGGTCTGCCCGCTGCTGCAGAAGCTCGTACCTTCCCCCACTAGATGCCCGCCCCCCCCGAAACCACAAGCACCGGCGTGCACAGCGATTTCACCCTTACTGGGCGGACACAAATACACAAGCAGAGCTGGTCAGATGGATCCCTTCTCTGCAGTGGCCTCCCCGAGCTCAGGACTTTCCTTCCAGCAGACCCTGCTTCTCCCCCTGCCTTCAGGGGCCGAGACCCACGGCTGGCTCTACCTGGCTTCGGCACCCACCATGGGCCGGCAGCTCCCTTCCTTCGAGAGGTTCGGGGTTGGGTTTGGGACCCTCAAAGGACAAGTGACATGCTACGCTCAAGCCACACACTTCAGGGCCGAAGATGACCAGCCCACCTGAGACATCAAGTTTCTCCAGAGAGCAAAGGACCATGACTTTCCATGGAGGAGTCCCAGGGAGAATCAGGGAGACTCAGAGCCAACCTGAGGGGGGTCTCCAAGCGGCCAACAGTAGCGGGACAAGGGGAAGGTCAATAAAGCAAGCGTGTAGGATTGGAGTATGTCGTGTGATCAGCCCACTCACACCTATCACATGAAAACCCGCTGCTGACAGTGGAGGAGGCAGACGAACCAGCCCGCGAGGCCAAAATAAATAAGGGGGGGAAGCTAGCCACCTGCCCTGCTTTTCCTCCACAAGCCACACCTGGGTTCATCAGAGCTGCCACAGAGAACTTTCTCCAAGACAGTTTCCAGCTAACGGAGAAAGCGGTGACACTTGGAGTAGTGACATTCTGCAGTCTCAGGCGAAGGAGGCAGTGGGAACGAGGAGGAGGTGCCCACCCACCAGGGAACCCCACGATTCCCTCTGCGTGAAGTTCTAGGAGAAGCGGGGCGTCTCACCCGGGAGGGGACACTGGGCAGTGTCTGGTCGTACTGGGGG
Source organism: Ursus arctos (assembly GCF_023065955.2). Classification (NCBI taxonomy): domain Eukaryota; kingdom Metazoa; phylum Chordata; class Mammalia; order Carnivora; family Ursidae; genus Ursus; species Ursus arctos. The sequence continues at coordinate 15,427,975 of NW_026622808.1, forward strand.
TGCTCCAGGCACCGAGGGGGTGGGGCCAGGGATGCGCCCCCCCCCCCGCCCCGAGAATGACCGCTGCCGTGGGGAACCCCTGATCTGGTCTGTCCTGCAGCTTTCTCCAGTTGTCCCAAATGTCTGGCTCCTCATTCAAACCAACCAACCCTGGCCAAAGTCGGATGGAGCGTGGTGTCTAGTTACAACCCCGTGGGCCCTGGCTGCCGTGGGCACCAGAGTCTGCACCGTGGCGTGGCCAAAGTCACAAGAGCCACGGGTACGAGAGCGTGACTGTGGACCACAAATAGGATGCTGCTTCATCTCAACAGCTTTGTCCCCGGTTTGTCTGTCTATTCCTGCCTCCACCTGGACCAGCCCGCGTCACAACTGCGGGAGCAAGCACCGTCCCCTCCACCCTGGTCCCCAGTCCCGCCCTCACCCCCCAGTCCGCCATCCCCTCAGCGGCCACCAGAGGGCGCCCGTGAGCACCGGAGTCAGGTCATGTCGCCTCTGCCCACAGCCCTCCAGGGAATCCCACCTTCCCGGGGTTAATCCAAGTCCTCCCCGCGGTCCCCTAGGCCCTGCACGACCTGCCCTGTACCCCTCCCCATCTCCCCCTCGCCCTGGAATTCCTCTAACCCACCAGGCAGGTCCTGCCCCAGGGCTTTTGTTATCAACACTTCTCTCTACCCTGACAACACGCAGCTAGCCTGCTTGCTCGCCTGCCCCATTCGTGGTCATGTCACCTCCTCAGAAACATCTACCCAATCCTCCCCCCTGAAACTCTCTCCTTTAATCTGACTTCCTTATACTTTATACTGTGAATTCCACGAGGCAGAATTTTATCCACTGATGTATCCCCAGGACTTGGCCACACGGCAGAAGCTCAAGGAACATCTGAAGGGACAAATGCATGCCTGGGGGTGGGGGTGACAGAGAAGAGTTTGAACGCCTGCTGAGCACCAGGCCCCGTTCTAGACGTGGGACACAGCAGTGACCAAGACAGAAGCGGCTGCTTCGTGGAACTGTGAGAAAACACAGAGCCCAGCCGGGAGGGGGCGGGGAGAGAACTGTATGGACGAGGGAGTAGCTATTTTAGCGGCTTTACTGGGGAGGTGGCATCTGAGCACAGCTGGAGGTGGAAGGGCATCTAGGGAACATCCAGAAGGATGTCTAGGGGAAGAATGTTCTCAGTAGAGGGAACAGCTGGTGCAAAGGCCCTGCAGTGGGAGCATGGTCAAGGATCAGCAAGGAGTCAGTGTGGCTGGAGTAGAATGAATGAGGGGAGGTGGATAAGCACAAGGGGGGGGTGTTATGCGGAGGACTTGGGTTTCTACCCTGAGGGACCTGGGAGCCCCCAAGGGCTGTGGGCAGAGAACAGGACCTGACTCGGGTGCTCACGGGGGCCCTCTAGTGGTTGCTCCACGGAGAACAAACACTGGGGGCCAGGGTGGAGGCCACCGCACTGATGCAGGTGGGCGCTGACAAGGGCTGCAGCCGATCCGAGGGGAGGTGGCAGGGTTGAGCTGCCACGGAGGGATAGACTCGAGGTGGCTGAGAGGGGTGGGAGCTCTGGCGGGCGGTGGGGGGTCCCAGGCCCAAGGGCTACTCACCCAGCTCAGCGTCCGTCATGGGCAGGTGGTTGTCAACCCACTCCTCCGACTTGCCCAGCACCGTGTCTACCCCACTCAGCACCATCTGGCCCACACGGGAGCCCATGACCGACTGGACGCCGCTGGTCACCATGGACTTGGTCGCATCCACACCAGTCTGCACGGCACCCCGGGTCACATCAACTGCCTCCGTCACTCGGGTGGCCACTGTGTCCTTGGCGCTGGACACTGTGCTGGACACGGCTTCTCGGGCCCCCGACACCTTGGACGAGACGAGCTCCTTGGTGTCCGCCAGAACCTACAAACAGGCTAGCGTCAGCATCTTCGTCCTCTCTTTGAACCTGGGGACCCCCACCCCTGCACCCCAGCCTCCAGGGAGGCCAAAGGGAGGAGTTCCAGCTCCTGGATGACCCCGAAGGGTGGACGTGGAGTCTGGCAGCGAAGACCTCGAGCTCTGGAGCCTGGCGTGAACCCTGGTTTGTTAGGTCCTAGCTGTGTGGCCTCAGGCAACTGGCCCCACCTCTCTGTGCTTCCATTTCTTTATCTGCAGTGTCACGGGCCTCAGTGTGTTGAACCCTAATCCCCATGACGTCAGAATGCGATTATTTGGAGATAAGGTCTTTACAGAAGTGATGAGGCCAGAGGGGAGGCCAGCGGAGGCCAGTCTGAAGTGCAGCAGGGGCCTCCCGCAGAGGAGGCAGCCCTACCAGCGCTCTGTGACCTCTGGCCTCTGGGACCGGGGGACAGGAAGTTCCTGTGTAAGCCGCCCAGCGGACAGATGTGGCGGGTCAGAACAGGGCTCGGCTCAAGGCTCCATCTGCGTGGCAGAGGAAGCTAAGATACCCCTGCGACGTGACCGCCTAGTCAGGCGCTGAGAATCCTAACCTTGGCCGGAGAGACCGTGTGCGAAGTCCCTTCGGACAGTGGTTCTCTAGGGCGATTCTGTCCCCAGGGGATGCTGGGCACTGTCTGGGGACACGTGTGGTTGTCACACTGCGGGAGCTCCTGACATCCAGGGGGTGGGGCTGGGGACCCTGCTCTGCCCCCGAGAGAATGCCCCCCCAACATCAGGGGTGCCAAGAGGGGAGGCCCGGACCTAGAGGCCCCGGAGCAAAACTAGAGCGACACGGAGGATGTACGCCGGTGTCTAAACATTCTGTCCCCACGAACTCCCAGCTAACCACCTTCAACTCCGCACGGCAAATGGGGCTATGTGCCCAAAACGTCACTGTGTTTGGGGATTTATTCCTGAAGCTTGTATTAAAACAGTAAAAACCAACACTCTATACGAACCAGCCGCTGTTCTGAGCCTTCAGATGATGGACCCGCTTCCGCCCTTTAAACCCCTGAGAGAAGGAGCGTACCCATTCCACCCACGAGAAAGTGAGGCCGGGAGGCTAAGCAGCCTGTCCGAGGGCCGTCTAGGTGCCAAGGACAGGACCTGGATTTTAACCTCGTACCTTGACTCCGCCACCTCTAACGTGGGTTAGCAGGACAGTTAAGGGGTCGGCAACTTTCTCTGGAAGAGGGCCACGGAAATATTTTAGCTTGGCAGGCCGACGGTCTCTGCCTCAATGACTTAAGACTGCCCCTTGTAGAGTAAAAGCAGCCCTGGGTGCTGGGAACACGCGGTGTGTCCACGTGCGAGGAAAACCGCATTCAGCAGAGCTGGTGCAGGGCCGGCGGTGTGGACCCCTGGAATGGCTCTGGAACCCCGGAGACGCGGCCACAGCACCCACTGGGTGTTCCTGGATCCGCACCTATTGTTCCCGAGTCTACGCCTCGGAGCAGACCTCTGTGCGCAGAGCTCTCTGGAAAGTTAAAAACCACACCACCCCCTTCCTACCCTTCTCAGCTGGCACCCCTCTGAACACCCAGACCTCTCGTTTCTTTGGGGTGGGGCTGTCACCTAGCTCACGCTGGCCCAGCTGACCACGCCACGTCTCACAGATCCGGGGACCGCTACGTCTTCCTGGGGCGAGCCCGGGGCGGGGGGGAGGGGGGTTGACGTCACAGGCGTCCAGAGAGCACTGCGCCTCTGAGCTGGGGGCAGCTCGGCTGGGTGACCTTGTAGAGCGTCGCCCCGAGCTCATCCCTTCTATAAACGGAAGGAATGTTGGCCTCGAGCGGCGGCAGCAGGACAGGAGAACGCAAGCGCCTGGCCCTGAGGAGCTGGCTCTGCGGGGAAGCTTCTCCAGCCTTCTGTGAATTGGGCAGTTTCCGCAGTTTCCACCTTCAACCCCCAGCCTGTTAATGGCCTTTGCTGGGGAGACTCCTCCCCGGCTGCACTGAGTGCTGCCTGAGAGGCTGGGGCCGGCCTGGGGGGGTGCATAGCAGTCTCCCACCGACAGGAGGCGCCCGATAGCAGGTGGGGGGAGGGGCCAGCTCCCTGTGGAAGCAGGGGGGCCTCAGGGCAGAGCTCAGGAGAACTGGAGCTGCGGCGGGCTTGGCCCATGGCTCCCCCCCGCCCCCACACACACATCGGGGACCACAGAGCTCTGGTGAGAGAAACTGGACACGAAGAGGCACACCTGAGCGTGGCCGTGTGTTCCACGAGGCGCAAGCGGGACTCAGCATCCAGTCTGCCAGGCTAGAGTACGGGCGCCAGACAGTGCCCCCAAGCAGTGCGCAGCCTCACCCCACTCGGGAAGACAAACGCGCAGTTAAACAGCCCTTCGGATGGCGTAGGGCCTTACAAGCCCACACAACCGGGACACCCGCGCTCAGAGCGGCGGGACTCACAAGCCCCAGAAGTGGAAGCAATCCACTGACAGGTGCAAGGCTAAACAAACATGGTCCGTCCACACCCTGGAATATTGTTCAGCCTGAGAACGGAAGGGACCCTGACACAAGCCACGCCATGGAGGGACCCTGGGGACACCAGGCTCAGCGAGAGGAGCCAGACCCAGAAGGACACATCCCGCAGGACCCCGCTCCCAGGAGGTCCCCAGAGGAGTCCCGTCCACACAGAGAGGAGTTGGTGGGAGCCAGGGCCGGGGGTGGGGAGTCCGTGCTTCCTGGGGACAGAGTCTCTGTGTGGGGAGATGGAAAGTTCTGGAGACAAGGGGTGGGGGTGGCTGCAAGACGGTGTGAGTGTGCTTCGTGCCACGGAGCTGTGCGCTTAGAGCTGGTTAAAGATAACACATGTTATGTTGTAAAAGATTAACGTAACTGGTGCACAACTGTCCAGCAACATTCCAACAGCCAAGAAGTGGGAACGACCTGAACGCCCATCGCCCGCTGAATGGATACACACATGGTCCCCCCGCTCGGGAGCGAGGCGCCCACACGTGCTGCCCCGGGGACGGACCCCGAGCCCACGACACTCAGGGAGGGAACCAGACACAGAAGGCCCCACAGCGTGAGTCCACGTGTGTGACACGTCCAGACCGGGCTCGTCCACGGGTGGCAAGTACCTGAGTGGTTGCCAGGAGTGTTTGGCAGGAAAGAGATTAACAGCCAAGGGACGTGGGGCTACTTTTGGGGCGATGCCCACACAACGGCTGCACTAGAACCACTGAGCTGTAGGCGTTAAATGAGCTCATCGTGCACGTGTGACTCACGGCTCAGGGAAGCTGTCGTGGCGCGCTACAGCGATGCTGGCCACGGGCCACGCGCAGCTACTTACACCTAAAATTGGTCAGTGAGTTCCTCAGTGACACCAGCCTCATTCTAAGGGCTCCGCAGCCAGATACAGCTGGTGGTTTCCAGACTGGACGGCGCAGAGAAAGAACGTGGACATCGGACACAGTTCTGGACAGAGCTGAGCGAGCAGGACCTTCTTTAAGAGGGAAGGGAAGGCCTCTGAAGAGGCGGGATTAGAACAGAGACCTGAAAGTCTGGTTCATGAAGAAGGAAGTGCACGTACAAAGGGCCTGAGGTAGGACTGGGACAGACACGTTCACTATATTTGCTTCCCACGGCCTCCCCTGAATGAAAGTCCCACGAGGGCAGGTACTCTGTTCCCATCCCTGTGTCCGGTCCACACGGGTACTGATGTGCCTCGACACGGAGTGCAGAGGCTGGCGGGGCCGGCGGGGGACAGAGGAGGTGGGCAATGAGGGCTGGGAGGCTGTAGGGCCTGATCGGGTGGGCCACCTGGGCCGTAAGGACAGCCTTGGCTCTTGCCCCAGGCAAGGTGAGAGACCCAAGGGGGTTCTGAACACATCTGGCTGGTGTTTCGATCACTCCTCCAGCTGCCCAATGGGGAGCAGATTCAAGGCGGGGGTGGGGACAGACCGAAGAGGGCTCAGGGAGAAAGCAGTCTCATGGGTCTATTCTAGCAGAGGCAGGGGTGGGACCACAGACTCCAGAGCCCAGGAGGCCCCCCACCCCCGCGGAACCCCCAGCCCCCAGGGGCTGCTGATGGCGGAGCTCAGTTACCTTCTCCGTGTGCTGCTGCAGGATGGGAAGGTTCTCCTCCAGCTTGTCCAGCCCCCGGTGGGCGTATTCGCTGGCCGACGCGACTGCACGGGGCAAGACAGGAACCGTGGGTCACAGGACGTACGCAGCCCTCGGGGCCGGGAAGGCCGGCCGGAGCTGGCTGGGGGGAACAGGGCCAGGAGTGGGGCAGACCCCCCCCACTCCACCCCCCGAAACCGCCAACAGGAAGGTCCCGGGCTCTCCGGGGCTTCACTCACTCTGTGGCTCCAGCTTGGAGAGGATGGGCTGGGCCCCGCTGACGGCGGCCGCCGTGAGGGTCTTCACGCCCTTCTCGGCTGCGTCGCAGACGGTCTTGACGTGGGGGTGGCTCTCCTTGGTGGAGGCGTAGGCCGCGGACACCATGTTGCAGGTGGAGCTGATGAGGGGCATGCCGGCCACGCGGTCGACCACGCTGGGCTACGGGGACAAGCAGCTCAGCGGGCTGGGCCTGCAGCTCGGGGTGCCCTGCCGTTTCAGGCCACGGCTCCACGCACGCTTGTCCTGCATCCAGGGGGTCGCACACGCCACGGCTTCGAGGTTGCCCCACGAGCACTTCTTACACCTTAGCCCTGCCGCTCATCTGTTCGAACGTACACTGGACGCCCACTGGGCGCCGGGCACAGACAAGAGCCCCACTCTCACGGCGCTTCGCGTCTACCGCTGGGGTCAGCAAGCGACAGCCCACGGGGCCCACACCTCATTTTCTTATTCTTGTCTGGTTTTTCCTAACAGCTGAATCCAGAAGTTCACAGATCGTTAATTCCACTACTTTACAGCGCACGACTCTAACATTTTTAGTGTTTTCATTAGGTTGTGCAACGGTCGTGGCTAATTCTAGAACTTTGCCATCCCTCCAGAAAAATGGTCACTCCTCATTCTCCCCTCCCCCAAATCCCGGCCCCCACGAGCCCCTTTCCCGTCCATGGATGAGCCTGTTCTGGTCGTGTCACAGATGTGGACTCACACGCTGTGTGGCCTTCTGTGTCTGGTTCCCTCCCTGAGCGTCGTGGGCTCAGGGTCCGTCCCTGGGGCAACGCGGGTCAGTGTTTCATTTTTTAAATTGTGGTAAAAATGCACATAAAACTTACCATCTTAACCATTTCCAAGTGCACAGCTCAGTGGCATGAAGCACACTCACGCTGTTGAGCAGCCACCCCCACCCTCTGTCTCCAGAACTTTCCATTTCCCCACACGGAGACTCTGTCCCAGGAAGCACGGACTCCCCACCCCCGGCCCCGGCTCCCACCATCTCCTCTCAGTCTCTGTGGACGGGACTCCGCTGGGGACCTCATCTAAGTGGATTCATACAGTACTTGTCCTTTTGAGTCTGGCTCATTTCACTAAAGGATCACGTCCTCAAGGTCCAACCACATTGTGGCAGGGGTCAGTGCTTTCTTCCTTTATGTGGCTGATATTCCATTGGTGGCTGGTTCTATAAAGTTTTATTAGCACATATCCACCCCCATTCATTTACCCTCTAAGAGCGGAACAGAGTCGAGACAGCCCTTCTGAGGCTCAGCTTCCCCACCCACCACACGGGGAGACTTCCTGTCCGATAGGAGTCACAAAGATCACTTGGGAGAAGGCACCGGCAGAAGACGTAACTCACAGGGGCTGTGTGGAGAACCTGTGTGTGGGGAGTGTCCATTCATTTTATGGAAGGGTTAACTGAGGCACGGAAACCTAAGTCAGCCACCTAAAGTCACAAACCCAGCCAGCGGCAAAGCTGGGCCTTGGACTCAGGCCCTCTGCCTCCAGCTTACCCCCGAGGTCTCTTTAGGAGTTAATCCCAAATCTCCCCTGCAATCCAGCAACTCTGCTTTTAGGAACCTAGCCCAGGACAGGAAACACACGTCCACACAACACGCGTACGTGAATACACATGGCAGCCTCATTCAGAATGGTCAAGAAGTAGGAACAGCCCAGACGTCCATCGCTTGGTGAGGGGATTAAAGAAATTATGGTGTATGAAGTATGTTTTTTAAAAATTCACAGCCTCAGAGCCTCAGTGAGCCAGGCTGGGCTCACTCGGTAGAGCATGTGACTCTTGATCTCGGGTTGTGAGTTCGAGTCCCATGTTGGGCATAGAGTTTACTTAAAAAAGAAAAAAACTGGGGCGCCTGGGTGGCGCAGTCATTAAACGTCTGCCTTCAGCTCAGGGCGTGATCCTAGTGTTCTGGGATCGAGCCCCACATCAGGCTCCTCCGCTAGGAGCTTGCTTCTTCCTCTCCCACTCCCCCTGCTTGTGTTCCCTCTCTCACTGGCTGTCGGCTGTCTCTGTCAAATAAATAAATAAAAAATCTTAAAAAAAAAAAAAAGAAAAAAAAGAAAAAAATCATAGCCTCCAAATGGTCAATAGGTACACAAAAGACGCTCAGCGTGAGGGATCACGAGGGAAATGCCAAAACAACAAGGAGACACCACCTGACACCCGTCAGGATGGCTACTAGCAAAATGAAACAAATTAACAAGCAATGGTGAGGTTGGAGAGAACCTGGAACTCGTGTGCCTTGTGTGGGAGGGAACAGGAAGTGACCCAGCCACTGTGGAAAACAGCACGGCGAATTAGAAAGAATTACAAACAGAAATCACCCTACGAGCCCGCAATCCACTTCTGTGTCTATCGACCAAAGGACTGAAAACAGGGCGCCTGGGTGGCTTGGGTGGCCGAGCGCCTGCTTTTGGCTCAGGTCACGATCCCGGGGTCCTGGGATCGAATCCCGCCTCAGGATCCTTGCTCAGCAGGGAGCCTGCTTCTCCTTCTCCCTCTGCTGCTCTCCCCCTGCTTGTGCTCCCTCGCTCTCTCAAATAAATAAAATTAAAAAGAAAAAAAAAAAGGAAATGAAAACAGAATCGCGAAGAGATCCTTGGACACTCATGTTCAAAGCAGCATTATTCACAGTGGCCGAAGGATGGAAACAGCCCAGGTATCTGTGGACCGACAAACGGAGTGCAGTCCGGGCAGATAATGGAACACTAGCCCGCCTTACAGAGGACATCCCGACACCTGCCTCGATGTGGGCGGGCCTTGAGGACATTGTGCTCAGTGACAGAAGCCAGACCCAAAGAGACAAATCCTGTAGGATCTCACTTATGAGGGACCTAACGTCAAAGAGTCTACTTTTATAAAAGTGATTTTATCTTCCTACTTACGTGAAACGTCCAAAAGAGGTAAATTCATACAGAAAGCAGATTAGTGGGTGCCAGGGGCTGGGGGAGGAGGGAATGGGACTAACTGGTAATGGGGATGGGGTTCCCATCTGGGGTTTGATGGAGGTGGTTCTCCTACATCATGAATGTACTGAACGCCACTGAACTGGACACTTCAAAATAATATTTTTTCTTTGTTATGTGTTGTTTTACCACAATTTTAAGAAAGGGAGGAAGCACTGACACCCGCTACAAGGCAGATAAACCCCCAAAACATGACACTCAGTGAGAGAAGCCAGACAGACTCCATTCGAAATGTCCAGAACAGGCAAACCCACGAGACAGCAGATGAGCAGCTGCTGGGGCAGATGAGGAAGGAGGAGGGAGTACGAACCGGACGGGGTCTCTCTGGGGGGATGAAGCATGTCCTAACGCTGTACGCTGATGGCTGCAGGACTTGGTAGCTGACTAAAAACCACTGGGGAGCACCCTTCCCAACGGTGCATCTTACGGTATGTAAATGATATGTTAATAGAGTTGTTTATGAACGCTACATAGTTATTACTGAAGCTGCGAACAAGGAGAAGAAATGGGGGCTGACTTCCTAGGATGACCCTCCAAGCACCTGCAGACAGGACAGCGGTGGGGGTGGGGGGAGACAGGCGGCTTCAGAGCAGACCCGATCTGCCCAGAGCCTTCGGGATTCCCGGTTCTGCACCCCCCCCCCCCCGCCCCGGGTCTGCGTGATGGTTCCCCTCAACCGCAGAACCCCCCCCCCCCCAACGCTACCAAAGGCTCCCCGCCCTACGGTGTGGGAAGCCTCATCCCACGGTCCTGGCCCTCCCTCACCTGCTGGGCCGGTTCTTCTGCTGTCGCCTGGGTGCTGGTGGTGGCTTCTGTCTCGTTGGCAGACATGGTTCCCCGAAGCAGGCACTGTGGTGGACAGACGGGCTAGTCAGGTACAGGGTGCCCTATCCCTCCCTCCAGGAGAAAGTGCAAGTTCACAGCACCCTGCAACTCCTCCCCCGTTTCTTAGAGCCCCGCCCCTCAATCTTTCACAAGCACCTGTGGCCGGGGCAGAGGCAGGGAGCTGATTCAGCAGGGCCAGGTGGGGCCGGGAGTCTGCATCCCTAACCAGCTCTCAGGTGCTGCTGATGCAGCAGATATCAGGGCCACACCTCGAGGGCCAACTCCAAGGGCTCCACTCCGTCAATGCTTCGGGGAGACGCCTGGGGTGCGAAACCTTTGCGGAGAGCAATTTGCCAGGGGCTGCCTGCTTTCAAGAGTCATTGTCCCTGTGACCCGGAAACCCTGAGGGGATGGTCCCACACCTGTACTGCCATGTGGGCAGAGCCGTGTCGGCCACAAGAGAGTGGAAGCAACCTGGTTCCCCCGCAGAAGGGACCTGGAGAAAACAAGGACCTAGCCCAATGCAGTGGCCACAGACTAGAGACCTACGCATCCCTGGCTGGACCAGGATTTTCAGAGACGAAGAGTGTGCACGGGGCGAAAATTGGTGCTTCGTTTGCTCAGGATCTTTAGATACAGGAAACTGTTAACAGTGACCACCTTCCAGGGAAGATCAAGCAGCTGGGGCAGGCCTGACTTTTGAGCCACGTAGATAATATTACTAGTTCAAAAAAAAGGTTAAGCATTAAAAACAAAACACCCCACAAACCAAGTAAGGGAGACCATGCCTGGCCCTACCGCAGACCAATCAAGTCAGGCTCGGGAGGGAGGGCAGGGCAAGGGGGGCGCCCCAGGTGAGGCCCAGGCGCATGTTCACAAGGTACGATGCGAGCCACCACGGCTGTGCTCCGTTTTCCTGGCCAGCTGGCAGGAAGTGGGTAAAGCGTCATTCCCAGTCCTCCCATGCTATACCGTGCTGAGCAAGGAGTCTTCTCTTCGCTGGCCTCAGTCCTCTCACCTGTGCAGAGGAGCTAAAGGCAGAACCTGCCTTCAGGGCTGGTTCCCCTGGTAATTCTGGGATGAGCCTGTTGTGAACCCCTGACCTTGACTCTGACCATTTCCTTCTAGAGGAAGGGGGCCCATCCTCCTGGCTGTCGTGTTGCCCTGTCCCCCAAGCAGAGCTCAGCAAACTGAGGCTTTGAGAGCATCAGTGCTGGAGTCCAAACCGGTTCTAATCCCAGCTTTGGAACTCGCTAGCAGTGGGAGCTTGGGAAAGCAGCACCCTCTCTCAGAGCCTTGCTTGCCCCATCCGTAACATGGGGATAACCCGTCCTAGCTCAGAGCCCCTACAGATTGGCAGAGCGACATGTGGCGCTTAGCTCAGGGCCTAGCATAAAGTAGGTGCTCAATAAACGGAACCATTTCACACATGGGTGAAGCCGGCCAGGAATGGGCTTCTGCTTGGTACTAAGGTCCCCAGACTGGGAAGTGAAGCGAGTAGGCACACCCGTCCCCGGTTATCATCAGGAGTCCAGTTATTCCCCTCGCCCTCCCTGGAGCCTGAGCTCACGTGGGCACCTTGGAGGCCCATTCTCCCATCAATCCCTCCTAGAGCGGGTTCAACCAAGGGCGGCCACTGCAGATGTCAGCACCCCATTAAAGTCCTTGGGGTCCGCAAGCCTCCCCCTCAACCGCTCAGTGAGAGAATTGGTTTGAAGCTGGCTCCAGCTGCCAGAATGAGAGCTAGCTGGAACCGGTTGTAGTCACGCAGACGTCCAGCTGCAGCCGGAGCACGCTGAGACAACTTCCAAAGTTCCCGGAGCCGAGGTCCCAGGCCCCTCCGTTCCAGCTCAATCCTGACAAAGGTCCCAAGGACTCAGATAAGGGGTAGGCCTTCCCAGCCGCCTTGAGCAATCCACTGGCCACACCCACCTAAGGGAAGAGGGCGGGGTCTGCCCGGGAGCTCCCCAGAGCCAACTGGGGTGGCGGGGTAGAAATCAGAAACTCGGGCAGGGGAGGAGCTAAGCCCCCGGGCGGCCAACCCATTTGCCGAGGAGGGGTCCTTGCTAGGCAGAAGGCCCCCTGATTGGGGGGCTAGGGGCGCTCTGGACCCAGGGAGGGCCGATTTCCTGTGCAGGATAGGTTGCGGCTCGCCTCCAAACTGCGTTTGCAAAGCACGCACACTTTTTAGAGAGGATGTGTTTTAGCAGGGGGGGATTTACCCCCTCTTGATACTGCCACTTCTAGGGGGCTCTTTCAGGCGCCCCCTCCCCGCCCAACGAATGTCTCAGGAATTGAAAGGGTAGAGTTTTAAAGTTTGACTCTGCTCCAGAAATAGGTGGGAGGGGGGTTTGAGGGGGCGGAGCGGGAAGAGACAGGAGAGCTCAGGCCAGGCTGGAGACCCCTCCCCAGGCCGCAGAGACCAGCAGAACCCCCAGGAAGGTTCTCCCCGCTTCTTCCTGCCCTGGGACGCCCCGGGACTCGGCGGACCCCGCCCCCCACCTCAGTCGGGCCCCCTCCTCTCACCGCGGTCAGCGGGACGTACACGACGACGAGCTCCGAAACCGTCTGGCCCGGCCCTGGGGAGGCTTTTATACTCACGGGGGCGGGCGATCGGGAATGACGGGCCGGAGGACCAATCGTATAGGGAGATTGCCCGCCGCCTGGCCACGCCCCCGCTCGGTCTGGGACGTTGGAGCCACAAGTGAAGTCCGGGAAGGGCCAGACTTTTGCGGGCGGCGCGTGCGGTCAGCGCGGTGGGACGCCTGTAAGATGCCTGATCCAGCCAAGGGCGCCTCCTCCCGACCTAGGGATCCTATGAACTCGGCCCAGGGAGGGGCTATCCGAGTTCTGGGGTCCACCGGTCCCCCTTTTCTCCGGGGGTGGTGAGAACTCAGAGATCGTTGTTTGATGCCCCCAGCGTGTCAGGAGTCGCGCCCCAACCCTGCCTGGGCAGAAAGGTGATAGAGCCAAGCTCGACCCAGCAGTATGAGCAGCCTTCACAACAGCGGTGAACAGAGATGGAGTGTTTTCCTCCTGCCCTGACCTGCATGACACCATTTAATCCCTTCCCAAACTGGTCCTTTATCATCCCCATCTTACAGATGAGAAAACTGAGGCCCAGAGACGGTCAGCCAAGGGCAGTGCTGGGATCAACTCCCGGATCTCTGACTCCTGGATCAACCCCTTCCTGAAGCAGGAACCACTTGGATTCCACCCTCCCCCACATCCTTTATCTTCTTGGTCTATAAAACGAAGTCTCAAACTCAGATAGCCCCAGAGACCAAAAGGAAGTAAATGCCTCCTCTAAAGTGTTAGCAGCATGGCAGAGCATTGCCCTGTGGAAGACCCACCCAGAGATTCCCATATCCATGGGGATTCTAGACTAAAGCAAGTGTCCTACCTTTTAGAAAACCATTGGACCAAATAAAACCCAACCGGGACCATATTCAGCTAAGGAGCCACCAATGTGCCACTTATACTAAATTATGTGGGGTGGGGTAGGGCGGGGCCTCTGAAACCTCCGGAAAGAACGTGGAAGGAAAGCTGGTGTCTATGACTGAGTGCGTTTTTTGGACAGTGGCTATAGCAACACCATGCCATAGAGCTTTCTGAGATGCTGGGGATTCTCTAGAATTTCCACCGCTCAGAATGGTGGCCACGAGCACCATATGGCTTTTGCACATCAAGAAACAGAATATTCACATCTAAGTAACCACATGTAGCTAGTCAGATTCTCGAGTGAGTCTGAGGCACCAAAAGGATTAAAGCAATCAGCTACAACAGTTAAAAATTTCACATTGGCTGCTGGCCTTGTTTCCTACTCATTCATTCAGCAAGTTTTATTGTGCTGCTATGCTGGGTGCTGGCAACATAGCCGTGAGTAAAACAGATCCCAGCCTTGTGGCGCTCACCGCCAGTGGCAGAGACAGACAATCAGCAAGAGAGATGAGTGAAATGCGTAGTGGGTCAGGTTACTGAGAAAAGCAAAGCACTGGGATGGAGAATGTGGGGTGTGATTTTTTTTTGTGGGGGGTATAATTTTTAATGGGGTGGTCAAGGGAGGCCTCCCAGATTGGCATCTGAATGCAGAAGTGAGGGAGGAGAGGAGAGAACCATGTAGAGAGCTAGGAAAGGAGCATGTTCAAAGGCCCTGAGGCAGATCATGCTTGGTAAGTTGGAGATGCAGCCAGGGAGTTGATGTGGCTGGAGTGGAGTGAGTTCTTGGATGTATAGAGCTCTGAGAGGTTAAGTGAGTTGTCGAAGGTCACACAGCTCCAAAGTCACTGGGAGAAATGTCTGGTGGCCTTGAGCTTCTAAGTGGCCTTCAGTGCTGGGACATGGCCAAAATATTCCTGGTCAAGGAGATGTAACGTAATTCTGATTTGCAAAATAAAGTCCTGGTGATTTTGCCCCACATCTTTTCAACAAAAGGAGAACAGCCATGCTCACCATCCTTCCTGGTGTGGCACTCAACCCCCACCTCCAGTTCCCTGTGAGTGCAATCAAGGGCGTTTGCCATTGCGCATGTGCACTTGGTGGGGGAGGGGAAGGAAAGGGCGCTGCCCCACCGGCCCTTAGCACTTCCTTTTCAACCCCACAGCGGCCTCCTCCTGGAAATCTTTCAGCCTTCTTCAGTCTCCCCCAAGGCGAAGGCTGCCAGAGTAAATAGAGGATGCCCACTTCAATTCGAATTTCGGATCAACAAGGAATACATTTGGGGGGTATAAGTATATTCCATGCTGTACCTGGGATATACGTCTATTCAAAAATTATTCCTGTTGACCTGAAATTCAAATTGAGCTGGGGATCCTTTTTATTTTATTTTATTTTATTTTATTTTATTTTATTTTTTATTTATTTTATTGTTTTCGCTAACTCTGGCAACTCTACCTCCAAACTCAGATCCCTTTTTCTGCCCCAGCCGTGTCCCTGGAAAACTGTCACCTCCCAGCCTTGGTGGGCTCCTTGAGGGCAACACCTGTCCAGGATTCCCAGTGTGGGAGGTAAGAAACATATCGTTTTCTGAGATATTTTATTTCATTATTCAGAGGCCTCTTTGTATTGTCCCCGCTTTCTGGGTGAGGAAGCTGAGGACTGCAGAGGTGATTAACGGGCCCCAGGTCACACAGCCAGAAATGGACGGCCTGAGCTTGTTTGAGATCTCAGTGTACCCTCCTCCTCCGCACCCTGCCTCCTCCCTCTCTCCTCCTTCCCCCTCCGTCCCTCCTCCTCCCCACCTCCCCTTTCTTTCCCTCCTCTATAGTGCCCTTCTTCCTCCTCTTCCTTTGCACACTTTCCAGTGGAAGGGCTCTGAAAACTCCCCAGCTGTTTCCCACTGAGCCCAGGGAAAGAAGAGACAGACCAGCATTGTAACACAAGGTGGCGCTGCTGGTCCCAGATTGGTCTCCTCCTGGCCCAGGTGTTCCTCCCCCCACCCCCATCTACCCTCTGACCCTTCCCACCTTCCAACCATCCATCTAGTTATTGAGTATCTCCTATTATTGTGAGCCAGGCCACCTGGCCGTGAGGACCCAGTGATTCACTGGCTATGCAGTCAGGCAACAAGCAATTATTAAGCACCTGCTGTATACCAGGCCCACACTGGGCAGCCCTGGGGATTCGGCCTCCACCTCCACTTTCAAGGCACTCATAATCCAGTAGGACGCATGCATGGGACCAACAGGACTGCCTTAAGACTTTCACAGCCCTGGGGTGCCTGGGTGGCTCAGTCAGTTAAGCAGCTGCCTTAGGCTTGCTGGGCTCCCTGCTCAGTGGGAGTCTGCTTCTCCCTCTCCCTCTGCCCCTCCCTCCCGCTTGTGTTCTCTCTCTCACTCACTCGCTCTCTCTCAAATAAATAAGCAGCATCTTAAAACAATTTTCACAGCCCTAAGGCACTTTTGCCATTGTGGGTCCCTCCCTCTGCGAAAAAATATTGCAAACAATCTTTTACGACTGCATTGGTATTATACTCCTTGTTTTCTTCTGATTTTAAGATAAATTAAAAACAAACCACTTCCATGGGCTCTTAAAAGTGTCATGGGCCTGGGTCTCCTGTGTCTGACCAATGAGTTGGCTCTGGTGACTGAGGGCATAAAATACAGGTGATCGGGACTGTGATGGGGGCTGCACATGCATGGGGGCCCAGAGGAGAGCTGGGCCCAGGTTGTGGGTGGTGCTGGGAAGTCTCCAGGAGGAAGTAATGTCTAAGCTGAGGCATGAGAGAGAAATCAGCATCAGGCAGGTGAAGGTCCTGGAGAGGTATTCCGGGCAGGGAACCTCTGGAGTGTGCGGGTGCACAGTGAGGCCGGAGGGTAGAATGTGGCCCCGGCAGCGTGTCAGGGAAGAGAGCCGAGATCAGACCGTTTGGCAAGGGCCAGGCTGATAAGAGCCCCGAGGACATTACGGAGCCACAGGAGGTTCTGAAGCACGGTCAGCAAGGGCAGGTTGGAGCATTGGAAAGATGTCTTGGGCTGCCCTATGGATAAAGGAAATTAGGAAGAGGAAGATGAACCCCCTTGCCTCAGGTAAGTCTTAAAGAAATGGTGGAAGTCATAGGAAGATGGAAGGGGGTGGTGCAAGGGGATATTCTAGGCATCTTGATGAATTATTCATTCAAGAGGTATTTATTAAACACCTCTGGTGTGATCTGCTGAATACAGCAGTGAAACAGAGAAAAAGACTCTCTGGAAGAGGTGTGTTCCAGGCAACAGGAATAGCCTATGCAAAGGCCCTGGGGCAGCACTGGGCCCAGTGTGTTGGAAGAACGGCAAAGGCCCTAGTGGCCAGAGCAGAGTGATCCAGGGGGAGAGAGGGAGAGGACAAGGCAGGTGGGCTAAGGGAGGACTTGGGCTTGTACCCCAAGGGAGGTGGGTGGCCTGAAGGGCTGTGGGCAGAGGAGGGGGGCACCTGACTCAGGTGGGGGCTATGGTCTGTACCAAGGGTCCTGAAAGATCAGGAAGCTTTTGGGGAACCATGGCTCCTTCTGGGAGAGGGGGCTGGGAACTGGGAGTAGGGGTTGCTTGGAGCCCTGCTGGGGAAGGGGCTTCGAATGTCAAGCAGAGCCTTTGGGCCTTTATTGTTAGAGCAGTGGGGAGCAACTGTGGGATGCAGAGCAGGGAGGCCCTGTTTAGGTCTCTGGGGAAGGGGGGTGGAGACTTCAGGATGCAGAGAAAGGCAGGGGTGAGGGCAGGGCAGGCGGGAGCTGATGGCCCATGACCAGGCCTGCAGGAAGTGGGGGTAGATGGGAGAGACTACAGCATGGAGTGGACAGGCCACGCTTCAGGAGGTGAGGCTGACTTGGGCCTCTGTGAAGGACCCAGGGAGGTGGAGGACACCTGGGCCGTCCCCAGGGCTAGGACCAGCGGTGGAGCAAGTGTGGGAGGACGTCAATGAGCTTAGTTTTGCCTCTCTGAGAGCCTGTGGCCTAGGGTTGCAAATTTATCACATAGAAATACAGGATACCCAGTTAAATGTGAATTCCAGATACACAATGTATCGTTTTAGCATAAGTATGTCCCAAATATTGTAAGGGACATACTTATGCTAAGAAATATTCATCTGCCTGTCCTGTAGTTTTTCTAGCAGCCCTGCCCCGGCCACCACAGGCCTGCCTCTGTCTTCCCCACGGCTGCAGCTATGGCCAGCGGCTGGACGGTCTGACCAACGGTGGCCCGATGGCCAGAAGGCAAGGTTTTGTCTCCTTGGGCCGGCTCACGGCGGGAAACCGGGGTCTTTTAACATGCAGGCCCTGGCCTGTCCCCGCCCCCCCTCCCCGCCCTCATGGCGCCAGCTGCCCGCTGTCCTTGCACGGAGGTACGGGCTTGGGGGAGGGGAGCTGCTCTGAGACCCACTGTCTGTCCCCTGGGCCAGCCCCTCCCCGGCCAGGCAGGTCCCACTGGGCACCCCTCACCCCAGAATGCCAGGTCAGGGGTCCCAGCGGCCGGAAGGGCTCCACGTGGCCTTTGTCCCCCCAGCTCTGGTGGCCCGTCCAGCTCCAGCCAGACGTCTGAGGCCCCGTGGCCTCTCTGTGAAGTCCTGCAGGCAGAGCAGGCTGACTTCCTCGTCAGAACATACCGGAAGGACCGAGGCCCAGGGCCGGTTGACCAGGAACTAGATCCCTCAGTGCCACAGCCACCCCCTGAGCGCTCCCACACTGAGCGGCCTTGTCCGGGGTGGCCAGGCCCGGCAGCTCAGGGCACGGCTCTCCAAGTGCCAGCTGCCAGGATGTGCCGGTCACGTTGGTGGGGAAAGAACACGCCGTTCTTGGCTTTCCTGGCTGCCCCTTTGTTCCCAGGCAGAGGTGGGGGGCTGTTGCCCTGGCAACCAGCCCCTTCCCCCTCAAACAGTCCCTTGAGGTGAGGATTGAAGGCACCTTGGGTCTGGGGGTTCTGGCCGGGAAGGGTGTCCCCTGTCACCCAGGGGGTCAAAGGAGCACCCTCCCCCCAGCCGGCCCTGGCTGCTCAGAGCTCAAGTGTCCTGGGCCGTGGGGGAGGCCAGGTCACCCCCTTGGGATTGGAATGCCGGAGGTGGCAGCAGCAGGGGGGAGGACATTCCCAGCGGGGCAGGCGCCGTGGTGGCAGCTGCTGGGCCCCGCCTGTCCTATGTCCCCTGAGTTGGAGGCTGCAGCTGGTGTGGTGGCTTTGGTTCCCGGGGGGAGGTGTTATTTTTGGGGTAGGGACACAGGAACGTGAGAGGTGCCTCCCCCCAGGGCAGGAAGTGGGGTGGTCCCAGCTGTGTTCTCCCGTTGGCCCACCTGTCCCAGTGGGCACCACAGGCCACCGCACAGGAAGTGTTCCCAACGCCCGCCTGTGTGACCTCCTGAATCTGGGGCCCAGAGGGGAGGCAGCCAGTGGGGAGGGTGCAGGGGCCCGCTATTGCGAGTCAGAATCTTCCAGAAGCCCCCAGCTGTGGTAACAGCAGTGCCTATGGAGTAAGCGCTTACTTTGGCTGATGCATTTATAGACGTAGGCTGTTTGATCCAGCATCTCGGGGAAGGAGGGACTAATGATGAATTTGAGTTTTACAGGTGGGGTTACTGAGGCTCAGAGACACCAGTGACTTGCCCAAGGTCACACAGCATATAAATAGCAGAGCTGGGAATCTTATTAGCATTTACTATCAGATACACTAACTCAGCATAGACCGCCAACCCTATCATGTGGACAGGGGCTACCACTTGGGTTCGATTCTTCTCCCAGAACCCTCAGAGATTCTGTCTCCGCTTGGGATATCTGGAGACATTTTTGGTTGTTCTGACTGCGGGTACTCCTGGCACGGAGCGGGTGGGACCAGAGTTGTGCCAAGGTGAGTAATAGTAATTAATATTTCATAACAATGCCAGCTATTATTATTCATCGCATTATTCTAAGTATAATAATTATTTCTCATAATTATTTATGAGAAAACTGAGGTTCAGAGAGCCTGTATTTTGGACCTCCAGCCCTTCTGAGGTACATGAATCCTGACTGCTTCCATAAGACCTTGTAAGCTTTGCAGGAACCCATGATGATAATGAGGACTCAAACCCACAACCCCAAGGACAGGCTCAGACAGCCCACCACACCCCCGGTCCCCACCTCAGCTTGGCCACGCACTGGGAGCCCAGGCTGGCCATGTCACCTGCCTCAGCTCTGCATCTCTGAGACGGGTCCCTCCCTCCTTAGCCGAAGCAGTAAAAATAAGAGTCTCCGTGGTGCTCAGAGAGGCACTACCGAGGGTGGTTAGGGGATCTCATCCTGGCTTTGCGAGCCTGGGCACCCCTGCACTTCTCTGAGCCTCTGTTGGCTCGTCTGTGAGATGGGGCATTCATGTCCTGACTCACAGATGATGGGAGGATTAAAGAAGCAGTCCACGGCTTAGCTCGGTGCGCGGAGTACAGTAAGCACCATATAAGGCTTGGGTGTTGCTATAATTAAAAACATTTTAATGGTGGTAAAATACACATACATAAGCTTACCTTAATTTATCTCAGCCATTTTTAAGTTCAGTGGCATTGAGTGCATTCACACGATTGCCCAGCCATCCCCACCATCCCTTTCCAGAACATTCTCATCTTGCAAAACTGAGACTCCGTCCACATGAAACACTGACTCCCCACCCCTGTCCCCATCCCTGGCACCTACCATCTACTCTCTGTTTCTGTGGATGGGACGGAAGCCTCTAGGGACCTCCTAGAAGCAGCAGACAGGAATCGTCCTTTCGAGATGGGCCTATTTCACTTAGTGTAACATCCTCGAGGTTCATTTATGTTGTAGTGTGTATCAGAATTTCCTTCCTTTCTAAGGCTGAGTGATATTCCGTCACGTGGATGGACCACATTTGTTTAGCAGCTCATCCATCCGTGGACACTCGTGCTGTGGGACCAGCCTGGTGATAATGGAAAGAATAAGAGTCTAGAAGGATACTAAAGGTGGATCCAATGGGATTCATCAAGGAATCAGGGAATGTGGTTTTAACAAATATACCCATGGGGCGCCTGGGTGGCTCAGTCAGTTAAGCACCTGCTTTTGGCTCAGGTCATGATCCTGGGGTCCTGGGATCGAGCCCCACACCGGCTCTCTGCTCAATAGGGAGCCTGCTTCTCTCTCTCCCTCTGCAGCTCCCCCTGCTTGTGCTTGCTCTCTCTCTCTCAAATAAATAAACTCTTAAAAAAAAAAAAATACACCCACAAGGGGTGCCTGGCTGTCTCAGTCCATAGAGCATGTGACTCTTGATCTCCAGGTTGTGAGTTTGGGCCCTAAGTTGGGCATAGAGCTAGCTTAAAGTAAAAAACAAAACAAAAAATAAGACAAAGAACCCCAAAAAACCATCCACCGATGTTTTGACACTCCTTTAAAAAGGTGGAGCTTAATTCTCTTCCCCGTGAGTGTGGGCTGAACAGAGTGACTTGTTTCTTAAAGACAAAATATGGCAGAAGTAATTGTGTCGAACACCTCAGAGACTAGGTCGTGAAAGTCACCGTCCCCTCTCTGCTCTCTCTTGGGTCACTTGCTCCAGCGGAAGCCAGCTGCCATGTTGCGAGGACATCCAAGAAGCCCAGGTGGCGCCAAGAGGCATGTGGGTGGGGCTTCTTGGGAGGGGCTTCTCCAGCCCGTCAAGCCTGTAATCGCGCTCTCTCTCCAGCTGCTGTGTGGACAATGGACTAAGGGGGCAGGGGTGAGAGCAGAGCCACTTGGGAGGCCGGTACAGCAATCATCCAGGTAAGCATTGGTGGTGGCCTGGATTCAGGCGGTGGCAGGGGAGATGGAGAGAAGTGGACAGGTTAAGCAGTTACGTAGGAAACAAAACAAACAGAGCTTGGGAGAATGAAAGGCTTAGGTGGGGTCTTCAGTGACATGGGGAGCTGAAGACGGAACAGGTGGGGTACCGGTGGGAAGAAGACGAGGTGACAGGTTTAGTTGTGGCCGTGTTGAGTCCATGTCCCTAAAATGTCCAAAGGCCTCCGTAAATGTAGCTACTTGTATGATAAGAGTAGACTAGAGGCTCTCAACTGAGGGTGATTCTGCCCACCCAAGGGATTCTTGGCAGCGTCTGGAGAAATTTCTGTTGTCACAACTTGGGGGATGCTACTGGCATCTAGTGGGTAAAAGCAGGAGATGCTGTTCCACGTCCTGCAGCGAGCAGGATTGTCCCTCATAAAAGAAATATCTGACCCCCAAATGTCAATGCGCAGAGCTGGAGAAATCCTAGGGTAGACCAAGGGCTGAAAGAAG
Source organism: Ursus arctos (assembly GCF_023065955.2). Classification (NCBI taxonomy): domain Eukaryota; kingdom Metazoa; phylum Chordata; class Mammalia; order Carnivora; family Ursidae; genus Ursus; species Ursus arctos. The sequence goes on from NW_026622808.1 coordinate 15,449,765, forward strand.
TAATTGTCAATTTCAGCGGATATTGTTTATTTAATAAAGTTTTATTCCTTGTCTTTGCAAAAATCGCATAGATCAAGTTTCCTGAGCAACTTCCCTTCAAACAGTCCTCTCCAAACAGCTGGCAAGAAGGGAAAGAGAGGACAAGATTCCTGTGGCCACTTTCTAATGGATCTCGCCTGAAGTGACTTACATCACTTGGCCAGATCAGGCACATGGCCATTGGCCATGATCGTCTTACTTGCCATTGGTCAGATCAGTCACATGGCCACACCTGACTGCAAGGGATGCTGGGAAATGTAGTCCAGCCTAGGTGCCCAGGAGGAAGATGGAAAGCGTGATGTGAGTGGAGCTAGTCCTTGCCGTGGTGTTATTGTCCTCATTATTTTTGTTATTATTTAGATCTATTGTCTGCAGGGATGACCCTTGAAGTTCAGGCATGTTTCAGTACCTAGTAGAGGAGGGTGAGAGGTGCTGCCTGGTAGGGGTGGAAGGCTCTCTGAAAGAAGAGGCATGGGTCATGCGCCTTTGAAGAAAGCAGACACCAAAAATCTGAGAAGTGGGGGAAGAATAAGAATGGTGTGGCATCGGGGAAGTCATTCCTTCATTCCTGACCATGCAGAGCCTTGTAGGCCAGGGTGAGTGCCGTGGGGACCCAATGGGCCGAGGTGGCCTGATTTGTCCTGAGAGCCTTCTAGTTGCTTGAGGAATCAGATCGCCAGGTGAAATACAGGACATCCAGTTAAACTGGAATGTCAAATAAACAACAAATGATTGTTTAAGCCTCAGTATATCCTAGATATAGCATGGGATGTACTTATGCTAAAATGGTATTGTCCTTCTGAAATGCAAATGTAACGGGGCATCCCAGATTTTTATTTGCAGGGAGGACAGAACGTAGGGGACAAGGTCAGGTGCAGGTGACTGACGATCATGGATGAGACATCGGCAGATATGCAGGGCCTGTGTTGGGAGAACTTTGGCTTCTACTGAGTGAGGTGGGGTAGCCCTGGGAGCCTGAGTGTAGGACAGCTGTGCTCTGACTTGGGTAGGAGGCTTCCAGACCCAGCCCTGGCACTTGGCAACCACCTGCCCCCGTGGATTGTCCCCGCCCAGCGTCTTTCCCCTTCAACAGTGCTGACATTTGGGGCCAGATCATTCTCTTTAAAAAATTTTTTATTTAAATTTCACTTAGTTAACATACAGTGTGATATTAGTTTCAGGTTACAATACAGTGATTCAACATTCCCATACATCAGCCAGTGCTCATCGCAGCAAATGCATGACTTAATCCCCATCACCTATTTAACCCATCCCCCTACCCACCTCCCCTCTGGTGACCATGAGTGTGTTCTCTGTACTTAAGAGTCTGTGGGGGCCAGCTCATTTTTTTTTTTTTTAAGATTTTACTTATTTATTTGAGAGAGTGAGTGAGAGCGCACAAGCAGGGGGAGCTGCAGAGGGAGAGGGAGAAGCAAGCTCTCTGCTGAGCAGGGAGCTCAATGCAGGGCTCGATCCCAGGACCCTGGGATCATGACCTGAGCTGAAGGCAGACTCTTAACTGACTGAGCCCCCCAGGCGCCCCAAAGGGCCAGATCATTCTTTATTTGGGGGGGCCCAGAGCATTCTTAATTGTGGGGGGCCGTCCTGTTCACTGTGGGATGTTGAGCAGCATTCCTGACCCCCACCCACTCAATGCCAGGAGCGCTTGCAGTCACGACAACCACAAATGTCCCCAGGCATTGCCCAGTGTCCCCTGAGGGGCAGGATCCCTCTGGGTGAGACCCACTGGGTTAGGGGAATCTGTGGACCCCCAGGAGACTCTGCGTTCCGTGACCACCTGGCTGACTGACCGAGGTCCTGGGGTGCTGCACACATTTAAATACACACATCAAGCGGGAGGGAGAGAGGAGGGAACTCACAGACGCTGGGGGGGTCACCCGTTTCCACCGCCTGATCCATGGGGATTTGTTCTGGTGTCTAGTGTGAGCTAGGGATCAAAGTCAGTTTTTCCCTCTGATAACGAATGCACATTTTCTCCCTCTTGGCACTATGGACCTTTGGGGCCGGATCATTCTGTGGGGTGAGGCCAGCCAGGGCATGGCGGGACAGTGAGCAGCGTCCCTGGCCCCCACTCACCCAATGCCAAGTGCAGCCCCGCTTCCCCTCAGTGGTGAAAACCAGGTCCAGCAGACTTTGCTAGTGCAGCCGGCAGGCAGAATCGCCCCAGCTGGGGACCCTGGGTCTAGGCACTGTGCGACCCCAGCACGGAAGTGGGTCTGGAGTGCTAACCACGGTGGGGAGCTCCCGGAAGGCCTTGTCAGTTCCCTTCATCTTCTCCTGGCGTTTAGTGAACCGTCTGGGGTGGGAGAAACTGATGCCCAAGTGGCTGCAGTGTGGGGAGGCTCAGGCACGTGCCACCCACGCCCCGACCCACCCGAAGCCCGTCTGTGCCAGACAGAGAAAGGGCTGTCCTAGGGTCTGATAAAGCTTTTAATATTTAGAAGTTTGGGCACTTAATCCTGGCACTCCTGGCTCTCGGGTGACGCTGCCCCCTCTGGCAGCGGGCAGCCGTCTGGGTCCACAGGGGCACTGGTGATGATGATGGGAACCTTGGCCTTCACACTGGTCAGGGACCAGGGCAGGTGGACTGTGCTGACCAGCTCGTAGCGGGTACTCATGATCTCGCCGTCCCGCGTGCAGCTGCTCACGGACAGCACCTGCGGGAGGTTGAGGGTGCTGACGATCTTGGTGGTGTTGAAGGGCGTGATCTGAGTGTTGGCCTCCTGCCGGAGCAGCTCACTGCTGTCCACCCGCGAGCGCCGCTCCGCGTTGGGGGTGAAGCCCTCGTATTGCACGTGGGCGTAGAGGGCGAAAATGACAGTCTTGATGCACCTGCTGGTCTGGTTGTTGATCTCCGTGGTGAAGATGACCCTCTCCCCCGGCGCGAAGGTGTTCTTTTCCATCTGGATCTGTAGGCAGATGGTGCCCTGGCTGCAGCAGTTGTAAGAGACCTTCTTCTCAGCCTCCACCAACAGAGGGTTCTAGAAGGGGGGATGGACAACTGTGAGGGATCGTGGCCACAAGATCCGCTCGCCTGCCTGCCATTCCTCCATCGTAGCTCCTGCAAACCTTGAGCTTCTGGGACTCTCTTAAGTAAGAGGCACTGAGATGGGATCTGGAGGCTTGGGGATGTGGCAGCCAGACGCCTGGCATGATCTCCCGGCTTGCCTTCATCAATACCCTTTGCCTTTCTGAGTATCAATTTCCTCATCTGTAGAATAAGCCTAAGAAATCCACAAGACCCTGGCTTTACTCCTACCTCCCATGCTCGCTTGCTGTGTGACCTTGAGCAAGTGGCTTGACTTCTTTGGGCCTTGGTTTTCTAGAAGACAGGAAATGTCTCACAGTCTAAGCCCAAGACTGGGGCTTACCCAGGCAGTTCAAACTTTAGGAGCGAATATTATGGGCTCTGAATCATGAAAGGAAAACCGTAGAGTTGAAAGTGGGTAGTGTGTTCAAATAAATGCCTCAAAATGCAGCCATTCTATCAACTAGTCAGCCGCTGGATTGCAAATAAAGTCACACATACACTATATTTAATGAGTGGCTTTGGTGACATTTTACTTTTTATTTGTGGATAATAGTTTAAAGGATTTGATGTGCTGTTGGCGGGGGGGGGGGGACTTAAAATGAGCAGTCTCCACTTTTGCTGGCTTCCGGTGTCTTCTTGCAGAGGAACTTGATACTTTTACAAGCGTGTGTGTGTGTGTGTGTGTGTGTGTGTGTGTGTGTGTGTGTGTGTTCCCTTTCAGCATACCAAAAGAGAGAAAGAGAGAGAGAGAGAGAAAATGGTGTGAAAAATACTTCCCAAACTCCCTCCCACTTCCCATTAGTGATACCAAGTTGGTCACTTGAAATTGGCCCTGATGGGAGTATTTTCACCAGGGAAATTGGGAAACATCACGCATCGGGGCTGCCGCACACCAGAGCTGGGTGTCGGCCATTTCCTAGCCCGGCACCACCGTTTTCCTACGACCTGCTTCATCGGCATTTACAAATTCTCCTGATTTGTTTCAGATCTCTGCTCGTTTAAGGAATAAAATATCAGACTTGCACAACTGTGCTAATGTACTCAACACTAGTGGTTAAGATGGTAAATTTTATGTCATGGATATTTTGCCGCAATTTAAAATAAAAACATGAGCGATCTGGTTGAAGGCCCCACGGACCCCTCCCTAATGCCATCCCCCCATATCCCTTGGCTCCCTTTGTCCTGAACTGGGGGTTTATCATATCTGGATTTTTAAAAAAGATTTTATTTACTTGTCAGAGAGAGACAGAGAGCACAAGCAGGGGGAGCAGGAGGCAGAGGGAGAAGCAGACTCCCTGTCGGGCAGGGAGCCCGATCCGGGACTCGATCCCAGGACCCTGGGATCATGACTCGAGCCGAGGGCAGACACTCAAGTGACTGAGCCACTCAGGCATTCCTGGATTTTTTTTTTTTTAAGATTATGTATTTATTTGAGAGAGAGAGAGTGAGCAAAGCGGGAGGGGCAGAAGGAGAGAGAGAGAATCTCAAGCAGAGTCCGTGCTGAGCACAGAGCCCCATGCGGGGCTTGATCTCATGACCCTGAGATCATGACCTGAGCCAAAACCAAGAACTGGACACTCAACCGACCACACCACCCAGGTGCCCCATATCTATGGATTTTTAAGAACACTCCTAAACATTATTAAGAAATCTAACTCAGGGAGGGGCGCCTGGGTAGTGCAGTGGTTAAGCGTCTGCCTTCGGCTCAGGGCGTGATCCCGGCGTTCTGGGTTCGAGCCCCACATCAGGCTCCTCCACTAAGAGCCTGCTTCTTCCTCTCTCACTTCCCCTGCTTGTGTTCCCTCTCTCGCTGGCTGTCTCTCTCTGTCAAATAAATAAATAAAATCTTTAAAAGAAAAAAAAAAGGAATCTAACTCAGGGAAAACTCCATGCAGTAAATATATAACTGTGAGTTATTATGAAGTCAACTCTTGTAACCTCCATCCAAGAAGTAGGGATTTGCCAGTCCCGCCCCCCCGAAGTCCCTTACATGTGCCCAGCCCCCACCCCTGCCTGCAAAGGGCAGCCTCCTGAATTTTATAGCAATTGCTTTGTTGTGCCTACACACTTGTGTTATTATTTACATAGAGGGACCTATACAGGATGTATCATCTTAGAAGAAAGTGTGTAAGGAACAATATAACAAGCTCAAATGTATGTTCTAGGAAGAAAAGAAACATTAAGGATTCCCCTGAAATCCTGTGGGTTCTGGGTGCTTTGACCCTTGCCTCCTCCCCTTCTTTGCCAGACTGGCGTTTGTCATCCTCATATGAACTTTTAGATTATTTAGGGATGCATCTGCTTGTGGTAGAAATATACAATACTGTTTTACATATTTTTTTAATTAAAAAAAAATTTAAGTATCCTCTACACCCAACACGGGGCTCGAACTCACAACCCTGAGATCGAGAGTCCCATGCTCTACCAACTGAGCCAGCCAGGTGCCCTGTTTTACCTATATTAATACTTTAAATATATCGAGCTGTCCATGTTTTCTCGCATCTCGCTTTTCTAGCTCGCATTTTGTGTGAAATGCATTCATGCCAACGCCTGTCATTCTGCTTTATTTGTTTTCACCATGGCCACTGAGTGTGTCGCCAAATAATTTATTTACTCATCCGCCCCCGCCCCCCGGACAAGATGGACACTTACATGCTATGTGCTACATTTAGGTTTCTGTGTGCTTGATATCATAAAAGTGCTGGAAGAAGCATCCCGAAGACAGTTTTTCCTGGTCTTACACACGAGAGCTGCTCTCGGCCATGAGTTGGTGAACTTTTTCTGTAAAGGATCTGATGACAAGTATTTTAGGCTTTGCAGGCCACATACAGTATGTGTCATATAAGTATTCCCTTATACTATTCCCCAGCTCATGGTGGGGCGCCTGGGCGGCTCAGTGGGTTAAGCGTCTGCCTTTGGCTCAGGTCACGATCCCAGGGTCCTGGCATCGAGCCCCGCATCGGGCTCCCTGCTCAGTGCGGAGCCTGCTTCTCCCTCTCCCTCTGCAGCTCCCCCTGCTTGTGCGCTCTATCAAATACATAAAATCTTAAAAAAAATAAAACAAAAATGTTCATCGCAACCTTCTGGATTGTTTTCTTGTTACGTTTAGTCTTTATTCTATTATTTCGTTTTATATAAAACCAACACTCCATAAACATTAGCTGGTTATAACCCACCCAGTTAATTTTGTTCTGATAAATTCGATATGCTACTTATTCACAACTATTATATCCTGCCCGACACATTGATGTTATCAAAACAAAGCTGTTGAGACCCACCGTGTTTATATTTTGTTCGATTCTTTCATTTTTACAAAGTCGATCGCAAGCCACCAACCAGATTTTCTTCACTTCCTGTTCTACTTATTTTATTCTCTGTTCTGTTTTCTTATTCTATTAAAAACACACACACACAAAATGTTTGCAACCCACAAAATGGACTTCTTTCTGATATTTCCTAGTTCGGTCTTGTGTATTCTTTCATTTTACACAAATATACGTGCACCCCACTGAACTGATTTTGTAACCCGTGAATGGGTCGTGACCTGAGGTTTGAAAAACACTGCTCCGGATCAGCCGCCTTTCCTCTTGGGAGACCTGGGGCTGACCCCTGACCCCAGGTGACCTCACCTCTTCCCTAGCCTCTGGCCCCCTTGCCTCCTCAGTGTTCCCCTCCCTCCCTCTCCACCGGGAGGCTAATTGCAGCGGGTTTTATTCTAAATCCCTCCAGTCTTATTCGAAAATTCCTCGCATGCGTTAGGACCCTGCGGGCATTGAGGAACTTGTGGCTCTAACTCAAGGCCTGTTCTGGCCTGTACCTGCGAGAGGGGTCGCCCCGCAGTTCCGACAGGGGCCCAGGGGAGACCCCCGCGCTAGGTCAGGCAGGGTGGCCAAAGTGCCCCGATTCCCAGTAATGTTGCGGGTACACACCCAACACTGGATTTCCTGGATCTGGGAGTGTTTGGGAGCCCTGCGTTTCTTTGGCATATGTGAAACTTTGGGGGGATTCATCCAAACGGTATTTATTGGCATCCACTTGGTGCCAAGTTCAAGGGAAACCCATAGCAGTTAAGACCAGCGCTGTCCCTGCTCCGGTGGGGGGTAGACGGACACACAATGGGCTCACTGAAAATGAACCAGGTCATTTGTGATAGGGACAGTGATGAGGCTGTGGCTGGGGGCACACTGGGGCTATGAACTACGGAGAGGTGTGGGAGGGGGGCTCCCTTGGAGCCAATGGTTAGGAAATGTCTCTAGGACAAGCTCCTTTCCCAAACGGGGAGGCAACACCGTCTTGTCTTTCAAGATTCTAAAGGTACAAAGAGTGGAGAGGAGGTGGGGAAACTGGAGCCTGTGCAGGGCTGGAGGGAAGGCAACAACAGTCCAGCTACTGTGGAAAACAGGCTGGGGTTCCTCAAATGTGCAAGGGAATGATTGTCTGACCCAGCAGTTCCACTCCAGGTATCTAGCCAAGAGAAACAAGAAGATACATCCATGCAAACGTGCAGGGCAATGTGCGCAGCTGCACGATTCACAGTAGCCAAGAAGAGGAAACAACTCAAGTATCCACCAGTGAACGAACGGATACACACAAGGGGGTCCAGCCCCGCAGTGGAATGGCAACGGAACATTATTCATCGGTAAAAAGGGGCGAGTCACTGACACAGGCTACACAGGTGAGCGAAACCTGCCAGATGCCTAAAGCCTCCGTATCATACGATTCCATTTCCGTGAAATGTCTGAAACAGGCAAATCCACACAGAGAGGAAGGGGCTTAGTGGTTGCCAGGGCTGGGGGAGGGGGGCGTGGGGAGTTCAAGGGGGGTGACAGCAAAGGGAGGCAAGATTTCCTTTTGGGGTGATGACGGTGTTTTAAAATCGACTGTTGGCGACGGCCGCACAGCTCTGTGAACACGCGGGAAGTCGTTCAGTTGTACACTTTCCAGGGGTAGATTGTCAAAGATGTGAATTACAGCTCCATACAGCTGTTAAGAACAAGGGGAAGGGGAAATGTTTGCTCCTCCTAGCTCCCCGGCTCCCCTCCCAGGGGTGCAGTGTCTGTTGCTAGTTTCTCTGATCTCCTTCCGGACGTTTGTTACACCTGCAAGGAAGTGCATTTCTCGCTTCCACCGCCAATGTGCCAGGCTAGACATGGTGTTCTGAACTTCGCGGTGCTCACTCAACCCAGTGACTGAGACGTTGATGCCAAGAGCTGCCTTGTTCTGTCCCTGTTTCTCTCTAACTTACCTATAGAATATTCCTTTGCTACTTTAATTCGCTTAGCAATGAACGTTTAGGCTGATTCCAACTTTTTTGCCGCAAAAACATTCCTGTGAGAGGCCATGTCACAAGTGAAAGGATATCAGTAGGAGAAATTTCTAGAAGGAAAATGGCTGGGGCAAAGGGCATGTTCATTTTAATTTGAATAGATACAGCTAAATTGCCCTCTGCTGGGGTTGTGAGAGTTTATTCAGCCAGGTGAGTGCCTACCGGGCTTCTGAACAAAGATCTGAAGGATGAGGGGGAAGGATAGGAAGGTCATATCGTAGTGTTCCAGGTGGAAGGCACAGTGTGTGCAAAGGCCCTGGGGCAGGACCAGGTCTGGTGTACTTGAGGAACAGCGAGGAGACCTGTTTGGCCGGAGCAGAGAAAGCAAAGGGGAAAGGGCAGAGAGGAGGGTCGCGGGAGGGGGCAGGTCATGCAGGGCTCTGTGGGCAGGGGGGACTTTGGCCTTTACCCTGAATGAAACGGGAGACCGGGTGGGCTGTGGGGACAGAGGAGGGTCATCACCTGACTGCCTCTGGCTACTCTGAGGACAGACTATTGGGGGTCAAGACTCTGCTTCTACCCAGGGATGCCTGGGTGGCTCAATCCATTGAGTGTCCCAACTTTTGCTTTCAGCTGAGGTCATGATCTGGCATGTGTGGGATTGAGCCCCACGTTGGGCTCTGAGCTCAGCGTGGAGTCTACTTCAGACTCTCTCTCTCTCTCCCTCTCTTCCCCCTGCTTGCAAGCTCTCTCTCTCTCTCAAATAATTTCTTAAAGTCTTAAAAAAAAAAAAAAAAGACTGCCTCTACTGGGTTGAGCCCCATCCTTGCTCACTGGGCCAGAGTGGTAAGCTCTGCCCTGGTCCCCCAGCTCCTGCCCTCCCCTGGCCCCCAATGTCTATCCTCCTCCAAGCAGCCAGAGGGAGTCCAGTGATGACCCCCTGCCCACCGGGGGTCTTACCTGCATCAGTCCAAGTCTTCCTGAGGCCTCTTATTACCTCCCTGCCGTTACCTTCTTCCCTCTCACCCCCTCCTTCACTCTGTCCCAGCCATGTGGCCCCCTCACTGTTCCTCCAACATGCCGGGCACCAACCTGCCCCAGGGTCTTTGCACGGGCTGTTCCCTCTGCTTGAAACCTTCTATCCCAGATATCCCCATGGTTTCCCCCCTCTCCTCTTTCAGTTCTCTGCTAAGATGTCACCTCCTCCAAAGGGCTTCCCTTGCCCAGTCTGGTTAAGACAGTACTGAGTAGTTGAAAAAACACACTATTTTCATATCCTCAGAACTTATGTGTGATAACTCCCTTTGCTGCTATGGTCTTGATTTTAGATCTTCCCACTTACGGGACACTTCCTGGGTGTGGAGACACCGTGCTGAGCACTTTGCAGTCTTCACAGGCACCCATCTAGGGAAGTATTATGCTTCTCATTGTACAGTCAAGGCTGTGGGAGGTGTTGTGAATTGCCCAAGGCCATCTAGCTAATGAAATACCTGTTGGCAAGATCTCAGGCTGGGTCTCACGCAACCCCAACATTTCACCCCAGCCTCTGCCTCGTGCCCCCCGCACTCTAGATTAGCTCTGAAGGGAAGGCCAGAGAAGGGCCACAGTCTGCTCAGGGTAACACAGGGAGGAGGTGGTCAAGCGGGCCTTGAGCTCAGGTCTGGTCATCCCAGGGCTAGTCCACCCCTCCAAGCATCTACTCTTCCTGGGACTCTCTAGGACCATCCCAGGAGGTTGGCCAGGCTAGAGGTATCCCTGTGACATATATAACAATACTGGTGGTGGAGGCAGTGACAAGATTCTTGGGGCCCATCCCCCAACCCGTGCCAGGCACTGTGGGAAGTTCTTCAAGCTAGGCACTATCTCTCTGCCCATTTTACAGACAAGGAGATGGAGGCACAGAGAGGCAACGTCATTTGCAGAGGGTCACACAACAAGAAGTTGGGGGCTCTTGGATTTTTACCTAGATCTTGAAAACTAAAATGAGCCACCATGCTCTGATAACAGAGTCCCCAGGGGAGTGACTTGGGCCAACATCACTCCACCCACCTCGACTTCACCTCTGCACCTGGGCCTCCAGGAACCATCCAGAAAACCTCCTCTGCTCAGCCAGACCAAGGCCGCATGACCTTTTCTTTCCCAGGGCCAGAGCCACCCCTTTTCCTTGCTTCTTTTGGTGGAAGCACCATCTCTGTTGTCTGAGGGCTCAAAGACCCTGGAGAGTCATTGAGCATCCAGGCCTCTCACCCATGAGTCATGGGGTGGGGGGGCTCTGAACAGCTTTGACTTATTACAGGGTCAAGGACATTGGGGCCCAGTCATTCTTTGGGGCGAGTGTCCTGGGCACGGTGCGGTATTGAGCGGCACCCTGGGCCCCCACCCCCTCCATGGCCAATAGCCCCTATCCCCAGTCCTGTCAACTGTAGATGTCCCCGGATACCACCCCATGCCCCCTGGGGAGGCAGGATTATCCTGGTTGAGAGCCACTGCTGGCTTAGGTCCTACTAAGGATTCACCTTTTGTGAACTCGGGGGGCCCAGGGGAGCCATCAGCACCTTTCCTTCTTCCTGGTAGGGGCTCTCTCTGTTCGCTGCCTTCCCGCCTGCCTCTGGTGAGCTTGGAGGACAAGCCCCACCGCTGCCCCTCCCCCATCACTACCTGCAATGGGTTTTCTTTGTGGAAGTCCGAAGTCCCTTGAACCAACAAGTACATTCTCTTCTTCGCCAGAATGTGCTCCCGGCCCATGCAGGAGGCTTGTACAAAGTAGAAGACGTGGCCAATTTTGCTGGCGAAGGTAGAAGGAAGCCTGGGAGGTAAGCTGAAATGGAAGTCAAAGGTGTGGCTGCCTGCACTTAACCAATTATCTGAAAGCAAAACACACCGATGCCATCAGAAGGTTCTAGAATCTTTTTTCTTTCTCCCCTCCCCCCCTTATTTATTTGTTTTGGCAGGGGATTTGTTCTGGGCCTGGCCCACCTGTCCCTGAGCTAGGGATCTCCATGGTCCACAAATATCAGGCCTAGGCTTCAGCTGGGCTGGAGGGGGATGCGTGGGTAGGTGAGGTGGCTGAAGTAGTCACCCCGAACTACCTGTAGGGCTGTGCTCACCCCTACTCTGGGTCTGAGAAACTGGAGCTCCAGCCCTCAGTCACACATTGGTTTAACAAACCCATCTTGAGCCCCTCCTGTGGGCGAGAGGCTGTTTTAGACAGTATTTACAGTAGTGAGCAGGGCCAGCACAACTCCTTGCCCTCATGGAGCTTGGCTTTCAGTGCACAGCATACAGTAGGTACTTAACATTGGCTGAGTGGCAACTGAGGACCAGGGAGAAACTCACATGGCCCCCATTTCTGCAACCTCTGCATTTTATTTATTGTTTCTTTCATTTATCCAAAGCCTCTCATTATTGTGTCTTTCCCACTGGATGGCAATCCCAGGGACTCCAGGGACTGCGTTCGCTTTATCCGTTGCCCCACCCCCAGCTCCTGGCCCAGTGCCGTACACAGAAGGTGCTCAATAACTGTTTGCAAAATAAATGAGGGAATCCATCAAAGGCTTGGGCTTATGCTTTTGAGGGGAAATGCTTGGCAGTGGGAAGAGGTGGTAGCTGATGCTGGGGGTGTCTAGGTGGGGGAGTGTTAGGGTCGAAAAACTAACACTTATGAAGCACTTACTGTATGCCCCACACTATTCCAAGCTCTTTATATACCATTAAATCATTACATTCTCAAAGCGATCTTAGGAGGCAACCCCTTTTTCTAGTTTCCGTTTTCCAGGTGGGTTAATGGGACTCAGAGTGGCAACAGGACGGATGAGCCGTAAGGGCTGGCATGTTGCCATTCCTCCCCTAGATACCTGCACGGCTGGTGTCCCTCCCATCACTCGGATCTGAGCTCAGTAGTTCCCTCTTTGAAGAGACCTTTCCATGACCTCCCTATCTGAAAATTTTAAAAGTCTAAAATTAAACTTTGTTCAGCCAGGCGTTGGCCGAGAGTTGTGGAATACCTGGGAACACTCCCATGAGCACATTTTGGAAAGCACATGTTGCTCCAGGCAGCTCAGCCTCCCTGATATCTGTCCAGACTGTGGATTTGAACCTGCTGGAGTTGGGAACTGGTTATTCTCGCCCTAGAATGTCTCCCCTGCCTCCTCTCTCTTTCCCTGGGACCATAGGACTCCTTATTTTGTCTCCTTGCATTTCACTGCCAGAGGGAGATTTATCTGTAAAATAACAAGACAGATGTTTTTATTGGCCTCCCCAAGTAGTCATTGGGCTAAGGATAGCATTCCCCCCTCCCACCCCAGGAAACAACTTTGAAAGTTGATTTCAAATATCTGGGTTCTGATCAGCTCCTCATGTCTTGTTATTTTCGTGTTAATGTGTATCTGATGGTCATTGTTACACACAGCTTCCCTCCCAGGGGGGAACCAGGCCTTTGCCCATTTCTGCTATCCCTGGGGGTTTGCAGATCCACTACAGATGTGTTTACCTTCCAGACCCAGCTTCCTATTATGGCCAGAGTTGGCTGCTGGCTTCGCCCTTACCCTCTACTGGGAACGTCTTCAACTTGTGCACATAGTCGGCCTTGTTGTTGCAAATAACATCTCTGCTATAATCACGGGATGCCCCGATTTCTTCATTCCACTCCACATAGCCCCTTCCCACGAGCTCCACCCTCACAGTAGGGTCCACCAGGGTGCTGTTCAGGATTAGAACCACCTGCCCTTTTATGCCGGAGCCGGCCAGGTAGACTGCATCCTTGGGCAACACTAATTCGATCGACTTCACCACAGACATGGGGGGTTGGGGTGGTGGAGAAACATCCTCCCTCCTCCCCCATGCCACTGAGATTCCCGGTTCCTTTGGCGCAGTGAGGTCACCTGTCTGTGACATCATCCAGCCAGGGTTCTGGGAAGGGGGTCCCTAGTGGCCAGGAGGGGAGATGAGGCTGTTGTGCAGGGGTGGGACCGAGCTTGGGTATTCCAAAGACCTCACTGGTGTAGGAAATGATAGCCTGACCACTTTTTCCTAGGAAATAACAGATAAATAAGCCAAACCAACCGCAAGACCCTAGCATTCCTTCCTCATAGGAACACCTCTGTCATCATGCCGGGAGGTTAGAGGCTTGGGTGGGAAGAACTCATTATGAGCTCTACTTAGAGATGGGGAGGAATGAAGAATGAACCCCAAGGTCTTTTCTGCTCTATCAGATGGCCCCCAAATGTGGTATGTGCATTTCTCAGCGTTCGTACACAGGTTAAGTTCATGTACAATCATTGTCATTTTAATGGCTTGCTTTCTATATCAACCAGTCCCTGTTAGAAAAAAAAAATGACAGATATGGCCAGGACATGAAATCCGGTGTGTCCCGACTGATCGGAGCACTGTGTGCTCCATCTAAACACGAACACCGTCTCCTTACACATCTGACATTTCTCTTTACACCTGTCTCCCCCATTGAATGCGAAGTCCCTGCAGGGTGGGACTTAGTTTCTGTAAGCTTTGTGCCCACCAACGTCTGCTTGACTCCGTTCAGACATGAAGGGTGTCAATATGTTTGTTGAGTGACTTAACAACCTTCAAGAATAGATCATTTTGCAAAAAGGAAACTGAGGCTTTTGCCCTCTAATGGTTTTCCTGGTGCCTGACTCACGCATGGGCTGATGCCTATGCAGGAGGGCCACTGGAGAGGAAGAGGGGCCAGGAAGTGTCCATTCTCTGGACTCTGGCGGGCCTCCTTCATTGTCTTTTTTGTACCTTGCTTTGTTATTTCATGTGATGTCTTTTGAGACATTGCCATCTCGTCTCCCTGAATGGTTTGTAAGCTTCCTCTGGAGAGACCTGGCATAGTCTTTCATTCATGTATGTTGATGAACCCAGGCAACCTCTCCAATTTTCTCAAAATGGCTGGAGAAATGGGGCTCTCCAAAATCTTTTCTGCAGGGAAAGCCAGACCTCTTCCTGGGTTACTTGACTTGAGGTATCCAAGCGGCCTGGGCTATGCCCTGCTCTAAATACGCCTGAAGAACGTATTCCCTCTTCTGGTCCTGTTGAGGTTCTGCGACAGTACGTACAAACAAATGATATGCTCTCACCAGGAATAGGCCAGGTTCCTGTGGCCGGTTCTTCATGCGAAAGATCTCATCTGCCTCACCAACTCAGGGAGGCCTGCTTGAAACCTGCCCGTGCCTGAGATGTGGTCTATACGTGGCTGATGACTGTGGGTCCAGAAAGACACTCAGTAGCAAAGACGGAGTCCTGAAGTTGGAGGACGTTAACAGCAGGATTTGGACTTTGTATTTGGACTCGATTTGTTCCCTATGAGTTCTATAACAAATCCCCACAATTCTAGTGGCTTAAAAACCACAAATTTATTCTCCTACAGTTCTGGAGGTCAGAAGTCCAAAATGGGTCTTAAGTAGCTAAAATCAAGGTGTTCTAGGAGAAAATCTGCCCCTCCCCGTTTCCCACATTCCTTGTCTGTTGGTTTCATCGTTCCAACCCCTACTTCCCTTGTCACTTCTTCTCTGACATGGCCCTTCTGCCTCTCTCTTTCACTTGTTAGGACCCTTGTGATGATTTTGGATCAGCCTGCATCATCTAGGATAATCTCCCCCACCGGGAGATCTTTAATTTGATCTCATCAGCAAAGTCCCTTTTGCCACAGAAGCCACCATATTCACAGGCTCAGGGATTAGGATATGGCTAGCTTGGGGGGCGGGGGACATTCTTCTGTTTACCACCTGGGGAAAGAACAGCAGAAGGACCAGTGCCTGGAAGGGACTCTGCTCAGTGCCAGAGAGACCTGTACACATGGAAGTTAGAGGTCATCGCTCTTCTGCTCACAGCCTTCCCGTCCTGCTTACTGCTCTCAAGAGATAAAGACCAAAGGCCCCCTTGAGGCCTTAGATGACAACTCTCTGACCTCGTCCCCTCTTTGCCCAGCTACACTGGCCTTCTGGCTGCTCCCCTTACATTTCTAAGCCTTTTCCCGCCTCTGAGCTTGTCTGTTCCTCCTCGACCCATCTGTCCTTGGTTTCTATCTCAGATCTCAGCTCAAATGTCATCCTTTCAGAGAGGCCCACCTCTCCACCTCAACCAGAATGTCCTCTCTGCCCACCCCCACATGCCTCTCCAGCTACTGTCCTCTCTTCATTGCACGTAGTAGTATCTGAAACGATTTGCTTTACTTATTCATTTTTTGCCTGTCTCTTCAGACAAGAATTTACCCTTCTGGAGACCACCAACAGGGTTGGCCTTGCCCACTGTTGGCCCCCCTCCCCCCCCCCCCCAGCTCCGAACACTGTGTCCAGGCGCTGTGTAGGTACCCAGCATGGGTCACTGTGTGCCCGCCAAGACTGGCCAGAGCAGAGCAGGCAGGGTGGAGGGGGCAGGGCAGTCCTGCCCGCCTGGACAGCCGGAGAGGCGGGAAAACGAGGCGGGAAAACCCAGCAAACAAGCCCTGCGGGTGGGTAGGGTGGGGAGCTCTAGCAGGCCCAGACGCCAGGAAATGGAGCTTGGGACGATCAGGCTGGCCATCGGGGTACAGGCGGTCTCGAGAGGGGGCCCCACATTCTACTGCAGCGTTTAAACATTGATTTTGGCCTTCTTTGCCCTACTGGTCAGTGCATGCCCATGCCCCGGGAGAGGGGCTGTGGAAAAGGACTTAAAAGGTCAGGTCAGGGGGTCTCTACCCGGGGGTCCCTAGGGCTCCCGAGGGACACGCATAGTGGGGGGGCCCAGCTCCCGCCACCGGGCCGGGTTGCACACTGGGCGCGCCCAGCAGAGCGCGCAGGGCTGGGCGGGGCCGCGGCCCGCAGGGCGGAGTGGGGGTGGATGGAGGAGGGGGCGCCCCCCACCCCCTTTCTCGCTTCCCGCCACTGCGGCGGCCAATCACCAAGCAGGAGCCCGCCCCTGGCGCGGCCTCCCGCGGCCCCGCAACTCCCAAACGCCGAGTTTTCGCGGGAAAAAAAATCAGAGCAGCTGGCAGCGCGGCGGGCAGTGGTGGCGGTCCAGGCGCTCCGGGTCGCAGGCAGGTCCGCGCGGGGTCCGGAGCCACGCACGCGTCTCTATTGCCATCCCCAGCCGGGCCAGGCGCGCAGGCAGGAGAGTGGATCGGGGCGGCCGGAGAGGTGAGCCTCCGGACTGATCGGACTGCCATCCCGGGCCGGGGGAAGGGCCCGGCGCACCAGGCGGGGAGACTTTGCAAAACTTTTGGGAGCGGTCCGGAGACGCGCGGCCAGCACCAGCGCACGCGTGCCCCGCAGCGTGGCTATCCTCCACGCCGTCTCGGGCTGTGCCTCCGCCCCGGCGGCCCTCGGGAGTCCTCTCCCGCAGCCCGGGCGCCGGGAGGGGCGGGAGGAACATACCCAGAGCCCCGCGGGGGTCGCGCCGGCTGGGTGGGGGAGGGCCTGGCGAGCCGCAGGGGAGGATGTCAGGCTCCGCGCCTGCGCGCGGGGCGCCCGCGATTCAATTGTCGCGCCCGAGCCCGATTTCGCGCGCCCTTAGTTCCCCGGGCGCGCCTGGGCCAATGGGGAGCGGGCGGGGCGGGGCAGCCGGGCGCGGTGGAGCCAATGAGCTAGTCGGCTCAAGTGAAGGGGGGCGGGACTTGGCGCGCGGGGCCCCTCGGCCGGTCCCGGCGGTGGGGGTGGGCGTGGGCTAGTTGGCGTGGCCCGAGCTGGCGGGCGGGAGAATAAGAGGGGCTCTGGGTCCGTGGGTCGGGGTCCCGGGAACGCGATCCTGCGCGTGAGGCCACCGCGGGGCCGAGGTGAGCAGCGCGGCGCGCGCGGGGGCGGCCGGGACGGGGCGGCCGGTTGCCATGGCCACCGCGGGGCCGGCCGTGTCGCGCACGCGCGCGGGGGGCGGCGGGGACCGCGGGCGCCCAGGGTTGGGGGCTCCAGGGTCAGGGGGGTGGTGGTCCTTCCCCTTGGGTCACACTTAGTTGAGTTACTGGGACTTCTGAAGTTCCAACCCGCGCCGGACTTTTGGGTTTTTCTCTTGCGTCAGTATTGATCTAGGGAGTGAATGAATGAATGAATGAATGAACGAACGAACGAAGGAACCTGGTTCCTCGCTATTTTGCTGTGCCCTCTTTACTTCTCTGGATGTTGTGTGTTTCCCACCCCCCGCACCACCCCGCCGTGAAAGACGGAGTGGGTTGGACTGAGTGGTCCGAGATGCCGTTTACCTTCCCCTACTTCCCTCCTCACTCCTCCGCCGTTGCTGGTCATTAATGCGTTAATTCCTTCATTTACTCTGCGGGGCCCTGGTCAGCTGTGGCTAGTCCGCGGACCAGCGCGCCGGGAGGGCGTCCTGGGAGTTTCCTAGTGGTCCACAGACTGGACAAAAGCCGAGGTGACCTGAGTATGGCACGGTCTGGTGGTGGCAGCCGCACCACTGACCTAGAGGTCCCGCTCTCTCGCTCTCAGCACCAGCAGACACCATGTGGATCCAGGTTCGCACCATGGACGGGAAGGTGGCCCACACCGTGGACTCACTGTCCAGGCTGACCAAGGTGGAGGAGCTGAGAAGGAAGATCCAGGAGCTGTTCCACGTGGAGCCGGGTCTGCAGAGGCTTTTCTACAGGGGCAAGCAGGTAAACGCGCCCTGCCGGCTGCCGCCCGCCCAGCACCTTTGTTCTTGCCTGGTCCAGGCGTCGTACATATACTCTCCCCGCCCCTCGTCCGGTCCCGCTTCACGTCTCCACAGAAACCTCAAATGCCTGAGCCAGGAACAAAGGCTCCACTTGCAGATCGACATACGGGGCAGGAAGCTGGCACTCCAGTCTGTAGCATTTGGGCTTTTAAGTCTGCCTCCCCTGTTTTTTGAAGCTCCCCTCAATATAATTTCTAGAAAAGGAAGTTGGAGGTAGCCAATGGAGGACGGATGAATTTCAAGGAAGAGCCTAGAATGCTTCCTCAGATAGGACAGAAGGGACCAGATTTCTCTTTGAAACACACACTGATGGCCCACAGCCTGGACCTCTTTTGAGTTTGACCCCACAGGATCTGTTTTCGAGAAATTTGGATCAGCTTGTTCCGAGGCCGGAGATGGCGCTTGCTGGTCAGGAATTTCCGCCACCCTGGGCCTGCTCCGTGGAGTGAGCAAGAGCTCGTGCTTTCCTCGGGGTCTGCGGGCCCCGCTTTTCTGTGTCTTTTCTTCTCGCTCTCTCCCTGGCCCCTGGTAGCGTTTAAAATGGCCACCCCTTGCTTTCTCAGCTGCCCACATTTGGGACGCTTTCTCCAGGGGCAGTGGGGGGTTTCCGTTTTTGTCGGTGTGTCTTTGTGGGGGGGACGGCGCATCCTACTGTGAGTGGGATTTCCCCGGGTAAGATAAGATGGTATGACACAAAGCGTCAGTCCTGTCTGCCGGGGCCATCGTGGAGTGGGGTGTACGGTAGGGACAGCGGCAGGGACAGCGGCGGCGTAGGGACTGTGTCCTGGATTAAAAGTCTTCAGTTGGGCTGCGCGTGCTTGACTTTGTTGTTGTTGCATTTTGAACTGGGTACTGCCGCCATCTGGTGTCTCCATTGAGAAATAAACACTCTGCAACCGGCCAGGAGTTTTGGGGGCTGGGAGGATCCAGTGTGCTTAACTTGAAATGAGACCTGCTGATTAATTTCTTGGGCTCTTGGTGCCCTGGGAGACCTTCGCCTCCTTCCCGGGAGAGAGACGACGACTTGAATGTCTTTAGAATCTGAGTGAACCCGCCCTGCCCGGGGAGGGGAGCCGGGCCGGCGGACTCGTTCGGCTGCGTGTTGAGCAGACAGGGCTTGTGAGTAAGCTCTGCCGAGGTGCTCTGTCCCGCCGCCTCCAACGGCTCATTTTTTGTGGCATCCAGACTGACTTCGATTAGCCACTCAATCTCTTTGTTCAGCTGAAGGACCTTTCACAGAGTTTCTGAAAACCTTCCGCGTGTGCCTGCTAGGCAGTTCACGGCGTGATTCAGAGGTGGGACGGCTCGCGTCCTCTCAAGTGGGAGTATCTGTGAGCGCCTGCCACGTGCTAGGCACTGTTGTTAATGTTTCCAACGAGCAGAGAAGTTGCAAGAGCCACGAACCCCTAAGCATCTACCCCTAGATTTTGCCCCCGACATTCGGCCACGTTCCAGTTAGCACATCTTTCTCGGTCCTGCCTGTCCACCAACCTGTTGTGGGTTTTGGAGTGCGTTTCAAAGTAAGTTGCAGACACAGGTTCACGCCAGCCCTAAGCACTTCGTTAACTGTCATTAACTAGAGTCCAGGACAGGTTTGTGGGTCTTGTTTATTCAGGTAACACACGTATGTAGCGAGATACGCACACGTAAGGCGGGCCATTTGGAGTCTGGACAAATGTCTACACCCCTGTAACCAAATCCCCATCTCCCTTCATTCATAACACGAGATCTGACCCATACAAAAGCCCTTACGACTCCTGTGGAAGTTATAAAGCCTGATGATACCAGGAACACCTGTGGGCGGGAGACGCGAAGGGTGTACCTTTAATTGGCGGGATGTCCGCGATGAGAGACGGAGCTCTTGACGCTGCCTGCTCACGACACGGCTTTCACACTTAGCACAGGCTTCCTGCTTCCCCTGTGACCTCCGTGACTGTCGCCCGATCCCCCGCCTGGCGCTCCTTCCCCACTCGGCAGCTTTGTGAGGGAATGTGCAGTCGTCTCTGTCTTCCGGCCCAGGAAGCCAGGCCTAGAGCGTGATGCAACTTCCCCCGGGGATGCCGGCGAGGCCCCAGCCTGGC
This sequence comes from Ursus arctos, assembly GCF_023065955.2. Lineage (NCBI taxonomy): Eukaryota > Metazoa > Chordata > Mammalia > Carnivora > Ursidae > Ursus > Ursus arctos. Next base: position 15,469,857 of record NW_026622808.1, read on the forward strand.
CTGGCTGCCGGGAGGTGGGACAGGCCCGGAGGTGGGACCGTGAGGGTGGGGGGGACAGGCTGGGGGGGCGGATGGGACACGGACAGGCAGGGCATACGGCAGCACCTCACAGTGAGCCAGGGAGTCGGGTCTGCCAATAGAGCAGACTAACAGCAATAGAAAGCGGCAGAAAGCAGCGTAGTTTCCAGTGGGGGCAAGAGGGCTGTTTTTACAGAATGTTCTAGAAGTCTTCGCAATCCTTTCCTTTTTTTTCCTTTTAAAGAAACATGTCGTGAGCAGTTCAAGATCTGCAGTGAGGTTGATTGAGACGATAAAGCAGAACATAGTTGAGTCTTTCTTCAGGATATGGGAGGTTTCGTGGCCGGCTTGTTTGGGCTGAATAGGTTGGCGGTTATGTCGCTTGATTGGCGGAAATGCAAGAGGCCGAATGGGGGCAGGGACCCGGGCGGCAGGCCCAGCCTGGGCAAGGGCGAGAGGCATCTGGCGCCTTTTTCTTGGCTGCCCATAAAAATAACAATAGCTGTCATTTGTGGGGACTCCAGCACGCTCAGGTGCAGGGCTCTGCCCTTTACATAATCCTGCTGCGTCCCCTGCCCAGGTGGCCCCGGCCTGAGCTCGGCGCGGCTCTCCCAGTGCGGCCGGTGCGCGGCCGGGCGTGGCCCCTCGCAGTAAAGGCGCTGTGAGTCAGCGCCGGGTCTCTCCCACCTCGGCCTTGCTGATGTGGGAGGCCGGCTCATTGTCCGGAATTGCCCCCATTGAGAAGTCCTAATTTAGTAGATAATTTACGTTAGGAAAACAGCGAAATCGGCCTCAAAGGCCATATTAAGATCCGTCTGAAAGATAGGTCTGAAATGGTGCCCTGGAAACGGCCTCGCGAGGGTCACCCATGTCCTAGCACCCCACCAATTCAGATTGGCTTTTCCCGAGTGCTGTCCCTGATTTCCCAAAGGGCAGAGTGGGGCAGCAGAGCCCTGTCCTTCAGGCTGTGTGAGGGAGGGTCCCCTTCCCCTGGAAGAGCTCCCAGCTGGAGGGCATGCCCTCTAAGCCAGGCGTCAACAAACCCTTTATGTAAATATTTGTCTCCCTGGGGACTGCTTACCCCTGCCATTGGAGCATGGAAGCAGCCACAGACAGTATGCAAATGAATAGGCATGTCCCAGTACAATAAAACTTTATTTACAAAAACAGGCGCAGACTAGACCGGCAGGCTGGCTGTAGCTCGCCAGTCACACACTATCGTTGTTCCATCCAGCGCCCTTAGTTGCTGATCCGGGTTTTACTGTTAGGAACAGCACTGCTGTGGAATGTACTAGAACAGGTCCCCTAGGGCACAGGGTGCAGAGTGTTCGATCCCAGGACTTCTTTTCCCCCTCCAAAACCAGTTGAAGACCCCAAAGAGCTTTTGTTGATGTGGAAGGGTCACGTGTGGCTTTGAGGTGCCATCCACTCTGCTCGCTCCCCGCAGCGTGGGAAGTCGTGTCCCCTCTCCCGCGTCTACGCTCCTGCTTCATGCAGTTTTCTTCTCTCCTGCTTCTGTTGGGAGACTGCATGTCTGCCCGTGGGGTTGCTGCGGAGCCCGGAGGCTGAGCAGGACAGGTGAGGGCCCAGGGCTGTACCCACAGGTACAGGGGGGCAGAGCAGTTTCCTGCTTCCTCCCTCTCAGCCTCCCAGCTCAGCCCGGCAGGCCCTTGTCAATGCTCCCTTTCCTCCTCCAGCTGTAGGTCCTTATTGGTACGAGGCTCACTGTCCCTTCCACCTCACCCCGAAATGGCTGCTTAGAGCCGACCTGAGAACTACCACTTGCCAAGCCCAGGGACACGTGTTTCCTGCCCTCTTGGGCCTCTGGGCAGCACCCGGAACCCTGAAAAGTATCCCTTGAAAATGTTACGAGGGGGCAGAGAGCGGACAGAAACGGTAGGCACGGCAAGCTTTAATCCCAGTTTCCAATAGGTACCAACATGCTTAGTTGTCAAATTGTATACGTGTTTATTTTATATGGTGCCCGTGGCCGAAAATTCCAAACGTCCAGAAATGTCCAGAGAGCATACTTGGATTAAAACCGAGAGAAAGACGCTAACACTGTGGACAGTTTTGTCTTTAGACCTGCATCTGTCGTATCTGAGTTGCCAACTTCAGGTTTCATTTGAACGTCAGGACCTCTGACATGAGGTGCAGGTCACCCGTTGTGCTGTTTTTGTAGCTTTTATTAATAACATTAACCTCGGTTGGAATTTTTGGATTTTTTTTTTTTTTTTAAGATTTTACTTTTAAGGAATCTCTATACCCAATGTGGGGCTCAAGCTCAATAACCCCGAGATCAAGAGTTGCATGCTTCTTCAACTGAGCCGGCCAGGTGCTCGAGAACTTTCTGATCTTGATAATGAATCTGAATGTAGAACACATTGGCGTGAGGCAGGCTGGGGCCCAGTCTCTCTCCGCCATGGTGCCCAAACATTTGTGCACAGCTTTGGGCAGGCAGGGTGAAGGGAGAGGTGCACACAGCCCCCCCCCCCCACCCCCCCGTCCTACAGCCAAAGGTTGTGTAGCCTTCCTGCTGGCTGCAAGGGCCCTTCTGGAAAGTTCTAGAAATGGCCACAAGAAACAGCCAGACCAGCTTGTGACTGGGAGGCAGAGCCCTGTGCCCGCCTCCCCCAGCCTAATGCCCCCTTTCCTGCCCCGTTTGTGCCTCTGTCCGAGTTCTTGCACCGGTAGGCACGTCGGCCTCCTCCACGGAGCCTGTGCCTGAGCAAATCTGTAAGCGGACGGAGCCTGGCTTCCTGACCAGCCTGGACGTGAGGGGCCTGGTCGTGCTCCTGGTTCCAGCTCTCTCCCACTGCCTCTCTGTCGTCCAGGTGCCTTGGTATATGCTTTATTTCCCATCCCCTGATTTGTTCTTGTTTCCCTTGATGCCTGTGGGAGCCGTGTCTGCTCTGCTGCCTTTCCCTGTCACGTGCAGTTGTGTGGCACTCCTTTGTGTGACGAGGCCACGGTTTTCCCTGCAGATTACGCTGCTGTGAACGCCCTGGGAGGTCACTGTGTGTCTCAGGCACACGTGTGAGGGTCTCTCTAGCTCGGTGCTTCTCCCTGGGGACGATGCTGTTCCTCTGGGGATGCTGGGCGGTGTCTGGGGACATCTGTGGCTGTCACAACGGGGGGTGCTCCTGGCGTAGAGCAGGCGGGGCTCAGGGATGCCGCTCAGCCCCCCACAGTGCCCAGGATGGCCCAATGTCAGCGGTACCGAGGGGGTGTCTGCCTCACGAGGTGCTGGACCCCAGGGTACCTGCGTCTTGTTCATCCTTTCCAAGGCCATTTGGCCCACCTTCTGCTGGTTTCCTTGCCCCACTTACACTGGGGACACTTGTGTTTCTTCATCTTTTTAAATTAACTTATTTATCGTGAGTTTATATGTTTATAAGCTTATTTATATTTATGTACTTATTTCTGAGTCTTAGGTGCTTAGCAATGTCAAGGGGAAGGTTCCTGCCTCCCACACACCCAGTCCCCCCAGCTATCGGCATCCCCACCTGAGTAGCACGTTTGTTAAGTTGGGTGAAGCTACGTTGACCCATAGCTGACATTAGGAATCGTTCCTGATGTGCCTTCTGTGGGTTTGGACAGACGTGTAGCGTGTGGACCCGCCACTGTGGCTCGGAGGAGCCTGCCAGCACTGAACCCGAAGTCCTCAGTGCCCCACCTTGTCAGTCACGCCTCCTCCCCCAGCCCCCACTGATCCTTCTGCTGTCTCCACAGTTTTGCCTTTTCCAGAATGTCACAGAGCTGGCATCACACGGTATGCACCTTTTTTGGATTCCCTTTTTTTCAAAGAACAATAGCTTCATTGAGCTGGAATTCACATACCATACGATGCCCCCACTTCAAGTGTGTAATTTGATGTTTTCAGTGTCTTCACGGTCGTGCAACCATCGCCGTAGGCGACGCTACGACATTTTCTTCACCTCCATCCTCTTTAGTATCCTTCTCAGCCTGACAGCCGGTCACCCGCTTTGTCCGTGGATGAGCCAGTTCTGGACGTGTCTCACACGTGGACTCACACGCCGTGGGGCCTTTTGTGTCTGGTTCCCTCCCTGAGTGTCGTGCGCTCAGGGTCCGTCTCCCCGGGTCAGCGTGTGTGGGCGCCTTGCTCCTGTCCGTGGCCGAGGGACGTTCCCATGCATGGGGGACACGTCGTGTGTGTGTGTGTCCCCCCGGTTGGTGGACGCTGGGTTTCCACCCTTAGGCTGCTGTGAATCCTGGTGCTGGGAACGTGTGTGTGCAGGTTGACTTGTTTCTTTCCATCTGTGTCCCCGCTACGCGTTGTCGCAGCTGTCCTGTGTTGGCCCTGTGTGTGGGGGAGCTGGCATTCAGTCTCGCCCACCTCGGCCTCCCTGAGGTTCATGGGCAGGGCTGGGCACATCGGACGCCCCCCTCCCCCCCACGCTGGGCGAACCCGTGGAGCGGGCCCTGGAAGCTCCGTGGCTGTAGGCAAGTGTCGATGTGTTCAGCTGCCTTTTTCGGGGGGCGGGGGGCGATCATTCCTCAGATCCTCAGGTCTGTGCTGAATAAAGCCTAGCAGCCACTGCAGTGACCAGCTTTGGATCCTGGGGCTCACCTGCGTGTGACCCCAGTGGGCTTCTTGCGTATGGACGGCAGCCAGGCCCTCACACCGGTAAACACTGCTGAACTGGGTAGTTCTGCTGTCAGGGGACACTAGGCAGTGTCTGAGGGCATCTCTGGTCGTCTCGACCGGGAGTGCTCCTGGCATCGAGTGAGTGGGGTCAGGGATGTTGCTCCCCCGTAGTGCCTAGGACGGCCCCCCGGAGAACAGCCTGGCCCCGTATGTCCACAGCACTGAGGGCAGAGACCTGCCTTGGGGACGTGGGGAGAGAACAAGACGCGCTTTTGAGGGTCCTTGTTGGGTGCTGGCAGAGTTCTAGTTTCTAATAAAAGATAGTTTCTAATAAAAGATAACTCCTTGGGCTTTCGTGCCACCGGGATGTGGTGCAGATGACGAAACGCTGCACACCCTTGCCGCGCCACGGCCGGGGCGGCAGATGAGAACTGTGCCGGCTCACAGGCTCCCGTCAGTGACTCGTGTGGGTGGAATTCGGAGAAGGGAGTTCGCAGAGGGGCCCCACTAGAGCCGTCGTGGAAACTGGCCATTGTTGGGTGTGTGTCTCGTTTGGTTCGTAGCGGACAGGGTCTCCCCGCTCGGCACCGTGAACGTCAGGGCTGGATCATTCCCTGATGTGGGGGTGTCCCGGGCACCGTGGGAGGCCAAGCAGCATCCCTGGCCCACCCCAGTTGTGACAACCAAAATAACCCCAGGTGTTGTCAAGTGTCCCCTGGGGGGAGGATCACCCAGGGTGAGACCCCCTGGGTCAGGGGATTCCGCTGACTCCCTTCCCCCGCAGGAGTCTGCATCTGGAACCGTCTGACCCGCTGAGGTGCTGAGGTGCTGCACATATTGAAATACACACACTGCGGGGGGGGGGGGGGCGTGACTCTCCCATGTTGGGGTCACTCTGGTTTCCTCCGTCTGACCCCTTGGGGATTTATTCTGGTGTCTGGTGTGAGCAGGGACTGGACTTAATTTTTTCCCCCTAAATAATTAATGCAGAGGGTCTCTGCCTTGACGCTGCAGACATTTGGACCGGATCACCCAGTGTTCCCAGGAGGGCAGGCCTGCCCTCAGTTGGGCACCGGTGATAAGGCAGTGTATTGTTATTGTGATAAGTGACAAAGGCCGAATATTAAGAAACGCTCCCCTGACATGTGATGGGTGTACCCAGCACGGCTGGTTATGCTGGGTGCTCCCAGAACATTCTCCGTATGACACAGGGAATCCTCATTCGAGAGGCTCTGAGGATCCTGAAGGAAGGGGGTGACGATGTGTACCCCCTGGCAGCGGACAGGTTTTATTGTCCTGTGCTCTGATCTAGATCCTGCCCCCCACCCCCCCGAGGGCAGATTTGATACTTTGCTCGTGGCATATTCCCGCTGCCTGGCACCCAGAAGACAAGCGCTAAACGTCTGGCGGGCTGGTGACCTTTGTCTTGGCGTCTCTGCAGATGGAGGACGGCCATACTCTCTTTGACTATGATGTTCGCCTGAACGACACCATCCAGCTCCTGGTCCGCCAGAGCCTGGTGCTCCCCACCAGCAGCGTCAAGGAGAGGGACTCGGAGCTGTCGGACACGGACTCGGGCTGCTGCCTGGGCCAGAGTGAGTCTGACAAGTCCTCGAACAGTGGCGAGGCGGCCTCGGAGGCAGACGGGAAGGCGGGCTTAGCGGACGAAGACACGTGGGATGAGACGGAGCTGGGTCTGTACAAGGTGAGTCTCTCGCAGAAGGTTTGGGGTTGGGTGTGCTCCCCACGTGGCTGCTCCCTTCACCCCCAGGGCCCTGGGTAGCATGCCCCGTGCCCCTCCATCGTCGCTAGCTTTCCAGTCGGCCAACTGCAGGGTCAGGCCAGCTGCCCTCGCTCCCTTGGCTGCCCCCTGCCCCCCCCAGTCCTGCTATAAAAATGGCCAGTGGGTGGGCTCGCGAGGCTTCCCTGTGGAAAGAGAGTAGCCCAGCATCCGTTTGTGATCCTTGACGGCAAGTGTCGTGTCTGGGTTTTGCAGGGGTCTCTCTGCCCTTCCCAGTGGAAGGAGAATTGGAGATTCACCAGGCCCCGATGTCCTCTTACAGTCCTTCGGGTTCGCGTCCTGATCCTGACGCATCCAGCGTCTGAGAACCCAAGCAGCCTCTGGGCCGTGTGGCTGGTGGGACGCGCCTTCTCTGGCTGGGATGAGAGTGGTTTCTTGTTCCCGGCAGGCCAACGAGTATGTCGATGCGCGGGACACGAACATGGGAGCGTGGTTCGAGGCCCAGGTCGTCAGGGTGACGAGGAAGGCCCCGTCTCAGGACGAGCCCTGCAGCTCTACCTCCAGCTCGACGCCGGAAGAAGACGTCATTTATCACGTGAAATATGACGAGTGAGTGTCACTGCGGTTGGGTGGGCCAGGGTGTTGGCTCTGCGTCCCTGGGACCTGGAGTTTAGCACAGGCTTGGGGATGATGGTCAGCATTCGGGGTCACTACCAAACCACCTGGGAAGCCCCTCCCAGAGCGCTGACGTCAGGGGGACCCACAGCTAGGCTAACCCCCTCCCTGGGTCATCTAGTTGGAAATGTACCCCCCCCCCGACAATTTCCTGTCGTCTTCAGCTTGCGTGAAGCCTCTCTAGAGTCTGTCCCTTACTGGGATACACAAGTCCTTAGCGCTTACCGTGTGCTAGGCATGGGGGATCCTTGTCTGTGCGCGTAGGGCGGGTCTTGGACGGGCTCGAGTGGCCATGACAGGAGACTACAGGCTGGGTGGCTGGCCCTCAGGGTCCTGGAGGCTGGAAATCCCAGATCACGGTGCTGGCGGGTGGGTTCCTGGTGAGGGCCCTCTTCCTGGCTTGCAGACTGGCTGCCTTCTCGCTGTCCTCACATGGTCTTTCCTTTGTGGGGCCGAGAGAGAGCACCCTGGTGTCTCTTCCTCTTCTTGGAAGGACTCCAGTCCCATTGGATTAGAGCACCACCTCTGTGACCTTGTTCAACCCTGTTTACCTCACTAAAGGCCCCATGTCCATTTGTAGTCACATTAGGGGTTCGGGCTTTACCATGGGGATTTTGGGGGATACAACTCAGTCCGTAACAGAGCGCAAGCAGGCCTCCCCACAGAGAGCTCACGTTCGGGGGGGTGTGGGGGCTGCTTCTCTGCCAGTTTAGCTCTGCAGAAACGACTGGAGTAGTTGAATGAATGAGTCAGTCAGCGCAGGACTCCCAGCCTCCTGGTTGGGGTTGCAAACTACGGCCTTGGGGCCAAATCCCGCTGCCTGGATTTGTAAAGAGAGCTTTATCAAAGCACATCAACGCCCATTAGCCCATTCGATTCTTTTCCGCCTGTGGCTGTTTTTGTGGTGATAGAGTTGAGTATTTAGGGACCTTCCAGCTCACAAGGAGTCTGACCCTTTACAGGAAAAGTTCAGCAACCCTTGTTCTTGGTGATTTACTGGGGAAAAGGGAGTGCTTCGCCCTGTGGGGAGTTGTCATAGCTTTAGGGATTCCCCCTCAGCGGGGATTTAACTTTGTTGTTGATAGAATGTTTCTTTCAGTCCAAGTATTTTATGCCTTTTTTGAGGCTGCTAGAATATTCCTACACATCTGGAATAGTGAATTCCTATTGTATTCTAATACCCAGTTGCTTGTATTTATGCAAGCTGAATGAAGTGGTAAGCTCCTCTCCAAAAGCCCCTTCCGGATGTCCCCTGTACTTGTCCCCCAGCGCTGCAAAAACAAAGGACCTCAGACCAAGTGGCCTTATAATGACAAGTTTATTCTCTCGCTGTTCTGGAGGCCAGAGGTCCAAAATCAAAGTCAAGGTGCCGGCAGGGCGCCACTCCCCCTGGAGGCTCTCAGGAAGGATCCCTCTTTGCCTCTTAGAGCTTCTGGTGGTGGCCGGCAGTCCTAAGCTTGTGGCCGTGTCCCTCCGTTCTTTGGCTCTGTGTTGCTCTCCCATTGTCTCATTCCCTCTTCTAAGGACACCAGTCACTGGATTTAGCCCCCCCCCCCAGTGTGACCTCATCTGAACTTGATGACCTTTGCAGAGACCCTGTTTCCACGTGAGGTCCCATTCCCAGGTACCAGGGATTAGGACTCCCAACGTGTCTTTTCAGGGGACGCTGTTCAACCCACAACACCTTCTGTAATTCAAAAGCGTCTTCTAGGCCTGGGTATTTGCTGTACTGGGAGATGAGCTCATCGGGGAGGGGACTTGACGTGCCACTGTGGCCAAAGTCAACCGAACCCGTGTTGGCGCAGCCTTTTCTGCCTCAGCTTCCATCTCCCGTCAAGGGAATGAAGTTGGGTGTTACCCGGGACCTGATGTGGATGGGGTTTTCCTCCCAGCTACCCGGAGAATGGGGTGGTCCAGATGAGCTCCCGTGACGTCCGGGCTCGTGCCCGGAACATTCTGAAGTGGCACGAGCTAGAGGTGGGCCAGGAGGTTATGCTCAACTATAACCCCGACAATCCCAAGGAGCGTGGCTTCTGGTACGATGCAGAGATCCTGCGGAAGCGTGAGACCCGGACGGCGCGGGAGCTGTATGCCAACGTCCGGCTCGGGTGAGTGACGCGGTGGCCCTGAGGCTGTCCAGCCGGGGCTCCGGAGGTGAGGCCCTCCGTCGCTCACATCCCTCCGTCTTGGAGGACTGTCTCCAAACCCCAGGCCCCGACAGTGGGGATTTAAAGGTGCCTTTTTCTCTTTTTTTTGTGTGTTGTTTTGAATTTGGTGAATAAGTTATCTCAAATGTGTCAAAATCCAGAAAGTACTGAAGGAATAGTCTCCCTTCTTCTCTAACCCTTGGTCACCCAGTTCCCTTTCTGGAGACCTCCCTCTCCTTGTCACCTTCTGGGGATATTCTGTGCGTAAGCAAGCGTGAACATGCACAGAAGCAAAGCACATGTGGGGTGTACGCTCATCAGGGACCAGCAGACTGCAGTCTACGGGCCAGATCCGGCCCTTGCCACGTTTTGGCAAATAAAGTTTTATTGGCACACAGCTGTGCCCATCTCTTTACTGATTATGTGGCTGCTTTGGTGTTACAAGGGCAGAGTTGATTGGCTTAGAGGCTGTGTGGCCCACAAAGCCAAAAATATTGTCTCTTTGTAGTAGGTATTTGCCAAGCCCTATTCTACCCTGGCTCTGTGTGTGTGTGTGTGTGTGTGTGTGTGTGTAGATATACATAACAAAAAACTTACCAGCTTAACCGTCTCTAAGCGCACAGCTCCGCGGCATGAAGCGCACTCACGCTGTCGTGCAGCCACCCCCACCCTCCGTCTCCAGAACGTTCCATCTCCCCACACGGAGATTCTGTCCCAGGAAGCACGGACTCCCCACCCCCTGCTCCAGCCCTGGCTCCCACCATCTCATCTCTGTCTGTGTGGACGGGACTCCTCTGGGGACCTCCTGGGAGTGGGGTCCTGCGGGATGTGTCCTTCTGGGTCTGGCTCCTCTCGCTTGAGCCCAGTGTCAGGATCCCTCCACGTCGTGGCAGGTGTCAGGATGTCCTTTTTTTGTGGTCAGATAGTATTCCATCGTGTGTATCACGTATATACACACACATATTTGGGCAACAGTGTCTTGAGCACAGGCGCAGCAAGTGCAGAGGTCCTGGGGCAGGGCCATACCTGGTGCATTTCTAGCAAGGCAGCTAGTGGGGTGCAGCAGAGGGAGAGAAGGTGGGAGGAATCAAGACCGTGGAAGCCTGCAAGCGGCATGGTCCACAGAGGTTCGGAACCGATGTTCTTTCCCTTTTGCTGGTAGCCATGGGAGCGTTTGGGCACAGAAGCCACATGCTTTGACCTACAGTGAAGAATTCTAGCTCTGGCAGCCGAGAGGGGGGTGGACTGCAGAGGGCAGCATGGGAGCAGGGACACCAGGGTGGAGAGTGCAGGCGGGTAGGGGCGCGGTCCTGGGGCGCAGGCCAGGCTGCGGCTATGTTGTTGTTGACAAAGAACCAGCGCGTTCTTCCGTTGCTTTTCTCTCTTCTTGTCTTCAGTTTCATTGGTTTCTGCTCTCATCTTCTACATTTTCTCCCTTCTCCTTTCTTTGGGTTGATTTTTTTTTTTTTAAGATTTTATTTATTTATTTGACAGAGAGACAGCCAGCGAGAGAGGGAACACAAGCAGGGGGAGTGGGAGAGGAAGAAGCAGGCTCCCAGAGGAGCAGGGAACCCGATGTGGGGCTCGATCCCAGGACCCCAGGATCACGCCCTGAGCCGAAGGCAGACGCTTAACGGCTGCGCCACCCAGGCGCCCGTCTTTGGGTTGATTTTTGTTCTTTTTCTAGTTTCTTGAGGTAGGACTTAGACTGTCGACCTGAGGCGTCTCCCCCCGCCCCCCAGTGCCTATGCTCCGTGCTATCAGGTTAGCCCTCAAGCACTGCCTTCACTGCTCTCCGTGGAGAAGTTTGCTCTGTTGTAGTTGTCTTTTCTTCACCATTCTTTTTTTTTTTTTTTAATTTCCTTTGAGACTTTCTCTCTAGCTACCGGCTTCTTTAGAAGTATTGTTTAATTCCCAAGTGTTTATCGAGACTTCTGCGTTGTCCTTCTGTTACTGATTTCTAACCTGACTTCATCATGGTTTCTTCCACGGCCCCTGGTAGGGTCTAAGTTGGTGAATATTCCACGGTTGCTGGAGAAAAGCCAGTATATTCTGTTGTTGGGCAGAATGTCCTACTTGTATCTGTCAGAGCCTGTCGGCTGATGGTGCTCCCTTCTTCCTATTCTCGCTGATTGTCTGGTTCCCCATCAGGTGCTGAGGGGTGCCGGGGCGCCCACCTTCGCTGTGGGGGTGTCTGCCTCTCCTCTCAGCCTCACGGGTGGGAGGCATGGTTGTCTGGCGCACACATACTTAGGGCAGTTGTGTCTTCCCGGTTGAGAAACCTTTCTGCCGTGTTGTGATTTCCCTCTGTCTGTCCAGTAGTTTCCTAGGCTACGAAGCGTGTGCGTGTATGGACTCACCTGCTTTGCTTTCTCAAGTTAATGTTTGCAGGCTGTATCCTTTTCTTTCCTTGTACTCTCAACCTATGTAGTTGAGTTTGCAGTGAGTTTCTTGTAAGCGGCATAGGACTGGGTTGTTCTTAATCCACCCTGGCATCTGGCCTTTTGATCGGCACGTTCAGGCCACGCACACAAGTTGATCGTTGGTACGTTAGGACTTAACGTCTGCCAGTTCGTCATTTGTTTTCTGTTTGTTTCCTCCATTTCTCTTCTTCCATCTTCCCTGTGGGTTACCTAAACACATTTTAGGATTCTGTCCAGATTTGTGTATGGTCTTTTGAGTGTATTTCTGTGTATAGGTTTCTTCACGGTTCCTCTGGATTTTATCGTAAACGTGTGACCTACCGGTTGTCCCTTTTGCTGGAAACCCGTCTTTACTTACGTTCTCTTGTACTCACTGAGTAGCAAATGGGGTTTGGATCTTTATTTCGGTCCTCACCTGTGACTTCGAGAACTCATAAGGAGGATAATCTGTCGTATGGGCCCACGTCTCTGCTTTTTCTGTCTTACTTCTGTTGCTCCTAGGATTCCTTCCAGTATCACTTCCTACCTGTCCGAGGAGCCTCCTTCCTTACCCCGTCAGGGCGTGTCTGCTGGCAGTGGACCCTGTTAACTTTCCTTCATTGGAGAGGGCTACCACCCCTGTCGTACTGAGGCGACTCCCAGGCATTGATTTGTTGTCATCCATACGTGCTATACAATTCATTTTTTATTTTTATCTTTTAAGATTTTATTTATTTGAGAGAGAGAGAGAGCACAAGCGGGGGTAGTGGCTGGGGGAGAGGGAAAAGCTGACTCCCTGCTGAGCAGGGAGCCCAATGCGGGACTCGATCGCAGGACCCTGAGATCATGACCTGAGCCGAAGGCAGATGCTTCAGTGACTGAGCCACCCAGGTGCTGCACGATTCATTTCTTTCAAGTGACTCTTCTTAAACAGTTATGACGATATCGTCACAACGTAAAGATTAGTCATAATTTCTTTTTTTAAAAAATTTGTTAGTTTGTGTATTTTAAGCCCTCTTTACGCCTTAGTCATAATTTCTTAATGACGTCTTCAGTCACTGGTTTGTCTTCCAATTACGTCACTTCCCCCCCCCCCCCCCCCCCGAACCGTTTGTTTGGTCGGGATATGCGCAGCACACACAGACTTCAGTTAGGTCAGTCAGTGTCGTCGAAGCCCCTCTTATCTTCTGGCCTCCCGTCCTTTCCTCCTCCCCTGCTTCCTTACCAGGTTATTTACTGGGGAAGCCGGGTCGTGTGCCCCGCAGAATCTCCGCGGCCTGGGTTTTGCCTTGCACACCTCATGGCACCACTTCTGCTGCGCCTCTGTGCCCGGGTTTCCTGCGAGCGGGCGGGACCGTCTGCGCCTGCGCGGCCCGGGTCCGTGGCCACTCGTGCTGCCGAGCACCCGCAATGTGGCGAGCGCGGGCCGAGACGACCGGGAGCGTAACACGCACGCCGGCGTCAGGGCCTCGGTGCTGGGAAAGAACGCGAAGTAGCTCGTTCATCGTTCTGTCCTAGTCGTCACCCGTGGAAATAATATCTCGTGTACGGCAAGTTACGTAGAACCCGGGGTTGATTCCATCCGTTTTTGCTTCATCGGCGTGGTGGTTGGAAAATGCCGAATTACACAGGCGGCATGTGTCTGGGACTCCCGCTGGCTTGCCGACGGACGCTGTTGATGGCGATGTGGGCTGGATCCCTGGGTCACTTGACCCTGGAGGAGTCGTGCATTTTGATACAGGGAGACTGATCAGACTTCACCTTTAGGTTTCGTGTCTTGGGCCTTGTTGAATCAGTGTTGCCTGCTGAATGGTTAGAAATTCTCTCAAACGCATCGTGTAATGAAACCGTGGTTTCTGTGTTGTCTTCGTCTTGTTTCTGATTTAGTAGGACTTGAACTGGCAAGGGGGGAGCTCAGTGAGTGCGTGAGGCCCTGACAGAAGTAGAACCAGAGGTATTTCTCTGCTCTGAGAAACGTGTTAGGTGGCAGAGTCCCTGCTGAGGTGCCTCGGCGGGTTGGCCAGCTGGAATGTTCTAACGGCTTCTGTCTCACAGGGGTGGTTCTCTCAATGACTGTCGGATCATCTTCGTGGACGAGGTGTTCAAGATTGAGCGCCCAGGCGAGGGGAGCCCCGTCATCGAAAACCCGATGAGAAGTGAGTTCTGATCCTGCCCTGCTGTGACTCCCACGTCGGGTGTGGGGTGGGGGCTCCCTATCCCAGCTCTGCGCGGCCGGCCCCACCGGAGCTGAGCCCCATGTCCCGTGTCCAGGGAAGAGCGGGCCCTCGTGCAAGCATTGCAAGGACGATGAGAGCAAGCCCTGCCGGGTGTGCGCCTGTCACCTGTGCGGGGGCAAGCAGGACCCCGACAAGCAGCTTATGTGTGACGAGTGTGACATGGCCTTCCACATCTACTGTCTGCGCCCGCCCCTCAGCAGCCTCCCCAAGGAGGACGAGTGGTGAGTGGATGGGCTCCTTCTCGCTGCCCGTTGAATTTCCCCAGGGGTGTCCCATATCCCAGCTGGATTTACCCCCATTGTTGGGGGGGGGGCACCGTGAAATCCCTTGGGAGACAGATGAGTGGCTGGCGTCCGGCAGGATGTTCTCGCTTTGCACTGCCCACCAGGGCGCCCATGGCTACCGAGCACGTCCGTCGTGGCTCCTGTCACCGAGGGGCTGGACTTCTTGCTTCACGTTCATGAGTTTAAACTGAAATGTTCCCCTTCCCCGGACCGCGCGGGACGGCAGGGAGCCGGGGGAGCTGGCCTGTCTGCAGTGTGGGGCCCCAGGGCGGGGGCGGGCGTGGGCAGGAGGTGACGTCCCTGCTGTCACAGGTATTGCCCCGAGTGTCGGAATGACGCCAGTGAGGTGGTGCTGGCAGGGGAGAAGCTGAAAGAGAGTAAAAAGAAGGCGAAGATGGCGTCAGCCACGTCCTCCTCGCAGCGGGACTGGGGCAAGGTGAGGTGGCCCCGCGCCCTTGTGCCCTCCTGCCCTGCCCGCGCCCTCCCTGCCCTGCACGCGCTCACCCTGCTCTCCCCCTGTTTCCGGACGGACAGGGCATGGCGTGCGTGGGGCGTACCAAGGAGTGCACCATCGTCCCGTCCAACCACTACGGACCCATCCCGGGGATTCCTGTGGGCACCATGTGGAGGTTCAGAGTCCAGGTACCCCCGGACTTCCTGGGCTCTGGGGCTGGGCCGACAGGTACTGGCCTCCCAGAGGCCCCTGAGCCTGGGCAAGGACCACCCTGGGGGCAGGTGGCAGGGCTGGACTTCAGGCCAGCTCCTTCCATGGCATGGCTCAGACTTGGGGTGTCTGGGCAAGTGGCTCTTGTAACGGGTGTGATGCCTTTGGCAGAAAAGTCAGGCCGCTGGCTTTGGAAGTGAGAGCGAGGAGGGTGGGGCTGACCTTCTCTGTAGCAGCGAGTCCCAAAGGTGCCGTTCATTTCCTCGTGGTTCTCATAGGTCAGCGAGTCGGGGGTCCATCGACCTCATGTGGCGGGCATCCATGGCCGGAGCAACGATGGGGCTTACTCACTGGTCCTGGCTGGGGGATATGAGGATGACGTGGTAAGTGTTGGGGGGAGCTGTTCCAGATTTTTATTTTATACACATAAAATTTGTTCTCTTCACTATTTCTAAGCAGACAGCTCTGCGGCATGAAGCACACTCACCCTGTCCTACAGCCACCCCAAGCCTCTGTCTCCAGAACTTTCCACCTCCCCATGTGGAGACTCTGTCCCCGTGAAGCAGGACTCCCCACCCCCTGCCCCAGCCCTGGCTCCCACCATCTCCTCTCTGTGTGGACGGGACTCCTCTGGGGACCTCCTGGGAGTGGGATCCTGCGGGATGTGTCCTTCTGGGTCTGGCTCCTCTCGCTGAGCACGGTGTTCTCAGGGTCCCTCCACGTCGTGGCAGGTGTCAGGCTCCGTTTCCTTCTGAGGCTGGATTGTGTTCCAGCGTGGGGATGGACCGCACCGTGTTTATCATTCACCCATCAGTGGACAGTGGGTTTGTTTCCATGTTCAGCTGTTGTGAATAATGCCACTCTGAACATGGGTGTGCAAACATCTCTTTAAGACTCTGTTTTCACTTTTTTTGGGTATAGACCCACAAGTGGGACTGCTGGATCATATGGTAATTTTGTTTTTAATATTTTGAGGAGCCTCCATACCATTGTCCATAGTGGCTGCGTAGCTTGCACTCCTGCTAGCACATGGCAGCCCAGGTTGTCCTCATTCTGTGTCTTTGACCGTTGACCTCCTGAGAGGTGTGTGCGGGGTTGTTTTCGGTCGAGTCTGTCCTTTCCTGTGTGTGGAGGGCTCAGCTTGCCCTTCTTGTCTGTTTCAGGACCACGGGAACTCTTTCACGTACACGGGCAGTGGTGGTCGAGATCTTTCCGGCAACAAGCGGACTGCGGAACAGTCTTGTGATCAGAAGCTCACCAACACCAACAGGTTTGCAGAAGCAGGTTTTCTTTCTTTACCAGCAGGCCTCTGCCTCGTCCTCTGGCAGCTACACAGGGAGGGGGTTGGTTCTTTTTTGGGGTGTATGTCCAGCAAGTTAGAGTCCCGTTAAATCGAAGCAATGGTGAGATACTGTGTATTTCCCCTATAAAATTGGCCACAAATTCTAGAATGTTGAGAAATACCAGGACGCAGGCTAGTCTTCCACTGTTGGTAGAAATACAGACAGGTGCTGTCTTCCCGGAAAGCTCTTTACCTGTGCGTGTGAAGAGCCTTGAAAACGTTCTTACCCGTGACCCTGTAAATCGACTTTCAAAGTGTGTTCATGAGATGTGGGGATGTGAAAATTCTATACGTGGTGATAGTCTGTCATTATCTAAGATAGCAAGAGTATGGGGCGCCTGGGTGGCTCAGTCGTTAAGCGTCTGCCTTCGGCTCAGGGCGTGATCCCGGTGTTCTGGGATCGAGCCCCACATCGGCTCCTCTGCTGGGAGCCTGCTTCTTCCTCTCCCACTCCCCTTGCTTGTCTCTCTCTCACTGGCTGTCTCTCTCACTGGCTGTCTGTGTCAAATACTATTTTTTTTCTTAAGCTTTTAAGAGTAAATACGAAATAAAATGGGGAGGGAAGCTCATGTTAGTGTATAGTTATTTGTCTAGTGGAATATTTTAATTTTGGTAGCTGTTAAATGCCCGTGGTCAGGAAACACTGGCCGTGGTCGGGAAACACTGGCCGACGTGAGGCCTGCCCCACGCTCGCGTTAGAGGTGACAGCGGGGCACGTGCCTCCGTAGTCCTCCTGAAGGAGGTGCTGAGCCCGAGCCCCCGTCTGCTTGTCCCTATGGCCCTTGGTAGGACGGCCCTGCCCGGGTTCACACACCTCCACCTGGGGTGTGGAACTTATTCTAGCATAATTTTGGAGCCCACACTCTGAACTCGAGGGTGGGCAGGGCCGTGCTCCCTCTGAAACCTCTGGAGGGGGCATCCTCCCTGCTGCTTGTAGCTCCTGGTGGCCGCCGGTGGTCTCTGGTGTCCCGTGGCTTGTAGACGCGTCCCCTCCAGCCTTTGCTTCCTTACGTGGCCGCCTCCCCGTATGCCCGTGCCTCCACTACCCTTCCTTATAAGGACACCAGTTGTTTTTAGGGTCACGCTAGTCCCCCTGATCTCCTCTGAACTTGACTCCATCTGCCGTCACCCACTTTTCAAAGGTCACAGTCGCAGGTTCTGGGGGTGAGAGTGGGACCCTCTCCTCTGGGGTTTGGGGGCACACGATCCAGCCTATACCTTGCGGGGCCCGGCTCTGCCCACAGGGCGCTGGCTCTCAACTGCAGTGCCCCCATCAACGACCGCAAGGGGGCCGAGGCCAAGGATTGGCGGTCCGGGAAGCCGGTGCGGGTGGTGCGTAACGTGAAGGGCCGCAAGCACAGCAAGTATGCTCCCGCCGAGGGCAACCGGTACGACGGCATCTACAAGGTGAGCGGCCGTCCCTGCCCCCTCCGGGCCCCCACCGGGCCCCGCATGGCGCCCACCTCCATCGTGCTTCCCCACAGGTCGTGAGGTACTGGCCAGAGAAGGGGAAATCCGGCTTCCTGGTGTGGCGCTATCTCCTGCGAAGGGACGACACTGAACCTGGCCCCTGGACGAAGGAAGGGAAGGACCGGATCAAGAAGCTGGGGCTGACCATGCAGGTGTGTCCAGGCTGGGCCTGTCGCCTCCTGCCTGGGGGCCCGGCTCTGTGCTCTGTGGGCCCGTCCGGGGCCTCCTGCGACACAGCCCAGGCTTTGGGCCTGGCCTGCTTGGAGCCTTGTCTTCCTGGCCGGTCTCTAGGGACTGTGGGAGCCTGCCTTCTTGGCCGGAAGCTCTCGGGGGTTTCTGTGACCTCAAGTGATTTCTGGGTACCGAGCTGGTCACCTCTTGCTGGCCATACCCCTTGGATTCTTTAGCCGGTCGATCTCGGCGGCAGGCAGCCGGTGGTTGTGTCTGTGCTCAGAGGTTGAGGGCGGAGAGCCAGCCCTCCTTGTCAGAGCTGTGTTCAGGGAGGCGTTTGTGCGCAATCAGCGTGGAATCCTGGTTCCTGGTTTTGGCCAGGCCCCACGCCTCCTCCAAGCACGCACAGGCAAACCCACACAACCGGTGGGATGTGGGGAGGAATGCCCCCTTGGAGCCCTCGCTCACCTCCTCGCAGCAGCTGGAGCTCGAGTTCACCCGGTGCGCGGCGTGCCTTTTCTGCCCCGTAATTATGGTGTTTTTGTTCATGGGGCGAGTTCCCTTACAGCTGATAACTCAGTGTGGGACTATTTAAGGAATCTTAATTGCTACTGAGAATCAGATAGCGCCTCCCCCCGGGGGTCACAAAGTTGTCTTTTGAACATGATGTTTGTACCATGGAGGATTTCAGAAGCTAAGGAACTAGGGAAAAAAATAGCCATGGGACGGCAGCCACCAGCATCTGGCGGGAGTATTTGTGACTTTGTGTTCATGTCGCTGAAGACGCTCGACAGTTTCTAGATGACACACTGGAAAATCCCACATGATTGGAGGTGTCTCAGAGGTGGGGTTATCGTCAGATAATGCCTGTTAGACCCTGGGGGAGCCCCAGACGCCTCAAAATTGGGTTGGTGAGCCAAGGCCTCGGGGCTGCTTCCTTGTAAATGAAGTTCCCTGGAGGCCCGGCCGCGCCCATCCATTCCCTTCTGGGCCCTGCCTGCTTTTGGGGACAGCGGAGCCCTGAGGCTGGAAATGCTACTGCCGGGCCCCTCGTGGGAAAGCTTGCCTACCTCTGAATGAACGAATAAGGGTAGCGATGAGACCCTCTTACTTGCTAAGTCTGATGGTGCGCATTTTCTCGGGTGCCGCGGCGCCCTTGGCCCTCTTCTTCCTGGGAAGTTTGGCGATTAGGGGTTTATTTGCCAGAGGCTCCCTGGAGGCTGAGTCAGGAGAGGGAGTCTGAGTCTGAGGCGACAGTGAGGACTGGGGAGGGAGGGTCTACGAGGTGAGGGTAGAGGGAGGGGGCAGGAAGGGCGCCGGGGGAGGCAGCCCCTGAACCCCCCCGCCCCACAACCCCGTGCTCCTCACGGCTGACTCCACCCTCTTGCAGTACCCGGAAGGCTACCTGGAGGCCCGGGCCAGGAAGGAGAAGGAGAAGGAGAACAGCAAGAGAGAGGCCCAGGAGGAGGAGGAGGAGGAGATGGAAGAGGAGGGGGCCTTCACGTCCCCCAGGAGGGGCAAGCGCAAGAGCAAGTCCGGAGGTGGGTGTCTCTGCGGGCTGCCTCCATGTGCGCACGCTCGGCTGCCCGCCCTCACCCACTCCGCTCTGTCCCCGCAGGGGGCAAGGCCGGCGCTGGGTCCCCGGGGGGGACACCTAAGAAGAGCAAGGTAGAGCCCTACACCCTCACGGCCCAGCAGAGCAGCCTCATCAAGGAGGACCAGAGCAACACTAAGCTGTGGAGCGAGATCCTGAAGTCACTCAAAGACGGGCCGGTGAGTGCCCGCTGCGCCCACCCTCCCTGGCCTGGGCGGCCTCTCCCCTCATCTTTGTTTATGTGGTGAAATGGAAATAATTCCTCATCGTAACCATCTCTAAGTGCACAGCTCAGTGGCATGAAGCACACTCAGGCCGTCGTGCAGCTACCCCCACCCTTTGTCTCTAGAACTTTCCATCCCCCCACACGGAGACTCTGTCCCCAGGAAGCACGGACTCCCCAGCCCCTGCCCCAGCCCTGGCTCCCACCAGCTCCTCTCTGTGTGGACGGGACTCCTCTGGGGACCTCCTGGGAGTGGGGTCCTGCGGGATGTGTCCTTCCGGGTCTGGCTGCTCTCGCTGAGCACAGTGCCCTCAGGGTCCCTCCATGTCGTGGCAGGTGTCAGGGTCCTTTCTGTTCTAAAGCTGAGTAATAGTGCAGCGCGTGGCGGACCGCACTGGGTTTGTCCATTCACCTGTGGGTGGACGCTGGCTGGCTTGCACGTCTGCCTGCGGTGGCCTCGGTGTTACGCACACGAGTGTGAACATTGCAGCTTCCCTGATCTCGGGCACAGTCCCAGGCACGGGACTGCTGGGTCCTAAGGTCCCTCTGTGTTCAGCTTGCTGAGGAATTGCTAAACCAGGCCTGTCTTTTTACGATCCTCTTGCCCTGAGCAGGATGAGTGACCTAGATGGGTCACGCCGGCTCACTGTCCTCTGGCCACCGCCCATACCTGGTGGGAACGGGCTCTCTGTGCCTCCGGCTGGACAGACGCGTCCCTTGGACTCTGCTCATTACCTCTCACATCCTCTTCCGGGTTCTTGGCCCTGGTCATCTTGTCTCGGGCCCTTGGCCCTCGCGGTCCCCTCCGCCTTGAGTACTTTCCCCCATAGTGCTCCCGCACGGGTCCTCTGCGGCATCTGTGACGAATGACCACAGACCTGGTGGCTCAGAACACCACTGATTTCTTCTCTCGAAGTTCTGGAGGGCAGAGCCAGAAAGGAGTCTTTCGGGGTTAAGCGCAGGTGTGGGTAGGGCTGGTTCCTTCTAGAGGCTCCTACGCGTCCCAGCTTCCAGAGGTGCTGCGTCACTGGCCCCAACACACCGCTGCAGAGTCTGCCTCAGTGGTCACACGGGCTTCTCTGTGGGTCAGACCTCCCTCTCTCCCCCTCATGGGGACCCTTGTGGTGATGGAGGGCCACCTGGGTAACTTAGCATATTGTCCCATCTCAGGGTCTTTAATCCCATCTGTGAAGTCCCCTTGAACCACATGTGGTGACAAGCACAAGTCTCCAGATTCAGATGTGGCATCTTGGGGACCATGACCCGGCCGGCTGCATGTCCTCCAGGTCACCTCCTCCACGGAACACGGACCCCCCAGCCCCTGGCTCCCTGCTGTCCTCCCCCCAGCACTGCCGTGATGCTTCTGTCCCTACCTGTGTCGTCTTCGGTCTCCCCACTGGCCTCCATGCTCCGTGTTGGCCGGGTTTCTTCTGTTTCACCAGCTGACGGGCCCCGACGCCCAGGCCTCACAGCCGGCATTTGGCAGCCGGTTTATCGAGGGAATGGGACGCCGATAAACCCACTCTTGACTCCGAGCCGGGTGTGCTGTGGACCGCGGGTCCCCTCAGTGTGATCCTGGGCATGGCCCGCCCCTCTGGGGTTCTGTTTTCTCATCTTTACGTGGGGCAAGAGCTGCCTCCGGCCGCTGGGTGGGGGCGCCGGTTCCGACGCTGTCGGGGGGTCCGGGCTGCTCTCACGGGCTCTCCTCCAGTTTCAGAAGTTCCTGAGTAAAGTGGAGGAGGCCTTCCAGTGCATCTGCTGCCAGGAGCTGGTGTTCCGCCCCATCACGACTGTGTGCCAGCATAATGTGTGCAAGGTGAGTGGGGTGGCCACGGGGCCGGGGAGGGGAGGTGCTGCACCTGCCACCACCCCCTGGCTTGCTGGCTTTGCCTCTGCACGCTCCTGGCTCCCAGGCCTCCTAGGGCCTGGTTGTCTTTGTCTGGGCGGCCTCCTGACCTTTATCACAGGCTCCCATCACCCCCCTGCTCTGCTCCTCACCCTCCCTTGTCCCTGCTGTGCTGCAGAGTAAAAGGCAGCACCTCCCTGCCCACCTCCCTGTGACCTTAAGCCACACTGGTCCTCTGCCTGTCCCTCCAGCAGGGCGTAGCCTACTTGCCTTAGGAGTGTTCTCTGGTTCTGCCCCCCCCCCCGGAACATTCTCCCCCAGCCTTCTAGATGGCTGGGGGTCCAGGACTGGAGGGGATGGGTGGCAGTCTTGGCCTGAGGTCTGGTTATTATAAATGATGATTGAGCATGCTGTGGACTGGGATGGAGAGGTGTGAGGTGCTTGGGTCCTAGAGGAGCAGGAGGGAGGACTTTCTAGAGGAGGGGGCATCTCAGGTGGGCAGAATGGCATGTGCAGAAGTCTGGACAGGCAGGCAGGTCGGAGCAGCTGGGCTGGTGGGGAATGAGGGCTGGGAGGCCTGAGGGTGGTCAGTCAGGAGGGCTGGACGGGAAGAGAACCAGGGAGTAGGAGCGAGAGGGGGTGGTCAGGGTCTCACCCCTGCAGCCGTGCTGACTTGGGGTGGGTCACTCTCTGTGGGGTGTCCCGGGCAGCCTCCCTGGCCCCGCCCCCTCCGTGCCGGGAGCACCCCAGTCGTGATAGCTGCAGAGGTCCCTGACACCACCCCGCGTCCCCTGGAGGCAGAATTGCGCAGTTGGGCGCGCTCGTCGGGAACGGGAATGGCTTGTTTGCAGTGCTTTCTCGTTGGAGTTGGTCAGTAGGAACTTATGGGCAGCGCAAGCAGTTGCAGTAGAAGGGACCATTCCTGCCTCCCGGCCACCCTTGCTCTCTGAGCTGCTGGTCCCCTTTCTTGCCTTGGGGTCGTCTCAGTCCAGGCTCATGTGTTAGCTGTTCCACCAGGGGAGGGACTCCGAGACCATCAAGCAGTGTGGCAGGTTAGGCCCTTCCCATTCCTGTCCTTGGACCCTGCCCATGGCCCGATAAGTCCCTTCAGCGGTGTGGCCCGGGAGAGAAGCCGCACGCGCCCCAAGCAGAGGCTCAGCCGCTCCCGGTTGTGTGGCCTTGGAAAGCCGCCCAGGCTCTCTGAGCCTCAGCTGCCTTGGTGCAGAGCAATGGCGCGGGACCTTCCCGGCCAGCTTCTGTGCTGTGGTGGTCTGGGCCAGCACGCGGGCAGACAGACACCCAGCAGGGCTGGCAGGTCAGGCCGCAGAAACGGAGTGGGTTGTGAGGGGTCCGGTACCGAGCGTCTCAACAGAGCCATCGCAGGTGCTGTGGAGGAAGGGGCTGCTGGCGTTTGTGTCTGTCACTGGTCGCCGTAAGAACCTCAGCCTCTGAGCTTCGGCCTACATGTCTGAGCCCCCAGTTTTGTTTTTACTGTATTAAAAAACTATCATTGTGGTAAAATAACCACAGAGTAAAAATTGCCATCTTAACCATTATTAAGTGCACAGCTCAGTGGCGTGAAGCACACTCACCCCGTCTGCAGCCACCCCCACCCTCCGTCTCCAGAACTTTCCATCTCCCCACATGGAAACTGTCACCATGAAGCACGGACTCCCCAGCCCCGGCCCCCACCAGCTCCTCCCTGTCTGTGTGGACGGGACTCCTCTGGGGACCTCTGGGAGTGGGGTCGTGCAGGATGTGTCCTTCTGGGTCTGGCTTCTCTCACTGAGCACCGTGTCCTCAGGGTTCGTCCATGTCGTGGCAGGTGTCAGGAGCCCTTCCCCTTTTTTTTCTTTCTTTAAAGTAGGTTCTAGGTAGGCTTGAACTCACAACTCTTGAGATCAAGACCTGAGCTGAGACCAAGAGTCAGACGCTCAACCAACTGAGCCACCCAGGTGCCCCTTCCCTTTCTTTTTAAGGCTGAGTAACATTCCAGGGTCCAGATGGGGTGTTCCCATCTTTTGGCCATTGTGAATAATCAGCAGTCCAGAACTGGATTTTTCGGTGTGGATCTGAATCTTAGTTGCGTAGAACTGCTTTGGTCTCTGGAATCAAGGCCGTAGACTATTGAGAAAAGAATTGAGGAGTTCTGCGAATGGGAACAGAAGCCGCGGCCTGTGTCCGGTGGTTGGATGAGCCGTGGCATCGGCAGGCTCTCCGCTGTGTTGACCTTTAGTCCTTCACCCGCTTCTCGGACACCACCCTTCAGACGTGGGCGCCCGCGCAGCTGCTTGCAGACCTGCGAGCGCCGTCTCCGGGGGTGGGTGGTGTCTTCTGCGGGGAAGCTGAGTGGGAAGCCGCCTGCCCAGGGCTTGTCTGCCTCTTAGCCTGTTCCCGCCTGGCTTTCTTCTCCCACTGTCACATGGTTGAGAATGGCGTGTGAACCCAGAAGTCTGGCTCAGGGCCAGAGATCGTGCCTTTCTTTCGGCCTTTCTTCCCAGCACGTGTTTATTGAATGTGTAAAGCGTGTGTCAGGGTCCTGTGCAAGGTGCTGGCGGGGTCAACAGGACCGCTCCAAGTGCCAGGGAGCGTCTGACCTATTTCACACAAGGACGTTAGTACGAGGTGATTCCAGAAGGTGGAAGGTGCTGTTTTAAGACCGGTAGCGTGGGAGTTGCTTCTGATATTCTAGGGTTGTCAGGGAAGGGTCCTCTGAGGAGGTGACTTGAGCTGAGGGATGAGGACACACCTGTTAGGTGGCGCAAGCTACAAGAGCCAAGGCCTGGAGGCCAGGATGGGCTTGGAGCCTTTGAGGAGCCCCAGGGAGGCCAGCCTAGAGGTAGAAAGTGAGGCCGAGGGTCCGGGGGGACCTCTGGACCTCGTGAGAAATCAGTCGCTGCTGCTCAGCCCACGCCCGGGGGACGGGGGACCCATGGCTGCTGCGCAGTGCATGTCCGGGGGACGTGGGTGGCTGGCTGGGACGGGGCTTCTCACTCAGCCCTCTCTTGCAGGACTGCCTGGACAGATCGTTCAGGGCGCAGGTGTTCAGCTGCCCGGCCTGCCGCTACGACCTGGGCCGGAGCTACGCCATGCAGGTGAATCAGCGGCTGCAGGCCATCCTCAGCCAGCTCTTCCCCGGCTACGGCAGCGGCCGGTGATCCTCAAGCACTTCCCGCTGGCAGTTTTTAAAACACGTGTCACAGGGGTCTCTGCCCCCTATTTTGTTTTTAGTGGGCTTAACTTAAACATGTAGTTTTCTTCCACTCCCTGAAAAGCCTTGTCTTCCTGTTTTGTTTTTTTTTTTTAACCTATAAATTTTCAGAAGTTTGTATTATGGCTCAAAGAAAGAAAGTTGGACTTCTCAGTGTTTTTATTTTGGTTTTTAAAAAAAATACCAAGCCTGCAGTTCATCAGCAAAAAACAAACAAAAAATTTTTTCTGAAGATGGAATGAAAAACGCCTTGGCGTGAAGGCTGCTTGTGTTCCCAGCGCCAAGTTCCCAGAAGTTCCCGCCACCGCTGAGCAAGAAGGCGCCCGGCTGCCTAGAACAATCTTTTCAAGGTGTGTGGCTTTGGCCCCTGAAGTGGAAAGCCAGCGCATCTCCCTGATAGCGCTTTGCCGCCTAAAAGCCAGCCAGGGGGTGCCTGGCCCCGCTGTCACCTGCTGGGAAGGTGGTGGGAAGAGAAGTCCCGGCAGGTGTAACCGCCTGTCCCGAAGCCACGCCCCCCAGTCCACTGTCACGTGGCAGCCACGCCCGCAGAGCCCTCTCCCCGGGCGAGTGGGGGGCCTCCGCTGCCGGACTGCTCTGCGCGGGGCTGGGCGTGCGGCCAAGGGCCGGCCCGCCCGCAGCACCACGGAAGCACACGTTGGAAGCCATGTTCAAGTGCCTTGGGGTCTGTCTTCTGTTGTAAACACGGGGCTCTCTTTTAGCACTGAATTGTTGAAAACGCCAGCCAGATTCTAAAACTGGGGTTAGTCAGTTCTTCCTGATACTGGGTGAGTGTTTGGGGGTGATTTCATTTCTGTGGATCCTTTCAATTGAATTGTCAGCTCACCAACTGAGAATTATAAGTGGGAATTTTTTTTAAGTACTTTTTGGAATGAAATTTTTTTGTAGTTATTGTATATGTACCAAGAAAGCTATAACTTAGGGTTTGGTCGTGTTTTTTGTTTTTTTGTTTTTTTTTTTTTCTTTTTTTGGTTTTATATTTTTTTGGAATGATTTGTTGATTTTTCTAACTTTACCAAAGTTTGCAGCTTTTACCTCAATAGAACAGGAATATTTTAAATCCCATAACTGCAGACAAACTGGAGCGATACTGTTTTAAAAGTTTTTCTTTCCTCCTTATTGTTAGGTTTGTTAATGTGTTAGGAAGAAACAACAAAATCCTGTGTAGGCTTTTTCTAAAAAGTTCAACATCCTTTGTCCAGATTTTAGATTCTCAGAATAAATGCCTTTTACAGATGCGTCGGGTTGTGTCTTCTGTTTGAGAGCTGTTCTGTGGTCCACCAGGCAGGTGCCTCTGTCCCTGCCGGGCGGCAGCATCAGTCCCGCTAGGGGGACAGGACAGGTTGAAGACACAGTGATGTGCCGTGGCCCTAAGTGCCACTGGGGAGGCGTTGGGCTTTGACCTTTTACAGGGTCCACAAACCCGACCCCAGGGGCCAAATCCAGCCTTGCAGCTTGGAACCAGGGGTCACTTAATGCTGGCCAAGGTGAGTGGCACTGTCCCCACTGACATTTGAGGAAACAGACGGCCTTAGTAACCCGGAGTCACCTGATCCCAGAGAGGCCTGGGGACATTGGGGCATGAAGGGGGGGGGTCCCTACGACCCGAAATGCAGGCTCCAGCAGAGGATGGAGGCCAAGGAGGGGGCAGGTTTAACGGTCGATTCCGGGGAAGGGAGCAGCTACGCTCTGCAGAAGTGATTATTCACATCGACCTATCGCGCGCACCTTTTATTGGTGGTTAAGTAATGATGTGGGCAGATCTGACTTGATAACGAGGGAGAAGTTCTGCCTCTCTGGGTGCTTTCAGATGTGTCAAGTGTGCCCTTGAAAACATGCTGAGTGGAGGTGGGGCTGTTTCGTGGGGCGGGCAAGCATGTTCTGGGTTTGCCGATGGCTGCACACATCTGGGGATGTACCGAAATCCTTCGAGTTGTCCACGTCTTGAATGGGTCAGTTGTGCGGTAGATGAATTACAGCTCAAAGAAATGTCAAGTGTGAACATGAAATAAAACCAGGAACGATGGGGCGCCCGGGTGGCACAGCGGTTAAAGCGTCTGCCTTCGGCTCAGGGCGTGATCCTGGCGTTCCGGGATCGAGCCCCACGTCAGGCTCCTCCGCTATGAGCCTGCTTCTTCCTCTCTCACTCCCCCTGCTTGTGTTCCTTCTCTCGCTGGCTGTCTCTATCTCTGTCGAATAAATAAATAAAATCTTTAAAAAAAAACAAAAACAAAAAACAGGAACGATGCCCAGCTATGAGGAGCAGAGGAAATGCCACCAATGTCCCCAGGCAGGCCCTACCCCGGGGGGCGGAACACACTGAGGTGGGTTCCTTGTTGAGATTGCTGGCTTTCTGGATGCTTCTCTCATTTGGAAAGTTAAGAACAAGGTCATTGTTAAAAATTAGCAAAACCCAGAAAAGTGTATATGGAATTGCTATGCGGAAAAAAATCACAACATTAGGCGTGTTTCTTTCCTGGTAGGGTTGGGTTGGGTTTGGTTTTTATTCTGTAACAGCTTTATTGAAATACACTTCACATTGCCCTAAAGTTCACCCATTTAAAGCATACAGTTAACTGGTTTTTAGTACATTCAGAGTTGTGCAACCATCACCTCTAGTTCTAGAACATTCTCATCACCCCATCAGCAGTCCTTCCCCCAGCCCCCAGCACCTTTGAGCCCCCTTCCTGTCCGTGGAGGAGCCTGTTCTGGACGTGTCACGCATGTGGACTCACATGCCTTGTGGCCTCGTGTGTCTGGTTCCCTCCTGAGCATGTCTGTGCTGTACTCCTTTTAAAGGCTGGATAATATTGCATTATATGGATTAACCGCCTTTTAAGTTTTTAATTTTTTTTGAAGATTACTTATAACGTATTTGAGTGAGAAGGCAGGAGCAGAGCAGGGAGGAGCAGAGGGAGAGGTAGAAGCAGACTCCCTTGCTGAGCAGGGAGCCCGATGTGGGGCCTGATCCCAGGATCCCCCGATCAAGACCCGAGCCGAAGGCAGACGCTCAGCCCACTGAGCCACCCAGATGCCCCTGAATTAACTACCTTTTTAATTCCACTCACTTGGCTTTTTAATGTAAAGGTGTTCCTTCTTTTCCTCCACTCCAGGTTATAAAATTAGTTCACATCATCAGGCTTTATTTACACCTGTTGTGCACCTGTATGGGTTGGTACCACGGCTGGCTCCTTGGGGAGTCGGCTTGAAAGATCCTCTCTCCCCCTCTGCCCCTCCCCCCAGCTCGTTCTCTCCTCCCCCCACCCAAGTAAACAAAATCCTAAAAAACAAAAGCAAAGTGAGCTGGCCCTGGGCTGCTCCAGGCTGGGGCTGGAGGGCCTCCCGGCTTGTTCAGGGCAGAGGTACCAGCTTGGCTCCTACTCCCAGCCTTTCGCGAGATTTGCACCTGTCTGCAAAAGACCTGAAGAAAACCCAGGTGATTTATCCCGGAGTGAATTTGCCCATTTGGAAATTCTGTGTCCTTCTTACTTTGCACAGACCCTTTTTAGTTAAATGGCAGCACTTGTATTTTTTCCCCTAACATTCTATCATACAAACTTCCAAACAGAAAAGTTGAATTGTATGGTGAACGCTCAAATACACCCAGTGTCTGGATTCTACAATTGTTAATGTTCAATTTTAACATAAGAGATGGCATTAGAAAAAAAGTCTCCCCAGACAAAATAAGAAAGTTGGCAACCTGTGTAGGTGCTCCAATTAAAAAAAAAATTTTTTTTTTGAGTGTCATCTAAACACCTGGAACTCACTGTCTTACAGGAGAACAAAAGGCCTGTGTGTTTTGGGGTGGGGGGCCCTCCATTGCTGTACCTCGGATACTGTGTTACCAAGATCAAATACCGTTTGTCTCTCCCACTGGTTAGGGAGTTCCTTGGGGGCAGATGCTCTTTCTCATTTTTAAAGTTAAATTTTAACTACAGGAGGAGTCTATGAATATGGTCCCATGAGAACAGACAATCTCCCTGAACAGGTTCAAGTCCCCACTGACTAGCCTTTCTACGAGTGTGGATCTCTCTTCTCTCCAAAGATTTTCTTTTCTGCCTTCCGGGGTGACCTTTCTCTGTGCATTGCCCCAGATGCGTGCTTTTGGAGACCCCACGACAGGGGTCTCGGTGTATTTCCTCCATAACGTAGGTTACTGGACACCGAATTCTGGGTCGTTCTGCAGCTTGCTCACGAAAGTGTATAGGGGATCATTCCAGGGCAGTGCATGGAGACCGCCCTCTTGTTAAACTGCTACATAGTTTAAAGTGCTGCGGAGTGCCCCGTGCCACAAGATTACCTGGTCGGTACCCTGTAGATGGGTGTGTAGAGCGACACGTTTGGCGCTGAAGACGTGAGTGAGCTCCGAGGCGTTGCTCGGGGTGCCTGACCTCGGCGGGGGGGCGGGGAGGGAGTACAGTATGGATAACACTTAGAAATGTTAATGGGAAACGCCCCGCTGCCAATTCACACGACTGCCCGCTAGCCGGGGCGCACCCCACGGTTGCCTACTACACAAGTAGTAATGTTGAAGACGGTGGTGAACCCACTCGGTTGAAGCCACCCGCTCAAACCCTTTGTGTGTGGCGTCCCACTCATTCTTGCAACATCCCTTGGGGAGGGGCTGGCGGGGTCGGGTGTGTGTGTGTGTGTGTGTGTGTGTGTGTGTGTGTGTGTATGTGTGTGTGTTACCATCATACCCACTTCACAGGGGAAACTGAGGCCCAGCGAGGTTCCAGTGAGTCGTGGGGTCCAGCTGAGCTTGGAATGTTGGTGTTAGGGACTGCCTCGTGTTAGGGAACTCGCGGGAGCGCACCTAACTGCCCGGTGGACCTTGCCGATTTGGAAAGGTTTGTTGATTGTGATGGAAATAAATTTGGCTTTTTGAGGGGCAGAGGAGGCACGTTTGCTGCGTGACTTTTTATTTCTCCAGTTCTTGGTTCTCCTGTTTTGCACAATGGGTTGCACCGGAGTGTTTTCCCACGTCAGGACTGGGGAACTGGGGAACTCTACGTCCAAGTTCCGGCCACGGGTCTCGAACCCTTTCCGCTTGCCTCCCCGGCCTGGTGCTGATGTTGTGCTGGGTCTCACGTACTCAGTTGCAGCCTGATAACCGGGGCGGGGCCCGGTCCCTGATTGGCATTCTCCTCAGCCAGTCCGCGCCTCGGGCTCGCCCCATAAGCCAATGCTCACTTGCCCCCGTGCGGTCGTTGGGCGGTCCCCGAGGCGCCCTTGTCAATCCGAGGCCCAGCCACCGTCGGGTTGGTAGCGGCTGTCTTGGCTGGCGTGCGCCGCTTCCAATGAAAACGGAGCCGGTCAGCGGGCACGTGGGTGGGCGCCGGCGTGTCCCGGTCAGTCAGCCAATGGGGAGGGGAGGCCCCAGCCGGCGCCCGCCCAATCGAGGCGCGCAGGGGGCGGGCCGTGAGATGTTGATGGGACCGGCAGAGGGGAGGGGCGGAGCTGTCAGCGTCAGCCAATGGGCGCGCGGGCGTGGGCTCGGGGGCCAATGGCAGCCAGGGCGGAGCTGGCGCGGGGCCTCATAAGCCCCGCCCGGGGCGCTCGCGGAGGGCTCGGCCGCCAGCGACCGAGCGGGGCCCGGCCCGAGCGGGGCCTGGGGGTGCAACGCCGAGGGCGGGGGAGCGCGCGCCGCTGCTCCGGACCGGGCCGCGCGCGCCGCCTCAGGTGAGCCCGCGGGGAGGCGGCCGCCGCGTCCGAGCTCGGGCCCCGCCGCCGCCACCGCCGCCGCCGCAGCCGCCGTCGCCGCCGCCCCCGCGCCGCGCCCCGGGCTGCGGGCGGGCGCCCGGGACGCGAGGCCCAGGCCTCGGGCGCGGCCTGCTCGGGCCGCGGCCGCCGCGCTTTGTCCCGGCCCGCGAGGCGGTTGGGGGCGTTAACCGCCCGGCCCGGGGGCGCCCGCCGGGCCTCGGGCGGGGGCGGCGCGGCCGGACAATGGCGGGGCCGGGGGCGGGAGGCGGGGGCGTCCGGCCCGGGGCCGGGGGGCGCGCGCGGGGGCTGGGCCGGGGCGTCCCCGCCGGCCCTGCACAAAAGATGACAGCGTGGGTGGCCCGGCCCGGCCGGCCCTGCCCGGCTGGGCCCTTCTCTTTTATTATTCACAACAATCCTGATAATTAAAAAAAAAAAAAAATGAAGAGAGAGGCAGAGACAGAGAGCTCGCGAGCGCGAGGGAGCGGGCGATCCCAGGCCCCGGCTAGCCCCCGCCTGCGTTTCCGCCTCTCGGGGCGCCCGGCGGGGTCACCGGGGCGCTGTCCGGTGGCGGCCCCCGACACGGCCATCGCTGCACCCCACCCCCAGCCCCGAGACAGCCCGCCGCGCCGTCGCGGCTTCCCAACTCGCTTCGTATCTCTGAGCCCCCTAAAATTAAGCGTGCGGTCTGGATTTTTTTTTTTTAAATTAAAAAACGTATCCACTTGGTATGCACCTCGCAGCTTCCAGACGCGTCCCCTCAGTGCCTCCCTCTTAGAGCCCCATCGCCATCTCAAAGACCCCCTTCTCTGTAGGAATAGATTGTGGAGTACCTCCAGCGGCGACCCCGGTGGGAGCTGGGGGACGGATTCATTCTGAAAGGGACCTGCCCCGCAACGTGCAGGGGCCTGAGTCTGCGCCCAGTGGGCACGATGACACCAGGTGGAATGGGGTGCGTG